>NC_134399.1:208112671-209490171 GCF_050003625.1 Haematobia irritans
AGATTCTGGATTTATAAGGACCATTTTTGTTTGAGTTTTAGAGGAATCATTAACATCTCTTGTAAGTGTGCAAGAAAATTATAAAATAACGTCTTGATTTGAAATATTAAATCTGTAGAAGTAAAATCTGCAAATTGTACATTGAGTTTCAAGCCATTTTCATGATCTGTGCGCCTTCTACATCCTCAAGAAGTGAAGTCGGTCTATATGGAGGCATTACCTAATGGGCTGATAAAAACTTAATCCGATACACGTTTTTGTGAGCCTAAAATACCAGAATATTTACAATTTCAGGCAAATCAGATAAAAACTACGGTTTCAAGAAACCCAAGGAATTAAATCGGGAGATCGTTCTTATGGGGGCTATACCAAAATATGGACCGATACTCACCGTTTTCGGCACACCACTTTATGGTCCTAAAATAGGCCATATCTCTCCCTTTTTCTTAGGGGTTATTTATTGTTGCTATTAGGAATGAAAAAAAAAATTATAAACAAACTTTTAAAATAAATAATAAAAAATCACTTCTTATGAAGAAACGTTTGTTACATAATAACCACAAAAATTTGAACAAACTCTCCAAAACAAGATTTTATTATTTGGTAAAATATTCTTCAAATTTGGTAGATTATTTTGGGCTCGAGTGGCAACCATGATTGAGATCCGGAGGTTCTGGTGGCCATTGTGCGTTAGAATGAAGCAAGCAACCTCCTTGTAAAGCCATTCTTGGTTGGCGAGTGCTGAGGCCTTTTGTGGGTTTCTATAATATGACTTTATTTCTGAATGCAATAAATCAAAATGCTTTTGTAAGCCTGTAAGGTTAGTACAAAAATGTTCTACATTTTCTACAGAAATAACATTTGCCAAAATTTACTATAGATATAAAATTTTCTCAAAATAAATTTTTTACAAAATTTTCTTTATGAATAAAATTTTGACACAATTTTCTACAAAAATAATTTTTTGACAAAATTAGAGTTTATCGAAAGTTTACTTAAAAAAATTGCCAAATTACCCTATATTTTCCTTTCAGGTGTGTTCACTTGTTATTGAGTGTACAACATCTTGTCCTCCATTTAGCAATTCCATATCATTGGTTAACGTGAATTAAACGTCTCCTTGCCATTCTTTACCAAGCATCCTGATGTAAGTAATCCAAGAATGAATGGATGACATTGGATTTTATAATGATATAACAGAATACACCTTCAGTAACTCGAGACCTTATGGTCCTTATGGTGGACAGGCATATCGATTGCAGTGCAATGCGATTCGTTTCATTTCGTAACGATGGCTTACAACTTTCCATTGATACATTTCTTACCAGTATAGCATTCAATTTCACTTTTTTCCAATTTCTTTAAATCTTAAGCCATTCCGGAAGAGGCGAGGAAATATACAGCAACACCAACAATATAAAGTTGTCATTTATTGAATTGCCAAGTTTGTGAGTGTGTGTAGGATGTTTCTGCTTGAATTCCGGTATATTTGGTTTTAGCTCTACAATGGAGAATTGGTTGCATTGTACTTGAGCTTTAATGGCTCTTGAAATGTAAGATTATTAATTCATGACTCAATACTGGGAGATATAAAGCCATTATGTAATTAAATCGTTGAATATGATGGTACATGTACTCATGTTTTAAATAATGTGATTATTTAATTCAGATTTTTATGTTTCTTTGTTTTATTTACTTAATGCTTACAATGATGATGTACGAAAGTAAAGGCTCTGTGAAATAAGTTCACATGAAATAAACACTAGAATTTAGGCTACAGACAACAAAAACAACGTTTTTGTGGATTTATTTCAATTCTAATTTGATAAGTTTTTTCTTTGCGAAATAACTCCCCAATTCATCATAACGAAAGGCGGTATGAAAATGGGCCCCAGGAAAATGAGGCCCCAAACTTAAATGAAACATGGTCCCAAATGATTATTTTATGGGAGTATATACTACTTGCACTATTTATACTTTACATTTAAAAATTATTTTTCATCTAGTTTCTTTGTTTTAATTTTTAAAAATATAAAAAATATTTTAACATCTAATGAAAAACGGTTCAAGTCAGTCATAATTTTTCTGTCACACTAGATATATTGAATAAATAAATTTTGTTATATAAAAAAGGGAAATTCAATTTGTTTCCATCAATTTCAATGGTCTGAAATAGTTTTTTTTTGCTATAATTAAAATCTAATTGTTTAAATATCAATTATCTGGTTCCTGTTAAAACACTTAAGATTCATATTTGGGATAATTTTTTTGCAAAAACTACTGAACAAAAAAAATCTATAGAAATATTTCTCAGAAACATATAAAAAAATCTATAGAAAAAATTTTCAAAATTTTATTTCGATAGAAATTTTTGTCAAAATTTTATTTCTATAGAAACATTTTGTCACAAGTTTATTTCTATACACATTGCACCACGGGAGCCACCGCCTTGCATACACAATGTCATGGGTTCGATTCCTGCTTCGACCGAACACCAAAAAGTTTTTCAGCGGTGGATTATCCCACCTCAGTAATGGTGATGAAATTTCTGAGGGTTTCAAAGCTTCTCTAAGTGGTTTCACTGCAATGTGGAATGCCGTTCGGACTCGGCTATAAAAAGTAGGTCCCTTGTCATTGAGCTTAACATGGAATCGGGCAGCACTCAGTGATAAGAGATAAGTTCACCAATGTGGTATCACAATGGACTGAATAGTCTAAGTGAGCCTGATACATCGAGCTGCCACCTAACCTAACCTAACCATAGACAATTTTGTCAAAGTTTTATTTCTATGGAAAGTTTTGTCAAAATTTTTATTTCTATTGAAAATTTTGTCAAAATTTTATTTCTGTAGAAAATTTAGTAAAAATTTTATTTCAATAGATATTGTTGTGAAAATTTTATTTCTATAGAAAATGTTGTCAAAATGTTATTTCTATAGAAAATTTTGCGAACATTTTATTTCTGTAGAAAATTTTTCTACTATCGAAAATTTTGTCAAAATTTTATTGCTTTAGAAAATTTTGTCAAATTTTATCTCAATAGATTCTTTTTTTTTAAATTTAGTTCTACGGAAAATTTTTCCAAAATTTTATTTCAATATATTTTTTTTTAATTTATTTCTATGGAAAATTTTCCCAAAATTTAATTTCTATAGGAAATATTGTCGAAATTTAATTTCTACAGAATATTTTGTTAAAATTTTTTTCTATTGAAAATTTTCTCAAAATTTTATTTCTATAGAAAATTTTGACAACATTTTATTTTTACAGAAAAATGTGCCATAATTTTATTTCTATAGAAAATATTGTGAAAATTGTATTTCCATAGAAAATTTTTGTCAAAATCTTATTTCTCGTAAAGAAGATTGTGTCAAAATTTTATTCTTTAAAATTTTCTCAATATTTAATTTCCATAGAAAATTTTGTCAAAATTTTAATTATATAGAAAATTTGTTTCTTAATTTTATTTCAATAGAAAATTTTGTGTAAATTCTATTTCAATAGAAAATTTTGTCAAAATTTTATTTCGATAGAAAATTTTGTCATTTAGTTTCGATAGAATTTTGTCATTTTATTTCGATAGAAAATTTTATTTCTATAGAAAGTTTTGTCAAATTTTATTTTTATAGAAACTTTTGTGAATTTTTGTGTATAGAGAATTTTCTCATAATTTTACTTCCATAGAAAATTTTCTCAAATTTTATTTCTATGGACGATTTTCTCAAAATTTTATTTCTGTAGAAACTTTAGTCAAAATTTGATTTCTATAGAAAATTTTATCAATGTTTTATTTCTATGGAAAATGTTGTCAACATTTTAATTATATAGAAAATTTATTATTTCTATAGAAATTTTTTCAAAATTTTATTTCGTTGGAAAATTTTGTCAAACTTTTATTTTTATAGACAACTTTGTTAAAATTTTATTTTTATAGAGAATTTTATCAAAATTTTATTTTTATACAAATATTTGTCAAAGTTTTGTATTTCACAAAAAACAATTTGTAAAATTTTTTTCTATAGAAAATTTTGTCAAAGTTTTATATTTAAATAAAAAAATTATCAAAATTTTATTTTTATAGAAATGTTGTTAAACTTTTATTTTTATAGTCAAAATTTGTATTGTTATAAAAAATTTGGTCAAACTTTTATTTTTATAGAAAATTTTGTCAAAATGTTATATATCCAAATTTGTCAAAATATTTCAAATGTCAAGATTTTATATTTCCATAAAAAATGTCAATATTTTATTTTTATAGATTTTTTTTTTTCAAAATTTTATTTTATTTCTATTTTATTATTATTTCTATAGAAACTTTTTTTCAAAATTTTATTTCGTTCGAAAATTTTGTCAATCTTTTATTTTTATAGACAACTTTGTTAAAATTTTATTTTTATAGAGAATTTTATCAAAATTTTATTTTTATACAAATATTTGTCAAAGTTTTATAATTCACAAAAAACAATTTGTCAAATTTTTTTCTATAGAAAATTTTGTCAAAGTTTTATATTTAAATAAAAAATTATCAAAATTTTATTTTTATAGAAAATGTTGTTAAACTTTTATTTTTATAGAACATTTTGTCAAAATTTTATTTCCATAGAAAATGTTGTGAAATTTCATTTCTATAGAAAATTTTGTCAACATTTTATTTCTATAGAAAATTTTGTCAAAATTTGTATTGCTATAGAAAATGTGGTCAAAATTTTATTTTTTTAAAATTTTGTCACAATTATATATTTACTTATAAATTAATGGTTCTTCAAGCTCGATGTCTTTTTAAAATATTTTATTTATTATTCCCAATATTTCGCGATATTTATAAATATATTTATGAAATGTAATTTCTATAAACCTATTGTAGACCCCTGAGGAAGCGATTCAATATCGTAATCGCGAAATATTGGGAATAATAAATAAAATATTTTAAAAAGACATCGAGCTTGAAGAACCATTAATTTATAATTCTAACAAAAAGGTCGACCAAAATCAAACAAAAACTAATAATTATATATTTACATTAAAAAATTGCCAAAATTTTTTTATATCCTATAATAATAAAATTTTGACAAATTTGTCAAAATTTTTCCAAATATCAAATTTTTATATTTTCATAGAAAATTTGTCAAAATTTTATTTTTATAGAAAATTTTGTCAATATTTTATTTCTATAGGTAATGTTGTGAAAATTTTGTTTCTATAGAAAATTTTGTTAAAATTTTATTTTTATAGAAAATTTTGTCAATATTTTATTTCTATTGAAAATTTTGTCAAATTTATTTCTCTAGAAAATTTTGTCGAAATTTTATTTCTATAGAAAATTTTGTCATAATTTTATTTTTGCCGAAACTTGTGGCAAAATTTTATTTTTGCCGAAAATTTTGCCAATACTTTATTTCTATAGAAAATTTTGCCAATACTTTATTTCTATAGAAATTTTGCAAAAATTTTATTATTATAGGAAATTTTGCCAAAATTTTATTTCTATAGAAAATTTTGCTAACATTTTATTTCTATAGGAAATTTTGTCAAAATTTATTTCTATAGATAATGTTGTTAAAACTTTATATCTATGGAAATTTTATCAAAATTTATTTTTAGAGAAGAAATTTTATCAAAATTTTTATTGGTATATGAAATTTTGTTAAAATTTTATTTTTATAGAAAATTTTGTCAAAATTGTCTTTATATAGACAATCGGATAGGGATTTTTTTTTAGCCTAAAATATATGAAACAATATTCCCCCATTAAATTAAATTCCACATACAATAAGTAATCACTGCTGATATACTTTTTGACAAGTAACTAATGAAACACTTTTAGATTTATTTGAAGATTAAAATTTACGCAATGAACAAAAAAAAAACGAAACAAAATCCCAAAGAGAAAAAGATGTGTACGACAAAAAAGCAAAAAAAAAAAGGATTTACTACATGTACAACCTTAAGGGTTTGGTCATTGGGGAATTGTCCTTAGACTTGTAACATTTTCTCTGTTTAATATTCACTTGTATAAAATTTCATGTTAAAGGATGAATTTTCATATACATGTACATATATGTATATCTGGTTGTAGGTGGTGTACATGTGTGTTTGTACATGTGAATGCTTATTTTGGAACAGGTTCAATTTTCATATGAAACCTTATGAAGGCCGTTGGCGAGAATATTTTCTCTTTGTGGGTGGGGAGTTTTATACTGAAGTGTGTGTGTGTCCATGTGTGTGTATGTCTGGCTGGCTGATTTTGATAAATATATCCCAACCATGCTTGCCAGCTTTGAACTGTTGGCATTTTGAGCCTTTTTCCATCACCCCAACCATTCAACACCAAAAAAAAGTGTATGGGTTCGTTGTAGTCGTCGTCGTCGTATCTCTTCTCATTTGAACCATTACTAATGTGCATATGAAAACTGTCTACTCTCAAGTGTTTCCCTTTGCCATCCATGGTTAAGTTTGTTTTTATTTTTACAATTCCCTCTAGTCCTTAATCTGCTTTTGCTACATTCACTCGAAGACCTCATACAACGTTAGATGGATATTTCTGAAGGCTCCATCAGCTAAGGGTGGCAGAAGACGGCAGATTGAATATCTGATTCTGCCAAACCATTTTTACAAATTTTGGCCTAGGTACGAGGATGTTAATGGATATTCATGGGTGTTCACATATTCCATGCCTCTTTCTATGACAGTCCTCCTTCCTCTAATTTTGGATTGCCTTTTTTTTCGTTAAGTTTTTTGAAGTGTAAACATATTTAAATTTAACAGGTTTTTGATTGCTCGAAATTCCATTCGTTGGATAGAATAATTTGTGAAATATAAGCATCAAAAAGAATACAAAATAATTTGTTTTTCATTTAACTGGGAATAAACATGTACTTTTAAAAACAATGGTGCAATGGAGAAATGAAAAAAAAAATGGCCCCAAAATTTTATTTTTTTTTTTTTTCATGAGAAAAAAAAATTGCAAAATTACCACCTATTTGGTCCGAGGGTTATAAATAACTTTTCTGCTTATTTAAATACCTTTCAATATCAATAATTTCTAAAGCCGTTAAAATGTACCATAAATTATACCATATTTTAACAATGATGCAAAAACAAACACTCGCAACACCAAAGTGCTATTTATTAAAAAAAAAAAATGTTGTGTTAATTGTTTTCCTGTCTATTTTTGTTAGTCCATAAAAAAAAAGACAAACTAAACACTCGTGTTCTTTTTTTTTTTTTGCTATTCTAGCTAACAATTTTTGTTTGCATTATAGCCCAAAATCCCAATGAATATTTACACAATATTTTTCCTCAACAAAATCCAATATTTACTAAAAGCCAAAAAGCAATATTTGTGCCACACAAGACCCAAAACGAATAAATTGTACTTCATCGAGCCATATTTTTTAAGATTGTATTTTTTATGGAATTTTAATTAAGATTTATTGAGTGCTAAATAAAAGGGTGGTAAACACTAACAGCAAAAAAAAAATAATAGGACTTTGGGTGAATTTTAAAAATCAAATGAAAAGTCAATGGGAATTCATTTATTAGGACAGAAAGCATTTTGGGGCAAGGGCGAGAAGTATCACTGGAGTATCAGATGTTGTCTTCTTGATAAGCTTATAAGCTTACAATGACAATATTTATTAGATTTTTAAGAATGTAGGATTTAAGAGACATAGTTGTATTATATTCCCAGAAAAATTGGAGTAAATAATTCAGCTACTTCGATTTGAAAACGATAAAACGCTTCAATAATTCTCCCCTTTAAGGCATCAAAACAAAAAAAGAAAACCTTCATCTTCCTCAGGAATTTCCCATACCATCTCTGACACAATCAAGCAAGTAGATATAGTGCCACGCATAAGTATTGGCACAGCACCTTAAACCACATTGTCTGCCTATCAGAAATATTGAATTTAAGCCTCATAAAATGTATAGCGATCGACTCAGAATCAAAATCCTGAGTCGGTTTAGAAAATTAGAAATTTTATATTTTCATAAAAAATTTTCTCAAAATTTAATTTCTATAGAAAATTTTGTCAAAATTTTATATTTCCATAAAAAAAAACTTTTAAAAATTTTAGTTTTATAGAAAATTTTGTCAAAATTTTATTTTTATAGAAAATTTTGTCATAATTTTATTTCTATAGAAAATTGTGTCAAAATTTTATTCCTATAGAAAATTTTGTCAAAATTTTATTTCTATAGAAAATGTTGTCAAGATTTTATATTTCCATAACAAATTTGTCAAAATTTTATTTCTATAGAAAATTTTGTCAAAATTTAATTTCTATAGAAAATGTTGTCAAGATTTTATATTTCCATAAAAATTGCGTCAAAATTTAATTTCTATAGAAAATGTTGTCAAGATTTTATATTTCCATAAAAAATTTGTCAAAATTTTATTTCTATAGAAAATTTTGTCAAAATTTAATTTCTATAGAAATTTTTGTCAAAATTTAATTTCTATAGAAAATGTTGTCAAGATTTTATATTTCCATAAAAAATTTGTCAAAATTTTATTTCTATAGAAAATTTTGTCTAAATTTAATTTCTATAGAAATTTTTGTCAAAATAGACAATTTTGTCAAAATTTTATTTTTATACAAAATTTTGTCATAATTTTATTTCTATAGAAAATTTTGTCAAAATTTTATTTCTATAGAAAATTTTGTCAAAATTTAATTTCTATAGAAAATGTTGTCAAGATTTTATATTTCCATAAAAAATTTGTCAAAATTTTATTTCTATAGAAAATTTTGTCAAAATTTAATTTCTATAGAAAATGTTGCCAAGATTTTATATTTCCATAAAAATTTCGTCAAAATTTTATTTCTATAGAAAATTTTGTCAAAATAGAAAATTTTGTCAAAATAGAAAATTTTGTCAAAATTTTATTTCTATAGAAAAATTTGTCAAAATTTTATTTCTATAGAAAATTTTGTCATAATTTTATTTCTATAGAAAATTTTGTCAAAATTTTATTTCTATAGAAAATTTTGTCAAAATTTAATTTCTATAGAAAATGTTGTCAAGATTTTATATTTCCATAAAAAAATTGTCAAAATTTTATTTCTATAGAAAATTTTGTCAAAATTTAATTTCTATAAAAAATGTTGTCAAGATTTTATATTTCCATAAAAATTTCGTCAAAATTTTATTTCTATAGAAAATTTTGTCAAAATTTTGTTTCTATAGAAAATTTTGTCAAAATTTTATTTCTATAGAAAATTTAGTTAAAATCTTAGCCCTTGGTGTCCGTCCGTCTGTCCATGTATTTATTGTTTAGAATATTCCGGTCGCAATTATTAACCGATTTTTATGAAACTTGATATAGTGTTGATGAAGGCATCGGCGGAGATGGACCACCCCTTTATACGATTTTTGTTTAAAGTACAGTAAAAACAAGTATATACGGCCGTAAGCCAGGCCGAACTTCTACTGAAGACTGTCATCCACAATCGAATTACTTGGGTTGCGGCCGAAGGCAAGGCATGTTAACATCATATTCTAAATTGTAAAGGTAGTCCATACGTGGTATATATTAAACTAAAAAAGGCCGATTAAATACGTATATAATTATGTTTGACAAAATTTTTTATAGAAATAAAATATTGACTAAAGTTTCTATAGAAATAAAACTTTGACAAAATAAAATTTTGATAACATTTTCTATAGCAGTAAAATTTGGACAAAATTTTCTATAGAAAATTTCTATAAAATTTTGACAAAATTTTCTATAGAAAAAAAATTTTGACAAAATTTTCTATAGAAATAAAATTTTGACAACATTTTCTATACTAATAAAATTATGAAAAAATTTTCTATAGAAATAAAATTTTGACAAAATTTTCTATAATAATAAAATTTTGGTAGATTATGTTTTCCTCGAGTGGCAACCATGATTATGAACCGATATGGACCAATTTTTGTGTGATTGGGGATGGGCTATATATAACCATAGACCGATATGGACCCATTTTTGCATGGTTGTTAGAGCCCATATACTAACACCATGTACCGTGAGTCACGACAATTTCGTGTCACGTGCACACCTCTAATGTGGGGTAGGTTATATTGTTATAATGCATATCTGATTTTGTGATATTCGAAAGGGAAGAGGGCCTCCCTTTGCCATTCTGCTTCAAAATTTGGCTAATAATTTGCTTGAGATTTTCTGGGACGTCTACACAATATACGCTATATCATATTTCGATATTTGGACAGGAAGGAACCCCCCTTTAAAACTGAAAAAAAATTAGAATTCTTAAGTTTACTTGAAATATACAAAGGCCGTAGGGGTTGGTTATGAAATCAATATGGTGTACTTGTGTTTTGGGTATTTGGACGGGAACCTTCTCCTTGTCCCACACTATGAAACTTCAAGGAAAGTTTACAGATTTCCTTGCAATTTGCAGAGAAGGTGACGTCCCTTTACAAAAAAAAAAATAGAGCAACATCTAACCTTCTCCGATTTACTTGAAATTGGGAGAAGATGATTAAATTTAAATTTTTACAGGGTATATGATTTTTTGATATCGTTAGTTAAGGGGAATAGTGAAGTTTGTGAAATGAATATAAGGTACGTGAATTTACGATATTTGTTCGGGGAGGAGCGAAGGAGGGGAGTTCGCTTTAGCCCGAGTTTTTGAAAATAGAAAGTAGAGGATTGTCGATAAATGGGAATTTTATGATTTTTCCACAGGCTTCTGCCAGACTTTTCTAAAAAAAATTAAATTTACATGAAGATGACAGCCAACGTAGAGGGTGCTTCATTTTCCGGTATATGTTTGGGAAACGCATGTTCTCCGTGTCTAACAAATGTTAATATGGTAAATTTTTAAGTACTTTTACTTTTTCCGATTTAATGGACGGTACGTTGAGGAGAAACCTCGCTTGAAATTCACAGGAAATGTAGAAGATTGTACAACGATTTCAATTCATAAAAATTAAAAAACAACAAATTGGTCGAAAGGGAACACCCCCTACCCGACGAAACGAAAGTAGTCCGATTTTTTTTAATCTACGGGACACGTGTGTGGAAACCATGGAGTGATTAGTCAGTACTTCAGTTTTTGTGCCAGACTTCCCCTGACCCAACTTTTGTGTGTCCTAAATTTAATGAATAAATTTTTGAAGCAAAGATTATAAACTTTCTTTTAATTAAAATTTCATTATTTAAAAAAAAATTGTCCTTAATAGTGTGTAAATTGCGCATCCTACAGTTGAGGTTGCGTAATCTTTAATATCACGTAAATATTTTTTTCAGTGTTGGTTCATGTAATATTGAGACAAATGGGAAATCTAATTTTTAATTTTTTAATCAAATCTATTTTTTATTTCGAATTTATTTTGTGACACTATAATTTTCGTGATTTAAGAAATTTCCAAAAAAATATTACATCAATTTTTTGCGTGATTGAATCAGAAGGAAATGTTTCTTTGTAGTCTCCTCATTTGGGTTCAAGCGACTCCTTTTTCTTGACAAACTTAAAAAAATATTTGTTGTTGTTTTTTTTCAATGCTTAATCTTATTGATCCACCTCCAATCGCCCAATTTCCATAAAGTGGGAGAGTCCCCCTCACCAGCCTAGTTTTACCACATAAGCTTAGACTCAGCTGAACTGACGCCGTTCTTAGTAAAATATTTGCCAAAATTTGGCAGAACAAATGATAGTCTAGACAGGAGCAATAAAATCAGAAACTACAACTAAACACATAACACTACAGAAAATCCAATAAAATCATCAAAAATCAAAGTCTAACAGTTCTCGCTATAAAACAATGATTTCTCTTCTCTAACAGGAATTGTTGGTGTTGTTGTTCTTGTTCTTGTCGCAATGCTACTCAAATAACATAAAGTAATTAAAACACAAAGGCAATAAAATCAAATCTCTTCCCACACACACACACATGCCAGAGAGCCAATAACCTCTTTTGATAAAGAGAATCTAACTGTGCTAACAATGGCGAAGAAAGCCAAAGAATTGACATTGTCCACATGCCTGTCAAATTTTGTTGGATTTATAAAAATTAATTACTTTACGACAATGATAACAATTAACTGACAACACAATATTTTCATTTTAACCAAACACACAACAAGAAAACGAAACGCGGTCATCGATATTGGCCATTCAAGCTAGCCAGTTTTCATGTTTAGCTGCCACCATCCAGGAGGCTACACAATCAATATTGGCCACTTGAAGATAACACAGTGAACCATGTCATATTGACGACATTGGGTTTGATGTACTACCCTACTACACAATGGGGGTAAGAAAATCAAATCAACTTGGCAAGCACCCGAACGAATGAAACAAACCAAAACAAAAAACTGTTCTCTTCAAACACCTGCATCAAACCACCATGCACCCAAAATATATTGGGAAAATATTTCATTGACCAGAGCACACAAAGGTAATAGCCACAACAAAGATTCCGAATTGTTTTGACCAAATATTCATTCTAGACAATGTAGATTCTCAACATTTTTGTTTTGTGGATTTTTTTTGTGGTTTGTTTGAATCACTTTGCATTCGTTGTGTTGGTGTTATGAACTCTTAACTAGAATTTCAATCAAACGTGTTGGTTATGCTATGATATATGGGAGAGCTCAATGAGCATATTGCTTGCTCAGAGTCCAGCACAATGCACAATGGGATAGCAAATCTATACATGCTATACATGTCGATGCTTGATAGATTGGTGGAATTATTAATGTTTTGGTAAATTTTGCAAAGTATTTCTCTCTAACTAAGAGGTAATACATAAATAGAAATTAAATTTTGACAAAAATTTTCTATAGAAATAAAATTTTACAAAGAAATACAATTTTACAAAGTTTTCTATAGAAATACAATTTTAACAAAATTGTCTATAGAAATAAAATTTTGACAAAATTTTCTATAGAAAAAAAATTTTGACAAAATTTTCTGTAGAAATAAAATTTTAACAAACTTTTCTGTAGAAATAAAATTTTGACAAAATTGTCTATAGAGATAAAATTTTGAAAAAATATTCTATAGACATAAAATTTTACCAAAGTTTCTATACAAATAAAAATTTAACAAAATTTTCTATACAAAAAAAAAAAATTACAATATTTTCTATAAAAAGAAAATGTTAAGAAATTTTCCCACAAAAGCAAAATTTTCCAACAAAATGAAATTTTCTACAGATATAAAATTTTACAAAATGTTCTACAGAAATAAAATTGTACAAAATTTTCTATAGAAATAAACTTTTAACGAAATTTTCTATAGAAATTCAATTTTGACAAATTTTCTATAGATATAAAATTTTGACAAAATTTTCTATAGATATAAAATTTTGACAAAATTTTCTGTAGAAATAAATAACAAACTTTGCTATAGAAATAAAATTTTACAAAAAAAAAATTTTACAAAATTTTCTATAGAAATAAAATTTTAACAAAATTTTCTATACAAATAAAATTTTGACAAATTTTCTATAGAAATAAAATTTTGACATAATTTTCTAAGGAAATAAAATTTTGACAAAACTTTCTGTACAAAAAACATTTTGACAATATTTTCTTTAAAAAGAAAATGTTAAAAAAAAATTCCCATAAAAACAAAATTTTCCAATAAAATGAAATTTTCTATAGAAATAAAATTTTACAAAATTTTCTATAGAAATAAAATTTTAACAAAATTTTCTATAGAAATAAAATTTTGACCAATTTTCTAAAGAAATAAAATTTTGACAAAATTTTCTATAGAAATAAAATTTTGAAAAAATTTTCTATACAACTAAAACTTTGGCAATATTTTCTATAAAAAGAAAATGTTAAGAAATTTTTCCATAAAAACAAAATTTTCCAACAAAATAAAATTTTCTATAGATATAAAATTTTATAAAATTTTCTATAGAAATAAAATTTTAACAAAATTTTCTATAGAAATAAAATTTTAACAAAATTTTCTATAGAAATAAAATTTTGACAAATTTTCTATAGATATAAAATTTTACAAAATTTTCTATAGAAATAAAATTTTAACAAAATTTTCTATAGAAATAAAATTTTGACAACATTTTCTGTAGAAATAAAATTTTGACAAAATTTTCTATAGAAATAAAATTTTGACAAAATTTGCTATAGGAATAAAATTTTACAAAATTTTCTATAGAAATAAAATTTTAACAATATTGTCTATAGAAATAAAATTTGGACAATATTTTCTATAAAAAGAAAATGTTAAGAAATTTTTTCCATAAAAACGAAATTTTCCAACAAAATTTCATTAGAAATAAAATTTTACAAAATTTTCTATAGAAATAAAATTTTACAAAATTTTTTATAGAAATAAAATTTTACAAAATTTTCTATAGAAATAAAATTGTACAAAATTGTGTATAGAAATAAAATTTTAACAAAATTTTCTATAGAAATAAAATTTTGGCAACATTTTCTGTAGAAATAAAATTTTGACAAAATTTGCTATAGAAAGAAAATTTTCTATACAAATAAAATTTTTTTAAAAAGAAAATGTTAAGAAATTTTTAAATAAAAACAAAATTTTCTGTAGATATAAAATTTTACAAAATTTTCTATAGAAATAAAATTGTACAAAATTGTGTATAGAAATAACATTTTAACAAAATTTTCTATAGAAATAAAATTTTAACAAAATTTTCTATAGAAATAAAATTTTGACAAAATTTTCTAGAGAAATAAAATTGTACAAAATTTTCTATAGAAATAAAATTTTAACAAATTTTTTTATAGAAATTTTCTGTAGAAATAAAATTTTGACAAAATTTGCTATAGAAATAAAATTTTAACAAAATTTTCTATAGAAATAAAATTTTAACAAAATTGTTATAGAAATAAGATTTTGACAATATTTTCTATAAAAAGAAAATGTTAAGAAATTTTTTCCATAAAAACAAAATTTTCTATAGATACAAAATTTTACAAAATTTTCTACAGAAATAAAATTGTACAAAATTTTCTATAGAAATAAAATTTTAACAAAATTTTCTATAGAAATACATTTTGATAAAATTTTCTATAGAAATAAAATTTTGGCAAATTTTCTATAGAAATAAAATTTTGACAAAATTCTCTGTAGAAATAAAATATTGACAATATTTTCTATAAAAAGGAAATGTTAAAAAATTTTTCCATAAAAACAAAATTTTCCAACAAAATGAAATTTTCTAAGGTTATTGCCATTCATAAGCCAAATAAATCGAAAACTGACCCGAGAAATTATAGGCCCATCAGCTTACTGAGTAATCTTTCCAAAGTATACGAAAAAACTCTCCATTCACGGCTTTTCAGTTTCGCGGAGGACAATTCGATATTATGTAATGAGCAGTTTGGGTTCAGAAGCGGTCATAGTTGTGTGCATCAAATCATTAGAATTGGAAATATTATTGGTAACAACAGACGCAATAGACAATCTACAGGACTTGTCCTCCTTGATATAGAAAAAGCTTTTGACACTGTATGGCATAAGGGTCTTATTTATAAATTAATTCGAGGAAACGTGCCAAATTATCTCAGCAGAACTATCTCTGATTTTCTTGATGGGAGATCTTTTATCGTCTCTGTCAACAACATCAACTCGGACGAAAAAGTTCTTTCTACTGGTTTGCCACAAGGTTCCGTTCTCTCGCCTTTGCTTTACTCAATATACACATCGGATTTCTCTCCTCCATCGTACATGCAAGTTGCTTATTATGCAGATGATACTGCGCTTATTACTACTTGTAAGGTAACTAAAGCGCTTTTGAAGAAAATGGAAAAAGGACTGGCGTCTTGCAATAGGTATTTTTCGAAATGGAAGATTAAAATAAATCCCAGTAAAACGCAGGCGATTATTTTTCCTTATAATAAATCCCCTAAAAGGAAGCCGAATCGAAGGCTTAAGTTTGGAGATGAAACGATTGCGGTTGCTGATAGTGTCAAGTATCTGGGGGTCACGTTAGATAAAAAATTATCTTATGGGAAACACTTAGAAGAGATCCGTAACAAATCGCTAAAATCGTTAAGGGCGCTGTGGCCGCTTTTGTGTAGAAAGTCTCTGCTGAATCATAAAAATAAGAATCTACTGTTCAAAGGTATCATAAGACCTATTTTAACATATGCATGTCCAGTTTGGTACAAAGCTGCAAAGACCCATTTGGAGAAGTTACAGATTGTACAAAATAAATGTTTAAAAATTATCAATGGAAAGAATTGGAGATACTCTACTTCATTACTTCATAATGAAACTGGATATGAGAAAATTTGTGATTTCATCAAAAGGCTAAATTTAAATTATTTTTCCAAAATTGAAACTTCCCCTTATTGTTTGATAAGGTCCTGTGTAGAGCGAGTATATTAAAATATTTCTAATGTTACTATTAAATTATCAAATTGAAAATATATGTTTGTTTTAGGTTATTGAATTAGATAATCTTCTGCATGCATGTTAATTTTCAACAATATTTGACTTTTGTTTAATTTCATATAAAGGTCTTTAACCTGTTTTTGCCTTTAATAATATGTATCTTAAATAACATAGCTTATATTGCCAGCCAGTGTCTCATTTGTTGTAATATCTACTGTGATAAAATCTCATTAAATGAATTGTATTTAAAAATCAAATTAATAAAGAAGAATTTGAAAAATGAAATGAAAATGAAATGAAATGAAAATTTTCTAAAGAAATAAAATTTGGCAAAATTTTCTGTAGAAATAAAATTTTGACAAAATTTTCTACACAAATAAAATTTTGACAATATTTTCTATAAAAAGAAAATGTAAAGAAATTTTTCCAAAAAAACAAAATTTTCCAACAAAATGAAATTTCCTATAGATATAAATTTTACAAAATTTTCTATAGAAATAAAATTTTAACAAAATTTTCAATAGAAATAAAATTTTAACAAAATTTTCTATAGAAATAAAATTTTGACAAATTTTCTATAGAAATAAAATTTTGACAAAATTCTCTGTAGAAATAAAATATTGACAATATTTTCTATAAAAAGGAAATGTTAAAAAATTTTTCCATTAAAACAAAATTTTCCAACAAAATGAAATTTTCTATAGGTATGAAATTTTACAAAATTATCTATAGAAATAAAATTGTACAAATTTTTCTATAAAAATAAAATTTTAACAAAATTTTCTATAGAAATAAAATTTTGACAAATTTTCTATAGAAATAAAATTTTGACAAAATTTTCTGTAGAAATAAAATTTTGACAAAATTTTCTATAGAAATAAAATTTTGATAAAATTTTCTATACAAATAGAATTTTGACAATATTTTCTATAAAAAGAAAATCTTAAGAATTTTTTTTCCATAAAAACGAAATTTTCCAACAAAATGAAATTTTCTATCGAAATAAAATTGTACAAAATTTTCTATAGAAATAAAATTGTACAAAATAGTGTGTAGAAATAAAATTTTAACAAAATTTTCTATAGAAATAAAATTTTGACAAATTTTCTATAGAAATAAAATGTTGGCAATATTTTCTATAAAAAGAAAATATTAAGAAATTTTTCCATAAAAACAAAATTTTCCAACAAAATGAAATTTTCTATAGATATAAAATTTTACAAAATTTTCTATAGAAATAAAATTGTACAAAATTGTTTATAGAAATAAAATTTTAACAAAATTTTCTATAGAAATAAAATTTTGACAAATTTTCTATAGAAATAAAATTTTGACAAAATTTTCTGTAGAAATAAAATTTTTACAAAATTTTCTATAGAAATAAAATTTTGACAAAATTTTCTATAAAAAGAAAATGTTAAGAAATTTTTCCATAAAAACAAAATTTTCCAACAAAATGAAATTTTCTATCGATACAAAAATTTATATAGAAATAAAATTGTACAAAAGTTTCTATAGAAATAAAGTTTTAACAAAATTTTCTATAGAAATAAACTTTTGACAAATTTTCTATAGAAATAAATTTTTGACAAAATTTTCTGTAGAAATAAAATTTTGACAAAATTTTCTATGGAAATAAAACAAAACAAAATTTTCCAACAAAATGAAATTTTCTATAGATATAAAATTTTACAAAATTTTCTATAGAAATAAAATTGTACAAAATTGTCTATAGGAATAAATTTTTAAAAAAATTTTCTATAGAAATACATTTTGATAAAATTTTCTATAAAAGTAAAATTTGGACAAAATTTTCTATAAAAATAAAATTTGGGCAAAAGTTTCTGTAGAAATAAAATTTTGACACAATTTTCTATAAAAATACATTTGTGATAAAATTCCTATGGAAATACATTTTGATAAAATTTTCTATAGAAATAAAATTTTGACAATATTTTCTATAAAAATAAAGTTGTAACAAAATTTTCTATAGCAATAAAATTCCGCCAAAATTTTCTATAGAAACAATAATTTTGACGAAGTATTCCATAGAAATAAAATTTTGAAAAAATTTCTATAGAAATAAAAATTTGACAAAATTTTCTATAAAAATAAATTTTTGACAAAACTTGCTATAGAAATACATTTTGATAAAATTTTCTATAGAAATAAAATGTTGACAAAGTTTTCTATAGAAATAAAATATTTAAAATTTTTTTCATAAAAACAAAATTTTGACAAAATTCTCTATAGAAATAACATTTTGACAAAATGTTCTAAAGACACAATATTTTTTTCATAATTTTCTATAGAAATAAAATTTTGACAAAATTTTCTATAGAAATAAAAGTTTGATAACATTTTCTATAGAAATAAAATTTTCACAAAATTTTCTATAAAAATAAAATTTCATAAAAAAATACAATTCGTGCTTTTACTATGGGTGTATCGTATCCTTTAAGAAAATAGGTCCCTATTGTTATGATTCCATTGGCTTTATCTATAGAATAGGAAATTAGGTAGGACGGGTAGGACAACAGGCTTGTAAACTTTTCGTTCTTGCTCTTTTCGTTTAGTGTTTCTTCAGAAATTGTGTTAATAAATTCTAGTTTTTATGGTATTTTTTTTTTGTAGATTTATAAATCTATGCGAAAACATTTTCCAATTAAAAATAATTTATCCACAAAATCGAAATTTAAGGGATTTATGTCCCGTGACCAAATTGCATTCATGGTCCATTGATAAGAAAAATAATAAATATCAGTGGCATGCGCAATTAAAAAAAAACGAAAGGAATAAGTCGCCATATAATTAAATCCCACATACGTATATGTTGTTTTCCTCTTTAAGAAGCCAATTGAAAAAATGCTATTTACTACAAGTATGTGGTCATTGATAGTTAAGCTTTTCATTTCAATTGTATAAATAATAGTGATATAATTTAATTAATAAAAAATAGTAATTTATTTTATTTATTTGTTTGGAGATCTTATCAAATAGTGACAACTGTCTGAATGAAACACCATGCCAATGTCCCAAGATAGTCTAAAAAGATTAAATTTGTGGATATTTAATTTTTATTTATATCTCCAGTATTTTTCCATTTTTTTTTAGAGTTAAAGAAAATCATTCCAAAAAAAAACTAAAATACGATTATACATTTTTTATGCATCTCTAGATTTTTTAGAAATAAAACTAAAAAGATAAACATTTTGTGTGACTAAGCTTATCATGTCTAGATTTTATTGTTTGTTTCTTTAAGTTTTTTTGTATTTCTATTGTTTTTGTTGCATTTATAATTGAACATTGTTTGAATAAAGTTGGTTAAATTGTTTTTTTGTTTTCTTTACTGATAAGATATGAAGCGGTTTTGTTCTACACGTTCATCACCCATGAACCCACTCGCTTTTGTTCTACAAGCTAATTTACAATTGTTTTTTTTTTTTGTTTTATACGAAGCTTTATTGGAAATAAATGTAAAATGTAGGACATTTTAAGAATTGTATTGAAGATAAACTAAAGCTACATTCGATTATAGATAGGTTGCGTAAATTACTAGACCTTCATAATTTTTGAGATATTTGAAAATTATTATACACAAGAATTTGACTCATGGCCCTTTAAAGACACGACATCATTTTTAAAGCTTCATTTTTCATTGTAGCAGAAAAATTCAATAAAATTTTTACTTGGAACAATTTTGGTACAATTTTTTTTGCTGTGTGTACAAATTAACCGAAATGAGGAGAATGTAACCACAACATCAAAAATAATCTACCAAAAAACTACAAAACAAATCTTCTATAGAAAATTTATTACTAAATAAACTTTTGTCAAAATTTTAGTTTTATAGAAACTTTTTTCAAAATTTTATTTTTATAGAAAATTTTTTCAAAATTTTATTTCTATAGAAAATTTTGTCAAAATTTTATTTCTGGAGAAAATTTTTCAAAATTTTATTTCTAAAGATTTGTCAAAATTTTATTTCTATAGAAAATTTTGTCAACATTTGATTTCTATAGAAAATTTTGTCAAAATTTTATTTCTATAGAAAATTTTGTCAAAATTTTATTTCTATAGAAAATTTTGTCAAAATTTTATTTCTATAGAAAATTTTGTCGAAATTTAATTTCTATAGAAAATTGTGTCAAAATTTTATTTTTATAGAAAATTTTCTAAAGAAAATGTCAAAATTTTAGTTCTAAAGAAAATTTTATCAAAATTTTATTTCTATAAAAACTTTTGTGAACATTTTATCTCTATATAAAATTTTGTCAAAATTTTATTTCTATAGAAAATTTTGTCAAAATTTTATTTCTATTAAAAATTTTGTCAAAATTTTATTTCTATAGAAACTCTTGTCAAAATGTTATTTCTATAGAAAATTTTGTCAAAATTTTATTTCCATAGAGACTTTTATAAAAATTTTATTTCTATAGAAAATTTTGTCAAAATTTTATTTCTATAGAAACTTTTACCAAATTTTATTTCTATAGAAACTCTTGTCAACATTTTATTTCTATAGAAAATTTTGTCAAAATTTTATTTCTATAGAAACTTTTATCAAAATTTTATTTTTATAGAAAATTTTGTAAAATTTTATTTCTATAGATAATTTTCTCAAAATTTTAGTTTCTATTTTTGTCAAAATTTTATTTCTATAGATAATTTTCTCAAGATTTTATTTCTATAGAAAATTGTGTCAAAATTTTATTTCTATAGAAAATTTTGTCAAAATTTTATTTCTATAGAAAATTTTGTTTCTAAAGAAAATTTTGTGAAAATTTTGTTAAATTTTTATTTCTAAAGAAATGTTTATCAAAATTTTATTTTTATAGAAAATTGTGTCAAAATTTTATTTCTATAGAAAATTTTGTCATAATTTTATTTCTATAGAAAATTTTGTCAAAATTTTATTTCTATAGAACATTTTGTCAAAATTTTATTTCTATGGAAAATGTTGTCGAAATATTATTTCTATAGAAAATTTTGCCAAAAGTTTTTTTCTATAGAAAATTTTGCAAACATTTTATTGCTATAGAAAATTTTGTCAAAATTTTATTGCTATAGAAAATTTTGTCAAAGTTTTATTTCTATGGAAAATTTTATCGAAATGTTATTTCTATAGAAAATTTGTCAAAATTTTATTTCTATAGAAAATTTTGTCAAAATTGTATTTCTATAGAAAATTTTGTTAAATTGTATTTCTATAGAAAATTTTGTCAACATGTTATTTCTATAGAAAATTTTGTCAAAATTTTATTTCTATATAAAATTTTGTCAAAATTTTATTTCTATAGAAAATTTTGTCAAAATTTTATTTCTATTAAAAATTTTGTCAAAATTTTATTTCTATAGAAACTCTTGTCAAAATGTTATTTCTATAGAAAATTTTGTCAAAATTTTATTTCTATAGAAACTTTTACCAAATATTATTTCTATAGAAACTCTTGTCAACATTTTATTTC
Organism: Haematobia irritans; assembly: GCF_050003625.1. NCBI lineage: Eukaryota > Metazoa > Arthropoda > Insecta > Diptera > Muscidae > Haematobia > Haematobia irritans. The sequence goes on from NC_134399.1 coordinate 208,134,498, forward strand.
TATAGAAAATTTTGTCAAATTTTTATTTCTATAGAAAATTTTGCCAAAATTTTATTTCTATAGAAAAATTTGTCAAAATCGTATTTCTATAGAAAATTTTGTCAAAATTTTATTTCTATAGAAAATTTTGTCAAAATTTTATTTATATAGAAAATTTTCTCAAAATTTTATTTATATAAAATTTTGTCAAAATTTTATTTCTATAGAAAATTTTGTCAAAATTTTATTTTTATAGAAAATTTTCTCAAAATTTTATTTATATAAAATTTTGTCAAAATTTTATTTCTATAGAAAATTTTGTCAAAATTTTATTTCTATAGAAAATTTTGTCAAAATTTTATTTCTATAGAAAATTATGTCAAAATTTTATTTCAATAGAAAATTTTGTCAAAATTTTATTTCTATAGCAAATTTTGTCAAAATTTTATTTCTATAGAAAATTTTGTCAAAATTTTATTTCTATAGAAAATTTTGTCAAAATTTTATTTCTATTGAAAATTTTATCAAAATTTTATTTCTAAAAACTATTTTGTCTAAATTTTACTTTTTTTAACCGGAAATACATCCATCATGGATATAATTCAAGTTTCACCAAGACTTTTGAAAGTGAATTGATTTCACGAAAATTCCGGTGAAAGTGGATTGGAGGACACCAAAATCGTAGAATTGATTCACATTCACCTGGAAGTGGATTTGCGAACATGGGCATTTATTTCTGAATGCAATAGATTAAAATGTTCCTATAAGCATAAATATAAATCTGTTAGTTTTCAGACAAGCGGTTTAGAAATTATAGCAACTTGAATTTGGTTGTAATACACATCAACCACCCTGCTTTGCATGTAAAGCAATACAATAGACACCTGAAATTATTTTATCAACACTCACAATTCATACATTTGGAATGAAACAAAAATGTTAAAATAGATTTTACAAAAATTCTTAAAAAAAAACACCATAAAAATTTTATTTGTGTCATTTGATGACAGCCAAGAATTTTTAGTCATTTAGATTTTGAAAAATATTATTTCCGCAATGTGTTTTCTTTTTGTCAGAAAAATCTATATACATTTAGTAAATACGAAAACCAAAATAATTTACAAGTAGGTATTTTGTGATCATAAATTGTTCTAGTTAGTGGATGGAAATTTGTAAAGTAATGTGGTTAAAAATTGAACAAAAGTAATCCAACTAAGGCAACGACCATAGCCAGATAATTTTGAAATTTCAGCCAGAATATAGGAATACATATATGTATACTCAGTCTTCCCCAATCTATTGGACGGTCTATACAAATTCAAATCTTTTGAAAAGTGAGCCTTTAAAACATTTTCATTTAAGTCATAAAGAGGATTATTGGCTTTAACCCCATCACTGCAAAGAAATTGCTTTGGATCAACATTTAATTTGAGCCTATTCTCAAAAATTATTCATTTGCCTGTACTTTTCCCTTTAAAGCTCTTTAGAAAATACAATAAATTATCCCAACCATATTGGGAATATTATTGTCTATAGCACATACCCAAGGCAGGCATAGGGGGTGACAACCTTTAACAGTAGACACATCAACAAAACAAATTATTTTTTTGGCATTTTACCAGAGCAATAGAACAAATCTTTGGTAAACTGAAAGAGAAAAAAACAGAGACGTAGACAATATTATGACGATGAAAACCAAAAAATACCAACCGAACTAAAGTAAAATACAAAACAAATGGTTTACCAAAATTCAAGCAAAAAAAACTAAACACATCGTTTATCATTCGCAAAGAAAATCATTAAAATAAAATGAAATTAATGTTGGTCCAAACCGTTTGTTTTTGTTCTTCAACTGGCGAATAAAGCATCAAATATTCCCCTAAAACATTTCAAGAGATGTGCAGCAGATATAACACTTTTTTAAAGTGGCCAAAAAAATTTGTGGTCTTAACGTAACAGATTGTCGATAGAGCGAGAGAGAGGGAAAGAGAGCGCAAATTCAACTATGATACATTTCCCACAATGAGAACATTTAAGATAATCCATCATCGAGAAAGAAACAAGCAACATCTTGCCAGGCATATGCAAATTTTATGAGTCATTGGGGGAAATATGACTAGCAGCTCTTATTAGGAAAAGAAATCATAAAAAACAAAACAAATTCATAGAAATTTTGTCTTTCGAGAAAATTTCATGGAAATTTTGGTTTAAGAAAACATTTTATAGAAATTTTGTCTTTAGATAAAATTTTCTAGAAATTTTGGCCTGAGATAAAATTTCATAGAAATTGTGTCCTTAGAGAAATTTTCGTAGAAATTTTTCGTTTAGAAAAAATTTCATAGATATTATGTCTTTAGAGAATATTTCATAATTTTTTTTTTCTATACAGAAAATTCCATATAAATTTTTTCTAAGAAGAAAATTTCATAAAAATTTTGTGTTACGAGAAAATTTCACCAATGTTTTGTATTACTAGAAACTTTCATAGAAATTTTGTTTTTGGAGAAAATTTCATAGAAATTTTGTCCTGAGATAAAATTTTCTAGAAAATTTGTCTTTAGAAAAATGTTCGTATAAATTTTACCTTTAGAAAAAATTTCATAGAAATTATGTCTTTAGAGAATATTTCATACACATTTTTTTCTATACAGAAAATTCCATATAAATTTTTTCTAAGAAGAAAATGTCATCAAAATTTTGTGTTACGAGAAAATTTCATAGAAATTTTGTCTTTGGAGAAAATTTCTAGAAATTTTTTCTTTAGAGAAAATTTCATAATTTTTTTTTCTATACAAAAAATTCCATATACATTTTTTCTAAGAAGAAAATGTCATCAAAATTTTGTGTTACGAGAAAATTTCATATAAATTTTGTCTTTGGAGAAAATTTCATATAAATTTTGTCTTTGGAGAAAATTTCATAGAAATTCTGTTCTGAGATAAAATTTTCTAGAAATTTTGTCTTTAGAAAAAATTTCATAGAAATTATGTCTTTAGAGAATATTTCATAGAATTTTTTTCTTTAGAGAAAATTTCATAACATTTTTTTTCTATACAGAAAATTCCATATACATTTTTTCTAAGAAGAAAATTTCATCAAAATTTTATGTTACGAGAAAATTTCATAGAAATTTTGTCTTTGGAGAAAATTTCTAGAAATTTTTTCTTTAGAGAAAATTTCATAATTTTTTTTTTTTCTATACAAAAAATTCCATATACATTTTTTCTAAGAAGAAAATTTCATCAAAATTTTGTGTTACGAGAAAATTTCATATAAATTTTGTCTTTGGAGAAAATTTCATAGAAATTTTGTCTTTGGAGAAAATTTCATAGAAATTTTGTTCTGAGATAAAATTTTCTAGAAATTTTGTCCTTAGAAAAAATTGCATAGAAATTATGTCTTTAGAGAATATATCATAGAATTTTTTTCTTTAGAGAAAATTTCATAACATTTTTTTCTATACAGAAAATTCCATATACATTTTTTCTAAGAAGAAAATTTCATCAAAATTTTATGTTACGAGAAAATTTCATAGAAATTTTGTCATTAGAGAACTTTTCATAGAAATTTTTTCTATAGGGAACATTTCGTAGAAATTATGTCTTTAGAGAATATATCATTCAAAATTTTTTTCGATACAAAAATTTGTGTTACGAGAAAATTTCATAGAAATTTTGTGTTACGAGAAAATTTCATACAAATTTTTTCTATAGGGAAAATTTCATAGAAATTATGTCTTTAGAGAATATTTCATACAAATTTTTTTCTATACAGAAAATTCCATATAAATTTTTTCTAAGAAGAAAATTTCATCAAAATTTTGTGTTACGAGATAATTTCATAGAAATTTTGTCTTTGGAGATAATTTCATAGAAATTTTGTCCCGAGTTAAAATTTTCTAGAAATTTTTCATAAATTTTTTTGCTATGCAGAAAATTCCATATTAATTTTGTCTTTAAGAAGAAAATTTCATCAAAATTTTGTGTTACGAGAAAATTTCATAGAAATTTTGTCTTTGGAGAAAATTTCATAGAAATTTTGTTCTGAGATAAAATTTTCTAGAAATTTTGTCTTTAGAGCACTTTTCATAGAAATTTTGCCTTTAGAAGAAATTTCATAGAAATTTTGTCTTTGGAGAAAATTTCATAGAATTTTTTTCTATAGGAAAAATTTCATAGAAATTTTGGCTTTGGACAACAATTTGTCTTGGGATAAAATATAAGTTTTATCTACGGAAAATTTCATAGAAGTTTTTTCGTTACAGAAAATTTCATAGAAATTTTTTCGTTACAGAAAATTTCATAGAAATTTTTCTTTAGAGAAATGTTCACAGTTTTTTCTATAGAGAAAATTTCATATAATTAAAATTTCTTAGAAATGTTGTCTTTAGAGAAAATTCTATAGACATTTTGTCGTTAGAAATTTTGGCTTTGAAAAAAATTTGTCCTGGAATAAAATATAAATTTTATCTACGGAAAATTTGGTAAAAGTTTTTTCGTTACAGAAAATTTCATTGAAATTTTTGCTTTAGAGAAATTTTTACATTTGTCGTTAGAAAAAATTTCATAGAAAAATTGTCTTTGGAATAGCAGACTATCAAACCTTTTTTCGAAAGGTTCAAGTGTAGTTCACTTTGGGTTGTGTGAATTACCCGAAAAATTTCATAGAAATTATGTCTTTAGAGAATATTGCATATATTTTTTTTTTCGATACAGAAAATTCCATATACATTTTTTTTAAGAAGAAAATTTCATCAAAATTTTGTGTTAGGAGAAAATTTCATCAAAGTTTTGTGTTACGAGAAAATTTCATAGACATTTTGTCTTTGGAGAAAATTTCATAGAAATTTTGTCCAGAGATAAAATTTTCTAGAAATTTTGTCTTTAGAGAATTTTTCATAGAAATTTTGCTTTTAGAAAAAATTTCATAGAAATTATGTCTTTAGAGAATATTTCATACAAATTTTTTTCTATACAGAAAATTCCATATACATTTTTTCTAAGAAGAAAGTTTAATCAAAATTTTGTGTTACGAGAAAATTTCATAGAAATTTTGTCTTTGGAGAAAATTTCATAATTTTTTTTTCTATACAGAAAATTCCATATAAATTTTTTCTAAGAAGAAAATTTCATCAAAATTTTGTGTTACGAGAAAATTTCATAGAAATTTTGTCTTTGGAGAAAATTTCATAGAAATTTTGTCTTTAGATTTTGTCATAAATGTTTTATTTTACGAAAAAAATTCATAAGAAAAAATTTCATAATTTTTTTTTTCTATACAGAAAATTCCATATAAATTTTCTCTAAGAAGAAAATTTCATCAAAATTTTGTGTTACGAGAAAATTTCATAGAAATTTTGTCTTTGGAGAAAATTTCATAGAAATTTTGTCTTTAGATTTTGTCATAAAAGTTTTGTTTTACGAGAAAATTCCATAGAAAATTTGACTTTAGAGAAAATTCCATAGAAAATTTGTCGTCAGATAAAATTCCATAGAAATGTTGTCGTTAGATAAGATTTGATAAAAACTTTATCTTTTGAGAATACTTCATAGATACTTTGTCTGTAGAGCAAATTACATAGAAATTTGGCTTGTATTTAGAGAAAATTTCATAGAAGTTTTATATCAAAAGAAAATTTCATAGAAATTTTGTCATTAGAGAAACTTCCATGGAAATTTTATATTTGAAGAAAATTTCATACAAATTTTGTCTTTTTAGAAAATTTCATAGAAAACTTGACTTTAGAGAAAATTCCATAGAAAATTTGTCGTCAGATAAAATTCCATAGAAATTTTGTCTTTAGATAAGATTTCATAAAAATTTTGTCTTAAGGGAATATTTCATAGATTCTTTTTCTGTAAAGCAAATTGCATAGAAATTTGGCTTGTATTTAGAGAAAATTGCATAGAAATTTTATATTTACAGAAAATTTAATAGAATTTTGTCATTGGAGAAAATTCCATGGAAATATTATCATTAGAGAAAATTTCATAAAAATTTTGTATGTGAAGAAAATTTCATAGAAAATTTGACTTTAGATAAAATTTCATAGAAATTTTATATTTAGAGAAAATTTCATAAAAATTTTGTATGTGAAGAAAATTTCATAGAAAATTTGACTTTAGTGAAAATTCCATAGAAATTTTGACTTTAGAGAAAACTCCATAGAAAATTTGTCGTCAGATAAAATTCCATAGAAATTTCGTCTTTAAATAAGATTTTATAAAAATTTGGTTTTAGAAAAAATTTCATGAATATTTTGTGTTTAGAGAAAATTTCATAGAAAAATTGTGTTTAGATAAAATTTCATAGAATTTTTTTCTTTATATACAATTTTATAAAAATTTTGTCTTTAGACATTTTTTCTTCAGAGAAAGTTCCATAATAACACTTTCTTCAGAGAAATTTTCATAAAAAAAATTTTTCTTCAGGAAAGTTTCATACAATTTTTGTTTTAAAGTAAAATTTCATAGAAAATTTTGTTTTTCCATTTGAATATTTTTTTTTGTTTTGGAAAATATTTCCTAGATTTTTTTTAGGGACATTTGCAAAGAAATTATATCTTTAGAGAAAATTTCATAAAAATTTTATATATAGAGAAAATTTCATAGAAATTTTGTCTTTAGAAAAAATGTTATCAATATTTTGTGTGTTAGAGAAAATTTCACATTTTTCTAGTTTAACTATGGATGTAATTTTGTAAACCATTGCCACTGTTCTATGATCATCTGATTGTAGCTCATGTTATTTGTCATCTGTCCTCCTACTGCAATGCGGTTTTCTTTGACACCTTCTGCAGAATGAGATTTCTCTTTGATTCAGAGGAACTTCAACGTATTGCTGTATTGCTGTCCTTCTACGAAACTATTCAGGATAAAAACTAGTGAATTTTTTAAATAATATATTATAGTAGATGACACATTATGTTGGTATTTTTCTGTATATAATTAACGAGCTTTATATTTATTTATGAAATGTTTTACGAAATGGCAAAGTGACTTGAATTTATGTTGTCATAGTGTTTCTCTGAATAAATATTTTTTATTTGCTTATTCTAAAACTGTCTATGGTTTAATATGAAATTTTATATTGTATATTAAATTTGAATGCTACCCCCCTCATCCATTAAATGCGATAATATTAAAAATGATCCAAAAAATCAATATGCAAATTGAATATGCATTATAAAATGCAAATTTAATTTTGTTAGCCTTAAAATAATGCATCATGACTAGCAATTTTATTAACTTTTCCACATAGCTGGATATTTGTCCGTGCCGTAATAGTATTAGGTGGTATTACTCTATGGAATTATAAATTGTGAGTTAAATCAAATTATTTTACTTGCATACACTGGAAAATATAGCGGAGATAATGTTTTTTTTTTTTTTGAAAAATGAGGTAGGTTTGAATTTTCGAATTTCGATTTCAATAATTGAAGATTAATTTTGCCCATAATAGTAATTGTAGAGTAAGTAAAGTAAACTTGGGTGGAAATCGGAAACATCAGGCTTCTCACTACTTTGGCCAGTGTTTTTTTTTTAATCAAGAGTTCATTTAAAGAAAAAAGTGGTGATAGGCTAAGAAATTAGCCTATGCATTGCACTAATAAAAATTAGAACAAAGTGTTACCTTCAATTTTTCATACTTTTCCATCCTTAACTGGGTATTGTGCTACAGAAGCTTTCATTCACTTTTTAGATCATTTTGATATTTTTTGCAGTCACGAAAAAATCATAAAAAAATGTTAAAATTATTTGATATGAAAAAAAATTTATCTATTTTGTAGAGAAAATTCTGTAGAGAAAATTCTGTAGAGAAAATTCTTAGAAATTTTGTCTTTAGAAAAAATTCATAGAAAATTTTATAGAAGGTTAGGTTAGGTGGCAGCCCGTTTTATCAGGCTCACTTAGACTATTTAGTCCACAGTGGTGAAATTCTCTCTTATCACTGAGTGCTGCCCGATTCCATGTTAAGCTCAATGACAAGGGCCTTCCTTTTTATAGCCGAGTCCTAACGGCGTTCCACATTGCAGTGAAACCACTTAGAAAAGCTTTGAACCCCTCAGAAATGTCACCAGCATTCTGAGGTGGGATAATCCACCGCTTTTTGGTGTTCGGTCGAAGCAGGAATCGAATCGACGACCTTGTGTATGCAAGGCAGTCATGCATCACGGTGACTCCCAAATTTCATAAAAATGTTGTCTTTTTGGAAAAAATTTCATAGAAATTTAGTCTTTAGAAAAAATTTTATAGAAATTTTGTCTTTGGAAAAAATTTCAAAAAAATTTTGTACTTTGAGAAAATTTCATAGAATTGTTGTCTTTAGGGAACATTTCATAGAAATTTTGTCCTACAAGAACATTTCAAAGAAATTTTGACTTTAGAGAAATTTTCGTTGAAATTTTGTCCTTCGATCAAATTTCATAGAATTTTTGTCTTTTGATACAATTTTATAGAAATTTTGTCTTTAAATAAAATTTCGTCAAAATTTTTTCTTTAGAGAAAATTTCATAGAATTTTTTTCTTTAAAGAAAATTTCATAGTCTTTGGAAAAAATTTTATAGAAATTTTGCCATTTGAAAAAATGTCATAGAAATTTTGCCTTTGGAAAAAATGTCATAGAAATTTTGTCTATAGAGAGAGTTTAATAGAAATTTTGTCTATAAAGAAAGTTTAATAGCAATTTTGTCTTTGGAAAAAATTGCATAGAAATTTTGTCTTTGGAAAAAATTTCATAGAAATTTTGTCTTTAGAAAAAATTTCATAGAAAATTTTATAGAAGGTTAGGTTAGGTGGCATCCCGTTTTATCAGGCTCACTTCGACTATTTAGTCCACAGTGGTGAAATTCTTTCTTATAACTGAGTGCTGCCCGATTCCATGTTAAGCTCAATGACAAGGGACATCCTTTTTATAGCCGAGTCCGAACGACGTTCCACATTACATTGAAACTACTTAGAGAAGCTTTGAAACGCTCAGAAATGTCACCAGCATTACTGAGGTGGGATATTCCACCGCTGAAAAACTTATTGGTGTTCGGTCGAAGCAGGAATCGAAATTTCAGAAAAACTTTGTCTTTAGAGAACATTTCATTTCATCTTTAGAGAATATTTTGGAGAAATTGTTGCTGTAGGAAAATTTCATATAAATTTTGTTTTAGAGAAAACTTCATAATTTTTTTTGTCTTTACACAATTACAATTTTACTGAAATGTTGTCCTTTGAAAAATTTCATAGAAATTTTGTCTTTAGAGAAAATTTCATAGAAATGTTGGCTTTAGAGACAATTTCAAAGACACTTTGTCTTTAGATGAAATTTCGAAAAAAATTTTGTCTTTAGAGAAAAGTTCATAGAATTTCATCTTTAGAGAAAATTTTGGAAAAATTGTTGCTGTAGGAAAATTTCATATAACTGTTGTTTTAGAGAAAACTTCATAAATGTTTTTGCCTTTATAAACAATTTTATAGAATTTTTATCTTTACACGCTCACAAAAAATCGCTTCTGTAACATATACTCCCAAACATATTTTGCTTCAAGCATATATATTTTTGGGTATTGCCCAAACATTTATATGTTTGATCTCTTCCAATATATAATATGTTTGAAAGCATATTGGTCTAAACAATATATGTTTGGGTAGTCTAAGTTCCAAACATTTTGTATTTTTGCATCCAAATTCAATAATGTTGTCTTCCAAAAACAATATGTTATTATGTGACCATATAATATGTTTGGAAGCATTTTGCACCCAAAAATATTATATGCTTAAAAAAATTCTCCCAAACAATGTTGTGCTCAAAATTTTATTTATTTATTTATATATTTACAATCATAATGAATTATGAAAATAAACAGGTAATATAGGTGCTAACAACATAGGTTTTCGACCTGAATGCTCAAAATTCTGTTTCTGCCCAATTGTATATTCCCCCACATCTTTCTAACTTCCACGAGATTTTTTAATTCTTAGCCCCTTTTTCTGTAATACAAACATTGTAGAAGAAATTATTCAATTGTATGATTTTTTTTATTTTAATTTTACCTTTTGCCGGACGGGGATTCGAACAGCGGACCACACAGTTTGTAAGGATCAAAGAAGTAGCTGATCAATTGCCCAAGGAAAAATAAAATGTTAATTTTGTAATAACAAGCAACAACCACCAACTTAATTAAATATCGCTCCCTGTTAAATAGCGCTCCAAGCTACTAAACACATATATGTTTATAGGCTATTTCTAAATTAATATATGTTTGCATCCAAGCATATTATATTTACAAACATTTTATGTCCCAAACATAATATGTTCTAACATATTAACATATATGTCCCAAACATGTTATGCTAGTGTATGAACATTATATGCTTGCACTCAAAAATATTGTGTTTAAAAATTTGTGTTCCAAACATATAATGTTTATAGCCAAACATATGAAAAACAGTCTTTTTCATCCGTGTAGAGAAAACTTCATATAATTGTTATATTTATATACAATTTTATAGAAATTTTGTCTTTGGAAAAAATTTCATAGAAATTTTTGTATTTTGGAAAAATTTCATACAAATTTTGTCTTTGGAAAAATTTCATAGAAATTGTGTCTTTAGAGAAAATTTCATAGAAATTTTGTCTTTAGAAAAAATTTCATAGAAATTTTGTCTTTAGAGAAAATTTCATAGAATTTCATTTTTAGAGAAAATTTTGGAGAAATTGTTGCTGTAGAAAAATTTCATATACATTTTGTTTTAGAGAATACTTCTTTTTTTTTTGTGGCTTTATAAACAATTTTATAGAATTTTTGTCTTTAGAGAAAACTTCATAGAATTGTTGTATTTATATAAAGTTTTATAGAAATTTTGTATTTGGAAAAAATTTCATAGAAATTTTGTATTAACAGGAAATTTCAAGGAAATGTTACATTACAGACAATTTCATAGAAATGTTGTCTTTGGAGACAATTTCAAAGACACTTTGTTTTTAGAGAAAATTGCATAAAAACTTTGTCTTTAGAGAAAATTTCATAGAATTACATCTTTAGAGAAAATTGTGGAGAAATTGTTGCTGTAGAAAAATTTCATATAAATTTTCTTCTAGAGAAAACTTTATAATTTTTTTTGTCTTTATAAACAATTTTATAGAATTTTTGTCTTTAGAGAAAACTTCATAGAATTGTTGTATTTATATACAATTTTATATAAATTTTGTCTTTGGAAAAAATTTCATAGAAATTTTGTCTTAACAGGAAATTTCAAAGAAATGTTACATTAGAGACAATTTCATAAAAAATTTGTTTTTAGAGACAATTTCATAGAAATTTTGTCGTTAGAGAAAATTTCATAGAAATTTTGTCTTTAGAGAAAATTGCATAAAAACTTTGTCTTTAGAGAAAATTGCATAAAAACTTTGTCTTTAGAGAAAGTTTTATCGAATTTCATCTTTAGAGAAAATTTTGGGGAAATTGTTGCTGCAGAAAAATTTCATATAAATTTTGTTCTATAGAAAACTTCATAATTTTTTTTTGTCTTTATAAACAATTATATGGAATTTTCGTCTTTAGATAAAACTTCATAGAATTGTTGTATTTATATACAATTTTATAGAAATTTTGTCTTTGGAAAACATTTCATAGAAATTTTGTCTTTAGAGGAAATTTCATAGAAATTTTGTCTCTGGAGAAATTTCATAGAAATTTTGTCTTTCGAAAAAATTTCATACAAATTTTGGCTTTAGAGAAAATTTCATAGAAATTTTGTCTTTGGAGAAAATTGCATAGAAATTTTGTCTTTCGAAAAAATTTCATACAAATTTTGTCTTTAGAGAAAATTTCATAGAAATCGTGTCTTTCGAAAAAATTTCATAGAAATTTTGTCTTTCGAAAAACTTTCATAGAAATTTTGTCTTAAATTCATAGAAATTTTGTCTTAACAGGAAATTTCAAAGAAATTTTATAGAAATTTTGTCTTTAGAGTGAATTTAATAGAGACAATTTCAAATAAATGTTGTCCTTAGATAAAATTTCATAAAAATAAAAAATTTGATAGCAATTTAGTTTTTATATAAAATTCCATAGACAGTTTTTCTTTATAGAAAATTTTATAGTTGTTTTTTTTTTTTTAATTTCATAGAAATTTTGTCTTTGGAAAAAACTTCAAAGAAATTTAGTCTTGAAAAAAATTTCATCGAAATTTTGTCTTAAGAGATAATTTCAAAGAAATTTTGTTTAGATAAAATTTCTTGGACATTATACCCTGAGGAACAGGGTATTGTAAGCTAGTGCATATGTTGGCAACACCCAGAAGGAGACAAGATAGACACATGGTGTCTTTGGCCATAATGCTCAGGGTGGGTCCCTGAGTCGATCTAGCCATGTCCGTCTGTCTGTAAACACATTTTTGTGATCAGGTTGCAGTTTTAGTCCAATCGACTTCAAACTTGCCACAAGTTTCTGTTTCGGGTCAGAACAGAACCCTATTGATTTTGGAAGGAATCGGTTCAGATTTAGATTTAGCTACCACATATATATTTCGCCCGATATGGACTTATATGGCCCCAGAAGTCAGAGTTTTACCCGAATTTGGTTGAAATGTTGCACTAGGAGTACAATTAATTGTGTAGTAAAGTGTGCAAAATTTTATTGAAATCGGTTCAGATTTAGATATAGCTCCCATATTTATCTTTCGTCCGATTTTCCGTCTTATGACCACAGAGGTCAAAGTTGTAGTCCAATTTGCGTGAAATTTTGCACAGTAATTCGAATTAAAATGCTAAGTACACACAAAAAAAAATTTTTCCGATTCAATCACGAAATTAATTGATCCAATTAATTTTTAATTGAAATGTCTTCAATCACAGAAACGATAGTATCAATTAAAAAATTAATTGAAGGTCAATTAAAAAGTTAATTAATCCAATTAAAAAATTAATTAATACTATTATTTTTGTGATTGATTTTTGTTTCAATTAAAAAAATTTGTTGAATCAATTAAATTTTTAATTGAATATTTTTTAAAACTCAATTAAAATTTGATTGAAATCGGTTCAGATTTCGATATAGCCTCCACATATATATTTTTTCCGATTTGGGCAAAAATGGTCAAAATACCCACATTTTCCTTATAAAATCCCCACTGCTAAGTCGAAAACTTGTAAAAGTAACTCAAATTTTTCCTTATTTCTAATACATATCTATTGACCGATAAATCATAAATACACTTTTGCGAAGTTGCCTCAAAACTGGTGCAGATTTAAATCTTTCCCATATTTTTTTACTAACATTGCATTCCACCCTTGGGCATTAGCCGACTTAAATTTAAAGTCTATAAATGTTGTAGAACTCTGATAAATTTTGTCCAGATCTGATTAGATTTAGATATACATGTGTATGGGAACTTAAACCTTTATATATAGCACCTAACACATTGGATATGCTATCGAGAATGTGCATCTACAAAATGGTGCAGGGTATAATATAGTCGGTCCCGCCCGATTTTAGACTTTCCTTACTTGTTCATTATATAGAATTTGATAGAAATTTTGTCTTTAGAGAAAATTTCATAGAAATATTGTCCATAGATAGATTTTTTTTTCATTAAAGAAAACTTTATATAAATTTTGTCTTTATATACAATTTTATACAAATTTCATAGAAATATTTAAGGTCTCCCCTAAAATAGTGTTCAGTGTAGAATCATTGTTGTGGAATTTTATGTTAGTTTATAAAGCTCATATTTGACACACAAATTCATTGATAATTTCTACGAATTAATAATGCCTTCATATAATTGAATATTTTACTAATTTATTGATTTTTGTTATTAAGTTAATAAAATCCATGAAATATTTTCCAATTTTTTTAAGGTATTTATGAAATTCAATTAAAGAGTTCAAAGTGAAAAACAAAAGTTGGCATCATATTAAAATAGAAATAAGGACAGCCATACAGCATAAACAAATTTTCACAAGGCCAAGTTGGGTTTTCCAATAGCAGTCCAGACTCTCATGAGGGTTAAGTTAAATTTGTATACCAGAGGCTTTCTAGGTAAAATATATTCCAAATGTATTTTCCACGCTCTGTCTTTCACAGTATTTTTTTCCCCCAGAAAACGTTGAAATTTGTTTAATCCATGCCTAAGGGCTTTCTAATTCTATTATTAATATGCTCTCTTTGACATTTCGAAAAATTAAATTAATAAATTAAATTCATCATTTCGAATTTTATTAAGAAAAATATTCCCATCTTGCCTGAAACCATTAGTAAACAGTTTGTGAATGTCTTAAAAGAAAACAGAAAACTCCCAAAAATATGCTTTAAAATTTTATCTGCTAATGATGTTCAAACAGAATGTTTAGAATTGCAACCAACTACTGTTAACAGGTAATTACATATTTGCAAATATCAAAAAACTTACAAGGAAGTTTTACACAGAATGTTTGTCTTATTTTATGACTTGTTGTGATATAAAGAAGAATTTGCAACAACGAAGTGTTTCTATCCAGAAAAGTGTCATTGCAAGTTATTGGAAAATTAAAAGATCCCTATAGATATGCAATAATATTTTTTCATATAAAAATAGGCAATTATTATTTTTTTTGGAAAACTCAATTAATTTGCCCAAAAATGATTTTGATTTTAAATTGTAAGATAGGATATGTGTTTCTATTTTAGATATAGTAGAACAATCAATATATCAGATTTCTACAAAAGATCCCTATAGATATGCAATAATATTTTTTCATATAAAAATAGGCAATTATTGATTTTGGGGAAAACTCAATAAACATAATTATAGGTAGAATTTTTTTTGCAATTTTTAAAAAATTATTGCTAGTTGTTAAAAAATGTCTGCTGATGATATTCAAACAGCATGCCTAGCTAGCATTGCAGTAATCTATATGGGATTTCAATAAAAAGCCTTCAAGATATGCAATATTTTTATTTTCATAATTACAATTACAAAAAATTGCTATTTAAATTTTTTTTTGATTTTAAATCATAAATAAAGATATGTTTTTTATATAGAGATTTACAAGATCCCCGAAAATAGGCAATAATTTTTTTTCATAAATATAGGCAGTTTTTTTTTTTTAACTCAAATACATAATTGTAACTACATAAAAAAATTAAAAAAAAAAATAATTATACAAAATAAATGGCTAGATTTTGACCATCTTATGAGCTTCGATGCTATTTAAAATTGATTTTCTTAAATAAATTAAAAATTATATAAATTTTGCTCATGGTGTGGGCTTGTACATTATTTGTAATTAATTTGATTTAATTTATTCCAAATTATTTCAATAACAAAATTGCAAAAATATCAAACTTAGAAAATTTTCTTCATTGTTGCAGCATTTTTAATTGCATATTTTTTATTTTGGTCATTGATTCCCAGCCAAAAAGTATGCAACAGAATTTTTTTTCATACATAAAATTAAAAAATAAATAAATTTTAATCATATTGTGGGCTTGTAATTAACAAATTAACTAATTTTTTTTGATTTTAAATCATAAATAAAGATATGTTTTTTTATATAGAGATTTACAAGATCCCTGAAAATAGGCAATAATTTTTTTCATAAATATAGGCAGTTTTTTTTTTAACTCAAATACATAATTGTAACTACATAAAAAAATTAAAAAAAAAATAATTATACAAAATAAATGGCTAGATTTTGACCATCTTATGAGCTTCGATGCTATTTAAAATTGATTTTCTTAAATAAATTAAAAATTATATAAATTTTGCTCATGGTGTGGGCTTGTACATTATTTGTAATTAATTTGATTAAATTTATTCCAAATTATTTCAATAAAAAAATTGCAAAAATATCAAACTTAGAAAATTTTCTTCATTGTTGCAGCATTTTTAATTGCATATTTTTTATTTTGGTCAGTATGCAACAGAAATTTTTTTCATACATAAAATTAAAAAATAAATAAATTTTAATCATATTGTGGGCTTGTAATTAACAAATTAATTACAAGCCCACAATATGATTAAATTTTTTTTATTTTTTAATTTTATGTATGAAAACAATTTCTGTTGCATACTTTTTGGATGGGAATTAATTCATTCCAAATTATTTCAATAACAAATTAAAAAAAAAAAAGAAAATATCTAATTTATAAATTTTTTTTAATTATTCCAATATTTTTAATTGCTTATTTTTTATTTTGGTCATTGATTCCCATCCAAAAACTATACTACAGAAATTTTTTTCATACATACAATTAAAAAATAAATACATTTTAATCATATTGCGGGCTTATGCATTACTTGTTATTAATTTGATTTTATTTATCCCAAATTATTTCAATAACAATTTGCAAAAATATCAAACATAGAACATTTTCCTATTTACTGCAATAATTTTTAATTGCATATTTTTGATGTTGGTCATTAATTCCCATCCAAGAAGTATGCAACAGAAGTTTTTTTGTTGCAAAATTTTAATTAATCCAATCCAATTTATGAAAAGTGACAATTATGAAAAGGTCAAAGCAAACTCTTAGTGGAGTTAGTTGTTATGAACAAAAATATATTTCACTTTAAAATTATTACCCAGAAATTTACTTTTTGTTTGGTACAACTTTAGTAATTTAAATTTCATTGGAAAAAGTGACAAATCAGTTTTTAAATATTGGATTTTTTGTCTTCCTTTTTGTTTTGTTAGCCCATAAATGCGGGAGGAGGAGATGCCATATAGAGTAGCCCATAAGAAAAAGTTTCCAACTTTAATATATGCTTTGATTTGGAAACTTTTACGTATCCATTCTGAATGACCATAACCAAATATATATTTTTTTTTATATTTGTAGATAAAAACTTTTGTGAAAAAAAAGATTTTTTTGGCATACATTGTTTACAAAATGGTATGACATTAGCATTTTATGTTTATATGTTCATTATAGTAATGTATTTGTTTATATATGTAAAAAAGTACCCCCATTGAGATTTCCATTAGGAAAATAAATATTTTTTTTTTTTTGGGTCAATACTAAGAATTATATTTGTTTTTATTTTTATAATAATTCCTATTGAAACTTCCATTTTGAAATATTATTTGTGGTTATAGGGTAATTTATTTGTAATGCTTATTCATCAGAAATTGCTGACACATGTCATTTGTCTTAGCTGTCTTAAACATATTTTGAGCATCATTTATTATACCAACATGGAGATAGATTCGCTTTCAAACCCGTTGGAAATGGTGTGTATATATTTGAAAATTGATATAGATATTTTTTGTTCATTATAAATATGGGTTAAATAGTGTGGATTATGTCAAACGTAATGAAGAAAAATTTTAATAAATTTGTATAGTTTATTGTAGCCTATTTTTAGGGTCATATAAATACATTTTAATACATTTTAATAATTTATTGTAGCCTATTTTTAGGGTCATATAAAAAAAAATTAGGCATTCACTTTATGGAGTGTAAAGAAATAATTTCACTATCTACCTTATGTTTCCATCAACGGAAAACTTAGAAAAAATAACCAAAAACAAAACAGTGAAACTTATTAAACTTGAATACTCCGAAAAATTGTCACCTTTCAAAAATGGGCAATTTTCAAAAGACGATTATCACATGAAAAATTAACCTCTCATGTCCACTTATAACTGCCAAATTTGGTCAAATCTTAGGCGAATATGGGTGTCCATTTTTTTTGGTCACCTTTCAAAAATGGGCAATTTTCATGAGACGATTGTCACATGAAAAATTAACCTCACATGTCCACTTATAACTGTCAAATTTGGTCAAATCTTAGGCGAATGTGGGTGTCCATTTTTGTGGTCACCTTTCAAAAATGGTCAATTTTCATGAAAACTTAACCTCACATGTCTACTTATAACTGGCAAATTTGGTCAAATCTTAGGCGAATGTGGGTGTCCAATTTTTGAGAGGTACCACTGTATATTGTTTTTTATTTATTTTTCTATATGAAAGTTCCCAAGTCTATAGGATCCTAAACATATTCATTTGAATAAGCAATATGCAAAAGAACTACTTAAAACTATTACATTTGCCTTCACATGCAAATTGAACTTTCCAGTTCAGTAAGCAAAGTTTAAAATACAAAAACACAAAAAGCAAATAGATAAAAATATTTTTTATGTTTATTTAGACTTTTTCCTTTTCGTAAATAATACAATCAAATTTTATTTAAATTATAAGCTTGGGTTAAATCAGAAAAAATATTATATTATTAATAGTGTAGCCTATTTTTAGGCTCCTGCAAAAAAAAATTATGAAAGTGATTTTGTATTCCAAAGAAATCTCTTCACCATCCATCTTATGTTTCCATAAATTGAATAGAGAATTTAGTAAAATAACCAAAACCACAAAAATGAAATAAAATAAAGCTCTATCCATTTGATAGAAATCCTTTTATAATTTCGTTTTTTTTAGAAGCACATTCTGTCTTCCCAAAACTGCAATAGAACTACTTAAAACTATTACATTTATCTTTTGTTGACTTTACGAGAGAAAACTTCATATGAATATTGATCTTTCTACTTCAGTAAGTAAAGTTTAAACTACAAAAAGCGAATGATAAATAAACTTTAGCAAATAAAACTAAGAAACTATTGTGCCACTTCAGCGGACAAAAATATTGTTTTTGACTTGAAATAAGTCCTCTAAAAATATATATATAGAGGATTTAAGGGGAAAAAAATCACAAGAAAATTTATTAAGTGCGAGTTTAGGTTGCTAAAGTGCAAAAATTAGTTAAATGTGAAAAGTGTAGCCTACTTTTAGGATTTAGCGGTGTAATAAATTGTCTATAATTTTTAGATATAGTTTTTAAGTAACGCAAATACCGGCATATAAAAGCCATTTGCATTATATATGTTTTTTTCAATAATTGATAAAATTTTCTATAACAATAAAATGTTGACAATATTTTCTATAGAAATAAAATTTTGACAAAATTTTCCATAAAAATGAAATTTTGGCAAAATTGTGTATAGAAATAAAAATTTGACAAAATTTCCTATAGAAATAAAATGTTGACAAAATTTCCTATAGATATAAAATTCTGACAAAATTTTCTATAGAAATAAAATTTTGACAAAATTTTCGATAGAAATGAAATTTTGGCAAAATTGTGTATAGAAATAAAAATTTGACGAAATTTTCAATAAAAATAAAATTTTGTCAAAACTATAAATAAAAATTTGACGAAATTTTCTATAAAAATAAAATTTTGTCAAAATTTTTATATAGAAATAAAATTTTGACATTTTCTATAAAAATAAAATTTTGATAAAATTTTCTGTAGAAATAAAATTTTTAGAAAAGTTTCTATAGAATTCAAATTTGGACAACATTTTCTATAGAAATAAAATTTTGACAAAATTTTCTATAGAAATAAAATTTTGACAAAATTATCTATAGAAATAAAATTTTGACAAAATTGTCTATAGAAATAAAATTTTAACAAAATTTTTTATAGAAATAAAATTTGTACAAAATTTTCTATCGGAATAAAGTTTTGACAAAATTTTCTATAGAAATAAGATTTTGACAAAATTTTCTATAGAAATAAAATTTTGACAAAATTTTCTGTAGAAATAAAATTTTGAAAAATTATCTATAGAAATAAAATATTGACAAAAATTTCGATAGAAATAAAATTTTGGTGTTAACTTCACGAGAGAAAACTTCATATGAATATTGATCTTTGTACTTCAGTAAGTCTTTTAAAAAAATATATACAGGATTTAAGGGGGAAAAATCACAAGAAAATTTATTAGGTGCGAGTGTAGGCTGCTAAAGTGCAAAAATAAGTAAATGTGGAAAGTGTTGCCTACTTTTAGGATATAGTTTGTTAGATATATTTTCTAACTACCTCAAATACCGGCATATTAAAGTCATTTGCATTATATACTTTTAATAGTCGATTCTTATAATGTTAATAGTCGAGTCTTAGAATTTCGCTGATATTTTACAAAACTCTCAAAAGAATTTAGAAATAAATAAAACTTTGACAAAATTTTCTATAGAAATAAAATTTTGACAAAAATTAAAAATAAGATTCTGACAAAATTTTCTACAGAAATAAATTTGTTACAAAATTTTTTATAGAAATAAAATTTTGAGAAAAATTTGTATAGAAATAAAATTTTGCGAAAATTTTCTATAGAAACAAAATTTTGACAAAAATTTCGATAGAAATAAAAATTTGACAAAATTTTCGATAGAAATAATATTTTGACAAAATTTTCTATAGAACTAAAATTTTGAAAAAAAATTCTATAGAAATAAATGTTTGAAAACATACAATTTTGACAAAACTTTCTATAGAAATAAAATTTTGACAATATTTTCTATAGAAATAAAATTTTTGGAAAAGTTTCCATAGAAATAAAATTTTGAAAAAATTTTCTATAGAAATAAAATTTTGTCAAAATTTTCTGTAGAAATAAAATTTTGACAACATTTTCTCTAGAAATAAAATTTTGACAAAAATTTCAATAGAAATAAAATTTTGACAAAATTTTCTATAGAAATAAAATTTTGACAAAATTTTCTATAGAAATAAAATTTTAACAAAATTTTCTATAGAAATAAAATTTTAACAAAATTTTCTATAGAAATAAAATTTTGACAAAATTTTCTATAGAAATAAAAATTTTAACAAAATTTTCTATAAAAATAAAATTTTGACAAAATTTTCTATAAATTAAAATTTGGACAAAATTTTCTATAGAAATAAAATTTTGTTTGTTATTGTTGCCTTCTTATCAATCGTTATTGTTGTTTTTCATCTCAGCTTAAGGCCATGCATTGACTAAACTACAAGTGTAGCTTAACCAATAGAGGAAAAGTACGCTTGTCAAATTTATTTGGGCAAAGCCCTATAGACTGCAAGATGGTTGGATGTACAGCTGTTTCGGAATTACCACATTCCTCATCAGCATCCTCTATGCTTGCAAATTTGTTTAGGCAATAGCCGACTATTAAACCCTTTTTCAGAAGGTTCAAGTGTATTTCACTTTGGGTTGAGTGACTTACCCGAATTTATTCTGATAATTGGTTGATAGTTTTGCTGCAAGTAGAGGATGCTGATGAGGAATGTGGTAATTCCGAAACAGCTTTACATCCAACCATCTTCCAGTCTATAGGGTTTTGTCCAAATAAATTTGACAAGCATACTTTTCCTCTGTTGGTTAAGCTACACTTGTAGTTTAGTCAATGCATGGCTTTAAGCTGAGATCAAAAACAACGAAATAAAATTTTGACAAAATTTTCTGTGGAAATAAAATTTTGACAAAATTTTCTATAGAAATAAAATTTTGACAACATTTTCTATAGAAATAAAATTTTGACAAAATTTTCTATAGAAATAAAATTTTGACAAAATTTTCTATAAAAAAAAAAAATTTACAAAAATTTCTATAGAAATAAAATTTTGACAAAATTTTCTATAGAAAAACAAAATTTTCTATAGAAATAAAATTTTCAGAAAATTTTCTATAGAAATAAAATTTTCATAAAATTTTCTATAAAAATAAAATTTTGTGACAATTTTCTATAAAAATAAAATTTTATGAAAATTTTCTATAAAAATAAAATTTTGTGAAAATTATCTGTAAAAATAAAATATTGACAAAAAAAATGTTTGACAAATTTTACGATAGAAATAAAATTTTGGGAAAAGTTTCTATAGATTTAAAATTTTGACAACATTTTCTATAGAAATAAAATTTTGACAAAATTTTCTATACAAATAAAATTTTGACAACATTTTCTATAGAAATAAAGGTTTGAGAAAATTTTCTTTCTATAGAAAATTTTATATGGACATAAAATTTTGACAAAATGTTCTATCGAATAAAATTTTGACAAAATTTTTTATAGAAATAAAATGTTGTCAAAATTTTCGATAGAAATATAATTTTGTTGTTGTTTTTTGATTTCAGCTTAAAACCATACATTGACTAAACTACAAGTGTAGCTTAACCAACAGAGGATAGGTTAGGTTATGTGGCAGCCCGATGTATCAGGCTCACTTAGACTACTCAGTCCATTGTGATACCACAGGTGTGAACTTCTCTCTTATCACTGAGTGCTGATCGATTCCATGTTAAGCTCAATGACAATGTACCTCCTTTTTATAGCCGAGTCCGAACGTCGTTCCACATTCCAGTGAAACCATTTAGAGAAGCTTTGAAACCCTCAGAAACGTCATTAGCATTACTGAGGTGGGATAATCCACCGCTGAAAAATTTTTGGTGTTCGGTCGTAGCAGGAATCGAACCCACGACCTTGTGTATGCAAGGCGGGCATGCTAACCATTGCACCACAGTGGCTCCCAACAGAGGAAAAGAATGTTTGTCAAATTTATTTGGGCAAAGCCCTATAGACTGCAAGATGGTTGGATGGACGCACATTTCGGAATTACCACATTCCTCATCAGCATCCTCTACTTGCAGCAACACTATTAACCAATTATCAGAATAAATTCATGCAGTTCATTAACCACCAATGAACCACACTTGAACCTTCCGAAAAAAAAGAAAGAGGAAGCACGCTCAAAATAAACCCAGCCAACTGCACTCAAATCGATGATTTGACAGTAGCATAGGAAAAGAGATATGTTTGTACGAATATATTTCGGCATAAGCCGGCTATCATAAACCTTTTTTCAGAAGGTTCAAGTGTGGTTCACCATGGGTTTAGTGAACTACCTGAATTTATTCTCTATTTCACTAAAGCCAATTTAACTTTATGTTAGTTCATGGAATTATTATGTTTGGAGAAAGTTTTATTTACTCTAATAATTTTTTGTGTACGTTAGTTAAATTAACTAAAACCGAGCAAAAAAATATACTCAAATAAAGCATAAAGATGAACTAAATTCGTGTCTTCCACAAAATAGTTCAGAATTTCTTTCAATTTGTAAATTTTACCAAAAATGCGTCCATCATGAACTTCGTATGTCACTAAAGACATTCTTGCAATTTTGAACTCCAAGTTTTTCCTTCAAACTACAAAATTTTCTTTAACAAGTGCAAAAACTTAGTTATGTCTAATAAATTTTCTTGAATTTGTCGAAAAATATTTACTTATTTTTTATGACATCGGCATGATGCCAACGTCTGTAATACTGTTTAGTTAAAATTTTCTACAAATATTAAAAATTTTCAAAAATTAACCGAAACTTTTCTTCCTGGTGGGTTCACTGTTTTTTTAGTGTAGTTTTGCTGCAAGTAGAGGATGCTGATGAGGAATGTGGTAATTCCGAAACGTACGTCCATCCAACCATTTTTCAGTCTATAGGGCTTTGCCCAAATAAATTTGACAAGCATTCTTTTCCTCTGTTGGTTAAGCTACAATTGTAGTTTAGTCAATGTATGGTTTTAAGCTGAAATCAAAAAAACAAAAACAATGCTTAAAGAACAAAACCAACAATAACAAAACAAAAGTGGTCAAAAAAATCATCATTATTAACAAAATGAATGAAATATAATTTTGACAAAATTTTCTATAGAAATAAAATTTAGACAAAATTTTCTTCAGAAATACAATTTTGATAAAATTTTCTATTGAAATAAAATTTTGACAAAATTTTCTGTAGAAATAAAATTTAGACAAAATTTTCTATAGATGTAAAAATTGAACGAAATGGTCTATACAAATAAAATTTAAACAACATTTTTTATAGAAATAAAATGTTGACAAAATTTTCTATAGAAATATAATTTTGACAAAATTTTTATACAAATAAAATTTAGAAATGAAATTTTGACAACATTTTCTATAGAAATAAAATTTTCTAAACAAATAAAATTTTGACAAAAGTTTCTATTGAGTTAAAATTTTGACAAAATTTTCTATAGAAATAAAATTTGGACAAATTTTTCTATAGAAATAAAATTTGGACAAATTTTTCTATAGAAATAAAGGTTTCAGAAATTTTTCTTTCTATAGAAAGAAAAGTTGAACAAAATTTTCCAAGAAATAAAGGTTTCTGAAATTTTATTTCTATAGAAAATTTTCTGTAGACATAAAATTTTCTATAGATTTAAAATTTTGACAATATTTTCTATAGAAATAAAATTTTGACAAAATTTTCTATAGAAATAAAATTTTTGACAAAATCTTCTATAGAAAATGTTGAGAAAAGTCCTATAGAATTAAAATTTTGAGAAAATTTTCTATAGAATGAATTTGCATCACTTCTTAAGGCGTGATCCGAATTCATTGTCTTGGATGTGAATTGCGCAAAAAAAATATAATATTTTCTTTATATATTTCTAGAAAAATTGCTTTAGAATTCATTAAAAATCTAACGAAATTTTCCAGAAATCGATTTAAAATTGTTTTCGTCTAAATTTAAATAATTTTAATAAAATTTCTATTGAAAATTTTGAGAAAAGTTCTATAGATTTAAAATTTTGAGAAAATTTACTATAGAATGAATTTGCATCACTTCTTAAGGCGTGATCCGAATTCATTGTCTTGGATGTGAATTGCGCAAAAAAAAAATATAATATTTTCTTTATATATTTCTAGAAAAATTGCTTTAGAATTCATTAAAAATCTAACAAAATTTTCCAAAAATCGATTTAAAATTGTTTTCGTCTAAATTTAAATAATTTTAATAAAATTTCTATTGAAAATTTTGAGAAAAGTTCTATTGAATTAAAATTTTGAGAAAATTTACTATAGAATGAATTTGCATCACTTCTTAAGGCGTTATCCGAATTCATTGTCTTGGATGTGAATAGCGCAAAAAAAAAATATAATATTTTCTTTATATATTTCTAGAAAAATTGCTTTAGAATTCATTAAAAATCTAACGAAATTTTCCAAAAATCGATTTAAAATTGTTTTCGTCTAAATTTAAATAATTTTAATAAAATTTCTTTTGAAAATTTTGAGAAAAGTTCTATAGAATTAAAATTTTGAGAAAATTTTCTATAGAATGAATTTGCATCACTTCTTAAGGCGTTATCCGAATTCATTGTCTTGGATGTGAATTGCGCAAAAAAAAATATAATATTTTCTTTATATATTTCTAGAAAAATTGCTTTAGAACTCATTAAAAATCTAACGAAGTTTGCCTAAAATCGTTTTTAAATTGTTTTTGTCTAAATTTAAATAATTTTAATAATCCTTACTCTGTTTTTAACCTGTTTGAAACAAAAGAAAAGGAAAAAAGAAAATATTTTTCCATAAAAAGACTAATCAAAGCTACGGTCTGATCTGTTTTCATGCTTGCTGAATGTGTGCATATTTGCATACTTTCAGGAGTACATATTGGATAATTGGCTTATGAGGTTATGAAAAAATATTTCTCTTGTGTGTGATAATATGGGGGAAATTCGAACACTATACTGAAGTTGTGGATAGAAGTATGCCAATCTTTTTCTCCTTGTTGTCGATGCAAATATTTCTCTTGAGCTACACAGATTCATATATGCCGAATTACAGCAATTGAGAAGTCGTTCGTGTACTGTTGAAAACGAGCTTTATCTCATTTGTTTTTTTTTATTGTTTCAAGCAATTGTATTCATTTAGCTCCGGTTTTTCAAATTTTAATCAAAAAAATTCACCATTATTGCACATGCCACCTAAAAGTATGCAAATATATTTATTATAATTTCGATTGCCTCTTTGTGTACTTTCCAATTGCTATATTGGCAATTGATTATTGTTTTTT
Organism: Haematobia irritans; assembly: GCF_050003625.1. NCBI lineage: Eukaryota > Metazoa > Arthropoda > Insecta > Diptera > Muscidae > Haematobia > Haematobia irritans. The sequence continues at coordinate 208,160,153 of NC_134399.1, forward strand.
TTTTTTTTTTTAATAAATATTCTTTGACAACCAGGCGAGTAAACGGTTTGCAATTAAAATAAACGTAAAATGAGAATAAAATGGGTCGTGGTTTGTTGGGTTGAAAAGTGCAAAATATTTGATTCATTGTACAATTGATAACAATTAAATATCGAATTTTAATAAACTGTAAAAAGTGAGTTTGTGTCTTTTTATAAACTATAAACTTTCACTTCAATCTAATATCGTATTCATATTGATTTATGGATTGCCAGAAGGTTTAGATTTTTTTAATTTGTTAAGCCATCCTCCTCAAAATTTACATATCGCCGCCTAAAAGTATGCAAATATTTATGGGAAATATTTAGAAGTAAAAAAAATAACAGGTTTACCGTACTGATTCTTAATTAATTGCGTTTTATAATATTTTTTAATTAACTTTTTTAACTATGAGAAAAAAAGAAATATTTCATGTCTTCTGTTAAAATTAATTTCAAAGTTATTAAAAAATAAACCTAATTCAGAATGCTTCGTGTAAGTATTCCTTTTTTTTGGCAAGATCCTTCTAGGTCGAATCTCCATTCTTTATTTATTTTTTTTCTCCTTCAGAATCGTATAATAATATTAATAGTTTTCGAATAAACTTAATCAAAATTCTTGTGACTCATTACATTCAATATCAATTCTCTGCCAATTATAATTACTCATGCCGCTATACAATATTTATTTCCTAAATACCTAAATCTACCCTTTCTCATTAGATTATAAATAGATTTGTGCCACATTATAAATGTCATGAAAATTTTTAAGTCATAAATATTTTAATAGGATGGCACATAAAACGAATGACCACAGTTAACATTTATAAAAATCAAATACTAAAATTAAATAAGCTTAACTAGAATAACGAAAGTGTCATGATTGTCTATTTTAGTCTTATCAAGTTGAAAAAAAAAAAAAAAAACAGTACAATGAAGTGTCTAAATTATGCCCTTGTCATGGCAGCAATAGACATTAGATAATTGTAATAACTGAAAAAAAAAAACTTTTAATTCTTTTGAAAACCATTAGGGAATGATATGGGGGAATTTAAATAGAGATGGAAGTGACCATGGAAATTATAAAAATGTAAAAAAACGAAATTAACATAAAAAAGAGAAACTACCCAAGGAGGAAAGAAAAAAACGAGGGCTCCCTAAAAGGTCTAAAGAAAACCAGGGAAAACTTAGCCAAAAAATAAAACAAATGTCAAAGGGAAAAATACCTTGATCTATGGCATAATTGAGAATAAGAAAAAAAAAAATAGTGAAGAAAACACAAGTACATATAGGACCGAACGTGCGTTCCCTTAACAATCGATTGCATACAAAGTTCTACTACAGATTCTCATCCATTCTCATCGAATTACTTTGTTTGTAATAACATAAAACGATTTCTTTTGGATTAAATTTTTTCCCTAATACATAAGTGAAATATTTCCAAAAAAATAAATCAATATTTACAAAAAAAGAAAAATCATGTATAAGGACATGTATTTTATGAAAAAGTTCATAAATTAATACAAAATATAAAAATTTAAATTTTATTTTTTTCTCTTTGGTTTAGGTAAAACCGTGTCTGGCATCACTATTCCCATGATATCTACACCAATAAAAGAAGCATTTTTATTCTCAGTAATTTGTCTTAAAAAAGGTTTTAATGATTTATATCCCACTCTTTAGTAGCTTCGGCCTTTGAATAACTAACTCTAGGCACCTTAGGAAATTTTTAAAATATTTTCTAGATACAAATTTTACTCAGTTTCTGGGATTTTTTACCATTAATGTGTCACCTGTCCATATATATTGAGTTTCACGATACTCAAAAAAAAAATCAGAAATTCCTCCTGTAGCCGAAATCAATCATGCCTTAAATTTAAACAAGCTTTCAAAAGTTTTCCTTTTTGTTGTTTCTTTCTTACAACACTCCTTGCAGATACATCTTCACAATTTCAAATCTGTAAGTGTGAAGCCAAGGCGGGTAAAATAAATTTTTGGTAATATTTGTGGTATATAAACTGACAGATTACTTAAATAAAATGGACGTTTCTATAACAAAAATTCTTTGGAAACATAAATGAGGAATTTTTTTCAAATATGAGATTATTTTATGGTATACGACAATATAATATTATTAAGACAAATTGTTCTATAGATATAAAATTTTGAAAAAAAAATCTATAAAAATAACATTTTGAAAATATAACAAAAAAAAATAAAATTTAAAAAAAATCTATAAAAATAAAATTTTGACAAAATGTTTTATAGAAATGGAATTTTGACAAAAAAAAATTTCTATAAAAATAAAATTGTGACAAAATTTTCTATAGAAATAGAATTTTGAAAAAAAAATCTATATAAATAAAATTGTGACAAAATTTTCTATAAAAATAAAATGTTGACAAAATTTTCTATAAAAAAATTCTATAACATAAATAGAAATACAATTTTGACCAAACTTTCTATAGATATAAAATTTTGAAAAATTTTCTACAGAAATAAAATTATGACAATATTTTATATTGAAATAAAAATTTTACAACATTTTTTATACAAATAAAATTTTGACAAAATTTTCTATAGAAATAAAAATGGAATTTTGAAAAAAAATCTATAGAAATAAAATCTACATTTTCTATAAAAATAAAATGTTGACAACATTTTCTATAAAAATAAAATTTTGACAAAATTTTCTATAAAAAAAATTCTAATACATAAATAGAAATAAAATGTTGACCAAACTTTCTATATATATATAAAATTTTGAAAAATATTTTGACATAAATAAAATTATGAAAAAATTTTATATACCTTAGAAATAAAAATTTAACAAAATTTTTTATACAAACAAAATTTTGACAAAATTTTCTATAGAAATAAAAATGGAATTTTGAAAAAAATTTTCTATAGCAGTAAAATTTTGACAACAATTTGCTATAAAAATAAAATTTTGACAAAATTTTCTACAGAAATAAAATTTTGACAAAATTTTTTTACAGAAATAGAATTTTGAAAAAAATTTTCTATAGAAATAAAATTTTGACAGAATTTTCTATAAAAAAATTCTATAACATAAATAGAAATAAATTGTTGACCAAACTTTCTATAGATATAAAATTTTGAAAAAAATTTCTACCGAAATAAAATTATGACAAAATGTTATATAGAAATAAAAATTTTCTATAAAAATAAAATGTTTACAAAATTTTCTATAAAAATGAAATTTTGACAAAATTTTCTATAAAAAAAAAATCTATAACATAAATAGAAATAAAATGATGACCAAACTTTCTATAGATATTAAATTTTGAAAAAAAATTCTACAGAAATAAAATTATGACAAAATTTTATATAAAAATAAAAATCTTACAACATTTTTTATACAAATAATATTTTGACAAAATTTTCTATAGAAATAAAAATGGAATTTTGAAAAAAAAAAAAATCTATAGACATAAAATCTTGACAACATTTCCATAAAAATAAAATGTTGACAAAATTTTCTATAAAAAAATCTATAACATAAATAGAAATAAAATGTTGACAAAACTTTCTATATATATAAAAATTTGAAAAAATTTTCGACAGAAATAAAATTATGACAAAAATTTATATACGTTAGAAATAAAAATTTAACAAAAATTTTGATACAAATAAAATTTTGACAAAATTTTATTTGTATCAAAATTTTTTTATTTGTATCAAATTTTGAAAACAATTTTCAATAGTAGTAAAATTTTGACAATTTTCTATAAAAATAAAATTTTGACAAAATTTTCTACAGAAATAAAATTTTGACAAAATTTTTTTACAGAAATAAAATTTTGAAAAAAATTTTCTATAGAAATAAATTTTTGACAGAATTTTCTATAAAAAAAGTTCTATAACATAAATAGAAATAAAATTTTGACCAAACTTTCTATAGATATAAAATTTTGAAAAAAATTTCTACCGAAATAAAATTATGACAAAATGTTATATAGAAATAAAAATTTTACCACATGTTTTATACAAATAAAAGTTTGACAAAATTTTCTATAGGAATAAAATTTTAAGAAAATTGTTTATAGAAATAAAATTTGGCAAAAAAATTCTAAAGAAATAAAATTTTGCAAAAAATTTCTATAGAAATAAAATTTTGACAAAATTTTCTATAGGTATAAAATTTTGACAAAAACAAAAAAAAAACAAAATTTTGTATAGAAATAAAATTGTCATACAATTTTCTATAGAAATAAAATTTTGACAAAATTTAGAAATAAAATTTGATAAAATTTTCCGTAGAAATAAAATTTTGCAAAAAAATTCTATAGAAATAAAATTTTGTAAAAAATTTCTATAGAAATAAAATTTTGAGAAAATCTTCTATAGAAATAAAATATGGAGAAAATTTCCAATAGAAATAAAATTTTGACAAAATTTTCTATAGAAATAAAATTTTGACCAAAATTTCGGTTAAAATACAATTTTGATCAAAGTTTCTTTAAAAATATAGTTTTGACAAACTTTTCTATAGAAATAAAAATTTGGCAAAATTTCTATAGAAATAAAATTTCGAAGAAAAAAATCTATAGAAATAAAATTTTAACAAAATAAAATTTTGACAATGTTTGAAAATGTTGACCAAACTTTCTATAGATATAAAATTTTGAAAAAATTTTCTACAGAAATAAAATTATGACAAAATTTTGTATAGAAATAAAAATTTTACAACATTTTTTATACAAATAAAATTTTGACAAAAGTTTCTATGGAAATAAAAATGGAATTTTGAAAAAAAAAATCTATAGAAGTAAAATGTAGACAAGAATTTTCTATAAAAATAAAATTTTGACAAAATTTGCTACAGAAATAAAATTTTGACAAAATTTTCCACAGAAATAGAATTTTGAAAAAAAATTTCTATAGAAATAAAATTTTGACAAAATTTTCTATAAAAAAATCTATAACATAAATAGAGATAAAATTTTGACCAAACTTTCTATAGATATAAAATTTTGAAAAAATTTTCTTCCGAAATAAAATTATGACAAAATTTTATATAGAAATAAAAATTTGACAACATTCTTTATACAAATAAAAATTTAAATAAAATTTTGACAACATTTTCTATAGGAATAAAATTTTGAGAAAATGTTCTATAGAAATAAAATTTTGCAATAAGATTCTATAGAAATAAAATTTTGACAAAATGTTCTATAGATATAAAATTTTGACAAAAAAAAACCAAAATTTTTTATAGAAATAAAATTTTGACAAAATTTTCTAGAGAAATAAAATTTGATAAAATTTTCCGTAGAAATAAAATTTTGAAAAATATTTCTGTAGAAATACAATTCTGTAAAAAATTTCTATAGAAATAAAATTATGACAAATTTTCTATAGAAATAAAATTTTGACGAAATCTTCTATAGAAATTTTAATTCTATAGAATTTTAACAAAATTTTCTATAGAAATAAAATTTTGACCAAATTTTCGGTTGAAGTAAAATTTTGATCAAAGTTTCTTTAAAAATATAGTTTTGACAAACTTTTCTTTGGAAATAAAAATTTGACAAAATTCCTATAGAAATAAAATTTTGACAAAATTTTCTATAGAAATAAAATTTTGACAAAATTTTCTATAGAAATACACAAAATTTTATAATGAAATAAAATTTTTACAAAATGTTCTATAAAATGAAATTTTGCAAAATCTTTAAATCCCACAGCACAAAACTAATATAAATAAATTCAACTCCCCTTACCCATTGTTCTTGTATCAAATTTTCGTTTGTTTCCATATTCTCTTTAAATTAAAACTTTTCAAGTTTGTTTCTATCCTTTCCAACCAATTTTGCTATATGATATTCTCCGAACATACAATTACACATGTGTGTATGTATTGTGTGTAGTTTGTCTGTGCATTTCGTTCTATTCTACACAAATCCATTCTTTTCAAAATGGCCTCTACTCCTGTTGATGACAGTGCACAAATGCAACTTTACTCTTCTTCATATGTATTTTTTATCCAAGAGTTTCTAGTGGTCACCGTTCTATATCCGGTTTATCATTCTTTGTTTAGTTTCCTTTTTTTTCTTATATAGAGAATAGAGAAAAACAACCATAGTTTTATTAGTGGTATGTGCTGACTCCGTGCAATTAAGGGGGAGCTATTACTTATAGCAATGACAGCAGGAGTGGTCGTTGCTTTCTTTGAAAAGAGGTAAATATACGTATGGGAATCTATGAACTAAGGTGGGTCGCAGAATATGGCAAATGCCGTCACATAAAATAAGAGATTAAAATTTATCGAAGACAAATTTTCTATGAAATTTTATGGAAGACAAATTTTCTATGAAAATTTAGACAAATTTTCCATAAAAATTAATCGAAGACTTATTTATTTTCACTTACATGAAAATGTTTGCTATGAAAAATTCTTGAAGGCAAATATTCTATGAAACTTTCTTGAAGACAAATTTCCTATGATAATTTACAAAAGACAAATTTTCCAAGAAAATTTATCGAAGACAAATTTTCCAGGAAAATTTATCAAAAATTTTTCTAGGAAAATTTATGGAAGAAAAATTTTCTATGAAAATTATTGAAGACAAATTTTCTATGAAAATTTATCGAAGACACATTTTCCATGAAAATTTATCCAAGACAATTTTTTTATGAAAATTTATTGAAGACAAATTTTCTATGAAAATTTATCATAGACCAATTTTCTGTGAAAATTTATTAAAACCAAATTTTTTATAAAAATTTATTGGGGACAAATTTTCATAGAAAATTTATAGAATAAAAATTTTCTATGAAACTTCATCGAACACAAATTTTCTATGAAAACTTACCAACGAAATATTTTCTATGAAAATTTATGGAAGACAAATTTTCTATGAAAATTTATTGGAGACAAATTTTCATTGAAAATTTATAGAATAACAATTTTCTATGAAACTTCATATGAAAACTTATCGACGACATATAATCTATGAAAATTTATGGAAGACAAATTTTCTATGAAAATTGATCGAAGACACATTTTCGTGACACTTTATCGAAGACAAATTTTCTATGAAAATTTATTGAATACAAATTTTCCATAAAAATTTATCGAAGTCAGATTTCTTATGAAAATCTATCGAAGACAAATTTTGTATGAAAGTTTATCGAAGACAAATTTTCTATGAAAGTTTATCGAAGACAAGTTTTCTATGAAAATTTATGGAAGACAAATTTTCTATGAAAATTGATCGAAGACAAATTTTCTATGAAAATTGATCGAAGACACATTTTCGTGACACTTTACCGAAGACAAATTTTCTATGAAAATTTATCGAATAAAAATTTTCCACAAAAAATTATCGAATACAAATTTTCCATAAAAATTTATCGAAGTAAGATTTCTTATGAAAATCTATCGAAGACAAATTTTCTATGAAAGTTTATCGAAGACAAATTTTCTATGAAAACACAAATTTTCTATGAAAATTTATCGAAGCTAAATTTTCTATGGAAATTAAACGAAAACAAATTTTCAATAAAAATTTATAGAAGACAATATTTTTAAGAAAATTTAACGAAGACAAATTTTCTCTGAAAATTTATTGAAGACATATTTTCTATGAAAATTTCTCGAAGGCAAATTTTCTATTAAAATTTTTCGAAGACAAGTTTTTTATAAAAATTAATCGTAGACAATTTTTTTATGAAAATTAATCGTAGACAATTTTTCTATGAACATCTATCGAAGACAAATTTTTATGAACAAATTTTCTATGAAAACTTCTCGAAGACAAATTTGCTATGAAAATTTCTCGAAGACAAATTTTCTATGAAAATTTATTGAAGCTAAATTTTCTATGAAAATTTAACGAAGACAAATTTTCTGCAAAAGTTCATCGATGACAAATTTATCATAAAAAAAATCGACGACAACTTTATCAGAAAGTTGTTCGAAGACAAATTTTCGATGAAAATTTATCGAAGACACAATTGCACGACACTTTATCAAAGACAAATTTTTTACAAAAATTTATCGATGACAGTTTTCAATAAAAATTTATCGAAGATGTATTTTTTATGAAAATCTATCGAAGACAAATTTTTATGAACATTTATCGAAGACAAATTTGCTAAATTTTCTATGGAAATTTAACGAAGACAAATTTTCTATAAAAATTTATAGAAGACAAATTTTCTATGAAAATTAAACGAAGACAAATTTTTTATGAAAATTCATCGAAGTCAAATTTTCTCTGAAAATTTATTGAAGACAAATTTTCTATGAAAATTTCTCGAAGACAAATTTTGTATTAAAATTTATCGAAAACAATTTTTCTTATGAAAATTTCTCGAACACAATTTTTTTATGAAAATTTATCGAAGCTAAATTTTCTATGGAAATTTAACGAAGACAAATTTTCTATAAAAATTTATAGAAAGCAAATTTTCTATGAAAATTTAACGAAGTCAAATTTTCTATGAAAATTCATCGAAGACAAATTTTCTCTGAAAATTTATAGAAGACAAATTTTCTATGAAAATTTCTCGAAGACTAATTTTTTATTAAAATTTATCAACAACAATTTTTTTATGAAAATTTCTCGAAGACAAATTTTCTATAAAAATTTATAGAAAGCAAATTTTCTATGAAAATTCATCGAAGACAAATTTTCTCTGAAAATTAATCGTAGACAGGTTTTCTATGAACATTTATCGAAGACAAATTTTCCAAGAAAATTTATCGAAGACAAATATTCCAGAAAAATTTATCGGAGACGAATTTTCTATGAAAATGTATCGAAGACAAATTTTAATGAACATTTATCGAAGACAAATTTTTTATTAAAATTTATCAACAACAATTTTTTTATTAAAATTTCTCGAAGACAAATCGTTTATCGAAGACAAATTTTTATGAACACTTATCGAAGACAATTTTATGAACAACTTTTTTATGAAAACTTCTCGAAGACAAATTTTCTATGAAAACTTCTAGAAGACAAATTTGCTATGAAAATTTCTCGAAGACAAATTTTCTATGAAAATTTATCGAAGCTAAATTTTCTATGGAAATTTAAGGAAGACAAATTTTCTGTAAAAATTCATCGAAGACAAATTTTCTATGGAAATTTATCGAAGTGAGATGTCTATGAAAATTTATCAAAGACAAATTTTCTATGAAAATGTATCAAAGACAAATTGTCTATGAAAATGTATCAACGACAAATTTTCTATGAAAATTTGTTTACGAAAATTTATCTAGACAAATTTTCTTATAAAAATTTATCGTAGATAAATTTTTCTGTTAACATTTATCGTTTATTTATTTATCTATGGAAATTAACGAAGACAAATTTTCTGTACAAGTTCATCGAAGACAAATTTTCTATGAAATTTTCTCCAAGACAAATTTTCTATGGAAATTTATCGAAGTGAGATGTCTATGAAAATTTACCAAAGACAAATTTTCTATGAAAATTTTTTATCATAGACAAAATTTCATATACAAATTTTTCATAGAAAATTTGTGAACATTTATCGAAGACAAATGTCTATGAAAATTTATCAGATGTCTATGAAAATTTATCAAAGACAAATTTCTATGAAAATTTGTCGAAGACAAATTTTCTATGAAAATTTATGGAAGACAAATTTTCTATGAAAATTTATGGAAGACAAATTTTCTATGAAAATTTATCGAATACAAATTTTCTATGAAAATTTATCAAAGACAAATTTTCTTATATCGTTTATTTATTTATTTCGTTTATTTATTTATCTTTGGAAATTAACGAAGACAAATTTTCGGTAAAAGTTCATCGAAGACAAATTTTCTATGAAATTTTCTCCAAGACAAATTTTCTATGGAAATTTATCGAAGTGAGATGTCTATGAAAATTTATCAAAGACAAATTTTCTATGAAAATTTATCTACTAAAATTTATCATAGACAAATTTTCATATACAAATTTATCGTAGATAAATTTTTCTGTGAACATTTATCGAAGAAAAATTTTTTATGAAAATTTATGATAGACAAATTTTCTATGAAATTTTATCGAAGACAAATTAATGAAAATTTCGATTATTTTCAGTTTTCAGCGAAAATTTATCGGAGACGAATTTTCTATGAAAATTTATCGGAGACGAATTTTCTATGAAAATTCATCGAAGACAAATTTTCTATGAAAAATTTATAGAAGACAAATTTTCTATGAAAATTATATAGAAATTTTTCGGAGACAAATTTTCGAAATTAAATTTTTTATGGAAATTTATGCAATATAAATTTTCTATGAAAAGTTAAAACAAGAAAAAATTCAAATATTTCATTTCTCACAGGGTGTAGAGAAAATCAATGATTTTTCCTCTCTCTTCTAATGTTTAAACTCACACAAATACTTTCATATACTCTCTGAAAGTAGTCGTCGGCACAGGTTTCACTCAGAGGAAATTAATTTGTCCATTCATTGAGTGAAATTGTTGTGTTTGGCAAGCAAAATTAAATCTATTATGTGTTTACGTGTCTTCAAACAAATAAAAAATTGTTTTATCTCAGAGAAAGTTTAGCTAGGCTTTGTTTAAATTAAAATCAATGAGTTTAATATCTATAGTCTATAGTTTTTCTTATATTTGCTTGCAATTTTTAATTGAATAAACTACTTAAAAATCCTCAATAATATAAACATGTTTTTTTTTTTAAATTTTTTTTTTAATATTTTGTCTTAAACTTAAATATCACTTGTACTCAGGGTGACATAATATAAATAGAAAGCATTTTTTGTTTTTTTTTTTTGTTTTACATATGATTGGTAAAATTCGAAAGTACATACTTTTTCTCTTGACACCTGTGTGGCTTTAAATCATTTATTTATTATAGCATACTTTCAGGATGATTTTGCAAATGGAAAATGCATGTAGCTTATTTAACTACGTATACGTAATTGTTGAACTTTTAATATCTTCTTCTTTACTTTGTTGTGATATATGAGCATATATGTATGGAAAAAGATTAAAACTTCAAATAAAGTTGTAGTTGAAATACTTATGCGACAGGAAAATGTCATTTATAATTGACGATAATGAATCGAGAGAGATAATTGAAAGTTTAGCAGGGTACTCAAGTTAAGTACCATACTTTGTATTATGAAGTGTTATAGTTGATTGGGAAAATATATTTAAAATTGTTATGGCAGCCCTTTATTTAGTCTCTCACACTCAAAAAAAAAAATAAAAATAAATAAATAAATAAAACAAGTATATACGGCCGTAAGTTCGGCCAGGCCGAAGCTTCTACTGAAGCCGATGGCAAAGTATCTTAAAACTTCTTAACACCGTAATATATACCACATAGTCCATACGTGGTATATATTAAAAAAGGCCGATTAAATACGTATATAATTAAGTTTAAAGTTTCTATAGAAATAAAATTTTGACAACATTTTCTATAGAAGTAAAATTTTGACAAAATTTTCTATAGAAATAAAATTTGGAAAAAAATTTCTATAGAAATAAAATTTGGACAAAATTTTCTATAGAAATAAATTTTTGTCAAAATTTTCTATAGAAATAAAATTTTGTCAAAATTTTCTATAGAAATAAAATTTTGACCAAATTTTCTATAGAAATAACATTTTGACAATGTTTCCTATAACAATAAAATTTTAGTAGATTATTTATGGGGGATATATATATTATTATGGACCGATATGGACCAATTCTTGCGTGTTTGTTAGAGACCACATTCTAACACCATGTTCCCAATTTCAACCGGATCGGATGAAGTTTGCTCCACCAAGAGGCTCCGGGGACAAATCTGGGGATCGATTTATATGGGGGCTATATATAATTATGGACCGATGTGGACCAATTTGTGCATGGTTGTTAGAGACCATATAATAACACCACGTACCAAATTTCAACCGGATCGGATGAATTTTGCTCCTCTAAGAGGCTCCGGAGGTCAAATCTAGGGATCGGTTTATATGGGGGCTATATATAATTATGGACCGATGTGGACCAAGTTTTGCATGGTTGTTAGAGACCATATACTAACACCATGTTCCAAATATCAGCCGGATCGGATGAAATTTGCTTCTCTTAGAGCAATCGCAAGCCAAATTTGGGGGTCCGTTTATATGCGGGCTATACGTAAAAGTGGACCGAATTGGACCAATTTTTGCCATGTACCAAATTTCAGCCTGATCGGATGAAATTTGCTTCTTTTAGAGCAATCGCAAGCAATTTGGGGGTCCGTTTATATGGGGGCATACGTAAAAGTGGACCGATATGGAAAAATTTTTGCATGATTGTTAGAGACCATATTCTAACACCATGTACCAAATTTCAGCCTGATCGGATGAAATTTGCTTCTTTTAGAGCAATCGCAAGCCAAATTTGGGGGTCCGTTTATATGGGGGCTATACGTAAAAGTGGACCGATATGGCCCATTTGCAATACCATCCGACCTACATCAATAACAACTACTTGTGCCAAGTTTCAAGTCGATAGCTTGTTTTGTTCGGAAGTTAGCGTGATTTCAACAGACGGACGGACGGACGGACGGACATGCTCAGATCGACTCAGAATTTCAATACGACCCAGAATATATATACTTTATGTGGTCTTAGAGCAATATTTCGATGTGTTACAAACGGAATGACAATGTTAATATACCCCCATCCTATGGTGGAGGGTATAAAAAGTGAGTTTTATTTTGCAAAGGAGCACAAATGCACTGATATTCACACCAGCATCCACAAAAAATATAAACGAAATTGTCTTTCCACATATATATTATCTAAACTACAAAACAATTACTAAGAAAGCTCAATAGATATGTAATAATATGTATTATTAAAACCTCAAGTGTTTTCTTATAACATATTTCACATATGTTGTCTGGGGATTACTTACGTCCTTAAAAATACACGAAAACATCAAAAGTTGTTTTCTATTCCATTAAAAACACAAAAAAAAAAAAAAATGGTTCATACTAGAGGTGTGCACGTGACACGAAATTGTTGTGACTCACGAACATTTTCGTGATTCGTGCGTGAGTCGTGAGTCACGCTGATGACAACAGCGTGAGTGTGCGTGAGCGTGATTAACAAACCAAAATGTCGTGCGTGAGCGTGAGTCACGAAAATAATATCTTCGTGAGTGTGCGTGAGTAAAGAATTACACTCACGAAAATATTCCTGCTCTCCAACATAAAACGCTTAAGAGTTAAATGCAATTACAATTTTAGTGACACCTGGGATGTTAAGAGTTTAATAACACTCTCGATTTTAATAATGCTCATGTTTTCAGACACTTCGGTAAGGTAAATTAATCATAAAATTATTCGTGAGTCACGATATTTTTCGTGAGAGACGATATTTTTCGTGAGTCACGACGTTTTCGTGCGTGAGTACAAATTTTCTTTTCGTGAATGTGCGTGAGCGTGAGTCCTACCAAAAAATATCGTGCGTGAGTGTGCGTGAGTATGATTTTTCAGTCGTGAGTGTGCGTGAGCGTGAGTAAACTATTATTCACGTGCACACCTCTAGTTCATACCTCCCTCCCCCTCAAGTAATTCAAATAAAATAAGAGTTTCTTTATTGCTTTGTACTCGGAAATTTACTTCCATCTCCTACAATGTAGGAAAAATTGTCTACACACATTTTTTTCGGAGAAAAGGAATTTCATATTTTAAATGATTCAAGTGAACAAATGTTCAAATGAAACAAACCAACAAAAATGTAGCACTTTTGTTTTCCTAACAATTTCTCTTTGATCTCCAAAGAGCTTTGCAGAACTTCCTATCTGTTTTTGATTTTTTTTAAGGTCTTACATCAAAATATTTTTTATATGTATTTTTGTATGTTTTCCTTATAAATGTTTCTAATGATGTTTTATTTATTTACGGGATTTATTTATATTACGGGACATTATGCCAACATACTGGGTAAATAAATTAGATATTGTGTAGATACAATACCTTTTAAAGGCAGGGAAATCGACAATCAATGAATCAACTAATATAAATTGAAAAGTTTGCTAAATTATCTCAGCAACAAAAGAGCTTCCAAAAAATTAGTTTGGATGTCCAAGATGTGATCCGCAGACATGAATTTTACATAGTCTTCTAAGAGGACGGAAATATTTCGTTTAAAACTGTGAAAACTTCGATTCACTGATGTACAGCTAAACTTTGAATTAAAACAATTGTAATAATTTAATTTTGTTTCAAATCTGTAATTCAACACCAATTTTTACAAAACAAATCGTCTGGGAAATTCTCTATATAAAAATGTTGATAGACTTTATAGCAAAAATAAAATAGTTACATAATTTTCCATGGAAATAAAATTCTGACAAAAATAATTTTAAAACAAAATTTGACAAACATTTTATTGAGATAAAAAAAAAATCATTGAGATATCTAAAATGTAGAAATAAAATTTTGATAACATTTTCTATAAAACACATACAATTTTGACAAAATTTTCCATAGAAATACAATTTTGACAAAATTTTCTATAGAAATAAAAGTGTTGACAAAATTTTCTATAGGAAATAAATTTGAAAAAATTTTATGTAATAACATTTTCACAAAATTCTTTATAATACAATTTTGACAAAATTTTTTATAATAAAATTTTGACAAAATTCTTTATAATAAAATTTTGACAAAATTTTTTATAATTTTTACAACATTTTTTATAATAAAGTTTTCTAACAAAATAAAATTTTGACAAAATTTTTTATAAAAATAAAATTTTGCAAAAATTTTCCATAGAAATACAATTTTAACAAAATTTTTCATAGAAATACAATTTTGACAAAATTTTCTATAGAAATAAAATTTTGACAAAATTTTCTGTAGAAATAAAATTTTGCAAAAATTTTCTACAGAAATACAATTTTTTAAAAATTTTCTATAGACAAATTTTTCTATAGAAATAAAAATTTTCTCAAAATTTTGACAAAATTATCTATAGAAATAAAATTTTGAAATTGTCTATAGAAATTATATTTTAACATAATTTTTAATAGAAATTAAATTTTGACAAAATTTTCTATAGAAATAAAATTCCGAAAAAATTTTCTATAAAAATAAAATTTTGCAAATATTATCTATTGAAATACAATTTTGTCAAATTTTTCTACAGAAATAAACATTTTGACAAAATTTTCTATAGAAATAAAATTTTGACAACATTTTCTATAGATATAAATTTTTGACAAAATTTTCTATAGAAATAAAATTTTGAAAAAATTTCCAATAGAAATAAAATTTCGACAAAATTTTCTATAGAAATAAAATTTTGCAAAAAGTTTCTATTGCCATACAATTTTAATAAAAATGTTCCATAGAAATAAAATTTCGACAAAATTTTCTATAGAAATAAAATTTTGCAAAGATTTTCTATTGACATACAACTTTAATAAAAATTTTCCATAGAAATAACATTTTGACAAAATTTTCTATAAAAACAAAATTTTGCAAACATTTTCTATAAAAACAAAATTTTGCAAAAATTTTCCATAGAAATAAAATTTTGACAAAGTTTTCTATAGAAATAAAATTTTGACAAAATTTTCTATAGAAATAAAATTTTGCAAAATTTTCTTTAAAAATAAACTTTTGCAAAAATTTTCCATAGAAATACAATTTTGACAAAATTTTCTATAGAAATAAAATTTTGACAAAATTTTCTATAGAAATAAAATTTTGACAAAATTTTCTATAGAAATACAATTTTGACAAAATTTTCTATAGAAATACAATTTTGCAAAAATTTTCTATAGACAAATTTTTCTATAGAAATAAACAATTTCTCAAAATGTTCTATAGAAATTAAATTTTGATTATTAATTTTGTTCGGCTTGAGGTCATAGAAACAATCGATTATTGATTTGTTTTAATATTTATTTCCAATAGTTCGGTTAGTGCCACTAACCATCTTCTTGGATTTTGTATCTACATAAAATGCAAAAATTTAATTACATTTAATGTTCACAAAAATCACAATTGTTATTGAAAATATATTTTATCGAAAAATAACTAACTTGAGTTCTTGTGCTGCTGTTTGTTTCGCAATTCACCGTACATTAAACTTCGTTTGTGTCGATGCTTGTTTATAATATGTCGATACATTCTGGCGCATTCTTCTGTGTCTTTTTTGAAATTCATTCTTTTGTCAGGAGAGATATCTATTATATTGAGCATCTCAAGAGTGTATCTTCGTCTATGATTATTCTCTTGAGCAAGTATCTCGACGTCTGTAAAGTTGGGCTTGTGTCCTGTTGTTGTACAGTGAGCTGCCAGTGCTGTTTTTTGTTCTACTGACTTGTCTGTAGCTTTATGGTCTGATTTATGCGATGAAAGTCTTGTCTTAAGTTTAGTCATTGTAGTGCCAACATATGCCATTGGACATATGTTGGACTTGTCCACATTACATTTAATTTTGTATACTATATTACTCTTGTCCTCACTCTTTATTTTTGACTTTGTATTGCTGAATAATTCTTTTACTGTTCTTGACTTCCGGGATGCAATTTGAATTTTGTCCTTGTTATATATGTCCGATTTTAAAAAATTTTCGATAAAAATAAAATTTTGCAAATATTATCTATTGAAATACAATTTTGTCAAATTTTTCTACAGAAATAAAAATTTTGACAAAATTGTCTATAGAAATAAAATTTTGGCAACATTTTCTAAAGATATAAAATTTTAATAAAAATTTTCCATAGAAATAAAATTTCGACAAAATTATCTATAGAAATAAAAATTTGCAAAATTTTTCTATTGAAATACAATTTTAACAAAATTTTCCAAAGAAATAAAATTTTGAAAAATTTTCTATAGAAATAAAATTTTTTATGCAAATAACATTTACACAAAATTTTCTATGGAAATACAATTTTAACAACATTTTCTATGGAAATAGAATTTTGGTATTTTTTATAGACAATAGACAATATAGAAATAAAATTTTGACAACATTTTCTATAGAAATAAAATTCCCAATAGAAATAAAATTTCGCCAAAATTTTCTGTAGAAATAAAATTTTGACAAAATTCTCAATAGAAATAAAATTTTGCAAAATTTTTCTATTGACATACAATTTTGCAAAATTTTTCTATTGAAATACAATTTTAACAAAATTTTCCATAGAAATAAAATTTTTTGTGCAAATAACATTTAGAAAAAATTTTCTATGGAAATACAATTTTAACAACATTTTCTATGGAAATAGAATTTTCATATTTTCTATGGAAATAAAACTTTAACAAAATTTTCTATGCACTCAAAAAACAATTGAAACCAATTTAACTTTATTTTTGTTCATGGAATTTTTATGTTTGGAGAAAGTTTCATTTACTTTAATAATTTTTTGCGTACGTTTGTTAAATAAACTTAAACACGGGAGAAAAAATTTTACACAAATGATACAGATTTTTTGTACTTCTTACAAAGTAGTTCATTTTTTGTTTAAATTTAAAAATTTTACTACAAATGCGCCCATCTTGATCGTTTGGCACTACAGACATTCTTGCAATTTTGATCTTTAATTTTTTCCTTCAAAATGTTCTTTAATAAGTGCAAAAAAATTAATTATGTCTAATACATTTTCATAAAAAACAGTGACATATTTTGTGATGTCAGCGTTTGTAAAATTGTTAAATTAAAATTTTCTAAAACTAATAAAAATTTGCTAAAATTAACCAAAATTTTTTCTTTCTGATAGGTTCACTACTTTTTCATTGTACTTGTTTATTTTTAATCATAGTGTTACAACGCATATTTAATAGCATTTACTATCTAGTTTTAAGACTCCTTAGTTTTAGTGTATATATGCAATAAAATTCCCATATTGATTGAATTCCCTAATACTTTAATTAGGGAATTCCCTAAGTTCCCTAATACTTTAATTAGGTTTCGCTTAATGTTTTACCTTGATGTTATAGTAGTGCTATCATAAGTCTCTCTTTACCTCTCTCTCTCTCTATGTTAGCGTAATTAAATCAATTCTAATTAATTTGATTACAATTATGGTAAACAATACAACGCAGCATTTATGAAAAAAATCCAATAGAAACAATTATAAATGTCATCTGTTCTGTCGTGCTTCTTGGCATCATCATCAAACAAATCATTCATTATTACAATGTCCCCATTGTTGTTGTTGTTATCTGCTTAATTATAATTGTCGTCATCGTCAACGCTATCACCATTACCATCACCATCGCCATCGTCTTCGGCTTCGTTGTCATTGTCATTGTCATTGCCCTTGAGTGGGTTTTAAATCGGATACTCTCATTTGATTAATTATGTTGTTATAGATATGCCTACGCACAAGCACACAGACACACACACACATGCACGCACTCATAAAAATCTTTATACGGTAAAAGATACTATGGCCTACAATAAGGCACATCACCATTTGTGGTAGCAAAAGACAATGATCAATGAAATTTTTGGGGATATTTTTGGACATTGAGATTGTTTTTTAATGATTTAAGTAATAAGAGATGTTATCAAATTTTTTTCTTTGTAAATAATTTATACTATAAAATTAGCCATATGCAATGCTAAAAGAAATGTGAACGGGCATTACCAAGGGTAACCGATTAAATGATAATTGATAAATTTGAACAAAGAAAAAAGTGAAACCTATAGCCAGACAATTTTACATATAAACCATGACGTTTGTACAGTTGTAAAGTATTCTAGCTACATACTAGAATATTTTGTTCAAATTTTATTTCTATAGAAAATTTTGTCAAACTTGTATTTCTATAGAAAATTTTGTCAACATATTATTTCTATGGACAATTTTGTCACAATTTTATTTCTATAGAAAACTTGGTCAGAATTTTTTTTCTTTCGAAAATTTTGTAAAAATTTTAGTTCTATACAACATTTTTTCAAAAATTTATTTCTGTAGACAATTTTGTCAACATTTTATTTCTATAGAAAATTTTTTCGAAATTTTAATTCCAGAGAAACTTTTCTCCAAATTGTATTTCTATAGAAGATTTTTTCGAAACTTTATTTCCTTAGAAAATTTTGTCAAAATTTTATTTCTATAGATAATTTTGTCAAAATATTTATTTCTATAAAAAATTTTGTCAAAATTTTATTTCTATAAACAATTTTACAAAATTTTACTTTTATAGAAAATTTTGTTTCTATAGAAAATTTTGGAAATTTTATTTCTATAGAAAATTTTTTGAAAATTGTATTTCTATAGAATTTTATTTCTTTAGACAATATTGTCAGAATTTTATTTCTTTAGAAAATATTGTCAGAATTTTATTTCTATAGAAAAAAATTTTCAAAATTTTATTTTTATGAGAATTTAGTCAAAATTTTATTTTTATGAGAATTTAGTCAAAATTTTATTTTTATGAGAATTTTGTCAAAATTTTATTTCTATAGAAAATTTTGTCAAAATTTTATTTCTTTAGAAATTTTTCTCAATATTTTATTTCATTGTATAGAAAATTTGGTCAGAATTTTATTTCTTTCGAAAATTGTGTCATGTTTTTATACAAAATTTTTTCAAAATTTTATTTCTATATAGTCGATATTTGAATTCTATAGAAACTTTTCTCAAAATTGTATTTCTATAGAAAATTTTTTCGAAATTTTATTTCCATAGAAAATTTTGTCAAAGTTTTATTTCTATAGAAAATTTTGTCAAAATTTTATTTCTATAGACAATTTTACGGAATATTACAACAATAAACAAGTATATACGTCCGTAAGTTCGGCCAGACCGAATCTTATGTACCCTTCACCATGGATTGCGTAGAAACTTCTACGAAAGACTGTCATCCACATATTTCAACTCACATGGTTGTTAAATATCATATACTACCACCACGTACCAAATTTCAATCAGATCGGATGAATTCAACCGAATGGGAAGAATTTTGCTCTTCCAAGGTGCTCCGGAGGTCAAATCTGGGGATCGGTTTATATGGGGCCTATATATAATTACGGACCTATATCGATCAATTTTTGCACGGGTGTTTGAGGCCATATATTAACATCATGTACCAAATTTCAACTGAATCAGATAAATTTTGGTCTTCCAAGGGGCTCCGGAGGTCAAATCTGGGGATCGGTTTATATGGGGGCTATATATAATTATGGACCGATGTGGACCAATTTTTGCATGGTTGTTATAGACCATATACTAATACCATGTACCAAATTTCAGCCGGATCGGATGAAATTTGCTTCTTTTAGAGGCTCCGCAAGCCAAATCGGGGGATCGGTTTATATGGGGGCTATATATAATTATGGACCGATGTGAACCAATTTTTGCATGGTTGTTAGAGACCATATACTAATACCATGTACCAAATTTCAGCCGGATCGGATGAAATTTGCTTCTCTTAGAGCAATCGCAAGCCAAATTTGGGGGTCCGTTTATATGGGGGCTATAGTAAAAGTGGACTGATATGGCCCATTTGCAATACCATCTGACCTACATCAATAACAACTACTTGTGCCAAGTTTCAAGTCGATGGCTTGTTTCGTTCGGAAGTTAGGGAGCCACCGTGGTGCAATGGTTAGCATGCCCGCCTTGCATACACAAGGTCGTGGGTTCGATTCCTGCTTCGACCGAACACCAAAAAGCTTTTCCGCGGTGGATTATCCCACCTCAGTAATGCTGGTGACATTTCTGAGGGTTTCAAAACTTCTCTAAGTGGTTTCGCTGCAATATGGAACGCCGTTCGGATTCGGCTATAAAAAGGAGGTCCCTTGTCATTGAGCTTAACATGGAATCGGGCAGCACTCAGTGATAAGAGAGAAGTTCACCAATGTGGTATCACAATGGACTGAATAGTCTAAGTGAGCCTGATACATCGGGCTGCCACCTAACCTAACCTAACCTAACCTAGCGTGATTTCAACAGACGGACGGACGGACGGACATGCTCAGATCGACTCAGAATTTCACCACGACCCAGAATATGTATACTTTATGGGGTCTTAGAGCAATATTTCGATGTGTTACAAACGGAATGACAAAGTTAATATACCCCCATCCTATGGTGGAGGGTATAAAAAAGTGAAACCTATAGCCAGACAATTTTACATATAAACCATGAAGTTTGTACAGTTGTAAAGTATTCTAGCTACATACTAAAATATTTTGTTCAAATTTTATTTCTATAGAAAATTTTGTCAAACTTGTATTTCTATAGAAAATTTGCTCTTCCAAGGAGCTCCGGAGGTCAAATCTGGGGATCGGTTTATATGGGGCCTATATATA
The DNA here is from genome assembly GCF_050003625.1 of Haematobia irritans. Lineage (NCBI taxonomy): Eukaryota > Metazoa > Arthropoda > Insecta > Diptera > Muscidae > Haematobia > Haematobia irritans. The sequence goes on from NC_134399.1 coordinate 208,181,451, forward strand.
ATTACGGACCTATATCGATCAATTTTTGCACGAGTGTTTGAGGCCATATATTAACATCATGTACCAAATTTCAACTGAATCAGATAAATTTTGGTCTTCCAAGAGGCTCCGGAGAGGATCGGATGAAATTTGCTTCTTTTAGAGGCTCCGCAAGCCAAATAGGGGGATCGGTTTATGGTTGTTAGAGACCATATGGTTGTTAGAGACCATATACTAACACCATGTACCAAATTTCAGCCGGATCGGATGAAATTTGCTTCTCTTAGAGCAATCGCAAGCCAAATTTGGGGGTCCGTTTATATGGGGGCTATAGTAAAAGTGGACCGATATGGCCCATTTGCAATACCATCTGACCTACATCAATAACAACTACTTGTGCCAAGTTTCAAGTCGATAGCTTGTTTCGTTCGGAAGTTTGAGTGATTTCAACAGACGGACGGACGGACTCAGAATTTCACCACGACCCAGAATATATATATACTTTATGGGGTCTTAGAGCAATATTTCGATGTGTTACAAACGGAATGACAAAGTTAATATACCCCCCATCCTATGGTGGAGGGTATAAAAATGTTGTTTCTATGTAAAATGTTTGGAAATTTTGTTTCTGTAGAAAATTTTGCCAAAATTGTATTTCTATAGAAAATTTGGTCAAAAATTTATTTCTAAAAAAAAAATTGTCAAAATTTTATTTTTATGAGAATTTTGTCAAAATTTTATTTCTATAGAAAATTTTTTCAACATTTATTTCTATAGAAAATTTTGTCAAAATTTTATTTATATCGGAAATTTTGTCGGAACTTTATTTCTATAGAAAATTTGGTCAAGATATTATTTTTATAGAAAATGTTGTCAAAATTGTATTTCTATAGAAAATGTTGTCAAAATTTTATTTCTAAAGAAAATTTGGTCAGAGTTTTATTTCTATAGAAAATTTTGTCAAAATTTTATTTCTATAGAAAATTTTGTCAAAATTTTATTTTATTTATTTTTATACAAAATTTTGTCAAAATTTTATTTTTATAACAATTTTTGTCAAGATTTTATTTTTATAAAAAAATTTGCCAAACTTTTATTTCTATTGAAAATTTTTACAAAATTCTATTTCTATTTGTCAAAATTTTTTTTCTAAAGAAAATTTTATCAATATTTTATTCCGATAGAAATGTTTGTCAACTCCTTTATTTCTTTTTTTCTTTACAAAATTTTGTTCAAATTTCACTACTATAGAATATTTTGTCAAAATTTTATTTCTATGAAATTTTTGTCAAAATTTTATTTCGGTGGAAAATTTTGTCAAAATTTGATTTCAAATGTTCTATAGAAAATTTTGTACAAATTTTATTTTTATGAAAATTTTGTTAAAATTGTATTTCTATAGAAAAATTTGTTAACATTTTATTTCTATAGAAAATTTGGTCAAATGTTTATTTCTATAGGAAAATTTTATCAATTTATTTTTTTATCGTGCACCCTGCACGATAGGATTTATCAAACCACCATCGCATTTTTAATCATTTGTTACATTAACGTTTCAGTCATTATTTTAAATTCTTCTTTATGGGGTTGTCAATTCTACTTTATTGCTAACGTTCAACGTGTATATCTATTAGTAATTTATTATCCTTACGGGACATCCATTGATCCCAATGTCATTGTCCATTGTCTTCAGTTCTCTATTGCGGGCAAATAAGTTTTTGCCATATCTACGGTTTCTCACCTCCAAGCTAGGAAAACATGCAATTGAAATAATTCAGAGTATTATTTAAACAATAGTTGAAGTAGTATTAATGTATCTCATGCAAGGATTATAACAAAATCCACTGCTACATCATCATCACCCATGGGACCACAAAACTCCGTGAACACAGTTAACATCCTGCTGAATGAGGAGATAGAGAGAGAGAGAAAGTGTGTGTGTTTGTGCTTTCAATGAGTTCCCAGCATTTCGAAACTTTTCATTTATTTAGATTCATTTACGAAGAGTTTTTCGCAACAACGAAAAATTATATAAATTGTTCATTAGTTTTGTGGCTATTTGGTATTTATAATGGAGAGTTTAAAAAATTGTTTATTTATTTATTTTGAGGAGAGTAGATAGGAATGTTAGTAGCTACGCTGAAGCTTTTACACTAAAACAATTGAACTTATGATATTTTGTAAGCAAGAATATTTCCATGCATACTTTAAGGCGGTGTCTTACTCCGCTAGAAGGCACTATGGTATGACAAGGGAAAATTGCTCACAGAAATAGTATTGGACGCCTAAACTCGATTCTATGATAAGGCTATAAGGGAAAATCGCCACTACTAAGTCGAAAACTTGTAAAAATGACAGAAATTTTCCTACACTTCTAATACATACATATCGATCGATAAATCATAAATACATTTTTGCGAAGTTGCCGAAAAATTGTTACAGATTTAAATGTTTCCCATATTTTTATACCCTGCGCCACAGGGTAAATTTTATGTCTATAGATTTTGTAGAAGTCTAACAAATTTTGTCCAGATCAAGATTTAAATGTATGTGTTTGGGACAAACCTTTATATACGGCACCCAACCCATTTGTCGGATTTGATATGCTACCGAAAATGTAGATCTACAAAGTGTTACAGGGTATAATATAGTCGACCCCGCCCGACTTTAGATATTCCTTACTTGTTTCAGCATACTTCTTTTTTAATGTCCATTGCGAAATGAAGATATAATAAAAAAAAAACTTTTTGCCACAATATACAGATCACAAGATTTTCAAAATTTTATATCTTATAAAGCCAAGGGTATTGGACCGTCGGCCAGCAAGATCTTGGTTGATTAATTTGATGTCTTTTGTACACATTTTATTTATTTATTAGATTTACAATAAAATTAAAAATATAATTGTAAGCTTTGACTGCTAGGGTCTTAAATTTGATGTACACATTTTAGTGTAAGCTGTATGAAGAGATTTTTTATTTAATAAAAAAATATTTTTTAAGTTTTTAAATAAATCATTTAAGATTTTAATTGGATTTTTTCAGGATTAATTAGGATTTTAATTAGAAAAAAAAATATTGCTAAAATTTTTTCGGAGTAGGTTTATTATAAATCCATACAAAATTAAATTTCTCTAATATTCCATAGTCCTAATTATGAAATTTGAGCGAATAATGGAAATAAAGTTTAAAACTGTTCTAACATCCGTTTTGCTATACTATATGCATCAATTGACTCGGTGTGTGTGTATGTGTTATGGTCAGGGCAAAAGTTCAAAATAGATATTCCCTGCGGTGTTGTTTTCCTGCTTTTAATGTGACATTTTTATGAACCTTTGTTTGCAGCTTAAAGGACAAACGCAAATTCAAAACCATAGTAGCTCTTATTACAAAAAAAAAACAACCAAAACTGCTAATACAGACAGTAACATACAAAGACCATGAAAATATTTCTTCATCCTCCTCCCTCTCCTGAACTAGGATAGAGAACTTTTTTTATTTTATTTGTACTGATATTTTTCCTTTGTTACTGCTAACCAAAATGGGAGTTTTTTTTTTTTTGGAAACAAAAAAACAATATATAGACTGTATATACATATAACAATAAAAATAAATGGAACAATAGACAAATTAAAGATTTAAGTCTCAAAGTAAATATCAAATGTTTAGTTGTTAGTTTTGTTACAATAGGATTTAATAAGGACAAATGTCAAAAGAACACTTAAACCTACTAACGTATTAAGATTGTAGAGGATTTAAAGTTGAAATGTTTAAATTGGTCATGTGAGAAACAAGAACAAATTACATTTTGCCTTAAGGTTTTCATTTTCTCATGTCAAAAAGCAAATGTTTTGTTAGTTCAATTAAATATGGGACATAATTGGCTATATTACATGTATAGCCTTAATAATGGTAAATACACAAATAAAATATAAAAACGAGACATACAAAAAAAAATGTTTCTCAAATCCAAAACCAAATAATTAAATTATTGAAATTGCGTCAATCACGAAAATAATAATATCAACCACAGAATTAATTAGAAATAGAAATGAAAACTCAAAATTTTATTTCTATAGAAAATTTTGTCAAAATTATATTTCCACAGAAAACTTTGCCAAAATTTTATTTCTATAAAAAATGTCACCTAAATTGTATTTCTGTAGAAAATTTTGCCAAAATTTCATTTCTATAGAAAATTTTGTCAAAACTTTATTTCTATAGACAATTTTATCAAAATTTTATTTCTAGAGAAAATTTTGTCAAAATTTTATTTCTTTAAAAAATTTTGTCAAAATTTTAGTCCTATAGAAAATTTTGTCAAAATTTTAGTTCTATAGAAACTTTTTCAAAACTTTATTTCTATACAAAATTTTGTCAAAATGTTATTTCTGTAGAAAATTTGGTAAAATTATATATCTATGGAAAACTTTTTCAAAATTGTATATCAACGGAAAATTTAGTTCTATAGTAAATTTTATTTCTATACATATTGTCAAAATTTGTATACCCTACGCCACACTGTGGAACAGGGTATTATAAGTTAGTGCATATGTTTGCAACACCCAGAAGGAGACGAAATAGACACATGGTGTCTTCGGCAAAAATGCTCAGGTTGGTCTCCTGAGTCGATATAGCCATGTCCGTCTGTCCGTCTGCCCGTGAACACAGAGTTTTACCCCAATTTGGTTGAAATTTTGCAGTAGGAGTACAATTGGTAGTGTAGTTAAGTGTGCCAAATTTTATTGAAATCGGTTCAGATTCAGATATATAACCCATATATATGTTTCGCCCGATTTACACTCATATGACCACAGAGGTCAATTTTTTGCTTCGATTTAGTTGACATTTTGCCCAGAGAGTAGAATTAGCATTGTAGCTATGCGTGTCAAATTAGGTTGAAATCGGTTCAGATTTAGATATAGCTCCCATATATATGTTTTTCTGATTTCGACAAAAATGGTCAAAATACCAACATTTTCCTTGTTAAATCGCCACAGCTTAGTCGAAAAGTTGTAAAAATGACTCTAATTTTCCTAAACTTCTAATACATATATATCGAGCGATAAATCATAAATAAACTTTGGCGAAGTTTGCTTAAAATTGCTTCAGATTTAAATGTTTCCCATATATATACCCTGCGCCACACTGTGGAACAGGGTATTATAAGTTAGTGCATATGTTTGTAACACCCAGAAGGAGACGAGATAGACACATGGTGTCTTTGGCAATAATACTCAGGGTGGGTCCCTGAGTCGATATAACCATGTCCGTCTGTCCGTCCATCCGTCCGTCTGTGAACACATTTTTGTGATCAAAGTCTAGGTCGCACTTTAAGTCCAATCGCCTTCAAATTTGGCACATGTTCATAATTTGGGTCAGAATAGAACCCTATTGATTTTGGAAGAAATCGGTTCAGATTTAGATATAGCTCCCATATATATCTTTCGCCCGATATGGACTAATATGGATCCAGCAGCCAGAGTTTTATACCAATTTGTTTGAAATTTTGTACAAACATAACACTTAGTCGTATCGTCAAGTGGGCAAAATTTGATTGAAATCGGTTCAGATTTAGATATAGCTCCCATATATATCTTTCGCCCGATATGGACTTATATGGCCCCAGAAGCCAGATTTTTGCCCGAATATGGTTGAAATTTTGCACAAGGAGTACAATTAGTAGTATAGTCAAGTATGCAAAATTTGATTGAAATCGGTTGAGATTTAGATATAGCTCCCATATATATCTTTCGCCCGATATGGACTAATATGGTCCTAAAAGCCAGAGTTTTCGCCCAATTTGGTTGAAATTTTGCACAGGGAGTAGATTTATCATTATAGCTATGCGTGCCAAATTTGGTTGAAATCGAATCAGATTTAGATATAGCTCCCATACATATCTTTCGCCCGATATGCACATATATGGACCCAGAAGCCAGAGTTTTATCCCGATTAGCTTGAAATTTTGCACAAGGAGTACAATTGATAGCATAGTCATGTGTGCCAAATTTGATTGAAATCGGTTCAGATTTAGATATAGCTTCCATATATATTTTTCGCCCGATATGGACTTATATGGTCCCAGAAGCCAGAGTTTTGGCCCAATTTGGTTGAAATTTTGCACTAGGAGTACAATTAGTAATATAGTCATGTGTGCCAAATTTGATTGAAATCGGTTCAGATTTAGATATAGCTCCTATATATATGTTTTTCTGATTTCGACAAAAATGGTCAAGATACCAACATTTTCCTTGTTAAATCGCCACTGCTTAGTCGAAAAGTTGTAAAAATGACTCTAATTTTCCTAAACTTCTAATACATATATATCGAGCGATAAATCATAAATAAACTTTTGCGAAGTTTCCTTAAAATTGCTTCAGATTTAAATGTTTCCCATATTTTTTTAACTAAAATTGTGTCCAGATCGACTGTCCAGATCGAGTGATATTTAAATGTATGTATTTGGGACAAACCTTTATATATAGCACCCAACACATTTGACGGATGTGATATGGTATCGAAAATTTAGATCTACAAAGTGGTGCAGGGTATAATATAGTCTGTCCCGCCCGACTTTAGACTTTTCTTACTTGTTTATTCCTACACCCTCAAAAGAAATCGTTTCTCTAGCATATGTTCCAAACATATTTTGCAGGAAGCACATATATTATTGGATATTGCCGAAACATTATTATGTTGGTTTTGTGTGAACATATTATATTTGGAAGCATTTTGAGCCCAAAAATGTTATATGCTTGGAAGAATTTTCTCCCCAAGAAGATTGTGCTCACTCCCTCACATAATTTTCACTTCCACGAAATTTTTAGTACTTGGCACCTTTTTCTGTAATACAAATAATGTTGAAGAAATTATTCAATTTTATAATTTTTTTAAATTTTACCTTTCGCCTGGGCGGTGAATCGAACCGGGAACCATGCAATTTGTAAGCCAACACACTACCAATGGGCTACGTAGCTGTTATAGTCACCTGTAGACAATTATCGTTATAAGTTACATTGATATAGCATAGTTTGCAGCGCCCACGAGCCCATGCAAACATAACATTATTTAACAGAAACATACATTGGTTGGCCACGTGGAGCAGTGGTTAGCATACGTTCCGATTTCTTTTAACGTACCAAGAAAAAAATTTTTGCCCATAATGCCAAAATGATAAACAAAACACATGTCCACACATACATAAAATGCTGCTCTCAAGGCGAAAACAAATTGTTTTTTTTTTTTTTCAAATGTCTATTCTCTTGGTTCTGAATGTCTATTCTCTTTACTCCGAATACTCATTCTAATATTCAAATTAAATAATATTTAGACTAGAGCATATCAAATGTTTATCCTTATCATAAAACAGTTTTCCGAAACAACATACAAGCGGTTTCACACAAATTGCTCTCTTTTCATTCTCTCGCTGTGTTATGTTGATATCTTTCTTTCTCTATACTCTCTCTCTGTCGCTCTCTGAATAAAATATCACAACATATATATGTTTACTCGAAATTTGTAAATTTATATATGTTTACATTCACACATATTATTTTTATAAAACACTCATGCCCCAAACATAATATATTCTAACATATTAATATATGCGTCCCAAACATTTAGTGTTAGTTTAGGAACATTGAATGTTTGCACTTAAATATATTGTGTTTAAAAATTGTGCCCGAAACACATTTTGTTTATATCGGAACATATGAAAAACATATTTTTCTAACAGTGTAGATAAAGTTTTATAAAATTTTATTTCTAAAGAAAGTTTTATCAAAATTATAGTCCTAAAGAAATTTTTGTCAAAATGTTATTCCTAGAGAAAATTGAATTACTAACAAATATTTTTTTTACAATAAAAATAAGTTAAATTTAGCGTTAGTTTAACTACGGGAATTTTTTTTCTGTGTATAGAAAATTTTATCAAAATTTTATTTCTATAGAAAATTTTATCACCATTTTATTTATAGAGAATATTTTTCAAAATTTTATTTCTATAAAAAATTTTGTCAAAATTTTATTCCTATAGAAAATTTTGTCAAAACTTTATTTCTATAGAAAATTTTATCAAAACTTTATTTCTATAGAAAATGTTGTCAAAATTTTATTTCTAAAAATTTTGTCAAAATTATATTTCTAGAGAAAATTTTGTCAAAATTTTATTTCTAGAGAAAATTTTGTCAAAATTTTATTTCTATAAAAAATTTTTGTCAACATTTTATACCTATAGAAAATTTTGTCAAAATTTTAGTTCTATAGAAAATTTTGTCAAAATTTTATTTCTTCAGTGTCTCTTCGGTGGAGAGGAATATTTTGCTAATTCTTCCAAAACATCACGAATCCTACACAAACAAAAATTTCCGTAGTTAAACTAACGCTAAATGTAACTTATTTTTATTGGAAAAAATGTATTTGTTTGTAGTTAAATTTTATTATTATTTTTTTTTTTATTTTTTATCGAAATTTTCCACAGCTTAATGAAATCTTACTTTTTTTAAGTATGTCTCAAACATTTTATGAACTAAACGTGAGTATAAAGATCAATGACCGTACACATAAGTTCAATATGAACTAAAATAAATTAACATTTTCGTACGATTCCCAAAAATTGTAAGAATGAACTACTGTATGGTTAAAATGGTCATGATTTGGCTCCAATGATTTTCTTCTTTACTTTTAGTTTATTTTTTATTCTATGAGATGATGTAATTTCGTGAACTGCAGTTAAAAAGTACAACAAGGCATTAAAATTTCCTGATTTTAACAAAGCTTTGTGGAAATCTCAAAATGTGGAGTAAAATTTAGTTCAATTTTCGTGCGTGGTAGTTCCCAGCAAAAACTCTCATTACCCGGTAATCTTGTAGGTAAGCCTATTTAAAAATTAATAACCACTTATTAATTGGCATCGCTTCGGATTACATTTACATACGCATGTCCTAGAAGGAAAGTACTTCTCCCCAGGCATACTTTCGGCCATAAAATAAGTAGTGCATTTAAAGCATATAATCACCTAATATGTAATGACTTATTCGTAGATACACCAAAGTTTGCAAAATAGCCACTTATTGTCTCAGCCAACCAAATCTCGAAAATATTGATTTCTATCGCCGATTACAATGGATCAAAATATGGCGAGTGATGCTGTAATAGGAGAACTACTTGAATAGAAACGAATATTGTATAAATAAACAAAAAATTTAATAAATAATCTAAATAAGATTACACGCAAATTAATTTCACACTTAAAATAGATATAAATGTAGGTTGTTTAAGGGAGTTGGATTCGTGAATTACGTTATAATATATCCAATAGCCAATTCACATAAGGTTCGAAATCTACTAAAAGTGGATTTTAAGTCTCTTTTTTATAAGGCAAATGGCATTTGAAATTTAGTTTAAGCTCATTTTGGAAGTGTAATGTGAATGAGGTATAAAAAAGCATTTATTTAAAACATAATATGATAATGTCATTAAACACAATTATTATGAAAAATTTGTGATAAAAATTTCTTAACGAAAAATTTTTCAGAATTACCGTTACATTACATATTCTTTTTGATTTTTTATGTAAGTGCTCGAGTATGTGAATAATTATACCTAATGGTACCATCATTTATTCTATTTTATTAATTCGTTAACTACAACTGCCTAAAAATTTGAGAATAACAATTCGAAAATTACCGAGAAGTATTTATTTTTGTCATTACAAGTTAGTCATTATAACTCGCCGCAATGTAATGCGACGTGTAATGACAGCTTTACTCCTGGTAATGTCAATTGTAATGAGATGTGGTTACCTAGTTTTTACTGGGTTCATTCTTCCTATAAAACATTTCACTTTTTTTCGGTGTACCAATCTACCAAAAAATAAAAAAATCTACCATTTTTGGTAGAATTGTACCAATTGCGTCACCAGTGATCACAACACGTACTGTTCGACCTGTACTTGGCTAAAATTTTATATTTCCATAGAAAAATGTGTCCAAATTTTATTTCTATCGAAAATTTTGTCAAAATTTTATTTTTATATAAAATTTTGTCAAAATGTTATTTCTATAAAAAATTTTTTCAACATTTTATTTCTGTAGAATATTTTATAAAAATTTTATTTTTTTATTTTTACAAAATCGTAGTCCTAGAGAAAGTTTTATCAAAATTGTAGTCCCAAGCAAAATGCTGTCAAAATATAATTTCTATAGACGATATGTAAAGTACCCCTTAGTTGGAGAGGAATATTTTGTAAATTCTATCAAAACATCAAGAATTCTACCAATCTACCAAACAATAAAAAATCTACCATTTTTTGGTAGAATTCTACCACATGCGGCAACCGTGATTACAACACACACTGTTCCACCTGTACTTAGACTTTTCCAATAAATAATTGTTGATCAAAAAAAATCAACAATTCTTAATTGCACATGTCTAAATATAGATTCAATATAATAGAAAAACATGTATAATGTAATAAATTTTTTAATAATATTTTATTTATGATATTTTAACATTTTAAATTCATCCAACTACTTCTGTACCAATGTATCATGAAAACGTTTCTTATCATCAGCATTTTTATTTGGCTTTTTAATATAAAGGCGTTTATGCGTATAATTTAAACATTTTCAAAATTTTATTTCCTCTTGGACATATCCACTTAGTATCTAACTAAGTTAACTGACAGATGGATTGATATATCCATCAGCCTTGTAAGTGCTGTCAAGAGTTCTTTTTGAGCAAAGAAGAAGACAAATACGTACTATGTCCTATGTATGTGTGTATGTTTGTGTTTCTGGATATTATACGAGTGCTCACATAGAATTGCAGTTTGGATATAATATTATTGTTATTGCACCCCGTAGCAATTGCAATTGCAATATTGCAAATACATATAAACACAAATATACACTCACACACATATACAATGCGTTACTGCTCTTATATGGTTATCGTTTGTTAGCTGTTGCTCTTTAGAAACACAACCATCTACACTCCATGCGAACACAAGCCACTCTCTATTACCCATAGCCATGAGAGTCAGACAAAAATACGTGGGGGAAAATGTGGAAGAAAAAGTTCCATTTCGTTGCACACATTTTTATTTTCTTCATAGTCTCTGTTCCATGCTGCTGGTAATTCTGTTTTTGTTTTTGGCATCGTGGACCATCTCTAGATCCCAATACATGGATCCATACAAGAATACGGATGTTTATCATACTTGTATGGGAAAAAGTGTATAGAGAGTAAAGAGTAAGAGTATAGAGCAAAACAATAACAATTTTAACTTTGTTATGCAATTTAACGAAAAATGAAAGAAGTTCCGGTCGTGGAATTACTGAAAGATGCAGACATAGTGTCGTACATTTATTAAAAAGAAAAAGCGAAAAAAAGCAAAATGAAGTTTTGCAAGAAAACAACAACAACAACATCGTTATTATCAATTGTGCTCATTTTGAAGAGGATAACAAGATTGTTAACACTGAGCAAATGTTCATCTTTCCTTTATGTGGTGGTATTATGAAGCGTTGATAACAATACTGAAATTGGTTAAGGGTTCTACAAATTGGTTTCATTTAATAGTTATGGATATCTGGAGCAAAAAACAAAAAAAGCACTGTATTGCATGGGAAGTGACAAATAATGACATCAATGTGTAAAAATCAGGATTTATTTGTTTGTGGTCTGCGGGGGAGTAACATTTGTATTTATTTTTAAGAAGAATAATTTCTACTAGGGAAGTAACAAATATACTGGATTAAGAAAGTGTTTGAAACAATTGGGATTTTATTTATTTTGTTTTAATTTTTGTTGTTTAGTAATTTAAGTTTAACTTTTTTTTAATTCAGTATAGGAATCTAAAGAATTTGCATTCTTCCATTAAAGTCGTGTGCGTCATTTGTAAAAATTTTATTTCTATAGAAAATTTTGTAAAAATTTTATTTCTATAGAAATTTTTGTTAAAATTTTATTTCTATAGAAAATTTTGTCAAAATTTTATTTCTATAGAAAATTTTGTTAAAATTTTATTTCTATAGAAAGTTTTGTTCAAATTTTATTTCTATAGAACATTTTGTCAAAATTTTATTCCTATAGAAAATTTTGTTGAAATTTTATTTCTATAGAAAATTTTGGATTTTTTTTGTTTACATTTTTATACCCTCCACCATAGGATGGGGGGTATATTAACTTTGTCATTCCGTTTGTAACACATCGAAATATTGCTCTAAGACCCCATAAAGTATATATATTCTGGGTCGTGGTGAAATTCTGAGTTGATCTGAGCATGTCCGTCCGTCCGTCCGTCCGTCTGTTGAAATCACGCTAACTTCCGAACGAAACAAGCTATCGACTTGAAACTTGGCACAAGTAGTTGTTATTGATGTAGGTCGGATGGTATTGCAAATGGGCCATATCGGTCCACTTTTACGTATAGCCCCCATATAAACCGATCCCCCGATTTGGCTTGCGGAGCCTCTAAGAGAAGCAAATTTCATCCGATCCGGCTGAAATTTGGTACATGGTGTTAGTATATGGTCTCTAACAACCATGCAAAAATTGGTTCACATAGGTCCATAATTATATACAGCCCCCATATAAACCGATCCCCCGATTTGGCTTGGGGAGCCTCTAACAGAAGCAAATTTCATCCGATCCGGCTGAAATTTGGTACATGGTGTTAGTATATGGTCTCTAACAACCATGCAAAAATTGGTCCATATCGGTCCATAATTATATATAGCCCCCATGTAAGCCGATCACCAGATTTGACCTCCGGAGCCTCTTGGAAGACCAAAATTTATCTGATTCAGTTGAAATTTGGTACGTGATGTTAATATATGGGCTCAAACACCCATGCAAAGATTGGTCGATATCGGTCCATAATTATATATAGGCCCCCAAGATTTGACCTCCGGAGCACCTTGGAAGAGCAAAATTCTTCCCATTCGGTTGAAATTTGGTACGTGATGTTAGTATAGGGTATCCAACAACCATGCAGGAATTGGTTCCTATCAGTCCATAATAATATATAGCTCCCATATAAACCGATCCCCAGATTTGACCTCCGGTGCCTTTTGGAGAAGCAAAATTCATCCGATCTGGTTGAAATTTGGTACGTGGTGGTAGTAAAGGGTGATTTGTTAAGAGCTTGATAACTTTTTTTTTTAAAAAAACGCATAAAATTTGCAAAATCTCATCGGTTCTTTATTTGAAACGTTAGATTGGTCCATGACATTTACTTTTTGAAGATAATTTCATTTAAATGTTGACCGCGGCTGCGTCTTAGGTGGTCCATTCGGAAAGTCCAATTTTGGGCAACTTTTTCGAGCATTTCGGCCGGAATAGCCCGAATTTCTTCGGAAATGTTGTCTTCCAAAGCTGGAATAGTTGCTGGCTTATTTCTGTAGACTTTAGACTTGACGTAGCCCCACAAAAAATAGTCTAAAGGCGTCAAATCGCATGATCTTGGTGGCCAACTTACCGGTCCATTTCTTGAGATGAATTGTTCTCCGAAGTTTTCCCTCAAAATGGCCATAGAATCGCGAGCTGTGTGGCATGTAGCGCCATCTTGTTGAAACCACATGTCAACCAAGTTCAGTTCTTCCATTTTTGGCAACAAAAAGTTTGTTAGCATCGAACGATAGCGATCGCCATTCACCGTAACGTTGCGTCCAACAGCATCTTTGAAAAAATACGGTCCAATGATTCCACCAGCGTACAAACCACACCAAACAGTGCATTTTTCGGGATGCATGGGCAGTTCTTGAACGGCTTCTGGTTGCTCTTCACTCCAAATGCGGCAATTTTGCTTATTTACGTAGCCATTCAACCAGAAATGAGCCTCATCGCTGAACAAAATTTGTCGATAAAAAAGCGGATTTTCTGCCAACTTTTCTAGGGCCCATTCACTGAAAATTCGACGTTGTGGCTCGTTAGTAAGTCTATTCATGATGAAATGTCAAAGCATACTGAGCATCTTTCTCTTTGACACCATGTCTGAAATCCCACGTGATCTGTCAAATACTAATGCATGAAAATCCTAACCTCAAAAGAATCACCCTTTATATGATATTGAACAACCATGTGAATTGAAATTTGTGGATGACAGTCTTACGTAGAAGTTTCTACGCAATCCATGGTGGAGGGTACATAAGATTCGGCCTGGCCGAACTTACGGCCGTATATACTTGTTTTTTTAATAAAAGAGATGATAACAGAGAATATTACAACCAAGCTTAGTGTGAAAATACATTCAAAAAAGTTATCTCAACATGGCCTAAAGCCAATTTAATTCTATTTAATTCACGAAATTATTATTTTTTGGGAAAGTTTTTTGACTACAATAATTATTTGCGTACGTTCGATAAATGAACTATATCAAGTATATACGGCCGTAAGTTCGGCCAGGCCGAATTTTATGTACCCTCCACCATTGCGTAGAAACTTCTACTAAAGACTGTCATCCACAATCGAATTACTTGGGTTGCGGTAACACTTGCCGATGACAAGGTATATTAAAACTTCTTAACATCGTCTTCTAAATTGTAAGTTAGTCCACTCGGAGTATATATTAAACAAAAAAGGCCGATTACATACGTATTTAATTCAGTTTGACAAAATTTTCCATAGAAATAAAATTTTGAGAAAATTTTCTATAGAAATAAAATTTTGACAAAATTTTCTATAGAAAAAAAATTTAGACAAAATTTTCTATAGAAATAAAATTTTGACACAACTTTCTACAGTAATACAATTTTGACAAAATTTCATATAGAAATAAAATTTTGGTAGATTATTTTTGGCGATTTGGACCAATTTTTGTATGATTGGCCATCGGCAATATATAACTATAGACCGATATGGACTAATTTTTGCATGACTGTTAGCGGCCCTATACTTTGCTCCTCCAATAGGTTCCGGAGGTTAAATCTGGGTATCGAATTATATAGGGGCTATATATAATTATGGACCGATATGGACCAAGTTTTGCATGGTTGTTAGCAGGGCTGTGGAGTCGAGCCAATTTTGCTCGACTCCGACTCCAGCATTTTTCATCAGCTCGACTCCGACTCCGGAGTCGACTCCAGGTGATATAACTAAATCTCATTTTAATACCACTAATTTGTAGTTCTATTGTGGGGTAGCGAAAGTGGATCGATATAAAGTATCGTATTTATTTATGTGTGCAAAAACGAGGTTTTAATTTCACATTAGATGCCAATTGAACTCTATATTTCAAATTTAGGGCAATGTTTAATAAATAAAATAATGATATAAATAACCATCATAATATGAGAAGATACCAACAGTATATGTATTTGTGGACCAAAATTATTGATAATATCTCAAATTTTTATAGAAACAAAATTTGGCAAAAAATTTTATAGAAATAAAAGTTTGAAAAAATTATCAATAGAAATACAATTAGAAAAAAAATTGTATACCAAACAAAATTTTGCAAAATTTTCTATTTGCAAAATATTCTATAGAAACAAAATTTTGACTAAATTTTCTATAGAAATAAAATTTTGACCAAATTTTATATAGAAAAAAATATTTCTATAGTAATAAAATTTTGAACACATTTTTTATAGCAGTGAGCATCAGTAAGAAAAAGAATTTTGAGAAAATTTGCTATAGAAATAAAATTTGACAATTTTTTCTTATAGAAATTAAAATTCTGAAAATATTCTACAGAAACACAATTTTGACTAAATTTTATACAGAAATAAAATTTTGACAAAATTTTCTATAGAAATAAAATTTTGACAAAATTTTCTATAGAAATTAAATTTTAAATTCTGCAAAATATTCTACAGAAACAAAATTTTGACAAACTTTTCTATAGAAATAAAATTTCGACAAAATTTGCTATAGGAATTAAATTTTGACAAAAGTTTTTATAGAAATAAAATTTTGACAATTTTTATACCCTCCACCATAGGATGGGGGGTATATTAACTTTGTCATTCCGTTTGTAACACATCGAAATATTGCTCTAAGACCCCATAAAGTATATATATTCTGGGTCGTGGTGAAATTCTGAGTCGAACTGAGCATGTCCGTCCGTCCGTCCGTCTGTTGAAATCACGCTAACTTCCGAACAAAACAAGCTATCGACTTGAAACTTGGCACCAGTAGTTGTTATTGATGTAGAACGGATGGTATTGCAAATGGGCCATATCGGTCCACTTTTACGTATAGCCCCCATATAAACGGACCCCCAAATTTGGGTTGCGAGGCCTCTAAGAGAAGCAAATTTCATCCGATCCGGCTGAAATTTGGTACATGGTGTTAGTATATGGTCTCTAACAACCATGCAAAAATTGGTCCACATCAGTCCATAATTATATATAGTCCCCATATAAACCGATCCCTCGATTTGGCTTGCAGAGCCTCTAAGAGCAACAATTTTCTTCCGATCCGGCTGAAATTTGGTACATGGTGTTAGTATATGGTCTCTAACAACCATGCAAAAATTGGTCCATATCGGTCCTTAATTATATATAGCCCCCATATAAACCGATCACCAGATTTGACCTCCGGAGCCTCTTGGAAAACCAAAATTCATCTGATTCAGTTGAAATTTGGTACGTGATGTTAATATATGGCCTCAAACACCCATGCAAAAATTGGTCGATATCGGTCCGTAATTATATATAGGCCCCATATAAACCGATCTCCAGATTTGACCTCCGGAGCACCTTGGAAGAGCAAAATTCTTCCCATTCGGTTGAAATTTAGTACGTGATGTTAGTATAGGGTATCCAACAACCATGCAGGAATTTGGTTCCTATCAGTCCATAATAATATATAGCTCCCATATAAATCGATCTCCAGATTTGACCTCCGGTGCCTTTTGGAGAAGCAAAATTCATCCGATCTGGTTGAAATTTGGTACATGGTGTTAGTATATGATATTTAACATCCATGTGAGTTGAAATTTGTGGATGACAGTCTTTCGTAGAAGTTTCTACGCAATCAATGGTGGAGGGTACATAAGATTCGGCCTGGCCGAACTTACGGCCGTATATACTTGTTTTTTTTTTTTTAATGAACATTTGACAACAATTTTTATAGAAATAAAACTTTGCCAAACTATTCTATAGAAATATATTTTGACAAAATTTTCTATAGAAATAAAATTTTCACAAAATTTTCTACAGAAATAAAATTTTGACAAAATTTTCTATAGAAATAAAATGTTGACCAAATTTTCTTATAAAAAATCTATTACTATAAAATTTTGGCAAAATTTTCTATAGAAATAAAATATTGACCAAATTTTCTAATAAAAAATCTATTTCTATAAAATTTTGGCAAAATTTGCTAAAGAAATAAAATTTTGACTTAAATTTTTATAGAAATAAAATTATCAATAGAAATAAAATTTTGAAAAAAAATTTTGTGTAACAAACAAAATTTTGCAAAATTTCCTATAGAAATAAAATTTTGCAAAATATTCTATAGAAACAAAATGTTGACTCAATTTTCTATAGAAATAAAATTTTGACTAAATTTTCTAAAAAATTTGACAAAATTTTCTATAAAAAACAAAAAATTTTCTGTCAATATTCCACATATGTATATGTTATGGCCTTAAAATAAAATTAAAAAAAAATAATTTCGATTGTTTGAAATATTTCAAATAAATTGATATGGACATTAAAATGGATCGATCCAGCCCATATGCTAGTCTAACATTCTAGGAAACATAAAAAGATAGCCGTAATTGGAAGTTGATTTTCATTTACAATCATACTGTACATTGATCGAATGAATAACGCAAAGAAAACTAATTTGCGTAAAAACTTGCTTAGTTACAAAAATGTGAAGTGTTTTAAAAAATTCGGTTTAGCCGGAGCCGGAGTCGAGCAAAATTTTTACGACTCCGACTTCAGCAAAATCTTCAGACTCCGACTCCAATACTCCGACTCCGGTTCCAGAGCCCTGATCAGAAGTATAGGAAAATTTTAGTCATTCTTACAAGTTTTCCACTTAGCAGTGGCGATTTTACAAAATGTTGGTATTTTGGTCATTTTTGCCGAAATCGGAAAAACATATATATGGGAGCTATATCTAAATCTGAACCGATTTCAACCAAAATTGACGTACATAGTTACTATATTCATTCTACTCATTGTGCAAAATTTCACGTAAATTGGATTACAGCTTTGACCACTGTGGTTATATGAGGGCAAATCGGGCGAAAGATATATATGGGATATATATTTAAATCTGAACCGATTTCAACCAAAATTGGAATAAATATCCAGAACTTTAATTCTACTTCCTGTGCAAAGTTTCAAGTAAATCTGGGTAAAACTTTGGTCTCTGTGCTTATATGAGTCTAAATCGGGCGGAAGATATATATGGGAGTTATATCTAAAACTGAACCGACTTCTTCCAAAATCAATAGGATTCCATTATGACCAAAAACAGAAACGTGTGCCAAATTAGAAGTCGATTGGACTAAAACTGTGACCACAGTGGGGCGCAGAGTACTACTTATATGCGTCGCTGTTACTTCCGTTTCCCTTTGACAATGATAGTGATTCCAAAGACCGTTTTTAGTTTTCATTTGCATTGTGCGTCCGTGTGTTTTTCTTCCAATTTTGAATTTATTTTATTTCAGTTTAAGTCATGTCCCAATGATATCCAATTCCATAGTTTCCCATGTTATGAAAGGTTTTGTGTATTCATTTCAATGAGTTTTTTTGATGTTTCTGAAGTAAACATGTTTAAATAAGATACAAAATAGACTAACTGCATATTTTTTCAGAGAAAATATTAAAATTTAGTTCTTTGCTTTAATTTTACAACGAATATGAACTTTTATTTCATTAAAATTTATTTTTTTAAAGAAATTTGTCCTTAACCCTGTGCTCCGAATTCAGAATTTTGGATATGAATTAAAAAATTGTCTGATCTGATAATTTTTTATGATGTTTAATGTATTCTAATTCTTGTCTGAGATGTTTGATCTCACATAGTTTCAAAAATTCACTAATTTTCAGGAAAGGACTTAGCATTTTTTTCGACAAAATTTAAATAATTTGTACAAATTTGGGTAATTTACCCATTAAAAATAAGAAAAAAAAGAGTTACAAAAAATTTTATTAAAATAACTTCCTATGAAGTGAAAATAAAGAACATCTTTGGGAGTGAATTTTTGGAAGTTTTTTAATGGTCCTTCTTTAAGAACAACATTAAAATTTTTTTCCTCGAAAAAAAATTTTTTTGAGGAATCGGCCTTTGGGGTTAATATTTTGTATTTGTTTTAAGATATTAAGCTCGTAAGTATTTCTAATGTAAATTTCAATTTACTTCATAACTTGTCTTCTTCGAATTTATAATAAATTTGCCCTTTATCGACAATGCTTTCCACCATTTTTTCATTTCACTTTTGTGAACTTAGTACACTTTCTCTCTTTCCTTGTGTCCTTAACGATTTCTGCATATGAAATTCAATTCATATGGATCTTTTGTTTGCTCCCAAAAAAAGAAAAAAACACAAAATTGGTTATACAAAAATTAAATTAATTCTGAGAATTTGTGCATTTCTTTTGTTGGTCCAAAATACACAGATATGCCATCCCTAAGGACATTGACTCACAAAAATAAAAAAAAAAACACAAGATTGGCTTTTTTATTTACACTTATTTTTTAATTTTTAAGAATTTTCGTTTTTTTTTCTTGGAAATAAATACTTTAAAATTTAACATAAAAAATAATATCACAAATTTGTTTCTTCAATTATCCGTGTAACACCATTTAATCTTATCTCAGTATTTCGATAAAAATGGTCCAATTTCTGCTGCTCTAGCCATAAGCATAGGTATATGCGTTTGCAAGTAATTACCACTAAAGTAATGAGCCATGGGTCCTTTAGCAAATATGGCCACATCATCGGCACCATGGGTCTCTGATTCTAATGGTACAGTGGCCATATATTTTCTTCTGGGATCTGTGAAATCTTTATCGGATAGATCTTTGCGGCCTTTTTTAGCGGAGAAAGTTTTCTCATAGCCGGGACCATTGGCATAGGAGAGTATTGTATAGGGTAAACCATCATCTGCTAGATCTTCATTGAGACCTAAGATATCGGCATTGCGGGACTAGAAAAAAAGATAATAAGTTAAAAATTTATGAAAAATTCTGGCATTGTCTTAAAATTTAGATTCAATAGGAATTCGTAGAAGTCTAAAGGACTTCTGATGACGGTTGCCAGAATTCTAACAAAAATTGTATAGAAATAAAATTTTGCATACAAATAAAATTTTGATAAAATTTTCTATAGAAATAAAATTTTGAAAAAATTTCTACAGAAATAAAATTTTGAAAAATTTTTCTATAGAAATAAAACTTTGAAAAATTTTTCTAAAGAAATAAAATTTTGACAAACTTTTCTATAGAAATAAAATTTTGACACAATTTTGACAAAATTTTCTATAGAAATAAAATTTTGAAAAAAAAAATCTTTAGAAATAAAATTACGACAAAATTGTCTATTGAAACAAAATTTTGGCAAAATTTTCTATAGAAATAGAATATTCTATAGAACTAAAATGTTGACAACATTTTCTATAGAAATGAAATTTTGACAAATTTTTTGCAATAAAAATTTGTTCAATATTTTTTATGGAAATATAATTTTGCTAAAATTTTCTATAGCTATACAATTTTGACAAAATTTTCTATGGAAATAAAATTTAAAAAAAAATTCTTTAGAAATAAAATTTCTACAAAATTTTCTATAGAAATAAAATTTTGACAAAATTTTCTATAGAAATAAAATTTTCTACAGAACTACAATTTTGACAAAATTTCTCATAGGAATAAAATTTTGATAAAATTTTCTATAGAAATAACATTTTGACAAAATTTTCCATAGAAATAAAATATTGATAAAACTTTCTATAGAAATAAAATGTTGAAAAAATTTTCAATAGAAATAAAATTTTGACAAAGTTTTCTATAGAAATAAGATTTTGACACAATATTCTATAGACATAAAATTTTGACTAAATTTTCTATAGAAATAATATTTTGACAAAATTTTCTATAGAAATAAAATTTTGGCCAAATTTTCTATAGAACTAAAATGTTGACAATAAAATTGGACAACATTTTCTACAGAAGTACAATTTTGACAAAATTTTTTATAGAAATAAAATTTTGACAAAATTTTCTATAGGAATAAAATTTTGACAAAATTTTCTCTAGAAATAAAATTTTAACAAAATTTTCTATCAAAATAAAATTTTGACAAAATTTTCTATATAAATAAGATTTTGACAAAATTTTCTATAGAAATCAAATGTTGATAAAATTTTAGCAATAAACTTTTATTCAATATTTTTTATGGAAATATAATTTTTCTACAATTTTCTAAAGAAATACAATTTTTACAAAATTTTCTATAGAAATAAAATGTTCTATAGAACTAAAATTTTGACAAAATTTTCTATAGTAATGAAATTTTGTCATAATTTTCTATAGAAATAAAATGTTCAGAAAATTTTTTATAGAAATAAAATTTTGACAAAATTTTCCACAGAAATAAAATTTTGACACAATATTCTATAGAAATAAAATTTTGACAAACTTTTCTATAGAAATAAAGTTTTGACAAAATTTTCTATAGAAATAAAATTTTGACAAACTTTTCTATAGAAATAAAATGTTGACTAAATTTTTGTGTAGAAATAAAATTTTAACAAAATTTTCTATATAAATAAAATGTTGAATAAATTTTTGTGTAGAAATAAAATTTTGACAAAATTTTCTATAGAAATAAAATTTTGGCAAAATTTTCTATAGAACTAAAATGTTGACAATAAAATTGGACAACATTTTCTACAGAAGTACAATTTTGACAAAATTTTTTATAGAAATAAAATCTTGACAAAATTTTCTATAGGAATAAAATTTTGACAAAATTTTCTCTAGAAATAAAATTTTAACAAAATTTTCAATCAAAATAAAATTTTGACAAAATTTTCTATATAAATAAGATTTTGACAGAATTTTCTATAGAAATCAAATGTTGATAAAATTTTAGCAATAAACTTTTATTCAATATTTTTTATGGAAATATAATTTTTCTACAATTTTCTAAAGAAATACAATTTTGACAAAATTTTCTATAGAAATAAAATTTTGAAAAAAATTTCTTTAGAAATAAAATTTCTATAGAAATAGAATATTGACTAAATTTTCTATAGAAATAAAATGTTCTATAGAACTAAAATATTGACAAAATTTTCCATAGTAATGAAATTTTGTCATAATTTTCTATAGAAATAAAATGTTCAGAAAATTTTTTATAGAAATAAAATTTTGACACAATATACTATAGAAATAAAATTTTGACAAACTTTTCTATAGAAATAAAGTTTTGACAAAATTTTCTATAGAAATAAAATTTTGACAAACTTTTCTATAAAAATAAAATGTTGACTAAATTTTTGTGTAGAAATAAAATTTTAACAAAATTTTCTATATAAATAAAATGTTGAATAAATTTTTGTGTAGAAATAAAATTTTGACAAAATTTTCTATAGAAATAAAATTTTGAAAAAATTTTCTGTTTTTTTCTCTAGGAATACAATTTTGACAAAATTTTCTATAGAAATAAAATGTTAGCAAATTTTCTATAGAAATAAAGTTTTGAGAAAATTTTCTATAGAAATAAAATGTTGACTAAATTTTGTGTAGAAATAAGATTTTCTATAGAAATTTTTACAAAATTTTCTATAGAAATAAAATTTTTACAAAATTTTTTATACAAAAATCTACAACATTTTCTATAGAAATCAAATTTTGACAAAATTTTAGCAATACAATTTTGTTCAATATTTTTTATGGAAATATAATTTTGCTAAAATTTTCTATAGAAATACAATTTTGACAAAATTTTCTATAGAAATAAAATTTTGAAAAAAAAAATTCGTTAGAAATAAATTTTCGACAAAATTTCTATAGAACTAAAATTTCTATAGAAATATAAAACTAAAATTTTGACAAAATTTTCTATAGTAATGAAATGTTATCATAATTTTCCATAGAAATAAAATTTTTAGAAAATTTTTTATAGAAATAAAATTTAGACAAAATTTTCTATAGATATAAAATTTTGACAAAATTTTCTATAGAAATGAAATTTTGACAAAGTTTTCTATAGAAATAAGATTTTGACACAATATTCTAAGAAATCAAATTTTGACACAATATTCTATAGAAATAAAATTTTGACAAAAATTTGTATAGACATAGCATTTTGACTA
Source organism: Haematobia irritans (assembly GCF_050003625.1). Classification (NCBI taxonomy): domain Eukaryota; kingdom Metazoa; phylum Arthropoda; class Insecta; order Diptera; family Muscidae; genus Haematobia; species Haematobia irritans. The sequence goes on from NC_134399.1 coordinate 208,204,723, forward strand.
AATTTTCTATAGAAAAAATATTTTGAGAAAATTTTCTACAGATATAAAATTTTGGCAAAATTTTCTATAAAAACAAAAATTTTGACAAAATTTTTCTACAGAAATAAAATTTTAACAAAATTTTCTATAGAAATAAAATTTCGCAAAATTTTCTATAGAAATAAAAATTTGACAAAATTTTCTATAGAAATAAAATGTTGACAAAATTTTCTATAGAAAAAAAATGGTGATAAATTTTTCTGTAGTAATGAAATTATGAAATAAAATTTTGACAGGATTTTCTATAGAAATAAAATTTTGACAAAATTTTCCATAGAAATAAAATTTTGATAAAATTTTTTATAGAAATAACATTTTGACAAAATTTTCCATAGAAATAAAATTTTGATAAAATTTTCGATAGAAATAACAATTTTGAACAAATTTTCTATAGAAATGAAAATTTTAACAATTTTTTCTATAGAAATAAAATTGTGCCAAAATTTGCAATAGAAATAAATTGTTCTATAGACCTACAATTTGATACAATTTTCTATAGAAATTAAATTTTGTCATACTTTTCTGTAGAACTAAGATTTTGACAAAATTTTCTTTAGAAATTAAATGTTGTCATAATCTTCTTTGGAACTAAAATTTTGACAAAATTTTCTATAGAAATAAATATTTGCCAAAATTTTAGAAATAAAATTTTGTTAAAATTTTTGTGTAGAAATAAAATGTTGGCAAAATTTTCTATAGAAATAAAATGTTGGCAAATTTTTCTATAGAAATAAAATGTTGGCAAATTTTTCTATAGGAATAAAATTTGCACAAAATTTTCTATAGAAATAAAATTTTGGTAAAATTTTCTGTAGAAATAATATTATGACAAAATTTTCAATAGAAATAAAATTTTGACCAAATTTTTTATATAAATAAAATTTTGACAACATTTTCTATAAAAATAAAATTTTAACAAAATTTTCTATAGAAATAAAATGTTGACAAAATTTTAGTAATAACATTTTGTTCAATATTTTTTATGGAAATATAATTTTGCTACAATTTTCTATGGAAATACAATTTTGACAAAATTTTCTATAAAAATAAAATTTCTATAGAAATAGAATTTTGACAACATTTCCTATAGAAATAAAATGTTCTATAGACCTAAAATTTTGACACAATATTCTATAGAAATAGAATTTTGACAAAATTTTCTATAGAAATAAAATTTTGACAAAATTTTCTATAGAATCAAAATTTTGACAAAATTTTCCAAAGAAATAAAATTTTGATAAAATTTTCTAGAGAAATAAGATTTTGACAAAATTTTCTATAGAAAAAAATTTGATAAAATTGAAATTAAATTTTGGCAAAAGTTTCTATAGAAATAAAATTTTGTTAAGTTTCCCCTCTTTTTCAATGAATCTTTAAAATGTAATTTCCAAAAAAAAAATCTCCTTACCGAATATCCATTAATGGTCATTGTATGCGAATGATCTGATGTCACCACAATTAACGTATCCTCCATGGAAGTTAAATTCAAGGCAATTTCTATGGCTCTATTAAATTCGGCGGTATCTTCCATACTACGTCTAGCTCTGGTATCATGATGGGCCATGTCGATTTTAGCTCCTTCGACAAATAGAAAATATCCTTTATCAGCTTTCTCAAGGACTCTAATGGCCGTTTCGGTCATTTCACTCAGTGAAGGTATATCATTCGTTAAACTCTGACGGTCTAAATCACCATGATAGGGACAATGGGAGGGTGAAAATAATCCCAAAAGATAATCGGTATTTGCTAGATCTAAATTTTCCAATTCACGTTTATTCCAAATATATGAGCATTTTTTATTCTCGGCCAATTTTAGGGCTTGCCATTCTTCGATTAGATTACGACCATCGGTACGATTACCAGATATGCCAGTCTCATCCGTCATGGATTCATTAAGGAAATTTCTTCTACCACCACCCATGATGACATTTAAGTTGGAACCCACAGGCCATTCGATCAATTGCCGAGCTATGTCAACATTCTTTGTTGGATCGCATTCATTTTCTTTGATTTTAGCATCATTTTCCCATTCCCGTTGGGCTGTATGGGCATAGACCCAGGCCGGCGAGGCATGAGTAACTCTGGCTGTGGTAACTAAACCAGTCCATTTACCGGCATCTTGAGCCCATTTGGCTATACTCTGGGTATGCAAGGATTCATCTTGACCTAGGTTACAATCATAGCGTGGAACTTGAGCATTAACACCTATCGTGCCATAATTCCCCTTTACCCCCGTCAAATAGGCCGTAGCTGTTGACGCCGAATCAGGAACTTGTTTGTCCACACAGAAGGTTTTCGATAGACCTACATAGGGAAATTTTTCAAATGCCACTTGCCTGGAGGCATCACCCAAATAGGATCTTACTGCTGTTATTGTCTGCACTGACATGCCATCGCCCAAAAAGAGTATCACATTTTTGGCTTTATTCCGATTTAGATATGTTTGCTGTTTTAGCTTTTGCTCCAAGTAACTTTGAGCATTGCGGAACCAATAATCCGGTTCCAGCTCATTGATATTTGTAGTGTGTCCAGCCTTAACCTTCTTCGATAAATGGGGATGTATGTCGTCTGAAAGTGAAACCAAAACCAAGGGGTGAGCAAAAAACAAAAAATAGGACAAATTTTGTATTTTATCCCCTAGCTTACCTATTCTCTTGGCCATGACAAATGTGGCTAATACAGCTAATACCACTATGACAAGGCCATGCATTTTATATTGGCCCATACTTGTTCGAAAACTCGTTTTCTCTCAGCTCACCTATGTGATAGAGGGATTTTTTGCTTCCCGTTGTCTTTTTTTGCGAGCGCTTCTGATCTAAACGCTTGCTAATTGTTAACTGTTTTCATAGCCATAATTGGGAGGGGTTTTTATAAACAAATTGCTGTTGCCAGTAATTTGATTTGCCTTGTCATTAGATTTGGCACTTACACTAGTACTCCGAGAGCCTCATAAATAATTGACTTGAAATGGTTTAAATTTCGTTTTTTTTTTTTTTTGTTTTAACAACAACAAAAACAAAAAACACTCTCATTTCTTTAATCTTATCATGGTTACTCTGACTATCATATTTTGTAAAATTTTGTAAAATCATTTTATTTTTGCATTATTATTTTTTTTTCTATTAATCAATTTACCACATTTTGTTGATATGTTTTACCAAGAATTTTATTTTTAACAAATCATATTCATAAATTAAAATAAAAAAAACATCTTAAAAAAAGATCTGATTAATTAAATCTTAGGGTGACCATTTTAAGATTATAAATTTTTATCAATCATGGATTTTTTTTTTGGATTATGAAAAACACCCAATTTACACAATTTTAAGGACAAATTTCTTTAAAATATGGAAATTTTAATTAAAATAGAGCTCTTCTTTATTGTTTTAAATTTTTTTCTTGAAATTTATAACACGAATTTTTTGAAATTGGCCTACTGCAAGTCGTTCTGCTCGTGGTTCGGTTATATTTTTGGCATCATCTGAGGAATTTAATCCCAGTCGTGAAATAAATAATACCAGAGAGACCTTCGGGCATACAGATCCACCACAGAGATCTTCGGGCCTACTGCTCCACCACAATGATATTCTGGCCTACTGTTTCACCACAGACACCTTTAGGCCTACTGTCCCCCAAAGAGAGACCTTCGGGTCTACTGTTCTCCATCAGGGACCTTCGGGTCTACTGTTCGCTCGTAGACTAGCTACTGTTCCACCACAGAGGCTTTCGGGCCTACTGTTCAACCACGGAGGTCGTCGTGGCTTCTGTTTCACCACAGAGAACTTCGGGGCTTCTGTTTCACCACACAGGCCTACTGTTCCCCTAGGGACACCATCGGATCTACTACTCCCCCTCAAAGGCCTTCGGGACTACTGTTCGCCCACAGAGGTTTTCGGGTCTACTGCTCCACCACAAATATCTTCGGGTCTACTGTTTCACCACAGAGACCTTTAAGCCTGCTGTTCCCCCAGAGAGACCTTCGGGACTACTGTTCCCCCACAGAGGCCATCGTGTCTACTGTTCGCTCGTAGACTTGCTACTGTTCCACCACAGAGACCTTCGGACCTACTGTTCCACCACAGCGAACTGGAGCCTTCTGTTTCACAACAGAGACCTTCGGGCCTACTGTGCCCCTCAGAGACCTTCGGGTCTACTGTTCCACCAGAGAGACCTTTAAGCCTGCTGTTCCACCAGAGAGACCATTAAGCCTGCTGTTCCCCCAGAGAGACCTTCGGGACTACTGTTCCCCCACAGAGGCTATCGGGCCTACTGTTCGCTCATAGAGTAGCTACTGTTTCACCACAGAGACCTTCGGACCTACTGTTCCACCACAGCGAACATGAGCCTTCTGTTCCACCACAGCGAACTTGAGCCTTCTGTTTCGCCACAGAGACATTCGGGTCTACTGTTCCCCCAGAGAGACCTTCGGACCTACTGTTCCCCCTCTGGTACCTTCGGGACTACTGTTCCCCCACAGAGGCTATCGGGCCTTCGGACCTACTGTTCCACCACAGCGAAAATGAGCCTTCTGTTCCACCACAGCGAACTTGAACCTTCTGTTTCGCCACATAGACCTTCGGGTCTACTGTTCCCCCAGAGTGACCTTCGTGCCTACTGTTCCCCCTCAGGGACCTTCGGGACTACTGTTCCCCCACAGAGGCTATCGGGCCTACTGTTCGCTCGTAGAATAGCTACTGTTCCACCACAGAGACCTTCGGACCTACTGTTCCACCACAGCGAACATTAGCCTTCTGTTCCACCACAGCGAACTTGAGCCTTCTGTTTCGCCACAGAGACCTTTCGGGTCTACTGTTCCACCAGAGAGACATTCGGGCCTACTGTTTCACCACAGGGACCTTTAACATAGGTCTATTGTTCCCCCTCAGAGACCTTCTATTCCCACTCAGAGATCTTCGGGCCTACTGTTCTCCCTCAGACACCTTAGGATCTACTGTTCGCTCGTAGACAAGCTACTATTCAACCACAGAGACCTTTGGGCCTGCCAGTCCACAACAGAGACCATCGGGCTTACCGTTCCACCACAGAGACCTTCGGCCTTACTGTTCTCCCTCAGAGAACTTTGGGCCAACTGTTCGCCCACATAGACCTTCAGGCCTCTTGTAAAATAGCTGCGATTGATACCAAAACCGAACGTAACCGATTCCCTCCGACTGCTACCGAAACTGCTACCAACCGCTTCTAGAACAATCAACTGTAGCAACATTAGGAACCATGTAGAAAACCGAAGATCTCATCAGCAGTTCCCGATCGAGGAATACACAACTTCCCAATCGACAGCGAACCTAACTACTTTTCAACGACCAATCATCCACGTTCCAACGAATGCAGTAGCCTCCGGTTATCAACGAAAAATCAGCTAACGACCATTCTCCTCCACTACCGATTTTAAATAAACCGAACTTCTCATCAACTATCGAACATTGATTAAACGACGTTCTCATCACTACTGGTCATCAACAAAGCGAATTTCTGACCGACCACCAATCATCAACGAACTGATTTCATCGTCACTTACCGAATTTCTACGAGCAGACGTTCTCATTCACCACCGATCATGAACGATCCGACCGTAACCGATTACCGATTCCGGCCGCCAAATGCCGAAGCTACTACCACACCGCTTCTACAACAATCAATTATAGCAACATTAGGAACCATCTTAAAATCGAAGATCTCATCAGTAGTACCTCGACAAGTTCCCGATCGAAGAAGACACAACTTTCCAATTGCCAGCGAACCGAACTACACGGCCAATCGTCCAACTATCAACTACCGATCATTGACGAAGCCACATTCACCTCCACTACCGATTGTAAACGAACAGAACTTCTAATAAACTGTTAAACATCGATTGGCCGACATTCTCAGCACTACCAGAGTGATCAAAAACATTTTAAACCGGTTTTTTAAACCGTGAAATAAAGACTTTCACCCGGTTATTTGATTAATCTAATCACTACAGATCATCAACGATCCGAATTTCTCACATACTACTAATCATCAACGAACCGAATTCCTCCTCACTTACCGAAATTCTACGAGCCGATTCTTTCATCCACCACCTATCATCAATGATCCGGATGCTTAACAACCAACGGTGATCAAGGAATCGACCAACTCATCAACGAACCGAATCTCTCATTAAATACCGAACATCAAGCAACCGAAGTACTTATAACCTGCCGATTATCTACGAACCGAACTCATTCTTCATCTCAACTAATATTCTAGTTCCCGATAATGGAATACATAGATTATAAAATATTTGTAATAAATAAAAGCGAATTAATTAATATTACTCGACGGATTTTGCATATTTTGTAAATTTGAATAAATTCCTTGAAGTTTCCTTTTTTATATTATCACCATTTATTTTTACATGTACAGTTTGATTATCGCAAAGATGAAGAGGGATCTATATCCTAATCGCAAATGCATAGAGCCTACATATAAAGCTGAATAGCTCTTTCTTTTTTTAATGAAGCTGCATCTTTGGCTCTGAATCAATATAAAAACGATTTTATAGGCTAACAAATATCGTTTGGAAATTTTTTTCCAGCTCAAAAATTTTAGTTTGTTTAATTTTCTGGTCAATTTTATCTTTCCTGTATCAATTTATTTTTTCCGAGCATAGTTCTTCCCTATAAAGTGTTGTTTTTTTGTGTGCGTAGTTTCAAAGGGAGCCACCGTGGCGCAATGGTTAGCATGCCCGCCTTGTATACACAAGGTCGTGGGTTCGATTCCTGCTTCGACCGAACACCAAAAAGTTTTTCAGCGGTGGATTATCCCACCTCAGTAATGCTGGTGACATTTTTGAGGGTTTCAAAACTTCTCTAAGTGGTTTCACTGCAATGTGGAACGCGGTGGATTATCCCACCTCAGTAATGCTGGTGACATTTCTGAGGGTTTCAAAACTTCTCTAAGTGGTTTCACTGCAATGTGGAACGCCGTTCAGACTCGGCTATAAGAGGAGGTCCCTTGTCATTGAGCTTAACATGGAATCGGGCAGCACTCAGTAATAAGAGAGAAGTTCACCAATGTGGTATCACAATGGACTGAATAGTCTAAGTGAGCCTGATACATCGGGCTGCCACCTAACCTAACCTAACCTTCAATGGAGATCTTTTTTTATTGATAACTAAGATTCTCTTACTGCCAGTGTGGCCAACAGATTTCATTCAATGTGTACAATACAATATTAAGGGCATAAGTAAGTGGTAGGAAAGCAAAAAAATGTAAAACAAATTGATAAGTACTGGAGGAAGGTGAGATAGGACGCAATTTAATTTCAGTTTCTAATTACGAAATACGAAGAAGTTTTCACGAATGTAAACTCAAAGGAACCTGTTCACCAATTGGGTATTTTCAATGATGGCTATTCCATTTAAATGCTCAAGATTTTGAGAAAAAATTCATCAGAAATGGCAAAGAGGGCTGTAGAAATTTCGGAATATAGTGGTTAAAGTTGGATAAAAAATTTTTTCCATAGGATTATATTTCTAACGATTTTAATACTCATCTACTGAAATAAAATTCCATATCACACCTGCTTGTTAACCAAGTTGTTTTTTTTTTTTAAATTAAATTAATAATATTATTATAATATACAAAAAAACTTATTGAACAAGAAATTGAAGAGAATAGTTATTATTAAGTAATTAAAAATATCAAATATCGATCTACACAAGCCTAGATATACATGTTTCTTGACAGCCTAAAGAGAATTTCCATAGCCTTCCGTATAGAGTTGGCGGGGGAGGTGAATAATTTTGGCACCAATATGCTAATTTCTAATGGAAATTATGTAGACCAATTATTATTTTTTTACATAAGTTTTTTTTTTAATATGATAAAATAGCAAAATATATGGCCAACCCAATCAAATTCCAAAAAAAAGTCTTTACAATAAATATACGATAATTAATCTAAAAATATCCAAAATAATAAGATTTTTATATTTTTTTAATACTATTCCAAAGAACAATTAAATTGAATTACTTGCATTTATTTATTCTACAATTATCAAAAATCAACAAAAGTTCAAATATCTTTCGAAAAATCCCCTATTTAAAACAAACATATTTTTTGAATCATTTCCAACTAAAATCCTCTATTTACTTTTCTATGCATTTCCTCCATTTATGCCGGTCATCGTAATGTCTCTCTTGCGCCCTCTCTCTCTCTCTCTCTCTCTCTCTCTCTCACACTATATTATACTAATAAATCAATATGGCAAAAGGCATAACTTATAGTTCACGTGAATATCACGCTACTCAAAGAGCGTGAGCCAAAATAAGAGTTAACAAGCAACCATTAGTAACTGTATTAGCTACAATAACAATACAAACAACAACACCAACAATCATCAAAACAAGTGTGGCTATTACACTTAGACATTGTTGTTGTTCTGCCTCACTCACTCACTCGGTAGTTAAAAGGGTAAGTGATTTATATCAAGTCATGAAATTAATAACAACAAAAATACTTACGAGCAAATTTATGAGTAGCCACCATAAGGCAACAACAAAAACAACAACAATGTATAACCAGTGGCCAAACTGAGTAGCCAATAAAAATCAATCAAAATAAGCGATAAATTTTGGCAAACAACTCACGTCTGGACAGATGGAAGTTCAAATACCAAAAAAAAAAAAAAAAACAAACAAAAACGTGTAGGACAGACCTCAGGGTGTGAGATATGCTTTATGTTTGCTGTTAGGGATGCAAATCAGAATCTGGGTGGAAATCCAAATGTTTTCTATTAAACTGGTGATTTCTCTACAAGCGATAACTATTTCACTTAGTTTATTAAACCTTTAACAACAAAGACCAAAATGAAACAACTTAATTTAAAATGTACAAGAGATTTTGTAGTATGGATATGGCAGCCACCGTGCTGCAATGGTTTCCAATGCACGCCTTGCATACACAAAGTCGTGGGTTTAATTCCTGCTTCGACCGAACACCAAAAAGTTTTTCCCACCTCAGCAATGCTGGTAACATTTCTGAGGGTATCAAAGCTTCTCTAAGTGGTTTCACTGCAATGTGGAACGCCGTTCGGACTCGGCTGTAAAAAGGAGGTCCCTTGTCATTGAGCTTAACATGGAATCGGGCAGCACTCAGTGATAAGAAAGAAGTTTACCAATGTGGTATCACAATGGACTGAATAGTCTAAGTGAGCCTGATACATCGGGCTGCCACCTAATCTATGTATTTTGTATTACAGGTTGAAATAAACTCTAAAAAACAACTTGTTAAACAAGCAAATTTCTTAATAAAAAAATCTATCACACAACTTACTTGCATCACTTAAATTTCTAATTTGATCATTTAATTTTAAACGAATTATCAATTCTGTGATTGGGACAATTTCAATCAAAAATTAATTGGATACATTTTTTAACCAAAAGAAAAGTTCATTCACACAAATTACTTGCATCAATTAAATTTGTCACCTCCGTGATTTGAGCAATATCAATTAAAAAATATATTTTATTCTGTATTAAAGTCATAAGTTTAATTTAAATTAACGTTTCACAAAATTTTCTACTATTTTATTTATAAAATTAATTTTAATTTTTTTATGTGTATGTTACACATAAAAAAACACGAAAATATTTCAAATTAAAATTTTCAGTAGAAATAAAATTTTGAAAAAGTTTTAGACAGAAATAAAATCTGTCTAAAACATTTTGACAACATTTTCGATAGCAATAAAATTTTGACAAAATTTTCCATAGAAATAACATTTTTACATACTTTTCCATAGAGTTAAAATTTTGACAAAATAAAAAGAAATAAAATTTTGACAAAATTCTCTATAGAAATAAAATTTTTACAAAATTTTCCATAGAACAAAATTTCTACAGAAATAACATTTTGGCAAAATTTTCTATAGAAACAAAATAATGTCAAAATTTTCTATATTTGATAGAATTAAAATCTTGACAGAATTTTCTATAGACATAAAATTTTGACACGAAATGAAATTTAACCAACAGAGGTTAAGCTACACTTGTAGTTTAGTCAATGTATGGTTTTAAGCTGAAATCAAAAAAAAAAAAAAACAACAACAATGATTAAAGAACAAAAACCAACAATAACAAAAAAAAAACGAACGAAAGAAATAAAATTTTGACAAAAATTTCTGTAGATATAAAATTGTGACAAAATTTTCTATAGAAATAAAATTTTAACAAAATTTTCTGTAGAAATAAAATTTATATTCTATAAGAATTAAATTTTGACAAAATTTGCTATAGAAATAAAATATTGACAATATTTTCCATAGAAATAAAATGTTGAGCAAATTTTCTGAAGGAATAAAATTTTGACAAAATTTTCCATAGAAATAAAATTTTGACAAAATTTGTGAAGGAATAAAATTTTTAAAAAATTTTCTATAGAAATATAATTTTAACAAAATTTTCTATAGAAATAAAATTTTGCCGAAATTTTCTATAGAAATAAAATTTTGCCGAAATTTTCTATAGAAATAATTTTTTTTAATTTTCTATAGAAATAAAATTGTTACAAAATTTTCTATAGAAATAACATTTGGACAATAACTTCTGTCGAAATCTTTCTTTCTAAAGAAATAAAATTTTGACAAAATTTTCTATATAAATAAAATGTTGACAAAATTTTCTATAGCAATAAAATTCTGACAAAATTTTCTATAGAAATAAAACGTGGACAAAATTTTCTATAGAAATAAAATTTGGACAATAATAGAAATAAAATTTTGACAAAATTTTCTATAGAAATAAAATTGGGACAATAATAGAAATAACATTTTGACAAAATTTTCGATAGAAATAAAATTGGGACAATAATAGAAATAAAATTGGGACAATAATAGAAATAAAATTGTTACAAAATTTTCTATAGAAATAAAATTGTTACAAAATTGTCCATAGAAATAAAATTTGGACAATAATTTCTGTCGAAATAAAATTTTGACAAAATTTTCTATAGAAATAAAATTTAGACAACATTTTCTATGGACATAAAAATTTGACAAAATTTTCTAAAGAAATGAAATTTTTATTTCTACAGAAAATCTATAGAAATAAAATTTTGACAAAATTTTCTTTAGAAATAAAATTTTGACAAAATGTTCTATAGAATTTAAATTTTGACAAAATTTTCAACAGAAATAAAATTTTTACAAAATTTGCTATATAAATACAATTAGGACATTAATAGAAATTAAATTTTGACAAAATTTTCTATTGAAATAAAATTTGGCCAATAATACAAATAAAATTGTTGCAAAATTATCTATAGAAATAAAATTTGGACAATAATTTCTGTCGAAATAAACTTTTGACAAAATTTTATATAAAAATAAAATTTTAAATTTAATATAAAAATAAAATTTAGAAATTTTATATAAAAATAAAATTTAGAAATTTAGACAAAATTTTCTTTGGAAATAAAATTTTGACAAAATTTTATATAAAAATAAAATTTTGACAAAAGTTTCTAAAGAGATTAAATTTTTGTTTCTATAGAAAGTCTATAGAAATAAAGTTTCGACAAAATTTTCTATCGAAATAAAATATTGACAAAATTTTCTACAGCAATACAATTTTCACAAAGTTTTCTATAGAAATGAAAGGTGACCAATTCTTTGGAAATTCTCACTTGCCGTTTTTTGTCCCTGTATTTGAAAATGCCAGAACTACCAAATAATTGATAAGTACTCCAACTTCTGAGAGAATAAAATTTTGACAAAATTTTCTATAGAAATAATATTTTGACAAAATTTTCAATAGCAATAAAGTTTTGACAAAATTTTAGATAGCAATAAAATTTTGACAAAATTTTCCATAGAAATAAAATTTTTACAAAATTTCTGAAGGAATAAAATTTTTACTAAATTTTCAATAGAAAAAAATTTTGACAAAATTTTCCATAGAAATATAATTTTGCCGAAATTTTTTATAGAAATAAAATTTTGCCGAAATTTTTTAAAGAAATAAAATTTTGCCGAAATTTTCTATAGAAATAAAATTTTTAAATTTTCTATAGAAATAAAATTGTTACAAAATTTTCTATAGAAATAACATTTGGACAATAATTTCTATCGAAATCTTTCTTTCTAAAGAAATAAAATTTTGACAAAATTTTCTATAGAAATAAAATTTTGACAAAATTTTATACAGAAATTAAATTTTGCCAAAATTTTCTATAGAAATAAAATTTTGACAAAATTTTCTATGCAAATAAAACTTTGACAAAATTTTCTATAGAAATAAAATTTGTACAATAGTAGAAATAAAATTTTGACCAAATTTTCTATAGAAAAAAAATTGGACAATAATACATATAAAATTGTTGTAAAATTGTCTATAGAAATAAAATTTGGACAATAATTTCTGTTGGAATAAAAGTTTGACAAAGTTTTCTATAGAAATAAAATGTTGACAAAAGTTTCTATGGAAATAAAATTTAGACAAAATTTTCTATGGAAATAAAATTTTGACACAATTTTCTAAAGAAATGAAATTTTTATTTCTAGAGAAAATCTATAGAAATAAAATTTTGACCAAATTTTCTATCGATATAAAATATTGACAAAATTTTCTATAGAAATAAAATCTTGACAAAATTTTCTATAGAAATGAAAGGTGACCAATTTTTTCGAAATTCTCACTTGCCGTTTTTGGCCCTGTATTTGAAAATCCCAGAACTACCAAATAATTGATAATACTCCAAGTTCTTAAATATTATCTATAGATTTCCTTAAAATTAAATTCTTTTTTGAAAAAAAAAAAAACAAATATATATTTTTTGTTGTGTTTAAAAAGTCCCAATGTATGTGGGGAATTTTCTTTTTCTATTCTGCTATGACATCCCTATCTACTAATCATGAGTGTTTGCGAACGATTGATATTGTGATTTCAAACACTAAACATTGGCAAAGCTTAGTTATAAAAGCCAAATCATTGCTAGAGTTCACATTTAGTTGAGGCTTGGTGTTTCCCATAGAATGGTGGTGACCAGAAAAGTGATTAGCATTAGCCATTGGGTGGTTACGCTATTGGCTCTATTCCAAATTTGTGGAATGAGCGCAGGTGCTGGTGTACAGTGTGTCGATGACGATGAAGATTGCCGTGAAAATTTTATACATCCTGATTTGAAAGAGCATACGTTAAGACGTCGTTCTATACCCTCGGAGATATTATCGGAATATTGGTTAGACAAAGGCGAAAGATTTGTGGCCTATAAGGATGCAACAGCTGACAGTCCACAAAGAGGTAAAGCCAAAAATATTATTCTATTTCTGGGAGATGGTATGTCTTTGGCCACATTGGCAGCAACGCGCATCTATTTGGGTGGTGAAGAGCAACAGTTGTCCTTTGAATCGTTCCCCGATACGGGTCTCATAAGAACCTATGCCCTTGATAGTCTGGTCCCCGACTCTGCATGTGCTGCAACGGCGTTTTTGTGTGGTGCCAAAGCTAACTACGGAACTTTGGGGGTTTCTGGCCATATGCACAGGGGTGATTGTGAAGCTTCGAAAAATGCTTCCCTATATGTGGATTCTATAGGCAAATGGGCTTTACAAAGTGGACGTCAAGTGGGTTTGGTAACCACTACGCGAGTTACACATGCCACGCCAGCTGGTCTCTATGCCCATGTAGCCGATCGTGATTGGGAAAATGATAAGAAAGTGAAAAATGATTGTGGAAAAAATTCAGGAGTAATGGATATTGCCTTACAACTTATGGAAGGTGAGGTAGGACGCAATCTAAAAGTCATAATGGGTGGAGGCAAAGCTCAATTTGTGGATAATGAATTTTATGAGGATGGCAAGAGAAGAGATGATCGTGATCTTATTGAGGAATTTTTGGAAGATCATCCGCGAAATGTTTATGTGGAAACTGAAGAAGATCTAATGAATGTAAATGCCAAGGATGCGCATCGTCTATTGGGTCTTTTCAATGACGGTCATATGAAATATCATTTAAAAGCGCAGGATTCCAAGAAAAATCATCAACCCACATTGCCACAAATGACCAGGAAGGCTATAGAAATTTTGGAAGCTAGTGATGAGGGTTACTTTCTTTTGGTTGAAGGTGGTCGCATCGATACAGCTCATCACGATAATAAAGCCAAATTGGCCCTAGATGAAACGGCTCAATTACAAGAGGCTGTGAATTTGGCAAGATCTTTAACAAAGCAGGAGGATACATTAATAGTGGTGACATCGGATCATTCGCATACCATGAGTATTTCAGGATATGCAGTAAGTTAGCAGAGTTCTCATATAGCAATTCAAGCCTAAAAGTATGCTTTGTTTTTTGTTTCTCTGTAGAAACGCAGTAATAACATTTTTGGCATGGCCAATATGGGTGATGATGAAATTCCTTATCTTAGTCTCAGCTATGCTAATGGTCCCAGCTTCAAAGATTTCTATGATACCAAGAATCATATACGTTATGATCCTTCGGATCAAATTGAAGACTCTGATTTGGATTTTGATTTGCAATTTCCTTCAACGGTGCCCATGGAATCGGAGACTCATGGTGGTGAAGATGTTCCCGTTTATGCTTCAGGACCTTGGTCTGATCTATTTAGTGGGGTCTATGAGCAAAGCACACTGCCCTATTTATTGGCCTATGCTGGATGTTTCGGACCTGGTAGAAAGGCTTGTAGTTAATAGGATGATTATGAAAGGAGGGGAAAAATAATGTGATATTATCTACAAATAGTTATTTATTTCTATTTATTTTAATAAAAAAAAATTTAAATTTAATCAATAAAATTACAAACTTGCATATATTTGATTATCAGAAAGCCATATCACCATCTATATTTTCACTAAAGTACGCTGAAAAAACAATTTACATGATATTAAAAATTACGTAAGTTAACTTTTATAATATACAATTTACACAATAATGGGGACAGATTTCACTAGAATAATGAAATTTTAATTAAAAGAAGGTTTATACTCTCTAATTCAACATTTTTTTTATTAAATTTAAAATTTGCGTCCATTCGTTAAAATAGTATGTCTTTGCACTAAGGCTTGAAAGACAAAACATATTAGCCTGGAATCAAAAATAATCTACCAAATTTTGAAGAAAATTTTATCAAAAAGTACTGTTTAGCAAAATTTGTTTCTATAGAAAATTTTGTCAACATTTTATTTCTATAGAAAATTTCGTCAAAATTTTATTTCTATAGAAAATTTTGTCAAAATTTTATTTCTATAGAAAATTTTGTCAAAATTTCATTTCTATAGAAAATTTTGTCAACATTTTATTTCTATAGAAAATTTCGTCAAAATTTTATTTTTATAGAAAATTTTGTCAAAATTTTATTTTCATAGAAAATTTTGTTAAAATTTTATTTCTATAGAAAATTTTGTTAAAATTTAATTTCTATGGAAAATTTTGTTAAAATTTTATTTCTATAGAATATTTTGTCAAAATTTTATATAAAAATAAAATTTGTCAAAATTTTATATTTATAGAAAATTTTATCAAAATTTTATTTCTATAGAAAATTTTATCAGAATTTTATTTCTATAGAATATTTTATCAAAATTTTATTTCTATAGAAAAATTTATCAATATATATATATAAAAAAATTTATCAAAATTTTATTTCTATGGAAAATTTTATCAAAATTTTATTTTTATAGAAAATTTTGTCAAAATTTTATTTCTATAGAAAATTTTGTCAAAATTTTATTTCTATAGAATATTTTGTTAAAATTTTATTTCTATAGAAAATTTCGTCAAAATTGTTTTCTATAGATAATGTTGTCAAAATTTTATTTCTATAGAAAATTTTGTCAAAATTTTATTTCTATAGAATATGTTAAAGGTTTATTTCTATTGAAAATTTTGTTAAAATTTAATTTCTACAGAAAACTTTGTTAAAATTTTATTTCTATAGAAAATTTTGTTAAAATTTTATTTCTATAGAATTTTAACAAATTTTATTTCTATAGAAAATTTAATTTCTATAGCAAATTTTGTTAAAATTTTATTTCTATAGAAAATTTTTTCAAAATTTTATTTCTATTGAAAATTTTGTCAAAATTTTATTTCTATAGAAAACTTTGTCAAAATTTTATTTTGATAGAAAATTTTGTCAACATTTTATTTCTATACAAAAGTTTGTCAACATTTTATTTCTATAGAAAATATTTGTCAAAATTTTATTTCTATAGAAAATTTTATCAAAATTTTATTTCTATAGAAAATTTTGCCAGAATTTTATTTCTAGAGAAAATTTTGTCAAAATTTTATTTATATTGAAAATTTTGTCAAGATTTTATTTCTATAGAAAATTTTGTCAAAATTTTATTTCTATAGAATATTTTGTCAAAATTTTATTTCTATAGAAAATTTCGTCAAAATTGTTTTCTATAGATAATGTTGTCAAAATTTTATTTCTATAGAAAAAGTTGTCAAAATTTTATTTCTATAGAAAATTTTGTCAAAATTTTATTTCTATAGAATATGTTAAAAGTTTATTTCTATTGAAAATTTTGTTAAAATTTAATTTCTATAGAAAACTTTGTTAAAATTTTATTTCTATAGAAAATTTTGTTAAAATTTTATTTCTATAGAAAATTTTGTCTAAATTTTATTTCTATAGAAAATTTTGTTAAAATTTAATTTCTATAGCAAATTTTGTTAAAATTTTATTTCTATAGCAAATTTTGTCAAAATTTTATTTCTATAGAAAATTTTGTCAAAATTTTATTTCTATAGAATATTTGGTCAAAATTTTATTTCTATAGAAAATTTTCTTAGAATTTTATTTCTATAGAAAATTTTATCAGAATTTTATTTCTAAAGAGAATTTTATCAAAATTTTATTTCTATAGAAAATTTTATCAAAATTTTAGTTCTATAGAAAATTTTGTCAAAATTCTATTTCTATAGAAAATTTTATCAGAATTTTATTTCTATAGAAAATTTTGTCAAAATTTGATTTCTATAGAAAATTTTGTCAAAATTTAATTTGTATAGAAAATGTTGTTAAAATTTTATTTGTATAAAAAATTTTGTCAAAATTTTGTCACAATTATTTTTCTATAAAAAATTTTGTCAAAATTTTAGTTCTAATGAAAATTTGGTCAAAATTTTATTTCTATAGAAAATTTTGTTAAAATTTTATTTCTATAGAAGATTTTGTCTAAATTTTATTTCTAAAGAAAATTTTTGTCAAAATTTTATTTCTATAATATATTTTGTCAAAATTTTATTTCTATAGAAAATTTTGTTAAAATTTCATTTCTATAGAAATTTTGTCAAAGTTTTATTTCTATAGAAAATTTTGTCAAAATTTTATTTCTATACAATTGTGATTTCTGTAGAATATTTGGTCAAAATTTTATTTCTATAAAAAATTTTGCTGAAATTTTGCTTATATAGAAAATTTTGTCAAAAAAATTTTCTCAGAATTCTCAGAATTTTTTTTCTATAGAAAATTTTGTCAAAATTGTATGTCTATAGAAAATTTTGTTAAAATTTTATTTCTATAGAAAATTTTGTTAAAATTTTATTTCTATAGAAAATTTTGTCAACATTTTATTTCTATAGAAAATTTTGTCAAAATTTTATTTCTATAGAAAATTTTGTCAAAATTTTATTTCTATAGAAAATTTTGTTACAATTTTATTTCTATAGAAAATTTTGTCTAAATTTTATTTCTATAGAAAATTTTGTCTTAATTTTATTTCTATAGAAAATTTTGTCAAAATTTAATTTCTATTGAAAATTTTGTCAAAATTTTATTTCTATAGAAAATTTAACAAAATTTTATTTCTATGGAAAATTTTATCAGAATTTTATTTCTATAAAAAATTTTGTAAAAATTTTATTTCTATAGAAAATTTTGTCAAAATTTTATTTCTCGAGAAAATTTTGTCAAAATTTTGTAAAAATTTAATTTCTATAGAAAATTTTGTTAAAATTTTATTTCTATAGAAAAGTTTGTTAAAATTTTATTTCTATAGAAAATTTTTGTCAAAATTTTATTTCTATAGAAAATGTTGTCAAAATTTTGCTATAGAAAATCTTGTCAAAATTTTATTTCTATAGAAAATTTTGTCAAAATTGTTTTCTATAGAAAATTTTGTCAAAATTTTATTTCTATAGAATATTTTGTCAAAATTTTATTTCTGTAGAAAATTTTGTCAACATTTTGTTGCTATAGAAAATTTTGTTAAAATTTTATTTCTATTGCAAAATAAAGGTACAAAAAATGTGTGTGTTATTTGGAGAGGGATATTTTGCAAAATCTGCCAAATCGTCAGGAATCTACCAAACAGTAAAAAATCTCCCATTTTTGATAGACTTCTACCAAGTGTAGCAACCGTGAGTCGGAGTCGTAAAAATTTGCTCGATTCCGTTTTTAAAAGCAATTTATTTGTTTGTAATAGTTATTCGATTCCATTGAGTACTTCATTCGATCAGTGACTGCAATTTCGCTTTAACTTTCAATGATGGAGATTATTCTGTGTTTTCTTGAAGATTATACAAGAAACGATCCATTTTAGTGTACAAAATAATATTTGTAACATTTCAAAATATCGATTTGAATTTAATTTAATTTTATTGAATTTTATTTTGAAAGATATAGCTATGTCCGCCTGTCTGCAGATTTCATGCTCACATATAGACCAATTTTTCAATTTGGTTTCTTGAGAGCTTAGGTTAGGATCTGAATAATCAGTTTGGTCTACCATTTTTTGCCAGCTTGAATTTTTCATAAGATTTGCTAGAGTTTGGGATGTTTTAAGAAATATGGGAAATATGGCTCTTGTCACTCCAGATTTTGATATAGCCCAAAAAAAATCATTCGATCGTAGATTTATTTTTGGGCCACAAAATATAATTAGTGTTTTTTCAAAATTATTTCATATAACACTCACATAGATACCAGAATTTAATTTCTTAAATTTCTTGAAGTCGAATTATTTGTTCAAAATTTTATGTTTTTATAAATACATATACTGAAGATTACTGCTATTGCTGCACATATTGGGAGTCGGAGTCGTGGCTGATGAATAATGTTGAAGTTGGCTTCACTCTATAGCTCTGGTACCATTAGCTAATAGTACACCTCACCCAGATGGTTCCATCAACCACAAAAGGCTTTGTTGCTGATGTTGAGGCAGGACCGCGGTGACCATATTCTTTTTTTTTGCTTGGGATTGTCCTAGTGGATCCACTTTTTATCACTAGTAACGATGCGATATAAAACAACTTTCCTTCGTTGCCTTTGGAACAGCTGTTTTATGGGAATTTAGTGGTTTCTGTTTTTCAGGTGAGGTGGACTCATTTCTAGTTTAGATTACTATCTATTGTATAAAATTGCAGTTAAGTTGTACAATGCAAAATCAAAATTATGTTCTGAAAAATCAATATCATGTTCACTACCTTAAAACATGATAAAAATTCTATATTCATTGGTTTGATATTTATAAACGTAATTTAGGCGAAATGCGATCAACTGCAAAACCAGTCTGCAGTATTAATTTAAAGTTGATACACTTTTTAACAATAGTCACAAAATTATATATGCATTTTGGCAAAATTAATATTGGTTTCGATTGTATTTCAGAGAATTAAAACGTAATTGTGGATCAAGTTTTATGATCTTAATAGGCAAACGTCATATCAAATGTTGTTTATTTATTGTTTTCTCACATCTCTTTCAACGCCTGACTAATATAAAGTCGAATTATTGTTATTCAGATTTTTATATTGCATCTGAATGTATATAAGAAATAATATGGTCACCGATTTTTTTTTTTAATAAAACAATTTTTATTTTTAAATGATATAAAGATGATATTTTATCATCATCTAACAATTTTATCTTCTCATTTTAAATGATTAGCTATTTCCGGATTTCTTTTCTTCAATTCCTCAACAATAAATGTAACATGTTTTTTTTTTCATTTTGCTTAAATTCTTCAAATATTCTACCTCTAGGAATTTTTTTCATTCTCAACATTATTATGCAATTGTGATATTTCTTAGAAAATAACTGCATACCAGATTTGATTTGCAATTCAAATTGTACTACTTGTTATTGTCTTTATGGAGATAATTACATACATTTTCTTGAATCAACAAAGCCGTAATCTGATTGTAGATGCCATTTGAGTGATAAAAAAAAGTAATATTGAAATTTTATGGTTTCAAATCAAATTTCAAATTAATTTCCTTTTTAAAAATCAGAAGCTAACTAGCCTTTTGCTTGCCTATGAAGTTTTTCAGGAGTGAACTTAATTGTGAGGTAAAAAGCTTTTGTAGTTATACACGCATTTATTCTCTCTCTCTCTCTCTCTCGTATGGTTTTCATTTGCAATGGTTTCTCTAGGGTTTAAGAATGAGAATTTAACGATTGCATGAGAGATAGAGAGAACAACTAAGAGGGATACAGACAAAGGCACATACACGCAGAGACGTACATACATATGTATGTTTAGGTTTCAACACAAGATACAAAACCTCAATAGTGCATTGCTCAAAGGCAAGCCATTTCAAATTCCCTTAATGATATTGGAAAAACTGTTTGGAGATAACAGATTACCTATGATAAAGAACATTTTCACAAAGGCTACAACATAAAATGCACACATTACTTCAATATTTTTTCAAATATTTTACTTCTGGCATATAGGTTGCTAGTACCACCCGATTATTTTAAATGTTTAATAATTTTTTGGAATGAAATTTCATTTCTATAAAAAAATTTACCAAAATTTTATTTCTATAGACAATTTAGTCATAATTTTATCTTTATAGAAAATTTAGTCAAAATTTTATTTCCATAGAAAATTTTGTCAAAATTTTAATACTATAAAATATTTTCTCAAATTTTATTTCCATAAAAAATTTTCTAAAAAATTTTATTGCCATAGAAAATTTTGTACAAGTTTTATTTCCATAGACCACAATGTCATTTCCATAGAAAATTTTGTTTCCATAGAAAATTTTCTCAAAATTTTATTTTCATAGAATCTTTTTTTAAAATTTTATTTCTATAGAAAAGTTTGTGAACATTTTATTTCAATATAAATTTTATTTCTATAGAAAAATTTGTCAAAATTTTATTTCTATAGAAAATTTTGTCAAAACAAATAATATAATTAGATGACTTTGCATATATAACGGGGACTAAGAAGATGTTTACCGATAAATATTACAGTCATATTTTAAGAAGAAATCGCAAACTCACCTATTTTTATTTTAAACCGTTTCTTCCTTTCTGTAAAAATTTATGATTTTGTACGGTATAAATAATATAAATAGAGGATGTGGCATATGTATACAATGAGTAAAAAAATTTTACCAGCAACCATTAGCCAGCACCTAGAATTGCATTTCTATAGAAAATTTTGTCTAAATTTTATTTCCATAGAAAATTTTGTCTAAATTTTATTTCCATAGAAAATTTTGTCTAAATTTTATTTCCATAGAAAATTTGTCAAAATTTTATTTCTATAGAAATTTTTGTTTTCATAGAACATTTTGTTAAAATTTTATTTTCTATATCAAATTTTGTCAACATTTTATTTCTATAGAAAATTTTTTCAGCATTTTATTTCTATACATTTTGTTTCTATAGAAAATGTTACAAAACTTTTATTTCTATAGAAAATTTTTTCAAAATTTTAATTCTATAAAAAATGTTCTCAAAATTTTAATTCTATAAAAAATTTTGTTAAAATTTTATTTCCATAGAAAATTTTTTAAAAATTTTATTTCCATAGAAAATTTTGTAAAAATTTTATTTCCATAGAAAATTTGGTTCCATATAAAAGTTGGTTATAATTTTATTTCTATAGAAAATTTTGTCAGCATTTATTTCAATAGAAAATTTTATCAAAATTTTATTTCTGTAAAAAATTTTGTCAAAATTTTATTTCTATAGAAAATTTTGTGAAACTTCATTTCTATATAAAATGTTAGCAAAATTTTATTTAGATAAAAAATGTTCTCAAAATTTTATTTCCATAAAAAATTTTATTAAAATTTTATTTCTGTAGAAAATTTTGTCAGCACTTTATTTTTATAGATAAGTTTGTCAAAATTTTATTTCTATAGAAAATTTTGCCAAAATTTTATTTCCGTAGAAAATTTTGTAAAAATTTTATATCCATAGAAAAATTTCCAAAATGTTATGGCCATAAAAATTTTGTCATAATTTTATTTCTATAGAAAATTTTGTCAAAATTTTATTTCTATAGAAAATTTTGTCAAACTTTTATTTCTGTAGCAAATTTTGTCCAAATTTTATTTCTATATAAAAATTTTGTCCAAATTTTATTTCAATATAAAATTTTGTCCAAATTTTATTTCTATAGAAAATTTTGTTAAAATTTTATTTCTATAGAAAATTTTGTCAAAATTTTATTTCTATGGCATGTGATGTCCAAATTTTATTTCAATATAAAATTTTATCAAAATTTTATTTCTATAGAAAATTTTGTCAAACTGTTGACAAATGTTGAAAATGTTGACAAAACTTTTATTTTTATAGAAAATTTAAATTTATTTTTTCAAAATTTTAATTCTATAAAAAATTTTCTCAAATATTTAATTCTATAAAAAATGTTCTCAAAATTTTATTTCCATAGAAAATTTTTGTAAAAAGTATATTTCCATAGAAAATTTTATAAAAATTTTATTTCCATAGAAAATTTGGTTCCATAAAAAAATTGGTTATAATTTTATTTCCAAAGAAAATTTGGTTCCATAAAAAATTGGTTATAATTTTATTTCTATAGAAAATTTTGTCAGCCTTTATTTCAATAGAAAATTTTGTCAAAATTTTATTTCTATAGAAAATTTTGTCAAACTTTTATTTCTATATAAAATGTTCCCAAAATTTTATTTCTATAAAAAATGTTCTCAAAATTTTATTTCCATAAAAAAATTTGTTAAAATTTTATTTCTGTAGAAAATTTTGTCAGCCTTTATTTCAATAAAAAAAATTTTCAAAATTTTATTTCTATAGAAAATTTTGTCAAAATTTTATTTCTATAGAAATTTTTTTCAAACTTTTATTTCTATATAAAATTTTATCAATATTTTATTTCTATAAAAAATGTTCTCAAAATAAAACAAAAAAATTATTAAAATTTTATTTCTGTAGAAAATTGTATCAGCACTTTATTTTTATAGAAAATTTTGTCAACATTTTATTTCTATAGAAAATTTTGCCAAAATTTTATTTCCGTACAAAATTTTGTAAAAATTTTATATCCATAGAAAAATTTCCAAAATGTTATTTCCATAAATATTTTGTCAAAACTTTATTTCTATAGAAAATTTTGTCAAAATTTTATTTCTATAGAAAATTTTGTCAAAATTTTATTTCTATAGCAAATTTTGTCCAAATTTTATTTCAATATAAAATTTTATCAAAATTTTATTTCTATAGAAAATTTTGTCAAAATTTTATTTCTATAGAAAAATTTTTCGAAATTTTATTTCTATAGAAATTATTGTCAAAATAAATAATTCAAATACAGTCAAATTTTAACAAGAAATCCCAAACTCACCTATTTTAGATTTTAAACCGTTTCTTCCTTTCTATAAAATTGTATGATTTTGTACGGTATAAATAATATAAATAGAGGATGTCGCATATGTATACAGCGACTAAAAAAATTTTATCAGCAACCATTATCCAGCACCATTGCCGTATCTAGACATTTTTAACTAGGGGGGCTATAGCCCCCCTATCTATACTACAGTAACAATATATAATGGGGCTAATTTTTTTCTGGTGGGGGCTAAGCCCTCCCCCCAGAGGCCTTACTACGCTTATGGCCAGCACCTAGAATTGCATTTCTATAGAAAATTTTATAAAAAATTTATTTCCATAGAAAATTTTGTCAAAACTTTATTTCCATAGAAAATTTGTCAAAATTTTATTTCTATAGAAAATTTTATTTCCATAGAACATTTTGTCAAAATTTTTTTCTGTAGCAAATTTTGTCAAAATTTTATTTCTATAGAAAATTTTTTCAGCATTTTATTTCTATACAAAATTTTGTCAGCATTTTATTTCTAGAAAATGTTGACAAAACTTTTATTTCTATAGAAAATTTTATTTCTATAGAAAATTTTTTCAAAATTTTAATTCTATAAAAAATGTTCTCAAAATTTTAGTTCTATAAAAATTTTTCTCAAAATTTTATTTGCATAGAAAATTTTATAAAAATTTTATTTCCATAGAAAATTTGGTTCCATAGAAAAGTTGGTTATAATTTTATTTCTATAGAAAATTTTGTCAGCCTTTATTTCAATAGAAAATTTTGTAAAAATTTTATTTCTATAGAAAATTTTGTCAAACTTTTATTTCTATATAAAATTTTATCAAAATTTTATTTCTATATAAAATTTTATCAAAATTTTATTTCTATAAAAACTGTTTTCAAAGTTTTATTTCCATAAAAAAATTTTATTAAAATTTTATTTCTGTAGAAAATTTTGTCAGCACTTTATTTTTATAGAAAATTTTGTCAAAATTTTATTTCTATAGAAAATTTTGCAAAAATTTTATATCCATAGAAAAATTTCCAAAATGTTATTTCCATAAAAATTTTGTAAAAATTTTTTTTCTATAGCAAATTTTGTCATAACTTTATTTCTATAGAAAATTTTGTCAAAATTTTATTTCTATAGAAAATTTTGTCGAAATTTTTTTCTGTAGCAAATTTTGTCCAAATTTTGTTTCAATATAAAATTTTGTCCAAATTTTATTTCTATAGAAAATGTGACCAAATTTTATTTCCATAGAAAATTTTGTAACAATTTTATTTCCATAGAAAATTTTGTAAAAATTCTATTTCCATAGAAAATTTTGTAAAAATTTTATTTCCATAGAAAATTTTGTAAAAATTTTGTTTCCATAGAAAATTTTGTGAAAAATTTATTTCCATAGAAAATTTTGTAAAAATTTTATTTCTATAGAAAATTTTGTCAAAATAAATAATACAAATAGAGGATTTCGCATATATAAAGGCGACTAAGAAAATGTTTACTGATAAATATTACAATTAAATTTTAACAAGAAATTGTTAAGCGTTTATAGAATATTATACAATATCAGATTTAATTTCTAAATATAAATATTCTTATTATTATATGAACTTCCACCATATTACTAGAGCATGTCTATAATATATTATGTGAAATTTGGTTATTTGGTTTTAATTTTCCGAAAAGATTTTCGAATACGTTTTTATTCTCCCAATTTATTTTGTAATTATTCTCCCAATTTTAATCCCAAAAAGATAATTTCAATAAGGTCAAAATTTCGTTTTCAATAAAAGTTAGACGAGAGATATGCTACAATAATGATTTAGATCTTTAAAGTACCAAAGAAAGCAACATATAAACAATAGACTTGGATTCCCATGCAAATACACACATATATAACAAACGAGCCATACGCAAGCAGTACTTTATTACATATTTAATAAGTTAAGTATGCCATTATATACCAATTCCCAACAGGAGCATTAATTCTGGCATTGAAACGTGAAAGAGAAGTTGTCATAAATATTTAATAAACGTGATAAAGGCAAGGTGGTGTTCTAACAAGCAAAGGAGGGAGAAAATAACAAAATTACATGAAATAGACAATGAATGGGAAACAGATCGTTTATTTTGATTTCAAAATTGTATAAATGTTTGTTTCTATAGTGAGTGCCCTAGAGCAAGTTCATCTCATCTCAACTCATCTCATCTCATTCAAGTCACACAACAATGAAATAACGTTAGTTACTGTGGAGAATGAATGAAATACTCTTGGTTGGTGCTACTCAATGGGTGTGTATATATGAATGAGTGTGCTCTTTGTTGTTACTGTTATTTTGTGTGACACAAACATGCACATCCACTTGTTTTCTCTCTAACCTAACTGTATTGAAAAATAAACAAGTAAACATTCCCTGTAGGAAGTGGAGTGTGAGTAGTAGCAATTGCTACTACTCACACTTCACTTTTTTACTCGCTCACTCTTTGTCCTTCTCACATACTCTCCACTGACTTGCTGGGACATATAGAAACTCTATCATGTTTTGGTAATAACGACGACGACGACGATGACAACACCAACAACAAATAATCACTTACCGTTAAACACAAGTAGCGGATGCCTTTTGTGGAAACGGAAACAAGTCTATTATGTTGTTATTATAAGCCCCAAAGTATGTTTGTATATGGATACACACAAACGCAGGCACATCTGCACAAAACCCCTATAGACACTTGTCTATCTTTAAGTAGAAGTGTAACCTCCAATACAAAAAGGAAATAGGTTGAGATCTGTAGTGTACTAAAAACATGAGCCTATTAAATCTTCAGCTCCCAAAAAAAAAAAAAAACAAGAAAACATCACACAAAACATCTTGTGATGTCTAGCAGCCATACACAACAACAGATATGGCTTATAATGTTTTCATATTGAAATATAAAAGAAGAAGCCAACAACAATGAAAAAATTCTTTATAAAACGTGATATACTTCAAATACATTTTGCCACTTTGTAAAGGAAATATTTCATGGTGAAAGGTGTGAGATCTACATTGGTTGGTTGCTTCTTAG
The DNA here is from genome assembly GCF_050003625.1 of Haematobia irritans. Taxonomy (NCBI): domain Eukaryota; kingdom Metazoa; phylum Arthropoda; class Insecta; order Diptera; family Muscidae; genus Haematobia; species Haematobia irritans. The sequence goes on from NC_134399.1 coordinate 208,231,395, forward strand.
ATTGGGTAAGGCTTTTAGGTTGAAATTTTCAAGCGACCATAATCTCCACCAAAAAAGCCTACAATCTTCCCCACAATTCGTCTTCAATGTTTTGTTTATCCTCACAAGTATTGAGCATTAAAATATCTTATACCATTAGAAAATTCTAAGAAATTTGTTCAAGTAGCTTAAGAGAATATTTATGCAAGGAAATTATATTAGCTTCAAAATTATTTTAATACTTATTATCTTTCGCTATCTCTATGCTAGATAAAATTATGAAAAATTTGCTATAAACTCAACATATAAACAAACATGTTCATTATAATGAAATAATGTCTTAATCATGTCGCAAAGATTATGAAAATTTTGCTTTTTTCAGCAAGTAAAATAAGAAGGTTAAATGAATTGGTTTTATGAGCAAAAATATAAAATTTTGTCAACATTTTATTTCTACAGAAAATTTTGTCAAAATGTTATTTCTATTTTTATGTTAGACTGATATCAACGCAGGCTGGTTTTTCGTCCAAATCAATTACTTTACATTAATTACAATTTTAAATGCGAGCTAATTGGACATGAAGATTAAGGAATTGGTATTATTATGCTATTAAAAAGAAAATGCCAGATACCCACCTTACAAGCCTGACTATACATACATATGTTTCAATTCTCTATAGAATTTTATTTCTATAGAGAATTTTGTCAAAATTTGATTTCTGTAGAAAATTTTTTCAATATTGTTTGTTCTTTTCTCACAAAAATTATGTCATAATTTTCTTTCAAAATTGCATTCAAAATTTGATTCCTATAGAAAATTTTGTCACTATTTTATTGCTATAGAAATTTTGTCAAAGCTATTAAAATTTTTCCAAAATTTGATTTCTATACAAAATTTGCCACAATTTCATTTCTATAGAAAAGTATGTTCTAATTTTCTGTCAATAAAAATTTTGCCAAAATTTTATTGCTATAGAAAAATGTTGTTATTATATTATTGCTACGGAACAGTTTGTCAAAATTATTTAAATTTTGCCAAATTTTTATCAAAAATTCATTACTATAGAAAATTTTGTCAACATTTTATTTTTCATAGAAAATTTTGTCGAAATTTTTTTCTCATAGAAAATTTTGTAAAAATTTTATTTCTATAGAAAATTTTGTCAAAATGTTATTTCTATAGAAAAATTTCTCCAAATTTCATTTCTTTAAAAAAGTTGTCAAAATTTTATTTCTATCGAAAATTTTGTCAAAATTTTACTTCTATCGAAAATTTTGTCATAATTGTATTTCTATCGAAAATTTTGCCGAAATTTTATTTCTATAAAAAATTTTGTCAAAGTTACTTAAATTTTGTACAAATTTTTTTTTTGTCAAAGTTATTTGAATTTTGCCAAAATTTGATTTCTATAGAAAATTTTTCAAAATTTCATTTCTATAGAAAATTTGGTCAGTTATTTAAATTTTGTCAAAATTTTATTTTTCATAGAAAATTTTATAAAAATTATATTTCTATAGAGAATTTTTTGTCAAAATTTCGAAAATGTTATTTCTATAGAAAATTTTGTCAAAATTTTATTTCTATCGAAAATCTTGTCAAATGTTTATTTCTATAGAAAATTTTGTCAAAGTTATTTAATTTTTGTACAAATTTTATTTGTCAAAGTTATTTTAATTTTGTCAAATATTGATTTCTATAGAAAATTTGTCAAAATTTCATTTCGATAGAAAATTTTGTCAAAGTTATTTACATTTTGTCAAAATTTTATTTTTCATAGAAAATTTTGTAAAAAATTTATTTCTATAGACAATTTTGACAAAATGTTATTTTTATAGAAAACTTTCTCCAAATTTTATTCCTATAGAAAATTTTGTCAAAATATCATTTCTATAGAAATATTTGTCGAAATTTCATTTCTATAAAAAATTTTGTAAAAAGTTATTTAAATGTTGTACACATTTTATTTGTCAAAGTTATTCAAATTTTACCAAAATTTGATTTCTATAGAAAATTTGTCAAATCTTCATTTCTATAGATTATTTTATCAGTTATTTAAATTTTGTCAAAATTTTATTTTTCATAGAAAATTTTATAAAAATTATATTTCTATAGAAATTTTTTTCAAAATTTTATTTCTATCGAAAATCCTGTCAAATTCTAAATTTTGTCAAAGTTATTTAACTTTTATACAAATTTTATTTGTCAAAGTTATTAAAATTTTGCCAAAATTTGATTTCTATAAAAAATTTTGTCAAAATGTTATTTCTATCGAAAATTTTCTCCAAATTTAATTTCTATAGAAAATTTTGTCAAAATTTTATATCGTTGTTATTGTTTTTTTGATTTTCGCTTAATTTTTATGAGGAACGCATGAACTTCAAAGCCGACACAGACCACTGTGCACAGATTTACAGAAATCTAATACAAAATCACAAACACAATCAAGATAATAAATCAGTTAGACATGAGCATTATGTAAAATGTAAATACAATTAATGTTATATTTTTGTTCCAAAACGTTGTTAAAGTTAATATTGTAAAATATTTAAATTATTAAATTTTATAGATAATATCTCGCTGAAGATGATCACCGATGGTGTATCGAAATATCCGAGAAAAGCTATATTTCAATAAAAAATAATGAAAAACATTAACACCAGCTTTTTTCATTAGTCCATGAACTCAAGCCAAACAAATAATCCCAAAATTGTAAAATTCCAAAGGTCAACTAATAAAACTAAACAAAATTTTATTTATCTAAAAATTTTTGTCAAAATTTTATTTTCATTGCATATTTTGTCAAAATTTTATCTCTATAGAAAATGTTGCTAAAATTTTATTCCTATAGAAAATTTTGCTAAAATTGTATTTCTATAGAAAATTTTGTCATAATTTTACTTCTATAGAATATTTTGTCGAAATTTTATTTCTATAGAAAATTTTGTCAAAATTTTATTTCTATAGAAAATTTTGTAAAAATTTTACTTCTATAGAAAATTTTGTCAACATGTTATTTCTTTCGAAAATTTTCTCCAAATTTCATTTCTATAGAAAAATTTGTCGAAATTTCATTTCTATAGAAAATTTTGTTAACGTTATTTAAATTTTGTACACATTTTTTGTCAAGGTTATTCAGAGATCGAAAATTTTGTCAAAGTTATTTAACTTTTGTCAAAATTGTATTTTTATAGAAAATTTTTCCCAATTTCATTTCTATAGAAAATCTTGTCAAAATTTTATATCTATTAAAAATTTTGTCAACAATTTATTTCTATAACAAATTTTTGTCAAAATTTTATTCCCATAGAAAATTTTGTCAAGATTTCATTTCTATCGAAAAATTTGTCGAAATTTAATTTATATAGAAAATTTTGTCAATGTTATTTAAATTTTTTACAAATTTTATTTGTCAAGGTTTTTAATTTCTATAGAAAATTTTGTCAAAAATATTTAATCAAATTTATTTTTATTAATTTATTAATTTTATTTTTATAGAAAATTTTCTCCAAATTTCATTTCTATTGAAAATTTTGTCAAAATTATATTTTTATAGAAAATTTTGTCAAAACCTTCTATAGAAAATTTTATCAAAATTGTTTTTCTATAGATGTTGAATTTTATATCCACTTTGTACAATGAACACTTTCTATCAATATTTGTAATAATCATTTAAGTAGGCTATGATATCAAATTTGTTTTTTCATCCCTTGTATGTACTCATAGTTTGCTTTGCATTTATATAGTCTTTCAAATAAACTCATTTGTGTCACATCTAATTTCAATAAAGAAAGAAACGCTAAATTGTGTTTTTCAATAGGTTATGAGCCCAGACAGGCAGAACTGTGAAATATTGTTTTTGTGAATTTTCTTCGCGTTTTTAAATCGTTTTGTATAAAAGAAAATTAATAATGAATTCCATGTTCAATATCGAGAAATTGGATGAAACCAATTATGACACATGGAGTGTGTTAATCAAGAATGTTCTCGTGTTTCAAGATTTGTGGAGTGTTATATCGGAAGATGTGCCTGGAACCCAAGATGCCGGAATTGCAGCGCAACTGAAAATCAAGGATGAGAAGGCATTAGCTACGATTGTTTTGTGTGTGTCTTCTATTCAGCTGCAGCATATAAAAAGCTGTAACACAGCTAGAGAGGCATGGGAAATACTTAAAGATGTACATCGGCCAAAGGGTCCCGCCCGGAAAGTATCATTATTCAAGAGACTTTTAGCTATGAAAATGACGGAAGGTGAATGTATGCAGAAGTACATTTGTGATTTTAGTGCAAATGTGGAAAAACTAGCCGAAGTTGGCGTAGAACTTCAGGAAGAGCTGTTTGCAATTATGCTTTTAGCCAGTTTACCGGATTCGTACGAGAATTTGGTCGTTGCATTAGAGGCTAGGGATAGTCTACCTTCCTTGTCGGCATTGAAAATTAAGTTGCTTGAAGAAGGAGAACGAAGAAAGACTCAAGATCAAGAAAATAATGTAACTGGTCATGCATTTGCATCGAGGCGTATTAAGGAAGTGCAAAAGCCAGAGAAATTTAATAGAAATAATTACAAGGAAAAGTCCAACGAATCTCAATCAATTTTTAAGAAAGGCATTAGATGTTTCAAATGCAAGAAAATGGGGCATTATGCATCTGAATGCAGAAAAGGGGCATTGAAACCGAACGAAGGAAAAGGAGAAGAAAATGCTTTGTTTTCAGCGGCAAATGGTCAAGAATTTCTGAGCAAAACAAGTTGGTGTGTCGACAGTGGGGCTTCGTCGCACATGTGTTGCAAACGAGATTTATTTTCCGAATTTAAAACCCATCAAGAAAATATAGTTCTTCCAGGAAACAACAGCATTCAGGCGGAAGGTATTGGAACAATCAATTTACATTATAAAGATCGTAATGTAACTCTGGTGAATGTGCTGTTTGTTCCTGAATTGCAATGTAATTTCCTGTCAGTGTCGAAGGCGATTGCATATGGTCACAGTGTGAATTTCAGCAGAAAAGGAGCAGAAATTTTGAATAACAAAGGTGAGTTAGTTTTGAGAGCTCAGAAAGTCGACGAAATGTTTATCTGTAAACAGAAGGAGTCAACATTATTTGCATCAAAAAAGTCTGTAGGAGAAGCCATGAAATGGCATTGTCGTTATGGACATTTAAATTTTGGAAGCCTAAGAGAGCTGAAATCAAAACAGTTGGTACGAGGATTGGAAATCGAAATTCCTAATGATTTAAATTGCACGGTATGTATGAGAAGCAAAAGTGTTCAAAGACCATTTGGAGATTCCGAAAATCGAGCAAAGGATATTGTGGAAGTCATCCACGCAGACGTTTGTGGTCCCATGAAAACGACATCTATTGGCGGATCAAGATATATGGTAACATTTATTGATGACAAATCAAGATATGTATTTGTTTATTTCCTTAAAAGTAAGGATGAAGTCTTCAATAAATTTCAAGAATTTCATGTCATGATTGAAAAACAGATGGGCAAGAAGGTCAAAGTTTTAAGAAGCGATAATGGCACTGAGTTTCTGAACAAGCGTTTTGATCAATACCTTGTGAAATATGGAATAGTTCGTCAGCTTACGGTACCATATACGCCACAGCAAAATGGCGTTGCTGAAAGGTTTAACCGAACTCTGATAGAGATGGCCAGAAGTATGCTGATAGGAGCAAATCTAGGAGAAAACCTGTGGGCAGAAGCAGTTTACACTGCAGCATATCTTAGAAACAGGTCTCCATCAAAATCACTTCCAGGAAGTACACCATTTGAAGTCTTTTATGGTAAGAAGCCATCAGTTGGACATTTAAAAGTATTTGGTTCTTTAGCAGTAGCTTTAAATAAACGTCAGAAGACCAAATTTGAACCAAGAGGACTTAAATGTGTAATGGTGGGTTATGCGGATACCTCAAAAGCATATCGTTTATTTGATAAGGAACGACGGCAAATTATAGTTAGCCGCGACGTGTATTTTGTCGAAAATATACCTGAACAAGACAAAGAAATTTCAATTTGTACAGAGGAAGTATCAGCAACTAGTTCTGAAAATCCAGTGATTGAAAAGGAAGAAATTCAAGAAATAAATTTAAACAATGAAGTTCATGATGTTCACATTGAGAGTGAGTATGAATCGTTTGAAGATAACGAGGACGAAACTCCTCAGAATTTGCAAGTAGCTACGAGAGGTAGAGGAAGGCCAAAAATTGTCCGAACTGGAAAACCTGGCAGACCACGAAAAGTATTTAATACTTTAAATGTACTACGCGCAGAAGAGGTTCAAATTCCAGATACAGTTGAAGATGCTTTAAAAGGCCCATATGAACAGGAGTGGTGGGCAGCAATGCAAAAGGAATATCAGTCACTACTAGAGCATGATACATGGCAGCTTGTAAAGAAACCAAATAATCAAAAAGTTGTAAGTAATAAATGGGTATTTGCACTGAAAAAGGATAAGGACGATAATATAGAGAGGTTCAAGGCCAGATTAGTAGCAAAAGGTTGTTCTCAAATTTTTGGAATAAATTATATGGAAACATTTTCACCAGTGGTTAGACATGAAACCATACGTATAATCTTTGCCTTGGCAGTAGAATATAAATTACACCTTCATCAAATGGATGTATCATCAGCATATATAAATAGTGAACTGAATGAAGAAGTTTATATGTCACAACCAGAAGGATTCATCGATAACAAATTTCCCAATCATGTTTTAAAGCTAAAGAAGGCCATTTACGGGCTGAAACAATCAGGCAGGCAATGGAATTTCAAGTTGGATAATATTTTGAAAGGTATTGGATTCCAACAGTGTGAAAGTGAACCTTGTGTATATACTATGCACAAAGAAAATAGAATGAACATTATAGCAGTCTATGTCGATGACCTTTTAATAGCATGTTCAAATTTGGATGACATGCAAGATATAAAGAATGGTATTGCGAAACATGTCAAGGTAGTGGACAAAGGAGCGGCAAAATATTTTCTAAGTCTCGAAATAGAACGCAAAGGCGAATTGGGCGATATTTCAGTAAAACAGAAATCGCAGATACGGAAATTATTGAAGAATTTTGAAATGGAAACATGTCGACCAATTTCAACACCACTAGATCCCAGACATCAAGTCAAGTGCGAGAACGAAAGTTGCAAATTAGCTGATGCAGTGCAGTATCAATCTCTCATTGGATCTTTAATGTATATTGCATTAAATACACGGCCAGATATTTTACATTCTGTGAGTAAATTATCACAAAGAAATAACAATCCTCACAGTGAGCACATGAGCGCAGCTAAAAGAGTTCTAAAATATCTTCATGCTTCGGAAGATATGGCCATAAAATTTAAGAAAACGGGTAGTCCGATTGTATGCTTCACAGATGCGGATTGGGGTGGCGATTGTACTGACAGGAAGTCATATACAGGATATGTTTGCATAATGGCAGGAGCAGTAGTTTCGTATGAATCGAAAAAGCAAGATACAGTTGCACTCAGCAGTACTGAAGCTGAATACATGTCTATGTCTTCCGCATGTAAAGAGGTAACATATTTAAAGAAATTGTTTAATGAGATGAAAATTCAATGTCCAAAAGCCATCACAATGAATGTGGACAATATGAGCGCAATTAATCTTGTCAAGAATCCTGTTTATCACAGTCGAAGTAAACATATTGACATCAAATATCATCATATCCGAGATGTTTACCAGCGTGGAGAAATCAATTTAAATTATTGTCCAAGTAATGAAAATATAGCGGATATACTTACTAAGAATCTTCCGAAGATATCACATAATAAATTTACTAAAATGTTGGGACTTTGCTAGAATAAGAGATTTTGATTAATTCAATAAACAATTTATTTTGAGAGAAAATGTTCATTGAGGGGGAATGTTGAATTTTATATCCACTTTGTACAATGAACACTTTCTATCAATATTTGTAATAATCATTTAAGTAGGCTATGATATCAAATTTGTTTTTTCATCCCTTGTATGTACTCATAGTTTGCTTTGCATTTATATAGTCTTTCAAATAAACTCATTTGTGTCACATCTAATTTCAATAAAGAAAGAAACGCTAAATTGTGTTTTTCAATAATAGAAAATGTTGTCAAAATTTTATTTCTATAGAAAATTTTGTCAAAATTATATTTTTATAGAAAATTTTGTCAAAACCTTAGTTCTATGGAAAATTTTATTTCTATAGAATATTTAGTCAAAATTTTATTTCTATAGAAAATTTTGTCAAAATTTTATTTTTATAGAATTTGTTTTTTTTTAATCATGTCACTTTTTTATACCCTCCACCATAGGATGGGGGTATACTAACTAGAGGTGTGCACGTGAGTAATATTTTACTCACGCTCACGCACACTCACGACGGAAAAATCTTACTCACGCACACTCACGCACGATATTGTTTGGTAGGACTCACGCTCACGCACACTCACGAAAAGAAAATTTGTATTCACGCACACTCACGCACGAAAATGTCGTGACTCACGAAAAATACCGTGACTCACGAAAAATATCGTGACTCACGAAAAATGTCGTGACTCACGAACAATTTTTTGAGTAATTTACCTTAGCGACGCGTCTGAAAACATGAGCATTATTAAAATCGAGAGCGTTATTACACTCTTAACATCCCAAGTGTCACTAAAATTGTAAATGAATTTAACTCTTAAGCGTTTTATGTTGGTGAGCAGGATTATTTTCGTGAGTGTAAATCTTTACTCACGCACACTCACGAAGATAATATTTTCGTGACTCACGCTCACGCACGACATTTTGGTTTGTTAATCACGCTCACGCACACTCACGCCGTTGCCATGAGCGTGACTCACGACTCACGCGTGAGTCACGACAATTTCGTGTCACGTGCACACCTCTAATACTAACATTGCCATATTGAAATATTCATCTCAAACCCCATAAATATATATATATATGTTCGGCATCACGGTGAAGTTCTGAGTCGATCTAGCGATGTCTGTCCGTCCTTCCTTCTGTCCGTCCTTCCTTCTGTCCGTCCTTCCTTCTGTCCGTCCTTCCGTCAGTCTGTCACACTAACTGGCGAACGATATAAGTCATCGACTGGAAACTTGTTAGGTTAGTTTGGAACTCTTGGAAAAACAACTTTTTTCGGCCCATTCCCTCTAACCACTATGAAAAACTGGACCATATCGGTCCATAATTTTATGAAACCCCCAGATAACCAAAGATGCAAAATCCTAAGTATGAGTCTTAACCCATATTTAGGGCATTTTATATTAAATCCAAGGATTCAAAATTTTAAATAATTGTAAAAACTGTTCCTTTTAATCAAAAATGTTATTATTTATTGTATAGAAAAAGTGCCTCGCTTCAAAGACATGCGACGTGAACGAAAGTACGCAAATTGAAAGATTCGTATTCAAAAAGTTGCATTAAGTTCAGCATACGAATCTTTCAGGATTCCTCTTTAATTCCTTTCTTCAAATTAATTTAAAATAGCAAAATTTTTTTTAAAGCAATTTTTCCTTAATATTTTGTAAAATGTGTGTCCTTAAATTAAGGTGGCATAATCTTTTATATTAAGTCAATAATTAATAAATATTAAATTAAATTTAATGTGGGCATTTTTACCAAATGAAATTTGTCTACAACATTCAGATGCTTTCTGGCCAAATTTCAATAAAACCATAATGAATTGGATGATGTCAAGAACCTTGATTTCTTTTGAAGTATTAAATTCATTTGAATCTCTTACACACAAAACATTTCTTTACAATTTTCTACCTCTCAAGATAATTGAAAAAAAACTCAATTTGCAAACAAATCAATGGGAGTTCAACATAAAATTCCCTTTTGGTTTACTATGACATTGTGTGTATTTTTTTTTTTTTTTTTTGACTGGTATTCATTCATTCGCAGCATGATTCCATCATTGTGTCTTACACGTTGTTAAGCGATTTATATATTTGAGTGAATTTACTAACGCATTTCTTTTTCTCAAAAATGTTAATATTTCTTAAGAAATTAATGTCTGGCTGGTAATGTCATTTAGAGAATCTATGTTATGTATTTTGGCCATATTTTGTGTGTAATGAATTTTTGTAGACACATTAAAGTGAAAAATTTTAATGTTATTACATTTTCCAAGAGCATCTACAAAAATAATAAATAAACTTTATATTATGAAATAGAGAATTATAATAATTGGTAGGAGTTCTGGCAGACCCCTGGTACTTCAAACGAAATTTCATGACTTTCTGATCATATTTGTCTGTCGTATGATTGCTTTTCTTTCGAATGGATGTTTAAGACACTAACAAGTGTACTCTTTGTCCAAAATTTCAATCAAATTAAAACTATGGCTTCTAGAGTTCATAGTCCATATCGGACGAAAGATATGTATGGGAGCTGTTATAAATCAACCGATTTCTTCCAAAATCAATAGGGTTCTATTCCAACCCAAAAAACATACTTGTACCAAATTTGAAGTCGATTGGACTAAAAAAACCAAAAATGTGCTCACAGACAGACGGATATGTCTAGATCGACTCATGAGCACGGTTGCCAAAAATAATCTACCAAAATTTTAAGAAAAGTTTACCACTCTACCAAATTTGAAAAATCATTTTTTTGAAGTTTTTGATCAATTTTTTTTTTTTTTGGGTTAAATTAAAAAAAATGTTTTTTTCTTCGAATGACTGAAGGATCCCTGCTCTACAATTTTTAGGTGTATAAATATGCCTTGAATTTTAAATATGTCGAATTGTAAATATTTTAAATATTAACTGTTAACGAAACAAACACGAATTTGAATATATTTATGTCTATGGAAAATTTTCTTAAAATTTTATTCCTATGGAAAATGTTATTTCTATAGGAAATTTTCTTAAGATTTAATGTCTATAGGAAATTTTTTCAAAATTTTATTTGTATAGAATATTTGGTCAAAATTTCATATCCATAGAAAATTTTCTCAACATTTTATTTATATAGACTTTTTTCAAAATTTTATTTCTATTGAAAATATTGCCAAAATGTTATTTTTATAGAAAAATTTCTTAAGTTTTTTTATTTATATTGAAAATTTGGTATTTATGTAGAAAATTGAAGTACCTCTTAATTGGAGAGAAATGTTTTGCAAAATCTACCACAACATCAAGAATTTTACCAATCCTCCATACAGCAAAAGTTCTAACAGTCTTGGTAGAATTCTACCATCTGTGGCAATCGTGCTCAGTAGCCGGCCCTGAGAATTATTGCCAAACACGCCAAGCGTCTATCTCCTCTCCCTCTGGTTGTTGCAAACATATGCACTAACTTATAATAATGAAAAAAAAAAAAACTTTATACAAATGAAATACACAATTTTACTAAATATGAAAATAGTTCATAGTTTGCTAAAAGGGGTCTTAAATTGAGTTCATAACTTTTCAAATGAGTCAATTTTTTTTAACTTCGTATAGCGCTGAACACATTTTAAAAATGTTTAATTCCAATTTTTTCTTCCAAAATATGAAATTTTATTAAACAATAGAAAAAAATTATTTTTCTTCATTCGTTTTGTTTTGTTATTGCTGGTTTATTCTTCAATCATTATTGTTGTTTTTGATTTCAGCTTAAAACCATGCATTGACTACAATATTACAACTGTAGCTTAACAAACAGAGGAAAATAATGTTTGTCAACTTTATTGGGGAAAAGCCCTATAGACTGCAAGATGGTTGGATTGATGCAAGATTTTCTCTAGAAATTAAATTTTGACAAAATTTCCATATGGAAATAAAATTTTTACAAAATTTCCCATATGGAAATAACATTTTGACAAACTTTTCTAGAGAAATAAAATTTTGAAAAAAATTCCTATATGGAAATAAAACTTTCACAAAATTTCTTATGTGGAAATAAAATTTTGACAAAATTTCCTGTATGGAAATAAAGTTTTGACAAAATTTTCTATACAAATACAATTTTGACAAAATTTTCTATAGAAATAAAATTTTGACCAAATTTCCTGTATGGAAATAAAACTTTCACAAAATTTCCTATAAGGAAATAAAATTTTGACAAAAATTTCTATAGAAATAAACTTTTGACAAAATTTTCTATAGAAATACAATTTTGACATAATTTTCTATAGAAATAAAATTTTGACAAAATTGTCTATAGAAATACAATTTTGACAAAATTTTCTATAGAAAATAAATTATGACAAAATTTTCTATAGATATAAATTTTTTACAAAATTTTCTATAGAAATACAACTTTGACAAAATTTTCTATAGAAATAGAATTTTGACAAAATTTTCCATAGAAATAAAATTTTGACAAAATTTTCTATAGAAATAAAATTTTGACAAAATTTTTTATAGAAATAAAATTTTAACAAAATTTTCTGTAGAAATTAAGTTTTAACAAATTTTTCTATAGAAATAAAATTTTGACAAAATTTTCTATAGAAATTAAATTTTTACAAAATTTTCCGTAGAAATTAAATTGTAACAAATTTTTTATAGAAATAAAATTTTGACAAAATTTTCTATAGAAATAAAATTTTGACAAAATTTTCTATAGAAATAAAATTTTGACAAAATTTTCTATAGAAATAAAATGTTGACAAAATTTTCTATAGAAATAAAATTTTGACCAAATTTTCTATAGAAATAAAATTTTAAGAAAATTTTCTATAGAAATTAAATTTTAACAAAAATTTTCTATAGAAATGAAATTTTGACAAAATTCTCTATAGAAATAAAATTTTAACAAAATTCTCTATAGAAATAAAATTTTAACAAAATTCTCTATAGAAATAAAATTTTGGAAAAATGTTCTATAGAATTAAAATGTTGACAAAATTTTCTATTGAAGTAAAATGTTGAAAAAAATTTGGCAAAATGTTCTATAGAAATAAAATTTCGACAAAATTTTCTATAGAAATACAATTTTGACAAAATTTTTTATAGAAATAAAATTTTGACAAAATTTTCCATAGAAAAAAAAAAATTTTGAAAAAATTTTCTATAGAAATACAATTTTGACAAAATTCTCTATAGAAATTAAATTTTTACAAAATTTTCTATAGAAATTAAGTTTTAACAAATTTTTCTATAGAAATAAAATTTTGACAAAATTTTCGGTAGAAATTAAGTTTTAACAAATTTTTCTATCAAAATGAAATTTTGACAAAATTTTCTATAGAAATAAAATTTTGACCAAATTTTCTATAGAAATTAAGTTTGAACAATTTTATCTATAGAAATAAAATTTTGACAATTTTCTAAAATAAACTTCAGAAAACCCCGTACTTAGATCCTAGCGTTTTTCCACTTTATTTTCCAAGATTTCCAAATTGATTCTCATAACGAATCATTATTTTCAACAAAAAAAATTCTAATACATCATTAGTCACCCCAATACCGGCAGCTGACAATAAAGCCACTCACAAAACACCCAATAAGAAGAAAACCACAAAGCTTTTGTGTGTATGAGTGTTCACTGAGTATGGCTATTCGCAATGTCATTAGCGTCATAACAATGTCAACAGATAGTTATTGCCATCATGTCAAAGGTATTTTGAGACAAAGCTAAAAGCATTAAATTAATCACATCCACCATAAATATCTAACGGTGATATTCCATGTTCTCCATTAAGCTCTCTCCTTCTCTCTAACTGTCTCTTTGAAATCCAACTCTCCTCCATTTCTTATATTGTGGGTAAAACAAAAAAACAACATACCACAGTACATGTAGATGTGTTAGTGTTTGGATGGAGAAAAAAATTAGAAGTATGTTGAATATATTGCCTACCTTTAGGCTGTATGTTGTTTGTTTGTGTATACAAACAGTAGCAACGAAAAACAATATGCTCTACTGTTTCATGGTATAATAAGGGAGGGAGAAGGAAGCACAAATATTCAGCAGATGCTTTTTATTCACCTCATCCTCAGTCATCCAGAATTATGCTGAGAATTGCTAAAATTTCACTAATGGCAGCAACAAGAAATGATTTGGCAAAAGATAAGCAAATCATCCATTATAAAGACAATGACAGCTTTAAAAAGCAAAAATCTCAGACAGACATTAGAACACAAAAGAGGAGTTCCACTAAATAAGACATCACATAGAGATTTAGGGTGAAAATCACACTTAAGCATTTAAATAATGAAAAACGTTAATATTGCCCTTTTGCTTGCTTGATATGCATCCATTTTAAACTTTCTGGCATATTTTGTTTTTGGGGGGAAATCCTACGGCTATGCTATGAATATATTATCATATGATTGTTTTTTATCTAAGATTTTTCCTGGGGGATAAAATATATTCTTATATTTCAGAAAAGGGTGTCAAGTAAAGTGCAAAGCATCCTTATTCTCAGAAAAATATCATCTACCTTTTATTTTTCTAAAAACAATCGGTGCTATGTATTCTTAATAATAATTTACATAGCAAAGATTTTTCCCCATAATCAAAATATATTTGAGATTTCCCAGGATTCCTTTTTCTTCTCGGAATTTATTGCAAACCTCACTAAATTGAATTAGGAATCATATTTTTGAGGAATTCCTGGAACCGAAAAATCTATTGTTTGTGATTTTCGTTTCCATACTCAAGCAAGACGGCTAATAGGTGAGAGGTGTATGAGCGTATATGTTTGCTATTTTGCAAAAAGACGGTAATGTTCATGCAAATTTTGTGATACAACATATGTACTATTAGGAGCTATACTTGATTTTGGTATCACGATTGCCACAGTTGGTATAATTCTATCACAACTGATAGAGATCTGTTCGGTAGATAGGTAGAATTCTTGATATTTTGGTAGGTTTGCAAAATATTTCTCTCCAACTACCAAATACTTACATTTTCTATGGAAATAAAATGTTAACTAAATTTTCTATGTGGAAATAAAGTTTTCTCAAAATTTTCTATTTTGACAAGATTTTACATTTAACAAGATTTTACAAAATTTTGATAAAACTTTATTTGTGAAAAAAAAGGTTTTTTTACAAAATTTTCTATAGAAATAAAATTTTTTATAAAAATAAAATTTTGGCAAAATTTTTGTTTAGAAATAAAATTTTGAAAAAATTTTCTAAACGGAAATAAAATTTTGAGAACATATTCTACGGAAATGAAATTTTGCACAACTTTTCTATAGAAATAAAATTTTGACAAAATTTTCTATAGAAATAAAATTTTCTATAGAAAAAAATGTTGACAAAATTTTTTATTGAAATAAAATTTTGACAAAATTTTCTATAAAAATAAAATTTTGATTAATTTTTTTATAGAAATAAAATTTTGACAAGATTTAAAAAAGATTGACAAAATGTTCTATAGAAATAAAATTCTCACAAAAGTTCTTATATGGAAGTAAATTTTTCACAAAATGTTTTAAATGGAAATGAAATGTTCAAAAAATTTTCTATAGAAATCAAATTTTGACAAAATATAGAAAAATATCGAAATAAAATTTTGACAAAATTTTCTGCAGAAATAAAATTATCAAAAAGTTTTCTAGAGAAATAAAATTTTGAAAAGATTTTCTATTTAAATAACATTTTGACAAGATTTTGTATAGAAATAAAATTTTGACAAATTGACTCTAAAGAACTCTAAAGAAATAAAATTTTGAGAAAATATAGAAAAATATCGAAGTGCAATTTTGACAAAATTGTCTATATGGAAATAAAATTTTGACGAAATTTTCTATATGGAATTAAAATTTTCACAAAATTTTCTATTTCAACAGGATTTTATATTTAAACAAAATTTTTACAAAACTTTCTTTGTGAAAAAAGACATTTGACAAAATTTTCTATAGAAATAAAATGTTGACCAAATCTTTTATAGAAATACAATTTTGACAAGATAGAAATACAATTGTGACCAGATTTCCTATAAAAATAAAATGTTTGCAAAATTTTTTTAGAAATACAATTTTTACAAAATTGTTTTCGAAATAAAATGTTGAGAACATTTTCTACAGAAATACAATTTTGACAAAATTTTCTATAGAAATAAATCTTTGTCAAAATTTTTTATAGAAATAAAATTTGGACAAGATTTTTTATTAAAAAACAAAAGTTTGACAAAATATTCTATAGAAATAAAATTCTCACAAAATTTCCTATATTGAAGTAAAATTTTCACAAAATTTTTAAAATGGAAATAAAATTTTCACAAAATTTTCAATAGAAATCAAATTTTGACAAAATATAGAAAACTATCGAAATACAATTTTGACGAAATTTTCTATATGGAAATAAAATTTTCGCAAAATTTTCTATTTCGACAAAATGTGCTACAAAAAGAAAATTTTGACCAAAACTTTTATAGAAATAAAATTTTGACAAGATTTTCTATAAAAATAAAATTTTGTTTAGAAATAATTTTTTTTTAATAAATTTTGAAAAAAAATTTCTATGGAAATAAAATTTTGAAAACATTTTTCTACAGAAATAAAATTTTGACCAAATGTTCTATAGAAATAAAATTCTCACAAAATTTCCTATATGAAAGTAAAATTTTCGCAAAAATTTTTTAATTAAATTTTCACAAAATTTTCTATAGAAATCAAATTTTGACAAAATATAGTAAAATATCGAAATAAAATTTTGACAAAATTGTCTATATGAAAATAAAATTTTGACGAAATTTTCTATATGGAAATAAAATTTTCTCAAAATTTTCTATTTTGACAAAATTTGCTATAGAAATAAAATGTTGACCAGAACTTTTATAGAAATAATATTTGGTCAAGATATTCTATAAAAATAAAATTTCGACAAGATTTTCTATAAAAATAAAATTTTGACAAAATTTTGACAAATATTTTTTTTTTCGCCATAAATATTGAAAAAAAAATTCTATGGAAATAAAATTTTGAAAACATTTTTTTAAGAAATAAAATTTTAACAAAATTTTCTATAGAAATAAAATTTTGACAAAATTTTCTATGGAAATAAAATTTTGACAAAATTTTCTATAGAAATAAAATTTTGGCAAAATTTTCTATAGAAATAAAATTTTGACAAAATTTTCTATAGAAATAAAATTTGGACAAAATTTTCTATAGAAATAAAATTTTGACAAAATTTTCTATACCCAGCAAAAACTAGGTAACCACATCTCATTACAATTGACATTACCAGGAGTAAAGCTGTCATTACACATTGCATTACATTGCGGCGAGTTATAATGACTAACTTGTAATGACAAAAATAAATACTTCTCGGTAATTTTCGAATTATTATTTTCAAATTTTTAGTCAGTTGTAGTTAACGAATTAATAAAAAAGAATAAATGATGGCACCATTAGGTATAATTATTAACATAATCGAGCACTTACATAAAAAATCAAAAAGAATATGTAATGTAACGGTAATTCTGAAAAATTTTCCGTTAAGAAATTTTTATCACAAATATTTCATAATAATTGTGTTTAATCACATTATCATATTATGTTTTAAATAAATGCTTTCTTATACCTCATTCACATTACATTTCCAAAATGCGCTTAAACTAAATTTCAAATGCCATTTGCCTTATAAAAAAGAGTCTTAAAATCCACTTTTAGTAGATTTCGAACTTTATGTGAATTGGCTATTGGATATATTATAACGTAATTCACGAATCCAACTCCCTTAAACAACCTACATTTATTTAGATTTTAAGTGTGAAATTAATTTGCGTGTAATCTTATTTAGATTATTTATTAGATTTTTTGTTTATTTATACAATATTCGTTTCTATTCAAGTAGTTCTCCTATTACAGCATCACTCGCCATATTTTGATCCATTGTAATCGGCGATAGAAATCAATATTTTCGAGATTTGGTTGGCTGAGACAATAAATGGCTATTTTGCAAACTTTGGTGTATCTACGAATAAATCATTACATATTAGGTGATTATATGCTTTAAATGCACTATTTATTTTATGGCCGAAAGTATGCCTGGGGAGAAGTACTTTCCTTCTAGGACATGCGTATGAAATGTAATCCGAAGCGATGCCAATTAATAAGTGGTTATTAATTTTTAAATAGGCTTACCTACAAGATTACCGGGTAATGAGATTTTTTGCTGGGTAGAAATAAAATTTTGACAAAATTTTGTTTAAAATATTTTTTTTCGAAATAAATTTTGAAAAAAATTGTCTATTGAAATAAAATTTTGAAAACATTTTTCTATAGAAATAAAATTTTGACAAATTTTTCTATAGAAATAAAATTTGGACAAAATTTTTTATAGAAATAAAATTTTGACAAAATTTTCTATAGAAATAAAATTTTGAAAACTTTTTTTTAAGAAATAAAATTTTGACAAAATTTTCTATAGAAATAAAATTTTGACAAAATTTTCTATAGAAATAAAATTTTAACAAAATTTTCTATAGAAATAAAATTTGGACAAAATTTTGTTTAAAATATTTTTTTTCGAAATAAATTTTGAAAAAAATTGTCTATGGAAATAAAATTTTGAAAACATTTTTCTATAGAAATAAAATTTGGACAAATTTTTCTATAGAAATAAAATTTGGTCAAATTTTTCTATAGAAATAAAATTTGGACAAAATTTTTTATAGAGATAAAATTTTGACAAAATTTTCTATAAAAACAAAATATTGACAAAATTTTCTATAGAAATGAAATTTTGAAAAAATTTACTAAAAAACAAAATTTAAATAAAATTTTTTATAAAAATAAAATTTTTCAAAATTAAAATTAAAAAAAAGAAATAAAATTTTTATAAAATTACCCTTTTTAAAGAAGTAGTAACTTACCCTTGTGGGTGTAAGCTAAATCTTTAAAACATTTAAAATTCAGGGGATATTTATATACGCAAAAAATTGTTAATAGGAAATATCATAATAACAATATTGCAAATTCTGAAACAAATTTCTAAAATAAAATAATAAACTATTGTTTTGGAAGAAACCCAAATTTTTATTCATACTAACCACAAAAATTTAATAAAAAAGTATAAAATACGATTTTTTTAAATTTGGTAAATTTTTCTTCAAATTGTGTTAGATTATTTTTGGCACAAATGGCAACCGTATTGGGCATACCACAAAAAATTAAAACATTATTAAGAAAGAAGAAATCTATCATTAGTGTGGGTTACGTTGATACTACAGAAGATTGTAATGTTCCAATTTGGACTAAAATAAAATAAGGGATATTATCGCAAAATTTGGGAATTTTTGGGAAATCGGGTGATTCATACCTATGGGAGCCATATCTAAATATTTCTTCTTGAACCTATGTAAAAGAGAAACATAACCTAGGCTATTTTTTTTAATTCTTCTGAATATAACACAATTATTTCTTTTCTTTCATATTTTCCAAGAACATGATTCAAACAAAAAAAAAAAAAAAACTCCCTCCTCAATAGATAAGCAAACCATTTTCTATGCAATTCTAAAGTTTTCTTGTACTTCCTCTTCTATAAATTAAAATAAAATTCATTATTAAATTATATTTATATGAAATTCCATTTATTAATGCTATTTCAAAGTTTTGTCCTCACCATCTCACCGTAGGCAAAACAAAAAAAAAAATTTTATGCATTTCATGACAAATTGTAGCCCATGTACTTTTAGTTTTGTCCTCTTTGCGTAGAAAAATTCTCGCTTGGAGAATTTCCTGTTACTGAATGTAAATGTGGATGTACGTGTAAGTGTAAGTGCATGTGGCACTAAGCGAGTTATAAAAATGTTCTTGGTAATTGCTTTAATTTGGTACAAAATACGTTTGCATTACAAGTGAGTCAGTGAGTGCCTCTTGAAAACATTTCACTAACCTGCTAATGATCGTTAAGGGAACATATGAATTTTTTTCTAATATCAATATGTGAGCGTTTTCAAAAGGAATATGAGTGTGTGCGTGTGGTTTTCATTTTCAATGCACCACATTTTTTGCACATTTTGTTTTAGCATCTAGCAGTTACTCGCATTAGGTGACAGGTGGATATTTATTTGTTTAGATGAAATGTTGTTAATCCTTAGGATTATACCAGTGAAAATTAAAGATATTTAAGAGTATTTTCAAATGTGTTGCATATTTTTAGGAAACAATTTTAATCTAAACAGTACCCTATGGAGAAACACAAAATTGAGTAAAACTTATAGCATATTTTTCCGCATATTTAGATGTTGATGTATATTTGTTTGCATAGGAAAAAAATGTATATAATAATCATTTTTCGAGTTAACATTTTAATTGAATTATGAAAAAAAAAATATTTATTGACAAATTTAAGAAAATGTATTACATATAATTATTTTTTTTTCGCCTGTACTATGTTTAGAACAATCTATATACAGTGAAAAGTGGACACCAATGGTCACCCAAATTATGTCCACATTGGGAAGTGTCCACTTAAGAGAGGTTAATTTTAATGTGTTAAAATAGCAAACGTCCCCAAACAACTGTCCACATTTGAGACGTGTCCCCGTTTCAGAGTGAGAGGTTTCACTGTATATGTTTTCAAGAATTATTTTCATTTCTTTTTTCGCTATTATGCTGGGTTATTATTTTGAAGGAAATTTTTTTCATTTCTATAACAAAATGTTGTCAAAATTTCATTTCTATGGCAAATTTTGTCAAAATTTCACTTCTGTGGGAAATTATGTCAAAATTTTATTTCTACAGAAATTTTTTTTCAAAATTTTATTTCTATAGACATTTTTTCAAACTGTTATTTCTATAGAAATTTTCTTCAAAATGTGATTTCTATAGAAACAAAATTTTATATCTATAGAAAATTGTATCAAAATTTTATTTTTTAAACAAATTTTGTCAAAAATTGAATTTCTACGGAAAATGTTGTCAAAATTTTATTTCCATAGAAAATTTTGTCAAAAAATTCTTATTTTAAAGGAAATGTTGCATTTCTATAACAAATTTTGTCAAAATTTCATTTTCTTGGGAAATTTTTATAGAAAATTTATTAAATTTTTTTTAACAATTTTATTGTTGTACAAAATTTTATCAAAAATTTTATTTCTTCAAAATTTTTCAAACTCATATTTCTATAGCAAATGTTGCCAAAATTTTATTTCTATAGAAAATTTTGTCAAAATTTTATACCTATAGAAAAAAAATATAATTTTTGTTATTTATTTTTCAAAATTTTATTCCTTTAGATTTAGATTTAGATTTTATTCCTTTAGATTTAGTTTGTTTCAATAGAATTTTCTTTTTTTATTTCTATAGAAGAAAAATAAAAATTTTTGTTTATTCATCTTACAGATTTTTCTATAGGAAATTTTGTCAAAATTTTATTTCTATGGAAAATTTTGTCAAAACTTTATCTCTATAGAAAAAAATATAATTTTTGTTATTTATTTTTCAAAATTGTATTCCATATTTATTCCATCATATTCCAAAAAAAATATTTAAACAGAAAAATAATTTCATTTCATTGGGTTGCATTATGTATACCTAATAGTATGCTATAGTTTTAGACTTTTTAAGTAAGCATTATGATTTTTATTTATAAACAAAATTTAATATCATAATAAATTATGATATTTAATGGATATAAAAGAAGTTGAAAAATAAATTTCAAATCTAAATAGGCTTGGATTATATCCCTTTAAGTATGTTATAATTTAAAAGTATTTGGATGAAAGTTTTACATATTGCAATGCTTGTTAACTGTTAAAGTAAAAGCATATCCAATTCAAAGGCATTCAGAAAAATTGGTCTCACAGATCTTCACTTCAAAATTTATTCTTCGATTGGTAAAAGTGCAAAATTTTGCCAACGAAATTCAATCCCCTAATGGCATAGAAACAAAAAAAAAATAGAGCAACTCTTGCAAACATTCACTCAGCAGCATATATGCTTCTGACAGAAATCTGCGCCGGTTTTCAATCATTCAATACCACAAACGAAGCACTTCACCACCACAAATCTCTCTGGCATAAAAACGTGTCAAAATATGGCCAAAGGAAGAATGAATCTATACTCAATTCCAAACTAAGCTCAGTCTATACCAAACTAAAACGTTTAGACCCCCTGCGATATAGTCAAACATTTTTTTTTTTGCAATGGCATGGAAATTGGGAATTGGTCTTGAGTGGTATTACAGAAAGATAATGAATATGCTTCACAAGCCCATGAACAAGAGTGGTGCTAAAAAGAAAAATAAGCCAAAACAAAATTGTTTGATGCCAATTTCAAGCATGTTTCCAAGCAATTTTTGCCAAACATACAAATTTCCGAAAGCCTTTGAGCCAAGGGAAAACATAGGCAGTATATTGGTAAAAATTGCCAAAATATCACCGGCAAAAGGTGGTTCATGCTGTTGCTCCATTGCCTTCTAGCTGTTGTCATGTACGATGATGATGATGATGACGATGGTAGTTATGCCACTGGATATTTGTTTTACGTTGTTCCTGGTATTGTTTTTCATTCTTTTTTGTTTGGATCATTCGCCTTTCTGTGCTACGAAATTGAAAACTGTTTTTTCTTGACTTTAACAATCTACCTAAAAGACTTTTTTTCTCGAGTTTTTGAAAAAAAAAACGGGCTAAGAATTCTGTTTTACAGTCACTTGGAATATTTATAAAAAAAATTAAAATTATTTAATATTTCTTAAAACTTGAGACAATATCTAATAAGCATTACAAAAGGTATAGAAATACAATTTTGACAAGATTTTCTATATAGAAATAAAATTTTGGCAAAATCTTGTATAGAAGTAAAATTTTGACAATTTTTTTATAGATATACAATGTTGACAAAATTTTCTATAAAAATAAAATTTTGACAAAATTTTCTATAGAAATAAAATTTTAACAACATTTTCTATAGAAATAAAATTTTGAAAAAGTTTTCTGTGGAAATAAAATTTTTCCAAAATTTTCTATAGAAATAAAATTTTGAAAAAGTTTTCTGTAGAAATAAAATTTTGACAAAATTTTCTATAGAAATAAAATTTTTGACAAAATTTTCTATAGAAATAAAATTTTTGACAAAATTTTCTATAAAAATAAAATTTTGACAAAATTTTTTATAGAAATAAAATGTTAACATAATTTTCTATAAAAATAAAATTTTGTCAAAAAACTACTATATGGGAAAAAAATGTTGACAAAGTTTTCTAATAAAATAAAAAATTTGATATAATTTTCTATAGAAATACAATTTTGACAAAATTTTCTATGAAATAAAATTTTGAAATAGTTTTCTGTAAAAATAAAATATTGACAAAATTTTCTGTGGAAATACAATTTTGAAAAAGTTTTCTGTAGAAATAAAATTTTGGCTAAATTTTCTATAGAAATAAAATTTTGACAAAATTTTCTATAACAATAAAATTGTGACAAAATTTTCTATAGAAATAAAATGTTAACATAATTTTCTATAAAAATAAAATTTTGTCAAAAAATTTCTATATGGAAATAAAGTGTTGACAAAATTTTCAATCAACAACAACAATTTTGAAAAAGTTTTCTGTAGAAATAAAATTTTGACAATATTTTCTATATAGAAAAAAAATTTTGGCAAAATCTTGTATAGAAGTAAAATTTTGACAAAATTTTTTATAGATATACAATGTTGACAAAATTTTCTATAAAAATAAAATTTTGACAAAATTTTCTACAGAAATAAAATTTTTAAAAAGTTTTCTATAGAAATAAAATTTTGACAATTTTTTTCTATAGAAATAAAACTTTGACAAAATTTTCTATAGAAATTAAATTTTGACAAAATTTTCTATACAGAAATAAAATTTTGGCAAAATTTTGCATAGGTATACAATGTTGACAAAATTTTCTATAAAAATAAAATTGTTACAAAATTTTCTATAGAAATAAAATGTTAACATAATTTTCTATAAAAATAAAATTTTGTCAAAAAATTTCTAAATGGAAATACAATGGTGACAAAATTTTCTAAATAAATAAAAAATTTGAAATAATTTTCTATAGAAATAAAAGTTTGACAAAATTTTCTAAATAAATAAAAAATTTGATATAATTTTCTATAGAAATAAAATTTTGACAACATTTTCTATTAAATGAAATTTTGCCAAATTGTCTATAGAAATAAAATTTTGACAAAATTTTTTGTAGGAATAAAATTTTGAAAAATGTTCTATGAAATAAAATTTTTGACAACATTTTCTATGAAATAAAATTTTGACAAAATTTTTTGTAGAAATAAAATTTTGACAAGATTTTCTATAGAAACAAAATTTTGACAAAATTTTCTAAATAAATAAAAAAATGTATATAATTTTCTATATAAATAAAATTTTGACAAAATTTTGTATTAAATAAAATTTTGCCAAAATTGTCTATAGAAATAAAATTTTCACAAAATTTTTTGTAGAAATAAAATTTTCACAAAATTTTTTGTAGAAATAAAATTTTGAAAAATTTTTTGTAGAAATAAAATTGTGAAAAATTTTCTATGAAATAAAATGTTTGACAAAATTTTCTAAGAAATAAAATTTTGAGAAACTTTTTTGTAGAAATAAAGTTTTGACAAAATTTTCTATAGAAATAAAACTTTTGACAAAATTTTCTATAGAAATAAAAGTTTTGACAAAATTTTCTATAGAAATAAAATTTTTGACAAAATTTTCTATAGAAATTAAATTTTTGTCCAAATTTTCTATAGAAATAAAATTTTGAAAAATTTTCTATGAAATAAAATTTTGACAGAATTGTCTATAGAAATAAATTTTTGACAGAATCTCTTATAGAAATAAATTTTTTGACAAAATTTTCTTTAGAATAAAAATTTTGAAAAATTTTCTATTAAATAAAATTTTTGACAAGATTTTCTATAGAAATAAAATTTTGAAAAATTTTCTATGAAAAAAAAATTTGACAAAATTGTCTATAGAAATAAAATTTTGAAGAATTCTCTTATAGAAATAAAATGTTTGACAAAATTTTCTATAGAATAAAATTTTGAAAAATTTTTTATGAAATAAAATTTTGACAAAATTGTCTATAGAAATAAAATTTTGACAGAATCTCTTATAGAAATAAAATTTTGACAGAATCTCTTATAGAAATAAAATTTTGACAAAATTTTCTTTAGAATAAAAATTTTGAAAAATTTTCTATTAAATAAAATTTTTGACAAGATTTTCTATAGAAATAAAATTTTGAAAAATTTTCTATGAAAAAAAATTTTGACAAAATTGTCTATAGAAATAAAATTTTGACAGAATCTCTTATAGAAATAAAATTTTGACAAAATTTGTTATAGAAATAAAATTTTGAAAATTTTTTTTAGAAATAACACTTTGGCAAATTTTCTATAGAAATACAATTTCAACAAAATTTTCTATAGAAATAAAATTTGGACAAAAGTTTATATAGAAATAAAATGTTGACACAATTTTCTACAGTAATAAAATTTTGACATAATTTTCTACAGCAATAAAATTTTGACATAATTTTCTATAGAAATAAAAGTTTGACATAATTTTTTATAGAAATAAAATTTTTCACAAAATTTTCTGTAGAAATAAAATTTTGAAAAATTTTCTATCAAATAAAATTTTGACAAAATTATCTATAGAAATAAAATGTTGACAGAATCTCTTATAGAAATAAAATTTTGAAAAAATTTTCTATAGAAAGAAAATTTTGAAAAAATTTCTGTAGAAATAACATTTGGCAAATTTTCTATAGAAATGAAATTTGAAAAAAAAAAAATTCTATAGAAATAAAATCTTGACAAAATTTTCTATAAAAATAAAATTTTTACACAATTTTCTACATTAATAAAATTTTGACACAATATTCTACAGTAATACAATTTAGACAAAAGTTTCTATAAAAATTAAATTTTGACAAAATCTTTTATAGATATTAAATTTTCTACAGAAATAAAATTTTGACACAATTTTCTACAGAAATAAAGTTTTGACACAATTTTCTATAGAAATAAAATTTTGACAAAATTATTAATTAAATAATTTCTTTTAAATTTAAGTTTGTAGCTTACCATAGTTACTTGTCATACTTACAATTTACCACTCGTTATTCCACCATATAATAAGTCAAAATTATGTAAAAAATATGTTGCATATTTTGAGGCAAAACAATTTCTTTATAATTTTTAATTAATCAAATTCAATGTGCTTTCGTGCATGTTTCCGACATTTGAATATACTTAGGACATATCTAAAATATGTTATACTTACAACTAATACTTAAATTAGTAGGCATTTTTCCCTTGGCTTGTCTCTAGTGTTAAAACAAAGTTTGCCTGGTTATATGCAACATTTTTTGGTTTGGAGAAATTATTTCAAGACAAAATTTGGAGAGTTTGTGTCTCATTTTATAGTAGAACAGAGAAATTTTGTTAAAGCTTTTTTTGTCAAAATAATATTTGTTCCTAAAACCTTAAATAAAACGATTTACTATTAGCGTACGGTCTCATTTGTCGTAAACATTTCAAATTTATTAAAAAAAATTGGTTAATTTGTCACAAAATTAATATTGGAAATCATCCTCATTTCTGTTGTGATTAAAATTAAGTAAAAAATGCGTTGCATATTTTGAGGCTGAATAATTTCTTTACTTTACTTTATCTCACTTCCGTGCTTACAATTTTCTACTCAGTATTCTTGTTTTCATTCCACCTTTGAAATTTCCCTATAGCTCCTAGAGATAAACTAAAAATTGTAAAAGTTTATTTTTTGTTAGAGTTTGTTTTTGGTTTTAGTTAAGAATTTTCAATTATTTTTATACAGACAAATGTCAATTATTTCCCCTGTAAATAGCAAACAAAAATTGCTCTAAAGTTATAGAACTAATTATAGATATGCCATTTACCATTTCGAGTAATTCTAAAAATATTTTAAGCATTCTCAAAAGAAAAGTTGTGCACTTCATTTTTACTAAGTGTTTATTTGTGTGTGTGTGTTTGCTTTTTCTGAATGCTTATGAATTTTAATTTTTCACAAGTTTTTTCCAACAAGAATTTCACAATCACACTTGTTTTTTGGGTAATGAAAATAACTACCACAATATCGTGGCATACTTTGGGGCAAAGTAATTGCACCCAATATATAAGAAAGAAATCATAGTGTGGTTTTAGGGACAAACCGTTTCGTTTTGTGCGAAAGAGAACTATACAAATTGTTTAAACTAAAAAAAAAAAAAAAACAATAAAAGAATATACGAGGGTTGTCTTTTATATTTCGGGATTAGAGAACAAAAATAAATATTAATGTTTAAACATGTAGACATTTAAAATTATTTAATATTTCTTAAAAAGTATGGGATTTCTATTTTTTTTTCGCACTAATAAAAAATTAAGATCTAAACACTTTTGCATGCGTTTGATCCAGTTGTCGCAGCATTTTGCCTCTTTCATTGAGGTAACTCAAACAAAAAAACCTTGGCTTCTCATTTTATATTTACTTACGAAAATAGAAAGAAATCATTCGGTGCCAAGTTAGGGCTTTACGGCACATCAAATCGATGTTTAGTTTGTTCCAAGTGTCATTTCTACATGAAATTTTGTCAAAATTTCATTTCCATATAAAAATTTTTTACAAAATTTCATTTTTATAGGAAATTTTGGTCAAAAATTTATTTTTTATAGGAACTTTTGCGAAAATTTCGTTTATATAGGAAATTTTCTCAAAATTTAATTTTTATAGGAAAGTTTGTGAAAATTTCATTTCTATATAAAATTTTCATTTCTATAGAAAATTTTGTCAAAATTTCGTTTCTATAGGAAATTTGGCAAAATTTCATTTCTATAGAAAATTTTGGTCAAAATTTCAGTTTTATGGGCAATTTTGGTCAAAATTTTATTTTTATAGGAAATTTTGTGAAAATTTTGTTTCTATAGAAAATTTTCTCAAAATTTAATTTCTTCAGGAAATTTTGTGAAAATTTCATTTCTATAAGAAATTTTGTCGAAATTTAATTTCTATAAGAAATTTTGTCGAAATTTAATTTCTAAAGAAAATTTTGACAAAATTTCATTTTATAGGAAATTTTGGTCAAAATTAAATTTTTATAGGAAATTTCGATCTAATTTTCATTTCTATAGGAAATTTTGTCAAAACTTTATTTCAAAAGGAAATTTTTCAACATTTCATTTCTATAGAAAATTTTGTCAAAATTTCGTTTCTATAGGAAATTTTTGGTCAAGTTTTTTTTGTCATTTTTGGTCAAAATTTCATTTAAAAAAATTCTGACCTAGTATTGGCCCCACATCTGTTTAAAATCGAATAATACACATTTTGTTTTTATTACTAAATTTAATATAACTTCGTTTTTTATTATTAGTTTATAGGCCTACGGTGCTATTAACATTTATTGAAGTGAATAATGCAAATTTCGATTTCTCTGGATGTGGCTTTCTCATATTTGCAATTATTTAATATTAGTAATATTTTTCTTTAATAAATACACATTTTGTCAAAACTTTGTTTTAAAACGAAATTTTATCAACATTTCATTTCTATAGAAAATTTTGTCAAAATTTCGTTTCTTTAAGAAATTTTGTCAAAATTGCACTTCCGTAGAAAATTTTTGGTCAAAATTTCATTTTTAGAGGAAATTTTGTGAAAATTTCATTTCTATAAAAAAATTTTGCCCAAATTTAAAAGAAATTTTTGTCAAAATTTAATTTTTATAGCAAATTTTGGTAATAATTTCATTTCTATAGGAAATTTTGTCAAAACTTTATTTCTAAAGGAAATTTTATCAACATTTCATTTCTATAGAAAATTTTCTCAAAATTTCGTTTCTATAAGAAATTTCGTCAAAATTGAATTTCCATAGAAAATTGTTGGTCAAAATTTCATTGTTATAGGAAATTTTGGTCAAAATTTCATTTTTATAGGAAATTTTTGTCAAAATTTCATTTTTATAGGAAATTTTGTGAAAATTTAATTTCTAAAAGAAATTTTGTCCAAATTTAATTTTTAGAGGAAATTTTGGTCATAATTTCATTTCTATAGGAGATTTTGTCAAAACTTTATTTCAAAAGGAAATTTTATCAACATTTCATTTCTATAGAAAATTGTGTCAAAATTGCGCTTCTATAAACAATTTTGTCAAAATTGCATTTCCATAGACAATTTTTGGTCAAAATTTCATTTTTATAAGAAATTTTGATCAAAATTTCATTTTTATAGGAAATTTTGTGAAAATTTCATTTCTATAAGAAATTTTTTCGAAATTTAATTTCTAAAGAAAATTTTGTCAAGATTTCATTTTTATAGGAAATTTTGGTCATTAGTAATATTTTTCTTTAATAAATACACATTTTCTTACAAAATTTCATTTTTATAGGAAATTTTCTCAAAATTTAATTTTTATAGGACATTGTGGTTATAATTTTATTTTATTTTTATAGGAAATATTGTGAAAATTTCGTTTATATAGGAAATTTTCTCAAAATTTAATTTTTATAGGAAATTTTGTCAAAATTTCGTTTCTATAGGAAATTTGGAAAAATTTTATTTCTATAGAAAATTTTGGTCAAAAATTCAGTTTTATAGGAAATTTTGGTCAAAATTTAATTTTTATAGGACATTTTCTCAAAATTTAATTTTTATAGGAAATTTTGTGAAAATTTCATTTCTATAAGAAATTTTGTCCAAATTTAATTTCTAAAGAAATTTTTGCCAAAATTTTATTTTTATAGGAAATTTTGGTCATAATTTCATTTCTATAGGAAATTTTGTCAAAACTTTATTTCAAAAGGAAATTTTATCAACATTTCATTTCTATAGAAAATTTTGTCAAAATTTCGTTTCTATAAGAAATTTTGTCAAAATTGCATTTCAATAGAAAATTTTTGGTCAAAATTTCATTTTATAGGAAATTTTGGTCAAAATTTCATTTTAAAGGAATTTTGTGAAAATTTCATTTCTATAAGAAATTGTGTTGAAATTTTATTTCTAAAGAAAATTTTGTCAAAATTTCATTTTTATAGGAAATTTTGGTCATAATTTCATTTCTATAGGAAATTTTGTCAAAACTTTATTTCAAAGGGAAATTTTATCAACATTTCATTTCTATAGAAAATTTTGTCAAAATTTCGTTTCTATAAGAAATTTTGTCAAAATTGCATTTCAATAGAAAATTTTTGGTCAAAATTTCATTTTATAGAAAATTTTGCTCAAAATTTAATTTTTAAAGGAATTTTGTGAAAATTTCATTTCTATAAGAAATTTTGTTGAAATTTTATTTCTAAAGAAAATTTTGTCAAAATTTCATTTTTATAGGGAATTTTGGTCATTAGTAATATTTTTCTTTAATAAATACACATTTTCTTACAAAATTTCATTTTTACAGGAAATTTTGTGAAAATTTTGTTTATAAGGAAATTTTCTCAAAATTTCATTTTTATAGGAAATTTTGGTCATAATTTTATTTTATGTTTATAAGAAATTTTGTGAAAATTTCGTTTATATATGAAGTTTTTTCAAAATTTAATTTTTATAGCAAATTTTGTGAAAATTTCATTTCTATAAGAAATTTTGTTGAAATTTTATTTCTAAAGAAAATTTTGTCAAAATATCATTTTTATAGGAAATTTTGGTCATTAGTAATATTTTTCTTTAATAAATAAACATTTTCTTACAACATTTCATTTTTATAGGAAATTTTGTGAAAATTTTGTTTATATAGGAAATTTTCTCAAAATTTAATTTTTATAGGAAATTTTGGTCAAAATTTCATTTCAATAAAAATCTGAGCTACCCATTTTTGCCCATATGCAAAACAATTTTTTTATAGTTTATCAAAGGAATTTATATGGTAAAAGTAGACTTGAAGTTTTCTTTAACTCTTTTGTATGTAACTTCCTTTTTGATACATGAATACATGGGCCTATGATGTTATTAATATGTATTGTTGTGAATAATGTAAATTTCGATTTTTCATTGTATGACGCAACAATTTGTCATAATTTGTTTCACTCAAATATTTCCAATCATGCTTTTCTTGGTTGTGAAAGAAAAAAAAATATGTGGCATACAACAATCTTCCATTAATTTGTTTCAATTAAATATTGAAAATCAACCTTCTTGATTTTATTAATGTCTGTAGGAGTGAATATAGCCAATTTCGATGTTTCATAATTTGCCACAAAAAATGTCCATAATTTATTTCACTCAAATCATCCTTTCCTGGGGGATAAAAAAACATGGGAAAAATATGTTACTGTGGAGATTATTGGTTCATTTATTAATATTACTTGGAGTGAATATTGTCAGTTTCTATTTCTCATTATTAAACACCAATCGATTTTTCTTCATTTGTTTCCCTGAATATTTCAAATCATAATTTTTTCGATTGTGTATAGAATAATAAGAAAAAATGATAATAATAAGAAAAAAATGCAGCATACTTTGAGGCAAAATATTCTTTTCAGAGTTAGAGAACAGTAATGACTTGCATTTTCGAAGAAAGAACTATTTATATTTATGAATGAAAATGTGTATTTATTTGAGAAAAATTTTACTAATCTTAAATAATTGCAAATATGAGAAAGCCACATCCAGACATTCGCTTATATGGAATAATATAATTAATAAAAACTTCACTTAAATTAAAGGTTGTAACGAGATTTTTATAGGTTGTCGAACTAACTCTGATGACGGATACAAGGTGGAAAATCATAATTTCAATAAGAGGCAAAAATTGCATACTTATTATATTCCAGAATGATATAATTTCGCAAAAAAAAAATTTTGTTGTTGAAGAAAAAATAATAAAAAATTGTAGGATTAACATAAATTACTTATTGAAGAATTTTTTCATTTTTTGTTTTTTCTTTTTTTAACAAGATGACACATATCCACCATTTATATGTTTTAAACAAACAAGTCTTGGCCCATTATTTCCAAAGTTTTTTCTCTCCTACTAATAACATAAAAATAATTGCCTAATTTCAAGCGTTTTCCACCACATTTCTACCACATCACTCTAAATTGGTATTTTTTTTATTTCGTTGTAAATTGCCGTTTTTGGCCAGTATATATTAATGGATAAACTTTTATTGCGGACAATATTTTAAATGAGTTTTAGAAACTTTTTCACAGCTCATAAGAATTAATATTAACCAAATGCTTACCGGTGGCATTTAAAACAACAAGGAAATCTTGTGTACAGTAGATGGCGAGTGTAATAAAATAAGCATCTTTTTTAGGTAAAACCAGGGTAGATTTGAGGGTTTTTTTTTAGACGTTAAACCTAACCACACAGAAAAAAATTCCAAGAAATGTTTTCCAATTAAAGTCTTGAGTTTAAAAAATATTCAATTAAAAAAATTGAATTGATTCAACAATTTTTTTTAATTGAAACAAAAATCAATGACAAAATTGATATTATCAATAAGTTTTTTAATTGGTTCAATTAATTTTTATACCCTCCATCATAGGATGGGGGGGTTATATTAACTTTGTCATTCCGTTTGTTACACATCGAAATATTGCTCTAAGACCCCATAAAGTATATATATTCTGGATCGTGGTGAAATTCTGTGTCGATCTGAGTTTTTCCGTCTGTTGAAATCACGGTAACGAAACAAGCTATCGACTTGAAACTTGACACAAGTAGTTGTTATTGATGTAGGTCGGATGGTATTGCAAATGGGCCATATCGGTCCACTTTTACGGCTTGAGATTGCTCTAAGAGAAGCAAATTTCATCCGATCCGGCTGAAATTTGGTACATGGTGTTGGTATATGGTCTCTAACAACCATGCAAAAATTGGTCCACATCGGTCCATAATTATATATAGCCCCCATATAAACCGATCCCCCGATTTGGCTTGTGGAGACTCCAAGAAAAGCAAATTTCATCCAATCCGGCTGAAATTTGGTACATGGTGTTTGTACATGGTCTCTCACAACCGTGCAAAAATTGGTCCACATCGGTCCATAATTATATATGGCCCCCATATAAACCTATCCCCAGATTTGTCCTCCGGAGCCTTTTGAAGGAGCAAAATTCATCCGATCCGTTTAAAATTTGGTACGTGGTGTTATTATATGGTCTCTAACAACCATGCAAAAATTGGTCCATATCGGTCCATAATTATATATAGCCCCCATATAAACCGTTCCGCAGATTTGATCTCCGGAGCCTTTTGGAGAAGCATCCGATCCGATTGAAATTTGAACGTGGTGCTAGTATATGGCCGCTAATAAACATGCCAAAATTGGTCCATAGCGGTCTATAGTTATATATATAGCCGATCCCCAATCACACAAAAATTGGTCCATATCGGTTCATATCATGGTTGCCACTCGAGCCAAAAATAATCTACCAAAATTTTATTTCTATAGAAAATTTTTTCCAAATTTTATTTCTATAGAAAATTTTTTCCAAATTTCACTTCTATAGAAAATGTTGTCAAAATTTTATTTTGTCAAAATTTTATTTCTATAGAAACTTTAAACTTAATTATATACGTATTTAATCGGCCTTTTTAGTTTAATATATACCACGTATGGACTATGTGGTATATATTACGGTGTTAGGAAGTTTTAAGATACCTTGCCATCGGCAAATGTTACCGCAACCCAAGTAATTCGATTGTGGATGAAAGTCTTCAGTAGAAGTTTCTACGCAATCCATGGTGGAGGGTACATAAGCTTCGGCCTGGCCGAACTTACGGCCGTATATAATTGTTTACTTTAATATATACCACGTATGGACTACCTTGCAATTTAGAAGACGGTGTTAGGACGTTTTAAGATACCTTGCCATCAGCAAGTGTTAATGCAACCCAAGTAATTCGATTGTAGATGACAGTTTTGAGTAGAAGTTTGTACGCAATCCATGATGGAGGGTAAATAAGCTTCGGCCTGGTCGAACTTACGGCCGTATATATTTGTTGCATATTAAACTAAGTTTTTATTTACAAATAAACTATTTAATTGTAGTCGAGAAGAGAGAATAGAGATATTTTGACACTACACAAATTTTTTACCAACAGTACTTTTATCTCTGGTAAGTTTTAGAATTTTCGGGCAAAATATGATTTTTTGAATTTGGTTTCAGATTACACAGAAGTATTACAGATTTTCCGTAAAAACATATTTTTAAAAACTGTGTTATGATGTTTCAAATGCAACAAACTTAATTTCGCAAAATTCGGTCGAAATGTTAAGACGTAACATCCTAAAGATACAGTGCGCCTTTAAGGGTTAAGTTGGAGTTTAGTCGCTAAAATAAATAATAAATCAGTAAAAAAAAATTTATTATAAATTGATGGCCAAAGCACAAAAAAAATAATGTTTATATTCTTTAAAAAGGATTATTAAACAAAAATAACAGTAAAAAAATGGTGATTTTAGCGGCTAAACTCGAACTCTTTAACTACGAATAATTCACATATATTTAAACAAGTAAGGAAGTCTAAAGTCGGGCGGGGCCGACTATATTATACCCTGCACCACTTTGCAGATCTAAATTTTCGATACCATATCACATCCGTCAAATGTGTTGGGGCCTATATATAAAGGTTTGTCCCAAATACATACATTTAAATATCACTCGATCTGGACAGAATTTGATAGACTTCTACAAAATCTATAGACTCAAAATTTAAGTCGGCTAATGCACTTGGGTGGAACACAATGTTAGTAAAAAAAATATGGGAAACATTTAAATCTGAAGCAATTTTAAGGAAACTTCGCAAAAGTTTATTTATGATTTATCGCTCTATATATATGTATTAGAAGTTTAGGAAAATTAGAGTGATTTTTACAACTTTTTTACCAACTAAGCAGTGGCGATTTTACAAGGAAAATGTTGGTATTTTGACCATTTTTGTCGAAATCAGAAAAACATATATATGGGAGCCGATTTCAACCAAATTTGGCACGCACAGCTACAATGCTAATTCTACTCCCTGTGCAAAATTTCAACTAAATCGGAGTTAAAAATTGGCCTTTGTGGTCATATGAGTTTAAATCGGGCGAAAGCTATATATGGGAGATATATCTAAATCTGCACCGATTTCAACAAAATTTGGCACGCATAGCTACAATGCTAATTCTATTCCCTGTGCAAAATTTCAACTAATTCGGAGCAAAAAATTAGCCTCTGTGGTCATATGAGTGTAAATCGGGCGAAAGCTATATATGGGAGCTATATCTAAATCTGAACCGATTTCAACCAAATTTGGCACGCATAGCTACAATGCTAATTCTACTCCATGTGCAAAATTTCAATTAAATCGGAGTAAAAAATTGGCCGCTGTGGTCATATGAGTGTAAATCGGGCGAACGATATATATGGGAGCTATATCTTAATCTGAACCGATCTCAATAAAATTTGGCACACTTGACTACACAACTAATTGTACTCCTAGTGCGAAATTTCAACCAAATTGGGGTAAAACTCTGGCTTCTGGGACCGTATTAGTCCATATCGGGGGAGAGATATATATGGGAGCTATATCTAAATCTTAACCGATTTCAATCAAATTTGGCATACTTAACTATAGTACTAATTGTTCTTCTTGTGCAAAATTTTAAGCAAATTAGGGTAAAACTCTGACTTCTGGATATATATGGGAGCTATATCTAATTTAGGTTAGGTTAGGTGGCAGCCCGATGTATCAGGCTCACTTAGATTATTCAGTCCATTGTGATACTGCATTGGTGAACTTCTCTCTTATCACTGAGTGCTGCCCGATTCCATGTTAAGCTCAATGACGAGGGACCTCCTTTTTATAGCCGAGTCCGAACGACGTTCTACATTGCAGTGAAACCACTTAGAGAAGCTTTGAAACACCCAGACATGTCCCCAGCATTACTGAGGTGGGATAATCCACCGCTGAACAACTTTTTGGTGTTCGGTCGAAGCAGGAACATGGAATTATTATATATGGAGAAAGTTTCCTTTACTCTAATAATTTTTTGGGTACGTTAGTTAAATGAACTAAAAAAACGGGAAAAAATTATACACAAATGAAGTAAAAAGTTTTACTAAATTTGTACTTCTCACGTATATCACTAAAGACATTCTTGCAATTTTGTACTCCAATTTTTTCTTTCAAACTACAAAATTTTCTTTAACAGGTGAACAAATTAATTATGTCTAATAAATTTTCTTGAATTTGTCGAAAAATATTTACTTATTTTTGTGATATCGGTGTGATGTCATCGTTTGTAATACCGTTTAGTTAAAATTTTCTAAAATTAACTAAATGTTTTCTTGCTGGTGGGTTCACTGTTTTTTCAGTGTATATTACCAAGATTTAAGCTTAAAAGTTGCAGGGTTAAAAAATTATGGCTAAACAAAAATTTTGCGATTTGCGATTCCGAAATTCGGAACATAGTTTATATTCTTTAAAATGGATTATTAAACAAAAATAATCGTGAAAAGATTGTAATTTTAGCGGCTAAACTCGAACTTATCACACATATTAAACTATGAATAATTCACATATCTTTAAAAAATAGTTTTATGTATATATAGTAATAAAGGGTGATTTGTTAAGAGCTTGATAACTTTTTTTTTAAAAAAACGCCTAAAATTTGCAAAATCTCATCGGTTCTTTATTTGAAACGTTAGATTGGTCCATGACATTTACTTTTTGAAGATAATTTCATTTAAATGTTGACCGCGGCTGCGTCTTAGGTGGTCCATTCGGAAAGTCCAATTTTGGGCAACTTTTTCGAGCATTTCGGCCGGAATAGCCCGAATTTCTTCGGAAATGTTGTCTTCCAAAGCTGGAATAGTTGCTGGCTTATTTCTGTAGACTTTAGACTTGACGTAGCCCCACAAAAAATAGTCTAAAGGCGTCAAATCGCATGATCTTGGTGGCCAACTTACCGGTCCATTTCTTGAGATGAATTGTTCTCCGAAGTTTTCCCTCAAAATGGCCATAGAATCGCGAGCTGTGTGGCATGTAGCGCCATCTTGTTGAAACCACATGTCAACCAAGTTCAGTTCTTCCATTTTTGGCAACAAAAAGTTTGTTAGCATCGAACGATAGCGATCGCCATTCACCGTAACGTTGCGTCCAACAGCATCTTTGAAAAAATACGGTCCAATGATTCCACCAGCGTACAAACCACACCAAACAGTGCATTTTTCGGGATGCATGGGCAGTTCTTGAACGGCTTCTGGTTGCTCTTCACTCCAAATGCGGCAATTTTGCTTATTTACGTAGCCATTCAACCAGAAATGAGCCTCATCGCTGAACAAAATTTGTCGATAAAAAAGCGGATTTTCTGCCAACTTTTCTAGGTAATAAAATTCAATGATTTGCAAGCGTTGCTCGTTAGTAAGTCTATTCATGATGAAATGTCAAAGCATACTGAGCATCTTTCTCTTTGACACCATGTATGAAATCCCACGTGATCTGTCAAATACTAATGCATGAAAATCCTAACCTCAAAAGAATCACCCTTTATATGTTGTATATAAATTTTTCTGCATATATTGCAAAAACTCCTTGGCCAGCTACATCTTAAAACAATAACTGAGAAACTGTTAAAATTAAAACTAATACACAACTAATAACTAAATTTTAATTTAATTTTTAATTGGCACGTGTAATAAATTTCATCAGCTCCCTCTGTTTTTCTTTAGTATTTCATATCGTATTACTGAAATCTAGACGTGACCTTGATGTATTGTCTCTAGTGAATAGTCTCACGTATTATTTCTTGTTTACTATCTCTCTCACTCTGTCTCTCCCTCTTATATAAAGTATCTGCCAATGAGCAGAATTTGTATCATATCTCTGTTCTTTTTAATTAATTTCCAACTATGTTGCATATTTTTGGGGATACGTGACCTTATTGCTAAAGATATTATATATAATACTCGTATTAAAGTATCACCAATGTATAGAATATAACTTTTAGTTTGTTATCGCCTTCAGAAAGTCTTATTGGAAACGAAGTTTGAAAGCATACTGGTTGGTACAAATAATTGTGATGTCAATTTTTCTATAAATTATAAATGAAAATATTGCCATAAATTCAGTTATAAGTTCTCATTGGTTTAATAATACAAATATTTAGCACATTTGTTTCATTTTGAAAATGTGCGCCATAAAGTATGCAGTATGTTTTTGATCCTTATTCATTCTCAATATTAATGAGAAGTTTTATTCCATCTAGCTGATTTTAAAAACTTCCCACAAATACCTATTATACTAAATAAGTATTATCGGAAGCAGGGTTTTTGTAAACGATTTAAGGTCAGGGAAAAATCGCTAAATCCGTAGACCAATCGACATGAGTCGTTTTGTGAGCGATAGGAAACTTGTGTGGGATCCAACGCGAACATATATTTTTCACGGTTAAATATTTAATGTATTTCTGTTAACACATTACCATACTTTTAATTAATTAGCTTGTAATGTATTGCTAAAAGACATTGCCTATTTCCAGGCGGTAAAATCCCGAAACTATACCTAACCTAACTTATCGTGTGAGGAAGCGTCTTAAAACAGCGGCACAAAGTCTATACCGGAAATAAGGCTGATTATTTTTTAAACTTTAAAATTGTGGCATACTTTAAAGCGCTGATGTTTATGGCCGCATTTGCTATAATCAACCACCCAATTTTTATTTTTATATATTTGACAACATATCATAACATATTTACAACAAATTTCGCAATGAATATAATTCCTTCGAAATACCCCTTCAAAATTAAAGTCATCTCCAGGATTTTCGGAACCATGCCAAATAGAAAAATTCTGTGAATATATTACCATACCTTTTAATTAATTATCTTTATATGTGTCGCTAATAGACATTGGGAAAAATGTAGAAAAAATATTGCCTACTTCCGGCGGTAAAAGCCAGTTACTATACCTAACTTAGCGTGTGACGATGCTTCTTAGAACAGTGCCACAAAGTTTATACTGGAAATGTGGCAGAGAATTTGTTAATCTATAAAATTGTGGCATACACTCAAAAAAAAGTGTACTTGGATCCAAAGATTTTGACCTTCCCTTAAGAATTTTGGTATTGATTCCGAGCCAAAGATGCGGCTTCTTTAAAATAAAGGCATCCTTGACGGACCTCTCTGGCTTTAAATCTAGGATAAATAAAATTAAAATTAGGTACAGATATCGTTCATCGAATTTTTATCCTCTTTTTGCGATATATTAATAAAGGTATTTATGTACAAACAAATTCCAATTTAAAATCCAAATTATGGCAGGTGTTTCAAAGTAAAAACAGTTTTCTTAGTGTTAAAAAAACTTTAAACCAAAGATTCAAATCCTTTAAATAAGCCTTAGCCTATATTTGAAGCGATTTTATCTTAAATATAAAAATGCAATATGTCAGTTGAGTTAAAGGCGATTTCTTTAAATTAAAAATGTTTTTCTTTATTTTAAGGAAACTTTGCCTTACTTCCGAGATCAACAACTTCAGCAGAGAGACGGAAAATTTCAAGATTTAATGAAAAAAATTTTTGAAACAAGGATTATAAACTTTCATTTAATTAAATTGTCATTATTTTAAAGAATTTTGTCCTTAACTTTGGGTAAATTTCGATTCCTAAAATTAAAGTTGCATAATCTTCCATATTAGGTCAATTTTTTTTTTTGCAGTGTACTTTAGACGCTGATATTTCCAGGCACATTTGCTATAATCAGCCAATTTTTAAACTTATAAAATTTTCTATAGAAATAAAATTTTGACAACATTTTCTATAGAAATAAAATTTTGACAAAATTTTCTATAGAAATAAAATTTTGACAAAATTTTCTATAGAAATAAAATTTTGACAAAATTTTCTTTAGAAATAAAATTTTAACAAAATTTTCTTTAGAAATAAAATGTTGACAAAATTTTCTATAGAAACAAAATTTTGACAAAATTTTCTATAGAAATAAAATTTTGACAAAATTTTCTATAGAAATAAAATTTTGACAAAATTTTCTATAGAAATAAAATTTTGACAAAATTTTCTATAGAAATAAAATTTTGACAAAATTTTCTATAGAAATAAAATTTTGACAAAATTTTCTATAGAAATAAAATGTTGACAAAATTTTCTATAGAAATAAAATTTTGACAAAATTTTCTATAGAAATAAAATTTTGACAAAATTTTCTATAGAAATAAAATTTTGCAAAATTTTCTACATAAAAAAATGTTGACAAAATTTTCTATAGAAATAAAATTTTGACGAAATTTTCTATAGAAGTACAATTTTGACAAAATATTTTATAGAAATAAAATTTTGACAAAATTTTCTATAGAAATAAAATTTTGCAAAATTTTCTACATAAAAAAATTTTGACAAATAAAATTTGGACAAAATTTTCTATAGAAATAAAATTTTGACAAAATTTTCCTTAGAAATAATATTTTGACAAAATTTTCCATAGAAATTAAATTTTGACAAAATTTTTCATGGAAATAAAATTTTGATTAAATTGTTTGTTGAAATAAAATTTTGACAACATTTTCTATAGAAATAAAATTTTGACAACATTTTTTATAAAAGTAAAATTTTGACAAAATTTTCTATAGAAATAAAATTTGGACAAAAATTTCTATGGAAATAAAATTTTGACAAAATTTTTTATAGAAATAAAATTTTTGATAAAATTTTTTGTAGAAATCAGGGCTGTGGAGCCGAAGTCGGATTCGGAGTCTGAAGATTTTGCTGGGGTCGGAGTCGGAATCGTAAAAATTTTGCTCGACTCCGGCTAAACCAAATTTTACAGTTCACATTTTTTGTAACTAAGCAAGTTTTTACGCAAATTAGTTTCCATTGCGTTATTCATTCGATCAATGTACAGCATGATTGTAAATGAAAATCAACTTCCAAGTACGGCTATCTTTTTATGTTTCCTAGAATGTTAGACTAGCAGATGGGCTGGATTGATCCATTTTAATGTCCATATCAATTTATTTGAAATATTTCGAACAATCGAAATTATTTTTTTTTTTAATTTTATTTTAAGATCATATACATATGTGGAATATTGACAGAAAATTTTTTAAAAATTGTTTTGTTTATAGAAAATTTTGTCAAAATGTTATTTCTATAACAAGTTTTGTCAAAATTTTATTTCTATAGCAAATTTTGTCAAAATTTTATTTCTATAAAAAATTTATTCCAAATTTTATTGCTATAGAAATATTTTTTTCTATAGAAAATTTAGTCAAAATTTTATTTCTATAGAAAATTTTCCCAAAACTATATAGTAATTGATTTTTTTATTGGAAAATTTTGTCAAAATTTTATTTCTATAGAAAATTTAGTCAAAATTTTATGTCTGTAGAATAGTTTGCAGAATTTTATTCACTACACAAAAGCTTTTCTAAAATTGAATTTTTATTGAAAATTTTTTGAAAATTTTATTTCTTTAAGAAAAAAATTGTCAAATTTTATTTCTATAGCAAATTTTCTCTAAATTTTTTTTCTTACTGATGCTCACTGATACTCACTGCTACAAAAATGTATTCAAAATTTTATTACTATAGAAATATTTTTTTCTATATAAAATTTAGTGAAAATTTTATTTCTACAGAAAATTTAGTCAAAATTTTGTTTCTATAGAAAATTTTGCAAAATTTTGGTTGCTACACAATTTTTTTTAAATTGTATTTCTATTGATAATTTTTTCAAATTTTTATTTCTATAAAAAATTTGCCAAATTTTTCGTTCTATAAAAATTTTATTCAAAATTGTATTTCTATATATTTGGTCAAAATTTGATTTCTATAGAAAAATTTGCCAAAATTTTATTTCTATAAAAATTTTGTCAAAATTTTGTTTCTGTAGGAAATTTTGCAAAATTTTATTTCTATATAAAATTTTGCAAAATTTTATTTACTAGACAAAAATTTTTCCAAAATTGTATGCTTGCTGATGATACTAACTGCTAAGTCGAAAACTTGTAGAAATGACTCAAATTTTCAAATTTTTCAATGAATGAATCATAAATGCATTTTTGCGAAATTGTCTCAACAATTATAGATATTTCCCACATAGTGCCCGAGATTTTGTAGAAGTCTGATTTGAGATTTTATCAAAATGTAGATCTAAATACAAAGTTGTGCAGAGTATATTATAATCGGCCCGACTTTAGACTTTCATTGCATTTTTATTTTTTATTAAAATTGTGTTACGTCCCATAACGTTAGATTTAAATTTTAAGTACATAGATTTTGTAGAAGTATATACAATTTTGTCTAAATCGACTCAGATTCAAATTCATGCATATGGGAATATAAACCTTGATATAGCTCGCAATAAATTTAAAGGATTTGAGATAGTATCAATAATTTTGAAAAGATACTGTTGGTATCTTTTCATATTATGATGGGTATTTATATCATTATTTTATTTATTAAACATTGCCCTAAATTTGAAATATAGAGTTCAATTGGCATCTAATGTGAAATTAAGACCTTTCTTTGCACACATAAATAAATACGATACTTTATATCGATCCACTTACGGTATCCCCATATTAGAACTACAAATTAGTGGTATTAAAATGATATTTAGTTATATTACCCGGAGTCGACTCCGGAGTCGGAGTCGGAGTTGAGCAAAATTGGCTCGACTCCACAGCCCAGGTAGAAATAAAATGTTGACAAAATTTTCTATAGAAATAAAATTTTTAAAAAATTTTCTATAGAAATAAAATTTTTAAAAAATTTTCTGTAGAAATAAAATTTTTAAAAAATTTTCTATAGAAATAAAATTTTGACAAAATTTTCTACATAAATAAAATTTTGACAAAATTTTCTATAGAAATAAAATGTTGGCAAAATTTTCTATAGAAATAAAATGTTGGCAAAATTTTCTATAGAAATAAAATTTTCACAAAATTTTCTATGGAAATAAAATTTAAACAAAATTTTCTATAGAAATAAAATTTTTACAAATGTGGTAATCGCCCACTTTTTCGATTTTTGTTTAAATATATCAGCCTAACAACAACGCATATCCTTCTATACATATCTGTGACAATTTTCGTTACAAATTTAATTCCCCCGAAATAACCCTTTAAAATAAAAGTCATCTCCAGAACGAGAAAATATCCACAGAATTACATGCCAACTATGTAATTCTGTGAATATATTCCCATGTGTTTTAATTAATTATCTTTTAATGAATATTGGGAAAGCTTCAAAAAATATTGCCTACTTGTAGGGGGTAAATTTTAATTTGTAATACTGCCCGTTTGTCATAAAAATCTAGGAAATCCCTTTAAGACATTATTCGTCATAAATCAATCAAGCGGCAAAAATTATAGAATATTTTTATGTGGACCACTAATATGAAGATAATTTCTTGACAATGGTTTCATAACTCTTGCTCTGCGTTAAGACTATTAAACCTTAGCCCTATGTCAAATTATCAATTAATTATAAAATAATCTAAACAAACAACTTCTTATGTTTTTGAAAATAAAAGGTTTCACTAACTAAAAGGCTTAAAATTCTGCCAACATAATTGGATTAGCAAGTCATATTTCATGACAGGTTAATGAATATTATCGAAAATTGCAAAAACCCATAAGAAACCCAGTCGCTGGAGCTTTCATGGTCTATGGTACTAAGAAAGTTTTGCAGATTTTAATTTTAATCTAAAGGAATTTTAATTTTCTTTTGCACAATTCTAAGTAGTTGTGAATATTTTGTAAAATCCACCTAGTCATCATTTACCCAACATCCGTTGTTAGTTATTATTATTAAAAGCTTCATCTTCATAGAATTCCTTCATTTCCCTGTTTAACTTTTCATATTTACAATGCTGATGAAGTAGAAAATTGAAAAGTTAAAACCTAACTTCTTGCAATGAAAGAGAAAAACTCTGAAAATTCACCAACAAAAATACAGAAAGCCACAACTTTTTTGTATTCCTTCCCTTACTTGGATTTGTTTATATTGTATTCATGCTTTGGTCAATGTTTTGAGGGCTTTTTGTTTAGACTTCTCGATAATTGAAGGTAAAGAAGAAAATTTAACAAAACCAAAAACCTTAAAAACCCATAAGGATAAAGAAGATCTTAGTAAAGAACATCGAGATGGTATGAAAGAAAATGTTGTTTTTTTTTTATTGTTTATAAAACTTTTTTCTCCCTCCAAAAACAGGTTTGAATAAATGTAAAAATTCTTCCCTTGAAATCAAATCATACTCCAAAACGATTTTCGGTAGAGT
This sequence comes from Haematobia irritans, assembly GCF_050003625.1. Lineage (NCBI taxonomy): Eukaryota > Metazoa > Arthropoda > Insecta > Diptera > Muscidae > Haematobia > Haematobia irritans. The sequence continues at coordinate 208,275,497 of NC_134399.1, forward strand.
TTATAAATCCAGACATTGATATCTACCATTATTTGCGGGTGTTTTTTTAAGGTTTACTTAAGTCTGGTAAAAATGGTTTACTTAAACAATTAGGTTTTATTTCAGTTTCGGTAACATTTACACATTTAATTTAATTATGAATTGTGGCATACCCTTTAGGCGGCTATAATTTATAAACTGCGCATTTCGAAATAACAGTTTTAACAGAAAGTTAAATTGTAAAGTTGTACGAAATGTAATTTTTGAGAAAAATTTGTTACTAGCAATATGTAAAAAAATATTTTAAACACTTAAAAAATTTATAAATAAATTAATAACATCCCAGCATAAAAAGCGTCGCTAAAAAAGTAGTGAAAATGTTCTTTTTGGATCCGGAAGTGGTGCCAAAGCGAAGCGATGAATTTAACATGGGCTTGGACGGATGTCCACTATTTCAACAGCCGCTGCACTGAATTTGCATCACTTATTAAGGTGTGAGGCGAATTCATTGTTTTGCATGTGAATTAAGAAATTTTGTGACATTTTGACAAATAAATAATTTTTTTTTAATTTTTTATGATTTTTAATGCATTATAACGTTTGTCTGGAACTTTTGTGATCAAATATTTAAAAAAATTTTTCTACAAAGGATTTAGAATTTTTTTCGGCTAAATTTAAATAATTTATACCATTTTATTAAATCTTAATTTGTTTTTAACCTATTTGAAACACAAAAAAATAAATTTCCCATTAAAAATATGACAAAAGCGAGTTATAAAGAAATTGACTCAGATGAACTTCCTGTGCAGTTAAACTAAAGAACATCTTTGGGAGAGCATATTTGGAAGTTCTTTTAAAGTTGTGCCTTAGAAGAACTCCCAATTTTTATACCCTCCATCATAGGATGGGGGTATATTAACTTTGTCATTCCGTTTGTAACACATCGAAATATTGCTCTAAGACCCCATAAAGTATATATATTCTGGGTCGTGGTGAAATTCTGAGTCGATCTAATCATGTCCGTCCGTCCGTCTGTTGAAATCACGCTAACTTCCGAACGACACAAGCTATCGACTTGAAACTTGGCACAAGTAGTTGTTATCGATGTAGGTCGGATGGTATTGAAAATGGGCCATATAGGTCCACTTTTACGTATAGCCCCCATATAAAGGGACCCTCAGATTTGGCTTGTGGAGCCTCTAACAGAAGCACATTTCATCCGCTCCGGCTGAAATTTGGTATATGGTGTTGGTATATTGTCTCTAACAACCATGCAAAAATTGGTTCACATCGGTCCATAATTATATATAGGCCCCACATAAACCGATCCCCAGATTTGGCTTGCGGAGCCTCAAAGAGAAGCAAATTTCATCCGATCGGGCTGAAATTTGGTACATGATGTTTGTATGTGGTCTCTAACAACCATGCAAAAATTGGTCCACATCGGTCCATAATTATATATAGACCCCATATAAACCGATCTCCAGATTTGGCTTGCGAAGCCTCAAAGAGAAGCAAATTGCATCCGATCCGGCTGAAATTTGGTACATGATGTTGGTATATGGTCTGTAACAACCGTGCAAAAATTGGTCCACATCGGTCCATAATTATATATAGCGCCCATATAAACCGATCCCCAGATTTGGGTTGCGGAGCCTCAAAGAGAAGCAAATTTCATCCGATCCGCCTGAAATTTGGTACATGATATTGTTATGTGGTCTCTAATAACCATGCAAAAATTGGTCCACATCGGTTCATAATTATATATAGCCCCCATATAAGCCGATCCCCAGATTTGGCTTGCGAAGTCTCGAAGAGAAGCAAATTTCATACAATCCGGTTGTAACTTTGATCATGGTGTTAGTATATGATCTTTAACAACCGTGCCAGAATTGGTCCATATCGGTCCATAATTATATATAGCCCCCATATAAAACGTTCTCCAGATTTGACCTCCGGAGCCTCTTGGAGGAGCAAAATTCATCCGATCCGGTTCAAATTAGGAACGTGGTGTTAGTATATGGTCGCCAACAACCATACCAAAATTGGTTGTTAGCAACCAATGGTTGGCAACCATGATTATGAACCATATCGGTTCATAATCATGGTTGCAACTAGAGCCAAAAATAATCTACCAAAATTTTATTTATATAGAAAATTTTGTCAAAATTTTATTTCTATAGAAAATTTTGTCAAAATTTTATTTCTAGAGAAAATTTTGTTCAAATTTTATTCAGTTTATAATAAAATTTTCATCATTGTCAAAATTTTATTTCTATAGAAAATTTTGTCAAAATTTTATTTCTATAGAAAATTTTGTTCAAATTTTATTCGGTTCATAGTCATGGTTGCCACTCGAGCCAAAAATAATCTACCAAGATTTTATTTCTATAGAATATTTTGTCAAAAGTTTATTTCTATAGAAAATTTTGTTAAAATTTTATTTCCGTAAAAATTTTTGTCAAAATTTTCTTTCTATAGAAAATTTTGTCAAAATTTTTATTTCTATAGAAAATTTTGTGAAAATTTTATTTCTATAGAAAATTTTGTCAAAATTTTATGTCTACTTTGTCAAACTGAATTATATACGTATTGGATCGATCTTTTTTGATTTAATATATATCACGTATGGACTTACATAAAATTTAGAAGATGGTGTTAGGAGGTTTTAAGATACCTTGCCATCGGCAAGCGTTACCGCAACTTAAGTAATTCGATTGTGGATGGCAGTGTTTCGAAGAAGTTTCTACGCAATCCATGATGGAGGGTACATAAGTTTCGGCCTGGCCGAACCTACGGCCGTATATACTTGTTTTTTGCTGGGATGTTTATGGAAAAGAGCCTTAATACATACTACAGAAATTTTCAATATTTTTGTCAGCTTTATTAGGGCTAGTAAACTTTGTTTGCTTGAACCATTAAATATTTGCCATAATATTTACTTTTAGCGTGATATTTAAATTCATGAAAAAACTGTTACATACCTCTTAGGCGGCAATAACTAATTCACAGCGTTCAGCAATAACTATTTAATCACCATGTTAAATTGTAAAGTTATTGTATATGTATTATAATCGAACTAAAAAATGTAAGAGCTTCCTTTGAATCAAATCACACTCTAGCTGTTTTTAGTAGAATTTAGAAACCCAGACATTGATAGTTACCATTATTCGGGATTTTTCGAGGTGAAAGTAAAATGGTAAAAGTGGTTTGCATGAACAATTAGGTTTTATTTCATTAAGCAGTTTCGGCAACATTTAGATACATATAGATGGATGTTTAATTTAGTTATGAACTGTAGCATACCCTCTAGGCGGCGGTCAGTTTAAACAAAAATACACATTTCTTGATTAAAAAATTAACTGATTTCATTACCAAATTTCAATTAATTTTTTAATTGATTCAATTAATTTTTTAATTGATTCAATTAAAAATTTAATTGATGTTGATTGCAAAACTCAATTATTTTATTAATAAAAAAAAGGTAACTATTTTCAATTACATTCTGAATTGGCTTAGAATTTTTATTTGGATTAACAATTGATTGTTTGAAAAAAAAAAATTAATTAAAAATTTAAAAAAATGTTCATCACTTGTTTAACTGACTTAGTCTTCCGAATTTGATTAAAAGTTAATTGTATCAATTAACTTTTTAATTAAAAATTTTAAAATGTTCAATCATTGACTTAATTAACTTCATATTTCTATCTTGATTAAAAAGTTAATTGTACCAATTAATTTATTAATTGAACAAAAATTTCAACTTCAATTAACTTTTTAATTGGAAATATTTTGGTGATATTTTTTTCTGTGTAGGAATTGATTTGATATGCGAAAAATTACAATTGGAATATTTAAAAAAATATTTTAAGTACATATAAACTTATAAATAAATCAATAACATGTTTATGGAAAACAGCCTAATTACCCACTACAGAAATTTTCAAAATTTTTGTCAGTTTTGTTAGGGCTAGTAAAATTGGTTTGCTTGAAGAATTAAGCTTTATTCTATTAAGCATTTGCCATAATATTTATGCTTAGCGTGATGTTGAAATTAATGAAAAAAGTGTTGCATACCTTTAAGGCGGCAATTAATAATTCACAGGTTTCTCCAATAACTATTTAATCATCAACGTAAATTGTAAAGTTATTGTATATGTATGAGGATTGAAATAAAGTTTGTTTAAATTTTAAAGTGTTTTTCATTAAGCTTTCCATAATATTTAAAATTTAAATTGCGGCATACCCTTAGGCGGGCTTCAAAATGACAGTTTAAACAATAATAGAAATTGAATTGAATTGCGAAAAAATTGAAAAACTTAATAAGGGCTAGTAAAATTGATATGCTTGAACAATTAAGCTTTATCCCACTAAATATTTGCCATAATATTTAACCTTAATGTGATATTTAAATTAACGAAAAAACTGCTGCATACCTCTTAGGCGACAATAAATAATTCACAGGTTTCTCCAATAACTATTTAATCATCAACGTAAATTGTAAAGTTATTGCGTATGTATGAGGATTGAAATAAAGTTTGTATAAATTTGAAAGTGTTTTTCGTTAAGCACTTTCCATAATATTTAAAATTTAAATTACGGCATACCATTTAGGCGGGCTTCAAAATAACAGTTTAAACAACAATGTAAATTGAATTGAATTGCGAAAAATTTTATACTAGGAATATATTAAAAAATATTGTAAACACATATAAATTTATAAATAAATTAATTACATATTAGGGCTAGGGAAAAGAGCCTAATTACCTACTACAAAAATTTCCAAATTTGTACCAGCTTAATTAGGGCTAGTAAAAGTGATATGCTTGAACAATTAAGCTTTATCCCACTAAATATTTGCCATAATATTTAACCTTAGTGTGATATTTAAATTAACGAAAAAACTGCTGCATACCTCTTGGGCGACAATAAATAAATCACAGCGTTCCCCAATAACTATTTAATCACCAAGTTAAATTGTAAAGTTATTGTGGATGTATAAGTATTGAAATAAAGTTTGTATAAATTTGAAAGTGTTTTTCATTACGCACTTTCCATAATATTTAAAATTTAAATTACGGCATACTCTTTAGGCGGGCTTCAAAATGACAGTTTATACAACAATGTAAATTGAATTGAAATGCGAAAAATTTGATACTTGGAATATATTAAAAAAATATTTTAAACACATATAAATTTATTTAAATAAATTAATAACCTATTTATGGAAAATAGCCTAATTACCTACTACAAAAATTTCCAAATTTGTACCAGCTTAATTAGGGCTAGTAAAATTGATATGCTTGAACAATTAAGCTTTATCCCACTAAATATTTGCCATAATATTTAACCTTAGTGTGATATTTAAATTAACGAAAAAACCGCTGCATACCTCTTAGGAGACAATAAATAAATCACAGCGTTCCCCAATAACTATTTAATCACTAAGTTAAATTGTAAAGTTATTGAATATATGTATTTTAATGGAAAAGGATCTATACGAGGATTGAAATATAGTTTGAATACATTTAAGACCATCCCTTGGAATCAAATCATACTCTAGTGGTTTTTGTCTAAGCCCAGACATTAGGTTAGGTTAGGTTCGGTAAGGTTAGGTTAGGTGGCAGCCCATGTATCAGGCTCACTTAGACTATTCAGTCCATTGTGATATGACATTGGTGCACTTCTCCCAGACATTGATATCTAGTGTTTGCTTGAATAATTAGCTTTTACTCCCTATAATACGTTCCGTATCAGTTGTGAGAATTGTGAGAAAAATTCATCACTAGGAATATTGAAAATAAATATTTGAAACACATTGAAATCTACAAATAAATCAATAATATATTTATGGTAAAAGCCTAAATACATACTACATAAATTTCCGAACTTTTTGTTAGCTTTATTAGGGCTTGTAAAATTGGTTTGTTCGAACAATTAAAATTTATTCCATTAAATAGTTTCCGTCACATTTACCCATTGCGGATTGTTTTATTTAATTAAAAATTGTGACATAAGCTTTAGGCGGCAATAACTAGTTAACAGCGCTTCAAAATAACAGTATAAAAAACAAGCAAAATTTTAATGTTCAAGCAAATATGTTTTTTTGTGAAAAATTTCTCACTGGAATATTGAAAATAAATATTTTAAATAAATATAAATTTATAGATTCATCAATAATATATTTATGGTAAAAGCCTAAATATATACTACAACAATTTCCAAAATTTTTATCAGCTTTATTAAGGTTATTAAAATTGGTTTGCTTGAGCAATTTATCCTTAGCATGATATATAAACTATTGAAAAAAAAAACACCTCCAGATCTCTATTATTATTTGTGGTTGTTTTGAGGTAAAAGTAAAGTGGTCAATTTGGTTTGCTTGAACAATTCGATTTTATTCCATTAAGCCGTTTCCGTAACATTTACACATAGCGGGGTATTTTATTTAATTAAAAATTACGTCATATCCTTTAGGCGGCAATCATTAGTTCAAAGCGCTTCAAAATAACACTTTAAACAATAAGTGAGAGAAAAATTTGTCACTAGGAATATTGAAAATAAATATTTTACAAATATATAAATTTTTAGATAAATCAGCTTTATTAGGGCTATTTAAATTGGGTTACTTGAAAAATTTATATTCTATTTCATTAACAATTTTCCTTTATTTTTAAATTAAAAAAAAAATGTTGCATATCTCTTAGGAGGCAATAAACAAATAACGACATTACGAAATAAATTTTTAATCATCAAGCTAATGTGTATAATTATTAACAGCCTGTTCATGGAATTTTCGTTCGCCTCGAGACGAACGATTCGCCATAAATCACATATTGATATCTCGAAAACCAGAGTCTGTGGAATCCCAATTGTTTCGGTGTTCGATAGTAAATGATAAATAATGAGTTCAGGGCAAAATTCAGGATTTTCTAGAAAATATATCTAAAGTTATTTTAGTTTCAATCTAGACGAACGATTCGTCTCGAGTCGATTTTGTGTTTCATTAACAGGCAGTAAGTATACACTTTAATCAAAAACAAATCGCTCAAAGATTCTAATAAATATTGCCAAAAGTATATTCAAAGAGGTTCGAAAGTGACATTACATTTTTTTTTTTTGAGAAAAATTGTCATTTAAAAATAAATATTTTAACACACTATACATTTATAGATAAATCAATAATGTATTTATGATTAGAGCCTAAATTTATACTACAGGAAATTTCACAATTTCTCTCAGCTTTATTGGGACTTAGCAAAAATGGTTTGCTTGAACAATTAAGCTTTATCCCACAAAGCATTTTCCATAAAAGTTCCTCTAAGATTGATATTTAAATTATTAGTGTCATATTTAAATAATTAAATTATTAACTGTTGCATACTTCTTAGGCGGCCATAAATAGGTAACGGCATTGCGATTGAAATAAATATTTTCCAAAAGTATATTTAAGGAAGACGCCTAAATAAAAAAGATAAAGGCCGTTGAACCTTTGCCACAACTTAGCTGCATATTCATTTCAATTTCTGAATATTCTTTAGGCGACAATAGTTAACTATAACAACTTATCGAAATAATCATTTAGTCCTCAAAAAAAAAAACTATTAATTGCTATAAAGAACTACAGTTTATTTTTGAAAGGAGCCCGAAATATATGGAAGGGAACATTTTAATATTTTTCTGCTTAATTAAGGCAGTTACAATTGATTGATTGAACAATTAAAGTTTACCTACTAGGTTTTCCCAAAACATTTACAAAAAATTGTGGCATACATGCAGGTGCCAATGATTAATTAAGATCATTCTGATATGCTTGCTTATTAATCAACAAGTTGAATTGTAAATTTTTTTAAAATTGTTATGAAAAACCGAAAATAAGTAAATACACTAAAGACAAATAAAATTATTGGAGATCAAAGAAAATTCATAGAAAACGCTCCGATTCAAAGGCGCTCTAATATATGTGAGGGAAAATTTTAAATTGTTTTTTGTCTAATAAACGCTCTTATAATTGATTGATTGAATAATTAAATTTTAGCTCTTAAGTATTTCTCAAACAATTTACAAAGATTTGGGGCATATTCTCGATCGAAAGAAAATTTATAAAAAGCGCCTAAATACACAGTATATTTATGAGAGGCACCCTAATATATGCAAAATAATTTTTTTTCTTCTGATTTATTACAGATGTTACACTTGATTGATTGAATAAGTAAATAAGTAAATTTTACCTCTTAAGTATTTCTCAAAACAAAGAGTTGGGGTATACGTGCAGGTGCCAATGATTAATTAAGATCATTTTGATATGCTTGCTTAATCATCGAGTTGAATTGTAAATTTTTTATAAATTGTTATGAAAAACCGTAAATAAGTAAATAAACTAAAGACAAATAAAATTATTTGAGATCAAAGAAAAGTAATGGAAAGCGCCTAAATACATAGTATTTTTATGAGAGGTGCCCTAATATAGGCAAGGGAAAATTCAAATTTTTCTGATTTATAACTGATGTTACAATTGATTGATTGAATAATTAAATTTTATTTATTAAATATTTCCAAAACCATTTACAAAATGTTAGAGCATACCTTCAGGTGCCAATGATTAATTAAGACCATTTTGAAATACTTGATTAATCATCAAGTCGAATTGTAGTGATTTTTGATGAAAAACTGACAAAAACTACAAAAATATATAGGAAAGACAAATAAAATAAAAAAACATGTTCGGTAATTTGTCCGCTCTACGTAAGCGCATTCGGAAGCAGCTTCTGGTGTATCCATGTCAAGTCGTCCAGAGAAATGTATACGCAGTGCTTCAACACAAATTGATGAGCCCATAACCCATATAGCTTCCGTGGATAGAGCAGGTGGTCAAAATACATAACAATTATCTGTCAGTACCATTAAAATGGGTTATTGTAGACCAAAAGAAAATGTACAGAAAGCGCCTAAATACATAGTATATTTTTGTGAGGCGCCCTAATATATGCAAGGGAAAATTAATTTTTTTCTGATTTATTACGGATGTTACAATTGATTGATTGTATAATTAAATTTGACCTCTTAAGTATTTCTCAAAACCTTTACAAAGAGTTGGGGCATACCATCAGGTGCCAATGATTTATTAATACCATTTCGAAATAATTGCTAATCACCAAGTAGAATTTTAATTGCCTGTTTCTGTATGTCGAACGAGCACTATGGATCGATTGAAATGCATAGAAACAGCTGATTTTTAGTTTTAAATTCGGCTGTTTCTTTCCATTTCAATCGATCGATAGAGCTCGTTCGACATATAGAAACAGGCTGTAATTTTTTTTTTTCTCTGAAAAACTGACAAAAAATAAATGAATGCACTAAAGACAAGTAAAATTATAATAGATCAAAAGATACAGAATGGAAAACGCCTAAATACACAGTATATTTACGAAAGGCGCCCAAATATATACAATAGAAAATTTAAAAAAAATCTGCTTAATTAAGGCTGCTACAATTGAATGATTGAACAATTAAATTTTGCCTATTAAGTATTTCCCAAACTATTAAAAAGTTGTGGCATACCGTCAGGAGCTGATGATTTATTAAGGCCATTTCGAAATACTTCCCAAGAAAAAAAGACCTTCCAAAAGAGAAGTGCGGATACCCAATTTGTGATCCGGATGTAGTGCAAACTTAGATCATATGCAATGAATTTTACATGGGCTTGTCATAGGACGGAAATACTCCATTTAGGGATTTTTTGCATTGATTTAGAAGTTGTGCCTGGAAGTTCATTTGTATGAAGAAATTAAAAAAACAAACAATTTTTTTCCAATTTCAGTTTTTATTTTTTTCAGAATTTTTTGTTAACTTTTATTTTCTTATTATATAATTTTTATAAATATACAATTATAATAGAACAAAAGATACAGAACGGCAAGCGCCTAACTACATATTATTTTTACGAAAGGCCCCCAAATATATGCAATAGAAAATTTTAAAAAAATGTCTACTTAATTAAGGCTACTACAATTGATTTATTGAACAATTAAATTTTACCTATTAAGTATTTCCCAAACTATTTACACTTACCGGGCTTGTTTAAATTAATTTAAAAAGTTGGGGCATATCTTCAGTAGCTGATGATTTATTAAGGCCATTTCGAAATACTTCCCAACAAAAAAAGACCTTCCAAAAAAAATCCGGAAGTAGTGTAAACTTGGATCATTTCCAATGAATTTTACATGGGCTTGTCATAGGACGGGAATACTACATTTTTGGATCCTTTGCATAGCTTTAAATGTTGTGTATGTTTGTATGAAGAAATTTAAAAAAAATCAATTTCACTTTTTATTTTTTTTTCAATATTTTTTGTTACACTTTTATTTTCTTATTATGTAATTTTTATAAATTGAAAAACTTTTTCGCTTCCACCGGGGGTTGAACTTGGGTCTGTTGGCATCATAACTTTATATGCCTTATCACATTCAGCCACAAACGCCACCGCACACGATGCATCAAAACGTTGATTTAATTGTTTGTGATATGAACCCAATATGACACCATTCTAACTACCACTACATGACATTCTAACTACTTCCTGAGATGTTCTTTATTATTATGAATGAAAAAATAACGAACGCTGGTTCAAGGCTCACAAGTGGCAATTTTTTTATTAATTATTTTTCTAAAAAAATATATTTTTTTATAAAAATAAAAATAATTTTTTATACATAGTTTTTATTTTGTTTTTTTTTTTTTGTCGAAATATATTTTTGTATAAATATATAAATTTTCCATTAAAAATCAACAAAAATTTTTACAATTCTCATAATTTGCATAACCTTCTCAAACGAACTTCCATTGATGTTAAAAAATTAAACGGCAAATCTCACCTGGGATGATTTTTTTTATTTTGTATTATTATTTTTTTTTATTATTTTTGACATTCTTATTGATTTTCTATTTTTTTGCGAAATTTAATTGTCCAAAATCTAAATTCCGAGATGCGCTTTAAAATAATGTTTGTGAAACAATTTCCATTTTTTTTGCTGGGTTTAGTTATAAAGTTTTTTATGAAAACCCTACTAAACCTAAACAAATATACTAAAGACAAGTAAACTTATAGTAGACCAAAGGAAAATTTATGCCAAGCTCCTACACAGAAAAAAAATATCACCAAAATGTTTTCAATTAAAAAATTGATTGCAGTTGATTTTTTTTTAATTAATAAATTAATTGATACAATTAACTTTTTAATCAAGATAGGAAGCATTAAGTTGATTAAGTCAATAATTTACAATTTTTAAAATTGTAATTAAAAAATTAATTGATACAATTAAATATTTAATCAAACTCGGAAAAGTAAGTCCGTTAAAAAAGTGATGGATTTTTTTTTTAATTTTTAAATAAAAAATTATTTCAAACAATCAATAATTTAATCAAATTACAGTTACATTATCAATAATTTAATCAATCAGATAAAAATTGATAATAGTTACTCTTTTAATTGATAATAGTTACTCTTTTAATTCAAAAATTTAATAGAGTTTTGCAATCAACATTGAATAAATTTTTAATTGAATCAACTAAAAAATTAATTGAAATTTTCAAATTAAATCAATTAATTTTTTGATCAAATATTTTTTTATACCCAATTAAAACTGTGATTGATACTATCATTTTCGTGATTGAAGACATTTCAATTAAAAATTAATTGGATCAATTAAGTTTGCAATTGAATCAGATTTTTTTTTGTGTGTAAATACATCCCAGCAAAAAAAATTGGAAGTTGTTCCACAAACATTTCTTTTAAAGCCCATCCCAGAATCCCCCATCGAGTTTTTTCAACTTCCGATGCAGTCCTTTTGGACAACTCCACAAACATTTCTTCTGAAGCGCATCGTGGGATCCCCCAATAATTTTTTTCCACTTCCGATGCAGCCGTTTTGGACAAGTGTACAAACACTTCTTCTAAAGCACATCTTGGGATCCCCCAATAATTTTTTTCTACTTCCGATGCAGTCCTTGTGGACAAGTATTAGAAAGAAAGCAATCAGGCTATTTTAAGTGCAAATTTTGTACAATTAAATTTTACAAAAAAAATAGAAAACTAATAAAAAAACTAAAAAAATAGAAATTAATAAAAAAAATAATAAAAAAAAATTAATTTCACCCCCGCTGGGATTTGAACCTGTGCCGTTTGATTTATTCGCTTTCATGGAAGTTCTTTTGAGAAGGTTTTGCAAATTACGAGAATTTTTATTATACCCACCACCATAGGATGGGGGGTATATTAACTTTGTCATTCCGTTTGTAACACATCGAAATATTGCTCTAAGACCCCATAAAGTATATATATTCTGGGTCGTGGTGAAATTCTGAGTCGATCTGAGCATGTCCGTCCGTCCGTCCGTCTGTTGAAATCACGCTAACATCCGAACGAAACAAGCTATCGACTTGAAACTTGGCACAAGTAGTTGTTATTGATGTAGGTCGGATGGTATTGCAAATGGGCCATATCGGTCCACTTTTACGTATAGCCCCCATATAAAGGGACCCCAAAATTTGGCTTGCGAGGCCCCTAAGAGAAGCAAATTTCATCCGATCCGGCTGAAATTTGGTACATGGTTTCAGTATATGGTCTCTAACAACCATGCAAAAATTGGTCCACATCGGTCCATAATTATATATAGCCCCCATATAAACCGATCCCCCGATTTGGCTTGCGAGGCCTCTAAGAGAAGCAAATTTCACTTTACTATACATAACTTTTTTGTCTAATATATACCATGTATGGACTAAATCACAATTTAGAAAACGATGTTAAGAAGTTTTAAGATTCCACAACCCAAATAATTCGATTGTGGATGACAGTCTTTCGTAGAAGTTTCTACGCAATCCATGGTAGTGGGTACATAAGATTCGGCCTGGCCGAACTTGCGGCCGTATATAAAGGGTGATTCTTTTGAGGTTAGGATTTTCATGCATTAGTATTTGACAGATCACGTGGGATTTCAGACATGGTGTCAAAGAGAAAGATGCTCAGTATGCTTTGACATTTCATCATGAATAGACTTACTAACGAGCCACAACGTCGAATTTTCAGTGAATGGGCCCTAGAAAAGTTGGCAGAAAATCCGCTTTTTTATCGACAAATTTTGTTCAGCGATGAGGCTCATTTCTGGTTGAATGGCTACGTAAATAAGCAAAATTGCCGCATTTGGAGTGAAGAGCAACCAGAAGCCGTTCAAGAACTGCCCATGCATCCCGAAAAATGCACTGTTTGGTGTGGTTTGTACGCTGGTGGAATCATTGGACCGTATTTTTTCAAAGATGCTGTTGGACGCAACGTTACGGTGAATGGCGATCGCTATCGTTCGATGCTAACAAACTTTTTGTTGCCAAAAATGGAAGAACTGAACTTGGTTAACATGTGGTTTCAACAAGATGGCGCTACATGCCACACAGCTCGCGATTCTATGGCCATTTTGAGGGAAAACTTCGGAGAACAATTCATCTCAAGAAATGGACCGGTAAGTTGGCCACCAAGATCATGCGATTTGACGCCTTTAGACTATTTTTTGTGGGGCTACGTCAAGTCTAAAGTCTACAGAAATAAGCCAGCCACTATTCCAGCTTTGGAAGACAACATTTCCGAAGAAATTCGGGCTATTCCGGCCGAAATGCTCGAAAAAGTTGCCCAAAATTGGACTTTCCGAATGGACCACCTAAGACGCAGCCGCGGTCAACATTTAAATGAAATTATCTTCAAAAAGTAAATGTCATGGACCAATCTAACGTTTCAAATAAAGAACCGATGAGATTTTGCAAATTTTATGCGTTTTTTTTTTAAAAAAAAGTTATCAAGCTCTTAACAAATCACCCTTTACTTGTTTTTTTGTTGATTTTTAATGGAAAAAATATATTTATACGAAAATATATGCCGAAAAAAAAAAATAAAAACGATGCATGACATAAAAAAATATTGTTTTTTAGAAAAATATTTGATAAAAAAATTCCGCTGGTGAGATTTGAACCTGCGTTTCTTATTTTTTCGTTCATACTAATAAAGAACATCTCGAGAAGCAATTATAATGTTATTCCTTGGTGTCGTATTACGATCATATCACAAACATTTGAATTGACCTTTCGACGCTTTATGTTCAATGGCGTTTGTGGCAGAGTGTGCTAAGGCGTTCTGTTATGATGCCCACAAACCCAGGTTCAACCCCTGGTCGGAGCGAACAAATTTTTCAAATTGTAAAAATTAGATAGGAAAATAGGAAAATAATTGTGTGATAAAAACATATGGATGAAAAAAAGTGAAATTGGTAAAAAAAAAATTTCGCTTTTTAAATTTCTTCATTCAAATTAACTTCCAGGGCACAACTTCTAAAGCAATGCAAAGGATCCAAAAAGGGAGTACTTCTGTCCTATGACAAGCCCATGTAAAATTCATTGGAGATGATCCAAGTTTGCACTACTTCCGGATCACAGATTGGGGATCCAAACTACTTTTTTGAATGCTCTTTTTTTGCTGGGATATTATAGAAATTTTTAAACTTGCTCATATTGAATGAGCTAGAAAAATATATATTTTTTTTTTATAAAATAAAAAATTTTTTAAATAAAAAGTTCCACCAGCTAAGGCTATCAGCTTATCAAAAAAAAAAAAATAAAACTATTAAAAATTTAATTGGAATAACAAACAACGCATACACAGTTGGGTTTGAACACAAAAGGAGACAATTTTCAAGAACAAAAATAAAAACACAGGGTAAATTGTTTAACCCCATTTTAAAATTTAAATCTATTACAGATTTTACATAAATGTAAAAACTACTACTACAATAAATTCTAAAAGACCTTCAAAAGGCCTTGTCACTACAAAACATAAATTTGTACCTTTTTAGTTCTTGGAAAAGAACAAAAAACAAAATTAAGTCATCATACTAAACTCAGCAACTAAAGTTACCTATAACCTTAAACCACCAAAGAAAGTTACTTTGCACCACAAAAAGAAGAAGAAGAAGAAGCACTGTTTTTTTCGCCCTGAAACTAAGCGAAAAATTCCCACAATAAGCCAACCAAAAAGTAAAAAATTATTCGAAAAATGTCATCCAACGAAAGTCATACCGTAACACCGCCACAGTACATTGTAACCACGCCTAGTGAAGCAGATGCTGATGAGGAACGTTCCGAGGCCGGACAAGATGTTGCTGGTGTTCCAAGCAACACCACATCCATGACTACGGTGATGGTTGAACATCAGCAACATCAACAGAGACGTGTTGTTAGTCAAATGTCCCGTCAGATAGCCAGTCGTTCGTTTTCCATAGCCTCTGCTTCCAATTCAATTCTGGAGGAGGGTACTCTGACAGATGGCGATTTACAACAACTACACAAGGCCCAACAACAGAGTCAACAACAGATATTCACATCACAAAAATCCATTTCGACCAGTGCTCGCAGTCAAAGTCTACAATCGTCGTCGGTGACGGGAGCTCCTGGCGAATTGGCCATACAAATAGGTGGAGGATGTGGCAATACCCTGGCCACCATACAATTGGGACAACAATTGAAGGCACAATCGAGCACTTCCATAGTGTCGAGTGAGCAGCGTTCTAGTTTCATGCAGAAAACCTCCTCGACCACATCGTCCACATCCAAATCGAAATTTCAAAGTTTCCTACAACAACCAGAAGCCTCCGATCATCCTTCATCATCATCGTCGGGCACATTTTTGACGGCCCATCAAAAACATGTTCGTCAATTTGTCCGCTCTACGTCTGCGCATTCGGAAGCAGCTGGTGGTGTATCCATGTCAAGTCGTCCAGAGAAATGTATACGCAGTGCTTCCACACAAATTGATGAGCCCATAACCCATATTGGTTCCGTGGATACAGCGGGTGGTCAAAATATGGAACATTTATCGGTCAGTACCAGTAAAATGGGTCTGCATCAGTCCTCCTCGATTTTAATATCGAAATCGGCTGAGACCATAGAAATGAAAACTTCTTCGGCCTCATCATCGGCAGGCATGCGTACGCAATTGACTTTATCCGGAGGTTTATTGGCCCCACCGAATCGTAAAATAACCATTTTGAGTCCCATACATGCTCCGCCAGGGCTGCATGATATGCTTAAGAGGGCAGGTCGTTCACCGTTATCACCACGTATAAGTTTTCCCGGAAGCGAAGCTGATTTGTTTGGGTAAGTTCGTAATTTTTTTTTTCATATTAAAAAAAAATCAAAATATAAATACAGCTTAAAATATAAAGATTAAAAAATAATAACATAATTAAATTATTTTCTTATTTAAAATAAAATTATTTTTGTTTTAGAATATTTAGAATAAAAATATAAAATAAAACCATTTATTTTAATTAAAAAAAAAATAAAATAAAACCCAGATTTCAAATTTGTTTATTATTTAAAAATGGGGTTTTAGCCAAATTGAGCTTTTTTATTTTCAATTAAAATTAAAAATTTTTTAAACTCCAAACAATTCAAAATTTGACGTAGGGAAAGATTTTAAAAGCTTAATTTTTAAATTAAAGAAAAATTAAAAATGTTGTCTTCACAAACTCAAACAACTAAAAATCCAATTTTTAAATTAAAAACCAAAAAAATCAAAATATGTTTTTTATATATTTTTTTTTTTTGTTTTAAATAAAAATTAATTGTTTTCTTAAGTTAGAGATTTCGCACTCAGTGAATTTCTTTGCAAAAGTTTTAATTTTATTTAAATAAAACAAATTATTTGTTTTTTAAATCCTAAAAATTCATTTTTATTTATTTTAAATAAAAATTTAAAATTTTCCTTATGTTTGGGATCTTTTATTTTATTAAACTCAAAATTTAAATACAGCATCAAATATACATATTTAAAACAATAATTAAATTCTTTTCTTCTTTAAAATAAAATATTTTTTATTTAAAATAAAAAAATGAAACAAAAACCACAAAACCACTATTTAAAATAAGAAACCAATATAAAATAAAACCCAGATTTAAAATTTTTATTTTTTTATCTAAAAAAATGGATTGTTAGCCAAAATGCGCTTTTTTATATGAAATAAAAAAACTATTTTTTTTAAACTCTAACCAATTCAAAATTTTGGCGTAAGGACAGATTTTAAAAGCCTAATTTTTAAATTTAAAAAAAAATTAAAATTTTGCTTTTATAAGATATTGTATGTTTTCCCAACATTTGTAGTCTCAAACAAACTCAAATTTGAGCGTAAACAATTATAAACTTAAAACAAAAAAAAATTGTTTTTTTTATATATATTTTTTTTTTTGTTGTATATAAAAATTAAATTTTTTCCTTAAGTTAAAGATTTCGCATTCAGTGAATTTTATTTTATTTAATTTTTTTTATATAACATAAAATTAACTAATCTTAAAAATCCGTTTTTGTTTATTTTAAATAAAAATTTTAAATTTTCCTTAAGTTTGGGATCTTTTATTTTATTTTCCAAATGTATCACAATTTCCATTGAAATTCTTTTTCAGGGATAATTTATAAATCAAACAAATTTAAAATTTGTATTTTTAATTTAAAACAATAGGGGTTTTTTATGATTTTGTTTAAATAAAAATTTAAAATTTTTTTAATCTCAAACAAACTTAAAGTTGTACATAAAAATAACATCAAACTGAAAGATATTAAATATAAAATTTTTAAAATTCAAAAATAAAAATATAAAATAAAACCTACGCTCAAATTTCAGTTACGCTCAAACTGAAATTTGAGATATTACATATAAAATTTTTTAAAATTCAAAAATAAATGTTTGAAATCTGTTTTTTTTTAATTTTTGTTTATATAGAAAACATTTTTTAAATGAAAACATCAAACAAAGCACAGATTTCAAATTTTTATTTTTTAAATTAAAAAAATTTTGATATTTAAGATATTTAAATTTGATGATATTTTTATGTAAATTTTTAAGTTTGTTTGAGATTAAAAATATTGTAAATTTTTATTTGAACAAAATAAAAAAATATATATCAAAGACCTATTGTTTTAAATTAAATATAAACATTTTAAATTTGATTTTCATTTGATTTTATTTTTTTATTTATTTGATTATTTGAATTTAATATAATAGGGTTTTGACGATTTTTTGTTTTGATTTTATTTAAATAAAAATTTACAATTTTTTTAACTTCAAACAAACTTTAAATTGTACATAAAAATAACATCAAATTTAAAGATATTAAATATCAATTTTTTTTTTAATTAAAAAATAAACATTAGAAATCTGTTTAAGTAGAAGACATTTTTTAAATGAAAACATCAATCAAAACACAGATTTCAAATTTTTATTTTTTAATTTAAAAAATGTGATATTTAAGATATTTAAATTTGATGTTATTTTTATGTACAATTTTAAGTTTGTTTGAGATTAAAAATATTGTAAATTTGTATTTAAACAAAATCAAAAAAAAAAACTATCTATCAAAAGTTAAAAATAAAGTCAAAGTTTTAAATTAAAAATAAAAAATGCAAATAAGATTTTTTTGAAATTTAACTAAATAATAATGTGTTTTATACTAAATAGAAATTTTATTTGATAATTTTGTTTTAAATAAAAATTCACATTTTTTTTTTAATCTCAAACAAACTTAAAATTGTACATAAGAACAACATAAAATTTATAGATCTTAGAAGTCCAATTTTTAGTTTGAAATAGAAATGTTTATTTTTTAATTTAAAAAATTTGATGTTATTTTTATGTACAATATTAAGTTTGTATGAAATTAACAATATTGTAAATTTTTATTAAAACAAAATCAAAAAACAAAAAATATAAAAACCTATTGTCTTAAATTAAAATTTTAAAACAAACATTTTAAATTTTATATTTGATTTTTTTGAAATTTAACTAAATAATAATGTGTTTTATATTAAACAAAAATTTTATTTGATAATTTTATTTTAAATAAAAACTCACAATTTTATAAGCATAAGAACAACATAAAATTTATGGATCTTAGAAGTCAAATTTTTAGTTTGAAAAACAAACAAAAAAAAAAACTTTTTTTAAAATCTGGATTTTATTTTTTTTATTGTAAATAAAAAAATAAACAAAATCAAATAAAAACCAGGTTTAAATTTTTTTTAAATAAAATGTAAAAAAATAGGTTTTTGATGCCCTATTTGATTTTACTAAAATAGAAAATCACATTTTTTTTTCAATTTCAAACAAAAATTGTGCATAAGAACAACATCAAATTTATAGATCGTAAAAAATCTAATTTTTAAATGAAAAAGTAAACATTTTAAATTTAGGTTTTATTCGATTTTTTTCTATTTTACATAAAAAAATATTTATTAAAAAAATCAAATAAAATTTGAATTTAAAATTTTTATTAAAAAAAATTATAATTTTTGTTATCTCAAACAGATTTAAAATTATGCATAAGAAAAACTTCAAATTTATAGAACTACAAAATCAAATTTTTAACTAGAAAAATAAAAATTTTAATTTTCTTGGCTTTAAGTAAACACTCACAATTTTTTAATCTCAAACAAACTAAAAATTGTTCAATTTATATATCTTAAAAATTCAATGTTTAAAATGAAAAATAGAATTTTAAAATCTGGATTTTATTTTTATTGGATTTTATTTTTATCTGGATTTATTTTTATTTTTAGTAAAAAAATTATATAAAATAAAAAAATCACATGAAACCCAGATTTCAAATTATTATTATTTTTTTTCATAAAAAAAAAAATAAGGTTTTATTTGAATTTATTTAAACTAAAATTCACATTTTTGTTTTAATCTCAAATTTTTTTAATCTCAAACAAATTTAAAATTGTTCACAAGAACAACATTAAATTTATATATATTAAAAATTCAATTTTTAAAATTAAAAATAAATTTTTAAAATCTGGGTTTTATTCGATTTTTTTTTATTTTTAGTAAAAAAATTTATTTTGAATAAAAAAAAATTAAATCCAAAAAAAAAACAATAAATAAATAAAAATCTGAAATTTGGGTTTCAAATTTCAAATTTTTATTTATTTATTTTTTTTTTTCATTAAAAAAAAAAAACATTTTAAGGTTTTATTTGAATTTATTTAAACGAAAATTCACATTTTTGTTTTAATCTCAAATTTTTTAATCTCAAACAAACTTAAAATTGTTCATAAGAACAACATCAAATTTATATATCTTAAAAATTCAATTTTTAAAATAAAAATAAATTTTTAAAATCTGGGTTTTCTTTGATTTTTTTTTTATTTTTAGTAAAAAAATTTATTTAAAATAAAAAAAAAATCAAATGAAACCCAGATTACAAATTTTTTATTTTTTTCATTAAAAAAAAACATATTTTAAGGTTTTATTCGAATTTATTTACCGAAAATTCACATTTTTGTTTCAATCTCAAATTTTTTAATCTCAAACAAACTTAAAATTTATATATCTTAAAAATTCATTGTTTAAAATGAAAAATATATATATTTTTAGTAAAAAATTTATTTAAAAAAAAATAAATAAAATGAAACCCAGATTTAAAATTTTTTTTCATTAAAAAAACATTTTAAGGTTTTATTTGAATTTATTCAGATTTCACAAATTCACATTTTTGTTTTAATCTCAAACAAAGTAGAATTGTGCTTAAAAACAACAACAAATTTCATTGTATGAATTTCTTTGCACAATTCATTTTTGTTTTTTTTTTATTTTAGTAAAAAAAATTATTTAAAATAAAAAAAATCAAATGAAACCCAGGTTTCAAATTTTTATTTTTTTGATTAAAACAAAAAAAAATATTAGGGTTTTATTTGAATTTATTTAAAGGAAAATTCACATTTTTGTTTTAATCTCAAATTTTTTAATCTCAAACAAACTTAAAATTGTTCATAAGAACAACATCAAATTTATATATCTTAAAAATTCAATTTTTAAAATGACAAATAAATTTTTAAAATCTGGGTTTTATTAGATTTTTTTTTTATTTTTTGTAAAAAAAAAAATAAATTAAAAAAAAAAAACATTTTAAGGTTTTATTTGAATTTATTTAAACTAAAATTCACATTTTTGTTTTAATCTCAAACAAAGTTAAAAATGTACTTAAAAACAACAACAAATTTTTAGATCTTAAAAATCTAATTTTTAAATTGAAAAATAAAAATTGGCAAATGTTTAATTACTTTTTTTTAAATTTAATCAAATTTTTAAGTTTGCGATTCCACATTGTATGAATTTCGTTGCACAATTCATATTCGATTTTTTTATTTTTAGTAAAAAAATTTATTTAAAATAAAAAAAACCAAATGAAACCCAGATTTCAAATTTTTGTTTTTGTTTTTCATTAAAAAAAACATTTTAAGGTTTTATTTGAATTTATTTAAACGAAAATTCACATTTTTGTTTTAATCTCAAACAAAGTTAAAATTGTGCTTAAAAACAACAACAAATTTTTAGATCTTAAAAATCTAATTTTTTAATTGAAAAATAAAAATTGAAAAATGTTTAATTACTTTTTTTTAAATTTAATAAAATTTTTAAGTTTGCCATTCCACATTGTATGAATTTCTTTGCACAATTCATATTCGATTTTTTTATTTTTTGTAAAAAAATTATTTAAAATAAAAAAAGCAAATGAAACCCAGATTTCAAATTTTTATTTTTATTTTTAATTAAAAAATAAGAAACATTTTAAGGTTTTATTTGAATTTATTTAAACTAAAATTCACATTTTTGTTTTAATCTCAAATAAAGTTAAAATTGTGCTTAAAAACAACAACAAATTTTTAGATCTTAAAAATTAGATCTAACTAATCTAATAAAAATAAAAATTGGAAAATGTTTAATTATTTTTTTTTTTTAATTTAATAAAATTTTTAAGTTTGAGTTTCCACATTGTAGAGATTTCACTATTTCAGGTTTTCACAATTGTAAGGGTTAATTTTAATTTTAGCAAATTCTGACAATAAAATGAACGAAAAAATTGTTCTTACGTTTGATAAATTCCCTGATTGAAAAAACCTTCCTCCATTGACAACTGGTTAATTTATAAAATTTTTTATTAAAGCATTTAAATTGTATTTCATTTGAAGCAATGTCTTTGACTCCTTCCAATGTCTCCAATCTTTTCAAAAAACAAAAAAATGTAGCATACTCTAAGGCTTTAATGTTTGCACGAAGCAAAAACTTGCATAACATTAAGTGCAAATTTATGTGCGTTTTTCCTTCTTTGTATGACCAATCTTTCTCATAGGATTTGTTGAAATAAATCTTAAAAGTACAAGGACATTATATCCTTATCAGGATTAACATGAGAATATAACATAATTTAGAATTGTCACACATATATATATATATACAACAAAAAATATATTATCATGTACACAATACTTTCTAATGAATGCCTGCAGAAAAATATTAAAAAAAAAAGTTACTTTACTATGAAACCCAAAAAATGGCCATAATTTATCCACAGAATATTTTTGCACATTTATTTGCACAGTATGGGAGGCTTAACAAAAACCATCAGCATTATATGGTTCGAGTGGTGGCTTAGAGTCGGGATCTTGGTGATTGATATATTTAATCATTGAAGATTTTTCAATTAAAAATTATTTGTATTAATCAATTTAATTATTTAACACAAACAATATTTGTTTGTATTATAAAGTTTTTCTATGATTATCAATAGAACTTAGAAAATTAATAGAATCGAAATATATCTCAATTAGTTTTGTATTACGTTTTTTTTTTTTGTTTTAATTTCTTCTTTACAATTCAATTAGCTAAGTAACTAGAAAGAAAACTGCACAAATCCATTGCATACAAATGGGGATAATTTTGTATAACAACAAACTTCACCATCAACAACAAAAAATAAATGCAAGTTTATTAAACCATTATAACATTTTAAACATTCAGCCACTTTAGAAGCCAAAGCATGCTCTTAAGTATTTTTTTTCCATACCTCAATTACTCTACATTCTCCAGTAGCTACTTCAATGTGCAGTAAAGAGTTTGCAGTATAGCGTTTTTTGCTCTGCTGTTACCTCCCTTTTCATGCATTTATTCGATAATTACGATAATGTTAAGTATTCACTTCACGCTTCATGGAGTGCTGCATATAGTGCTACAGTGTAGATGCTGTAGACATGCATCACTATCAGTTGTAGTATGGGGAGCAAACCACCACAATGATATTAACTGTGTTTTTTTTAATTTCTCCCAAAAATATGCAACATATTTTGAAAATGTTTTTTTTCAAGATTTCATAAATAGATAGAAACGAAATAGCTTATACTTTTATGCATTCTAGATCTCTATAAGATTGAAGCATTTTTTGAAACTTTTCATGAAACGTGTATTTTCTATTTCCCGCAAAGCTGAGAAATTCCTAAAAAATATTTTGAAATATTGCATACTTTTTGGATTTTTAATATACTAGCATAAAATACTGCTATTCTTAAAGGTCATTAAGGCAGTAAATTGTGGCTTTAGGTTAGGTGGCAGCCCGATGTATCAGGCTCACTTAGACTATTCAGTCCATTGTGATACCACATTGGTGAACTTCTCTCTTATCACTGAGTGCTGCCCGATTCCATGTTAAGCTTAATGACAGGGGGCCTCCTTTTTATAGCCGAGTCCGAAAGGCGTTCCCCATTGCAGTGAAACCACTTAGAGAAGCTTTGAAACCCACAGAAATGTCACCCGCATTACTGAGGTGGAATAATCCACGGCTGAAAAACTTTTTGGTGTTCGGTCGAAGCAGGAATCGAACCCACGACCTTGTGCATGCAAGGCGGGCATGCTAACCATTGCACCACGGTGGCTCCCGTGCCTTTACTTTGTACCATTTTAACATATTAATTACGTTCGCCTAAAACTATGCTCTGAATGAATTTTTACAAACTGAAATTCCCAAAAGCATGCAATATTTTATGAAAAAATCAATTTTAAAAATGCACAAATGCTCAAAAAACGATCAAAAATGTAGATTAATTTTAGAAAAATTTAACTAAATTTTATAAAAGCGACGATATGATGCAAATATTAGATATAATACATTTTGGATCATAGTGTGGCATTTTGACGCTAGTAATATGGTCCTGGGAGACTTGGACTCCATAACAGATAACATAAGGTTGCAAAACATGAAATTATGGTTAAATCGCAAACCGTATGGAAATGCAAAAGCCTGACCAACGTATAGTCGAAATACAGCAACATCTGAATCATATGCCGGGACATACCGGAGGAATAAGAGGAAAGTGGCAAATGAAGTAGGAATGGAAAGGCAAATAAACTGGCGATAAGAGCTAGGACTCATAAGGAAGTGAGCTTAGAGAAGGCAAAAACAATAGAGACAACACGGGCCGAGTTGGATGCCGATTCATCCACGGGAGCACAGTTACCACAGTTATTAAAATTCTACCAAAAATGGTAGATTTTTTACTGCTTGGTAGATTGGTAAAATTCTTGATGTTTCTACTAAGACTCTGCAAAATATTCTTCTCCAACTGAGAGGTACTTGCATTTTCTATATAAATAAAATGTTGACACAATTTTCTATATGGAAATAAAATTTCGACAAACTGTTCTATAGAAATAAAATTTTGACAAAAGTATCTGTAGACATAAAATTTTCACAAATATTTTTATAGAAATAAAATTTTGACAAAATTGTCTATATAAAAAAATTTAAAAAAAAATTTCTATATGAAAATAAAATTTTGAAAACATTTTCTTTAGAAATATAATTTTCACAAAGAAAATTTTTATCTTTAGAAATAAAATTTTGACAAAATTTCCTAAAAAAATATAATTTTGACAAAATTTTCTATATGGAAATAGAATGTTGACAAAATTTTCTATAGAGATAAAATTTTCACAAAATTTTCTATAGAAATAAAATTTTTACAAAATTTTCTATATGGAAATAAAATTTTGACAAATTTTTCTGCAAAAAACAATTGACAAAAATTTCTGTAAAAATAAAATTTTGACAAAAATTTCTATAGAAATAAAATTTTGCAAAATTTCAATAGAAATAAAATTTTGACAAAATTTTCTAAAAAAATAAAATGTTCACAAAATTTTCTATAGAAATAAAATTTTTACAAAATTTTCTATATGGAAATAAAATGTTTACAAAATTTTCTATATGGAAATAAAATTTTGACAAAAATTTCTGTAAAATTAAAATTTTGACAAAATTGTCTATAGAAATAACATTTTGACAAAACTTCTATAGAAATAAAATTTTCACAAAATTTTCTATAGAAATAAAATTTTTTACTAAATATTGGAAAATTTTCTATAGAAATAACATGTGGACCAAATTTTCTATATAGAAATAAAATTTTGTCAAAATTTTCAATATAGAAATAAAATTTTTACAAAATTTTCTATATAGAAATAAAATTTTTACAAAATTTTCTATATGGAAATAAAATTTTGACAAAATTTTCTGCAAAAAAATTTTTTTGACAAAAATTCCTGTAAAAATAAAATTTTGACAAAATTTTCTATAGAAATAAAATTTTCACAAAATTTTTTTTTAGATATAGAATTTTTACAAAATTTTCTATATGGAAATAAAATTTTGACAAAATTTTCTGCAAAAAAAAAATGTTGACAAAAATTTCTGTAAAAATAAAATTTTGACAAAATTTTCTATAGAAATAAAATTTTGACAAAATTTCTATAGAAATACAATTTTCACAAAATTTCCTTTAGAAATAAAATTTTGACAAAATTTCTATAGAAATACAATTTTCACAAAATTTCCTTTAGAAATAAAATTTTCACCAAATTTTCTATAGAAATAAAATTTTTTACTAAATATTGGAAAATTTTCTATAGAAAGAACATGTGGACAAAATTTTGTATATAGAAATAAAATTTTGTCAAAATTTTCAATAGAAATTAAATTTTTCTATACCAAAAAATTTTTTTTCCAAAGAAATAAAATTTTGACAAAATTTTCTATATGGAAATAGAATTTTGACAAAATTTTCTATATGGTTATTCAATTTTGACTAAATATTGGAAAAGTTTCTATACAAATAACATTTAAACAAAATTTTCTTTTGAAATAAAATTTTGACAAAATTTTCTATAGAAATAAAATTTTTACAAAATTTTCTATAAAAATAAAATTTTTACAAAATTTTCTATAGAAATTAAATTTTGACAAAATTTTCTGCAAAAAAAAAAATTCTGTAAAAATAAAATTGTTACAAAATTTTATATAGAAATAAAATTTGGCAAAATTTTTATACAAATAAAATTTTCACAAAATTTTCTATAGAAATAAAATTTTTACTAAATATTAGAAAATTTTCTATAGAAATAACATTTGGAAAAAATTTCCTATATAGAAATAAAATTTTGTCAAAAATGTTAATAGAAATTAAATTTTTGACAAAATCTTCTACAGAAACTAAATTTTGACAACATTTTCTTTAGAATTAACATTTTGACAAACTTTTCTCTAGAAGTCAAATTTAGGCAAAATTTTCTAGAGAAATAGAATTATGACAAAATTCTCTATAGAAATAAAATTTTTACAAAATTTGTCTATAGAACTAACATTTTCACAAAATTGTCTATATGGAAAAAAATTTTGACAAAATTTTCTATATGGAAAAAAAATGTTGACAAAATTTCCTATATGGAAATAAAATTTTGAAAATATTTTCTTCGGAACTATAATTTTCACAAAATGTTCTATATGGACAAAACTTTCTATATAGAAATAAAATGTTGTCAAAATTTTCCCTAGAAATAAAATTTTGATAAAATCTTTTGCAGAATTGAAATTTTGACAAAATTTTCTATAGAAATAACATTTTGACAAAATTTTGTATAGAAATAAAATTTTGACAAAATTTTCTATAGAAATAGAATTTTGATAAAATTTTCTATAGAAATAAATTTTGTTTTTGATCTCAGCTTAAAGCCATGCATTGACTAAACTACAAGTGTAGCTTAATCAACAGAGGAAAAGTATGCTTGTAAAATTTATTTGGGCAAAGCCCTATAGACTGCAAGATGGTTGGATGTACAGCTGTTTCGGAATTACCACATTCCTCATCAGCATCCTCTACTTGCAGCAAAACTATCAACCAATTATCAGAATAAATTCGGGTAATTCACTCAACCCAAAGTGAACTACACTTGAACCTCCCGAAAAAGGGTTTGATAGTCGGCTACTGCCTAAACAAATTTGCCAGCATATCTAAAGAAATAAATTTTGACAAAATTTTCTATAGAATTAAAATTTTCACAAAATTTTCTCTACAAATAAAATGTTGACTAAATATTGGAAATTTTTCTATAGAAATAACATTTGGACAAAATTGTCTGTATGGAAATAAAATGTTGACAATAGAAATAAAATTTTGACAAAATCTTCTACAGAAGTGAAATTTTCTCTAGAAATAAAATTTTGACAAAATCTTTTACAGAAATGAAATTTTGACAAAATTTTCTCTAGAAATAACATTTTGACAAACTTTTTTATAGAAATAAAATTAAGACAATATTTTCGATAGTAAGAGAATTTCGACAAAATTTTCTATAGAAATAAAATTTTGACAAAATTTTGTATAGAACTAAAATTTTGACTAAATATTGGACAATTTTCTTTAGAAATAACATTTAAACAAAATTTTCTATATAAAATGTTGACAAAATTTTCTATAGAAATAAAATTTTGACTAAATCTTCTACAGAAATGAAATTTTGACAAAATTTTTTATAGAAATAACATTTTGACAAAGTTTTGTATAGAAATAAAATTTTAACGAATAAAATATTGGCAAAATTTTCTATAGAACTAAAATTTTGACAAAATTGTCTATAGAAATAATATGTTGACAAAATTTTCAATAGAGATAAAATTTCTAAATTTTTTTCTGTATGGAAATAAAATGTTGACAACCTTTTCTGTAGAAAGAAAATTTTGACAATATTTTCTATAGAAAAAAAATTTGGCAAAATTTTCTATCTGGAAAAACAATTTTGAAAACATTTTCTTTATAAATAAAATGTTGACAAAATTTGCTATAGAAATAAAATTTTCACAAATTTTTTTTATATGGGATTTATTTATTTATTATGACAAAATTTTTTATAGAAATAAAACATTGACAAAACTTCAATATGGAAATAAAATTTTTACAAAATTGTCTATAAAGAAATACAATTTTGACAAAATTTTCAATATAGATACAAAATTTTGACAAAATTTTCAATATAGAAACAAAATTTTGACAGAATTTTCTTGATGGAAATAAAATTTTGACAAAATTTTCTGTGTGAAAACACAGATTTGAAAAAATTTCTAAATGGAAATAAAATTTGACAAAATTTTCTATAATTTTTATTATATTTTTCCCTTGCTTTGTATACTTTCTCTTAAAACTATTGGCTTCTAGTGTGAAGTAAGCTGGTAATGTGTGATAATAAACTATGCAATAATCTAATTACATTGCCTAAAACCATGCTCTATTTCAAAACTTGATATAAAAAATATTTGCATATTGTAATCATTTCTGGTAAAAACACACCTAATATAACCATCGTTTGGTATGCAGCAACAATTTCAATATATAGACTACAGGTTTCAGTTGCTGTGGAATTCCTCCATATAAACTTTTTCATCTTATCAAATATTAATTCCAGAAACAATGAACAAATTAAAACCCCACGTATCTAGGTGTTGTAATTAATGTAACCTAGATAAAGTATATAAATATATAAAATTAATAACAATTACACACAGATATGGTTTACAAGGCATTATTTAAAAAAAAAAGTTTTTTTTTTAACACTAAAATGTATTTCAACACTAAAGCTTTCAGACCTATGCATTTTTTTTAATATTTCTTTTTTTTTCTTTTTTATAGGTAAGTTGCACATAAAGCTTTGGATGTTTATAAATTGATAAGTAAGTCGGATTTGTGTAAGTACTAAATATTTTTAATATTTAAGCTTAACTGTAATGGAATTTGTGAATTATAAATATGACAACCTAAACAACTGATTATCTAATAAACAGAATTTAATATATTTTCAACACTCTTAATATTTTTATACAAAAAAAAAAGACACCTGTTCCAGAAAATTGAGTATTTCAGCTCTTTCAATGTCTGCCTCAATTAAAATTTGTAATTTCGTGTTAAATAGTGAAGCATTTCAACATTATTTCATAACGAAGTATTGCATACTTTTAGGGTCTAATATCCGTACAAATATATTGCATAACTATAGGGGTAATTTGGTATAAGCACGCTACAGCCTTCAATAATGGCGCTATCGTCCTGAAATTTGGCACAGATTCGTCTTTTGTTTGCAGGCAGGTCAAGTTCGAAGATGGGCTATATCGGTCCAATTTTTGATATAGTCCCCATATAAACCGACCTGCCGATTTAGGATTTTGGGCTTATAAAAACTGTAGTTTTTATCAAATTTGCCTGAAGTTGGAAATCTAGAGGTATTTTAGGACCATCAAAAATTGTACCGAAAATGGTGCCTTTCGGCCCATGTTTTGGTATTGCCCCCATATGGACCGATTTTACTTCTTGGACGTTTAGAAAAAGTATTTTCTATCCGATTTGCTTGAAATTGCACAACTTGAGGTATTCTACGACCATAAAGAGGTGTGCCGAAAATGGAGTGTATCGGTCCATGTTTTTATATAGCCCCCATATAGGCCGATCTCCAGATTTTACTTCTTGGTCTTCTAAAATCCGTAATTTTTACCCAATTTGCCTGAAATTGGAAATCTAGAGGTATTCTAGGACCTTAAGGAGGTGTTTCGAAAATGGTGAGTATCGGTCCATGTTTTGATATAGCCGCCATATAGACCGATCTCCAGATTTTACTTCTTGGGCTTCTTCCATAGTTTTTATCCAATTTGCCTGAAATTGAAAATCTAGAGGTATTCTAGGACCATAAAGAGGTGTGCCGAATATATTGAGTATCGGTACAGTTTTCGATATAGCCCCCTTATAAACCGGCCCTCCGATTTGGGGTCTAGATTCTAGAACTGCAATTAAACGTGCTGAATACTGTGTATCCTTCCATGTTTTGGTATAGCCCCCATTACACCGATCACCCGATTTAACTCCTATGGTTTCTAGAAATTGTAGTTTTTATCCGATTTGCCACAAATTGAAAATATACTGGCATTTTAGACCCATAACAAAGTGTATATGATTTAGTTTTATCGGTCCATTTGGTAAGGTCTCCATATAGACCGATTTCGCTTATTGAGAGTATAGAAGGCGCACTGATCATAAAAATTGCATGAAACTGAATGCAACATTTTCAGATTTTACTTCTCGTAATCATTTAAATAATTGGGATGAAAATCCACAGATTTTAGGTTTCAAATCAAGGCGTTATTTCATCATTTTCTTGCACACTTACAAGAGATGTTTATGATTCCTCTAAAACGCAAACAAAAAATGGTTCTTATAAATTCAGAATCTGATCTAGTCTTAATAGGTAAAATCTTTACATTAATCTGTGGGAAGCGTACTGGTTGAACTGATCTGTTTGGGAAGAGGAAACTATTATATTTGATTCATGGTGGTGTGTATTTAAGATTCGGCCCGGCCAAACTTACTACTGTATATACTTGTTTATTGCATGTCTATGCTACTTCTTATTTGGGTGAGAGCATGCTATGCATAAAAGTGAAGCGAAAAAACTAAAATTTATTCAAAAACTTAAGATATTTCATAAAAAGTACAAAGTTGTTTCTTGCAAACTACGAAAAATTTGGAAGAACTTTTCTTCGTAAGAAGAACGAAATATTTCGTACTTTTAATGAAAAGTTTCTTTGGTTGTAAAACAATGACAAATTTCGTACTTTCAACGAAATGTTTCGTTCTTTTTACGAAGAAAATTCTTTCGGTGTACGTTGTCTTAAAAAAGTCTGGCAGAAGCCTGTGCAAAAATCATAAAATTATGTACGGAGTTTCCATTTACGGACAACCCTCTACTTTCAATTTTCAAATAACCGGCCAAAAGGGAACCCTCTCCCTTCGCTCCATCCCGACCAGATATAGGAAAACCACGTACCTTATATTAAATTCACAAACTACCCAACGCTCCCTATAAATTCCAAGTAAATCAACAAAGTTTATTTCACTATTCCCCTTCCCCAACCAGATATTGAAAAATCATGAAATCATATAATTTTATCACCTCCTCCCACGTTCCCTGTAAATTTCAAGTTGATCGGAGAAGGTTAAATTTTATTCTATAGTTTTAAAAGGACGTCACTTTCCCCGATAAAGTGTCGACAAACACCGAAGTGAATAGCACCCTTAACCTTCCCTGTAAATTCCAAGAAAATCTAGAAACTTTCCTTCAAGTGTGGGGCAAGGAGAAGGTTCCCTCCCCGACCAACTATCCAAACAACTGGTATACCATATTGATTTCATAACCTTCCCCAAGGCCTTTATAAATTTCAAGAAAACTTGAGAATTTTAGTTTTAGAAGAGGTCCCCCTTCCCGACCAAATATCGAAAAGTGATGTAGCGTATCTTGTGCAAAATACCCAGAAAATGTCAAACTAATTATAAGCCCAATTTTCAAAAATCAGCCCCTCTCCCCGTCCAAATATCGCAAAATCATATATCCCATAATCTCTCCCCATGTCCTCTGTAAATTTCAAGTAAATTGAAAAAGTTTAATTGTTTCTCTGTATAATATATACTTAAGGTGAAGCGGATTTCTCCCTATGCCATTTTATTTTTCCCAAATATTAAAAAATCAGGAACCCGGTTTTTCCGTAAAATCTCAGTCGGAGGACTTTATTTTTGTTTTCACTGTACATTAAAAATTCGGACAAAGCGGAGGTATCCCTCCCCGACCAAATATCGAAAAATAAAGTAGCCGTTCTTTGTCTAGACGCTCCCTTCAACCTTCCATGAAAACTTCAAGCAAATCGGATAATTTGGTCCAATTCAGGTCCAGGTACCCCATATTAATTTCATAACCTCACCGCATGTTCTCTATAAATCTCAAGTAAATCAGAGAATTTTACACTCAAAAAAAAGTGAACTCTCTATTTCACTAAAGCCATATTAACTTTATATTAGTTCATAGAATCATTATGTTTGGAAAAAGTTTATTTTAGTCAAATAATTTTTTGCGTATGTTAGTTAAATGAACTAAAAACCGGGAAAAAGTTATACACAAATAAAGCATAAAGATTTCCTAATTTCGTATTTCTTACAAAATAGTTCATTATTTCTTTAAATTTTTAAATTTTACCAAAAATGTGTCCATCGTGAACTTCGTATGTCACTAAAGACATTCTTGCAATTTTGAACTCCAAGATTTCTCTTAAAACTACAAAATTTTCTTTAACTACTGAAAAAATTTAGTTATGTCTAATAAATTTTCTTGAATTTGTCGAAAAATATTTACTTATTTTTGCCATATTGGAGTGATGCCAGCGCTTGTAATACCGTTTAGTTAAAATTTTCTAAAAAAGTTCCAAATTTTCTAAAATTAATCGAAAGTTATCTTTCCTGATGGGTTCACTGTTTTTTCAGTGTAGTTTATTCACTGTACTGTAAAAAAGTCGGACAAAGAGGATGTCCCCCTCCACGACCATATATATCGTAAAATAAAGTAGCTCATCTTTTTCTGGTTGCCATCGCCATCCCTCACTGACAATTTCAACAAAACCTTTGGTCAACTTTGGTCCAATTTTCAAAAAGTCGGACAAAG
This sequence comes from Haematobia irritans, assembly GCF_050003625.1. Taxonomy (NCBI): domain Eukaryota; kingdom Metazoa; phylum Arthropoda; class Insecta; order Diptera; family Muscidae; genus Haematobia; species Haematobia irritans. The sequence continues at coordinate 208,308,202 of NC_134399.1, forward strand.
GGGAGGCGTCCCCTACGATTTCTGAAAGTTTCAAGTAAATCGGTTCAGCCGTTTCCAAGCTTACCCGGAACATACAAACAAATATACAAACATACTTTGAATTTTATATATATATAGATAACTTGGGTAAATCTCTTCATCTACTTCCAAATAAAATTAAAATAACACAGAAAAAAATTCGCGAAAATTTTTCCAATTAAAGTCTTAATTGAGATTAAAAAAAAAAATTCAATTAAAAATGTAATTGATTCAACAAATTGTTTAATTGAAACAAAAATCAATCACAAAAGTTTTGTTTTTTAATTGGAACAATTATTTTTTTTTTTTCAATTTACTTTCAATTCATTTTTAAATTGACACTATCATTTCTGTGATTGAAGACATTTCAATTAAAAACTTAATTGGATCAATTAATTTCGTGATTGAATCAGAAAAAAAAATTTGTGTGAAAATATTTGCATATTTTTAGGCGAGTTCACTAAGCTCCTTATGTGTGCAATTTCGGAATCATATATTATATTGCCTCTAATATATGATGTGGTCCGACCCCAAGAGTTCATTGGGAGTAACTATAAACCGGAATAACTGTAGGGCTGCAGATCTCGGCGATGTAGGATGTAGGAAGATTGTAGGCCCGGATACCGCGGGATTGGTTTTGTTAACAGATGGAGATGGTATATTGGAGGGTCCATTTCTGTGGTTTTTAAAAGTCAGTGTCCCTAAAACAGATGGTTCTACCATCCCGTCCTGCGAATGCATTATTATTTGTCACCGGCTTCTTTCTTCTAACGTCAAACTTTTTTTAATTCATTGAAAAAATTAATCAATTTAGTTTTTAAAATTAGAAAATTATATAAGAAATTACTTACAGAATTTTCCATTCCCCTCGATGCCATAACCATAATAATAATGATTATAGGAAACCTAAAGAACCCTTTAAATTTAAAGCAAGAACAGATAAATCATGGTTTCGTAATGAATATACGAGCAAGCAAAGACATCATGCCAAACACGCCAAGTTTCCTTTCATTTCCTGGAATACAGACTTCACAAAGTTAAAAAGTCCAAATTCCATACAATCATAAGGTTAATTTGGTCAAGGCAAAATAAAGGCAAAATTTCCATGATTTTCAAATACCATAAAAAAGAAGCAAATCACACCCACAAACAAAGAGACAAACACCCACACATACAACTCTCTAATCATACTGTTACAAATATGAAGAGTCGGGTAATGGTGTTTGTAATGATGTTAGTAGCGAATCCTTGTATTTATTTGGTCAGTTTGTTTATGGTGTTATCAGGTCCAAAATAGAAAAGCGTGGGAATTTTCCAACCCTAAGTAACCACGAATACAGAATAGAGCACACAAAAAAAAACAAATCTCTTGGGACACGGTCTGTGGCTGCTTCCCCCAAAAAAGGATTAATTTTTGTTTTCATTTTATTCATTATATAATATTTTTTTTTTTGGGTTCCTGAAATAATGATGCGGCTTAACATAATATTTTTTTATAGTTTCATTTGATATTGATGGGATGGATAATTGGCCTTTGGATATGAGAACAAAAAACAAAAAACACTTTCAACAAAATTTAAATATAAAATAAATAAATGCTGGCTTGCTTACAGCCTCATCATTATTATTAATATTTAATTTTATGATGACTTTTTCAACACAATTTTATATACCAAGCTTTATTTATCGCTATGGTGACCTACGAAAAAAAGCAAATAATTTCTATGAGTAATGTAAGCAATGCGGTTGACTAAATATAAATTCATGAAATTTTGCAATAAAAACCACATCAAATTTAATTAAATCCAATGGCTATTTTCGAGAAATGAAAACTAATACAATTATGTGCTACTGGAATATTTTTGTAACACCTACTTTTTAGAATGGGGAGCAGTATAATAAGATGGAAATTTCATTGGTGACATTGAGGCGTAGCATATTCAATTCTAATGAAACCTTCTGCAAATCAAATGAAACTTTTTCAACTCATATGTAACCATGTCGAATGGACTCAATCTAGAAACAGAACAGGATTGTACTTTTACCAGATAATGTAAAGTTTGGTCGGGCCGAATCTTAAATACCCACTACTATGGAACACATAGAATAATTTTCCTGGAAACCATATTCTACACTCAAAAAAACAAAAGAGAACCCTATATTTTACTAAAGCCGATTTCATCATATTTTATTTCAGGGACCTATTACATTTCAAGAAAGTTTCCATGATTTTAATACTTTTTTGCTCAAGTTAGATAAATTAACTAAAACAGAAGAAAAAATTAAACAGATTAACCCTTATCCTGTACTTAACAAAAATACCACATATTGTATTAGTGGGTCAATTTTCCCCAATATAAATTTATTCATATATATGTATTTTAAACATTGTTTTGGCACTTTTTTATAGGGTTCAGCCAAACAGAGCTTTAAACTCAACTAGTTCTTGAGAATAAAATTCTTATACAAAAAAAAAAAAAAAAACAAAAGTTAAAATGTTTCAAGACGAAATAATGATCATACAAAAAACTATACTCATATAAAATTGGTTTGGGCAATTTTGACCCACTAATACAGGATAAGGGTTAACTAAATTCGTGTCTCCCAAAAAAAAGTTGAGAATTTCTTAAAATTTAGACATTTTACTAATAATGCGTCCATCTTGGACTCCGTATGGCACTAAAGACATTTTTGTAATAATGAATTTTTTCCTTCAAACTTTGAAATTTTCTTTCACAAGTACAAAAAAAATTAATTATGTTAAATAAATTTTCTTGAATTTGTCGAAATTTTAGAATTTTACCAAACTATAGAGAAATGTTTACCAATAACTACCAAATCAAACCAATCTTGCCTTGCAAAGTTTTATTTCGATTGCAAATTTTGTCAAATTTTTATTTCTGCAGAAAATTTTGTCTAACTTTTATTTCTGTAGAAAAAATTTTATTTCTATAGAAAATTTCTATATTTTCTATTTCTATATTTTCTATAGAAATTTTATTTCTATAGAAATTTTTGTCGAAACTTTATTTCTATAGAAAAATTTTGTCAAACTTTTATTTCTATAGAACTTTTTGTCAAAATTTTATTTCTATAGAAATTTTTGTCGAAACTTGATTTCTATAGAAAATTTTTTCACAGTTTTATTTCTGTTGTCAAAATTTTATTTCTATAGAAAATCTTGTCAAAGTTTTAAATCTACAGAAAACTTTGTCAAACTTTTATTTCTATAGAAAATGTTGCCAAATATTATTTCAATAAAAAACTTTGTCAAAATTCGTTTTCTATCGAAAATTTTGTCAAAATTTTAATTCTATAAAATATTTTGTGAAAATTTTTTTCTATAGAAAATTTTGTCAAAATTTTGTTTCTTTAGAAAATGTTGTCAGAATTGTATTTCTGTTGTCAAAATGTTGTATATATAGAACAGTTTATCAAAGTTTTATTTCTATAGAAAATTTTGTCAAAATTGTATTTCTATAGAAATTTTTGTCTAAATTTTATTTCTATGGAAAATTTTGTAAAAATTTTATTTCTGTTGTCAAAATATTATTTCTATAGTAATTATTGCCAAAATTTAATAAATATAGAAAATTTTGTCAAAGTTTTATTTCTATAGAAAATGTTTTCAAAATTTTATTTCTATAGAAAATTTTGACAAAATTTTATTTCTATAGAAAATTTTGTAAAAATTCTATTTCTATAGAAACTTTTGTTTCTATAGAAAAATTTTTCCAAATTTTATTTCTATAGAAAATTTTGACAAAATTTTATTTTTTAGAAAATTTTGACAAAATTTTATTTTTTAGAAAATTTTGTCAAAATTTTATTTCTATAGACATTTTTGTCAAAATTTTATTTCCATAGAAAATTTGGACAAAATTTTATTTCTATAGAAAAATTTGTAAAAATTTTATTTCTATAGAAAATTTTGTCAAAATTTTATTTCTATAGAACATTTTTAAAAATTTTAGTTCTATGGAAAATTTTGTAAAAATTTTATTTCTATAGAAAATTTTGTAAAAATTTTGATTGTATAGAAAAATTTGTCAAAATTTTATTTCTATAGAAAATTTTGTTAAAATTGTATTTCTATAGAAAATTTTGTAAAAATTTTGTAAAAATTTTGTTTCTATAGAAAAATTTGTCAAAATTTTATTTCTATAGAAAATTTTGTCAAAATTGTATTTCTATAGAAATTTTTGTCAAAATTTTATTTCTATAGAAAATTTTGACAAAATTTTATTTCTCTCAAAAATTTTGTCAAAATTTTATTTTATAGAAAATTTTGTCCAAATTTTATTTCTGTAGAAAATTTTGACAAAATTTTATTTCTATAGAAAATTTTGTCAAACTTTTATTTCTATAGAAAATTTTGTCAAAATTGTATTACTATAGAAATTGTTGCCAAAATTGTATTTCTATAGAAAAAATTGTCAAAATTGTATTTCTATAGAAAATTTTGTCAACATTTTATTTCTATAGAAAATTTTGTCAAAGTTTTATTTCTATAGAAATTGTTGCCAAAATTTTATTTCTATAGAAAATTTTGTCAAAGTTTTATTTCTATAGACATTTTTGCCAAAATTTTATTAAAATTTTATTTATTTATAGAAAATTTTATTAAAATTTTATTTATTTATAGAAAATTTTGTCAAAATTTTATTTCTGTTGCCAAAATTTTATTTGTACAGGAAATTTTGTCAAAATTTTATTTCTATAGAAAATTTTGTGAAAATTTCATTTATATAGAAAATTTTGTCAAAATTTTATTTCTTTAGAAAATTTTCTCAAAGTTTTAGTTCTATAGAAAATTTTGTCAAAATTTTATTTCTATAGAAAATTTTGTCAAAATTTTGTTTCTTTAGAACATTTTGTCAAAATTTTATTTCTTTAGAAAGTTTTTGTCAAAATTTTATTTCTGTTGTCAAAATTTTATTCCGTATTTTGTTTTTATATTGTGGGTTTGTACATTTCTCAAAAGAGAAATGTTTGTATGAATTTGTTTCGGCATAAGCCGGCTATCATAAACCTTTTGTCGGAAGGTTCAAGTGTGGTTCACCATGGGTTTAGAGAACTCCCCGAATTTATTCTGATAATTGGTTGATAGTTTTGCTGCAAGTAGAGGATGCTGATGAGGAATGTGGTAATTCCGAAACGGGCGCCCATCCAACCATCTTGCAGTCTATAGGGCTTTGCACAAATAAATTTGACAAACAATCTTTTCCTCTGTTGGTTAAGCTACTCTTGTAGTTTAGTCAACACAATGGTTTTAAAGCTGAGATCAAAACAACAAATAAAGTTTTATTTCTATAGAAAATTTTCTCAAAATTTTATTTCTACAGAAAATTTTGTCAATATTTTGTTTCTATAGAAATTTTTGTCAAAATTTTATTTCTATAGAAATTTTTTCAAAGTTTTTTTTTTCTTTAGAAATTTTTGACCAAAATTTTATTTCTATAGAAATTTTTGTCACAATTTTATTTCTATAGAAAATTTTGTCAAAGTTTTATTTCTATATAAATTGTTGCCAAAATTTAATTTCTATAAAAAATTTGGCAAAATTTTATTTCTATAGAAAATTTTGCAATATTTCTATAGAAAATTTTCCAAATTTTATTTCTATAGAAAATGTTGTCAAAATGTTATTTCTATAGAAAATTGTGTCAAAGTTTTATTTCTATAGAAAATTTTGTCAAAATTTTATTTATATTGAAAATTTTGTCAACATTTTATTTCTATAGAAAATTTAAAAAAAAAATCGTTTTATTTCTATAGAAAATTTTGTCAAAATTGTATTTCTATAGAAAATTTTGTCAAAATTTTATTTCTATAGAAAATTTTTCATTTTATTTCTATAGAAATTTTTTTCAAAATTTTATTTCTATAAAAATTTTTGTCAAAGTTTTATTTCTATAGAAAATTTTCTCAAAATTTTATTTCTGTTGTCAAAATTTTATTTCTACAGAAATTTTTGTCAATATTTTATTTCTATAGAAATTTTTGTCAAAAATTTATTTCTATAGAAATTTTTGTCAAAGTTTTGTTTTTTTCTATAGAAATATTTGCCAAAATGTTGTCAAAATTTTATTTCTATAGAAAATTTAGTCAAACTTTTATTTCTATAGAAAATTTTGTCAAAATTTTAGTTCTGTAGAAAAGTTTTCACAGTTTTATTTCTATATAAATTTTTGTCAAAATTTTATTTCTGTTGTCAAAATATTATTTCTATAGAAATTATTGCCAAAATTTGATTTCTATAGAACACTTTGTCAAAGTTTTATTTCTATAGAAATTGTTGCCTAAATTTCATTTCTCTAAAAAATTTGGCAAAATTTTATTTCCATAGAAAATGTTGTCAAAATTGTATTTCTATAGAAAATTTTGTCAAAATCTTATTTCTATAGAAAATTATGTCAAAACTTTAATTCTATCGAAAATTTTGTCAATGTTTTATTTCTATAGAAAATTTTGTCAAAATTGTATTTCTCTAGGAAAATAAATATATACACAATTTGTGAAGTTCCTTTTATTTAGAGTGGGAAATTTTGCAAAATCTACCAAATCATCAGGAATTCTACCAATTTCCCAAACAGTAAAAAATCTACTATTTGTGGTAGAATTCTAACAACAGTGGCAACCGTGTTACTATATCAAAATATGGGCCGCTGTATACCAAATTTGCCGCAGTTAGGTTAGGTTAGGTTAGGTGGCAGCCCGATGTATCAGGCTCATTTCAGTCCATTATGATACCACAGCGGTGAACTTCTCTCTTATCACTGAGTGCTGCCCGATTCTATGTTAAGCTCTATGTTCAGCTACCCGATTCTATGTTAAGCTCAATGATAAAGGACCTCCTTTTTATAGCCGAGCCCGAACGGCGTTCCACATTGCAGTGATTAGCTTTGAAACATTCAGAAATGTCACCAGCATTACTGAGATGGGATAATCCACCGCTGAAAATCTTTTTGGTTTTCGGTCGAAGCAGGAATCGAAACCACCGGCATGCTAACCATTGCACCACGGTGGCTCCCAATTTTGGCTCAGTTCGTTATGAACTTGAACTACTTCCGTGCCCTCAGGAAATCGGAGATCGCTCTATATTTAGTATTGGTCAACGTATACCACTTCGAGTTTATGTCTTAGGCAAATTCAAGTATATAACTGCGAATATCCTTTTGTAAAACGACAAAAAATTAGCACACAGAACAAAACCAAAATTTTTTGTATAGCAAGCATGAACTAAATCGTGCGAAAATTCAACTAAATTATATTCCACATTTTGAGATTTCCACAAAGTGTTGTTTGAAAGCAGGAAAATTTAATATCCTTGAGTACTTTTTAACTGCAACTCATGAAATTACACCCTGCCATAGAAGAAAAAATGAACTAAAAATAAAGAAGAAGATCATTGGCGCTAAATGATGACAATTTCAATAATACAGTAGTTCATTTTTACTATTTTTTGGGGAATCATACGAAAATTGTTTTTCGCTTTAGTTCATATTGAACGTATCTGAACTTTATAACCACATTTATGTAGTTCATAAACTGTTTGAGATAAAAGGAAAATTTCATTGGGTTATGGAAAATTTCGAAAAAACAAAATCATAAAAATAAATAATAAAAAATATTTGCAATAAAAAAGTTGAATTTTTCGTTAGTTTAACTACAGAATTGTTTTTCGGTGCAATTAAAATTTTGTACTCTAAACCCTTATTATAAAACATTTATTGGGGTAGCCAGTTAATATGTTTTTAAAAATTTTAAAACGACGATAGTTAAAAAACCCGAACGATATAAGACGTTTCTATGTAGAAGGGCTTTAAAAAATACTTTCGATTAATTACTAAATTTCTTTTTATCTCTTTTTAGAAATTAAAATTAAATTTTGAATTACGAAAAAAAACACAAATTACTTCAAATTCAATTTTATTATTACAAACTGCTACACCATTTTCAATAAATTCTATGAAGGTATGATTTACGCCATTAATCCTCTCTGGTGAAAATCTCGCCAAACAAATAAATGTATGCTAGCTCTGTGGTCGACTATTGTCATTTTACGGTGATGCATATGAAATGCATGACAAATGAACTCAAATAAATTGAAATAAAATATCCTTGCAATGTGGCACAATGAATGATTGTAAAATTCTGTGAATAATTCGAACATTTTCTACTGTGAAGAGAGGAAAAACACAAAATCAAACAGTGACAATAAAAGCAAAACCAAAAAAAAAAAATGCATTGACATTCAAAAAAAAAAAAAAATATTACAAAACCCTCCATTCTACACTCTAGTGTAACCGTAATCACAAATATTCACTCACTCTCATACATATATTGTCATCCCCCCATTATAACAATCCAGAGAGAATGCACCTTTTGTCCTATGGAATATAACGAAATTTACTACATGACAATGATGTATGCCCAACAACGAACTAAATTGCAAGGTTGTTAGCCAACTTTGCAAGTAAAATATTCTGCATATGTTACATACTCTGATATATTGCCATCGTATGGTAATGATACATGAACGCCCAAATGTATGCTACACTTACCCATGTGTTACAAGCAGTCAACATAAAACCATAATTTAAATTGTAACCACACACAAAATATTGCAAATTGATCGCACACTTATGAATGTGAGTTATACGAATCTATATTAGGGAGATGGGAGTGTGTTCATGCGTGAGTAAGAGAGTGAGAGAGAGCGAGTGAGAGAATGAGTTTGACTGAATGAATAGATTGTGTATTGAGTAGAATCAAATTGTAAAATGTGTGTTACCCACATTTCTCACAAATTCCCAACTCCACACGCACATACACACACACTTTCATTTCTGTATTTGACATTGGCAATTTGCATTCTTGTATCCAGCACTCATTGTATATTCCATTTGATTGGAATTAAAATTTCAATACTTTCAATTCAATAAGTCTTCAATTTTCACAAGCTTCATAAGAACATAATACAAAATGTAATAGAGCGTACACAATTAGCCAAATATTGTAAATCTATTCATACGTAGAGTAGCCGAGATTCATTAGATATGCAGGTATGTGAAAAATTGTTTTCTTTTGATAAACGATTTTAGATTGGCCACACTGCAGGAGAGAAATAAAATTCTTTTCTATTTTATTTGTTAATTATGCAAATATTATTGTGAAATATTTTGGACATTTTTAGGAAAATAAAAAACAATAATTTTTTTATTTTTTTATAAGCAAGTGTGGGTCATAGCAATTCAGGGTAAAACTCTGGCTACATAGAAGTGCATATCGGGCGAAAAATATATAGGAAAGTTTTATCTAGATCTGAACCGGTTTATTCTAAAAAAAATTTTTGCTCTTATCGGAACACATACGCGTGCCAAATTTTAAGTCGATTTGCACTAAAACTACGACCTAGACGTTGATTACAAAAATTGGTTTACTGACAGATGGACATGGCTAGACATGGCTAGATCTATTCAGTGGCCAGCCATGGGCTTTATTGTCAAAGACATAATGTGTTATATCTCGTCTTTTTCTGACAGTATTGCCACTATTCTTTTGGCTCTTGTCCCCGAATTGTGAGGTTTTCGTCCCCAAAAATCCCCAATTTAAATTTAAATTCCTCATAACAATCTCCTATAAATTTTTGACAAGTTTTTTTTTTTCGAAAAAAAGTAAAGAGAAAGGCTGTATTGTAGACAATCAGTAATAATTTAAAATATAAAATTTTGTCAAATCCAGTAAACTGCAATAAGATCAAGATTTCGAACTACAACACCAAGAGACTGGTGAACGTCTTACAAATACTGGAGAAAATAGGAGTTCAATCTCCGTGTATTTATGAACGAAAATTTACTTTTAAATATTCAAGTAGTAAAATTGGGTTGTGCAACAAGATACTTCATAATTTTTTTTTATGTAGAAACGAAATTTTTACAAAATTTTCTATAGAAATAAAATTTTAGCAAAATTTTCTTTAGAAATAAATTTTAGACAAAATTTTCTATTGAAATAACATTTTGACAAAATTTTCTAAATATAAATAAACTTTTGACAAAATTTTCTAAATATAAATAAACTTTTGACAAAATTTTCTATATAGAAATACATTTTTACAAAATCCTCTATATAGAAATAAAATTTTGACAAAATTTTCTATATAGAAATAAAACTTTGACAAAATTTTCTATAGAAATAAAATTGTGACAAAATTTTCTATATAGAAATCAAATTGCGAAAAAGTTTTCTATATAGAAATAGAATTGTGAAAAAGTTTTCTATATAGAAATAAGAATATGACAAAAATGTCTATAGAATTAAAATATTGACAAAATTTTCTATACAGAAATAAAATTTTGACAAAATTTCCTAAAGAAATTTAATGTTAAAAAATTTTCTATAGAAATATAATTTTGACAAAAATTTCTATAGAAATAAAATTTTTAAAAAATTTTCTATACAGACAACAAATTTCGACAAAATTTTCTATAGAAATAAAATTTTGAACAAATTTTCTATACAGAAAAAAAATTTTTACAAAACTTTCTATACAGAAAACAAATTTTGACAAATTTATCTATATACAAATAAAATTTTGACAAAATTTTCTATAGAACTAAAATTTTAAAAAAATTTTCTGTAGAAATAAAATTTTGACAAAATTTTCTATAGAACTAAAATTTTGAAAAATTTTTCTATAGAAATAAAATTTTGACAAAATGTTCTATAGAAATAAAATTTTAACAAAATTTGTTACATAGAAATAAAATTGTTGTTTTTTTTATCTCAGCTTAAAGCCATGCATTGACTAAACTACAAGTGTAGCTTAACCAACAGAGGAAAAGTATGCTTGTCAAATTTATTTGGGCAAAGCCCTATGACTGCAAGATGGTTGGATGTACAGCTGTTTCGGAATTACCACATTCCTCATCAGCATCCTCTACTTGCAGCAAAACTATCAACCAATTATCAGAATAAATTCGGGTAATTCACTCAACCCAACGTGAACTACACCTGAACCTCCCGAAAAAGGGTTTGATAGTCGGCTACTGCCTAAACAAATTTGCCAGCATATCTCTTTTCCTTTGCCAAACTCAAATCATCGATTTGAATGTATTTGGCTGGGTTTGTTTTTGAGCGTGCTTCCTCTATATTCATTCGTTTTGTTTGTTATTGTTGGCTTCTCTTCAATCGTTATTGTTGTTTTTTGATCTCAGCTTAAAGCCATGCATTGACTAAACTACAAGTGTAGCTTAACCGAAACAGCTGTACATCCAACCATCTTGCAGTCTATAGGGCTTTGCCCAAATAAATTTGACAAGCATACTTTTCCTCTGTTGGTTAAGCTACACTTGTAGTTTAGTCAATGCATGGCTTTAAGCTGAGATCAAAAAAACAACAATAACGATTGAAGAGAAGCCAACAATAACAAACAAAACGATAGAAATAAAATTTTAACAAAATTTTCTATATAGAAATAAAATTATAACAAAATAGCATATGAAGAAAAAAAGCAGAAAAAATGGAGAATTAAAATTTGCTTCCCAGAAGCAAAAATACAAAACCTAAATTTAAAAGATAATTGTGTCTTAAAAGTATCCTTACTCGTATTCTCCGCTTCTTTGGCTCGGGATCAATACCAAAATTTTTACAGTAAAGACAAAATCTTTGGAACCGGGCATATTTTTTTCAGTGTAGAAAGAAAAATGTCTATATAGAAAAAAAATTTTGACAAAAATATTCTATAGAAATAAAATTTTGACAAAATTTCCTATAGATTAAAATTTTTGACAATATTTTCTATAGAAATAAAATTTTGACAAAAGTTTTTATATAGAAATAAAATGTTGGCAACATTTTCTATCGACATAAAATTTTAACAAAATTTTGACAAGAGTGTGTGTATAGATAGATATAGATTGTTACAAAATTTTTTATATAGAAATAAAATTTTGACAAAATTTTCTATAGAAATAAAAATTTGAAAAAAAATTTTATAGAAATAAAATGTTGACAAATAATTTCTAAAGACATAAAATTGTGACAAAATTTTCTATATAAAAATAAAACTTCCCAAATGCAAAATAAATACCTTTAAGCCTATTTTTATACCCTTCACCACTACTGTGGTACAGGGTATAATAAGTCTGTGCATTGGTATGTAACGCCAAGAAGGAAAAGTCTGAGACCCATCGTGTAGTATACCGATCGTCTTAGAATGAAATTCTCAGTCGATTTAGCGATGTCCGTCTGTCTGTATATGTAATTTTGTGTGCAAAAAACAGCTCGCAGTTTAAGTCTGATCATCCTCAAATTTGGCACAGAGGTTTACATTGGCTCAACGACAATCGCTATTGATTTTGAAAAAAATCGGTTCAGATTTAGATATAGCTGCCATATATATTTATCACCGATCTGGTCATAATTGACGTATTTATAAACGTATTTTCTCAAAATTTCGGGCAGCCAAATATTTTGGGGCTTTCGTAAGATATGCAAAACATCAGCCAAATCGGTTCAGATTTAGGGATAGCTCCCATATATATCTTTTGTCCGATTTGCACTTATATGGCTTCAAAAGCCAGAGTTTTGCCCTGAGTTGCTTCAAATTTTGCATAAGGAGTACGTTTGATAGTATTGTTAATAGTGCTGAATTTGGTTGAAATCGGTTTTGATTTAGATATAGCTCCCATATATATCTTTTGTCCGATTTGCACTTATATGGCTTCAAAAACCAGAGTTTTGCCCTAAGTTGCTTCAAATTTTGCATAAGGATTACGTTTAATAGTATCGTTAAGTTTGCCAAATTTGGTCAAAATCGGTTTATATTTAAATATAGCTCCCATATATATGTACGCCAGAGTAGGGGAAATATGGTAGAATGTTTCATATTTTAGACCCATTTTCAATGGGAGTTTCCTCCAATTGACTCGATAGTTTCCACAGAGAATACATTTAATATGCTATTTAAGTGTGCCATCTTAATCTAATATGGCAAAAATACCCACATTTTACACAAAATTCTGTGATGATGGTCGACAGAATGGTCGAATTTTAAATAAAGCTCCGGCTTGTGGAAATATCACCCGAATTTGCCAAATAATATATCACAACCCACAATTGATCACATATCTTGGCGAGATTTGATCAATATCCTTGTAAAATCGCCACTGCTGAGTAGCAAAAATTTTAAATATTACTCAAATTGCCCTATATCTCGAATACATATGTATATGTTTCATCCCAGGGTGTTAGCCGATTTAATTTTTAATTCTAGCGATTTTGTAGAAGTACAAAAAATTGTCTCCAAATCGTTTCAGATTGTATATAGGAATATAAATTTTGATAATAACTCCCAACAAATTTGAAGGAGTTGATACGGTAACACAAATTTTCAACAACAAAATTTATTAATTTTCCTGCAACAAATAAATTTGTAATTTTGATAACCATTAATACAAATAAGTTGTTAGCAATCTTTGCCATCAGAAGGCAACAAATAATTTGCGATATCAACAATCTAATTTGTAAGTAATTTGTTGAGCACCAAACATTACAAAATATTTGTTATTGAACGTTACGTTTAACCCTCAACAAATATCTTGGAATTTGAACGAAAATATTTGTATATGAACGTCTATTTATAATCTGTAACAAATTTATTGGTGTCTTCAAAGATGTGATTTGTTTGCGTTTGTTAATAAGCAACAATTTTTTTTTTGTTTAACAATTGTTCTCTATAAACTTCAAGTAAATAAAAGAGACAACCCCTTCCCCGCTCAAATATCGACAAAAACTTGGCGTTTGTCGTTCAGAGACAATCAAAACATTTTTTTTTTCAAGATTCAAAATGTCGGGTAAGAGGAGCTCCCGGAGTTTATTTTTTCACTGTACCTAAAAAAAGTCGGGTAAAGGCATCCCTCCTCGACAAAATATCGAAAAATAGTTGCCAACCCGAACCTACAAATTGAAGCAAATCTGAGAACTTTTGTGCAAATTCCAAAAAGTGGGGCAGGTCTCGTACAACAAATACATTTAAGAAACCAACAAATACATGCTTTTCTGTATTCTCTCAGGAGTGACGTTTACTTGCTATAAAACACGTGCTCATACTCATTTTGTTCTAACGGTTCTCAGCGATGTGTGCGTCACCAGTCTTGTTATTTTTGTTTTTTGTTTTCAAATCTATAGCTGTCAATTATTTTCTCAACACAACAATTTTCAGGATGTTTTTACTATTTTCTCTGTCAAGCATCTACAAACACATTTCAACAACAAATGCCTCATATTCAATAGACAAATTTGTTGAGCATCAGCAGTTTTTACATACAAATAAAGTTGTTAATATTTATTTACGGATATTTTTTTGTGTGTACTTGTTTATTTATCGGTTTATACTGAGGAGAATTATGACTTATATTAACATCTAGCATAATAGCATAATTCAACCAAATCGGATGATATTTGCTCCTCCAAGAGGCTACGGAAATCAAATCTGTGGATCAGTACTTGCACTCCAAAAAAGTGAACCCTATATATCACTTAAGTCGAGTTAAAGTCTATTTGAGTTCATGGAATTATTACATATTAAGAAAGTTTCCATGACTTCAATAATTGTTTGCAGAGGAAAAAATTAAACACAAATGAATCTTAAAGGTTAATTAAATTCGTGTCTCCCACAGAATAGTTCAGAATTTTGTAAATTTTAATAATAATGCGCCCATCTTGAATTTGGTATGACACTAAAGAAATTTTTGCAATTTTGAACTCAATTTTTTCTTTCTTCAAATTACGAAATTTTCTTTAATAAGTGAAAAATAATATTTTACTTATTTACTTATTTTTGTGAAATCGGCGTGACATCTACGTTTCTGTTTTAATTAAAATTTTCTAAAATGAACCAAAATGCCCCTTCCTAGTGGGTTCACTGTTTTTTCAGTGCAGGACATTTTTTTTCGGTCATATAGTGTAGGTTATCAAGATATATCAAGTCAATCCGAAAAAACCAATATTGCTATATGCTAATTGATTATTATGAAACCACTGTGCAATTGTAACCATACAAATGTTCGAAACCTAGACAAGTTTGGTTATTGCAAGCCACAAGAAAGTGTCACGTAGTTTAAACATTACCACTTACATTTGTTATTTACCATGGACACGTTACTTTTACTAAGAAGTATATACCATTTTTTATTATTGTTGTTAGTGTGATTGGTAGTTTATGTTGTTGTTGTTTTGTCAACAATATGCTTCTAGGGTCTGTGGTCTTGTCAATGAGTTCTATGTTTCTAAATAAAATCGACTTCGCGTGTATATATTGCCTTCGAAGATGGCTTTGGCATCTTTAATGGAAATGGAAATGCCTCCACTATCATATACTCGCATATGGCCTCTCAGCAATTTGAGAACATTCTCTTTGTTGTCATGCATAGGGAATATCTTGTGTGCGAGTGATATAACCAACAATGACTGTGTAGTTACTAACAATGACTGTGTAGTTACTTACCTCTGTAGTGTAGTTCCATTTAGGAGACTCAGAGAGGGAGTATTGTGAATGAGAGCATGTTTGTGTGTTAAACCCCTTAAGTGTGGTTAATTATAGCACATTAATAATTTGTGCTTGTCTCCCCCATATAACCGGGAGATACATACCGACAAACAAGCAAGCAAGAATTTCCATTGAAGCCAAGAATAGCAAAACCACATACACACCTCTACTGTTAGCAACCAACACCAACAAACAACCACCTGCTAACATCAGTTTAAAACAGGTGCTGATGATGCTGTATTTCGATCCTTAGTTTGTAATAGAAATTTGCCACTGTAATAAGATGATGATGATGATGACTAAGGTGAGGGTCATGTTCGTTTCTAGTTGTTACCCCCAAATTAATCAATGTTTTGTGTGTCACATCACCATGGTATTACCGTGATATGTATGAGTGTAAAAGCTTTAATCTATGAAGGTGAGAGTGGGGTTTAATTTTCCTAAAATTTTTCAAGCATAACATTCTCAACTACTCGTATGTATATAAAATTAAACTTTAAAATAAAATTTAATACTTTAATAAATTTAAAAGTAATAAATATGTATAAATAATTCAAAATATCTACAGTCAATCCTGGCAGAAGTGAACACTCACGATCGCTTAATTTTTGTCCTCATTTTGAGGGTATCCGGTTACGAAAGTGTTTACACTGTAAAAAAAGCATGCCCGGTTCCAAAGATTTTGTCTTTACTTTAAAAATTTTGGTATTGATTGCGAGCCAAAGAAGCGGAGAATACAAGTAAGGATACTTTTAAGACACAATTCTCCTTTAAATTTGGGTTTTGTGTACTTGCTTCTAGGAAGCAAATTTTTATTTTTCGCTTTTACAGCTTTTTTTCTTCATATGCTATCAAAGTCCTTTAAAAACGAGTTAACGAAAACTTTATTTTCTAAATTAAGACTAGACTTACTGTAGAAAATATGATTTGTTTCAAGTAAAAAACGTCTTTAAAATAAAGTGCTGAAAATCATGCCTTATATTTGAATGATTTATTGCTTTGTAGTCAAGATGCAAAAAGGCAACAAATTTAAAGACAATTTCATTAAATTTGAAGGATTTTTCTGAATTATTAAAGTCAAGTTGACCTTAGCCCAAACATTTTTTCTTTCATGTTATGATACCCATTTTTAAGTGAAATCTCTTAATTATAAGGACAATGCGACTTCTTTGAAAAGTTAATCGACTTTTGGACAAGGAAAAAAACTTTATATTAGAGAAATGCATCTTCTATGCTAAGCAAAATTTGCATTCGTATTTTAAAGACATGAAATCTTTGACCTCACGACAATATTTTTTTCAGTGTAAGTGCCTTAATATAGCAAGCGTCTCACAAAAATTTTACAATTTTGAGAGATGTCAGGTTTTCAGAGTGTCCATGTAGGTTACTTGATGTTTTAAAGGGGACCTCCCCTTGACCGATTTGTGCATATTAGACTTAAGTTCTTCCATATTCTACCAACATTTTGAGAAATTTTACCAAACAAACTACCAAGTAAAAAAATGTAAACATGTTATTTTCATAGCAAATTTTGTCAAAATTTTAGTTTGATAGAACATTTTGTCAAGATTTTATTTCTATAGAAAATGTTGTCAAAATTTTATTTCTATAAAAAAAATTTGTCAAAATGTTATTTTTATAGAAAATTTTGTCAAAATTTTATTTCCATAGACAATTTTTAAAGTACCTCTTAGCGGGAAAGGAATATTTTGCTAAATCTACCATAACGTCAAGAAAACTACCAATCTACCAAACAGTAAACTGTGGACCCTTGTTAGCCACTAGAAAAAATTTGTCAAAATGTTATTTCTATAGAAAATTTGGTCAGAATTTTATTTTACTTCCATAGAAAATTTTGTAAAAATTGTATTTCTATAGAAAATGTTGTCAAAATTGTATTTCTGTAGAAAATTTTGTCAAAATTTTATTTTTATAGAAACTTATGTCAAAATTTTGTTTCTATAAAAACTGTTGTCAAAATTTTATTTCTATAGAAAATTTTGTCAAAATTTGATTTCTACAGATAATTTTGTCAAAATGTTATTTCTATAGAAAATTTTGTCAAAATTTTATTTCTATAGAAAATTTTGTCAAAATTTTATTTCTATAGAAAATTTTGTCAAAATTTTATTTCTAAAGAAAATTTTGTAAAAATTTTATTTCTATAAAAAATTTTGTCGAAATTATATTACTATAGAAAATTTAGTCAAAATTTATTTTTATAGGAAATTTTGTCAAAATGTTATTTCCATAGAAAATTTTGTCAAAATTTTATTCTATAAAAAATTTTGTCAAAATTGTATTATTATATAAAAGTTTGTTAAAATTTTATTTCTATAAAGAATTTTTAAAGTACCTCTTAGCTGGAAAGGAATATTTTACAAAATCTACCAAAACGTCAAGAATTCTACCAATCTACCAAACAGTAGACTGTGGACCCTTGTTAGCCACTAGAAAAATTTTGTCTAAATTTTATTTCTGTAGAAAAATATGTCAAAATATTATTTTGTAGAAAATTTTGTCAAAATTTTATTTCTATAGAAAATTTTCTCAAAATTTTATAATTTTTTTTTTAATGTTGTCAAAATTGTATCTCTATAGAAAATTTTGTCAAAATTTTATTTCTATAGAAAATTTGGTAAACATTTTATTTTATTTCCATAGAAAATTTTGCAAAAATTTTATTTCTATAGAAAATTTTGTAAAAATTTTATTTCTATAGAAAATGTTGTCAAAATTTTATTTCTATAGAAAATTTTGTCAAAATTTTATTTTATTTGCATAGAAAATTTTGTACAAATTTTATTTCTATAGAAAATTTTGTAAAAATTTTATTTATAGCAAATTTTGTAAAAACTTTATTTATAGAAAATGTTGTCAAAATTTTATTTCTATAGAAAATTTTGTCAAAATTTTATCATAATTCATAATCATGGTTGCCAATCGAATGTTTATAGAAAACATTGTCAAAATGTTATTTCTATAGAAAATTTTGTCTAAATTTTATTTCTTTAGAAAATTTTGTCAAAATTTTATTTCTATAGAAAATTTTGTCAAAATTTTATTTCTATAGAAAATTTTGTCAAAATTTTATTTCTATAGAAAATTTTTTCAAAATTTTATTTCTATAGAAACTTTTGTCAACATTTTATTTCTATAAAAAATTTTGTCTAAATTATATTACTATAGAAAATTTAGTAAAAATTTTATTTCTATAAAAAATTTTGTCAAAATTATATTACTATAGGAAATTTAGTAAAAATTTTATTTCTATAAAAAATTTTGTCAAAATTTGATTTATATAGAACATTTTGTCAAAATCTTATTTCTATAGAAATATTTGTCAAATTTTATTTCTATAGAAAATTTTTCAAAATTTTATTTCTATTGAAAATTTTGTCAAAATTTTATTTCTATAAAATATTTTGTCTAAATTTTATTACTATAGAAAATTTAGTCAAAATTTTATTACTATAGAAAATTTAGTCAAAATTTTATTTATATAAAGAATTTTTAAAGTACCTCTTATATTTGCAAAATCTACCACAACGTCAAGAATTCTACCAATCTACTGTAGACCCTTGTTAGCCAGTAGAAAAATTTTGTCAACATTTTATTTCTATAGAAAATTTTCTCAAAATTTTATTATTTTTTTTTTAAGTTGTCAAAATTGTATTTCTATAGAAAATTTTGTCAAAATTTTATTTCTATAGAAAATTTGGTCAACATATTATTTCTATAGATATTTTGGTTAAAAATTTATTTCTATAGACAATTTCTAAGTACCTCTTAGTTAGAAAGGATTATTTTTCAAAATCTAGTAAAACATCAAGATTCTATCAATCTATAATTAAACAAGTATATACGGCCGTAAGTTCGGCCAGGCCGAAGCTTATGTACCCTCCATGGATTGCGCAGAAACTTCTACTGAAGCCGTTGGCAAGGTATTTTAAAACTTCCTAACAACGTAATATATACCACATAGTCCATACGTGGTATATATTAAACTACAAAAGGGCCGATAAAATACGTATATAATTAAGTTTAAAGTTTCTATAGAAATAAAATTTTGACAAAATAAAATTTTGGCAACATTTTCGATAGAAGTAAAATTTTGACAAAATTTTCTATAGAAATAAAATTTGGAAAAAAATTTCTATAGAAATAAAATTTTGACAAAATTTTCTATAGAAGTAACATTTTGACAATGTTTTCTATAAACATTCGAGTGGCAACCATGATTATGAACCGCTATGAACCAATTTTTGTGAGATTGGGGATCGACTATATATAACTATAGACCGATACGGACGAATTTTGGCATGGTTATTAGCGTCCTTATACTAACACCCCATTGAAAATTTCAACCAGATCGGATGAATTTTGCTCCTCCAAGAGGCTCCGGAGATCAAATCTGGGGAACGGTTTATATGGGGGCTATATATAATTATGGACCGATGTGGACCAATTCTTGCGTGTTTGTTAGAGACCATATTCTAACACCATGTTCCAAATTTCAACCGAATCGGATGAATTTTGCTCCTCTGGGGATCGATTTATATGGGGGCTATATATAATTATGGACCGATATGGACCAATTCTTGCATGGTTGTTAGAGACCATATACTAACACCACGTACCAAATTTCAACCGGATCGGATGAATTTTGCTCCTCTAAGAGGCTACGGAGGTCAAATCTGGGGATCGGCTTATATGGGGGCTATATATAATTATGGGTCGATGTGGACCAATTTTTGCATGGTCATTAGAGAACATATACCAACACCATGTACCAAATTTCAGCCGGATCGGATGAAATTTGCTTCTTTTAGAGCAATCGCAAGCCAAATTTGGGGTCCGTTTATATGGGGGCTATACGTAAAAGTGGACCGATATGGACCAATTTTTGCATGGTTGTTAGAGACCATATACCAACACCATGTACCAAATTTCAGCCGGATCGGATAAAATTTGCTTCTCTTAGAGCAATCGCAAGCCAAATTTGGGGGTCCGTTTATATGGGTGCTATACGTAAAAGTGGACCGATATGGCCCATTTGCAATACCATCCGACCTACATCAATAACAACTACTTGTGCCAAGTTTCAAGTCGATAGCTTTTTTTTCGTTAGGAAGTTAGCGTGATTTCAACAGACGGACGGACGGACATGCTCAGATCGACTCAGAATTTCACCACGACCCAGAATATATATATATTTTATGGGGTCTTAGAGCAATATTTCGATGTGTTACAAACGGAATGACAAAGTTAATATACCCTCATCCTATGGTGGAGGGTATAAAAATCTACCATTTTTGGTGGAATTTTACCAACTATGCCAACCGTGGTAGCCACTAGAAAAATTTTACCAAAATTCTATTTCTATAGACAATTGTGTGATAATTTTATTTCTATTGAAAATTTTTTCAACATTTTAGTTCTATAGAAAATTTTATTTCTGTAGAAAATTTTGTCAAAATTTTAATTCTATACAAGATTTTGTCAAAATTTTATTTCTATTGATTTTTTTTCAAAAGTTTATTTCTATTGATTTTTTTTCAAAATTTTATTTCTATAGAAATTTTTTTCTAAGAATTTTGGTACAATTTTAAGAAATATGGGTCGGAGAAATTTAAATTCAAAATACATGAAACTCATGGTGGCTTGTTTATATATCCTGCGACAACACTCAAAATAAAAGGAATGTTAATTTTACATTGTTTTAGTTTTTGGGAAATTTTAAAGTTTTCCCAATTTGAGATGGATGCCTTCACTATAATAATATTTTCGTAATATTTACAAACATAAAAAATTTTGTAATATTTGTTATGTTTCTTCATTTAAAGAACTTCCAATGAACTCGAACTGACGTTCAACAAAATTTTAGTATATCCTACTCTTAAACTTTCCTTAAGACATATCGTTGGGAACTTCAACTTTCTCTTTTAGGTCTGGTCGAACGCTGGTAAATTTCACACCATTATTTTGTAAACTTGTAAAATATTTGAAGCATTCGAAATTTAATCAAGAACTTATTAACGAAAAATGTTTACGCTTCATAGACTTTGTAAGTGTCCTTAAGTGTGAGTTACCTCATTGAAAAATATTGAAATACAAAGCCAAGCAGAAAGACGTTGGGAAAAATTCTACCCTCTATTGCCAGTTTATGCACGAATGGAAATTCTTTGAACTTTAAAAGGGTACACGTGCTTGGCATTAATGTCAACTCATTTGGCTAAATGTTAAAATGTTTCAACTGTTTCTTAAAGAAGGTAACATTTAAGCAAGTGAATGGAATTGAAAAACATGACAAGAAATCTGAGATGAAGACTTCGAAATTTCTATTATTTATTTCAAGGGTTCAAATCAGAAATGTTTTTATTTTTTCATATATATTTTTTTTGATATATTTAAATTAGACTCGAACCTCCCGAAAAAGGTTTTTGATAGTCGGCCCGAATTTATTCTGATAATTGGTCGATACTTTTGCTGCAAGTAGAGGATGCTGATGAGGAATGTGGTTATTCCCAAACAGCTGTCCATCCAACCTTCTTGCAGTCTATAGGGTTTTGCCCAAATAAATTTTACAAATATACTTTTCCTCTATTGGCTTAGCTACTTTTTTAGTTTAGACAACGCAATGGTTTTAAGCTGAAATCAAAACAGCAAATAAAATTTTATTTCTATAGAAAATGTGTCAAAATTGTATTTCGTTAGAAACTTTTGTATCTATCTATTTATATCTATCGAAAAATTTTATCAAAATTTTATTTCTATAGACAATTTTGTCAACATTTTATTTCTGTAGAAAATTTTGTCAAATTTTTTTTCTATAGAAAATTTTGTAAAAATTTTATTTCTATAGAAAATTTTGTCAAAATTTCTTTCTATGGAAAATTTTGTCAAGATTTTTATTTCTATAGAAAATTTTCTCAAAATTTAATTTCTATAGACAAATGTTATAACAATTTTATTTTTATCGAATATTTTGTTAAAATTTTATGTTTATAGAACATTTTGTGAGAATTTCATTTTTTCAGAAAATTTTGTCAAAATTTAATTTCTATAGACAAATTTGTCAAAATTTTATTTCTATAGAAAATTTTGTCAAAATTTTATTTTTATAGAAAATTTTGTCAAAATTTATTTTTTTAGACAAATGTTATCAAAATTTTATTTTGATCGAATTTTTGTTAAAATTTTATGTTTATAGAAAATTTTGTCAGAATTTTATTTTTAGAGAAAATTTTGTCAAAATTTAATTTCTATAGACAAATTTGTCAAAATTTTATTTCTATAGAAAATTTTGTCAAAATTTTATTTTTATAGAAAATTTTGTCAAAAATTTATTTCAATAGTAAATTTTGTCAAATTTTTTCTATAGAAAATTTTTTCAACATTTTATTTGTTTAGAAAATGTTGTCAACATTTTATTTCTGTAGAAAATTTTGTCAAAATTGAATTTTTATAGAAAGTTTAGTCAAAATTTTATTTTTAAAGAAAATTTTGTCAACATTTTATTCCTATAGAAAATTTTGTCAAGATATTATTTCTATAGAAAATTTTGTCTAAATTTATTTTCTATAGACAAATTTGTCAAAATTTAATTTTTGTGGCAAATTTGGTCACAAGTTTATTTTTATAGACAATTTTGTCAAAAGTTTATGTTTATAGAAAATTTTGTCAAATTTTTATTTCTTAGAAAATTGTGTCAAAATTTTATTCTATAGAAAATTTTGTCAAAATTTTATTCTATAGAAAATTTTGTCAAAATTTCATTCTATAGTTTTGTCAAAATGTGTATAGAAAATTTTGTCACAATTCTTTTTCTATAGAAAATTTTGTCAAAATTTTATTTGTATAGAAAATATTGTCAAAATTTTATTTCCACAGACAATTTTGTCAAAATTTAATATTTATAGGAAATTTTGTCAAAATTTTATTTCTATAGAAATTTTTGTCAAAAATTTTATTTTTATAGAAAATTTTGTCAAAAATATTTTTTTTAGAAAATTTTGTCAAAATTTTATTTCTGTAGAAAATTTCGTCAACATTTTATTTCTTTTGATCAAATTAATTAAAATTAAATTGAATTAATCAATGTTAGCAAAAGAAATATCGATGTACAATATCCCATCGAATTGTTAATGGCATCCGCTTAAAGCAGGGATCCGGAGCGGAGCGGAGCAAGCCCTTTTTTTGCCGGAGGGGGAGCGGAGCGGGAGCGGCATTTCTAAAATCCGGAGCGGAATAAAATATTACTTGAATGAAATGTGTAACTTTGAAATTACACTGTGTAGGTAATTTCAAATATAGCTAGTACTTAGAGTAGTGTGAGTAAATGTTTAAAACGTACGATATGTATTTTTGTACGTACGTACATTGGGGAAAACACAACGTGTTTTTTTAGTATTTGTTTTCAAAAACGGCAAATATCAAAATATATCTCTAGTATGTGTTGTAAAAGTAACAACAGTACTTTCGATCAATTTCATCCCGTATTACTACAAAGATGTTTGTAATGAACGTCAAATAAATGCAATTAAACGATCTTATTTATATTTAATTTTTTAGTTTTCTACACTGAAAAAATATTGTCGTGAAGTCAAAGATTTCATGTCCTTAAAATAAGAATGCAAATTTTGCTTAACATGGAAGACGCATTTCTCTAAAATAAAGTTTTTTTCCTTGTCCAAAAGTCAATAAACTTTTGAATGAAGTTGTAATTGTCCTTATAATTAAGTGATTTTACTTAAAAATGTGTATCATAACATGAAAGATAAAATTTTTGAGGTAAGGTCAACGTGACTTTAATAATTAAGAAAAATTCTTTAAAATTAATAAAATTGTCTTTTAATTTGTTTCCTTTTTGCATCTTGCCTACAAAGCAAAAAATCGTTAAAAAATAAGACATGTTTTTCAACACTTTATTTTAAAGACGCTTTTTACTTGAAACATAGCATAATTTCTACTGGAAGTCGAGTCTTAATATGGAAAATAAAATTGTCGTTAACTCGTTTTTAAAGGATTTTGATAACAACTGACGAAAAAAATCTAAAAAAAAATGAAAAATTAACATTTGCATCCTAGAAGCAAGTACATAACCCCCAAATTTAAAAGATAATTGCGTCTTTAAAGTATCCTTACTTGTATTCTCCGCTTCTTTGGCTCGGAATTAATACCCAAACTGTTAAAGTAAAGACAAAATCTTTGGAACCGGGCATGCTTTTTTTCAGAGTAAGGACATTCATATTTGCTTTACTATTGTACTATATCCTAGCATTCTCTTATTTCTGATATTAGTTCTCGAAAATTTAATTAAAATTATGGATAGTTTCAATTTTGGTTGAAAAATGTGCGCATATACATTTATTTTAATATTTTCTCACATTGAAAACTAATGACTTCATTTGTATTATTGCATGTTATCTACTTTTTTGAGAACGAACATTTCTTAAAAACGCTGTTCGAAAATGTATTTTTACAATAAAGGGGAAAAAAGCGAAATTAAGTAACACTAGTTCTGAGTAAGAATATTCGTAGGTATACCACGGACTGATTTCGATGGAGGTTGTTGCAAACATAAACATACACACACACATTACAAATATAACAAAACCTCTTCTCTACATCTGTTGCAAAACAAAAAAAAAGAAACTTTCGGAGAGTAGTTACTTCTACTCTGTGTATAGACTTTCAATTCCAATCAGCGTTGCCGTTTTGGTCCGATCGGACCAAAATTGGTCCAAAAGATTTCTAATTTTTAAATTTGGTCCGATGGTCGGACCAAACAGAATTTGGTCCATTTTGGTCCATTTTCATAAATTTGGTTTCTATCACATATTAAATAGTACATGGTGCACCGCAAAGAATATTGTCGGGAGGCCAAATATTTCACATGCTTAAAATACGAATACGAATTTTGCTTAGAATAGAAGACGTATTTCTCTGAAATAAAGTTTTTTCCTTGTCTAAAAGTCTCTAAACTTTTCAAATAAGGCTGTTTGTCCTTATAGCTAAGTGATTCGACATAAAAATGTGTATCCTAACATGAATGAAAATTTCGTTTTAATGAAGTCAAAATGGATTTAATATTTCTGAAAAAATCTTCAAAATTAATAAAATGTTTCAACACATTGTTTTAAAGTCATTATACCCTAAACCACATAATGGTTAGTGTATAATAAGTTTGATCTGCCAAAAAATGTGCCTACCAGAAATATTGATTTTAGACCCCATAAAATATATACCGATCGACTCAGAATCACCTCCTGAGTCGATCTAGCGCTTGGTGTCCGTCCGTCTGTCCATGTATTTGTTGTTCACAGGATTCCGGTCGCAATTATTAATCGATTTCGATGAAATTTGGTACGGGGAGTTTTTTGGGCACAAGGACGAACGCTATTGAATTTGGAAGAAATAGGATCAAATTTAGATATAGCTCCCATATATATGTATCGCCCGATTTCGACAAATGGGGTCACGCTGTGCCCCCATAAAATAAAACTCAATTGAACACATAATACAATGTTTGTACTATAATTTTCTCGAATAGGAGCGGAGCGGAGCGATTTTTTTGTTCTCGGAGCGGAGCGTGGAGCGGAGCGATTTAGTTTTCTCCGGAGCGGGAGCGGAGCGGAGCGAAAAAAATGGACCGCTCCGGATCCCTGGCTTAAAGTGCCTCTTCAATATTTTGTTTATAATAAAAATGTCAGCAGGGTGATGTTAATAAGTTTACATTCGCTACCTACTTGATGAGATTAATTACTATTAATTGCATGCATGTTTATAACAAAAATTTCAAAGTGAATAATGAAAGTGATGATGATGATGATGTCCATAATGCGATGAATGATTACGAGTAGTATTCTCATTATCATAAATTGAATTTCTTAAACGGAAGTCGTTATTCAACTACCTGATAATAAACATGACACCACAGACATAAAAGATGTATTTTTTTACCCAGCTTTTTTTTTAATTTCGCTAATGCAGCCTTAACTACCCACATTCACTAGGTTTTGTAAAAGCTTTCTAACATATTTGTTAAATACCGGTGTAGAAAACTTAGAAGTGATTAAAAGATGAGATATTTCATAAAGGATTAATATGGAAATAAAACAAGTGGGATAAAATATGTATATAAAAATGTCACTATAGGATGGTTTATATGTAATACGACAAAGTATTACGCTATAGTTTTTCGTTAAATTATCAGAAACAAACAAAAAAAAAATATAAACAACTCGGAAATAACATCAATTTTTAGAATACGTATAAATTCGTTCGAATTTACTACCTATAAGCCGATTTATGACCTTCAAGTTATCGACAAAACTGCTCGAAAGGGGCTCTGCTGTAGGTTAGGTTAGGTTATGTGGCAGCCCGATGTATCAGGCTCACGTAGACTATTCAGTCCATTGTGATACCACAGTGGTGAACTTCTCTCTTATCACTGAGTGCTGCCCGATTCCATGTTAAGCTCAATGACAAGGGACCTCCTTTTTAGAGCCGAGTCCGAACGGTGTTCCACATTCCTGTGAAACCCCTTAGAGAAGCTTTGAAACCCTCAGAAATGTCACCAGCATTTCTGAGGTGGGATAATCCACCGCTGAAAAACTTTGTGGTGTTCGGTCGTAGCAGGAATCGAACCCACGACCTTGTGTATGCAAGGAGGGCATGCTAACCATTGCACCACGGTGGCTCCCGTGGGCTCTGCTGTAATTAAACCCATTCCCAGGTGGTGTCTTAAGATGATCGGACCTTTGGTAATTTTAGTGTCAACCTCACTCATTTTTTATAGAAATAAAATTTTGACAAAATTTTCTATAGAAATAAAATATAGACACAATTGCTTATAGAAATTAAACTTTTCTATGGAAATAAAATGTTAACAAAATTTTCTATAGAAATCAAATTTCGACAAAATTTTCTATAGAAATCAAATTTCGACAAAATTTTCTATAGAAATTAATTTTTCAATAGAAAATATGGAAATCAAATTTTGACAACATTTTTTATAGAAATAAAATTTTTCCAAAATTTTCTATAGAAATAAAATTTTTACAAAATTTTCTATAGAAATAAAATTTTTACAAAATTTTCTGTAGAAATATAACATTTTTACCAATTAAAAATTTTTTCAAATATTCTATAGAAATAAAATTTTTACAAAATTATCTATAGAAATAAAATTTTTACAAAATTTTCTATAGAAATAAAATTTTTACAAAATTTTCTATAGAAATAAAATTTTTACAAAATTTTCTGTAGAAATATAACATTTTTACCAATATAAAATTTTTCCAATAGAAATATAAGATTTTGACAAACTTTTCTTTAAAAATAAAACTTTGACAAAATTGTTTATAGTAATAAAATTTTGACAAACATTTTTCATAAACAAGTTTTAACAAAATTCTTCTATAGAAATAAAATTTTGAAAAAAAAAATTCTATAGAAATCAAATTTTCACAAAATTTTTTATTGAAATCAAATTTTCACAAAAATTTTCCATAGAAATAAACTTTTTACAAAATTTTCTATAGAAATAAAATTTTGACAAAATTTTCTACAACATTTTCTATTGAAATAAAATTTTCACAAAAATTTTCCATAGAAGTAAAATTTTTACAAAATTTTCTATAGAAATAAAATTTTGACAAAATTTTCTACAGAAATCAAATTATCACAAAATTTTCTATTGAAATAAAATTTTTACAAAAATTTTCCATAGAAATAATTTTTTTTACAAAATTTTCTATAGAAATAAAATTTTGACAAAATTTTCTGTAGTAATAAAATTTTGACAAAATTTGTTTGTAAAAAAAGTTTTAACAAGTTTCTATTGAAATAAAATTTTGACATAATTTTCTTCACAAATAAAATTTTGACAAAATTTTTTACACAATTAAAATTTTTACAACATTTTCTATAAAAATAAAATTTTGACAAATTTTTCTATAAAAATAACATTTTGACAAAATTTTTTGCAGAAATAAAATTTTTACAACATTTTCTATAGAAATAACATTTTGACAAAATTCATCATACAAATAAAATTTGGCAAAATTTTCTATAGAAATAAAATTTTGACAAAATTTAATGTAGTAATAAAATTTTGACAAAATTTTTCTGATAAATAAAGTTTTAACAAAATTATTCTATTGAAATAAAATTTTGACAAAATTTTTTACACAATTAAGGTTTTAACAACATTTTCTATAAAAATAACACGTTGACAAAATTTTCTATAGAAATAAAATTTTGACAAAATTTTCTATAGAAATCAAATTTCGACAAAATTTCCTATAGAAATTAATTTTTCAATAGAAAATATGGAAATCAAATTTTGACAAAATTTTCTATTGAAATAAAATTTTCACAAAATTTTCTATAGAAATAAAATTTTTCCAAAATTTTCTATAGAAATAAAATTTTTACAAAATTTTCTATAGAAATAAAATTTTTACAAAATTTTTAAAAAAATTTTCTGTAGATATATAACATTTTTACCAATATAAAATTTTTCCAAATTTTCTATAGAAATAAAATTTTTACAAAATTTTCTGTAGAAATATAACATTTTTACCAATATAAGATTTTGACAAACTTTTCTATAAAAATATAACTTTGAGAAAATTGTTTATAGTAATAAAATTTTGACAAACATTTTTCGTAAAAAAAGTTTTAAAGTAAAAGTTTTCTATAGAAATAAAATTTTGAAAAAAATTTGCTATAGAAATCAAATTTTCACAAAATTTTCTATTGAAATAAAATTTTCACAAAAATTTTCCATTGAAATAAAATTTTTACAAAATTTTCCAAAAAAATAAAATTTTGACAAATTTTTCTACAGAAATCAAATACTCACAAAATTTTCTATTGAAATAAAATTTTCACAAACATTTTCCATAGAAATATTTTTTTTTTACAAAATTTTCTATAGAAATAAAATTTTGACAAAATTTTCTGTAGTAATAAAATTTTGACAAAATTTGTTTGTAAATAAAGTTTTGACAAGTTTCTATTGAAATAAAATGTTGACATAATTTTCTACACAAATAAAATTTTGCCAAATTTTTTACACAATTAAAATTTTTACAACATTTTCTATAAAAATAAAATTTTGACAAATTTTTCTATAAAAATAAAATTTTGACAAAATTTTTTATAGAAATAAAATGGTGACAAATTTTTCTATAGAAATAACATTTTGACAAAATTCACCATATAAATAAAATTTTGACAAAATTTTCTATAGCATTAAAATTTTGACAAAATTTTCTGTAGTAATAAAATTTTGACAAATTTTTTTTGTAAATAAAGTTTTAACAAAATTATTATATTGAAATAAAATTTTACTAAATTTTTTACACAATTAAAATTTTAACAACATTTTCTATTAAAATAAAATTTTGACAAAATTTTCTATAGAAATAAAATTTTGGCAAAATTTTCTATAGAAATAAAATGTTGACAATATTTTCTGTGCAAATAAAATTTGGACAAAATTGGCTATTGAAATAAAATTATGTTTTGTTATTGTTAGTTTTATTTCTTTAATCATTGTTGCTGTTTTTGATTTCAGCTTAAAACCATGCATTGACTAAACTACAAATGTAGCTTAACCAACAGAGGAAAAGAATGTTTGTCAAATTTATTTAGGCAAAGCCCTATAGACTAGAGGTGTGCGCATGACACGATATTCTCGTGACACGCGTGAATCAAGTGATTCGTGAACAAAATCTAGATCAACTCACGTGAATGTACGTTAGTGGGACTAAAATAAATATGTCGTGCGTGAGAAATAAAATCGGTTCGTGAATAAAATTTCTGCAAAATCACGCCCACGAAAAAAATCAAGATCTAGTCCATACTCGTATGTTAACTGAATTTAATTTATCTCTCGAACTATATTCTATCTTTGAATTTTTTGGTGATTTCCGTTTGGAAATTGTCGTGAGTCTCGTGAATTTGTCGTAAATCACGTGAATTGTCGTGAATCGTTCGTGAATCGTTCGTGAGAGTGAGTCTTTAAAAGCAGTTCGTGCGTGAGTACTGGTTTTTATTTCGTGAATGTGCGTGAGTGTGAGTGAAATTTCAGTCACGCGCACACCTCTACTATAGACTGCAAGATGGTTGGATGGACGCACTTTTCTGAATTACCATATTCCTCATCAGCATCCTCTACTGGCATCAAAACTATCAACCAATTATCAGAATAAATTCAGACAGTTCACTAAACCCAAAAGTGTACCACACTTGAGCCTTCCTTTAAACCTTTTTCGGAAGGACGCGGCAACCATGTCCAAACATGTTTTTTTTCTGTGTGTGTTGTTTTAGTCATTTTTGTTTTTTGGTTCTAAAGATTTTGTTTTTCAAAACAAAACTTCTTGC
Organism: Haematobia irritans; assembly: GCF_050003625.1. NCBI lineage: Eukaryota > Metazoa > Arthropoda > Insecta > Diptera > Muscidae > Haematobia > Haematobia irritans. The sequence continues at coordinate 208,339,175 of NC_134399.1, forward strand.
GTCTAAAATTTTGAAGGTCTTCTCTTAAATTATAACATAACTGAGAACTTATTTCTATTAAATATTGCCTACTTTAGGGCGAACATCTCACATCATCTGTATTTTCGAAATTATTATGACTTTTAATGCAAAAAACAAAACACATCCAATATCTTATTTCCTTAGTCCTTAGTACCATATGATCAGATTACTACGTTATTCATTAAATATTAAGTATACGTCAAATGACTTATGCATAATTAATTGATATTGCATGTTTGGTTGTGATGATGAAAAGTTCAATTTTACTGTTTTTCATTACATAAATGACACTTTGGTTTTTTGTTTGTTACACTTTACTGATTGTAGCTGCTATCAATCACGCCCAAGTTTCTTTAAAGTTGGTTTCGCGTGCAAAGTCATTACAATTTTAATTATATCCATTAAAAATAATCAAATGGAACTTTTTAATATTGTGTACATGTATTTATATGATGGGAGTATATGACATGAGTGCTCTGATGTGGTTTTTTGAAATCAATCAATGTTACATATTTTAAGATTACGAGGGAAGGATATTAAAAAGCTATTTAATATAGGGGAAATTTTGAGATGAGTTTGCAATTATGATGACATTAATTACTTTGCTGTCAATGTATAATAATATATAAATTAATAAAAGTTCATACAAAAAAAGGTTTGGCTTGGCCGAATCTTAAATATCTATCACCATGAATGAAATGTAAATTTTCCCTTGAAAACTCTTCGTCTTAGCTGGTACTTGAAAATATATGGAATTTCAGGTGGATTAGGTAACAGATACTCTTCCCAGCAAATAGATATATACCAAAACATTAACAGTCACATAGAAAGATTTTACTGTATGGGAACTATACCAAACCATTTGGCGAGATCGTTGAATCATCATTGCGTTATTTGCAAAATAACACACCATCGTTAGATATGTGTGATATATTGATGGAATCTTTATCTTCTGCAGCGTTGCAAAGCACAGATACTATCCCAAAGCGAGTAAATATTCGTTCAAAAATGGCTCCATGGATGAATGAATTTTTATATAATTTAATATCCTATAAAAATAATATTTAAAAAAAAAGAAGGAAAAGAAGGCTTAACATTGGTATGGAAGATCAATTGAAAAGAATAAGTAAAATCATAAAAATATGTAGCAAACAACTAATGAATGAATATTATAAGTACAATCTACAATCATGTGGCACTGATATTAAAAGAACTTGGCGATTTTTAAACAAAGAACTGGGAAGAGATAAGAAAGAAGTATACGATTTGGTTGATGACAATGGAGAACTTGTGGAAGAAGAATCAGATAAAGCTGCGATGCTGAATAAAAAATTTGTCGACTCAGTTATCGAATTGAAAAACAGTATTCCGAGTTATCCTGGTGACGACATTAACATGTTTGGTACTTTAGATACTATTAACAATAGTTGGCATTTAAAGAAAATATGTGAAACCGATATGATATCCATCATTGATTCGCTTAGTAAATCTAAAGGTTCTGGATACGATAATATAAATGTTCGCATGATATTGGAGAAGAAAGAGTTAATAACTGGACTACTTGTAAAAATATTTAACCAAATGATTGATACCCAAAAATACCCAGATTCTTTAAAAATACACAAGGTTATTCCCAGACCAAAACATTCTTCTGCTAGGTATGCTACGGACTTTCGACCAGTGGCAGTGTTATCGATTATCGATAAAGTGTTTGAGAAAATCATTTCTGAACAATTGACTAATTACCTAAATAGTATTGGTGCCTTGTATGAACATCAGTATGGCTTTACAAAAGGATCTGGGACAGAGGAAGCTCTGGGGAATGTAATGGAATACATCTGTTCTGGTATAGATTGTGGATTTAAAGGCGTAGCAGGAGTGTTTTTTGATTTATCAAAAGCATTTGACGTTGTAGAACATGATATTTTAATAAAGAAATTGTCTCACATTGGAATAGGAGAGGAAACACTTGAATTATTCAAAGATTATTTGAGAAACAGGAAACAATATGTCCAAGTTGGAAATGGTAAAAGCAATTTATTGCCTGTTGCACATGGTGTTCCTCAAGGAAGCGTCTTGGGACCACTACTTTTCAAAATTTATATTAATGATTTAAAAAATATTAGTTTCAATGGAAAATTGGTAATGTTTGCGGATGATATTTGCATATTTTATAAATACAAACATGAACTTGTATTGCAAGCAGAAGCAGAATATGATGCTGCGGTTTTAGCAGAATATGTCCGTATTAATAAACTAGTTCTTAATTCAACAAAAACTAAATTCATTCGATTCAGACCAAATCCTAAAGACGCCGATGGTGAAATTGCAATCCATGTGAACGGAATAAGTGTTAGAGAGTCAGAAACAGTGCGATACTTGGGAATGCATTTATCTAACAATCTGTTATGGGACGAACACATTAAGCGCCTGAAATCAAAAGTATCATCAGCTACTGGCGTGCTGTATAAATTTCGCAATATTTTGAGTACTGAGACGAAGTTGATGATCTATAATTCTTTGGTTCATTCTCATTTGACATATTTGCCAATAATTTATGGTTGTCGTACCTCAAGATCGTTAAGAGAATTACAATCAGCTCAGAATAAAGCACTAAACCTCGTATTTAACTTGCCGATTCGCTACTCTACCACGCTTTTGTACAATCGAAACATTTTGCCAATTCGTGGATTATACAAACAACAACTGCTGATATATGTATTTAAATCCATACGGTGTATAAATTCCAGAGCTATACGATTTGTTCCCAATTTCTCCAGAACAGGGAGAAATACGAGACAAGCTAATAATTTAAGCTTATCTAAATGTCGTATTGATTTGACAAAACAAAGACTTACGTATGCTGGACCAAGAGAATTCAATAACTTACCCGAGAGTCTAAAAACGATATCTGTTATTTCATCTTTTAAGAATGAAATTAGACGCTATTTATTAACTAATGTAGATTTGCTTTTATAGTTAATAATAATTATTGAGATGAATTTAGAGATTGTTATATATTATTACTATATATAGTATATAAGCAATATTATAACGTTGCCATAATATGGTCTCTATAAAGCCTTGAAGGCGCTGAGGCCGATAACTTATATATGTTTTAAAATATTATATTGTATTAAATAAATAAATAAAAAAAAAACCATGGACACACACCATATTCGATAAATTTATATATGGACACAAAATACTTCTAGATTTTGAATGTGAGCAACTCAGACAAATATTGCGATGTTCAGAAGCCTTAGAAGTCAAATCGGGACATGTGGCTATACCGAAGCTTGGAGGGATACACACCACATTGGGCACACCTGTTTGTGGACCTAAAATACATATAAAATACATTTTATTTTTACAAAAAATTTTTGTCAAAATTTTATTTTTCTAGAAAATTTTGTCATAACTTCATTACTATGGAAAATTTTGTTACAATTTTATTTCTATAGAAAATTTTGTCACATTGTTTTATTTCTATAGAAAATTTTGTCAAAATTTCATTTCTTTAGAAATATTTGTTAAAATTTTATATCTGTAGAAAAATTTTGTCAAAATTTTATTTCTGTAGAAAAATTTTGTAAAAATTTTATTTCTATAGAAAATTTTGTCAAAATTTTATTTCTGTAGAAAAATTTTGTCAAAATTGTATTTCTTAGAAAATTTTGGCAACATTTTATTTCTATAGAAAATTATGGCAACATTTTATTTCTATAGAAAATTTTGTCAAAATTATATTTCTTTGGAAAATTTTGTCAAATTTTTATTTCTATAGAAAATGTTGTCATAATTCCATTACTATAGAAAATTTTTTCAAAATTTTATTTCTATAGAAGATTTTGTCAAAATTTTATTTCTGAAGAAAATTTTTTCATAATTTAATAATATAGAAAATTTTTCCAAACTTTTATTTCTATAGAAAATTTTGTCATAATTTCATTACTATAGAAGATTTTGTCAAAATTTTATTTCTATAGAAAATTTTGTCAAAATTCTATTTCTTTGGAAAATTTTGTCAAAATTTTATTTCTTTTGATAATTCTGTCAAAATTTTATTTTATTTTATATACGTTTGTTGTTTTTGAAAACAGAAGGTTAAATTTTATTTCTATAAAAAATGTTGTCACAATTTTATTTCTATAGAAAATTTTTTCAAAATTTTATTTCTATAGAAAATTTTGTCAAAATTTTATTTCTATAGAAAATTTTGACAACATTTTATTTCTATAGAAAATTTTATCAAAATTCTATTTCGTTGGAAAATGTTGTCAAAATTTTATTTTTTTAGATAATTTTGTCAATTTTTTTATTTCTATAGAAAATTTTGTCAAAATTTTATTTCTATAGAAAATTTTGTCACAATTTTATTTCTACAGAAAATTTTGTCATAATTTCATTACTATAGAAAATTTTTTCAAAATTTTATTTCTATAGAAGATTTTGTCAAAATTTTATTTCTATAGAAGATTTTGTCAAAATTTTATTTCTCGGCACGCTCAAAATAAACCCAGCCAACTGAATTCAAATCGATGATTTGACAGTGGCATAGGAAAAGAGATATGGTTGTTTTGAATTTATTTCGGCATAAGCCGGCTATCATACAAAACCTTTTTTCGGAGGGTTCAAGTGTGGTTCATTGTTGGGTTTAATGAACTGCCTGAATTTATTCTGATAATTGGTTGATAGTTTTGCTGCAAGTAGAGGATGTTGATGAGGAATGTGGTAATTCCGAAACGTGCGTCCATCCAACCATCTTGCAGTCTATAGGGCTGTGCCCAAATAAATTTGACAAACATTCTTTTCCTCTGTTGGTTAAGCTACACTTGCAGTTTAGTCAATTTATGGTTTTACGCAGCAATAAAAAACAACAAAAATTTTATTTCTATAGAAGATTTTGTCAAAATTTTATTTCTCTAGAAATTTTTTTCATAATTTCATAATATAGAAAAATTTTCCAAACTTTTATTTCTATAGAAATTTTTTTTTACTATAGAAGATTTTGTCAAAATTTTATTTCTATTGAAAATTTTGTTAAAATTTTATTTCTATAGAAAATTTTGTCAAAATTGTATTTCTTAGAAAATTTTGTCAAAATTTTATTTCTATAGAAAAGTTTGTCAAAATTTTATTTCTTAGAAAATGTTGTCAAAATTTTATTTCTATCGAAAATTTTGACCACATTTTATTTCTATAGAAAATTTTGTCAAAATTCTATTTCGTTGGAAAATTTTGTCAAAATTTTATTTCTTTATATAATTTTGTCAATTTTTTTATTTCTATAGAAAATTTTGTCACAATTTTATTTCTACAGAAAATTTTGTCATAATTTCATTACTATAGAAAATTTTTTCAAAATTTTATTTCTATAGAAAATGTTGTCAAAATTTTATTTCTATAGAAAATATTGTCAAAATTTTATTTCTTAGAAAATTTTGTCAAAATTTTATTTCTATAGAAAAGTTTGTCAAAATTTTATTTCTTAGAAAATTTTGTCAAAATTTTATTTCTATAGAAAAGTTTGTCAAAATTTTATTTCTTAGAAAATTTTGTCAAAATTTTATTTCTATAGAAAATTTTGTCAAAATTTTATTTCTATATAAAAATTTTGTGAAAATTTTATTTCTGTAGAAAAATTTTGTCAAAATTTTATTTCTATAGAATATATTGTCAACATTTTATTTCTATAGACAATTTTCTCAAAAATTTATTTCTATAGAAAATTTTTTCAAAATATTATTTATGTAGAAAATTTTGTCAAAATTCAATTCTATAGACATTTTTAAAGTACCCCTTATTTGGAAAGAAATGTTTTGCGAAATCTACCAAAACATCAAGAATTCTACCAGTCTACCAAACAGTAAAATATGTAAAATTTTTTGTAGAATTTTACTAACTTTGGTAACCGTGGTAGACACTATAAAAACTTTGTCAAAATTTTATTTCTATAGAAAATGTTGTCAAAATTTTATTTATTTCTTATTGAAGCCCAAGAAGTCAAATTAGGAGATTGGTATATGGGGGCTATACTAAAATATAGACCTATACCTACAATATTAGGCACACCAATTTTTGGTCCTAAAATACCACAGGCATTTGAATTTAAAGAAAATCGGATAAAAACTGCGATTTCTAGAAGTCCAAGGATTCAGATCGGGAGATTGGTCTATATTAGAGGTGTGCGCGTGACTCGTGAACAAAATCTGAAGAAACTTTCGTGAATGGGCGTGAATGGGATTTAAAAGTAATATGTCGTGCGTGAACGTGTGTGAGAAATAAAATCGGTTCGTGAATATGCGTGAATAAAATTTCTGCAAAATCACGCCCACGAAAAAAATTAAGATTTAATTCTTTCTGATATGATAACTGAATTTTATTTAGCTGTCGAACTATATTCTATTTATTAATTTTGTTACCTTTCCTCTTTCCCGGTTTAAAATTTCGGGAGTCTCGTGAATTTGTTGTGAGTCACGTTAATTGTCGTGAATCGTGCGTGAGCATGAGTCTTTAAAAGTAGTTCCTGCGTGAGCGTGCGTGAGTAACGGTTTTCATTTCGTGAACGTGCGTGAGTGTGAGTGGCTACCAAATGTATCGTGCGTGAATAAACAGTTTGCTTCGTGAATGTGTGTGAGTGTGAATGAAATTTCACTAACAAGCACACCTCTATATGGTACTATACAAAAAACAAGACAGATGCATACAATATTCGGCACCCCTATTTATGGACCTAAAATACCATCACGCTTTAAATTTTATGCAAATCGGATACAAATTGTGTCAAGACCCCGAATCGGAGAAGGAAAGATTTTTTATATTTAACATTACTATGTAGAGCTCATATTCTGACGAACGACAATTATTTTTTGAACTTACAATCTGTTAGTACAAATCGCTATGTACAAGCCTATCTGCACGAGAGGTGAAAAGTGCTAACTTATCATCTAGTATGTAACACATTTCTATTTCCATACTACATTGTTCATATAAATATTTTCCAAACTTCAAGTTGAAATAAATGCAAAATATATTTTTAGCACTCATGGAATTCAAGTATTCTTTGCACAAAATACAAAATTTTCAATATCAAACAAATGTCTGTCTGTTTGATGTAAAGCAATAGCATTTATTAGATGCAAAATCAGTTACATTGCATATTGCCTGGACATACTATGTAACATTCTTATGACTCAAAATCTCTCTACAAAGATCGTTTCCATCAAAATATTTCCTCATTGCTTTGTCAACATTTCAAGTTTTCGTATTTGAGTATCTTGTGGTAGGTAAGTGTCTCTTAGAGTTACAAGAGAAAATTTGAGTATTCTCACTAGAATGTTTGTGTATACACACCGTCCGTATATGGGTTAAACATGTGGTCATATTGTGTTTTCTGTCTGCTTGTCAAGCTGTTGCGAGGGGGGTTGGGTGGGTTGATTGGGCAATGGTACAAGCAGAAATGTTTACTTGTGTTTATGAAACAAAATATACGATTGCTTGTCATGGATTTCTTGGTGGTCTCTGTCACCCTCTCTCGAAATGTAAACAAACACACTGTGTGTGTGGTGATAATAAATTGCTCGGTTTTAGGTGTTAAGTGATGACAATAAAATGTACTCTGAGTTTCATAAGATAGGCGTTCTAAAATCTTAGATATTTGAGTTTATATGTGAGCATTTCAACAAAGTACTGGATAAATACTAAACAACAGAGGTGAAATTTATTTGTGTAAAATACAATGTGCTGGGAAGAGAGTTTGGAAAGAGCAGGAGGCTAGACAAATAAACATTAGGTTGAATTTACATCTCTCATGCATTGGTTGCGAGATATTATCCGAAAGTAAGTATAAAAAAGTAGAATAATATTAGTTGTGAAAATTAAAGAATAATTCTAGCACATTGGTTAACATTTGGATTTCTAAGACATAAAAAATTGTCATTTTGTAACATTTTTGCTTAAAAACCTGACAATGGTTTTGTGATTTTCAAAAACAAACAGGTGATTTTTTACAACCACCTTAATCCGGCCATATACAGTTTCGACCTTTATCCTGATTGCCCAATTGTCTGGACTACAGTACAATTTTAAGTTTTTATACCCTTCACCACTACTGTGGTACAGGGTATAATAAGTTTGTGCATTTGTATATAACACCAAGAAGGAAAAGTCTGATACCCATCGTTTAGTATCGATCGTCTTAGAATTAAATTCTGAGTCGATTTAGCGATGTCCGTCTGTCTGTCTGTCTGTCTGTCTGTCCGTCTGTCTGTCTGTCTGTTGGTGTATATTTGTGTGCAAAGTACAGCTCGCAGTTTTAGTCCGATTGTCCTAAAATTTGGTATAGGGTCCTGTTTCGGCTTAAAGACGATCCCTATTGATTTTGGAAAAAATCGGTTCAGATTTAGATATAGCTCCCATATATAGTTTTCACCGATTTGGTCATAATTGGCGTGTGTATCAACCGATCTTCCTTAAATTCCGTACATCCGAATATTTTATGAGTCTCCAAAAACTTGCGAAATATCAGCCAAATCGGTTCAGATTTAGATATAGCTCCCATATATAGCTTTCGCCCGATTTACACTCATTTGCCCACAGAGGCCAATTTTTAACTCCGATTTAGTTGAAATTTTGCACAGGGAGTAGAATTAGCATTGTAGCTGTGCGTGCCAAATTTGGTTGACATCGGTTCAGATTTAGATATAGCTCCCATATATATGTTTTTCTGATTTCGATAAAAATGGTCAAAATACCAACATTTTCCGTGTTAAATCGCCACTGCTTAGTCGAAAAGTTGTAAAAATCTCTCTAATTTTACTAAACTTCTAATACATATATATCGAGCGATAAATCATAAATAAACTTTTGCGAAGTTTCCTTAAAATTACTTCAGATTTAAATGTTTCCCATATTTTTTTTTACTAAAATTGTGTTTCACCCTAGTGCATTAGCCAACTTAAATTTTGAGTCTATAGATTTTGTAAAAGTCTATCAAATTCTGTCCAAATCGAGTGATATTTAAATGTATGTATTTGGGACAAACCTTTATATATACCCCCCAACACATTTGACGGATGTGATATGGTATCGAAAATTTAGATCTACAAAGTGGTGAAGGGTATAATATAGTCGGCCCGCCCGACTTTAGACTTTCCTTACATGTTTATCTATGAATATTGTTTCAAATTTTATAGATTCTTTGTTTTCATGTACCTATATTTATTACTATTTTTTTTTTGTATTTATTTACAGGTAAGCGCAAATAAACAACAAAAAAAAAAACAATTTGACTATCTAATGTAAGTACCAAAATCACTGTACATTTTCTCCAAGAAGATATGAAACAAAAAATGTGTCATGCTATATGTTTTTTTTTGCTCGCGCATATAATATTCCTTATAAAGGATACTTGAAATCATTTCGCATGCTAAGGATATCCTCTACTACCAAATAATATATACATATTTTTTGGCAGTCCATAAAAGCATATCCATTTCCTTTCGCTGTTTTTATTTACATGAGCCACATAAGCTGTTGAAAGTTTTATTAGGCCTCCCACTCGAATGACATGCCTTTTATTCATTTCTCTTTAATATTCATATTCGTCTTTAAGTTTGTGGTTCTTGTTTGAATTCTTTTGTTCTGGTCTGTGCCTCCTTTAACACTACAATGGGTTTAATTCCAGAGTGTACTAAATCCACTTTTAAAGAAAAAAAAACGAATTTAAAAAACTTGAATTTTTTTTTTCAAAAATTAAAAACAAACTCTTGCCAAATTCTTAATATTTCAGGGAGGCAGAATTGTGAAGAAATGTAATTTAAATCGAAAATAAAGTAACTCTCTAGTAAAATTTCAATCTAAGACTTAGTTTATTGTGGAATGTAGCTGTCATCAAAAATTAATTCCTCTTCCATTGCTTTTCAACATTAGCATCTGAACCAGATTCATAATCTCTGGAGGGCTTTGGGTCCCCAAATTCAATATACACATGCAAAGATTAATGTAAACAAATAAAACCTTGTAAAGCCTTTAACATAAAACAGTAGGGGTTTTAATACTTTTTCTTTGCTTTCTTCGAAACATCAGCAATTCCCATTATGCCCTTGGGGCTATATTTGCAGCAAATAATTTGCATTATATTGTTTTTAAATGATTTTTGCCTTTCTTGCTATTAATGGCAATAATGGAGCCATCGTAGTGCAGTGGTTAGCATGCCCACCTAACATACAAAGGGTCGTGGGTTCGATACCTGTCATTAAGGTCCCTTTCTATAGAAGTAAAATTTCATTTTTTTCATTTCACTTTATTTATAATTATAATCAGAAGCTCAAATAAGGCCAATTTTGACAAAATTTTCTACAGAAATAAAATTTTGACAAAATTTTCTTTACAAGTAAAGTTTTGACTAAATTTTCTATAGAAATAAAATTTTGAAAACATTATTTTTTGAAATAAAATTTTGAAAAAAAAATTTTGACTATAGACAAAAATTTTGAAAAAGATTTCCAATAGAAATAAAATTTTGACAAAATTTTGTATAGAAATAAAATTTTGATAAAATTTTCTATTGAAATCAAATATTGACAAAATTTTCTATGGAAACAAATTTTTGACAAATTTTTCTATATAAAAATAAAACTTTGACAAATTTTTTTATAGAAATAAAATTTTGACAAAATATTCTATAGAAACAAAACTTTGACAAAATTTTCTATAGAAATAAAATTTTGAAAAAAATTCTATAGAAATAAAATTTTCAGAAAATTTTCTTTAGAAATAACATTTTCAGAAAATTTTGTATAGAAATAAAATTTTGACAAAATTTTCTATAGAAATAAAATTTTGACAAAATTTTCTATATAAATAAACTTTTGACAAATTTTTCTATAGAAATAAAATGTTGAGAAAATTTTCTATAGAAATAATATTTTTATAAAATTTTCTGTAGAAATAAAATTTTGAGAAAATTTTCTGTAGAAAATTTTGACAAAAAAATTTCTATAAAAATAAAATTTTGACAAAATTTCTTATAGAAATAGTAGTAATAAATTTATAGTAATAATATTAATAGTAATAAAATTTTGACAAAATTTTCTATAGAAATAAAATGTTGCCAAAAGTTTCAATAGAAATAAAACTCTTCTATAGATATACATTTTTGACAAAATTGTCTATCGAAATAACTCTTAGAAATAAAATTTTGACAAATTTTTTAATAGAAATAAAATTTTGACAAAACATTCTATAGAAATGGAACTTTGACAAATTTTTCTATAGAAATAAAATTTTGACAAATTTTTCTATAGAAATAAAATTTTGACAAATTTTGCTATAGAAATAAAATTTTGACAAACATTTCTATTGAAATAAAATTTTGACAAAATTTTCTATAGAAATAAAACGATGACAAATGTTTCGATAAAATTAAAATATTGAAAAAATTTTCTATAGAAACAAAACGTTGACAAAATTTTCTATAGAAGTAAAATTTTGACAACATTTACTATAGGAATAAAATTTTGACAAAATTTTCTATAGAAATAAAAATTTGACAAAATTTTCTATAGAAATAAAAATTTGACAAGATTTTCTATAGAAATAATATTTTGACAAAATTTTCTATAGAAATAAAATATTGACAAAATTTTCTATGGACAAAAAAATTTTGACAAATTTTTCTATATAAAACTAAAACTTTGACAAATTTTTTTTATAGAAATAAAATTTTGTCAAAATATTCTATAGAAACAAAACTTTGACAAAATTTTCAACAGAAATAAAATTTTGAAAAAAATTCTATAGAAATATAATTTTCAGAAAATTTTGTATAGAAATAAAATTTTGACAACATTTACTATAGAAATAAAATTTTGACAAAATTTTCTATAGAAATTAAATTTTGAAAAAGATTTCCAATAGAAATAAAATTTTGACAAAATTTCCTATAGAAATAAAATTTTGATAAACTTTTCTATTGAAATAAAATATTGACAAAATTTTCTATGGACAAAAAAATTTTGACAAATTTTTCTATATAAAAATAAAACTTTGACAAATTTTTTTATAGAAATAAAATTTTGTCAAAATTTTCTATAGAAACAAAACTTTGACAAAATTTTCAACAGAAATAAAATTTAAAAAAAAATTCTATAGAAATATAATTTTCAGAAAATTTTCGATAGAAATAAAATTTTGACAAAATTTTCTATATAAATACACTTTTGACAAATTTTTCTATAGAAATAAAATTTTGAGAAAATTTTCTATAGAAAAAATTTTGAGAAAATTTTCTATAGAAATAATATTTTTACAAAATTTTCTGTAGAAATAAAATTTTGACAAAAAAATTTCTATAAAAATAAAATTTTGACACAATTTCTTATAGAAATACAGTAATAATATCAATAGTAATAAAATTTTCATTCGTTTTGTTATGTCATTGTTGGTTTTTTTCTTTAAGCATTGTTGTTGTTTTTTGATTTCAGCTTAAAACCATGCATTGACTAAACTACAAGTTTAGCTTAACCAACAGAGGAAAAGAATGTTTGTCAAATTTATTTGGGCAAAGCCCTATAGACTGCAAGATGGTTGGATAGACGCACGTTTCGAATTACCACATTCCTCATCAGCATCCTCTACTTGCAGCAAAACTATCAACCAATTATCAGAATAAATTCCAAATTAATTTGACAAACATTCTTTTCCGCTGTTGGTTAACACTTGCAATTTAGTCAATGCATGGTTTTAAGCTGAAATCAAAAAACAACAACAATGAAATAAAATTTTGACAAAATTTTCTATAGAAATAAAATTTTGACAAAATTTTCTATATAAATAAACTTTTGACAAATTTTTCTATAGAAATAAAATTTTGAGAAAATTTTCTATAGAAATAATACTTTTAGAAAAATTTCTTTAGAAATAAAATTTTGAGAAAATTTTCTATGTTATAGAAATAAAATGTTGGCAAAATTTTCTGTAGAAATAAAATTTTGACAAAAAAATTTTCTGTAGAAATAAAATTTTGACAAAAAAAATTTTGTATAAAAATAAAATTTTGACAAAATTTCTTATAGAAATAGTAGTAATGTATAGCAATAATATTAATAGTAACAAATACACGCAAAGAAAAAAAAACGTTTGGAAAACGTGTACCGAAACGTTTTTCTTTTGTTAGAGTTTTTTGAATTGCTTCGAAAATTTTAAACTTTTATCACCAAAAAAATTCGTTTGTTACAAAATTTTTATTTTTTCAATAAAAAGAGTTATTTTTGAAACAACAACACAGTCCATTTCGTTTATATCAAACACTGTTCTTTTCTGACTTTAGGTCTTTAATAAGACACATTTTACAGTTCAAAATTTAATATAGTACAATGTAATGTTGAACATTTTTTCGGAATCTTCCGAACATATCTGGAATATATGTAAAAAAAAAAAATAAAAAAAAAATTTTGGTCGGAGCAGGGATCGAACCCACGACCCTTGGCATGCAAGTCGGACGTAGCAACCACTGCTCCACGGTGACAAACTAAGTGTTTGTTTCTGTTAAATAAACTTTGTTTATTCGGTTCGTGGGCGCCGCAAGCTATGCTATATAAATATAACTTATATGGATAATTATCTATTGATGACCATAACAGGTACATAGCTCAGTGGTTAGTGTGTTGGCTTACAAAGTGCATGGTCCGCGGTTCGATTCTCCGTCCAGGCGAAAGGTAAAAAAAAATTTAAACATTTATAAAATTGTATAATTTATTCTACATTGTTGGTATTACAGGAAAAGGTGTTAAGAACTAAAAAACCTCGTGGATGTGAGAAAGATGTGAGGGAAAATGCAATTAGCAAGAAAACAATGTTTTTTTTTTTTGAGTTAGTCTTTATGAAATTGTTTTTACATCCTGGAAAAGAATAAACGTTTATCACAAAAAGTATATACTTTTCTTCCAAATACACTTCCTTACAGCGAAAAGCAAATGAGAAACGAACTTTGTTTGTCTAAAATTTCGTTTGGGAGGAAAGAATTATTTTTTGCGTGTAGTAATAAAATTTTGACAAAATTTTCTATAGAAATAAAATTTTGATAAAAGTTTCAATAGAAATAACACTTTTCTATAGATATACATTTTTGACAAAATTGTCTTTCGAAATAAATCCTAGATAAATTTTTCTATAGAATTAAAATTTTGACAAAATTTTCTATAGAAATAAAATTGTGACAAAACTTTCTATAGAAATAGAACTTTGACAAATTTTTCGATAGAAATAAAATATTGACAAAATTTTCTATAGAAACAAAACTTTGAAAAAATTTTCTATAGAAATAAAATTTTGACAAAAACTTGCTATAGAAATAAAATTTTTAAAAACTTTTTCTTTAGAAATCAAATTTTGACAAATTTTTGTAAAGAATTAAAATTTTGACAAAATTTTCTATAGAAAAAAAATTTTGACAAATTTTGCTATAGGAATAAAATTTTGATAAAATTTTCTATAGAAATAAAATTTTGACAATTTTACTTTAGTGAGCCGGGATCGCCAAACTCTAGTCTCTTATCATAAGTGGGATAATTCTTCTTACTTTGGTCCTTCGATCGGTTTCGAAGGACCAAATTGCTATTTTTTTTTTTTTCATCAAACTCCATAATGAAACTTTATATGTTGATGAATGAAATTTTCAATAGAAATACAACTTTTCTCTATATATAAATTTTTGACAAAATTGTCTATAGAAATTTTCTATCGAAATAAATCTTAGATAAATTTTTCTATAGAAATAAAATGTTGACAAAAGTTTCTGTCGAAATAAAATTTTGACAAAATTTTCTATAGAAATTAAATTGTGGCAAAACTTACTACAGAAATAAAATTTTGACAAAATTTTCTATAGAAATAAAATTTTGACAAATTTTTCTATAGAAATAAAATTTTGACAAAATTTTCCATAGAAATAAAATTTTGACAAAATTTTCTATATAAATAATATTTGGACAACATTTTTTATAGAAATAAAACTTTGACAATTTTACTTTAATGATCCGGGATCGCCGAACTCTAGTCTCTTATCATGAGTGGGATAATTCTTCTTAATTTGGTCCTTCGATCGATTTTGAAGGACCTAATTCCTAATTTGTCCATCGAATTCCATAATGATTAGGATTTTTATGGAATTTTATATATTGGTATAATGAAACAAAATGAAATCGTTTTAATTCAACCACATTGCTCTTGAAGAATTCACTTCACTCTACAAAACCCTTATTACACATAACGATAATCCTCTTTGCCTCTTGAGGAGTGAAATTATCGATTCCATAGATAGAAATCATATTCATGGCTGTTTCTTATTTATGTCTTTGGCAAATAATAAATTTCATTGAATTAGATTTTGCCCTTCCTTTCACCGAACACGGACGAGCAAGGACCATACATATAGAGCTGGTGAGTATGTTAGCTCTTTGTTGATTGCATTGGAAATGAAGTACGTCAAATAATGTGACATATGTGAAGGCGTTCCAACTGACATATTTTCTATACCAGAAATATTTTTTCTCTGTTCCATAATGAAATGAATTTTTATTGTAATCAAAGGCCAAAGTTGACTGAATGACTTACTTCTATGCACAATCTAAATGCTAAAATACCACAAATATGAATGATCAAATAAATTATGAATGTATATGAATTGTTAGGTAGGTATTTTAATCAATGAAAAAAGAAAATAAAACTGACATTCAATTGGACATGACATTGGTTAGTGAATAGTTTGTGGTAATCGGTTTATTTGCTATACTAAATAAATAAACAATACTCTAAGAGTTATTACAATTAAACCATGAAATCTTTTATGTTCTTATGAATGGAAAACAATAAAAAAAATTTTTTGTATTCCAAGTAAATATAACACACTATAGTACAAAATTAAATGAAACACAGTGTTGATGGAAATATTTCAATTTAGGAAGATTAATTCTAGGATCTTATTTTCTCATTAGGAGTTAGCATATAAAATGGCTGGCATGAATGTTGATAGTCTGGTCAACATCAGGGGGGACGAAGTGCATCGTAAAAATTTAACAACGGGTCCAAAGAGCATATTGCCTTAGCAAAACTGGGGCAATGAATACCACATCAACCAGTCTTGGAGACGGTACGATAGTTTTAAGAGTTTAAGAGGTTCAGCTCAAAAGCCTAACCGCCATGGTTGCTATAAGATTGAAGATGTTGGGAGATTGGACCGAAACACGAGACATAACGAAGCATCAAAGGATAATAAGAGAGTGATGGTTTTCCATAGAAATCACATTTTGACAAATTTTTCTATAGAAACAAAATTTTCTATAGAAATAAAATGTTGACAAAATTTACTTTATAAATAAAGTTTTAAAAAATGTTCTGTATAAATAAAATATTGACAAATTTTTCTATAGAAATAAAATTTCGACGAGTTTTTCTATAAAAATAAAATTTTGGCAAAATTTTCTATAGAAATAAAATTTTGAGAAAATGTCTATATAAATAAATTTTCGACAAAATTTTCTATAGAAGTAAAATTTTGGGAAAATTTTCTATAAAAGTAAAATGATGGCAAAATTTTCTATAGAAAAAAATTCACAAAATTCTCTATAGAAATAAAATTTTTACAAACATACTATAGAACTAAAATTTTCTATAGAAATAAATTTTTGACAAAATTTTCTATAGAAATAAAATTTTGGCAAAATTTTCCATAGAAATAGAATTTTGACAAAAATTTGCTATAGAAATAAAATTTTTACAAAATTTCCTATATAAATAACACTTTGGCAAAGTCTCCTATAGAAATAAAAATTTCCATAAAATTTTCTACAGAAATACAATTTGACAAAATTTTCTATAGAAATAAAATTTTGACGAATTTTTCTATAAAAATAAAATTTTGACAAAAATTTCTTTATATATAAAATTTTCAAAAATTTTCTATAGAAAAAAAAATTTTGACAAAATTTTCTATAGAAATAAAATTTTGAAAAAAATTTTTGTATTAATAAAATTTTGAGAAAATTTTCTATAGAAGTAAAAGTTTGGCAAAATTTTCTACAGAAATAAAATTTTGACAAAATGTTCTATAGCAATAAAATTTTGATAGAATTTTCTATAGAAATAAAATTTTGATAGAATTTTCTATAGAAATAAAATTTTGAAAAAATTTTATATCGAAATAAAATTTTGACAAGTTTTTCTAACGACCCAAAATTTGACAAAATTTTCTATATAAAAATAACATTTCTACAAAAAGTTCTATAGAAATTTCGGCATAAGCCGGCTATCATGTAAAACCTTTTTTCGGAAGGATCAAGTGTGGTTCATTGTTGGATTTAATAAACTGCCTGAATTTATTCTGATAATTGGTTGATAGTTTTGCTGCAAGTAGAGGATACTGATGAGGAATGTGGTAATTCCGAAACGTGCGTCCATCCAACCATCTTGCAGTCTATAGGGCTCTGCCCAAATAAATTTGACAAACGTTCTTTTCCTCTGTTGGTTAAACTACAAAATCAAAAACAACAACAATAAAATTTTAACAAAATTTCCTATAGAAATAAAATTTTGACAAACTTTTCTATAGAAATAAAATTTTGACAAAATTTTCTATAGAAATAAAATTTTGGCAATATTTTCTATAGAAGTAAAATTTTGAGAAAATTTTTTATAGAAGTAAAATTTTGAGAAAATTATCTAATGGCAAAATTGTCTATAGAAATAAAGTTTTTACAACATATTCTATAAAAATAAAAAATTGAAAAATGATATTCTATAGAAATAAAATTTTGACAAAACTTCCTATAGAAATAATATTTTGACAAAGTTTCCTATAGAAATAAAATTTTCTATTGAAATAAAAGTTTTCATAAAATTTTCTACAGAAATACAATTTCGACAAAATTTTCTATAGAAGTAAAATTTTGAGAAAATTTTCTATAGAAATAAAATGTTGACAAAATTTTCTATAGAAATAAAATGTTGACAAAATTTTCTACAGAAATACAATTTTGACAAAATTTTCTGTATGAGTAAAATTTTGACAAAATTTTCTACAAAAGTAAATTTTGACTAAATTTTCTATAGAAACATTTTCTACAGAAATAAAATTTTGACAAAATTTTCTACAGAAATAAAATTTTGACAAAATTTTCTATAGAAATATAATTTAGCAAATTTTTCTATAGAAATAAAATTTTGGAAAATTTTTCTACAGAAATAAAATTTTGACAAAATTTTTTATAGAAATAAAATTTTGACAAAATTTTCTATAGAAATAAAATTTTGACAAAATTTTCTATAGAAATAACATTTTGACAAAATTTTATATAGAAATACAATTTTGACAAGTTTTTCTAACGACCCAAAATTTGACAAAATTTTCTATATAAAAATAACATTTTGACAAAAATTTCTATAGAAATACAATTTTGACAAAATTTTCTATAGAAATAAAATTTTGACAGTATCTTCTATAGAAATATAATTTAGCAAAATTTTCTATAGAAATATAATTTAGCAAATTTTTCTATAGAAATAAAATTTTGGCAAAATTTTCTACAGAAATAACATTTTGACAAAATTTTCTATAGAAATAAAATGTTGGCAAAATTTTCTATAGAAATAAAATTTTGACAAAATTTTCTATAGAAATAAAATTTTGACAAAATTTTCTATAGAAATACAATTTTTGACAGAATGTTCTATAGAAAGAAAATTTGGCAAAATTTTCTATAGCAATAAAATTTTGACAGAATTTTCTATAGAAATAAAATTATGACAGAATTTTCTATAGAAGTAAAATTTTGAGAAAATTTTCTATAGAAATAAAATTTTGACAAAATTTTCTATTTCTTTTCTATATAATTTTGACAAAATTTTCTACAGAAATAAAATTGTGACAAAATTTTTTGTATAAATAAATTTTTGACAAAATTTTCTATAGAAATAAAATTTTGACAAAATTTTCTATAGAAGTAAAATTTTGCAAAATTTTTTGTATAAATAAAATTTTGAGAAAATTTTCTATAAAAGTAAAATTTTGACAAAATTTTCTACAGAAATAAAATTTTGACAAAATTTTCCATAGCAATAAAATTTTGACAAAATTTTCTATAGCAATAAAATTTTGACAGAATTTTCTATATAGAAATAAAAATTTGATAGAATTTTCTATAGAAATAAAATTTTGAAAAAATTTTATATCGAAATAAAATTTTGACAAGTTTTTCTAACGACCCAAAATTTGACAAAATTTTCTATATAAAAATAACATTTCTACAAAAAGTTCTATAGAAATTGCGGCATAAGCCGGCTATCATGTAAAACCTTTTTTCGGAAGGATCAAGTGTGGTTCATTGTTGGGTTTAATGAACTGCCTGAATTTATTCTGATAATTGGTTGATCGTTTGCTGCAAGTAGAGGATGCTGATGAGGAATGTGGTAATTCCGAAACGTGCGTCCATCCAACCATCTTGCAGTCTATAGGGCTTTGCCCAAATAAATTTGACAAACATTCTTTTCCCCTGTTGGTTAAGCTATAATAAAATTTTAACAAAAATTTCTATAGAAATAAAATTTTGACAAAATTTTCTATAGAAAAAAAATTTTGACAAAATTTTCTATAGAAATAAAATGTTGACAAAATTTTCTATAGAAATAAAATTTTGACAAGATTTTCCATAGAAATGAAATTTTGTCAAAATTTTCTATAGAAATAAAATTTTTGATAGAATTTTCTATAGAAAGAAAATTTTGCCAAATTTTCTATAGAAGTAAAATTTTGACAAAATTTTCTATAGGAATAAAATTTTATTATTGTTTATTGAAAAAAAATTTTAACAAAATTTTTTCAGTGTATACATAAATATTCGTTTGGCATTTTTTCAATGTTTGTTTCTAGATTTTTATTATATGTAGATTTGCAACACCATAATAAATTGTACCCCGTGATAACCTTGACTTGACACGTATAGATCTTCTTAAAATATTCGGGGACATACTTCGAATTTGTTTATCACGAAGGAAACAAATGTTGACTGAACGGAGGCGCAATTCGTGCAAATGTTATTGATTATTAAATAAAATAATTGGAATGGGATACATTTCGTTCATACAGAAAAGCATGCATACTTTTAGGGGGTAACAAATTGTTCTGTATATGCTTAAAAGAATCACTTCAGATTGCAACTGAAGAGATGTGACAAAGCACAACAATAATGCAAACCATTATTATTTAATTTTTCGATTTACAAATATTTTCATTTAGAATAGTGAAACATTTTGGAATGTAGCCCTTTATTGGCTACATTACCAAATTATTACATTAATCAGAAATTTTATCTAAGATTTACAGAAAGTAAGTTTCCTTCTCATATGAAATAAAATAACGAATTTACTCTTCTCACACGCACACATATACACTCTCTTTTTCCCTCACTCTTTCTCTCTTAACAACTCATTGTTTAAATGGTAAATGATGATTGCATATATTCATGTTAAATTATGTATTGCATACTTTTGTGCGCAAAGTTATCAAGCGCAATAATTTATGTTTTTTAATTATACTCAATCCTTTTGTTTCACGAAGATATGGAAGAATGGGTGCAACCAAAAACCATTTACCAAAGATTTTTAATTTAGCTAACAAAGAAATAAAATAAAAATTGTCTTTTATTCTAACAATTGTTGCGGAGGTGGCTGAATTTATAATCCTCTATATCTTTCTTGTTATTCACTAATTTTAATATAACGTAATAAAATAATTCTTTGAATTTATATGCCACGGAAAAGAATGACATCTTCCCAAAAAAAAAAAAACAATACACATTTTTAATTTCCGAATATTTTATTGCATATCTTTAGGAGCGTCATCGTTCAATGCACCAAAAATAAAAGATTTCGCCCCCGCGAAAACGCATATCCCTATAAGATTTCGGTTTGCAAATGTCCTCCCACATAGAGCGTAAAGAGCATAAGACATCACTGTTAGTGAAAGGCAATTACTTTGCCAATTTTTTTGCTAAAGGGTTTTGCCATTAAGTATATGTCAATATCATGCATACCATATATTTCTTGCAAGAAAATACCACCATAGATTGCAAATAAGAAATATGGTGAATATAAACGCATGCAATAATGGCGAAAGAAAACCTTGTTAAGAAATATAGTACGAGGATTGCCTTTTATATTTCCAGTGATAACTAAAGTTCGCCTGTACGTATGCAATATTTTTTTCTGTTACCCCAATTTGGGAAATTACTCCAATGTGGCATTTGGTGAGTAAGCGTCTAAAGTCTACATTTCTTACAGAAACAAAACACTATACTAAAGTATTTTTCTAATACCAGAAAAGCAGCCACTTTGTTGGACTGGTTAGCACTACAAACTTGCAGGCACGGTTGCCACAAAATAAACTACCAAAATTTGAAGAAAATTTTACCAAAAATCTACCCAATTAAAAAGTCTTATTTTTTTATATAAAATCTTTTTTTTAGTTTTATTTTATAAAAATTTTTGTTAAAATTTTATTTCTATAGAAATTCTCTTCAAAATTTTATTACTACAGAAATTTTTTTCAAAATTTTATTACTACATAATTTTTTTTTCAAAATTTTATTACTACATATTTTTTTTCAAAATTTTATTACTACATAAATTTTTTCAAAATTTTATTTCGGCAGAAAATTTTGTCAACATTTTATTTCTATGGAAAAATTTTCAAAATTGTATTTCTTTAGAAAATATTAATATGTCCAAAAATCTACCAAATTAAAAAGGCTTATTTTTTTATAGAAAATCTTTTTTTTTAATTTTATTATATAGAAATTTTTGTTAAAATTTTATTTCTATAGGAATTCTCTTCAAAATTTTATTACTACAGAAATACTACAGAAAAATTTTATTTCTGCAGAAAATTTTGTCAAAATTTTATTTCTATAGAAAATTTTTGCAAAATTTCATTTCTATGGAAACATTTTGCAAAATTTTATTTCTTTAGCAAATATTAATATGTCCATTGCCAACATCACAGTTGTAAGCTATTCAAATGACTGACTTTATTACTAAACAATTTTAACAAGTTTCATTCATATTAACAAGAGAATTAAAACAGTATAACAAATTTTGCAAAATTTTATTTTTATAGAAAATTTTTTTTTTCACAATTTTATTTCTATAGAAAATTGTTGCAAGTTTTTATTACTATAGAAAATTTTCGCAAAATTTTGTTTCTATAGAAAATTTTATTTCTATTCAAAATTTTATGCTATTTTATTTCTATAGAAATTTTTTTTCAAAAATTTATTTTTTAGAATATTTTGTTAAAATTTTATTTTTATTTTATTTCTTAGTTGTAGAGGAACATTTAGTAAAATCTACCAGAACATCAATAATTCTAACTATCTACCAACCATTAAAAAATCTACCAATAGAATTCTAACAATTGTTACAACCGTGTTTGTGGGGTCATGGGGTCACAATTTTATTTCTATAGAATTTTTTTCAAAATTTCTATTTCTTTTTTGTTGTTTTAATTAGTTGACCTTTAAACTTTTAATTATATTTGCTTAGTTCGGCTTGAGGTCATGTGAATAAAAACAGATGTTGTTGTTTTTTGAGTTGTATTTTTATATTTAAAATTTTCCAATATTTCGAGACATCTCCGATGCTCGTCTTCAGGGAAATTAATTTAAATTTAAAGAACAGTGAACTTCTTTACAAGGAGTTGTAAATATACTCCCTTGTAAAGAAGTTCACTGTTCTTTAAATTTAAATTAATTTCCCTGAAGACGAGCATCGGAGATGTCTCGAAATATTGGAAAATTTTAAATATAAAAATACAACTCAAAAAACAACAACATCTGTTTTTATTCACATGACCTCAAGCCGAACTAAGCAAATATAATTTCTATTTCTATAAAAATTTTATGTCTATAAAAAAGTCAAAATTTTATTTCTATAGAAAATTTTATCGACATTTTATTTCTATAGAACATTTTGCAAAATTTCATTTCCATCGAAAATTCTAGCAAAATTTAATTTTCATTAAAAATTTTACAAAATTTTGTTACAATAGTAATTTTTGCAAAATTTCATTTCTATAGGAAATTTTGTCAAAATTTTTTCCTATAAAAATTTTGTCAAAATTTTAATTATATAGAAAATTTTGCAAAATTTTTTTACCATAGAAATTTGTTTTCAAAATTTTATTTCTACAGAAAATTTTGTTTAAATTTTATTTCTATAGACAATTTTTTCAAATATTTATTTCTATACAAAATTTTTTCAAAATTTTTTTTCTATAGAAAATTTTATCAAAATTTTATATCGATAGAAAATTGTGCAAAATTTTATTTTTATAGAAAATTTTGTTAAAATTTTATTTTTATAGAAAATTATGTTAAAATTTTATTTTAATAGAAAATTTTGTTAAAATTTTATTTTTATAGAAAATTTTTTTTAAAATTTTATTTTTATAGAAACTTTTGTTAAAATTTTATTTTTATAGAAAATTATGTATTTTATTTTAATAGAAAATTTTGTTAAAATTTTATTTTTATAGAAAATTTTATTTCTATAGAAAATTTTCTCAAAATGTTATTTCTATAATTTTTTTTCAAAATTTTATTTTATATCGATAGAAAATTATGCAAACTTTTATTTCTATAGATATGTCTATAAAAAAGTTGTCAAAATTTTATTTCTATAGAAAATTTTATCAACATTTTATTTCTACAGAACATTTTGCAAAATTTCATTTCCATCGAAAATTCTTGCAAAATTTAATTTTCATTTTACAAAATTTTCTTACAATAGTAATTTTTGCAAAATTTCATTTCTATAGAAAATTTTGTCAAAATTTTTTTCCTATAGAAAATTTTGTCAAAATTTTAATTATATAGAAAATTTTGCAAAATTTTGTTACCATAGAAATTTCTTTTCAAAATTTTATTTCTACCGAAAATTTTGTCAAAAATTTTATAGAAAATTTTGCAAAATTTTTTTACCATAGAAATTTGTTTTCAAAATTTTATTTCTACAGAAAATTTTGTTTAAATTTTATTTCTATAGACAATTTTTTCAAATATTTATTTCTATACAAAATTTTTTCAAAATTTTTTTTCTATAGAAAATTTTATCAAAATTTTATTGTTATAGAAAATTATGTTAAAATTTTATTTTAATAGAAAATTTTGTTAAAATTTTAATTTTATAGAAAATTTGTTTAAAATGATACTTTTATAGAAAATTTTGTTAAAATTTTAGTTTTATAGAAAATTATGTTAAAATTTTATTTTAATAGAAAATTTTGTTAAAATTTTATTTTTATAGAAAATTTTGTTAAAATTTTATTTCTATAGAAAATTTTCTCAAAATGTTATTTCTATAATTTTTTTTTCAAAATTTTATTTTATATCGATAGAAAATTTTGCAAACTTTTATTACCATAGAAATTTCTTTTCTAAATTGTATTTCTACAGAAAATTTTGCCAAAATTTTATTTCTACAGACAATTTTTTAAAATATTTATTTCTATACAAAATTTTTTCAAATTTTTTGCTATAGAAAATTTTATATCGATAGAAAATTGTGCAAAATTTTATTTTTATAGAAAATTTTGTTAAAGTTTTATTTTAATAGAAAATGTTGTTAAAATTTTATTTTAATAGAAAATTTTGTTAAAATTTTATTTTTATAGAAAATATGTTAAAATATTATTTTCATAGAAAATTTTGTTAAAATTTTATTTTTATAGAATTTTTTTAAATGCTTTTTATAGAAAATTTTGTTATAATTTTATTTTTATAGAAAATTATGTCAAAATTTTATTTTTATAGATTTTTTTTTTAAATTTCTATTTCTACAAAAATGTTATGTCTATAAAAAAGTTGTCAAAATTTTATTTTTATAGAAACTTTTATCGACATTTTATTTCTACAGAACATTTTGCAAAATTTCATTTCCATCGCAAATTTTTGCAAAATTTAATTTTCATAGAAAATTTTACAAAATTTTGTTACAATAGTAATTTTTGCAAAATTTCATTTCTATAGAAAATTTTGTCAAAATTTTTTTTCCTATAAAAATTTTTCAAAATTTTAATTATATAGAAAATTTTGCAAAATTTTATTACCATAGAAATTTCTTTTCAAAATTTTATTTCTACAGAAAATTTTGTCAAAATTTTATTTCTATAGACAATTTTTTCAAATATTTATACAAATACAAATTTTTTTTCTATAGAAAATTTTATCAAAATTTTATATCGATAGAAAATTGTGCAAAATTTTATTTTTATAAAAAATTTTGTTAAAATTTTATTTATTTTAATTGTTAAAATTTTATTTTAATAGAAAATTTTGTTAAAATTTTATTTTTATAGAAAATTTTGTTAAAAAATTTTATTTTAATAGAAAATTATGTTAAAATTTTATTTTTATAGAAAATTTTGTTACAATTTTATTTTAATAGAAAATTATGTTAAAATTTTATTTTTATAGAAAATTTTGTTACAATTTTATTTTTATAGAAAATTTTATTTCTATAGAAAATATTCTCAAAATGTTATTTCTATAAAACTTTTTTTTCAAAATGTTATTTTATATCGATAGAAAATTTTGCAAACTTTTATTTCTATTGATATGTCTATAAAAAAATTGTCAAAATTTTATTTCTATAGAAAATTTTGTTTAAATTTTATTTTTATAGAAAATTTTGCAAAATGTTCTGTAGAAATAAAATGTACAGAACATTTTGCAAAATTTCATTTCCATCGAAAATTCTTGCAAAATTTAATTTTCATAGAAAATTTTACAAAATTGTGTTACAATAGTAATTTTTGCAAAACTTCATTTCTATAGAAAATTTTGTCAAAATTGTTTTCCTATAAAAATTTTGTCAAAATTTTAATTATATAGAAAATTTTGCAAAAGTTTATTACCATAGAAATATCTTTTCAAAATTTAGAAAATTTTATCTAAATTTTATATCGATAGAAAATTGTGCAAAATTTTATTTTTGTTAAATTTTGTAAAAATTTTTTTAAAATTTTATTTTTATACAAAATTTTTTTTTTTCTATAGAAAATTTTATCAAAATTTTATATCGATAGAAAATTGTGCAAAATTTTATTTTAATAAAAAATTTTGTTAAAATTTTATTTTTATAGAAAATTTTGTTAAAATTTTATTTTAATAGAAAATTTTGTTTAAATTTTATTTTTATAGAAAATTTTGTTAAAATCTAATTTTTATAGAAAATTATGTTAAAATTTTATTTTAAAAGAAAATTTTGTTAAAATCTAATTTTTATAGAAAATTATGTTAAAATTTTATTTTAATAGAAAATTTTGCAAAATTTTATTACAATAGAAATTTCTTTTCAAAATTTTATTTCTACTGAAAATTTTGTCAAAATTTTATTTCTATAGACAATTTTGTTAAAATTTTAGTTTTATAGAAAATTTTGTTAAAATTTTATTTTTATAGAAAATTATTTTAAAATTTTATTTCTATAGAAAATTTTCTCAAAATGTTATTTCTATAGAATTTTTTTTTCAAAATTTTATTTTATATCGATAGAAAATTTTGCAAAATTTTATCAAAATTTTAATTATATAGAAAATTTTGCAAGAGTTTATTACCATAGAAATTTCTTTTCAAAATTTTATTTCTACGGAAATTTTGTCAAAATTTGATTTCCATAAACAATTTTTTCAAATATTTATTTCTATACAAAATTTTTTCAATTTTTTTTTGCTATAGAAAATTTTATCAAAATTTTATATCGATAGAAAATTGTGCAAAATTTTGTTTTTATAGAATATTTTGTTAAAATTTTATTTTTATAGAATATTTTGTTAAAATTTTATTTTTATAGAAAATTTTTTTCAATTTTTTTCTCTAGAAAATTTTATCAAAATTTTATATCGATAGAAAATTGTGCAAAATTTTATTTTTATAGAAAATTTTGTTAAAATTTTATTTTTATAGAAAATTTTGTTAAAATTTTATTTTAATAGAAAATTTTGTTTAAATTTTATTTTCATAGAAAATTTTGTTAAAATTAAATTTTTATAGAAAATTATGTTAAAATTTTATTTTAATAGAAAATTTTGCAAAATTTTATTACCATAGAAATTTCTTTTCAAAATTTTATTTCTATAGAAAATGTTGTCAAAATTTTATTTCTATAGACAATTTTGTCAAAATTTTATTTCTATAGACAATTTTGTTAAAATTTTATTTTTATAGAAAATTATGTTAAAATTTTATTTTAATAGAAAATTTTGTTAAAATTTTATTTTTATAGAAAATTTTGTTAAAATTTTATTTCTATAGAAAATTTTCTCAAAATGTTATTTCTATAGAATTTTTTATAGAATTTTATTTTATATCGACAGAAAACTTTTATTTCTATAGATATTTTTGCAAAATTTTATTGTTATTTTATTTCTTAAGATTTAGCAAAATCTACCAGAACATCAAAAATTCTACCTATCTACCAACCATTAAAAAATTTACTACTAGAATTCTACCAACTGCGACAACCGTGCAACTGTGATTGAACCCATGACCCCGCAATCATGGG
The DNA here is from genome assembly GCF_050003625.1 of Haematobia irritans. NCBI lineage: Eukaryota > Metazoa > Arthropoda > Insecta > Diptera > Muscidae > Haematobia > Haematobia irritans. The sequence goes on from NC_134399.1 coordinate 208,366,811, forward strand.
TTCAATCACAGTTGCGACCAAAATAGATTTTCTAATTAAAAGTTTTTTATTTGCGCAATAGTTCACTACTTGTGGTATCACAATAGACCGATTAGTCAAAAATAATGTGCTGCCTTTATAACTAACTAACCTTTATAAAAAAATAAGTTCGCCTGAATATATGCAAGATTTTTTTTTAAGAAATTATGCCAATGCAGCATTTGGAGGGAGGAAGGAGGTAGGATTTTATCTATTATACGAATTGCTTACAATTTTAAATTAAAAACGGAAACGTAATAAAATATTGAATTTCCGTTTGCACGGCCTGATAGTAAATCATTTCCAGGATGCAAAAAAGTGCTCGCAAACATCTGTCGGATTGTGATGGTCAAACAGTAATATTGGAAGGCCATATTATTAACATTAAACTGCATATTTCTCAATTATTTTATACCAAGATTGATCAAGGAAATTAAGAAAAGAAAATGTGAAAAAAAACTTTCGATTTGGAAAACCAATAAGGCCAATAAGAAACGACGTCATCAAGAAAAGGAAGCACATAGAAAGACATTACCTTATTTCCTTTTGTGTTGTAGTTTCCTTTAGATGTAGAAATGTTTACAAAAAAATCTGTTTTTATTTCTTCGCCTAAAAGTTTAGCTTTTGCTATTCTTTTATACATTTTCTCATAATCAACTTTGTCTTAAATATTGCAACTTTACTATTTTCTCCATAGTACACTAACCCTGAACAAAAGGATGTAGTAGTTTTTCGAAGAAACAAAACCAAACTTTCTAAAACTGTTAGAACCACAAAACATCCGACACAAATTTAACTTTATCTGTGGCTTACACGTGTAATGTCTTTTTAGAGTTTGCATTTTTTATTCCCGCACTCATTCACTCATGCTTTACATTTTCTGTGGTTTTGTTAGCTAAAAGCGAAAGTTAGAAAGAAGTTAGATTTTAGTTTTGATGCATTTACAAAGCAGAAACTGATGTAAGTAGGCATTACCACAACTTTAGCACATAAAACATCCGCCAAGATAAAGTATGTCAGGGTTATGCTGAAAACTGAAAGTTAGCCTGGAAGTATGCAATGGATTTTTTTTTGATTGGTTTTTAGGAAGTTAGAAGCAAAATTTGGAGTTGGTATTCAAGGCGAGCATTTATTATAGGAAATAGAAATTGTACTAAGGCGTTTATTTTTGTGGGATCTGAAAGGAGAAATTCGTAAACGTATATATTTTTTGTTATTTCAAAATTCTCTAAATCTAATTATTTCTCATGTCATGGATACGTCTTCAAAGAGTATCCTATGAGAAATAAATCTGGGGAAATTTGTCAGTAAGGATACATTTAAGACACAATTCTCTTTTAAATTGAATTTTCGCGTACATATTAATAGAAATCTATCGACTTTTAGACAAGGAAAACAACTTTATATGTATGATTTTGTCTATGCTAAGCCAAAACCCCATTTCTAAATTAAGTGCAAGAAATCTTGGTCCTCACGACAACATTTGGTTCAGTGTATGTTGTATATCTTTTGTATATATTTTCGAAATTGCCTAGAAAGCACATGTTTACCAAAAATAATTAAGGTACACTTCAACTCTTAACTCCTTGTAGATTGAATCTAGTGCTAAATTGCAAAGTTCCCCTGGATGTATGCAATAGTTGTTTGTTTTTAATTTTTAAGTAATTTAACCAAACAGCATAGGGGCAGTTGGTATTCAAAAGTGTGCATTTATTAAAGAAAAGACAAATATAAAAATAAGATTTGCATAAAATTTCTATAGAAACAAAATTTTGACAAAATTTTCTATAGAAATGAAATTTTGACAAAATTTTCTATAGAAATGAAATTTTGACAAAATTTTCTATAGAAATGAAATTTTCTATAGAAATGAAATTTTGACAAAACTTTCATATAGAAATAAAAATTTCCATAGAAATAAAATGTTGACAAAATTTTCTATAGAAATAACATTTTGGAAAAAATGTCTATAGAAATAAAATTTTGACAAAACATTATATAAAAATAAAATGTTGACAAAATTTTCTATAAAACTAAAATTTTGCTAAAATTTTCCATAAAGTAAAATTTTGACAAAATTTTCTACAGAAAAAAACTATTTACAATTTTCTATAGAAAAAAAATTTTTACTAAATTTTCTATAGAAATAAAATTTTGGCAAAACTGTCTATAGAAATAAAATTTTGACAAAATTTTCTATAGAAAAAAAATTTGGACAAAATTTTCTATAGAAATGAAATGTTGACGAAATTCTCTATAGAAATAAAATTTTGACACAATTTTCTATAGAAATAAAATTTTGACAAAAATTGCTATAGAAGTAAAATGTTGACAAAATTTTCTGTATAAGTAAAATTTTCTATAGAAATGAAATGTTGATGAAATTCTCTAAAGAAATAAAATTTTGACAAAATTTTCTATACAAGTAAAATTCGAACAAAATTTTCTATAGAAATGAAATGTTGACGAAATTCTCTATAGAAATAAAATTTTGACACAATTTTCTATAGAAATAAAATTTTGACTAAAATTTCTATAGAAGTAAAATGTTGACAAAATTTTCTGTATAAGTAAAATTTTCTATAGAAATGAAATGTTGATGAAATTCTGTAAAGAAATAAAATTTTGACAAAATTTTCTATAGAAGTAAAATTTTGACAAAATTTTCTAAAGAAATAAAATTTTGACAAAATTTTCTATACAAGTAAAATTCGGACAAAATTTTCTATAGAAGTAAAATTTTGACAAAATTTTCTATAGAAGTAAAATTTTGTTAAAATTTTCTATAGAAGTAAAATTTTGACAAAATTTTCTATAAAAATAAAATTTTTGATAATATTTTCTATATAAATAACATTTTTACAAAAATTTTTTATAGAAATAAAATTTTGACAAATTTTTCTATAGAAATAAATTTTCGACATAATCTTCTATAGAAATAAATTTTCGACATAATCTTCTATAGAAATAAAATTTTGACAAAATTTTCTAAAAAAAATAAAATTTTGACCAAATTTTCTAAAGAAATAAATTTTTGACAAAATTTTCTAAAGATATAAATTTGTGAAAAAATTTTCTATAGAAATAGAATTTTCTATAGAAATAAAATGTTGACGAAATTCTCTATAGAAATAAAATTTAGACAAAATTTTCAATAGAAATAAATTTTTGACAAAATTTTCTAAAAAAATAAATTTTCTAAAGAAAAAAATTTGTAAAAAACTTTTCTATAGAAAATAAAATTTTGACAAAATTTTCTATAGAAGTAAAATTTTGACAAAATTTTCTATGGAAGTAAAATTTTTGACAAAGTTTTCTATAGAAGTAAAATTTTGACAAAATTTTCTATAGAAATACATTTTTTATAAAGTTTTCTATAGAAATAAAATTTTTATAAAGTTTTCTATAGAAATAAAACTTTGACAAAATTTTCTATAAAACTAAAATTTTGCGAAAATTGTCTATAGACAATAAATTTTCTAAATTTTTTTATAGAAAAAAAATTTTGACAAAATTCTCCATATAAATAAAATTTTGACAAAATATTCTATTGAAATAAAATTTTGACAAAATTTTCTATAAAAATAATATTTTTGACAATATTTGCTACATAAATAAAATTTTTACAAAATTTGTTATAGAAATAAAATGTTGACAACATTTTTTATAGAAATAAATTTTTGACACAATAAATAAAAATTTTGACAAAAGTTTCTAAAAAAAAGTAAAAATTTTACCAAATTTTTTAAAGGAATAAATTTTTTACAAAATTTTCTAAAGAAATAAATTTGTGACAAAATTTTCTACAGAAATAAAATTTTGACAAAATTTTCTATAGAAGTAAAATTTTGACAAAATCTTCTATAGAAATAAAATGTTGTCAAAATTTTCTATAAAAATAAAATTTTGAAAACTAAGATTTTTGTTGGGTAGTTTTTTGGTAAACATTTTCAAATGTGTATTATCCTTGGCGCATATCACTTTTTAATTAGTAGAAATATTTCATAATTGTAAATGGCTACAACATTTTATTTGAGAACTTGATTATTTTTTTTTTTGTTTAATAAACTTAATAAATATCATGCTTCAGCATTGCCAAAGGATTACAACATGGTGTAAATAAAAGTTTGGCAATTACGAATGCATCCTGAAAATATGCAATGTTTTTTGAGAAAGTTATACTAAGGGGTTTTTTTATAACGAAATGTAATTTTGGCATTGAAAACAATTGTTTTTGTGACATATAAGTTTGCATATTTATTTCATAGTAATGAAACACTTTCAGAACCACATCCCATTATGTTAATTTATATTATATATCTTTTAATAATATATCCTATTTTTAAGGAGGGAAAATTAAAAGAAATATTTCATAATAGTAAATGACTTCAAAAATTGTATTTGAAAACTTAAATATTCATAGTTTTTATATCCTACGCCACACTGTGGAACAGTGTATTATAAGTTATTGCATATGTTTGCAACACCCAGAAGGAGACGAGATAGACATATAGAGTCTATAGAAAATTAATTTTTGACACAATTTTGTACAGAAACAAAATTTTGACACAATTTTGTACAGAAATAAAATTTTGACAAAATTTTCTATAGAAATAAAATTTTGACAAAATTTTCTACAGGAATGAAATTTTGACAAAATTTTCTATAGAAATGAAATATTGACGAAATTCTTTATAGAAATACAATTTTGACAAAATTTTCTATAGAAATACAATTTTGACAAATTTTCCTATATAAATAAAATTTTGACAAAATTTTCTATAGAAATAAAATTTTGACAATATTTACTATAGAAATGAAATGTTGACGAAATTCTCTATAGAAATACAATTTTGACAAAATTTTCTATAAAAATACAATTTTGACATAATTTCCTATAGAAACAAAATTTTGGCATAAATGTCTACAGAAATAAAATGCTGACAAAATATTATATAGAAATAAAATTTGGACAAAATTTTCTATAAGACTAAAAAAATTTTGACAAAATTTTTTATAGAAGTAAAACTTTGAAAAAAATTTCTATAAAAATAAAATTTTTGACAATATTTACTATATAAATAACATTCTTACAAAAATTTTTTATAGAAATAAAATTTTGACAAATTTTTCTATAGAAATAACATTTTGACAAATTTTTCTATAGAAATAACATTTTGACACATTTTTCTATAGAAATAAAATTTTGACAAAATTTCCTAAAAAAAATAAAATTTTGACCAAATTTTCTAAAGTAATAACTTTTTGACAAAATTTTCTAAAGAAATAAATTTGTGAAAAAAATGTTCTTTAGAAATAAAGTTTTGACAAAATTTTCTATAGAAATGAAATTTTGCCAAATCTTCTATAGAAATGAATTGTTGACGAAATTCTCTATAGAAAATTTTATTTCTATAAAAAATATTGTCAAAATGTTTTTTCTAAAGAAAATTTTATCAAAAATAAATTTCTATAGAAATTTTTATCAAAATTTGATTTCTATCGAAAATTTTCTCAAACTTTTAATTGTATAGACAATTTTCTGAAAAATTTGTTTCTATAGAAAATTTTGATACAATTTTATTTCTATAGAAAATTTTCTCAATTTTTTTTGTTACAGAAAATTTTCTCATAATTTTACTTATATAAAAAATATTTTAAAATTTTTATTTCTATTGAAAATTTTATCAACATTTTGTTTTAAGTAACATTTTTTCAAATTTTTATTATACCCTTCACCACTACTGTGGTCAAAATGTTTTTTCTATAGAAAATTTTGTCAAAAATATATTTCTATAGAAAATTTTATCAAAATTTGATTTCTATTGAAAATTTTCTCAAACTTTTATTTGTATAGACAATTTTCTGAAAAATTTGTTTCTATAGAAAATTTTGTTACAATTTTATTTCTATAGAAAATTTTCTCAATTTTTTTTTACAGAAAATTTTTTCATAATTTTACTTATATAAAAAATATTTTAAAATTTTTATTTCTATTGAAAATTTTATCAACATTTTGTTTTAAGTAAAATTTTTTCAAATTTTTATTATACCCTTCACCACTACTGTGGTCAAAATGTTTTTTCTATAGAAAATTTTGTCAAAAATATATTTCTATAGAAAATTTTATCAAAATTTGATTTCTATTGAAAATTTTCTCAAACTTTTATTTGTATAGACAATTTTCTGAAAAATTTTTTTCTATAGAAAATGTTGTCACAATTTTATTTCTATAGAAAATTTTCTCAATTTTTTTACAGAAAATTTTCTCATAATTTTATTTATATAAAAAATATTTTAAAATTTTTATTTCTATTGAAAATTTTATCAACATTTTGTTTTTAGTAACATTTTTTCAAATTTTTATTATACCCTTCACCACTACTGTGGTACAGGGTATAATAAGTTTGTGCATTTGTATGTAAAGCCAGGAAATAGTGGTCATAGACCCATCTTTTAGTATACCGATCGGCTTAGAATTAAATTCTGAGTCGATTTAGCGATGCCCGTCTGTCTGTCCGTCTGTCTGTATATGTAATTTTGTGCACAAAGTACAGCTCGCAATTTAAGTCCGATCGTCCTCAAATTTGGCATAGGGCCGTTTCTTGGGACAGAGACAATCTCTATTGGTTTTGAAAAAAATCGGTTCAGATTTAGATATAGCTGCCATATATATTTATCCCCGATTTGGTCATAGTTAGAGTGTTTATCAACCGATTTTCTTGAAATACCGTACATCCAAATATTTTATGAATCTCGAAAATCTTGCAAAATATCAGCCAAATCGGTTCAGATTTAGATATAGCTCCCATATATATATTTCGTCCGATTTAGACTCATATGACCGCAGAGGCCAAAGTTTCCTACCGATCTTCGTGAAATTTTGCTCAGAGGGTAGAATTAACATTCTACCAATGCTTTGTAAATTTGATTGAAATCGGTTCAAATTTAGATATAGCTCCCATATATCTTTCGTCCGATTTGAACTTATATGGCCACAAAGCCAGAGTTTTGCCGTGATTTGCTTCAAATTTTGCACAAGGGGTACGTTTAATAGTATCGTTAAGTGTGTAAAATTTTGTTAAAATCGGTTCAGATTTAAATATAGCTCACATATATATCTTTCGCCCGATTTGGACTTATATGGTCTCAAAAGCCAGAGTTTTGCCCTGACTTACTTCATAATTTGCACAAGCGGTACTTTTAAGGATACTATTGTATGTGCCAAATATGGTCAAAATCGAATCAGATTTAGATATAGCTCCCATATATATCTTTCGTCCGATTTGAACTTACTCAAAATCCAGGGTTTTGCCGTGATTTGCTTCAAATTTCGCACAAGGAGTACGTTTAGTAGTATCGGTAATTGTGCCAAATTTGGTTGATATCGGTTCAGATTTAGATATGGCTCCCATATATATCTTCCGTCCGACTTGCACTCATATGACCAGGGGGCCAAGGTTACACTCCCATTTACGTGAATTTTCGCATAGATAGCAGAATTATTATTCTAACTATACATGTCAAATTTAGTCAAAATCGGTTCAGATTATATATAGCTCCCATACATACCAGAGTTGGGGAAATATGGTAGACTGTTACACATTTTAGACCCATTTTCAATGGAAGTTTCTTCCAATTAACTGGATAGCGTTAGCCGATTTCAATTTTAATTCTAGAGATTTTGTAAAAATAAAAAAATTGTCTCCTTGCAAGCAAATGTGAAGTAGTTGAGATGGTAACACAAATTTTGGCCTACATAGGAGTGAAGGGTATAATATAGTCGGCCCCGCCCGACTTTAGACTTTACTTACTTGTTTTTATTGAAAAGTGGATCAAAATTGTATTTCTGTAGAAAATAGATGTACCTCTTATGTGGAAATATTACGTTTTCAAAATCTACCAAAATATCAAGAATTCTTCCAATCTACCAAACAGTAAAAAATCTACAATTTTTGGTAGAAATCTACCAACTGTGGCAACCGTGTTCCTGAGTCCGTTCGTCTGTCTGTATGTGAACACATTTTTGTAATCAATTTACAAGTCGCATTTTAGTCCAATCGACTTAAAATTTGGCCCAACTTTCTATTTTGTGTCAAAATAGAACCCTATTGATTTTAGAAGAAATCGGTTAAGATTTCGGTATAGCTCCCATATATATCTTTCGTCGGTTATGCTCTTATGTGGTCCCAGAAGCTATAGTTTAACCCTGATGTGCTTGAAATTTTTCACAAGTAGTACAATTAGTAGTATATTCAAGTGTGCTAAATTTGAATGAAATCGGTTTGGATTTAGATATAGCTCCCATATATATTTTTCGCCCGATATGTACTTATATGGCCGCAGAAGCCAGATATTTACCTTGATTTGCTTGTCAAAGAAAAAAATTAAAAAATGACAGCTACCGAAAAATAGGGCGATTGAAAATAAAACATTTTTCTCTAAAACCATTACATATCTTTAGGATTTATTAATAATTGCCAAACCCAGAATACCTGGGTTTGGTAGTGAGATAACAATAACCACATCATGCTTAACATATATTCAAAATTCTATTTGCATTTTTAGCAAATTAGTTTACATAATTTTTAACTAAATATTTTCCAAATTCCCCCTCTCCTTTTTTTACATTTATCTTCCTACATATTATCTGTAAATATAATTTCCTTGATGAAAACGAAAAAAAAAACTTATTTAACCTTCTTCCTTGAATCAGTTCATAAATTTTCTTCATTTGCCAGCCATGCAAACATTCCCTTTATTACCTCTTCTTTTGCACACAAGAACTTTCCATTTGTTTCTTGTTTGCTATACCCCTCACCCTCAACACTTTCTGTGAAAACAGTTTGTGTATTGAAACGAATTTAAATTGCCCGTTTTAAAAGTGTACTAATTAACTTTAATGTGATGATATAAGCCCAATTGCAATTTAAATCCTTGTTAATATTCCCCCTTATTTAAATGGTAATGGCTTAGCTGTTGAACATTTCGACAAATGATCATATGAGGTACTTTAGTTAGAAACATGTTGTGGTTAATAGAAAGAAAAAAAACTAAAGAAAATTTCTTTGGATGAATTGTTGAGGGGATAGAAATGAAACTTTAGTATAGTACATCCTAAAAGTATGCTATACATTTTGGCAATTAGAAAACTTTTCTGCCCAGTGGCATAAGAATATTATGTGTTTGAATTTGTAAAACAAATTGAATTGGGAAATTTTCCAAAACCAAATTTCTCGAGAAAGTAATTTTTTGTTTGTGAAACTAAAATTATCTGCTAGTAGGAAATCTTCTATACGGAAACAAGTTTTAGTGCAAAAAATCATTTAGATTTAATCAATTTGCTAATGGGATAGTCCATAAAATATTGTTAGCTGATACATTACATATTCATAGAAAGGTTACGGCATTTAATATTCTCATCTAAATTACAAAGCAAGTTTTTCGGATATATTTGGTCAATCATAGCTTTCTGACATAATTGAGTCTAATAGATCAATAGATTGGCCGACAACATGTCAAGCTGGCTGTTTTGACATAAAATAAAATATTCATAGTAAATTAAAGCAAGAAAGAAGGAGATAAACCTACACAGAAAAAAATTTACAAACAATTTTTCATTTAAAATCTTAATTGAATCTTATAAAATATTCCATTAAAAATTTAATTGACATTACAAAATTTTTAATTGAAACAAAAATCAATCAGAAAAACTAATAGTATCAATTCGGCATATCTAATTAAATTTATATTATAAATTTATCGTAAATTGTTATAACATTTCGGAAATTTCGTCAAAATTTTATTTCTATAGAAAATTTTTTTCAAACATTTTATTTTAATAGAAAATTTACTCGAAAGTTTATTTCTATAGCAAATTTGCTGAAAATTTTATTTCTATAGCAAATTTTGTCAAAATTTTATTTCTATAGAATTTTTTCAAATTTTTTCAAAGATTTTATTTTTATAGAAAATTTACTCGAATGTTTATTTCTAAGCAAATTTGCTGAAAATTTTATTTCTAAGCAAATTTGCTGAAAATTTTAATTCTATTGAAAATTTTGTCAAAATTTTATTTCTATAGAAAATTTTGTCAAAATTTTATTTCTATAGAAAATTTTATTTACAGTTTATTTTTGTAAAAAATTTTGTAAAAATTTTATTTTTATTTCTATAGCAAATTTGCTGAAAAATTTAATTCTATTCAAAAATTTGTCAAAATTTTATTTCTATAGAAAATTTTGTCAAAAATTTTATTTTTATAGAAAATTTACTCGAAAGTTTATTTCTATAGAAAATGTTGTCAAGATTTTATTTCTATAGCACATTTTGTCAAAATTTTATTTCTTAGAAAATTTTGTCAAAATTTTATTTCTATAAAAAATGTTGTCAAAATTTTATTTCTTTAGAAAATTTTGTTTAAATTTTATTTTTATAGATAATTTTGGCAACATTTTTATTTCTATAGAAAATGTTGTCAAATTTTTTTTTTTATAGAAAATTTGGCAAAATTTAATTTCTATGGAAAATTTTGTTAAACATTTTATTTTTATTGCAAATGTGCTGAAAATTTTATTTGTATAGAAAATTTTGTCAAAATTTTATTTGTATAGAAAATTTTGTCAAAATTTTATTTCTATTGAAAATTTTGTCAAAATTTTATTTCTATAGAAAATTTTGTAAACATTTTTTTTCTATAGCAAATTTGCTGAAAATTTTATTCCATAGAAAATTTTGTCAAAATTTTATTTCTATAGAATTTTTCGTCAAAATTTTATTTCTTTAGAAAATTTTGTCAAAGTTTTATTTCTATAGAATATTTTGTCAAAAATTTTATTTTTATAGAAAATTTACTCGAAAGTTTATTTCTATAAAAAATGTTGTCAAAATTTTATTTCTATAGCACATTTTGTCAAAATTTTATTTCTATAGCACATTTTGTCAAAATTTTATTTCTTTAGAAAATTTTGTCAAAATTTTATTTCTATAAAAAATGTTGTCAAAATTTTATTTCTTTAGAAAATTTTGTTTAAATTTTATTTTTATAGATAATTTTGGCAAAATTTTTATTTCTATAGAAAATGTTGTCAAAAATTTTTTTTTTTATAGAAAATTTGGCAAAATTTAATTTCTATGAAAATTTACTATAGTATAGAAAATTTACTCGAAAGTTTATTTCTATAGCAAATTTGCTGAAAATTTTATTTGTATAGAAAATTTTGTCAAAATTTTATTTCTATAGAAAATTTTGTAAACATTTTATTTCTATAGCAAATTTGCTGAAAATTTTATTCCATAGAAAATTTTGTCAAAATTTTATTTCTATAGAATTTTTTGTCAAAATTTTATTTCTTTAGAAAATTTTGTCAAAGTTTTATTTCTATAGAATATTTTGTCAAAAATTTTATTTTTATAGAAAATTTACTCGAAAGTTTATTTCTATAAAAAATATTGTCAAAATTTTATTTCTTTAGAAAATTTTGTTTAAATTTTATTTTTATAGATAATTTTGGCAAAATTTTTATTTCTATAGAAAATGTTGTCAAAATTTTTTTTTTTATAGAAAATTTGGCAAAATTTAATTTCTATGAAAATTTACTATAGTATAGAAAATTTACTCGAAAGTTTATTTCTATAGCAAATTTGCTGAAAATTTTATTTGTATAGAAAATTTTGTCAAAATTTTATTTCTATAGAAAATTTTGTAAACATTTTATTTCTATAGCAAATTTGCTGAAAATTTTATTCCATAGAAAATTATGTCAAAATTTTATTTCTATAGAATTTTTTGTCAAAATTTTATTTCTTTAGAAAATTTTGTCAAAGTTTTATTTCTATAGAATATTTTGTCAAAAATTTTATTTTTATAGAAAATTTACTCGAAAGTTTATTTCTATAAAAAATGTTGTCAAAATTTTATTTCTTTAGAAAATTTTGTTTAAATTTTATTTTTATAGATAATTTTGGCAAAATTTTTATTTCTATAGAAAATGTTGTCAAAATTTTTTTTTTATAGAAAATTTGGCAAAATTTAATTTCTATGAAAATTTACTATAGTATAGAAAATTTACTCGAAAGTTTATTTCTATAGCAAATTTGCTGAAAATTTTATTTGTATAGAAAATTTTGTCAAAATTTTATTTCTATAGAAAATTTTGTAAACATTTTATTTCTATAGCAAATTTGCTGAAAATTTTATTCCATAGAAAATTATGTCAAAATTTTATTTCTATAGAATTTTTTGTCAAAATTTTATTTCTTTAGAAAATTTTGTCAAAGTTTTATTTCTATAGAATATTTTGTCAAAAATTTTATTTTTATAGAAAATTTACTCGAAATTTTATTTCTATAAAAAATGTTGTCAAAATTTTATTTCTTTAGAAAATTTTGTTTAAATTTTATTTTTATAGATAATTTTGGCAAAATTTTTATTTCTATAGAAAATGTTGTCAAAAATTTTTTTTTTTATAGAAAATTTGGCAAAATTTAATTTCTATGAAAATTTACTATAGTATAGAAAATTTACTCGAAAGTTTATTTCTATAGCAAATTTGCTGAAAATTTTATTTGTATAGAAAATTTTGTCAAAATTTTATTTCTATAGAAAATTTTGTAAACATTTTATTTCTATAGCAAATTTGCTGAAAATTTTATTCCATAGAAAATTTTGTCAAAATTTTATTTCTATAGAATTTTTTGTCAAAATTTTATTTCTTTAGAAAATTTTGTCAAAATTTTATTTCTATAGAAAATTTTGTCAAAAATTTTATTTTTATAGAAAATTTACTCGAAAGTTTATTTCTATAGAAAATGTTGTCAAGATTTTATTTCTATAGCCAATTTGCTGAAAATTTTATTTGTATAGAAAATTTTGTCAAAATTTTATTGAGTTCTGCGCTGACTATCATAGCGAACGGTTGTATAAAAGTTTAGCTCGGAAGTTGTAACGAAGTATAATAATTAACAATTCGTGTCTTTGTTTTGTAACTTCTCGCATCATACTCATTGAACTCTCTCGCTGTGGAAAGCTACAAAAAGATCATTGAAATACATTATTTGTGATGGCCCCGGGGGCCAAAATGAAAGGAAGAAGGGGTAGACCCCCCAGCATTTTAAAAAGTCAAAAAATGACTAGACCAATACCTGCCGATTCTCTTTTAAATTGGCAGTCAAATTCTAATAGATTTAGCCCTCTGGCTACTTTAACAGACATGGAAACTGTGGACGATTCTAACGTCGTTGAAGAAAAAAGATATCGGCCTCCCCCAATTGTTGTAGACCCCAACACATCAATGCAAACTCTCCGCCAACTCTTTGGTGAGGACTGTATTTACAAAGCAACATCAATTGGTACTAAGCTCTATCCCAGTACTCAAGAAAAGACTGAATCTTGCAAGAAAACATTGTTAGAACGTCATATTGAATTTCATACGTTCAACTCAAAGGAAAACAAACAATTCTCTGTATTTCTCTATGGGCTCCCCCGCCTCAGTATTACAGAAATAGAAGATGAATTAAAAAGTTATAATGTTGTCCCTTCATCTATTATTGAAACAAAAACAAAATACAGTTCGGCAAACAATGCTGTATACAGAGTTCAGTTTGCGAGAAAAAATTTTAACCCAAAATTTCTCAAAAACATAAAAACAATATCGAATATAGTTGTTTCGTGGGGAAAGCACAAACAAAAAAGAGGCGTTAAACCAACGCAATGTTGGAACTGCTTGATGTTTGGTCATGGTGGCGATCATTGTCATCGGCTTCCAGCATGTATGATATGCGCGAGCCAACATCACACAAATGATTGTCCACTCAATAGCAATGATAAACGACCTGCTGTGTTTACCTGCTTTAATTGCAAAAAGCATGGTAAAGAAAGAATCGATCACTCTGCAAACGATGTCAATTGTCCTCTACGTGCCCTTTATCTTGAGGCGAGAGCAAACGCAACTGCTAAGAATGTGAAAGCAAAGAGAAATCAACGTATCAGTGAGGCTAACATTAATGATCGTTCTACCGTCAACTTTAACAACAACAACAACACCAGTCCACGCAGTCGATTCAATGGCTCATATGCTGACTGCATTAAAACGAATAACTCTCTTTTCAGTATTAACGATCTCTTCGAAATTTTTATGTCAACTTTAGAAGAACTAAAAAGATGTACTTCAAAGATTGAGCAAATCCAAGTTATTATGTCAATGGTGAAATATGCCTATGAGGTATAACTCTCCATCTGATATAAAGTTACTTCATTGGAATGCTAATGGTATTTCCAACCCATCTTGCCAAAAACAATTAGAATTCGTTCTGGAAAACGAGAATATTGTAGTTGCGTCCTTAAACGAGACCCACCTTAACAGCTCCCACAAATTTTATATGAAGAATTTTATTATTTACCGTAACGATAGATACGATTCTCGTGGCGGTGGTGTTGCTCTGGCTGTAAGGAGAAGTATTCAACACAAACTACTTCCAATCTATCCTACGGATAAAATTGAGAATATAGCTATTGAGTTAATAATAAATAATAAATCAATTGTAGTATGTTCCGCTTACTCTCCAAAATACTCAACAAGTTTTGGAAACGATATTTGTAAGCTAACATCAAACAATAGCGAGTTTATAATTCTAGGTGATTTTAATGCCAGGCATGTTTGTTGGAATTGCCCATCAAACAATTCCGCCGGTAAATCATTGTTCGATATACATAGCCGATCGAATTTCTACATTCTCCATCCAGATTCACCAACATACTATCCCTATCAACGAAATCGGAATCCATCTATAATTGATTTAGTAATTACCAATTCGAACCTTAAACTCTCTGTTGATGTGTTGGAGTTTGGATTTCCGTCTGACCATCGTCCAGTTATTTGCTCTATTGATCGTTCTGTTGCGAATACTATCGAATCGTGCTTCTATAACTACAAACGTACAAACTGGAATAAATTCAGAACTCTCATTAATAACAGTATCTCGATACGCAGCGAGCTTTTCAGCAGTAAGGCATCAGTTTCTAAAGAAATCGAAAACTTTACTTCCTCAGTTTTGCACGCAAGGGACTCTTCTACTCCCAAAGTTAACAGTTGCTTCAACTACAATTTGCCAGCTGAAATAATAAAATTCATTAAGGCCAGAAGGTCATACAAAAGAAAGAAACAACGTGCAGGAAATGCTACGGAGCAAATTCACTATGAACAATGTGTTAAATTGTTAAGCAAAATTATTGACCAGAAGATAAAACTTCATCGTAATAAAGAGTGGTCGAGCTTTCTAACAAAAATGAAACCTGGAGATAAATCTTTTTGGAGAGTTAGTAGAAGTCTTCGAGGTAAAGGTAAAAACAAAGTCCCTCCATTAAACCACTGCAATAATAAAATAGTAACTGATATGGAAAAGGCGGAGTTACTTGCAGAAACCTTTGCTAAATCCAACGGCATCACTTCACATTTTAAACATTCAATAGATAAAAAGGTATATTCATTGGTTAAAAAGGTCAAAAATGAAAACCCGGATATAGATTCCATCATACCAACTTCCTTAGCTGAAATTCGCGGAATTATTTCTACACTAAAGTCCTCAAAATCCCCCGGATTCGATGGTATTTCCAATGTGTTGATTAAAAATCTACCTGAAAAGGCTCTTAAAGTTATTGTAAATATAATAAACAGTTGTCTTCGGCTGAATTATTTCCCTGAAAGCTTTAAGGTTGCTAAGGTAATCGCCATTCACAAACCCAATAAACCCAAAACGGACCCCTCAAGTTATAGACCTATTAGCCTTTTAAGCAACTTGTCTAAAATCTACGAGAAAGTGATTCATACTAGACTTTATGATTTTTCTGCCGAAAATGCTTTGATTTCTGACGTTCAGTTTGGTTTCAGAAAAGAGCACAGCGCTGTCAACCAAGTTCACCGAATAATTAATTTAATTAAACGCAATAAAAGTGCCAAACGATCTACAGGTCTTGTGCTTTTGGACATTGAGAAAGCGTTTGACACTATTTGGCATAATGGACTAGTATATAAATTGCTAGTTAACAATGTTCCCAAATATCTATGCAAAGTTGTTTTAAACTTTCTGGAGGCACGATCATTCATTGTGTCAGTCAATTCAGCCAATTCGTCTCCAAAACTACTTAACACTGGACTTCCCCAAGGATCTGTACTGTCTCCATTATTATTTTCCATTTTCACATCTGATTTTAAAACACCATCTTATATTAAAACGGCTTACTATGCGGACGATACGGCTTTAATCACATCCAGCAAGCTTACGAAAGCCTTACTAAAAAAGATGGAAAAAGGATTAACAGCTTGCAGCAAATACCTTACTAAATGGAAAATAAAAATCAATCCAGCCAAAACCCAGGCAATTATATTCCCGTTTAATAAATCTCCCAAACGTCTGCCCAGACGTTGTCTAAACTTTGGTAATGAGAGAATTACTATATCTGATAGTGTAAAATACCTAGGCGTCACACTTGATAAAAAACTC
The DNA here is from genome assembly GCF_050003625.1 of Haematobia irritans. Taxonomy (NCBI): domain Eukaryota; kingdom Metazoa; phylum Arthropoda; class Insecta; order Diptera; family Muscidae; genus Haematobia; species Haematobia irritans. The sequence continues at coordinate 208,383,329 of NC_134399.1, forward strand.
ACATTTGGTAAACACATTGATGATATCCGCCAAAAGGTGCTCAAAACTATCACTGCTTTATGGTCACTACTTCACAGAAACTCGTATCTCAATCACGAAAATAAAAATCTGCTATTCAAAAGTGTAATTAGACCTTCTATTACATACGCGTGTCCAATTTGGTGCATAGCAGCAAAATCGAACTTGAGAAAGTTGCAAGTTCTTCAAAACAAATGCCTAAAGATGATAAATAATAAGCATTGGAGATACTCTACATCTATACTCCACAACGAAACAGGATACATGAAATTGGAAGAATTTCTTGCCATGCTTAATTCTAATTACATGAACAAAGCAAAATATTCTCCTTATCCGCTGATAAGGTCTTGCTGCGAATAAGACTTTTTATTAATACATCAATCATTAGAATTATCAAATCGGAAGTCGTATGTTTATCGTGGCTATTCCCGCAATATCCCTGTATAGTCATACATATTCCAAAATATTTGAACTGATTATGATAATGTATATAAAGGTTTTATCCTAATTTTCCCTTTAAAAATATATAGATAAATATAGATTGAAACATACTGTTAATATCTCTGATGAATAATCTTATTTGTAGCAATATCTAAAAGATAAAATCTCATCCAAACATTGTAATTATAAATGAGAAATGAAGACTAATAAAGACGAATTCAAAAATTGAAAATTGAAAATTGAAAATTGAAAATTTTATTTCTATAGAAAATTTTGTCAAAATTTTATTTCTATAGAAAATTTTGTAAACATTTTATTTCTATAGCAAATTTGCTGAAAATTTTATTTCTATAGAAAATTTTGTCAAAATTTTATTTCTATATAAAATTTTTCCAAAAATTTTATTTTTATAGAAAATTTACTCGAAAGTTTATTTCTATAGCAAATTTGCTGAAAATTTTATTTCTATAGAAAATTTTGTCAAAATGTTATTTCTATAGAAAATTTTGTCAAAATTTTATTTCTGTAGAAAATTTTCTTTAAATTTTATTTTTATAGAAAATTTTGGCAAAATTTTTATTTCTATAGAAAATTGTGTCAAAAATTTTATTTTGATAGAATATTTACTCGAAAGTTTATTTCTATAGCACATTTGCTGAACTATAGAAAATTTTTATTAAATTTTATTTTTTAGAAAATTTTGTCAAAATTTTATTTTTTAGAAAATTTACTCGAAATTTTATTTCTATAGAAAATTTTGTCAAAATTTTATTTATTTTTGTTTGTTATTGTTGGCTTCTCTTCAGAATAAATTCGGATAATTCACTCAACCCAATGTGAACTACACTTGAACCTCCCGAAAAAGGGTTTGATTGATAGTCGGCTACTGCCTAAACACATTTGCCAGCATATCTCTTTTCCTTTGCCAAACTCAAATCATGGATTTGAATGTATTTGGCTGGGTTTGTTTTTGAGCGTGCTTCCTCTATCTTCATTCGTTTTTTTTTTTTTTGTTATTGTTGGCTTCTCTTCAATCGTTATTGTTGTTTTTGATCACAGCTTAAAGCCATGCATTGACTAAACTACAAGTGTAGCTTAACCAGCAGGCAAAGGAAAAGAGATATGCTGGCAAATTTGTTTAGGCAGTAGCCGACTATCAAACCCTTTTTCGGGAGGTTCAAGTGTAGTTCACTTTGGGTTGAGTGAATTACCCGAATTTATTCTGATAATTGGTTGATAGTTTTGCTGCAAGTAGAGGATGCTGATGAGGAATGTGGTAATTCCGAAACAGCTGTACATCCAACCATCTTGCAGTCTATAGGGCTTTGCCCAAATAAATTTGACAAGCATACTTTTCCTCTGTTGGTTAAGCTACACTTGTAGTTTAGTCAATGCATGCTTTAAGCTGAGATCAAAAACAACAATAAAAATTTTATTTCTATAAAAAATTTTGTTTAAATTTTATTTTTATAGAAAATTTACTCGAAAGTTTATTTCTGTAGCACATTTGCTGAACATTTTATTTGTATAGAAAATTTTTATCTAAATTGTATTTTTTGGAATTTTTTAGAAATTTTTATCAAAATTTTGTTTTTTAGAAAATTTTGTCAAAATTTTATTTCTATAGCAGATTTTGTCAAAATTTTATTTCTTTAGAAAATTTTGTCAAAATTTTATTTCTATCCAAAATTGTTATCAAAAATTTTATTTTTTAGAAAATTTTGTCAACATTTTTATACCCTGCGCCACACTGTGGAACAGGGTATTATAAGTTAGTGCATATGTTTGTAACACCCAGAAGAAGACGAGATAGACACATGGTGTCTTTGGCAATAATGCTCAGGGTGGGTCCCTGAGTCGATATAACCATGTCCGTATGTCCGTCTGTCTGTGAACACATTTTTGTGATAAAAGTCTAGGTCGCAATTTAAGTCCAATCGCCTTCAACTTTGGCACATGTTTTATCAAAATTTTATTTCTACCATGGTTCCGAGTGCCATACAAATCATATACATAACAAAAATCTTACTATATGTTAAAGTTTGTAATTTTCAAAAAAAAAAAGTTGTTCAACCTGCAAGACATAGTTTACATTTTGTTTTAAAAAAAAAATAAAAATTGTCGAACCTGGTAGACGCCCTTGTACTTTCCTTTGAGCGTTTTTTGCTTGTCCTTTTTTTTGATTCTATAAAATATATAAAAAAATTAAATACAAATTTTTTCACCACATTACCTTCAGATTTTAGGTAAATACATTCAGTTTGAATAATTATCACCATAGGATTCAAGATCGTTTTGAAATGACCATGCCGTCATTATTTTTTCTATGGGTGTAGGAGAGGAAAAGATATACCATATTCTCTTCCCAATACGTCTAAGACATTTAAAATTGTGTGCTATTTCACTGCATGTGATCAAGAGAAAGAGAGAGGATGATTCTCAGGTTCTCTTTATGTTCCTGGAAAAAATGTGAATAAATCGATAAAGTAGTAATTGAGCCTTCTCGAATTTTTTTCAAAAGAGAGAGAGATTTTCTCATTCTCCAAGTAGCAATATATACTCTTTGTTTCCCCAATACAACCTCATTTTATGTTAATTAAATCGATTCAGCCATACTCAAGCCTTTTTGCAAGTTCTTTAAATTAAACTCATGCATTACAATTGGACCACTTTTTTTATATTCTTGATTTTTTTTATATAATAGGCTATAAATTTAATCTGCATTTTAGAAACACACATGTTCAAACAATCTCTTCTCAAAGATTAACTTTCACTAATTCGCTTTTGAATCTCCAACATTGTTTTCAAACACTAAGTTTGAATTTTGCGTATAAGCTTAAATCAGCATTTCCATTGAAACTAGACGATTTAATTCCTCCAAACATTTGCCATCCTATCCCAGAATACCCTATAATCGCAGTGCAATGGAATGAAAATAAAACGAAAAAGAAGTGAAGAATGCAACTGCAAAACAAATGTTGGCAAACTGAAAAAACAGGAGTCATCATGGAATGGGATTTATAGACCAAAATAGACATAGATAGACCATGGGCCATAATGCAAACAGGAAATGCGGAGATTGCTCAAAAAAGGAATTGACCATAAACTCAAAAACCATTGCATCACAAGGTGCTAGTTTGTATACGTGACTGCTTGGTCCATTGATTTAGAGGACGCCAACTATAGTCCTATAAGGTTGGAATAAATGCCAGCCACTCACTTACTATGTTAATACCCTACACAATACACTGAAAGAAATATTTAAGTAATATTAAAGATTACTCGGTTAAAATTTTTATAAATTAAATAAGTAAATTTTAATTTTAATAATGTTTTTAATCTTTACATCAAAAAAAAATATAAATTTAGGACACATATTTTGGAAATTTGCGTCCCTCCGTTAAAGCCGCATGTCTTTGAATTAATTTTCCTTAAAATAAAAAAACTCTTTGTTGATTTAAAGAAATCATCCTTAAATTAACTGAAATATTGAATCTTTAGATAAAATCTTTAAGAAAAAATCGCTTCAAATATAGGATAAAACTTATTTTGAGGATTTAGCTATAGAAATAAAATTTTGTCAACAGTTTTCTAATGAAAACAAATGTTGTCAAAATTTTCTATAGAAATAAAAATTTGGCAAAATTTTCTATAGAAGTAAAAATTTGACAAAATTTTCTATAGAATTAAAATCTTGACAAAATTTTTTATAGAAATAAAATTTTGACAAAATTTTGTAAGGATATAAAATTTTGACAAAATGTTCTATAGAAATAAAATGTTGACAAAACTTTCTATAGAAATAAATATTCGACAAAATTTTCTAAAGAAGTAAAATTTTGACAAAATTTTCTTTAGAAATAAATATTTAACAAAATTTTCTAAAGAAGTGAAATTTTGACAAAATTTTCTAAAGACAAATTTTTGACAAAATGCCTTATAGAAATTTATATAGAAATAAAATTTTGACAAAATTTTCTATAGAAATAATATATTGACAAAAATTGCAATAAAAATAGAAATTTTAAAAAAACTTCTATAAAAATAAAATTTTGAAAAAAAATTTTCTATAGGATAAAATTTTTAAAAAATTTTCTATAGAAATAAAATTTTGACAAATTTTTCTAAAGAAGGTAAATTATGCCAAAATTTTCTAAAGAACTAAAATTATGCCAAAATTTTCTAAAGAAATTAAATTTTGCCAAAATGTTCTAAGAAAGTGAACTGCACCTGAACCTTCCGAAAAAAGGTTTGATAGTCGGCTACTGCCTAAACAAATTTGCAAGCATATCTCTTTTCCTTTGCCAAACTCAAATCATCGATTTGAATGTAGTTGGCTAGGTTTGTTTTTGAGCGCAGTTCACTTTGGGTTGAGTGAATTATCCGAATTTATTCTGATAATTGGTTGATAGTTTTGCTGCAAGTAGAGTATGCTGATGAGGAATGTGGTAATTCCGAAACAGCTGTACATCCAACCATCTTGCAGTCTATAGGGCTTTGCCCAAATAAGTTTGACAAGCATACTTTTCCTCTGTTGGTTAAGCTACACTTGTAGTTTAGTCAATGCATGGTTTTAAGCTCAAACAAACAACTCAAAAACAACAATAACGATTGAAGAGAAGCCAACTATAACAAACAAAACGAAATAGATTTTGACAAAATTTTCTATAGAAATAAAATTTTGACAAAATTTTCTGTAGAAATAAAATTTTGCCAAAATGTTCTATAGAAATAAAATGATGGCAAAATTTTCTATAGAAATAAAATTTTGAAAAAAAAAAAAATCTATTAAAACAAATTTTGAAAAAAAAATTCTACAGAATAAAATTTTTAAAAAATTTTCTACAGAATAAAATTTTTAAAAAATTTTCTACAGAATAAAATTTTTAAAAAAATTTCTACAGGATAAAATTTGTTACAAATTTTCTATAGAAGTAAAATCTTGACAAAATTTTCTAAAGAAAAAAAATTTTGACAAAATTTTCTAAAGAAATTAATTTTGTCAAAATTTTCTATAGAAATAACATTTTGACAACACTTTCTAAAGAAATAAAATCTTAACAAAATTTTTTAGAGAAATAAAATTTTGACAAAATTTTCTAAAGAAATAAAAATTGGACAACATTTTCTATACAAATAAAATTTTGACAAAAATTTCTATGGAAGTGAAATTTTGTCAAAAATTTTCTATAGATATAAAATTTTATTATTATAGTTATATTTTGACACAAATTCCTATAGAAAACAAAATTTGAAAAAATTTTTCTGTAGAAATAAAATGTTGACAAAATTTTCTATAGAAATAAAATGATGGCAAAATTTTCTATAGAAATAAAATTTTGAAAAAAAAATTTTCTACAGAATAAAATTTTTAAAAAATTTTCTACAGAATAAAATTTTTAAAAAATTTTCTACAGAATAACATTTTTAAAAAATTTTCTATAGAAATAAAATTTTGACAAAATTTTCTAAAGAATATAAATTTTGCCAAAATTTTCTAAAGAAATAAAATTTGGACAACATTTTCTATACAAATAAAATTTAGACAAAAATTTCTATAGAAGTGAAATTTTGTCAAAAATTTTCTATAGAAATCAAATTTTGACAAAAATTCCTATAGAAAAAAACATTTGACAAAATTTTCTATAGAAATAAAATGTTGACAAAATTTTCTATAGAAATAAAATTTTGAAAAAAAAATTTGGCAAAATTTTGAAGGGAAATAAATTTTTGACAAAATTTTCTAAAGAAATAAGATTTTGACAAAATTTTCTATAGAAATAACATTTTGACAAAATTTTCTGTAGAAATAGAATTTTGTCAAAATTTTCTATAGAAATAAAATATTAACAAAATTTTCTATAGAAATAAAATTTTGCAAAAACTTCTATAAAAATAAAATTTTGAAAATAAATTTTCTACAGAATAAAATTTTTACAACATTTTCGATAGAAATAACATTTTGACAAAATTTTCTAAAGAAATTAAATTATTTATTTATTTACTGTTTATTTTAATCATACAGTAAATGTATGATAAAAAAGAAAAGGGAAAAGTAGCATTGGCTGCTAAGGCCATCAGCTATAGAAATTAAATTTTGCCAAAATTTTCTGAAGAAATAAAATCTTGACAAAATTTTCTATAGAAATAAAATTTTGACAAAATTTTTTAAATAAATAAAGTTTGGACAAAATTATCTATAAAAATAAAATTTTGACAAAACTTTCTGTACAAAAATAATTTTGACAAAAATTTCTATAACATAGAAATGAAATTTTGTCAAAAATTTTCTATTGAAATAAAATTTTGACAAAAAATCCTATAGAAAAAAAAAAATTTGATAAATTTTTCGATAGAAATAAAATGTTGACAAAATTTTCTATAGAAATAAAATTTTGACAAAATGATCTAAATAAATAAGATTTTGACAAAATTTTCTATAGAAATAACATTTAGACAAAATTTTCTGTAGAAATAGAATTTTGTCAAAATTTTTTATAGAAATAAAATATTGACGAAATTTTCTATAGAAATAAAATTTTGAAAAAACTTCTATAAAAATAAAATTTTGAAAATAAATTTTCTGCAGAATAAAATTTTTAAAGAATTTCCTATAGAAATAAAATTTTAACAAAATTTTCTAAAGAAATACGATTTTTACAAAATTTTCTATAGAAATACATTTTGACAAAATTTTCTACAGAAATAACATTTTGACAAAATTTTCTATAGAAATAAAATATTGACAAAATTTTCTATAGAAATAAAATGATGGCAAAATTTTCTATAGAAGTGAAATTTTGTCAAAAATTTTCTATAGAAATAAAATTTTGACAAAAACTCCTATAGAAAAACATTTGACAAAATTTTATATAGAAATAAAATGTTGACAAAATTTTCTATAGAAATAAAATTTTGAAAAAAAATTTGGCAAAATTTTGAAGAGAAATAAATGTTTGACAAAATTTTCTAAAGAAATAAGATTTTGACAAAATTTTCTATAGAAATAACATTTTGACAAAATTTTCTGTAGAAATAGAATTTTGTCAAAATTTTCTATAGAAATAAAATATTAACAAAATTTTCTATAGAAATAAAATTTTGAAAAAACTTCTATAAAAATAAAATTTTGAAAATAAATTTTCTACAGAATAAAATTCTTACAAAATTTTCGATAGAAATAAAATATTGACAAAATTTTCTAAAGAAATTAAATTTTGCCAAAATTTTCTGAAGAAGTAAAATCTTGACAAAATTTTCTATAGAAATAAAATTTTGACAAAATTTTTTAAAGAAATAAAGTTTGGACAAAATTATCTATAAAAATAAAATTTTGACAAAACTTTCTGTACAAAAATAATTTTGACAAAAATTTCTATAACATAGAAATGAAATTTTGTCAAAAATTTTCTATTGAAATAAAATTTTGTCAAAAACTCCTATAGAAAAAAAAATTGATAATTTTTTCGATAGAAATAAAATGTTGACAAAATTTTCTATAGAAATAAAATTTTGACAAAATGATCTAAATAAATAAGATTTTGATAAAATTTTCTATAGAAATAACATTTAGACAAAATTTTCTGTAGAAATAGAATTTTGTCAAAATTTTCTGTAGAAATAGAATTTTGTCAAAATTTTCTATAGAAATAAAATTTTGAAAAAACTTCTATAAAAATAAAATTTTGAAAATAAATTTTCTACAGAATAAAATTTTTAAAAAATTTCCTATAGAAATAAAATTTTGACAAAATTTTCTAAAGAAATAAGATTTTCACAAAATTTTCTAAAGAAATAAGATTTTCACAAAATTTTCTATAGAAATACATTTTGACAAAATTTTCTATAGAAATAACATTTTGACAAAATTTTCTATAGAAATAAAATATTGTCAATTGCAGTAAGAGTCAGGCTATATACTTTACAAGGAAAAGGAAATTATGTTTCCTCCCTCAGGAAGATATTAGTATTAGCAGTGGTGTTATTAAGTGGGAAGATAAGGTCAAATACTTAGGTGTTTATTTAGATCCTAAACTTAGTTTTAAAGAACATATTTCATATATTGTAAATAAATGTAATATATTAATTAGAACTTTGTATCCATTCATTAATAGATCTTCTGCTCTGAACATTGACAATAAAATGTTAATATTTAAAGTGATTTTCCAGGCTGTTATATATTATGCAGCTCCCGTCTGGGGTAAAACAGCCATAACTCACATTAAGAGGATTCAAGTAATACAAAATAAAATCTTATAACTGATCAATAATTTGCCTAGATATTATTCTACGGCCCGTTTACACAAGGACGCTGGAATCGAACTTGTACATGTCAAAATAAACGATTTAATAGAACGTTTTAATGTCAAATGTTCATATTCTGAATATAATCATATCTCCGAGCTAGTCTCCTAAGATATGAGCCTAGTTTATAAGATTTTTAACTAACAAAATTTGTATAGGTTTTTGTAAATTTTTCCCTTCAATTAAAATATTAATCTCATTAAGTTAATTCATTAATGCCAGTGCTATGTTTAAGTAGAAAAAGTATAAAAAACCTTAAACTCTTTGAATTGTACATATAGTGGTTAACCAAATTGTAAATAATATATATCAATAAACATACATCTAATCTAAATAAAATATTGACAAAATTTTCTACAGAAATAAAATGATGGCAAAATTTTCTATAGAAGTAAAATTTTGAAAACAATGTCTATAGAATAAAATTTTTGAAAAAAAATTTTCTATAGAATAAAAATTTTGACAAAATTTTCGGTAGAAATAAAATTTTGTCAATTTTGGTTGTAGAAGCGGGCACAGTAGTGTGCATCAAATTTACAGAATCGAAAATATTATTTTTATTATTATGTTATATTATCTATGCAATTAAAAAAATTAAGAAAATTTTCTATAGAATTAAAATATTGACAAAATTTCCCATAGAAATGCGATTTTGACAAAATTTGCTTTAGAAATGAAAAATTTCATCCACAATACTCGTAAAAAAGTTTTTTTTTTAAATTTGGTAGATTCTTGTTAAAATTTTCTTGATATTTTGGTAAATTATTTTTGCCACTAGTGGCAACCATGTTGGCTGCATAAACGATTTGGGCGTATGTTTATCTTATACGTAACTTTCAGTAGGTTAAGCGTTTTAGGGTTTAGTATTATTGAAATTAAGTCAATATTTTCAAATTTGGTCCATATTTTTCCCGATCTCGAAAAAATCCCAAAATATATTTCCCACCAGCTTCCCAAGACTTCAACCCAAAAATTTCGTCCGATCTACGAAAAAATATCCCTAGTATGGAGGGGAAATCACCAAACTGCAATACTAATAAGGATTAATTTAAAAAAAATGTTTGCTCCTAACAGTATGCTATGAATTCTTAAACAGACTGTTAGCAGCAGAAAAGAGCGATTTGATTAAAAATTTGAACTGAAAAACTTCTGAGTTTTCTTTAAATTAAAAATTTTTTAGACTGTTAGCAAAAAAGAGCGATTTGATTAACGATTTGAATTGGAAAACTTCTGAAGTTTTCTCTTATTTTAAATTTTTTATTTTAAAGAAATTTGTTTTTAATGGCGTATTGAATGATCGGTTTCCTAATTATTCAAATTGGGCCAGTATTGCTTTTTTTTTCACTATACCTGTAGGATAGTATGGCCTATTTATTACTCAAACCATCACGATGCTGCTAATCTGGATTTTATTCTAAGAAATATTTTTTTTTTTAAATTTTTCTTTTAATAATTGATTACTTTAGCCTGTAAGTGCTGAAGAGAATGGATGACAGGTATTTAAGTGGATTTGTCAGCGGTCTTTAAAGTTTGTCGTTTGTTTGTACAATGTGGCAGGAGGTCTGCAACATCTCCAGCCATATTTTATATAGCAACTTCTGTGTTCATCCTTGGTCTTCGCAGCAAATCTAATAATTTTCTTTTAGTGTTTCTCTTGGTTTTCATTTTTTCAATAATTAAAAGCTACATCAAACCACCAGGATAGGGAAAAAAGAGAAATAAACAAGAAAAAAGTAGAGATTGAAATAGAAAGATAACATGACAAAGGAGGCCTCAGGATACCATTGTAAATCATTGATGTGGAACAAGTTGTCATTTTCTAAAATAAGTGAAAAACAAGAATTGTACTTAGTTTGAAGGGTGGAGAGGGGTATATGGAAGGGTTCAACGCTGGCAAAGCGAGGCATATTTGTTATTGAGTTGTTTTTTGTATGGGAGGGAAGTTTTTTTTTTTCTTTTAATTTTTAGCAACAAATATTTTTCATAACTTTGTCCTTAATTAGGAAGTACAGAGATCAAAATGTAAAGAACAATAAGATTTCCCCAATATACACTGGCAAAGATTGGTTGGAAATGTTCAGCCGAGCTAAATATAATACAAACATTCAATTTAGACATAATGGTTTAAAATATTCTCTAGGAAATTATTATTTAGCTATGCTGCATTTAAGTTTTCTATAGGAATATTAAATTCAGCCGAGCTGAATTTGATGGTATTTAGCTTTCATGGTTTTTCTCATGATATTTTCTATAAGAAAATGGTTTTTATCTTTGCTGAATTGTGAGAGCATATTTTGACAAAAGTTTCTATAGAAATAAAATTTTTCATAAAATGTTGACAAAATTTTCTAAAAAATAATATTTTGAGGAAATCTTCTATAGAAATAAATTTTTGGCAAAATTTTCTATAGAAATAAATTTTTGACAAAATTTTCTATAGAAATAAAATTTTGACAACATTTTACATTAATTTTTTTATTTTGACAAAATTTTCTATAGAAATAAAATTTTGACAAAATTTTCTATAGCAATAAAATTTTGACAAAATTTTCTATAGCAATAAAATTTTGACAAAATTTTCTATAGCAATAAAATTTTGACAAAATTTTCTAAAAAATAATATTTTGAGGAAATCTTCTATAGAAATAATTTTTTGGCAAAATCTTCTATAGAAATAAATTTTTGACAAAATTTTCTATAGAAATAAAATTTTGACAACATTTTACATTAATTTTTTTATTTTGACAAAATTTTCTATAGAAATAAAATTTTGACAAAATTTTCTATAGCAATAAAATTTTGACAAAATTTTCTATAGCAATAAAATTTTGACAAAATTTTCTATAGCGATAAAATTTTGTGAAAATTTTCTATAGCAATAAAATTTTGACAAAATTTTCTATAGAAATAAAATTTTGATGAAATCTTCTATAGAAATAAATTTTTGACAAAATTTTCTATAGAAATAAAATTTTGGCAACATTTTCTATAGCAATAAAATTTTGACAAAATTTTCTATAGCAATAAAATTTGACAAAATTTTCGTTAGAAATAAAATTTTGACAATTTTTCAATTTCAATTTTTGAATTCGTCTTTATTAGTCTTCATTTCTCATTTATAATTACAATGTTTGGATGAGATTTTATCTTTTAGATATTGCTACAAATAAGATTATTCATCAGAGATATTAACAGTATGTTTCAATCTATATTTATCTATATATTTTTAAAGGGAAAATTAGGATAAAACCTTTATATACATTATCATAATCAGTTCAAATATTTTGGAATATGTATGACTATACAGGGATATTGCGGGAATAGCCACGATAAACATACGACTAATAAAATTTTGACAAAATTTTCTATAGCGATAAAATTTTGAGAAAATTTTCTATAGCAATAAAATTTTGACAAAATGTTCTATAGAAATAAAATTTTGATGAAATCTTCTATAGAAATAAATTTTTGACAAAATTTTCTATAGAAATAAAATTTTGGCAACATTTTACATTAATTTTTTTTTTGACAAAATTTTCTATAGAAATAAAATTTTGACAAAATTTTCTATAGAAATAAAGCATAACTCATTTGGCTCTCATGATTTTTCTAATGACACTTTCTGTATAAAAATATTTTTCATCTTTGCTGAATTGAGCTTACCATTGAGTTTTCATAATTCATCCGAGCTATACTCCTACAACAAACATTTAATTTTGATCACATAAATTAAATTGTCTATAGGAAAATATTAATCAACTGTTTTGAATTTTAATTTATTATAGATATAACACTTTATTCAGCGGGGCTGAATATGATGTATTTATACCCAGATATTCAATGTAGACTGCATGGTTCAATATTTTCGATACGAATATATAATTCAGCTAAGCTGAATTAAGTTTTACATTGGATTACTTAATTCAGTTGGGCTGAATTTGATAGTCGACTATGCAGAATTAAAGTTTATGATTGCCATACTAAATTCAGCAAGGCTGAATTTCGTGTTATAATACAAAAGTTGCAGATAGCTCTCATGATATATATTTTCTATAAGAAAATAGTCACTGGAATTTAAAATTACTATACGAATAATTCAGCCGTACTTTATTTGATGTACCTATTCAGCCAAGCTGAATATGATGCATTTATTCACAAATATTCAATTTAGACCGCATGGTTAAAAATTTTCAGTAGGAAAATATCATTAAGCTTCCCTGAATTAAACTTTTTTATAGGAATAGTTAATTCAGCAGAGCTGAATCATAAGAGCCAAACTCTTATGATTTTTTGCATAATATTTTCTGTAAGTAAATGTTATTCATCGTTGCTGAATTGAGGTTTTCATTGTTGCTGAATTGAGGTCAATTCGTTGCTGAATTGAGGTTTCCATAATTTATTCAGCGGGGCTGAATATGATGTATTTATAATCAAATATTCAATTTAGACAGCATGTTTCAATATTTTCGATACGAAAATATCATTCAGCTAAGCTGAATTAAGTTTTACATTGGATTACTTAATTCAGTTGGGCTGAATTTGATAGTCGACCATGCAGAATTAGTCTATGATTGCCATACTAAATTCAGCATGGCTGAATTTCGTGTTATAATACAAAAGTTGCAGATAGCTCTCATGATATATATTTTCTATAACAAAATAGTCACGGGAATTTAATATTACTATACGAATAATTCAGCCGTACTTTATTTGATGTATACTTCCTGTATAAAAATATTTTTCATCTTTGCTGAATTGAGATTACCATTGGGTTTTCATAATTCATCAGAGCTGTACTCCTACAACAAACATTTAATTTTGATCACATAAATTAAACTTTCTATAGGAAAATATTAATCAACTGTGCTGAATTTAAATTTATTATAGATATGCTTAATTCAGCGGGGCTGAATATGATGCATTTATACCCAAGTATTCAATTTAGACCGCATGGTTCAAAATTTTTCATTAGGAAAATATCATTCAGCTATGCTGAATTCAACTTTTCCATAGGAATATTCAAATTCAGCAGAGCTTATGATTTTTCGCATGATATTTTCTGTAAGTAAATGTTATTCATCATTGCTGAATTGAGATTTTTCATTGAGAGTTCATAATTAAATCGAGCTAAATTTTGTGCTCCTACACAAACATTTATTCATTTGATGTGATCAAATACTTAACATTTTCTACTGGAAAACATTATTCAGCTGTCCTGAAATGTAATGTATTATAGTGAAATTTATTCAGCCGTGCTGAATATGATGCTTTCATTCAATATTATCGGCAAGAAAATATCATTAAGCTATGCTGAATTAAAGTTGTCTATGGGAAAACTTAATTCAGCCGAGCTGAATGTGATGTATTTGGTTGTTATAAATTTTTGACATAATATTTTCTGTAAGTAAATGTTATTCATCGTTGCTGAATTGAGATTTTTCATTGAGAGTTCATAATTAAATCGAGCTAAATTTTGTGCTTCTACATAAACATTTAATCATTTGAAGTGATAAAATACTTTATATTTTCTACTGGAAAACATTATTCAGCTGTCCTGAATTGTAATGTATTACAGTAAAATTTATTCAGCCGTGCTGAATATGATGCTTTTATTCCCAAATATTCAATATAGACCGTGTGGTTCAATATTATCGGCAAGAAAATATCATTAAGCTATGCTGAATTAAAGTTGTCTATGGGAAAACTTAATTCAGCCGAGCTGAATGTGATGTATTTGGTTGTTATAAATTTTAGACATAATATTTTCTGTAAGTAAATGTTATTCATCGTTGCTGAATTGAGGTTTTTCATTGGGAGTTCTTAATTAATTCGAGCTAAATATTGTTTTCTATTTGACTATTGAATTCAGCTGAGCTGAATTTGATTGTACTTGGTTATCATGATTTAGAAATTCTTAATTCATCCGAGCTGATTTTTGTGGTTAATTTTGATCACACAGTTTTAATTTTATTTTTTTTATAGGAAAACATAATTTAATACATAATTTTTATACCCTTCACCATAGGATGGGGGTATATTAACTTTGTCATTCCATTTGTAACATGTGGAAATATTGATCTAAGACCCCATAAAGTATACATATTCTGGGTCGTGGTGAAATTCTGAGTCGATCTGAGCATGTCCGTCCGTCCGTCTGTTGAAATCACGCTAACTTCCGAACGAAACAAGCTATCAACTTGAAACTTGGCACAAGTAGTTGTTATTGATGTCGGTCGGATGGTATTGCAAATATCGGTCCACTTTTACGTATAGCCCCCCATATAAACCGATCCCCAGATTTGGCTTGCGGAGCCTCTGAGAAAAGAAAATTTTATCCGATCCGGCTGAAATTTGGTACATGGTGTAAATATATGGTCTCTAACAACCATGCAAAAATTGGTCCTCATCGGTCCATAATTATATATAGCCCCCATATAAACCGATCCCCCGATTTGGCTTTCGGAACCTCTAAGAGAAGCAAATTTCATCCGATCCGGCTGAAATTTGGTACATGGTCTTTGCTTATGGTCCTTACCAACCATGCAAAAACTGGTCCTCGTCGGTCCATAATTATATGTAGCCCCCATATAAACCGATCCCCAGATTTGGCTTGCGAAGCCTCTGAGAGAAGAAAATTTTATCCGATCCGGTTGAAATTTGGTACATAGTGTTAGCATGTGGTCTCTAACAACTATGCAAAAATTGGTCCACATCGGTGCATAATTATATATAGCCCCCATATAAACCGATCCCCAGATTTGGCTTGCGGAGCCTCTAAGACAAGAAAATTTCATCCGATCCGGCTGAAATTTGGTACATAGTGTTAGCATATGGTCTCAAACTACTATGCAAAAATTGGTCCACATCGGTGCATAATTATATATAGCCCCCATTTGACCTCCGGATCACCAGATTTGACCTCCGGAGACTCTTGGAAGACCAAAATTCATCTGATTCAGTTGATATTTGGTATGTGGTGTTAATATATGGCCTCAAACACCCATGCAAAAATTGGTCGAAATCGGTCCATAATTATATATAGCCCCCATATAAACCGATCACCAGATTTGACCTCCGGTGCCTTTTGGAGAAGCAAAATTCATCCGATTCGGTTGAAATTTAGTACGTGATGTAAGTATATGGTATCCAACAACCATGCCAAAAGTGGTCCATATCAGTTCATAATTATATATAGCCCCCATATAAACCGATCCCCAGATTTGACCTCCGGTGCCTTTTGGAGAAGCAAAATTCTCGGAGGAGCAAATTTCATCCGAGTTGAAATTTGTTACATTGTGCTAGTATATGGCCGTTAACGACCATGCCTAACTAGGTCCATATCGGTCTATAGTTATATATATCCCTCAGATAAATCGATCCCCAATCACACAAAAATTGGTCCATATCAAGTTCATAACTGTATATAGCCCCCATATTAGCGACCCCCATATTTCAATTCTGGCTCTCTACGTACCATGCAAAAGTCCATATCGATTTGTAATAATTTGTAGACTTACCTACACATACCTTTTTTGTCTGATATATACCACGTATGGACTAACTCACAATTTAGAAAACGATTTAAGATACCACAACCCAAGTAATTCGATTGTGGATGACATTCTTTCGTAGAAGTTTCTACGCAATCCATGGTGGAGGGTACATAAGATTCGGCCTGGCTGAACTTACGGCCATATATACACTTAATTTAAAATTTTGGATAGCAAACTATTAGTCAGCTCCCCCGAATTGAAATGTTCTACATGAAAATTTGAGCAAAATGTGATACAAACATTTAATTTAGACAACTTGATTCAACATTTGTTGTAGGCAAATATCATTAAGCTATGCTGAATTTAAATTTCTATAGGAATACTTAATTCAGCTAAGCTGAATTTTATTGTATTTGGTTGTCATGATTTAATCTCGTGATATTTTCTGTAAGTAAATGTTATTCATCTTTGCTGAATTGAGGTTTCGATTTGGTGATCATAATTCATTCGAGATGAATTTTGTGCTCCTACACAGAAAATTAATTTTGGTCACATAGTTAAATTTTTTTATAGGAAAACATTATTCAGCTACTTACTCAACTTAAAATTTCTATAGGAAAATAGGGACTGAAGTCACATGCTTAAATGAAATTCTTCTAAATGAAAGGAATTTAGATTCTCTGAATGGAGATGAAATTCTTCTAAATGAAAGGAACTTAGACTCTCTGAATGGAGATGAAATTCTTCTAAATGAAAGGAATTTAGACTCTCTGAATGGAGATTTTCCTTGGCACTGAAATATTTAAGTTGACAACAGCTGTATAGCATTGATACCTTTTATTTGTTTTAATGGAGAAATGATGTTTGAAGAAAATGGAATTCCTCTTTTTGGGTTGTTGTTAAGTCCTCAATTTTTTGTTTAATATTTTATTTTTTTTCTTTGTTAATGCAAATGCAATTAAATAAACCTGGGATTAAATTAAATACAAAAAAATGTATCATAAAATATTTTTTTATAAATCATAAAGTTGGTTTTTCTAGCTAACAAAACAAAAACTCACTAATAATAAATATTTAATCACTCACCAAATATATAGCAGAACAACTGAGCAAATAATTTATCCATCTGGAATCAATTGTAGCAATAGAAGCAAAAGAATTTTTTGAGGGAAAAAGAAGAAAGAAAAACAAATATATACGGCTTTAAATTCGCCTAGGCCGAATCATAGATACCCCACACAATGAATCAAATATAAAAGTTTGCTTTGAGCGGGTTATATGAAAATCTATGTATAGATTTGTGGAGAGATAAATATGGAGGTTATGTTATATGAGATTTTGGAGCTATAAGAACCAAAAACAAAACCAAAACTACAATAGGGATCAATATAAATACACAGATCTTTGTGTAGACTCCCAATTTCAGGCAAATCGGATAAAAATTGGGGTGCCTACACGCCCAAAAATTAAAATCTCTCTAGTTTAATTAAGATTATGAGGAACTGTTATATTCGCTGAGGTGACTACCGACGATGTTTTCGATCGTTATAAGA
Source organism: Haematobia irritans (assembly GCF_050003625.1). NCBI lineage: Eukaryota > Metazoa > Arthropoda > Insecta > Diptera > Muscidae > Haematobia > Haematobia irritans. The sequence goes on from NC_134399.1 coordinate 208,401,138, forward strand.
TGACTACGAGCAAATATTTGTCGGGTTCCAAATGGTTGGCGGAATTTGACTGCTGGGGAATTTGATTTGGTGGTTATGGGAACAAATAGATGAATACACAACTTCCCAATCGACAACGAACCGAACTACTCGGCAACGATCTATCATTTACGATTCAACGGAGGACGGAATAATCTCCAATTAACAAGGAACCATCAACTCCCGACCATTGACGCACTGAAGTGATCATCCACTGCCAAGGATCAACGAATCGAATTTCTCATCAACTATCGAACATCGACGAAACGACGTTGTCCTCCACTACCGATTATAAACGAATCGAACTTCTCATCAACTACCGAACATCGATGGACCGTTGTTCTCATCACTACTTATCCACAGCGAACCGAATTTCTCATCAATCCCTGAATCTCTACGTGCCGACATTCTCATCCACCATCAATCATCAACGAACCATGGATCGTCATGAAACCAACGCTCTCATCAAATACCGATCATTAAGTAACCGAAGAATCGAAGTACTTACAATCCGCCGATTATTTACGAACCGAATTCCACATCAATCCCTGAATCTCTACGAGCCGATATTCTCATCAACCATCGATCATTAATGAACCGAGTTCTCAACAACCATCGATCATAAAGGAACCGACACACTCTCATAATGAATCTCCCATCAAGTACCGATCATCACGGAACCAAATAATCGATGCTATTTACAACCCGCCGCGTTATTTATGAACCGAATTTCTCACCAATCCCCGAATCCCTACTAGCCGACATTATCATCCACCATCGATTATCAACGACACGAGTTCTCAACAACCGTCGATCACTGAGAAACTGACGGACTCATCAACGAAATGAATTTCATATCAAATACCAATCATCACGGAATCGAAGTACTTACAACTTGCCGATTATTTTGGTACCTTATTCCTCATCAATCCCTGAATCTCTACGAACCAACATTCTTATCCACCAACGAACGGGATTCTTAATACCCACTCATCATCAAGGAACCGACGCATTCATCAACAAACCAAATCTCTCATCAAATACCGATCATCAAGCAACTGAAGGATCGAAGTACTGACAACCAGCCGACCATTTACGAGGCGGATTCCTCGCCAATCCCCGAATCTCTACGAGCCCAAATTCTCATCCACCACCGATTATCACAGATTGGAATTCTCAACAACCAACGATGATCAAGGAACCGATGCACTCATCAAGTAACCGAAAAATCGAAGTATTTACAACCCGCCGATTATTTGCGAACTGAATGCAACATCAACCCCCGAATCTTTACGAACCGACATTCCCATCCACCATCGATCATCAACGAAGTGAGTTCTCAACAACAACGGATCAACATTCTTATCCACCAACGAACAGGATTCTTAATACCCACTCATCATCAAGGAACCAACGCACTCATCAACAAACCGAATCTCTCATCAAATACCGATCATTAAGCAACTGAAGGATCGAAGTACTTACAACCCGCCGATTATTTACGAACCGAATGATGAGGACATCAATCCCTGAGTCTTTACGTGCCAACATTCTCATCCACAATCGATGATCAACGAAACGAGTTTTTAGTAGCTACTCATCATCAAGCAACCGAACAATCGAAGTATTTAAAACCCGCCGATTATTTATGAACCGAATCTGTATGAGCCGACATTCTCATCAACCATCGATCATAAACGAACTGAGTTCTCAACAACCACAAATCATTAAGGAACCAACGCATTCATCAAATAAGCGAATCTCTCATCAAATACCGATCATCAAACCACCAAAGAATCGAAGTACTTACAACCCATCGATTATTAACCAATCGAATTCCTTCTTCAACGAAGATCTGGTATCTTCACTGAAATAAAGAGGGAATTCGGTCCGATTATCTGCTTCCTGAGAAATGTTCATCATATCACTCAAATAGATTATAATTTTATATTTATAGTCTTAGTCCGAAGTTTATTAACATTTAACTCGAAAGAGATGACCACTTCTGCTCTTATTCCGAAAGGACCTTACGAAGATCCTGGATGCGATTGAGCTTACCTCAGCCAAAGAGAATAGCACGTTACAAATGAACACAAGTGCCTGCTCGGGCGCCACAGGCAACATGATTTTATCGTCGGTAGTCGCCTCCAGGATCTCCGGAAGAAACCACGGAATCTTTCGGAATAAGAACACAAGGGATTTTTCTCGGTCTCTCTACTGGGGGGGGCAGGCCTATACCAAAGAACCGATATACACCATATTTAGCACACTTATTAGTGCAGCTAAAATACCTCCACTTTCAGGAAGAGGAGATAAAAATTTCGGTGTCTAGACGCTCAAGATGTCAAATCGGAAAATTGTTCTATATTGGGTCGATATAAAACCATGTGTTACAAACGGAATGACAAACTCACTATACCCCCATTGCCATGGGTATAAACACAGTTTGTTATTCTTTATGTTTGTATTTGATTTTCCCTCAAAATGTGGCTCTATCCGGGGAAGGTTATACACAAGTAATATTTATTTAAGCTAAGAATTTGCACAAGGAGACTTTTGATATTCGCCTTAAATTTGGTATAAATATGATGGCATGAGTATCCAGAGATATCATAGTTTTGGCAATCGACGGCCGGAGCTAAAGAGGTGTGAAAAAGCTAAAGAAATATGAAATTATTTCTAGGAGTCACTTTGGCCATTTGCCTTGGCTTAGTGGTTCAGGTTCCCACGACGGAAGCCGGTAAGTTTCCTCGCTTTTTTTCAATTCGCCAAATTTCTAATGGTCCATTCTTTTCCGTTTGTCTCTCGATAGGTTTCCTCGGTGGCCTTCTTAATACTGGAGCAAATATTGCCGGTGGCCTTATTAATACTGGAGCAAATATTGCCGGTGGCATTCTTCATGGTGGGGCAAATATGATAAATGCTGGTATTACTACAGCAGGTAATATTATTACTGGTGCTACTAGTGCCTTTTGGGGTCCCGGTCACACCGTCATCAATTGGCAAGTTGGACCCACTGGTTTCGATTTTGGTTCTCTTTTGAGTCATTTCGGAATTTCGGGTAACTTAGGTGGCACCACCGTTATCAACTGGAAATCCCTTTTGGCCCAAGGACCCAATGCCCAAGGCTATTTTGATTTGGGAGCTTTTCTGGCTCAAAATGGTTATAGCGGAATTGGTCCAGGACAATTGCTTATCCAATGGAGTGCCTTGCAAAATGTTAGACCCGATATCTTTGGCAATATTACTATTAAGACCATGCTTGCCCAGATCTTTGGTAGTGGCACTACTGCTATTGAATGGAATCCCTCACCGCTACCTGCTCAACACATTGTTATCCAATGGGATATGATCAGAAATGCCCGGCCCGATCAATATGGCAATGTCGACTTGGCTGCTCTTTTGGCTCCACTCGGTTTTAATTTGGGTGGTGGTGGCCATTATGTCATCAGCTGGAATACCTTACAAGGCTTGAAACCCGATGCGTCTGGTAATATCGATATATCTTTTCTGCTTCAACAAATCGCCAATGGCGGTGGTAGCCAAACCATTACCTATGAGGTTAATTGGCCCGATCTTATGCAACATTTGGGCTTTGGCAGCAATGCACCCAGCACCATTACCATTAACATTCAAGCTATGAAGCAAATGCAACCCATGGCCGATGGTACTGTCGACATTGGATCCATGCTTCAACAACTTGGCATTAGCAAAGGTCCATTCATTGTTAGCTACGACACTATCAAGAACTTACCCACCAATGCCGCTGGAGAAATCGATCTTATGACTTTGTTGCAAATGCTGAAAATTAATATTGCTAATGGACCCAGCAACACCAATACGAACACTGTTCCTACCCCTGCTCCTGCCGCCTTCGATGTAAATCTTGATGCCATCCATCAATTTTTGGGTATTCCCAAGGGTAATACAATTTTCCTTGGCATTGATACTTTGAGGAATCTTCGTCCCGATTCCAATGGTAATGTAAATGCTGGACCCTATCTCAAAAATTTCGGTATTGGTGATGGTTCGTACATTATCAGCTATGATGTTATCAGGAATTTGCCAAGTGATGCCTCTGGCAAGATTGATCTTTTGACCTTATTGGAATATTTCAAAATTCCTTTCCATTATGGAGGATCTGCTCCCAACACCACATCTGAAACTTTCACTGTGAATATTGATGATATTTACCAGAAAATGGGTTTCAGCAAAGGCAACACTGTAACCATTAGCATTGATACTTTGAAAAATCTTCGTCCTGATTCCTATGGTCATGTAGATGCTGGAAAATTCCTACAATCTTTGGGCATTGACATTGGATCCTATATTATCAACTATGACTTGGTAAAGAATTTGCCCAGTGGCCCTGATGGCAAGATTGAACTCTTCACACTATTGCAAGGATTGAATATTGGTTTTAACTCGGGAACTCCCAATAATCCCACAACACCCATTGCACCCACCAATGAGAAGTTGATGGTCGATTTGAGTTATATCTTCAATAAATTGGGATTCACTAAGGACACTATTGTCTCCATCATGGGTATGAAGACTCTTAAGCCTGATGCCATGGGTTATGTGAATATTGGACCCTACCTACAAGCGTGGGATATTGGCAATGGTTCCTTCTTTGTCAACTATCAGACTGTACAAAACCTACCCTGCGATTCTGAGGGTAAAATTAATTTCTTGACCTTGTTGCAGAGACTGAACATACCATTCAATTATGGACCTAGTACTCTTATAGCTTATCTGGCATCTCTGGATAATCTCTACAAGAAATTTGGTGTCGAAAAAGGCAATCCCATTACCATAAGCTATGATAGCCTCAAGAACCTGATCCCAGATTCATTTGGTAATGTTCAACTTGGCCCCCTTTTGGAACCTTTGGGCATTGGCGATGGTCATTACTTGGCCCCCTATGAAGTTATCAAGAATTTGCCCATCGATTCCCAAGGTAAATTTGATCTTTTGACTTTGTTGAAGAACATTGGTATTGACTGTGTTTATGGCAATGGTAGTCCCAGTCAAGAACCTGTGTACATAAGCTTTGCTGATATCTACAATAAGTTAGGTGTTGAACCTGGCAGTCCAATCAATATTAACATTAATGAGCTGAAGAATTTGAAACCCGATAGCCATGGCAATGTTGATATAGGATCCTTCCTACAAAAAATCGGTATTGGTAATGGTAGCCATGTGATTAACTTTGACATTATTAAGAACCTGCCCACGGATCCTTCGGGAAATGTGGATATCTTTAGTCTTTTGCCTAGTTTCAATATTAATCTTACCGGTGAGAAGCCGCAGAAGCCTACCGTTACCATTGACATACAGGATATTCTCAAACAATTGGCTGTGCTTAATGGCAACAATGGAGGTCAAACTATTACCATTGATTTTAACACCATCCAGCATTTGTTACCCAATGGCAATAACGAAGTTGATTTGTCACCTTACCTTCAATCACTCGGATTCCATATGCAAGGACCCTTATATGTCAACTATGACATTATCAAGACTATGCCCACACAACCTAATGGTGGCATTGATCTTTTTGGGCTGATTGGTAAACTTTCCCATACCCAAGAACCTACAGTCATAGGCTTGGAAAATCTCTATGAATTATTGTATCCTCAGGTCCATCAGCCTGGTTCTACCACCATCACTTTCAATATTCAAGGATTTATACCTAATGAAAGGAATCAAGTCAATATTGCACCTTTGCTCGCCACATTGGGTTTCGGTAACTTCGCCCCCATCTACATCAACTTCGATACACTCAAGCAATTGGTACAGGGACCCTCTGGAGATGTTGATCTTTTCACATTGCTTGCAACTCTGACTGGTCATCCTGTTGAGAACAACACCACCCCCACCACCACCACGCAATGGACTATCGATGATCTTCTTAATAAGATTCCTCAAACGACTGGTGGTCATACCATTACCATAAATGTTAACTCGCTAAGACCCAATTCGCAAAATCAAGTGGATATTGGACCTCTTATGACTCAATGGGGCTTCAATATTGGTTCCTTCCCCATCGATTACAATATCATCAGCGGTTTACCCAAGGATCCTAATGGTGGCATTGATCTATTTGCTCTCTTAAACTTCATCAAGGGCAACACCAATGTCCCTACTCCTGCCCCAGTGGATGTTAATCTCGATACCATCTATCACTTTTTGGGTATTCCCAAGGGCAACACAATCTCCATTGGCATTGATACCTTGAAAAATCTTCGTCCCGATTCCAATGGTTATGTAAATGCTGGACCCTATCTTAAAAATTTCGGTATTGGTGATGGTTCGTACCTGGTCAGCTATGATATTATCAGGAATCTACCAAGTGATGCCTCTGGCAAGATTGATCTTTGCACTTTACTCGAATATTTCCATATTCCTTTCCATTATGGAGGATCTGCTCCCAATACCACTTCCGAACCTATTACTGTGAATATTGATGATATTTATCAGAAACTGGGTTTCACCAAAGGCAGTTCTGTTTCCGTTAGCATTCAAACATTGAAAAATCTCCGTCCTGATTCCTATGGTCATGTAGATGCTGGTAAATTCCTACAATCTTTGGGCATTAACATTGGATCCTATATTATCGACTATGACTTGGTAAAGAATTTGCCCAGTGACCCTAATGGCATGATTGATATTTTCACTCTATTAGAGAAATTGAAACTTATCTATCAAGTCGAGAAACCCCAGATTCCCACGATTAATATACAGGATATTCTCAAACAATTGGCTGTGATTAATAGTAACCATGGAGGTCAAACCATTACCATTGATTTTAACACCATCCAGCATTTGTTGCCCAATGGCAATAATGAAGTTGATTTGTCACCTTATCTTCAATCACTCGGATTCCAGATTCAAGGACCCTTATATGTCAACTATGACATCATTAAGACTTTGCCCACACAACCTAATGGTGGCATTGATCTTTTCACGCTGATTGGCAAACTTTCCCATAGCCAAGAACCTACCGTGGTAAGCTTGGAAAATCTCTATGAATTATTGTATCCTCAGGTCCATCAGCCTGGTTCTACCACCATCACTTTCAATATTCAAGGATTGACACCTAATGAAAAGAATCAAGTCAATATTTCACCTTTGCTAGCCCAATTGGGTTTCGGTAACTTCGCACCCATCTACATCAACTTCGATACTCTGAAGCAATTGGTACAGGGACCCTCTGGTGAGATTAATCTTTTCACCTTGCTTGCCTTTATGACTGGTCACCCTATTGAGAACACCACCACCCCCACCACGGTGCAATGGACTATCGATGATCTTCTTAGTAAGATAACCCAAACCACTGGTAGTCACACCATTACCATAAACGTTAACTCTCTAAGACCCAATTCGCAAAATCAAGTGGATATTGGACCTCTTATGAGTCAATGGGGCTTCAATGTTGGTTCCTTCCTCATCGATTATAATGTCATCAATAGTTTGCCAAAGGATTCCAATGGTGGCTTTGATCTGTTTGCTCTCTTAAATTTCATCAAGAGCCAGCAACACAATACTATCACCACTATTAACATTCAATCTCTGAAGCAAATGCAACCAATGGCCGATGGTACTGTCGACATTGGACCCATGCTTCAACAATGGGGCATCAGCAAAGGTTCATTCTTCGTTAGCTACAACATTATCAAGAACTTGCCTACCAATGCCCTTGGACAAATCGAGCTTACGACTTTCTTGCGCCTGATTAATTTTAATAGCAACACCAGTGCCCCTTCTGCTACCCCCTCGGATGTAAATCTTGATACCATCTACCAATTATTGGGTATTCCCAAGGGCAATACAATCTTCATTGGCATTGATGCCTTAAAGAATCTTCGTCCCGATTCCAATGGTAATGTAAATGTTGGACCATACCTTAAAAATTTCGGTATTGTGGATGGTTCGTTCCTGGTCAGCTATGATGTTATCAAGAATTTGCCAAGTGATGCCTCTGGCAAGATTGATCTTTTCACATTACTCGAATGTTTCCATATTCCTTTCCATTATGGAGGATCTGCTCCCAATGCCATTAGTGCACCCATTACTGTGAATATTAATGATATTTACCAAAAATTGGGTTTCAGCAAAGGCAGCACTGTTTCCATTGGCATTGATACATTGAAAAATCTTCGTCCAGATTCCTATGGTCATGTAGATGCTGGAAAATTCCTACAATTTTTGGGTATTGGCTCGGGATCCCATATTATCAACTATGATGTGGTAAAGAATCTGTCCAGTGGCTCTGATGGCAAAATGGAGCTTTTCACTCTATTGGACAAATTGAATGTTCGTGTCATTTAAATGTCAATCAATGGATGAGTAGCATATCGCGTCTCTCATGTAAATCTAGTTTTAGTACACATCGTGAATTATTAGTTTTGTTTCCTGTACTTGTATTGTAAAAAAAATTGAATAAAGAATTAGTCTGTTTTGAATCTTCAAATGTAAATTACTTGCGGCGACTTTCATTATTAAGGCCTAGAAAATATTGCCTTGTTTATGGTTATCATCTTGCTGTTCTCTTATTTAGACTTCCGATTGAAACTAAACATATATTCGGAAATAAGAGCTATATATTTAATTACATAATTTCTGCGTCTTAAATATATCCCTAGTACAATTCTCCTCTTTTTTTGGCTCGGAACCAATACCTAAATCCTTAAAGTAAAGACAAAGTCTTTGGAATATTTTTCAGTGTACGTTTATTGAACTTTATGCGAGTGTTTAAAGCTATGGACATTTTTGAAAATAATAATAATAAAATTCAACTACAAAAAAATATTTTTTTTTGTGCAACAAAAATAAACAAAAATTCTCTGGAAATGGTCGGAAAAAATCCGACGAAAAGTCGAGAAAAAAGATGAAATAAACTTGTTTTATTTGCATTTATATACATTGACCAAAACAGCCCAGTGAATAAACAAAAATCTGAAAAATAAATTCAATTTAGCATTTTTGTTTAATGATAATTTGTTTTTGCTCTGTAAATACCTCCATATGTGCCATGGGGTTCTATTCTACATTTCCGGAAACTATTTACTTACAGTATTCAATCCTCACTTTCCTTATTTGAGTATCTACACCAGGGTTGCCATTTTGGTCCGAAGTAAAATGTTGACAACATTTTCTATAGAAATAAATCTTTGACAAAATTTTCTATAGAAATAAATCTTTGACAGAATTTTCTATAGAAATAGAATTTTGACAAAATTTTGACAAAATTTTCTATAGAAATAAAATATTGACAAAATTTTCTATAGAAATAAATCTTTGACAAAATTTTCTATAGAAATAGAATTTTGACAAAAATTTTTATAGAAATAAAATTTTGACAAAATTTTCTATAGAAATAAAATATTGACAAAATTTTCTATAGAAATAAAATTTTGACAAAATTTTCTATAGAAATAAAATTTTGACAAAATTTTTTATAGAAATAAAATATTGACAAAAATTTCTATAGAAATATAATGTTGCCAAATTTTACTTCTATAGAAATATATAAAAATAAAATGTTGACAAAATTTTCTATAGAAGTGAAATTTTAACAAAATTTTCTATAGAAATAAAATTTTGACAAAATTTTCTATAGAAGTAAAATTTTAACAAAAATTTCTATAGAAGTAAAATTTTAACAAAATTTTCTATAGAAATAAAAATTTGGCACAATTGTCTATAGAAATAAAATTTTGACAAAATTTTCCATAGGAATAAAATTTTGACAAAATTTTTTATAGAAAGAAAATTTTGACGATATTTTCTATAAAAGTAAAATTGTTAAAAAATTTTGTATAGAAATAAAATTTTGGCAAAATTTTCTATAGATGTAACTTTTTTGACAACATTGACTATAGAAGTAAAATTTTAACAAAATTTTCTATAGAAATAAAACTTTGGCACAATTGTCTATAGAAATAAAAGTTTGACAAAATGTTCCATAGAAATAAAATTTTGACAAAATATTCTATAGAAATAAAATTTTGAAAAAATTTTCTATAGAAGTAAAATTTTAACAAAATTTTCTATAAAAGTAAAATTTTAACACAATTTTCTATAACAGTAAAATTTTAACACAATTTTCTATAGAATGGCACAATTGTTTATCGAAATAAAATTATGATAAAATTTTCTATAGAAATAAAATTTTTTATAGAAATAAAATTTTAACAGAACTTTCTATAAAAAAAATGATAAAATTTTCTATAAAAATAAAATTATGATAAAATATTCTATAGAAATAAAATTTTGACAAAATTTTCCATAGAAAGAAAATTTTGACGATATTTTCTATAAAAGTAAAATTGTGACAAAATTTTGTATAGAAATAAAATTTTGACAAAATTTTCTATAGAAAGAAAATTTGCTATAAAAGTAAAATTGTGAAAAAATTTTTTATAGAAATAAAATTTTGGCAAAATTTTCTATAGATGTAACATTTTTGACAAAATTGACTATAGAGATAAAATTTTAACAAAATTGTCTATAGAAATAAAATTTCGACAAAACTTTCTATGGAAATAAAATTTCGACAAAACTTTCTATGGAAATAAAATTTGGAGAAAATTTTCTGTGGAAATAAAATGTTGACAAAAGTTTCTATAGAAGTAAAATTTTAACAAAATTTTCTATAAAAGTAAACTTTTAACACAATTTTTTATAAAAGTAAAATATTAACACAATTTTCTATAGAAATAAAACTTTGGCACAATTGTCTATCGAAATAAAATTATGATAAAATTTTCTATAGAAATAAAATTTTTCCTAGTTTTAGTTATCTCTCCCAGCCAGATCTATACTAAAGGCTGTGGAAAGGTTCATTCGCCCGAACCGAAACATGTACAGTCCAGGCGTGTATAGATTTGTATCTGGCGTTTTCTTTTCAATGGCTCTATTAACCATGTTCCTTAATCTATATCTGTCCATAAAGCTCGAAAAATAATTGTATAATTAGATATAATGCATTTGGACGTCAATTGCCTGTTTCGGTATCAGGCTAACATGTAATATAAAAATAAAATTATGATAAAATATTCTATAGAAATAAAATTTTGACAAAATTTTCCATAGAAAGAAAATTTTGACGATATTTTCTATAAAAGTAAAATTGTGACAAAATTTTGTATAGAAATAAAATTTTGACAAAATTTTCCATAGAAATAAAATTTTGACAAAATTTTCTATAGAAAGAAAATTTTGACGATATTTGCTATAAAAGTAAAATTGTGAAAAAATTTTGTATAGAAATAAAATTTTGGCAACATTTTCTATAGATGTAACATTTTTGACAAAATTGACTATAGAGATAAAATTTTAACAAAATTGTCTATAGAAATAAAATTTCGACAAAACTTTCTATGGAAATAAAATTTTGAAAAAATTTTCTGTGGAAATAAAATGTTGACAAAAATTTCTATAGAAATAAAATTTTGACAAAATTTTCTATAGAAGTAAAATTTTAACAAAATTTTCTATAAAAGTAAACTTTTAACACAATTTCTTATAAAAGTAAAATTTAAACACAATTTTCTATAGAAATAAAACTTTGGCACAATTGTCTATAGAAATAAAATTATGATAAAATTTTCTATAGAAATAAAACTTTTTATAGAATTAAAATTTAATAGAACTTTCTATAAAAAAATGATAAAATTTTCTATAAAATTAAAATTATGATAAAATATTCTATAGAAATAAAATTTTCACGTCATTTTCTATAAAAGTAAAATTGTGACAAAATTTTGTATAGAAATACAATTTTGGCAAAATTTTCTATAGAAAGAACATTTTGACGACATTTTCTATAAAAGTAAAATTGTGACAAAGTATTGTATAGAAATAAAATTTTCTATAGATGTAACATTTTGACAAAAATTGACATTTTTGACAAAATTGAGAAAATTTTCTATGGAAATAAAATGTTGTCAAAAATTTTTATAGAAATAAAATTTTGACAAAATTTTTTATAGAAATAAACTTTCTATGGAAATAAAATTTTGAGAAAATTTTCTATAGAAATAAAATGTTGATGTTGATAGAAGAAAAATTTTGACAAAATTTTCTATAGAAGTACAATTTTAACACCATTTTCTATAAAAGTACAATTTTAACATAATTTTCTATAGAAGTAAAATTGTAACAAAATTTTCTATAAAAGTAAAATTTTAAAAAAATTTTCTATAGAAATAAAATTTTAACAAAGTTTTCTATAAAAATAAAATTATGATAAACTTTTCTATATACAAATAAAATTTTGACAAAATTTTGCATAGAAATAAAATTTTGACAAAATTTTCTATAGAAATAAAATATTGACAAAATTTACTATAGAAATAATATTTTGACAAAAATGTCTATAGAAATATAATGTTGTCAAAATTTTATTTCTATAGAAATATATAAAAAAATGTTGACAAAATTTTCTATAGAAGTGAAATTTTAACAAAATTTTCTATAGAAGTAACATTTTAACAAAATTTTCTATAGAAACAAAACTTTGGCACAATTATCTATAGAAATAAAATGTTGATATTTTCTATAAAGGTAAAATTGTGACAAAATTTTGTATAGAAATAAAATTTTGGCAAAATTTTCTATAGATGTAACATTTTTGACAAAATTTACTATAGAAATAAAATTTCGACAAAACTTTCTATGGAAATAAAATTTTGAGAAAATTTTCTATGGAAATAAAATGTTGATGTTTCTATAGAAGTAAAAATTTAACAAAATTTTCTATAGAAGTAAAGTTTTAACAAAATTTTCTATAGAAATAAAAATTTGACTAAACTTTTTATCGAAGTAAAATTTTGGGAAATTTTTATCGTTTAAATGATATTAATTTTATTTGGATGAATTGTCCACTGGTACGAATTTTGGAAAACTATTGGTCCAAAATAAAAATTTATTGTGGCAACTCTGATCTACACTTCACTACACATCATCATCACCATATACGAGTACACAAACAAATCCTACGGATATATCAACAATAATGTCCCTAGCATTATATTTCCCCCCACCACCAAAAAAAAAAAAGTTCATTAAGGATTCAAAATAGGGTTGCGTAGTATTGACAGCTGTAACAACAATGACCAACTTCGGTTCGGTTACGACGATACTTTGGCCATTTAGTCCATGATGACCTATGCACTATTGCAATTGGCAAGTCATTGTTAATGTCATCGTCAGCATCAGTATCAGCATCATAACTATAGAAGCCTCCTTCCTATCCCCCTTAAACGGTTGTGGTAATATTTGAAATTTTACACGTGTGTTTACATAGGAATTTACACATGCAATCTCACTACACCACACACACACAGACACATACTCACACTATGGAACTATTGTTAACGTCAACATCATTACCATCGTCATCATCATAATCGTCAATGGGTTGCTGTATGCTCTTGTCACTCACTTTTTTTGTTGGTCGATCACAACTTTGGTGACTTTGATAGAATTTCGTCAATGTGAAATTGTCAATAATATGTCACTCATTCAATAAATGAGTTAAGCACAGTGGTGAAAGAGAGATAGTGAGTGAGAGAGAGTATTATTATGGGTGGAAAAAGTTGTAAATTATATCTTACACATTAAATTAAAATTGTAAACTAAAATGTAACATAAATTCCAATTAATTTTTAAATAAAAAAAATAAAATTTTATATTTATATAAAAATATTTTTTTTTTGTTTAGGTACACAATTTTGTTCTTTTAAGATGTGTATAATTTTGTAGGGAATGCTATTAAGAAAAGAAAACAAGGATCCGCCTAAAATCTAGGTCCAATAAACTGACAGCACTTTGTTAAATTTTTGCCAAAAAAAAAATATGAATTGTGAGGTCCATTTTTACAATTACCACTTGTGCAAAAATAATCTACAAAATTAAAAAAAAAAAAAAAAAACCAAAAATCTACCAAATTTTAAAAATCTTATTTTGAAGTTTTTGATCAAATATTTGGGGTTAAAATGAAAAATAATTCTTTTTCGTGGAAAAAAAAAATTTATAATTTTATTTTAGTTATTTATGTATTATAATCTCTGCCAGTCACAATTTTTCGGGTGTATTAATATCGCTTGAATTGTAAATGTGTCGAATTTTTAAAGTTATAAGGACTTTAGCTTCCACCATCAAGGGAAAGGTACTTCTTTACTCACAATGGATTTTGATAGTATAATCTAACACGAAAATTTAAAATTTTAAAGAAATTGAATTTCTAGAAAATTTTGTCAAAAATTTTACTTCTAAGAAAATTTTCTATAGAATAAAAATTTTGAGAATATTTCCTTAAGAACTAAAAATTTTACAAAATTGTCTCTTAATTTATTATCTTAACAAATTTTAAAGATATTACAAAATTTTATGTCTATAGAAAAAATTCTAAATTTGTTTTCTAAAGAAAATTTTATGAACATTTTATCAAAATTTTATTTCTATAGAAAATTTTATCAAAATTTTATTTCTATAGAAATATAAAAAGATAACAAAAATTTTAAGATATTACAAAATTTTATTTTTGTAGGAAATTTTGTCAACATTTTATTTCAATAGAAAAATTTCTCAAAATTTTATTTCTATAGAAATAAAAAAATTGGACCAACATTTAATTTTGACAAAATTTTCAGAAAATTTTTTATAGAAATGAAATTTTAAAAAAACTTTTCTATAAAAAAAAATTGTGAGAAAATTTTCTATAGAAATAAAATTTTGATAAAATTTTCAATAGAAATAAAATTTTGATAAAATTTTTTATAGAAATAAAATTTTGACAAAATTTTTAATAGAAATAAAAAAAATTTACAGAAAAAATTAAGAAAAAAAAATTACAGATAAAAACCATTTTTATCTGTAAATTTTTTTTTATTTCTATAGAAAATGATCTTAAAATTCTATGTTATTTAAAAAAAAAAAAAAATTCTCAAAATTATATCTGTATAGAAAATGATCTTAAAATTCTATGTTATTTTTATAGAAAAATTTTCTCAAAATTCTATCTGTATAGAAAATTTTGTCAAAATTTTATTTCTATTGGAAATTTTGTCAAAAAGTTATTTCTTTTGAAAATTTTGTCAAAATTTAATTTCTAAAAAGAATTTACTCAAAATTTTATTTCTATAGTAATTTTTATCAAAATTTTATTTCTATAGAAAATCTTCTCAATTTTCTTTCTATAGAAAATTTTGTCAAAATTATATTTCTATTTAAAATTTTATCAAAATTTTATTTATAATTTTAATTCTATGTCAAATTTTGTCAAAATTTTATTTCTGTAGATAATTTTGTCAAAATTTTATTTCTATAGCAATATTTCTCAAAATTTAATTCCTATACCATTTTCTCAAAGTTTTATTTCTATAGAAAGTTTTATCAAAATTTTATTTCTATAGAAATTTTTTAAAATTTTATTTCTATAGAAATATAAAAAGATAAAATATTTTAAAGATATTACAAAATTTTATTTTTGTATTTAATATTGTCAAAATTTTATTTCAATAGAAAAATTTCTCAAAATTTTATTTCTATAGAAATAAAAAAATTGTACCAACATTTAATTTTGAAATAAATTTTCAGAAAATTTCCTATAGACATGAAATTTTGAAAAACTGTTCTATAAAAATAAAATTGTGAAAAAATTTTCTATAGAAATAAAATGTTGATACTATTTTTATAGGAATAAAATTTTGATAAAATTTTTTATAGAAATTAAATTTTGATAAAATTTTTAATAGAAATAAAAAAAATTTACAGAACAAATTGAGAAAAAAAACAAGTAAGGAAAGTCTAAAATCGGGCGGGGCCGACTATATTATACCCTGCACCACTTTGTAGATCTAAATTTTCGATACCATATCACATCCGTCAAATGTGTTGGGGCTATATATAAAGGTTTGTCCCAAATACATACATTTAAATATCACTCGATTTGGACAGAATTTGATAGACTTCTACAAAATCTATAGACTCGAAATTTAAGTCGGCTGATGCACTAGGGTGGAACACAATGTTAGTAAAAAAATATGGGAAATATTTAAATCTGGAGCAATTTTAAGAAAACTTCGCAAAAGTTTATTTATGATTTATCGCTCGATATATATGCATTAGAAGTTTAGGAAAATCAGAGTCATTTTTACAACTTTTCGACTAAGCAGTGGCGATTTTACAAGGAAAATGTTGGTATTTTGACCATTTTTGTCGAAATCAGAAAAACATATATATGGGAGCTATATCTAAATCTGAACCGATTTCAACCAAATTTGGAACGCATTGCTAATGTGCTAATTATACTCCCTGTGCAAAATTTCAACTAAATCGGAGCAAAAAATTGGCCTCTGTGGTCATTTGAGTGTAAATCGGGCGAAAGCTATATATGGGAGCTATATCTAAATCTGAACCGATTTCAACCAAATTTGACACGCATAGCTACAATGCTAATTCTACTCTCTGTGCAAAATTTCAACTAAATCGGAGCAAAAAATTGGCCTCTGTGGGCAAATGAGTGTAAATCGGGCGAAAGCTATATATGGGAGCTATATCTAAATCTGAACCGATTTGGCTGATATTTTGCAAGTTTTTCGAGACTCATAAAATATTCGGATGTACGGAATTTAAGAAGATCGGTTGATATACACGCTAATTATGACCAGATCGGTGAAAAATATATATGACAGCTATATCTAAATCTGAACCGATTTTTTCCAAAATCAATAGGGATCGTCTTTGAGCCGAAACAGGACCCTATACCAAATTTTAGGACAATCGGACTAAAACTGCGAGCTGTACTTTGCACACAAAAATCATCAACAGACAGCCAGACAGACAGACGGACAGACAGACAGACAGACGGACATCGCTAAATCGACTCAGAATTTAATTCTAAGACGATCGGTATACTAAACGATGGGTGTCAGACTTTTCCTTCTTGGCGTTACATACAAATGCACAAACTTATTATACCCTGTACCACAGTAGTGGTGAAGGGTATAATTACAGATAAAAACAATTTTTATCTGTAAAAAATTAAAATTTTAAAGAAATTGAATTTCTAGAAAATTTTGTCAAAAGTTTTACTTCTAAGAAAATTTTCTATAGAATAAAAATTTTAAGAATATTTCCTTAAGAAGTAAACATTTTACAAAATTGTCTCTTAATTTATTATCTTAACAAATTTTAAAGATATTACAAAATTTTATTTCTATAGAAAAATTTCTAAATTTGTTTTCTAAAGAAAATTTTATGGAAATTTTATTTCTATAGAAACTTTCATAAAATTTTATTTCTATAGGAATAGAAAAAGATAAAATATTTTAAAGATATTACAAAATTTTATTTTTGTAGGTAATTTTGTCAAAATTTTATTTCTATAGAAAATTTCTCAAAATTTTATTTCTATAGAAATAAAAAAATTTTACCAACATTTAATTTTGAAATAAATTTTCAGAAAGACATGAAATTTGGAAAAACTTTTCTATAAAAATAAAATTGTGAGAAAATTGTCTATAGAAATAAAATGTTGACACTATTTTTATAGGAATAAAATTTTGATAAAATTTTTTATAGAAATTAAATTTTGACAAAATTTTAATAGAAATAAAAAATTTTCCAGAAAAAAATTTAAAAAAAAATTTACAGATAAAAACAATTTTTATCTGTAAATTTTTTTTTTTATTTCTATAGAAAATGATCTTAAAATTCTATGTTATTTGTATAGAAAAATTTTCTCAAAATTCTATCTGTATGGAAAATTTTGTCAAAATTTTATTTCTATTGGAAATTTTGTCAAAATTTTATTTCTATTGGAAATTTTATTTCTATAGAAAATTTTGTCAAAATTTAATTTCTAGAAAGAATTTACTCAAAATTTTATTTCTTTAAAAAATTTTCTCAAAATTTTATTTCAATAGAAAATTTCTCAAAATTTTATTTCTATAGAAATAAAAAAATTTTACCAACATTTAATTTTGAAATAAATTTTCAGAAAATTTCCTATAGACATGAAATTTGGAAAAACTTTTCTATAAAAATAAAATTGTGAGAAAATTGTCTATAGAAATAAAATGTTGATACTATTTTTATAGGAATAAAATTTTGATAAATTTTTTATAGAAATAAAATTTGTCAAAATTTTTAATAGAAATAAAAAATTTTACAGAAAAAAATTGAGAAAAAATTTACAGATAAAAACAATTTCTATCTCTAATTTTTTTTTTTATTTCTATAGAAAATGATCTTAAAATTCTATGGTATTTGTACAGAAAAATTTTTTCAAAATTCTACCTGTATAGAAAATTTTGTCAAAATTTTATTTCCATACAAACCTTTGTCAAAATTTATTTATATAGAAAATTTTGTCAAAATTTTATTTTTATTGGAAATTTTGTCAAAAAGGTATTTCTTTTGAAAATTTTGCCAACATTTTATTTCTATAGAAAATTTTGTCAAAATTTTATTTCTAAAAAGAATTTACTCAAAATTTTATTTCTATAGTAATTTTTCTCAAAATTTTATTTTTCAAAAATTTTCTCAAATTTTTTTTCTATAGAAAATTTTGTCAAAATTTTATTTCTATTTAAAAATTTATCAACATTTTATTTATAATTTTAATTCTATTTAAAAATTTGTCCAATTTTTATTTCTGTAGATAATTTTGTCAAAATTTTATTTCTATAGCAAATTTTCTGAATATTTTATTTCTATACCATTTTCTCGAGGTTTTATTTCTATAGCAAATTTTATCAAAATTTCATTTCAATAGAAAATTTTCTCAAAATTGCATTTTTTTAATTTTTTATTTCTATGGAAAATTGTCTGAAAATTTTATTTCTATAGAAAATTTTTTAAAAATTTTATTTCTATATTAAAATTTCGCAAATTTTTTTTTCTATAGAAAATTTTATCAAAATTTTATTTCTATTTAAAGTTTTATCAAAATTTTATTTATAATTTTAATTCTATTTAAGATGTTGTCAAAATTTTATTTCTGTAAATAATTTTGTCAAAATTTTATTTCTATAGCAAATTTTCTGAACATTTTATTTCTATACCATTTTCTCAAGGTTTTATTTCTATAGCAAATTTTCTCAAAATTTCATTTCTATAGAAAATTTTCTCAAAATTGTATTTCTTTTAATTTTTTATTTCTATGGAAAATTGTCTGAAAATTTTATTTCTATAGAAAATTTTTTAAAAATTTTATTTCTATAGAAAATTTTTTAAAAATTTTATTTCTATAGAAAATTTTTTAAAAATTTTATTTCTATAGAAAATTTTCTCGAATTTTTTTTCTATAGAAAATTTTGTCAAATTTTTATTTCTATTTAAAATTTTATCAAAATTTTATTTATAATTTTAATTCTATTTAAAATTTTGTCAAAATTTTATTTCTGTAGATAATTTTGTCAAAATTTTATTTCTATAGCAAATTTTCTGAACATTTTATTTCTATACCATTTTCTCAAGGTTTTATTTCTATAGCAAATTTTCTCAAAATTTTATTTCTATAGAAAATTTTCTCAAAATTGTATTTCTTTTAATTTTTTATTTCTATGGAAAATTGTCTGAAAATTTTATTTCTATAGAAAATTTTTTAAAAATTTTATTTCTATAGAAAATTTTGTAAAAATTTTATTTCTATAGAAAATTTTCTAAAAATTTTATTTCTATAGAAAATTTTGTCAAAATTGTACATTATAGAACATTTTGTCAACATTTTATTTCTATAGCAAATTTTTGTCAAGATTTATTTTTTTGAAAATTTTATTTCTATAGAAAAATTTGCCAAAATTTTATTTCTAAATTTATTAATTTATTTTTTTATTAAATTAAAGAATTTAACATAAATTGATATTAAAATTAAAAATAATTTCTTTGAAGAAAAAATCTGTCTACTACTTCCAACATTAAACATTTCCCATACATTTATCCTTCACAAATGATACACATATCCTTCTGATATGAGGCACATTACGTTTTCTGATCATGTCGTAACATCGCTTACATATGAAGCCATTGTGATTTAGGATGACCTTCTTTTTTCACTGGGTGTACACAACTCAAAGAGATTACAGGATGCTGACCACATTCCCGTCCTTATGTGGTAGAGACTGGAAAGGTCATTTTTATGTACACCTAAAGCTAATAGGATTTTTTATTCATGGAAGAGTATGGATCAAAATGAAATGCAAAATTAGTCAGACATTTTGACCTGCTTTATAAAAGGGAAACACGTATCTGTAAACCATCGTAGCCCAAGGACATGATTGGTACAAGGCTTTTACTTACAATGCTGCAAGCAAATCTCATTTCGAAATGGGTGGAAAACGTATGGCAAGAAGATACATAAACCGCAAAGCTAAGTTCTATCATCCTGAGATCATTAAATTTATTCGCTAAATTCTTACTGAATTCTATGGTAGAATTAAATACATTTCCACGAAAAAATTGGGCTATATTTTGAAACAAATTTTTAATAATGCCATCATAATGAACGTTTTAATGCATTCGAAAAGATTCCCTACCACCACTTTCAAAATATGTCCTTCCCAAAAGCATTTAGATGGGACATGACCACTATGTAATAAAAAAAAAACTATGCAAACAAAACTTAACGACTTCCAGAGTTTGACATCCCTCCACCACACAGAGGACTTTTTTGGTTAAAGGAAGATGCATTTTAATTTTCTTTATTTTTATGCAAAACTACACCAAAATCTCAGAATCGTGAGGACATGAATGTCAGCCTTCAACCCTCGTCATATGTGATGAGCCACAAAACTGTGGAAAACCCCAAGAAAGAGGAAGTGCCAAGGAAAAAAACTTTGTTTATGGGTCATTAGGAAAGGATATTAAAAAGTATTTAAATGCAACATCGCAACGCAACAACCTTCCGCCGCATAGTAGGAGACTGCAAAACTGGTATCAATGCCATAAAAAAGACATCATGTAGAGATTAGTCCCACATCAGTGGGAATCTGTGAGAACCTACTTGTAGGACATAATCACTATCACTCTCTATCTCTTTCTCCTTCCCCCTTTCTCATTCTTGGATATAGCATAATATAGGGCAAAATTAGCTGCCTCCTTCTGCTTCCATGTATATACTTTGTATATGTATCTGGATACACATAAAACTTTATAATGGTAAAGTGATTTGGTAGAAAAACCAAATGGAAAACGAATATATGATTTAAAGTTAAGCACTAGTAATATTGGAAATTAATGCGATTTTATTTCAAAAAAAAATGTCTCGGGGTAACATTATCGGTTGCCACTCGTACCAAAAATAGTCTACCAAAATTTTAAGAATATTATGCCAAAATTCTATCAAATTAAAAGAAAAAAAAAGTATTTTAATAATTTTATATCTATGAAAATTTTCTCAAAATTTTATTTCTACAGAAAATTTTCTCAAAATTCTATGCCGTTAGAAAATTTTCTCAGAATTTGTTTATACAGAAATTTTTCTCAAAATTTTATTTCTATAGAAAATTTTCTTAAACTTTATTTCTATAGAAAAATTTTTCAAACTTTAGTCTCTATAGAAAATATTCTCAAAATTTTATTTCTATTGAAAATTTTCTCAACATTTTATTTCTATAGAAAATTTTCTCAAAATTTTATTTCAATAGTAAATTTTTTCTAAATGTTATTTCTATAGAAAATGTTTTCAAAATTTATTTTCTATAGAAAAATATTTTCCAAATTGTATTTCTATAAAAAATTTCCTCAAACTTTATTTCTATAGAAAATTTTTTCAAACTTTACTTTCTATAGAATATATTCTGAAAATTTTATTTCTATAGAAAATTTTGTCAACATTTTATTTCTATATAATTCTATATAATTTTTCTCAAAATTTTATGTTTATAGAAAATTTTGCAAACTTTAATTTCTATAGAAAATATTCTCAAAATTGTATGTTTATAGAAAATTTTGAAAACTTTAATTTCTATAGAAAATATTCTCAAAATTTTATTTCTCTACAAAATTTTCTCAAAATTTATTTCTATAGACAATGTTGTTAAAATTTTATTTCTATAGAAAATTTTTTCAAAACCTTATTTCTATACAAAATTTTCTCAAAATAGTATTTCAATAGTAAATTTTTGCTAAATTTTATTTCTACAGAAAATTTTTTCAAAATTTATTTCTATAGACATTGTTTTCTATTCTATAGAAAATTTTGTCAAAATTTTATTTCTATAGAAAATGTTCGCAAAATTTTGTTTATATAGAATTTTTTTTAATTTTATTACTATCGATAATTTTCGCAAAATTTTTTTTTATATAGAAAATTTTTTCAATAGATTTTTTTTTCAAAAAATTTTTTTATAGAAAATTTTCTCAAAATTTAAGGCTCACTTAGACTATTCAGTCCATTGAGCTACCACAAGTGGTGAACTTCTCTCTTACCAATAAGAACTTCCCTCTTCTATGTTTACCTATAGAAAATTTTCTCAAAATTGTATTTCTATAGAAATTTTTCTCAAAATAGTATTTCAATAGTAAATTTTTGCTAAATTTTATTTCTACAGAAAAATTTTCAAAACTTTATTTCTATAGAAAATTTTGTCAAAATTCTATTCCCATAGAAAATTGTCTCAAAATTTTATTTTTATAAAAAATTTTGTCAAAATTGTATTACTATAGGCAATGTTGTCAAAATTTTATTTCTATAGAAAATTTTGTCAAAATTTTAATTCTACAGAAAATTTTGTCAAAATTTTATTTCTGCAGAAAAATTGTCAAAACTTTATTTCTATAGAAAATTTTGTCAAAATTCTATTCCCATAGAACATTGTCTCAAAATTTTATTTTTATAAAAAATTTTGTCAAAATTGTATTTCTATAGACAATGTTGTCAAAATTTTATTTCTATAGAAAATTTTGTCAAAATTTTATTTCTACAGAAAATTTTGTCAAAATTTTATTTCTACAGAAAAATTGTCAAAACTTTATTTCTATAGAAAATTTTTTCAACATTCTATTCACATAGAAAAGTGTCTCAAAATTTTATTTCTATAGAAAATTTTCTGAAAACTTTATTTCTATAGAAATTTTTCTCAAAATTTTATTTCCATAGAAATTTTTCTCAAAATTTTATTTCCATAGAAAATTTTCTCAAAATGTTATTTCTATAGAAAATTTTTGCTAAATTTTATTTCTACAGAAAATTTTTTCAAAATTTATTTCTATAGACATTGTTGTCAAAATTTTATTTCTATAGAAAATTTTCCCAAAATTTTAGTTCTACAGAAAATGGTTTCAAAACTGTATTTCTACAGAAAAATTTTCAAAACTTTATTTCTATAGAAAATTTTGTCAAAATTCTATTCCCATAGAAAATTGTCTCAAAATTTTATTTTTATAAAAAATTTTGTCAAAATTTTATTTCTATAGAAAATCTTGTCAAAATGTTATTTCTATAGAAAATTTTGTCAAAATTTTATTTCTACAGAAAGTATTTTCAAAACTGTATTTCTGTACAAAATTTTTTCAAAATTGTATTTCTATATAAAAATTTTGTCAAGATTTTATTTCTATAGAAAATCTCTATAGAAAATTTTGGCAAAATTTTATTTCTATAGAAAATTTTATTTATATAGATTTTTTTTTTAATTTTATTACTATAGATAATTTTCGCAAAATTTTATTTATATAGAAATTTTTCTTCAATTTTTTTTCTATAGAATTTTTTTTTTCAAAACTTTTATCTATAGAAAATGTTCTGAAAATTTAAGGTTAAATTAGACTATTCAGTCCATTGAGCTACCACAAGTGGTGAACTTCTCTCTTACCAATAAGAACTTTCCTCTTCTATGTTTACCTCAATGACAAGGAACAGTCAACCACGCTGAATTAAGTTTACGACAGGAAAACTTAAATTAAACTCAATGAAAAAAATTTTCTGTAAGAAAATTTCAATTGAGCCTTGCTGAATTGTTTTCAACTTTGTTGAATTAAGAGTTATATAAAAAGAAGTTGGCTGAATACGATTTGCCATAGGAATATTTTAACCCATCATGGCAGCAAAGGAGTTTTCTAGAAGCAACCTGCAATGGAGCTTAAGTTTTTTATGCGTGAGTGAAGAAATCAGCCCAAATCTGCCTGGCTTATTCGTAGTGTATAAAATTTAATTACGCTATGATTATGGATTATTTCTCTTAGAAAATTTATTATTGCCCACGGATATATTCAATAGTTGTAAATATTTTAAGCAAATTTCTGTTTATTATTCTCACTGGAGTCTACATTCATTGACATTAATATCAAATAATAATAATAATTAGAAATTTTGATTTTATTCGATCTTTCTTTTATCCAATTAATTATTTTCTGTTGAATAATAATAATAATATCTTAAAAAAAGTAAAATTTTTGCTCACTCATTTTAAATAATATTGTTGTCTTACAATCCTACATCGCCATCTAGTAGTGTATGTTAGTAATGCAGCATAATTGGTTTTTGACTTAGATATTGAGCAATGAGGCACCATGTGTCTCGGTGTAACAGTTGAGGTATGTGGCACCCTGTGTTTAGTCAAATTTCTTTTTCTACGGTGTTCTAAACCTAAACAAATGGATTATGACTTGGGTTGATACGTCAAACAATTATGTTCTAAATACTAGCAAAGACATATACCATAGTGGATAAATGTGGATAATATTATGTTATTGTAATTTGATTGGGCAGACAAAAGTTGTTTTAATTCATATATGCAAAACTATACATCTTTTAAGGAAGGTTTGAATGTTCATGGAAATCAAATATTTTTTAAAGTAGCTATGTGGTGGACATTAGCGTTTAGCAGTGTTGCCAGAAGTAAGGAAAATTCGCTACATGAAGGTTTCTTGCTCGTGCCAAAAATAATGTACCAAAATTTGAAGAACATTTTACCACAAATCTAGTCTTGCATACACAGGGTCGTGGGTTCGAACAAACACCAAAAAGTTTTTCAGCGGTGGATTATCCCACCTCAGTAATGCTGAGTGTTTCAACGCTTCTCTAAGTGGATTCACTGCAATGTGGAACGCCGTTCGGACTCGGCTATAAAAAAGAGGTCCCTTGTCATTGAACTTAACATAGAATCGGCAGCACTCAGTGATGAGAGAGAAGTGCACCACTGTGGTATCACAATGGACTGATTAGCCTAAGTGAGCCTGAAATATCGTGCTGCCACCTAACCTAACCTAGGTTTGTCACTGAGCTTAACATGGAATCGGGCAGCACTCAGTGATAAGAGAGAAGTTCACCAATGTGGTATCACAATGGACTGAATAGTCTAAGTGAGCCTGATACATCGGGCTGCCACCTAACCTAGCTGGCACTTGAAAATATATGGAAGGAGTATCTGTTATCTAATCTACCTGAAGATTAGATAACAGATACTCCTCCCAGCAAATAGATATATACCAAAACGTTAACCATCATTACTGTATGGGAGCTATACCAAATCATGGACTAATACACACCATATTCGACAAATTTATATATGGACACAAAATACTTCTAGATTTGAATGTGAGCAAATCAGACAAATATTGCGATGCTCAGAAGCCTTAGAAGTCAAATCGGGACATGTGGCTATACCGAAGCTTGGAGGGATACACACCACATTGGGCATACCTGTTTGTGGACTTAAAATACATTTTATTTTTACAAAAAAATTTTGTCTAAATTTTATTTTTCTAGAAAATTTTGTCATAATTTAATTACTATCGAAAATTTTGTCAAAATTTTATTTCTATAAAAAATTTTGTCAAAATTTTATTTCCATAGAAAATTTTGTCAAAATGTTATTTCTATAGAAAATTTTGTCACATTTTTATTTCTATAGACAATTTTGTCAAAATTTTATTTCTATAGAAAATTTTGTCAAAATACTATTTCTATAAAAAAATTTTGTCAAAAATTTATTCCTAAAGAAAATTTTCTCACAATTTTATTTCTATGGAAAAGTTTCTTAAAATTTTATTTTTCTATGGAAAATTTTCCCAAAATGTCATTTCTATAGAAAATTGTCTAAAAATTTTACTTCTACAGAAACTTCTTCCAAAATTTTATTTTTATGGAAACTTTTTCCAAAATTTTATTTCTAAAAAGATTTCAAGTGTCTCTTATTTGGAGAGGAATGTTTCGCCAAAACATCAAGAATTCTACCATTCTACCAAACAGAAAAAAATATAATAAAGGGTGATTTGTTAAGAGCTTGATAACTTTTTTTTTTTTTAAAAACGCATAAAATTTGCAAAATCTCATCGGTTCTTTATTTGAAACGTTAGATTGGTCCATGACATTTACTTTTTGAAGATAATTTCATTTAAATGTTGACCGCGGCTGCGTCTTAGGTGGTCCATTCGGAAAGTCCAATTTTGGGCAACTTTTTCGAGCATTGCGGCCGGAATAGCCCGAATTTCTTCGGAAATGTTGTCTTCCAAAGCTGGAATAGTTGCTGGCTTATTTCTGTAGACTTTAGACTTGACGTAGTCTAAAGGCGTCAAATCGCATGATCTTGGTGGCCAACTTACCGGTCCATTTCTTGAGATGAATTGTTCTCCGAAGTTTTCCCTCAAAATGGCCATAGAATCGCGAGCTGTGTGGCATGTAGCGCCATCTTGTTGAAACCACATGTCAACCAAGTTCAGTTCTTCCATTTTTGGCAACAAAAAGTTTGTTAGCATCGAACGATAGCGATCGCCATTCACCGTAACGTTGCGTCCAACAGCATCTTTGAAAAAATACGGTCCAATGATTCCACCAGCGTACAAACCACACCAAACAGTGCATTTTTCGGGATGCATGGGCAGTTCTTGAACGGCTTCTGGTTGCTCTTCACTCCAAATGCGGCAATTTTGCTTATTTACGTAGCCATTCAACCAGAAATGAACCGAACACTGATTTTGGTAATAAAATTCAATGATTTGCAAGCGTTGCTCGTTAGTAAGTCTATTCATGATGAAATGTCAAAGCATACTGAGCATCTTTCTCTTTGACACCATGTCTGAAATCCCACGTGATCTGTCAAATACTAATGCATGAAAATCCTAACCTCAAAAGAATCACCCTCATTTTTTTTTTTCATTTTTTTTTCATTTTTCAAATTCTTCTTTATTAATTTGATTTTTAAATACAATTCATTTAATGAGATTTTATCACAGTAGATATTACAACAAATGAGACACTGGCTGGCAATATAAGCTATGTTATTTAAGATGCATATTATTAAAGGCAAAAACAGGTTAAAGACCTTTATATGAAATTAAACCAAAGTCAAATATTGTTGAAAATTAACATGCATGCAGAAGATTATCTAATTCAATAACCTAAAACAAACATATATTTTCAATTTGATAATTTAATAGTAAAATAAGAAATATTTTAATATACTCGCTCTACACAAGACCTTATCAAACAATAAGGGGAAGTTTCAATTTTGGAAAAATAATTTAAATTTAGCCTTTTGATGAAATCACAAATTTTCTCATATCCAGTTTCATTATGAAGTAATGAAGTAGAGTATCTCCAATTCTTTCCATTGATAATTTTTAAACATTTATTTTGTACAATCTGTAACTTCTCCAAATGGGTCTTTGCAGCTTTGTACCAAACTGGACATGCATATGTTAAAATAGGTCTTATGATACCTTTGAACAGTAGATTCTTATTTTTATGATTCAGCAGAGACTTTCTACACAAAAGCGGCCACAACGACCTTAACGATTTTAGCGATTTGTTACGGATCTCTTCTAAGTGTTTCCCATAAGATAATTTTTTATCTAATGTGACCCCCAGATACTTGACACTATCAGCAACCGCAATCGTTTCATCTCCAAACTTAAGCCTTCGATTCGGCTTCCTTTTAGGGGATTTATTATAAGGAAAAATAATCGCCTGCGTTTTACTGGGATTTATTTTAATCTTCCATTTCGAAAAATACCTATTGCAAGACGCCAGTCCTTTTTCCATTTTCTTCAAAAGCGCTTTAGTTACCTTACTAGTAGTAATAAGCGCAGTATCATCTGCATAATAAGCAACTTGCATGTACGATGGAGGAGAGAAATCCGATGTGTATATTGAGTAAAGCAAAGGCGAGAGAACGGAACCTTGTGGCAAACCAGTAGAAAGAACTTTTTCGTCCGAGTTGATGTTGTTGACAGATACGATAAAAGATCTCCCATCAAGAAAATCAGAGATAGTTCTGCTGAGATAATTTGGCACGTTTCCTCGAATTAATTTATAAATAAGACCCTTATGCCATACAGTGTCAAAAGCTTTTTCTATATCAAGGAGGACAAGTCCTGTAGATTGTCTATTGCGTCTGTTGTTACCAATAATATTTCCAATTCTAGTGATTTGATGCACACAACTATGACCGCTTCTGAACCCAAACTGCTCATTACATAATATCGAATTGTCCTCCGCGAAACTGAAAAGCCGTGAATGGAGAGTTTTTTCGTATACTTTGGAAAGATTACTCAGTAAGCTGATGGGCCTATAATTTCTCGGGTCAGTTTTCGATTTATTTGGCTTATGAATGGCAATAACCTTAGCTTTTTTAAAACACTCAGGAAAATAATTTAGCGAAAGACAACTGTTGAAGAGCAATACCAAAAGTTTTAGTGCTTTTTCAGGCAACTGCTTTATCAATGCATTTGATATGCCATCAAATCCAGGAGATTTAGACGCTTTAAGGCCAGAAATTATGCTCACAATTTCATTAAAAGTGATACGATCAATAGCATCAGGATTGACTTCTTCCTCAAATAGACTTTTAACACACGATTCCACTTCAGCATCAATAGAATGCCTATAACCTGAAGTAATATTATTTGCACTTATAAATGTATCCGCCAGCACTTGAGCCTTCTCCCGATCAGAAATTATTTTAATGTTGTTTTGAAGTAGAGTGGGAATCGTGATATTTCCTTTACCACGCAAACTTCTACTGATCCTCCAGAATGACTTATCTCCAGGTTTTAAATTTGACAGCAAACTGGTCCATTGCTTGTTACGGTACGTCCTAATCTGCTCATCAATTAATTTGCTCAACAGTTTGGCACATTTTTCATACAAATTAGCCTCCACAGCGTTAGGTGCACGTTGACTCTTACGCTTATAAGATCTTCTCACTTTAATACATTTGATAATGCTAGTAGGTAAGTTGTAGTTATAAGATGTATCTACTTTTGGTGTAGAAGCATCCCTTGCTTCAAAAATCAGATGCGTTAGATTTGAGAATCACCCTTTATTTATTTATTTCTATAGAAAATTGTGACCAAATTTTTTTTCCTATAGAAAATTTGGTAAAATTTTATTTCTATAGAAAATTTTGTAAAAATTTTATTTCTATAGAAAAATTTCTCAAAATTTATAGAAAAATTTTATTTCTATTGAACATTTTGTCAAAATTTTATTTCTATAAAAAATGTTGTCAAAATCTTATTTCTATAAAAAAAGTTTGTCAAAATTTTATTTCTACACAAAATCTCAAAATTTTATTTCTATAGAAAATTTTGTCAAAATTTTATTTCTATAGAAACTTTTTCCAAAATTTTATTTTTATAGAAAATATCGTAAAATTTATTTAAATAGAAAATTTTGCCAAATTTTATTTCTATGGAAAATATTGTGAAAATTTTATATCCATCAGAAATTTTCTCAAAATGTTATTTCTAAAGATAATTTTCTCAAAGTTTTATTTCTGTAGAAAATATTGTAAAAATTTTATTTTATAAAATTTTATTTTATTTTATTTCTGCAGAAAATATTCTCAAAATGTTATTTCTATAGAAAAATTTACCCAAAACAAATTATAGAACATTTTCTCAATATTTTATTTCTGTAGAAAATTTTGTTAAAATTTTATTTCTATAGCAAATTTTGTCAAAATTTTATTTCTATAGAAAAATTTCTCAAAAAAACAATGTATAGAAAATTTTTTCAAAATTTTATTTCTATAAAAAATGTTGTCAAAATCTTATTTCTATAAAAAATTTTGACAGACTTTTTTTATAGAAAAAAGATTTTGACAAAATGTTATTTCTATAGAAATATTTGTCAACATTTTATTTCTATAGAAACTTTTTATAGAAAATATTGTAAAAATTTTATTTCAATGGAGAATTTTGCCAAATTTTATTTCTATAGAAAATTTTGTCAAAATTTTATTTGTATCAGAAATTTTCTCAAAATGATATTTCTAAAGATAATTTTCTCAAAGTTTTATTTCTATAGAAAATATTGTAAACATTTTATTTCAATGTAAAATTTTATTAAAATTTTATTTCTGTAGAAAATATTCTCAAAATTTTATTTCTATTGAAAAATTTACCCAAAAAAAAATTATAGAATATTTTCTCAATATTTTATTTCTGTAGAAAATGTTGTTAAAATTTTATTTCTATAGCAAATTTTGTCAAAATTTTATTTCTATAGAAAAATTTCTCAAAAAAAAAATAGAAAATTTTTTCAAAATTTTATTTCTATAAAAATGTTATCAGAATCTTATTTCTATAAAAAATTTTGTCAAAATCTTTTTTCTATAAAAAAAGTTTGTCAAAATTTTATTTCTATAGAAACTTTTTCCAAAATTTTATTTTTATAGAAAATATTGTAAAATTTTTATTTCAAAATTTTGTCAAAATTTTATATCTATCAGAAATTTTCTCAAAATGATATTTCTAAAGATAATTTTCTCAAAGTTTTATTTCTACAGAAAATTTTGTAAAAATTTTATTTCAATGTAAACTTTTATTAAAATTTTATTTCTGTAGAAAATATTCTCAAAATTTTATTTCTATAGAAAATTTTCTCAAAATTTTATTTCTATACAAAAATTTCCCAAAAAAAAAAAAATTATAGAACATTTTCTCAATATTTTATTTCTATAGAAAAATTTCCCAAAAAAAAATATAGAAAAATTTTTCAAAATTTAATTTCTATAAAAAATGTTGTCATAATCTTATTTCTATAAAAAATTTTGTCAAAATCTTTTTTCTTTTGTTTTGTTATTGTTGGTTTTGTTCTTTAAGCATTGTTGTTGTTTTTTTATTTCAGCTTAAAACCATACATTGACTAAACTACAAGAGTAGCTTAACCAACAGAGGAAAAGAATGTTTGTCAAATTTATTTGGGCAAAGCCCTATAGACTGCAAGATGGTTGGATGGACGCACGTTTCGGAATTACCACATTCCTCATCAGCATCCTCTACTTGCAGCAAAACTATCAACCAATTATCAGAATAAATTCAGGCAGTTTATTAAACCCAACAAAAACCACACTTGAAAAGTTTGTCAAAATTTTATTTCTACACAAAATTTTATTTTTATAGAAAATATTGTAAACATTTTATTTCTATAGAAAATTTTGTCAAAATTTTATTTGTATCAGAAATTTTCTCAAAATGATATTTCTAAAGACAATTTTCTCAAAGTTTTATTTCTATAGAAAATATTGTAAAAACTTTATTTCAATGTAAAATTTTATTAAAATTTTATTTCTTAGAAAATATTCTCAAAATTTTATTTCTACAGAAAATTTTCTTAAAATTTTATTTCTATAGAAAAATTTACCAAAAAAAAAAAATTATAGAAAATTTTCTCGAAATTTTATTGTCATAGTAAATTTTGTCTAAATTTTTTTTTTTGCAAAATATAATTTCTATCAGAAAATTTTATTACTATACAAATTTTTGTCAAAAGCTAATTTTTATAGAAAATGTTTGCAAGATTTTATTTCTATCAGAACATTTTGTCAAAATTTAATTTCTATGTAAAATTTTGTCAACATTTTATTTTTGTAATAAATTTTGTCAAAGTTTTATTTCTACAGAAAGCTGCGTCACAATTTTATTTCTATAGAACATTTTTGCAAAGTTTTATTTTTATAATAAATTTTGTCAAAGTTTTATTCCTACAGAAAGCTGCGTCAAAATTTTACTTCTATAGAAAATTTTGCAAAATTCACTGCAGTTTTTTTATAGAAAATTTTCTCAAAATGTTATTTATATAAAAATTTTATTAAAATTTTATTTTTATAGAAAATTTTGTCAAAATGTTATTTATATAAAAAATTTTATTAAAATTTCATTTCTATAGAAAATGTTGTCAAAATGTTATCTATATAGAAAAGTTTCTTTCTCGAAATGTTATTTCTAAAGAAAATTTATCAAAATTTTAACTGACATAGTGTTGTCATTTTGATTAAAAAATTAATTGTTTCAATTAATTTTTTTATTAAAAATTAAAAAAAATCTATAATTTTTTTAACAGACTTAGTCTTTCGATTTTGATTAAGAAATTGGTAGAATTAATTAATTTTTCAATTTTAATTAAAAAAGTTTTCAGCTTCGATCACATCTTTTTTGTGTACTGCGTGCATATGCCTCCATAGTTGTAGTACGAATATTTTCCATAAAAGCAAAACAACTCAATGCATCTCCAAATAACCTCAATAGTGACCCGGTCGCCACTATTCTTCATTTATGTTTTTTTCTAAAATTAATACAAAAAAAAAAAAACGAAACGAATTGTTTGCCTTGAGTAAACTGCAAATTCCATGCATCATGATATTCTGTTTCTTTGCTGCTCATAAACAAATTAATTGCCCAAGAGAATAACCCCCAAATGTGCCAGACAATGGACAAATTACACAAATTTGTTAATTTTAGAAGAATAAAAAACAAATGCAAAACAAACTGCAATTTTCCACATCATTGCTGTAGATGCTACGGACACTGATGTGCCAGTATTTCTTTTCTGTTGAGAATTTCTGCAAAAAATAAAATCTCATTTGATATAAATTTAAATGTTCCACTTATGAACGGATAATCTCTAAGAAAGATTCTTAGAAAATCTCGAATGAATGCAAAAACAGTGGGTGGTTTTTGATAAATCAAACCATAAATCCCGCTTCGTTAGTTTTATGAATTCACAGTGGGGAATCAATTTTGCTCAATAGATGTGATATCTTAGAAGATGGATTGTTGCGAGCATACCAAATATGGTATATGATTAAATTGCATATTAGACACAAGGGTGGATTGAACTTATCTCATCAGCGGACCAGGCAGTTTACCAGTGAGAACCGGTCGCCGCTTTGAGTACCACATATATTAAAAAGAACCTGTGATGATATGAAGATTGAAAAGGATTAATTTAACGCTTCTCCGAGGGTAATACAAAATTTTAAATAAATATCTCTTAGTCATATCCTATGTGAGCAAAAAAACCACCCTATTATGTGTGCACACAGCGAACTTAAACTTTAAATAGATTACAAAAAAAAAAAAAAACTTAGTTATCCACTTAACTTTGATCCGTTTGATTGTGAAACATGAATTGGCAATTGGAGTAGGATTTCACAGACCAATATTCATTCAAATGGAATTTTCTATCGAAATAAAATTTTGACAAAATTGTCCATAAAAATAAAATTTTGACAAAATTTTCTATAAAAATAAAATTTTGCCAAAATTTCCTATAAAAATAAAATTTTATCAAAATTTTCTATAAAAATAAAATTTTGTCAAAATTTCTATAAAAATAAAATTTTGAAAAATTTTCCATAAAAATAAAATTTTGACAAAAAATTCTCTAAATGGAAAACTTTCACAAAATTTTTCTATGAAAATAAAATTTTGACAAAATTTTCTATAAAAATAAAATTTTGATAAAATTTCCTATAGAAATTAAATTAAATAAAATTTTCAATAAAAATAAAATTTTGACAAAATCTTCTATAAAAAATAAAATGTTTACAAAATTTTCTATAAAAATAAAATTTTGACAAAATTTTCTATAGAAATAAAACTTTGACAAAATTTTCTATAGACATAAAATTTTGACAAAATTTTCTATAAAAATAAAATTATGATAAAATTTTCCATAAAAATAAAATTTTGACGAAATTTTCTATAAGAATAAAATTTGGACAAAATTTTCTATAAAACTAAAATTTTTACAAAAGTATCTATAAAAATTAAATTTTGATAAAAGTATCTAGAAAAATAAAATTTTGAAAAAATTTCCTATAAAAATAAAATTTTGACAAAATTTTCTATAAAACTAAAATTTTGTCAAAATTTTCTATAAAAATACAACTTTGATAAAATTTTCTATAGAAATAATATTTTGACTAAATTTTTCATAAAAATAAAAATTTGACAAAATTTTCTATAAAAATAAAATTTTGACAAAATCTCCTATAAAAATACAACTTTGAAAAAATGTTCTATAAAAATAAAATTTTGACAAAATTTTTAATAAAAATAAAATTTTGTCAAAATTTTCTATAGAAATAAAATTTTGACAAAATTTTTCATAAAAATAAAATTTTGACAAAAATTTCTCTAAAAATAAAATGTTGACAAAAATTTCTCCAAAAAATAAAATTGTGTAAAAATTTTCTCTAAAAATAAAACTTTGACAAAATTTTTCTATAAAAATAAAATTTTGACAAAATTTTCTATAGAAATTAAATTTTGTCAAAATTTTCTATAAAAATAAAATTTTGACGAAATTTTCTATAAGAATAAAATGTGGACAAAATTTTCTATAAAAATAAAATTTTTATAAAAGTATCTATAAAAATAAAATTTTGACAAAAATTTCTCTAAAAATAAAATTTTGACAAAAATTTCTCTAAAAATAAAATTTTGACAAAAATTTCTCTACAAATAAAATTTTGTAAAAATTTTCTCTAAAAAAAACTTTCACAAAATTTTCTAAAAATTAAATTTTGACAAAATTTTCTATAAAAGTTAAATTAAATAATAATTTCTATAAAAATAAAATTTTGATAAAATTTTTCATAAAAATAAAATTTTGGCGAAATTTTCTATAAGAATAAAATGTTGACAAAATTGTCTATAAAAATACAAGTTTATAAAAGTATCTATAAAAATAAAATTTTGATTAAAGTATCTATAAAAATAAAACTTTGACAACATATAAAATTTTGACAAAATTTTCGAGAAAATTAAATTTTAGGCAGTAGTCGCCTTTTTTCGGAAGGTTCAAGTATAGTTCACTTTGGGTTGAGTGAATTACCCGAATTTATTCTTATAATTGGTTGATAGTTTTGCTGCAAGTAGAGGATGCTGATGAGCCCAGCTGTTTCGGAATTACAAATTTATTTGGGCAAAGCCCAAATTTGACAAGCCTAAATTTGACAAGCCTACTTTTCCTCTGTTGGTTAAGCTACACTTGTAGTTTAGTCAATGCATGGTTTTAAGCTGGAATCAAAAACAACAATAAAATTTAAATTTTGACAAAATTTTCTATAAAAATAAAATTTTGACAAAATTTTCTATAAAAATAAAATTTTACAAAATTTTCTATAAAAACAAAATTTTCTATAAAAACAAAATTTCCTATTAAAATAAAATTTTGAAAAAATTATCTATAAAAATAAAATTTTGACAAAATTTTCCATAAAAAAATTTCTATAAAAATAAAATTTTGATAAAATTATGTAAAAAAAAGTTTGATAAAATTATGTAAAATAAAATTTTGATAACATTTTCTATACGAACAAATTTTTCTTTAAAAATAACATTTTGACACAATTTTCTTTAAAAATTAAATTTTGACAAAATTATCTATAAAAATAAAATTTTGACAAAAATTTCTATAAACATAAAATTTTGACAAAATATTCTATAAAAATAAAATGTTGTTATAGAAAATTTTCTATAGAAATTAAATTAAATAAAATTTTCTATAAAAATAAAATTTTGAAAAATCTTCTATAAAAAATAAAATTTTTACAAAATTTTCTATAAAAATAAAATTTTTACAAAATTTTCTATAAAAATAAAATTTTGACAAAATTTTCTATAAAAATAAAATTTTGACAAAATTTTCTACAAAAATAAAATTTTGTCAAAATTTTCTATACAAATAAACTTTGACAAAATTTTCTAAAGAAAAAATTTCTCTAAAAATAAAATGTTGTCAAGATTTTCTATAGAAACTAAATGTTGTCAAAATTTTCTATAAAAATAAAATTTTGATAAAATTATCCATAAAAACAAAATTTTGACGAAATTTTCTATAAGAATAAAATTTTGATAAAAGTATGTATAAAAATAATATTTGTATAAAAGTATGTATAAAAAAAATTCTATAAAAATAAAATTTTCTATAAAACTAAAATTTTGACAAATTTTTCGAGAAAATTAAACTTTAGGCAGTAGCCGACTATTAAACATTTTTTCGGGAGGTTCAAGTGTAGTTCACTTTGGGTTGAGTGATTTACCCGAATTTATTCTGATAATTGTTTGATAGTTTTACTGCAAGTAGAGGATGCTGATGAGCAATGTGGTAATTCCGAAACAGCTGTACATCCAACCATCTTGCAGTCTATATGGCTTTGCCCAAATAAATTTGACAAAAATATTTCCTCTGTTGGTTAAGCTACACTTGTAGTTTAGTCAATGCATGGTTTTAAGCTGGAATTAAAAACAACAATAATAATTGATTTTTGACAAAATTTTCAATAAAAATAAAATTTTTACAAAATTTTCTATAAAAAGAAAATTTTGACAAAATTTCCCATAAAAATAAAATTTTGATAAAATAATTTAAAAAAAAAGTTTGGTAAAATTATGTAAAAAAATTTTTGATAACATTTTCTATACGAACAAAATTTTCTTTAAAAATAACATTTTGACACAATTTTCTATAAAAATAAAATTTCGACAAAAATTATCTATAAAAATAAAATTTTGACAAAAATTTCTATAAAAATAAAATTTTGACAAAATTTTCTATAAAAATAAAATTTTGATAAAATTTTATATATAAATAAAATTTTGACAATTTTTTTCTGTAAAAAACAGATTTTTGACAAAATTTTCTATATAAATAAAATTATGATAAAATTTTATATAAAAAAAAAGATTTTTGACAAAATTTTCTATAAAAATAAAATTTTTATAAAATTTTGTAAAAAAAAAAGTTTGATAAAATTATGTAAAAAAAATGTTGATAACATTTTCTATACGAACAAAATTTTCTTTAAAAATAACATTTTGACAAAAATTTCTATAAAAATAAAATTTTGATGAAATTGTATATAAAAATAAAATTTTGACAATTTTTTTCTATAAAAAAAAAGATTCTTGACAAAATTTTCTATAAAAATAAAATGTTGTTAAAATTTTATATAAAAAAAGATTTTTGACAAAATTTTCTATAAAAAAAGATTTTTTGACAAAATTTTTTATAAAAATAAAATGTTGACAAAATTTTCTATAGTTTTTTTCTCTGTTGGTTAAGCTACACTTGTAGTTAGTCAATGCATGGTTTTAAGCTGGAATTAAAAACAACAATAAAAATAGATTTTTGACAAAATTTTCTATAAAAATAAAATTTTGACAAAATGTTCTATAAAAATAAAATTTTTACAAAATTTTCTATAAAAAGAAAATTTAGACAAAATTTTCTATAAAAAGAAAATTTTGACAAAATTTTCCATAAAAACAAAATTTTGATAAAATAATTTTAAAAAAAAAAAAGTTTGATAAAATTATGTAAAAAAAATTTTTTTGATAACATTTTCTATACGAACAAAATTTTCTTTAAAAATAACAAATTTTATATATAAATAAAATTTTGACAATTTTTTTCTATAAAAAAAAGATTTTTGACAAAATTTTCTATTTAAATAAAATTTTGATAAAATTTTATATAAAAAAAAGATTTTTGACAAAATTTTCTATAAAAATAAAATTTTGATAAAATTTTGTAAATAAAAAGTTTGATAAAATTATGTAAAAAAAAAATTGATAACATTTTCTATACGAACAAAATTTTCTTTAAAAATAACATTTTGACACAATTTTCTATAAAAATAAAATTTTGACAAAATTATCTATAAAAATAAAATTTTGACAAAAATTTCTATGAAAATAAAATTTTGACAAAATAAAATTTTGATGAAATTGTATATAAAAATAAAATTTTGACAATTTTTTTCGATAAAAAAAAGATTTTTGACAAAATTTTCTATGAAAATAAAATGTTGATAAAATTTTATATAAAAAAGATTTTTGCCAAAATTTTCTATATAAAAAATGATTTTTTAACAAAATTTTTATAAAAATAAAATGTTGACAAAGTTTTCTATAGTTTTTTTTTTTTTTGACAAAATTGTCTTTAAAAATAAAATTTTAACAAAATTTCCCATAAGGGGAATTCCTCTCTTGCATAAATGAACCCAAACCCAAAAACGACTATTCAGTTCCCAAGATTTTGGCCTGCACTTAAGCAATTTGGCACTTATTCCAAGCCGAAGAAGCCAAGTCTTCTTTAAGCAATCCAGTTTTAAAATGTACATTAGATATAATTAAAATTAGAATACAGATATCACTACTTATCCCAAAATTTGTAATCTTTCATATTAGTTCATTATTTATTTTTTTTTTTCAGTGTATAGTTCTCAAATTATAAATAATATAAATTCACATCACCAAACATATCTCCTAAAAATAGAAATTCCCATTTTTAAGGAGCTCTGTAGTTTCGTTGAACTTTTTCCATAAACTTTCTGCTCTATATGCATGAAATTAAATTAGATTCCTTTGAAAAAATATAAATTGTTCTCCCGAAAATTAACCAATTAGTTGAATATAATATCAAATAGCTCAAAACAAAAGCAACAATGAGAGATATCTTCACACAGAATGACATTGACAATAACCTTAACATTCTCATTTATACTAATTTTCTTTTTTCTCTCTCTCTCCCTCTCTTTTCAGGTAAGTTTCGATTCTCCTACGTATGTCCTTTTGAGGCTTTGGTTTTCCTAATAAATTCAATCAATTGACATTGAAAAAAAATGGAAAAATAGAATAAAATAAAATGTAAGTATCAGCAACAGCAGGAGCATCAATGAAATGCTTTGGATGATGGAAAATATTCCAAAAATCTCTATGACACCGTACTATCCAATGTCTGAAGAGTAAGAGAGTCATTGAATGAGAACGATTATGCGTTAAATCGCTTGAACTAAAGTTTATCCTACACAGAGAATAATTTAAATTTAGCTTAAGAGAAAATTGTAGTTGCTTCACCAAATTTTCGGTGATGTGGTTTTCATGTATGGTAGGTACATTGGAATTGCAATAGACGTTTTCCTGTTTTAAATATAAAATTTCATTGGGAAAACACTTTTGATTGAAAGAAATAATCTTCTAAAGAATGAGAAATGCCGGATGCTGGCACAGACAATTGTAGGATTCTTCTGTAGCCTCCAGACACCATTTACAAATACCATCAGTCATTAAGCCAATCCTTAGCATGTGTTTTCCAAGTGTGTTATGTCCTATTATAATGCATATGATGGGTCTCAAATCCTCCTTATGCGTCGCCTTTAAAAATCCAGGGTTCTTACTACTCTTGTTGTCCCAAACAATTTCTAAGTCTTCCAACCAAAAACCTTGATGAGGCAAGTATATTCTTCAGATCACAATCCCGTACATCAGTAATATCCTGAAAGAAAAATGAGTTCAGTACTTTGTTTCGTATAAATGAGAAATTTCGAATATTTGCACAGAGAATGGTAGTAGGTTTTCGTATCCTTCGGGTCTAGACACAATCTACAAATATCGTCATTAAGCCAATCCTTACCATGTGTTTTCCAAGTGTGTTATGTCCTATTATATTGTCTATTAAAGGTCTCAAATCCTATATGCGTGGTTTTTAGAAATCCACAGTTCCTATTACTCTTACCTTCCCATATTAAGTTGATTTGCTCGGAGCCCGCAGAGAAAGCCCAGCGTCCTTCCTACAAATCATTGTATTTGACATTGCCTGTGTAAATATATAAAACTAGCGAGCGAAAACATTCATGGTGATGTTTTCCGTGTCATGTGCTCCTACTATAGATAGCACATCTGATTCCCCATTATAAATTATTCCATAATGTCCAGGTACCCAGCACAGAGTAACATTATGCTGGTCCGTAAGTGCTCTAAGCTCTCTACCACAGCGGCTGACAACTTTCGACGTTATGTTTGCATTGCCCCAGGCCTTTATTGCTGTCCGTCTGTCGATGAAGAAGCTGATATCGCTGCTGAATATAGGCCTCATAAAAAGGAGAGGAGAAGTTCTGCAACGTTTGCAATGGCAAATACCTCCACCTGCATTCTGTGTCCGTCCATCTGACTCTCCAATATGCAACTCTTTATCACCTGTAATATCCTGAAAGAAAAAGAGTCCAGTAGCTTAAATGAGAAATTCCAGAAAAAGGGTGATACGGTCAAAATTTGGTCAAGGGAAAACGCGTGTAAATCGGTGAAATCGTTTATTTAAAAAATCAAATTAAATTTATTTTTCAAGTTCAATTAGTATAAAATTCATGAAAAATATTCAGTTAGGCTTTCGCTTTTCCAAATCCGAATTGCCGGGCCTCACGCTTGACACCTGCCATCAGATTTTGTACAGCCACCTTGTCCACCTTCTTCGCCGCAGAAAACCAGTTTGCCTTGAACTGCTGCTCGTCCTTAGCAGTTTTTTTGGTCTTCTTTAGGTTCCGCTTGACAATAGCCCAGTATTTCTCAATTGGGCGGAGCTCTGGCGTGTTGGGAGGGTTCATGTCCTTGGGAACCACCTGCACGTTGTTGGCAAGATGCCAAATCCGGCCAAAACAGTACGGAACAACCGTGTTTCTTCAGGAAAGGCAGCAGACGTTTATTCAAACACTCTTTCACGTAAATTTCTTGGTTGACAGTCCCGGAAGCTATGAAAATGCTGCTTTTCAAGCCACAGGTACAGATGGCTTGCCAAACCAGATATTCCTTTGCGAACTTTGACAGTTTTATGTGCTTGAAAATATCAGCTACCTTTCCCCTTCCTTTTGCCGTATAAAACTCCTGTCCCGGAAGCTGCTTGTAGTCGGCTTTGACGTAGGTTTCGTCGTCCATTACCACGCAGTCAAACTTCGTCAGCATCGTCGTGTACAGCCTCCGGGATCGCGCTTTGGCCGTCGTATTTTGTTTATCATCGCGATTTGGAGTCACTACCTTCTTGTAAGTCGATATTCCGGCTCGTTTTTTGGCTCGATGCACGGTTGTAGACGATACACCCAGCTTATTTGCGGCATCTCGGAGAGAGAGGTTAGGGTTTCGCTTGAAACTACCGGCAACTCTCTTTGTCGTCTCAGCGGCTTCCGGTTTTCGATTTCCCTCCGATCCAGACTTCCTGGCTGTCGACAAACGTTCCCCAAACACTTTAATTACATTTGTAACGGTTGATTAGCGATTTTGCCAGATGTGCGTGCGAGTAGCTCGGATTTTCGCGATGCGCGAGCAAAATTTTGATACGCTGCTCTTCTTGCTTGGACGGCATTTTGACAACTGAAGAGTGAATTCCAAAATCAAAATAGGAGCAACATTCTACACACACACCTTCAAAATGAGGGGTGTTCAGGTTTTTTAAATGCAAAATTGAAAGAAATACGTCAAGTTTATATTGACCAAATTTTGACCGTATCACCCTTTACTGGCACAGGAAATGATGGAAGTCTTCCGTAGCCTTCTACAAATCTCGTTAGCCATTAAGCCAATCATTATCATGTGTTTTATGTCCGGTTAAAATGCCTATTAATTGTCCGAAATTCTCTCTATGCATCGCCGTTGAAATCGTCGAGACCTTACTATTCTTGTCGTCCCATATCAATTGGCTATGCTTGCAGCCCTCAGAGGAAGCACAACGTCCCTTCCAGAAGTCAGAGTAATGTTGTGGTGGTCAGCGAGAGTTCTATCAGCGGCTCCCTACCTTCGATATCATGTTTGAATTACCCAAGGCCTTTATTGCTGCCTGTCGGTTGATGAAGAAGCTCACAAGGAGAGGATAAGTTCTACAACTTTGGCAATGGCAAATACCTCCACCTAAAAATGCTGCATCCGATGTCCATCTTTTATGACTCTCCAATTTCCAAATCTTTAAAATATAAACCAGTGCCTTCAAAAATGTTCGATCCATCCGTATAAATTTTCAGATCTCCAAAATGTATTTGCTTTCCTTACTAATCCCCTTTATTTGGGATAATCAATTTGAACTTGTCCTCATATACATGCTGAGTCTGTCCTCATATTTTGTCTCCAAGCAAGTCCAGGGTCTTCAGACTCATGAGTATAACCTCAGCTGTTTTTCGGATATGCCCGATCAAGTGGGCAGACTCCCACGCAAACAATTGCTATCAATCGCTGCTAGGAAGGATTGAGGCGGCTGCGTGGGAAGTCGCTTTCCTCCGGTGCTATGGGCGGTGGTCGAGCTCCAAAAACAGGATTAACCTTGTATCCTCATGAATCCTGTTCACACCAGCCTGATATGGTACTAGGTTTAGAGACTTGCTTTTTTAACGCTGGACATGGTTCAGATGAACTCATGCTTTCCTGGGTGGTAGTTCCCTATCCACAAGATGATGATTTGGATGGTTACTGCGATACCACCGTCTGTATTCTGATTTGACAACAACGCACTGGGATGATATTAGCCTCAATTTAAATGTGGTCCTGGGATGTAATGCGGACACACCATGTCGTAGTTCTAAGGGCAGCCCCCTGGCACATATGTACGAGGTCTTGACTTTCTACTTCTACTTCTACTTCTACATACGACTGGCGCCCGCACAGATAATTGACCCAATGTTTGGTTCTTGCGGACGTTTTCGATTTCCTCAAATAGTCTGGCATTGCTGACCGTATCATATGCTGATTGAGTCCTCTATTTATGTATGCTGTAATGACATGGAAAGCTGTAATTGTGCTATGTACTTTCCGGACTCCTAGTTATTCTCCAGCGGATCGCAAATGTCATGAACAATGGGCTTGGATACCATGGCTGTACAGTCGTCCGCATATAATACAATCTCAACGCCTTCAGGAGGGGGCTGGTATAGAGGATAGGTAGAGGTTGAACAGTGCCGGAGATATCATCCTGCGTTTGGAAACCCCTGTTTCACTCTACGAGGTCTTGACTTTCTATCTCTAACCTCCAGATACAACTGGCACACTCACAGACGTTTTTGATATGCTCGAACTGGCATTGCTGCCCGTATCAAATGCTTTCGATAAGTCAAGGCCCACGAGGATCGTGTTTGGTTGGTAGCTGGATAATTCTCCACAACGCTGGGAAAGAGAAGTGCCCCAAGTGTCCTAGTTACTAGCAAGAGAAGGGAGATCGGTCTATACCTTCAACTTTCTCGGCTTCAGTATTGGAATCACCCTACCGATTTTACAGACATCGGATTGAGCGATTCCAAGAACAAATTTAGGAGTCAAGTGATCAAGTTCCAAGTATTCCCAAATGCTTCAACATTACTATGGATATTCCGTCGAGACCCTACGCCATAGACGGTTTTGCGCTGTTGACGGCATTGGCAAGATTTTCCAGACATCGGAATGAATCATTCCAGGGATTGTCACAGCATTCTGCCTTTATCCCAACAGAAGCAAATGGAGGAGGCTTCAAGGGATGCACCTCCGAACTGTGTTGAATCTGGTATCAGCAGACTGAACACTACCATTGTCTGGAATTTTCATTTATCCTAACTCGGACAAGAAGCAAATGAATTAGGTTTTCCGGATGCACCTCCGAAACGTGGTGAATCTGGTTTCGCCAGATTGAATAAAACCATGGTCCGGAGATTTTCATTATCCTAACTCGAACCAGAAGCAAGTAAAGGAGGTTTCAAGGGATGCGTCTCCGAACTATGGTGAATCTGATTTCGGCGGAATGAACACTGCCATGGTCCGTTGATTTTCTCTATCCCAGCTCGGGATGCACCTCCGATCTGTGGTGAATCTGGTTTCGCCAGACTTAACACTCGGAGGAAGAGGAGGCTGTCGGGGATGCATCTCCGAACGGAGGTGAATCTGGTTTCGCTAGACTGAACACCACCATGGTCCGGTTTCGCCAGACTAAACACTACCTTTGTCCGGAATTTTCCAAAATCCCAACTCGAACCAGAAGCAAATAAAGGAGGTTTCAAGGGTGAATATGTATTCGGCAGAATGAACACTGCCATGGTCCGTTGGTTTTTTCCCAGCTCAGAAACACATGAACTATGTTTCCCGGGATGCACCCCCGATCTGTGGTGAATCTGCTTTCGCCAGACTTAACACGACCATGGTTTGGAGTTTTCCTTTATCCCAGCTCGGAGGAAGAGGAG
Source organism: Haematobia irritans (assembly GCF_050003625.1). Taxonomy (NCBI): domain Eukaryota; kingdom Metazoa; phylum Arthropoda; class Insecta; order Diptera; family Muscidae; genus Haematobia; species Haematobia irritans. The sequence goes on from NC_134399.1 coordinate 208,445,369, forward strand.
GCTTTCCGGGATGCATCTCCGATTGGTGGTAAATCTGGTTTCGCCAGACTAAACACTACCATGGTTTGGAGTTTTCCTTTATCCCAGCTCGGAGGAAGAGGAGGCTTTCCGGGATGCATCTGCATTGCTGGTAAATATGGTTTCGCCAGACTGAACACTACCATTGTCCGGAGTTTTCCTTTATCCCAGCTCGGAGAAAGAGGAGGCTTTCCGGGATGCATCTGCATTGGTGGTAAATATGGTTTCGCCAGACTAAAGGCTACCATGGTTTGGAGTTTTACTTTATCCCAGCTCTTACCAGAAGCAAGTGGAGGAGGATTCCAGGGATGGACCTCGGAATGGTGGTAAATCTGGTTTCGCCAGACTGATCACTACCATGGTCCGGAGTTTTCCTTTATCCCAGCTCTGAGGAAGTGTAGGCTTTCGGGGATGCATCTCCGATTGGTGGTAAATCTGTTTTCGCCAGACTTAACACTACCATGGGGTCGAGTTTTCCTTTATCCTAACTGGGAGGAAGAGGAGGCTTTCTGGGATACATCTCCGAACAGAGATGCATTGCTAGACTAAACAATCACTCAGTGATAAGAGAGAAGTTCACCAATGTGGTATCACAATGGACTGAATAGTCCAAGTGAGCCTGATACTTCGGGCTGTCACCTAACCTAGACTAAACACTACCATCGTCCGGATGGACCCATCGACTCAATCCTGTAGAGAGAACCTGCCTTAATGGGATTAATTTTTTTAGAGAGTTTATGAATTGCTTCCTTACCACATTTTATATTTTTACAACTTTGATTTAAAACGAATACAATTTTTATCCATTACCATTTATATAAAACCAAAATTTCTCCATGTACAAGTTGCCAGAGGAAACTCAGCTACCATTAAACCGTCTTATAATTCTACGAATTTCTAATATGTTTTCCGATGATTGTTGAAATATGAATAACTTAATCAGAGCACAAGACACAAATAAAGACCGACGACAAAATGACATTGAAATGTTAGGTTCAAATAAATGCCATACGGTAACCATTGCCACGGTGTATCGGGCGAAGTGAATATAGAGACAAGGATATAGACAATTAAAGGACTAAAACAACAAGTATATAAAAAAAGGTTAGGCAAAAAACAAATCGAGAAAACTCTGTCTAGGAGAGGAAGGTACGCATCCATTTCGAAGTTGTCATTGTACATTGATGATGATGATGATGTTGATGTTGATAATCATGAGGAGAGGACAACAATAAAAAGGATGGGGATGATGCTGATGAGGATGTCAAAGAAAATTATGTCTGTTTCTGATGGATACTAGCTCCTCATGATATAACACAACCACATGCACACTCAAAATTGATGATGGGCTAAGGCAAACATTTTAAGATCATAGAAAATTTCTAAAAATATAATTTTATAGATATTTGCTTTTATCCCAAAACGTGAAATTGAAGTCAAAACCTTAATGTTCACAAACATTAGATGAGGGGGTTGGGATAAGAAATTAAATTTTTCCAAGAGTTTTCGGAAAATAGTGAAATTAAAGACCCTACCACTGTCAGAAAATGTTTGCGCGAATGTTAAAGTGACAGAAATCCATCATTAGCAACATGAGCATCATAAATATAATATGAACTATTAGGCGATATACAAGATGCCAAGAATAAAAATTAAATACACCCACTAACATGGACACATAGTTGATCAAGCACAGTGTCAATATTCGGCAAATTTATATTAACAGCCTGAATACCACCTCGCACAGCTGGTAGAACAACGACGTGTCCTAGCAAACCGTCAGTTCACCTTACCATAAAGCTAACCCTTTGATCGAGTCTCCGATTTCATAATTTCTGAACGCCAGACGTTTATCAACCAAAAGAAAGCCAACTTGGACAGCTTCAGATAATATACAGATAGCCGCTTCAGAGCCACCCTGAGGGTGTTCCTGGGCATTATCAACAGCCACACGCTTCGTACCCGCTGGTCGAATTGCCCAGGTGAGACCAAACATTCCAGTAGAAGCAGCGGAACTCCCAGACGAGCGTAATTAACGCCGTCGTGTTAACCCTAATGATCCTATAATCAGTCGACAAGCATAAATGGAACACATGGTTAGAGCACCTGAGACAATGTAATCTAGGCAAAGTAACAGGTAAGTTGTAGTCAACTGTGAGGGCGCACTCGAACCCCGCTGCAAGAAATGATGGGATCTCAGTCATCTTTGGTGCCGTGACGGTGACCGATTCCAAGAGATGCGTTAGAATTTTCACCGGACAGATGGTGAAATTTCCATCGTGTTAACCCTAATGATCCTATAATCAGGGAACTGAACCTAAAGATTAGTAGGAAAGTCGACAAGCATAAATGGAACACATGGTTAGAGCACCTGAGGCAATGTAACCTAGGCAAAGCAACAGGTAAGTTGTGGTCAACTGTGAGGGCGCACTCGAACCCCGCTGCAAGGAATGATGGGATCTCAGTCATCTTTGGCGCCGTGACGGTGACCGATTCCAAGAGATGCGTTAGAATTTTCACCGGACAGATGGTCGAGCATCCCAAAAGTAAGAGAGCCGAAGTTACCAATGTCATCAACAGCGTGAAGCCATCCAGGGCACTGGGGCGCCGACGGAATTTCTATGCTAATGCTGAAGGGAATATTGGGAGTTGAGTACTTGGCCAGACTCCTCAATTTGTCCTTGGAATCACACAGGGCACTGGGGCGCCGACGGAATTTCTATGCTAATGCTGAAGGGAATATTGGGAGTTGAGTACTTGGCCAGACTCCTCAATTTGTCCTTGGAATCGCTCATTATACCCGATGTCTGGAATATGGTTAAGGTGATTTCACTACTACTGAAACCAGGCAAAGGCTCGATCAAGGATGAATCATACAGACCAATTTCCCTTCTCTCGGCAGTAGCTAAGACATTTGAGGCATTACTCCTCCCCAGCCTTGGGGAGGAGTAGTGCCATCTACCAATCATGAATATGGATTACCGGGCACCACGGCAGATTTGTATGCCATTTCAGCATATATAAATTGAGGACTAAATGAGCCGAAGCCGTGTAACAGGACGGTCTTCCTTACGCTTTGCCTTATCGAAGGCATTCTATACGGCATACCAGACTATTCGAGGATATTGAGAACACGTCCCTACCGGCAAGAACCAAGCTTTGAGTTCTAAATTATCTGTGCGGACGCCAGTCGTATGTGAAGTTTAGGGATAAGAATTCAAAACCCCGTAGATTAAAAAACGTAGCGTCACAAGTTGGGGTGATATCTCGGGCACTGTTTAACCTCTACCTATCCTCTATTTCACTCCCCTTCTGACAGCGACGAGATTTTATCATATGCAGAAGACTGTACAATCATAGCATCCGGGTCCTTTATTGATGACATCAGAGATCGATTAAACGTCTACCTCAGCAACTCTATTCACTACATAGACGGCAGAAGTACGCATGCAGTTCATCGACATAGTCAATGATGAAACAATTCCGACTATAAACTACCCCAAGATACTCAGTATCGAATTCGACAGCCTTTTCAAGTTGTCTGTCCATGCCACTACAATTTATGACAAGTTCCGCGGTAGAAATAAGGTCCTCGCTTGCCAGCAGAACTTGGGCTGCGGGCAAAAAACCTTTTTGGCTATCTATAAGGCAATTGGCTGATCAGTGGTAAACTACGCAAAGCAAGTGTGGACACTGGTAATACGCAGTGGAGTAACAAAATTTGGCAAACTTTTATTTCTATAAAAAAAAATCTGATACAAATTTTCTATAGAAAATTTTATCAAAATCTTATTTCTATTGACAATTTTATCAAAATTTAATTTCTATTGAAAATTTTGTCAAACATTTATTTCTATAGAAAAATTTGTCATAATTTTATTTCTATAGAAAATTCTGTCAAAATTTTATTTCTATAGAAAATTTTGTCAAAATTTTATTTCTATAGATAATGTGTAAAAAAAATTTTTTTCTATAGAAAATTTTGTCAAAATTTTTTTTTCTATAGGAAATTTTGTCAACATTTTATTTCTATAGAAAATTTTGTCATAATTTTATTTCTATAGAAAATTCTGTCAAAATTTATTCTATTGTGATTATAATCAAGTGTTTTCGTCAAAATTTTATTTCTATAGAAAATGTTGTCAAAATTTAATTTCTATTGAAAATTTTGTCAAAATTTTATTTCTATAGAAAATTTTGTCAAAATTTAATTTCTATTGAAAATTTTGTTAAGGTTTTATTTCTATAGTAAATTTTGTAAAAATTTTATTTATATAGAAAATTTTTTCAAAGTTTTATTTCTATAGTAAATTTTGTAAAAATTTTAGTTTTTTTTAGAAAATTTTGTCAAAATTTAATTTCTATAGAAAATTTTGTCAAAATTTTATTTCTATAGAAAATGTTGTCGAAATTAAATTTCTGTTGAAAATTTTAACAAAGTTTTATTTCTATAGTAAATTTTGTAAAAATTTTATTTTTTTAGAAAATTTTGTCAAAATTTAATTTAGTAATTTAATAGTAAATTTTGTAAATATTTTATTTTTTTAGAAAATTTTGTCAAAATTTAATTTCTATAGACAATTTTGTTAAAATTTAATATCTATAGAAAATTTTGTTAAATTTTAATTTCTATAGAAAATTTTGTCAAAATTTAATGCCTGTAGACAATTTTGTAAAAGTTTTATTTTTATGGTAAATTTTGTAAAAATTGTATTTTTTTAGACAATTTTGTCAAAAAATTATGTTTATTTATCTACAGGAAATTTATGAAGTACCATGAAGTACAACTGTGGCAACCATGACTACAATATACTGTAGTTTTTGTAAGCGGATATAAAACTAAAAAAAAAATATTTAAAATTGAGTAGTTGACAAACAAAATTTTATTTTCTTTAAAATTAAGTCTGAAGCAGCTCTTGGCAATAAGCTTCCAATGGAATTTTTGTTGAATTTTAGTGAAAAGTACATTTTCGCTCAAAAATAATTTTTTTGTACTTTTTTAAAAATTGTATTTTCCATCCCTGTGTAGCTATAGCCATCAACGCACAAGAAACGCAAACAGTTATATTTATAAAGCCTAGTTTTGGGCGCTCACGAGCCGATGTAAAGAAACATTACACTAGTTTACACTGAAAATGTATATTTGATAAGAGGTGACTTTTCTTATGTATTTTGATCTGCTGAATTCGAAAAAAATGTAAAAAAAATGTTTAAAAAAATTTTATGGCACAGTTTTTGAGATAGCCCGTTATTTTTAGTTTTTCGCTCGTTTTTCACTAAACAAATTTTATCTCGAATTAGAAATATCCGATTATCGTTGTTGCTACTTAAATGAAAGGTATTGAGATGACGAATAATCGTGTATAATTGGATCTGTTATAAGTTAAGTAGTTCAAAAAATATCGATGCGAAAAGGGCAAATTTTCGAAAAAAAATCATGTTTTGCAGTGAACCTTTTCCGCCGGAAAGGTACAAACCATTAAAAAAACATTAAGTTTCTCTTCACCGTCGTATAGATGATACTCTAACGTAAGTAATAAGAACAACTAGAAGAAAAACGGCCGAAAAATTACAAAGTTGTAAGCAATTTGTCAAATCATGCAATGCTTCTTTCTCTTTTTTTATCATACATTTAGTGTATGATTAAAATAAACAATAAATAAATAAATAAAATAAAGTTAAATGGGCTCTGGAAATTTTCTTGGACTATTTTCCAAGGATGGTATTGAATTCAATTGAAATAAATTTTTATTATTATTAATTCAATTAAAATTAAATTCAAAAAAAATCTCTAATAAAAACGACTCCTTCCTTTTATGATATTACAATTAAGTAAATTAATACTTATAGGATTCTTGGCTCTAACTAATTATAGAATCCTTCGTTTATATGTTAGGTTTTAATTTTCCTCGTATTTATTTATGTGGAATAAAAGCTTTGCTTCCAGCATTTTTCTACGAATATAAGAACTCAATATTCGCCTTTTTTTGCCTACATCATAGACTTGAACAATTCCATGAGTTTAATGAAATATATCCTTGGTAACCAACCAATTCATGTCATCATAATTTCTCTTCAATCTTATATTCCACAAAGCTAAGGCATTTCAGACATGTAATAAAGTACTCCACTCACTCACTCAATCAGCCAACACACTGGCATTGCGTTGACGTCGTTGATGATAATCAACCATCGTAATCATCTCTCACAGAGTATATATATATACACACCCACACAACTTCATACCATGGTTGCCACTCGAGCCAAAAATAATCCTACCAAAATTTGGAGAAAATTCTATCAAAAAACTACCAAACAAAATAATCTTATATAGAAAATTTGATTTCTATTGAAAATTGTTTCACAATTTTATTTTTATATAAAATTTCGACAAAATTTTATTTTTATAGAAAATTTTTTCACAATTTTATTTCTATAGAAAATTTTGACAAAATTTTATTTCTTTTGAAAATTTTGTCAAAATTATATTTCTATTGAAAATTTTGTCAAAAATTTTACTTCTATTGAAAATTTTGTCAAAATTTTATTTCTATAGAAAATTTCGACAAAATTTTATTTCTATAGAAAATTTCGACGAAATTTTATGTCTATAGACAATTTTTGACAAAATTTTATTTCTGTAGAATATTTTAACAAAACTTTATTTCTATAGAAAATTTTGACAAAATTTTATCTCTGTAAAAAATTTTGACAAAATTTTATTTCTACAGAAAATTTTGACAAAATTTTATTTCTGTAGAAATTTCGGTGCAAATTTTCTTTCTATAGAAATTTTTTAAAAATTTTATTTCTATGGAAAATTTTTTCAAAATGTTATTTCTATAGAAAATTTTGGTCAAAAGGTTATTTCTATAGAAAACTTTTTGCAAAATTTTATTTCTATAGAAAATTTTGGACAAAATTTTATTTTTATACAAAATTTTGGCAAAAATTTATTTTTAAAGAAAATTTTGTCAAAATTTTTTCTCTATAGAAAATTTTGACAGAATTTTATTTCTTTTGAAAATTTTGTCAAAATTTTACTTCTATTGAAAATTTTGTCAAAATTTTATTTCTATACAAAATTTTGACAAAATTTTATTTCTGTAGAAAATTTTTGACAAAATTTTATTTCCGTAGAAAATTTTTGACAAAATTTTATTTCCGTTGAAAATTTAGACAAACTTTTATTACCTTAGAAAATTTTGACAAAATTTTATTTCTATAGAAAATTTTGACAAAATTTTACTTCTGTAAAAAAAATTGACAAAATTTTATTTCTACAAAAACTGTTGACAAAATTGTATTTCTATAGAAAATTTTGACAAAATTTTATTTCTGTAGAAATTTCGGTCTAAATTTTCTTTCTAAAGAAAATTTTGTTAATATTTTATTTCTATACAAAATTTTGTCAAAATTTTATTTCTATGGAAAATTTTTCAAAATGATAGTTCTTTAGAAAATTTTGTCAAAATTTTATTTCTGAAATCAAAAAAGAACAGCAAAATTTTATTTCTGTAAAAAATTTTGACAAACTTTTATTTCTACAGAAAATTTTGACAAAATTTTATTTTGATAGAAATTTTGATCAAAATTTTATTTCTATAGAAAATTTTTGTCAACATTTTATTTTCATAGAAACTTTTGACAAAATTTCATTTCTATCGAAAATTTTTGTCAAAATTTTATTTCTGTAGAAAATTTTGACAAAATTTTGGTCCAATTTTTCTTTCTAAAGAAAATATTGTTAATACTTTATTTCTATAGAAAATTTTATCACCTTTTTATTTTTATATAAAATTTCGACAAAATTTTATTTCTATAGAAAATTTTTTTCAAAATTTTCCAAAATTTTATTTATATAGAAAATTTTGACAGAATTTTATTATTTTTTTTTTTGAAAATATTGTCAAAATTTTATTTCTATAGAAAATTTCGAAAAATTTTATTTCTATAGAAAATTTTGGTCAAAAAGTTATTTCTATAGAAAACTTTTTCAAAATTTTATTTCTATAGAAAATTTTTGCCAAAATTTTATTTCTGTAGAAAATTTTGACAAAATTTTATTTCTATAGAAAATTTTGACAAAATTTTATCTATGTAAAAAATTTTGACAAAATTTTATTTCTACAGAAAATTTTGACAAAATTTTATTTCTGTAGAAATTTCGGTCCAAATTTTCTTTCTAAAGAAAATTTTGTTAATATTTTATTTCTATAGAAATTTTTTAAAAATTTTATTTCTATGGAAATTTTTTTCAAAATGTTATTTCTATAGAAAATTTTGGTCAAAAGGTTATTTCTATAGAAAACTTTTTCAAAATATTATTTCTATAGAAAATTTTGGACAAAATTTTATTTTTATACAAAATTTTGCCAAAATTTTATTTTTAAAGAAAATTTTGTCAAAATTTTTTCTCTATAGAAAATTTTGACAGAATTTTATTTCTTTTGAAAATTTTGTCAAAATTTTACTTCTATTGAAAATTTTGTCAAAATTTTATTTCTATACAAAATTTTGACAAAATTTTATTTCTGTAGAAAATTTTTGACAAAATTTTATTTCCGTAGAAAATTTTTGACAAAATTTTATTTCCGTTGAAAATTTAGACAAAATTTTATTACCTTAGAAAATTTTGACAAAATTTTATTTCTAAAGAAAATTTTGACAAAATTTTACTTCTGTAAAAAAAATTGACAAAATTTTATTTCTACAAAAACTGTTGACAAAATTGTATTTCTATAGAAAATTTTGACAAAATTTTATTTCTGTAGAAACTTCGGTCTAAATTTTCTTTCTAAAGAAAATTTTGTTAATATTTTATTTCTATACAAAATTTTGTCAAAATTTTATTTCTATGGAAAATTTTTCAAAATGATAGTTCTTTAGAAAATTTTGTCAAAATTTTATTTCTGAAATCAAAAAAGAACAGCAAAATTTTATTTCTGTAAAAAATTTTGACAAACTTTTATTTCTACAGAAAATTTTGACAAAATTTTATTTTGATAGAAATTTTGATCAAAATTTTATTTCTATAGAAAATTTTTGTCAACATTTTATTTTCATAGAAACTTTTGACAAAATTTCATTTCTATCGAAAATTTTTGTCAAAATTTTATTTCTGTAGAAAATTTTGACAAAATTTTGGTCCAATTTTTCTTTCTAAAGAAAATATTGTTAATACTTTATTTCTATAGAAAATTTTATCACCTTTTTATTTTTATATAAAATTTCGACAAAATTTTATTTCTATAGAAAATTTTTTTTCAAAATTTTCCAAAATTTTATTTATATAGAAAATTTTGACAGAATTTTATTATTTTTTTTTTGAAAATATTGTCAAAATTTTATTTCTATAGAAAATTTCGAAAAATTTTATTTCTATAGAAAATTTTGGTCAAAAGGTTATTTCTATAGAAAACTTTTTCAAAATTTTATTTCTATAGAAAATTTTGGTCAAAAGGTTATTTCTATAGAAAACTTTTTCAAAATTTTATTTCTATAGAAAATTTTTGCCAAAATTTTATTTCTGTAGAAAATTTTGACAAAATTTTATTTCTATAGAAAAATTTGGCAAAATTTTATTTCTATAGAAAATTTTGACAGAATTTTTTTTTTTTTTTTTTTGGAAATTTTGTAAAAATTTTACTTCTATTGAAAGTGATGTCAAAATTTTATTTCTATTGAAAATTTTTTTATCAACATTTTATTTCTATAGAAAATTTCGAAAAATGTTATTTCTATAGAAAATTTTGGTCAAAAGGTTATTTCTATAGAAAACTTTTTTAAAATTTTATTTCTATAGAAAATTTTTGCCAAAATTTTATTTCTGTAGAAAATTTTTGCCAAAATTTTATTTCTGTAGAAAATTTTTACAAAATTTTATTTCTATAGAAAATTTTGACAAAATTTTATTTCTGTAAAAAATTTTGACAAAATTTTATTTCCACAGAAAATTATGACAAAATTTAATTTTTATAGAACTTTTGATCAAAATTTTATTTCTATAGAAAATTTTTGTCAACTTTTATTTTTATAGAAAATTTTTGTCAAAATTTTATTTCTGCAGAAAATCTTGTCAAAATTTTATTTCTGTAGAAATTTCGGTCCAAATTTTCTTTCTAAAGAAAATTTTGTTAATATTTTATTTCTATAGAAAATTTTGTCACAATTTTATTTCTATGGAAAATTTTTTCAAAATGTTATTTCTATAGAAAATTTTGGTCAAAAGGTTATTTCTTTAGAAAACTTTTTCAAAATTTTATTTCTATAGACAATTTTACTTCTATTGAAAATGATGTCAAAATTTTATTTCTATAGAAAAAATTGGTCAAAAGGTTATTTCTATAGAAAACTTTTTCAAAATTTTATTTCTATAGACAATTTTGACAAAATTTTATTTCTGTAAAAAATTTTAACAAAATTTTATTTCTACAGAAAATTTTGACAAAATTTTATTTCTATAGAAAATTTTGACAAAATTTTATTTCTGTAGAAATGTTAGTCCAAAGTTTCTTTATAAAGAAAATTTTGTTAATATTTTATTTCTATAGAAAATTTTGACAAAATTTTATTTTTATACAAAATTTTGTCAAAGTTTTATTTTTATTGAAAATTTTTGTCAAAATTTTATTTCTGTAGAAAATTTTGACAAAATTTTATCTCTATAGAAAATTTTGACAAAATTTTATTTCTGTAAAAAAATTTGACAAAATTTTATTTCTGTAAGAAATTTTGACAAATTTTATTTCTGTAAAAAATTTTGACAAAATTTTATTTTTATAGAAATTTTGTCAAAATTTTATTTCTATAGAAAACCTTTTCAAAATTTAATTCTATAGAAAATTTTTGTCAACATTATATTGTTATAGAAAATTTTGACAAAATTTTATTTCTATAGAAAATTTTTATTTCTTTTATTTCTTTTGAAAATTTTGTCAAAATTTTACTTCTATTGAAAATGATGTCAAAATTTTATTTCTATAGAAAATTTTGGACAAAATGTTATTTCTATAGAAAACTTTTTCAAAATTTTATTTCTATAGAAAATGTTGACAAAATGTCATTTCTGTAAAAAATTTTAACAAAATTTTATTTCTACAGAAAATTTTGACAAAATTTTATTTCTATAAAAAATTTTGACAAAATTTTATTTCTGTTGAAATGTTAGTCCAAAGCTTCTTTCTAAACAAAATTTTGTTAATATTTTATTTCTATAGAAAGTTTTGTCAAAATTTTATTTCTATAGAAAATTTTTGTCAAAATTTTATTTCTATGGAATTTTTTTTCAACATGTTAGTTCTATAGAAAATTTAGACAAAATTTTATTTTTATACAAAGTTTTATTTTTGTAGAAAATTTTATCAATATTTTATTTTTAATGAAAATTTTGGCAAAATTTTATTTTTATGTACAATTTTGACATTTTTTGTCTATAATTTTTTTTAGTTTTATTTCTATTCAAATTTTTTTTTCAAAATTTTATTTCTATAGAATTTTTTTTCAAAATTTTATTTTTATTGAAAAATTTTTGGAGACGAATATTTTGCAAAATCGACCAAAACATAAAGAATTCTACCAATCTACCAAACAGTAAAACAATGTACAATTTTTTGGTAAAATTCTATCAACTGTGGCAACCGTGATCCATACACATACATCTACACATATATAATTTATATGACAAGGAATGTCGGGAATTCGAAATATGTTCGCATTTGTTTCAAACATGCGGTGCAAAATACAGAGAATAACGAGAAGCCAAAGGAAATAAAAATGGCAAATGGACGATTGAATATTCCATTCATTCCAATCATTTAGAATGCTTAAAGGCGAATAATGAAATGTTCGCAATCACATTGAACTGAACTACAGTGAATTCAAACCGAGTCTCGTTTCCTGACACATGAATGCTGTATGGATGTATGGGGAGGTAGGAGTAACATCATAACCATATTCGTTGTTGTCAACTTCATTCGATGCCATTATTTACCAGCAAGGCAAAATTTTATCTATGTAAAAAATTTTGACAAAATTTTATTTCTACAGAAAATTTTGACAAAATTTTATTTCTGTAGAAATTTCGGTCCAAATTTTCTTTCTAAAGAAAATTTTGTTAATATTTTATTTCTATAGAAATTTTTTAAAAATTTTATTTCTATGGAAATTTTTTTCAAAATGTTATTTCTATAGAAAATTTTGGTCAAAAGGTTATTTCTATAGAAAACTTTTTCAAAATATTATTTCTATAGAAAATTTTGGACAAAATTTTATTTTTATACAAAATTTTGCCAAAATTTTATTTTTAAAGAAAATTTTGTCAAAATTTTTTCTCTATAGAAAATTTTGACAGAATTTTATTTCTTTTGAAAATTTTGTCAAAATTTTTTTCAAAATGTTATTTCTATAGAAAATTTTGGTCAAAAGGTTATTTCTATAGAAAACTTTTTCAAAATATTATTTCTATAGAAAATTTTGGACAAAATTTTATTTTTATACAAAATTTTGCCAAAATTTTATTTTTAAAGAAAATTTTGTCAAAATTTTTTCTCTATAGAAAATTTTGACAGAATTTTATTTCTTTTGAAAATTTTGTCAAAATTTTACTTCTATTGAAAATTTTGTCAAAATTTTATTTCTATACAAAATTTTGACAAAATTTTATTTCTGTAGAAAATTTTTGACAAAATTTTATTTCCGTAGAAAATTTTTGACAAAATTTTATTTCCGTTGAAAATTTAGACAAAATTTTATTACCTTAGAAAATTTTGACAAAATTTTATTTCTAAAGAAAATTTTGACAAAATTTTACTTCTGTAAAAAAAATTGACAAAATTTTATTTCTACAAAAACTGTTGACAAAATTGTATTTCTATAGAAAATTTTGACAAAATTTTATTTCTGTAGAAACTTCGGTCTAAATTTTCTTTCTAAAGAAAATTTTGTTAATATTTTATTTCTATACAAAATTTTGTCAAAATTTTATTTCTATGGAAAATTTTTCAAAATGATAGTTCTTTAGAAAATTTTGTCAAAATTTTATTTCTGAAATCAAAAAAGAACAGCAAAATTTTATTTCTGTAAAAAATTTTGACAAACTTTTATTTCTACAGAAAATTTTGACAAAATTTTATTTTGATAGAAATTTTGATCAAAATTTTATTTCTATAGAAAATTTTTGTCAACATTTTATTTTCATAGAAACTTTTGACAAAATTTCATTTCTATCGAAAATTTTTGTCAAAATTTTATTTCTGTAGAAAATTTTGACAAAATTTTGGTCCAATTTTTCTTTCTAAAGAAAATATTGTTAATACTTTATTTCTATAGAAAATTTTATCACCTTTTTATTTTTATATAAAATTTCGACAAAATTTTATTTCTATAGAAAATTTTTTTTCAAAATTTTCCAAAATTTTATTTATATAGAAAATTTTGACAGAATTTTATTATTTTTTTTTTGAAAATATTGTCAAAATTTTATTTCTATAGAAAATTTCGAAAAATTTTATTTCTATAGAAAATTTTGGTCAAAAGGTTATTTCTATAGAAAACTTTTTCAAAATTTTATTTCTATAGAAAATTTTGGTCAAAAGGTTATTTCTATAGAAAACTTTTTCAAAATTTTATTTCTATAGAAAATTTTTGCCAAAATTTTATTTCTGTAGAAAATTTTGACAAAATTTTATTTCTATAGAAAAATTTGGCAAAATTTTATTTCTATAGAAAATTTTGACAGAATTTTTTTTTTTTTTTTTTTGGAAATTTTGTAAAAATTTTACTTCTATTGAAAGTGATGTCAAAATTTTATTTCTATTGAAAATTTTTTTATCAACATTTTATTTCTATAGAAAATTTCGAAAAATGTTATTTCTATAGAAAATTTTGGTCAAAAGGTTATTTCTATAGAAAACTTTTTTAAAATTTTATTTCTATAGAAAATTTTTGCCAAAATTTTATTTCTGTAGAAAATTTTTGCCAAAATTTTATTTCTGTAGAAAATTTTTACAAAATTTTATTTCTATAGAAAATTTTGACAAAATTTTATTTCTGTAAAAAATTTTGACAAAATTTTATTTCCACAGAAAATTATGACAAAATTTAATTTTTATAGAACTTTTGATCAAAATTTTATTTCTATAGAAAATTTTTGTCAACTTTTATTTTTATAGAAAATTTTTGTCAAAATTTTATTTCTGCAGAAAATCTTGTCAAAATTTTATTTCTGTAGAAATTTCGGTCCAAATTTTCTTTCTAAAGAAAATTTTGTTAATATTTTATTTCTATAGAAAATTTTGTCACAATTTTATTTCTATGGAAAATTTTTTCAAAATGTTATTTCTATAGAAAATTTTGGTCAAAAGGTTATTTCTTTAGAAAACTTTTTCAAAATTTTATTTCTATAGACAATTTTACTTCTATTGAAAATGATGTCAAAATTTTATTTCTATAGAAAAAATTGGTCAAAAGGTTATTTCTATAGAAAACTTTTTCAAAATTTTATTTCTATAGACAATTTTGACAAAATTTTATTTCTGTAAAAAATTTTAACAAAATTTTATTTCTACAGAAAATTTTGACAAAATTTTATTTCTATAGAAAATTTTGACAAAATTTTATTTCTGTAGAAATGTTAGTCCAAAGTTTCTTTATAAAGAAAATTTTGTTAATATTTTATTTCTATAGAAAATTTTGACAAAATTTTATTTTTATACAAAATTTTGTCAAAGTTTTATTTTTATTGAAAATTTTTGTCAAAATTTTATTTCTGTAGAAAATTTTGACAAAATTTTATCTCTATAGAAAATTTTGACAAAATTTTATTTCTGTAAAAAAATTTGACAAAATTTTATTTCTGTAAGAAATTTTGACAAATTTTATTTCTGTAAAAAATTTTGACAAAATTTTATTTTTATAGAAATTTTGTCAAAATTTTATTTCTATAGAAAACCTTTTCAAAATTTAATTCTATAGAAAATTTTTGTCAACATTATATTGTTATAGAAAATTTTGACAAAATTTTATTTCTATAGAAAATTTTTATTTCTTTTATTTCTTTTGAAAATTTTGTCAAAATTTTACTTCTATTGAAAATGATGTCAAAATTTTATTTCTATAGAAAATTTTGGACAAAATGTTATTTCTATAGAAAACTTTTTCAAAATTTTATTTCTATAGAAAATGTTGACAAAATGTCATTTCTGTAAAAAATTTTAACAAAATTTTATTTCTACAGAAAATTTTGACAAAATTTTATTTCTATAAAAAATTTTGACAAAATTTTATTTCTGTTGAAATGTTAGTCCAAAGCTTCTTTCTAAACAAAATTTTGTTAATATTTTATTTCTATAGAAAGTTTTGTCAAAATTTTATTTCTATAGAAAATTTTTGTCAAAATTTTATTTCTATGGAATTTTTTTTCAACATGTTAGTTCTATAGAAAATTTAGACAAAATTTTATTTTTATACAAAGTTTTATTTTTGTAGAAAATTTTATCAATATTTTATTTTTAATGAAAATTTTGGCAAAATTTTATTTTTATGTACAATTTTGACATTTTTTGTCTATAATTTTTTTTAGTTTTATTTCTATTCAAATTTTTTTTTCAAAATTTTATTTCTATAGAATTTTTTTTCAAAATTTTATTTTTATTGAAAAATTTTTGGAGACGAATATTTTGCAAAATCGACCAAAACATAAAGAATTCTACCAATCTACCAAACAGTAAAACAATGTACAATTTTTTGGTAAAATTCTATCAACTGTGGCAACCGTGATCCATACACATACATCTACACATATATAATTTATATGACAAGGAATGTCGGGAATTCGAAATATGTTCGCATTTGTTTCAAACATGCGGTGCAAAATACAGAGAATAACGAGAAGCCAAAGGAAATAAAAATGGCAAATGGACGATTGAATATTCCATTCATTCCAATCATTTAGAATGCTTAAAGGCGAATAATGAAATGTTCGCAATCACATTGAACTGAACTACAGTGAATTCAAACCGAGTCTCGTTTCCTGACACATGAATGCTGTATGGATGTATGGGGAGGTAGGAGTAACATCATAACCATATTCGTTGTTGTCAACTTCATTCGATGCCATTATTTACCAGCAAGGCATAACTTCACGTTTTCTCAATCATAATCGAGCTTGGTGATGAGGATGTGTTTTTGTATTATCTCGATGGAGATGTTGGAAAATTCTTCTTTAAAGGAGCTAAACGAAAAAAATTCTTAAGCATCCTTTGACTGAGAATGATGATTGAAAAATTTGTCTTGCACAGACAAAAAAGGGATAAAGAGTTTTCTTTCATTATCCTTATATTGATGGTATTTAGTCGGGAATATATTTCAATATGTGTATTGTTTTTAAAGTAATTTTTAAATTTGAATTCAAACTGCAAAACATGGGTACAATTTTATCTTTATTTTATGATTAAAGACCGCATTAAGTTTTCACCCACGCTTTAAAATATCCATTTTCTTTTCTTTAATAATTATTTTAATAAAAATATATACTTCAGTTATTGCTTTGGAAAATTAGCCATAAAGATTTTTATTCTGCTTTTACAGATTTATTTTCGATTTTAACGGCTCGTATTTAACACCCACTTTTAGCTAAAATGTCCCCTTTTATGAGATGGCTTATTTCTCACCGAATCTTCTTAGGTCCATTTAACAAAAAAAAAAAACGTTATACACAAACGAAGCATACCATTTTACTACATTCGAATTTCATAAAATTTAAAAAAATTTATAGAAATAAAATTTTGTCAAAATTTTATTTCTATAGGAAATTTTCTTATTTTTTTTATAGGAAATGTTGTCAATTTTTTTTCATATAGGAAATTTTGTATAGAAAGCTTTGGCAATTTTTTTATAGAAAATATTGTCAATTTTTTTATAGAAAATTTTGTGATTTTTTTATTTTTATAGAAAATTTTATTTCTATTGAAAATTCTGTCAAAATTTTATTTTTATAGAAAATTTTGTCAAAATTTTATTTTTGTAGAAAATTTGGCTAAAATTTTATTTTTGTAGAAAATTTTGTCAAGATTTAAAAAACAATTTAAAAATTTAAAAAAAAATTATAGAAATACAATTTTGTCAAAATTTTATTCCTTTATTTTTGTCAAAATTTGTCAAAAATTATTTCTATAGGAAATTTTCTTATTTTTCTTATAGGAAATTTTGTCAGTTTGTTTTCATATAGGAAATTTTGTATAGAAAACTAAAAAAAAATTATAGAAATAAAATGTTGTCAAAATTTTATTTCTTTATTTTTGTCAAAATTTGTCAAAATTTTGTCAAAATTTTATTTCTATAGGAAATTTTCTTATTTTTCTTATAGGAAATTTTGTCAGTTTTTTTTTCATATAGGAAATTTTGTCAGTTTTTTTATATAGGAAATTTTGTATAGAAAACTTTAGCAATTTTGTCAATTTTATATAGAAAATTTAGCCAATTTGGTTTATAGAAAATATTGTCAATTTTTTATAGAAAATTTTGTGATTTTTATATAAAACATATATTCTATCGAAAATTCTGTCAAAATTTTATTTTTATAGAAAATTTTGCCAAAAATTTTTTTTTTGTAGAACATTTTGCCAAAATTTTATTTTTGTAGAAAATTTTGTCAACATTTCATTCCCAGCAAAAAAGCTGTAAAAATGTTCTTTTCGGATGCGGAAATGGTGCAAAATTGGTGCAGAAGCGATGAATTTAACATGGGTTGTCATAGGACGGATTTTCAACAGCTAATGCACTGAATTTGGATCACTCCTTAAGAAGTGATGTTTTGGATGTGAATTATATATAATCTTGATATTTTTCTAAATAAATGATTTATTTAATTTTTCTATGATTTTTTATGCATTATAATGCTTGTCAAATATTAAAAAAATCGCAATTTTTCTAAATGGTTATCGCATTTTTTGCGACAAAATTTTAATAATTTAATAATTTTAATAATAATAATTTTAATAATTTAATAATTTTATAAATTCTTACTCTGTTTTTAACTTATTTGAATCAAAACAAAGTACAAATACCCAGTAAAAATATGAAGAAATCGAGTTATAAAAACATGAATTAAAAGAACTTCCTCTGCAGTTAAACTAAAGAACATCTTTGGGAGGACATTTTTCGAAGTGCTTTTAAAGATGTGCCTTTAGAAGAACTTCCACATTTTTTTGCTGGGTTTCTATAGAAATTCTTGTCAAAATTTTATTTCTATAAAATTTTGTTAAAATTTTATTTTTATAGAAATTTTTTTCAAAATTGTACTTCTATACAAAATTTTGTCAAAATGTTATTTCCATAAAAAATTTTGTCAAAATTGTATTTCTATAGAAAATTTTGTCAACATTTCTCGAAGTGCTTTTAAAGTTGTGCCTTTAGAAGAACTTCCACATTTTTTTGCTTGCTTTCTATAGAAAATTTTGTCAAAATTTTATTTTTAAAGATAGTTTTTTTCAAACTTGTATTTCTATAGAAATAAATATTAAATATTAAAAAATTTTTGTCAAAATTTTATTTTTACAAAAAATTATGTCAACATTTTTTTAATAAAAAAATTTTATCAAAATTGTACTTTTATATTATAATTTCTATAGAAAATTATGTCAAAATTTAATTTTTACAGAAAATTTTATCAACATTTTATTTTGATAGAAAATTTTGTCAACATTTTATATTTATAGATAATTTTTTCAAAATTTTATTTTTATAGGAAATTTTTTCATCAATTTATTTTTATAGGAAATTTTTTCATCAACTTATTTCTATAGAAAATGTTGTCAAACTTTTGTTTTTATAGAAAATGTTGTCAACATTTGACTTGTATTGAAAATTTTGTAAAGATTTTAATTTACAAAAATTTTGTCAAATCTTTATTTCTATAGAAAATTTTGTCAACTTTGTCAACTTTGTCAAAATTTGTTCATCGAACATTTTGTCAAAATATTAGTTCTATAGAAATAATTGTCGCAATTTTATTTTTATAGAAAATTTTGTCAAAATTTTATTTCTATACAAAATTTTGTCAAAATTTTACTTCTATAGCAAATGTTGTCAGAACTTTATTTCTATTTCTATAGAAAATTTTGTCAACATTTTATTTCTATAGAAAATTTTGTCAACATTTTATTTATATAGAAAATTCTGTCAAAATTTTATTTCTATAAAAAATTTTGTCAAACTTTTATTTCTATAGAAAATTTTGTCAACTTTGTCAAAATTTGTTCATAGAAAATTTTGTCACAATATTATTTCTATAGAAATAATTGTCACAATTTTATTTTTATAGAAAATTTTGTCAAAATTTTATTTCTATAGAAAATTTTGTCAACATTTTATTTCTATAGAAAATTTTGTCAACATTTTATTTCTATAGAAAATTTTGTCAACATTTTATTTTTATAGAAAATTCTGTCAAAATTTTATTTCTATAAAAAATTTTGGCAAAAGTTTATTTCTATAAAAAATGTTGTCAAAATTTTATTCCTATAGATATAGAAAATCTTGTCAACTTTCTCAAAATTTGTTCATAGAAAATTTTGTCAAAATATTATTTCTATAGAATTAATTGTCACAATTTTATTTTTATAGAAAATTATGTCAAAATTTTACTTCGATAGATAATTTTGTCAAAATTTTATTTCTATAAAAAATTTTGTCAACATTTTATTTTTATAGAAAATTCCGTCAAAATTTTATTTCTATAGAAAAGTTTGTCAAAATTTTTTTTCTATAGAAAAGTTTGTCAATTTGTTTATAGAAAATTTTGTCAAAATAAATTTCTATAAAAATAATTGTCACAATTTTATTTTTATAGAAAATTTTGTCAAAATTTAATTTCTATAGAAAATTTTGTCAAAATATTATTTCTATAGAAATAATTGTCAAAATGTTATTTTTATAGAAAATTTTGTCAAAATTTTATTTCTATAGAAAATTTTGTCAAAATTTTATTTCTATGGAAAATTTTGTCAAAATTTTATTTCTATAGAAAATTTTGTCAAAATTTTATTTCTATAGAAAATTTTGTTAAAATTTTATTTCTATAGAAAATTTTGTCAACATTTTATTTTTACAGAAAATTCTGTCAAAACTTTATTTCTATAAAAAATTTTGTCAAAATTTTATTTCTATAGATATAGAAAATTTTGTCAACTTTGTCAAAATTTGTTCATAGAAAATTTTGTCAAAATATTATTTCTCTAGATATAATTGTCAAAATTTTATTTTTATAGAAAATTTTGTCAAAATTGTATTTTTTCTATAGAAAATTTTGTCAAAATTTTTTTTCTATGGAAAATTTTGTCAAAATTTTATTTCTATACAAAATTTTGTCAAAACTTGTTCATAGAAAATTTTGTCAAAATTTTTTTTTCAAAATTTCTATAGAAATAATTGTCAAAATATTATTTTTATAGAAAATTTTGTCAAAATTTTATTTCTATAGAAAATTTTGTCAAAATTTTATTTCTATAGAAAATTATGTCAAAATTTTATTTCTATGGAAAATTTTGTCAACATTTTAATTTTATAGAAAATTCTGTCAAAACTTTATTTCTATAAAAAATTTTGTCAAAATTTTATTTCTATAGAAGTTATTGTCAAAATTTTATTTTTATAGAAACTGTTTTCAACATTTTATTGTTATAGAAAATTCTGTCAAAATTTTATTTCTATAGAAAATTTTGTCAAATTTTACTTCTATAGAAAATTTTGTCAAAATTTCTTCTTTCTCCCAGAAGCAATATTAACATGGGCTTGTCATAGGACGGATGACCATTACGACAACCGTTGCACTGAATTTGCATCACTTCTTAAGGTATGATCCGTATTCAGTGTTTTGGATGTCATTCAAAAAAGTTTGTGATATTTTGCCAAATAAATAATTTTTAAATTATCTTATGATTTTTAGTTAAAATTAAACTAATTTAAAAATATGAAAAAGCGAGTTATTAAAAATTTAATCAAAAGAACTTGCTGTGTAGTTAAGATAAAGAAGATCTTTGGGAGGACATATTTGGAATTGATTTAATTTTTTTCCATTTTCAAATATTTTTTACAGGGAATATAAGAGAATTAAATTAAATTTATATCATATAACCATAATTTCAAATATTTAGAGTAAATTTTTCATTCTCCACCATGTTAAATTAATTTTTTTTTACCGATCAAAGTTCAATAAATAATCCTTTTGAAAACTTTACGCTTTACCACACAACATAAATATATGTATGTATGTGTTGTGAGTGGTCCTGCATGCGTAAAGGTTTATGTGTATGCGTCCACGAGCTTTTATTTTTTGTTTTCCAAACATCCATATTTTTAATGGCTTTATCAAGGTAAAGTTGAATTCTATTTTAATCTTGGGGATAGGACAACATCTGTATGCAAAACACATACTCCTTTTAACCCACGCTAGCACAAACACATTCCGTCTAACGAATTCACACAGTCAGTCTCACTCACGCATACTAGTAAAGTTAACTCAAACAATAGTCGAGAGCATTCACAATAATTTCTCCCTAGCTAGTCTTTATTTAGAACTTTTTTATCTATTTAGACATTTGGAAATTTTCAATCTCTAAGGTAGAAGGATAATAAGGGATAAAATAGAAAATTTTAAATTGAAGCTTCTCTACACTATTGAGAGTGTGTGTGCGTGAGAGAGAGAAAGAGTGTGGAGGCAGTAAAGTGTGGCGAGAATATATAAAAAATAACGGAAGATTTAAAGAGATTAAAAAAGAGGTAGATTTTTTCCCGGAAATATTTACCATTCTCCCCAACTCAAGATGTTGCTGGGTCATTGTATGGCAAGCAAAACTTCGAAAGGTGATGGATGATAATGATGTATGCTATATTGGGTGTGAGTTTACTTTGTTTTAGGTTCAATCCAGACATACTTGTGTTCTCTTTGTTGTTTTTGTTTTTTTTTGTTTGGCTTTGAGAAACCCTTAAAGCAAACCACCACAGATTTTATCTTAATTTACATGATTCTAAAAAAGGATTTTGTTAAAAACACATGGCTCTTGTTTTTTTTTTGCTACTCAAAATGACACTCAATCAGTTGTGGGTGGATAAAATCACAAATCATTGTTACTTGTAATTTGACATCAAGTCATGGCACATGATGACCAAAATGACTAATTAATAACACGGGAAACTTGTAATGTACCAGCGGGTTTTTTTTTGTTACTTAATATCGACAAAAGAAAAAATCCATATACAGTGGAACATCTTAGAAGTGAACACCCACTTTTGCCTAAATTTTTTCCATATTTGCAAGGTTTCCACTTATGAGGGGTTCATTTAAATGTGATAAAATATTGAATGTCTCACTGAAAAGAGTCCAAATTTGAGAGGCTTCACTGTACAGTGAAATTACTTTGGAATGATAGGTTAGGTTAGGTTAGGTGGCAGCCCGATGTTTCAGGCTCACTTAGACTATTCAGTCCATTGTGATACCACATTGGTGAACTTCTCTCTTATCACTGAGTGCTGCCCGATTCCATGTTAAGCTCAATGACAAGGGACCTCCTTTTTATAGCCGAGTCCGAAAGGCGTTCCACATTGCAGTGAAACCACTTAGAGAAGCTTTGAAACCCTCAGAAATGTCACCAGCATTACTGAGGTGGGATAATCCACCGCTGAAAAACTTTTTGGTGTTCGGTCGAAGCAAGAATCGAACCCACGACCTTGTGTGTGCAAGGCGGGCATGCACCATGGTGGCTCCCCTTTGGAATGATGTTTCGAATAGAAAATGAAACCGGCCCATTTTTGCCAGCAGTGTCTTTGCTACTAAATTTTAAACCTCAGCCTTGGCGGATTGGCTACTGAGCCTGCGGTAGACAGTTATTCCTGGGAATTTCTTTGGAATGGTATTTCGAACAGAAACTAAAGCCGACCCATTTTTGTCGATAGCATCGTTGGTACTTTAGCAAGTTTTTAACCACGGCTTTGGAGGATTAACGTCTGAGACGGCAGTTATTCCAGGGAATTTTTATGGAATGGTGCTGGGCACGTAAAGACGAGGCAATCGGAAGATCTACTAGCTCAAATAAGAGACTGTCTCCTGCCGATACTTCCATTTGATGCAACCCTGTCCATAATCAAAGATAAGACGTTATTCTTGCCAGAGATGTTTCAGTTTTCAAAATGAGAAATACATCGGACGGCTAGGTCTTATCAAAAAAGACACAAAATTCCATGGCCACGGGTTCTCTGCACCGGTTTAACCCGATGGACCCAACTCATCGGCCAGAGGCTGTCACATCAGTGTAGGTGTTGTTTCGTACGTCCTTTAGTGTTGGAGGTCGTGTATGACGGGGAGAAATGGTAAACCCGAGACCATGGTACTGTTCAGTCTGGCAAAACCAGTTTCATCACCATTTGGTTTCGGTGAAGTGTAACCGGTGCCTGGAGTTAGTGCGCTGCCGGAATTGCTCTAGATTAACATCGCTGCGGGAGTTTAGCCCTACTGACTACACGGCAAGATGATGTCAAGATGATCAACAACGGCAACAGTGGTTCACTGACTACACGACCCTTCCGACATCTCCCGCACAACAATATTTTCCGCCGAAGCATCTAACATCCAATTGCGGTTGTAGCAGTTCCGGAAAATGCATCATTGTTGCAATTTAATTGAAACGGTCTTCTAGGTAAGATTAGTGAGATTTTACACTTTATGAAACGGATAGATTCAAGGTGTCCGCCATATAAGAGAAGGAACTGAATCCCACATGTATTTAGCTTGCGCCGTTGTAATGGATGTAATTTGCTACGTAAGGATCACACATGGAGTGGATGTGGTGTCATGGCTTATATAAACCAATGTCGCCTGTAGCAGACACTAGTGACCCCTAGTGAATGGAATGTATGGGGCCAGAAGTCAAGTTTGGGGATGCCGAGATACACGGTTGGTAGCTGTGCTCCCTTGAGTGGCTGTTTGCTACGTAAGGATCACACATGGAGTGGAGGTGGTGTCATGGCATATATAGGCCAATATCGCCTGTAGCAGACACTAGTGACCCCTTCGTGGAATGTATGGGGACAGAAGTCAAATTTGGGGATGCCGAGATACACGGTTGGTAGCTATGCTCCCTTGAGTGGCTGTTGTATGGGCGTAAACGATAGGTGCTAGGAGACTTCAATGCTCAATATGAACATTGGCATTTTCTCCTACGTAATGACCAGAGAGGCATAGCTTTGGCAGGGTTGATGAATGACTCCGTATTTTACAGGGATTATTGGTGATTGCAGCAGTTCGTCAGCCATTTCCATAGTGTTGCATTGTCCGATAAATGACATGTCCTGGCAACACGTAATTTCACTAGGATAATTTCACTAGGATCAGGCTAACTCCCCTTAATTCTCAGCATTGACCGACCCTCCGATTTCATAACTTCTGAACGCTGGAAGTATATCAACCAATTGAAAGCGAACAGGGACAGCTTCAGAGAATACTCTGATAGCCGCCTCCTCCCAAATTCATGTTGAGCAGAGTGTGTTCCGGGACATCATCAACGCAGCAGCCGCTCGCTTCGGACGCAACAACCGCTAGCTTCAGATCCGCTGGTCAAATTGCCTAAGTGAGGCCCAACTTACACGAAAGAGAGCATCTAATCCTTTTCTCCGAGTCCGACCACCACCCATAGCAACGGAGGCAGACTAGGGTAGTTTTGGTCTAACTAAAATCAGACAAGTGCAGCCGTCTCATCTCCTGCTACACACAAAAAATATTTTTTGTATTCAATCAAGAAATTAATTGATCCAATTAATTTTTAATTGGATCAATTAATTTGATAAATGACTCCATATTTTGCAGGGATTATGGGTGATTGCAGCAGTTCCATTTCCTTAGCATTGCCTTGTCCGATAAATTACATGTCCTGGCAACCCGTAATTTCACTAGGATCAGGCTAACTCCCCATAATTCTCAGCATTGACCGACCCTACGATTTCATAACCTCTGAACGCCGGAAGTAAACCAAAAGAAAGCGAACAGAGACAGCTTCCGGGACATCATCAACGCAGCAGCCACTCGCTTCGGACGCAACAACCCCTAGCTTCAGATCCGCTGGTCAAATTGAGACCCAACTTACGCGAGATCCAGTGCTACAAAAGAGAGCATCTAATCCTTTTCTCGGAGTCCGACCACCACCCATAGCAACGGAGGCACACTAGGGTAGTTTTGGTCCACCTAAAATCATACAAGTGCAGCCGCCTCATCTCCTACCTGCTACACACAAAATATATTTTTTGTATTCAATCAAGAAATTAATTGATCCAATTAATTTTTAATCGAAATGTCTTCAATCACAGAAATGATAATATCAATTAAAAAAATAATTGATCCAATTAAACAATTAATTGATCCAATTAAACAATTAATTGATACTATTAATTTTTGTGATTGATTTTTGTTTCAATTAAAAAATTTGTTGAATCAATTAAATTTTTAATTGAATATTATTTAAAACTCAATTAAGTTTTTAATTGGAAAATGTTCGTGAAAATTTTTTCTGTGTAGTGAATAATAGCAGCGTAGCTGTCGTGTGTCCCATCTGTAATCAAATTCATCGTGACACGCAACATCACCTTTTCGTTAGCTCAGCTAAACGTGCTCGTCCTATCCTAAGTGATTTAAAGATTTCTCCAATTTAAATAACTTCCCAGGAATTAGTTTTGTCCTAAATGTTTATGAAAATTGAATGGCGATAATATTGTCTTTGAAAATCGTTTTTGGGCAATATTTTCTCGAGTGTAAAGCATGCATAATGTTCAGTACAGAAATACAACTCTATTCTAGTCTCAAATCGTATTTCTCAATGCACTTATTCTCCATGCATACTTCACAACATGTAAGCAAAATAAGCTTTCAAGTTTCTATGGGGCTCTCACATATTTCCCGCCTTTCATAAATTCGAATTGTTATTCGGCAAAAACAATAACAACGTCAAAGAGGCGAGAGTAAAACCTCTATGAAATGAAAGAGAACAATGAAAACTTATCAATGACACAAAAGAGTTAAAGCTAAAATGCATTAAGCATAATGTGACTTAACACTCTCTCTATCCACTATAACGAGAACTACTGTGAAAAATGTGAGAGAACCTAACCAAAAACATACATGCGCATTTTAAAAATCATTTTTGGTACAGGGGGTGTGGGGTGATAAGATAAACAAAGATATAATATGAAGACCCTCTGAGTAAATGAATTATTTGTTGTACGAGAGGCTTTTTGAGTATAAACCAGAGCGTAAAATAATTGCATTGTCTGGAGGTTATGTAGTGGTTGTTGGTTGTTGTGCGAGTATTAGTGTTAAGCTAGTGCACTCCATTAAATACAAAATGCAATTTTTGTTTTTGCTAGCCTACAGCTGTTTTATTTCACTGCTGTTGTAGATTATGTGTGTGTTTAGTGTTGTTGTTCCACTTCTCATTATTAGCAAATGGAAAACGCGCGCATATTGTGTATTTTGGAGAGCTTGCTTCCTCTTCCCTCTTAACCACAAAGAGAAAATTTAACACCCAAAGCATTTACGGTGGGAAAACGGTTAGATAGATTTTAATATGTTTGCTGTTGTTTTTGCCTAAAATTGTACTCCAAAGTATGAAAGATTGTTATGTGGATATGAGTGTGTGTGTGCATTAGTATCGCAAAAAAAACAAGTATATACGGCCGTAAGTTCGGCCAGGCCGAAGCTTATGTACCCTCCATCATGGATTGCGTAGAAACTTCTTCTAAACACTGCCATCCACAATCGAATTACTTAAGTTGCGGTAACGCTTGCCGATGGCAAGGTATCTTAAAACCTCCTAACACCATCTTCTAAATTGTATGTAAGTCCAAACGTGGTGTATATGAAATCGATCCAATACGTATATAATTCAGTTTGACAAAGTAAACATAAAATTTTGACAAAATTTTCTACAGAAATAAAATTTTCTATAGAAATAAAATTTTCACAAAATTTTCTATAGAAATAAAAATTTTCACAAAATTTTCTATAGAAAGAAAATTTTGACAAAAATTTCTACAGCAATAAAATTGTAACAAAATTTTCTATAGAAATAAACTTTTGACAAAATTGTCTATAGAAATAAAATCTTGGTAGATTATTTTTGGCTCGAGCGGCAACCATGATTATGAACCGAATAACATTTGAACAAAATTTTCTATAGAAATAAAATTTAGACAAAATTTTCTATAGAAATAAAATTTTGACGATGATGAACATTTCATTATGAAACGAATAAAATTTTGACAAAATTTTCTATAGAAATAAAATTTTGACAAAATTTTCTATAGAAATAAAATTTTGGTAGATTATTTTTGGCTCTAGTGGCAACCATGATTATGAACCGATATGGACCAATTTTTGTGTGATTGGACCAATTGTTGTATGGTTGTTAGCGACCATATACTAACACCACGTTCCTAATTTGAACCGGATCGGATGAATTTTGCTCCTCCAAGAGGCTCCGGAGGTCAAATCTGGAGAACGTTTTATATGGGGGCTATATATAATTATGGACCGATATGGACCAATTCTGGCACGGTTGTTAAAGATCATATACTAACACCATGTTCAAAATTACAACCGGATTAGATGAAATTTGCTTCTCTTGGAGACTTCGCAAGCCTAATCTGGGGATCGGCTTATATGGGGGCTATATATAATTATGAACCGATGTGGAACAATTTTTGCACAGTTGTTAGAGACCATATACCAATACCATGTACCAAATTTCAGGCGGATCGGATGCAATTTGCTTCTCTTTGAGGCTTCGCAAGCCAAATCAGGAGATCGGTTTATATGGGGTCCATATATAATTATGGACCGATGTGGACCAATTTTTGCATGGTTCTTAAAGACCATATACCAACATCATGTACCAAATTTCAGCCGGATCGGATGCAATTTGCTTCTCTTTGAGGCTTCGCAAGCCAAATTTGGAGATCGGTTTATATGGGGTCTATATATAATTATGGACCGATGTGGACCAATTTTTGCATGGTTGTTAAAGACCATATACCAACATCATGTACCAAATTTTAGCCGGATCGGATGAAATTTGCTTCTCTTTGAGGCTTCGCAAGCCAAATCTGGGGATCGGTTTATATGGGGGCTATATATAATTATGAACCGATGTGGACCAATTTTTGCACGATTGTTAAAGACCATCTAGCAACACCATGTACCAAATTTCAGCTGGATCGGATGAAATATGCTTCTCTTAGAGGCTCCACAAGCCAAATCTGGGGATCGGTTTATATGGGGGCTATATATAATTATGGACCGATGTGGACAAATTTTTGCATGATTGTTAGAGACCATCTACCAACACCATGTACCAAATTTCAGCCGGATCGGATGAAATATGCTTCTCTTAGAGGCTCCACAAGCCAAATCTGGGGATCGGTTTATATGGGGGCTATATATAATTATGGACCGATATGGACCAATTTTTGCATGGTTGTTAGAGACCATATACCAACACCATATACCAAATTTCAGCCCGATCGGATGAAATATGCTTCTATTAGAGGCTCCACAAGCCAAATCTGAAGGTCCCTTTATATGGGGGCTATACGTAAAAGTGGACCGATATGGCCCATTTTCAATACCATCCGACCTACATCGATAACAACTACTTGTGCCAAGTTTCAAGTCGATAGCTTGTTTTGTTCGGAAGTTAGCGTGATTTCAACAGACGGACGGACGGACGGACGGACGGACGGACGGACGGACGGACGGACGGACGGACGGACGGACGGACGGACGGACATGCTTAGATCGACTCAGAATTTCACCACGACCCAGAATATATATACTTTATGGGGTCTTAGAGCAATATTTCGATGTGTTACAAACGGAATGACAAAGTTAATATACCCCCATCCTATGATGGAGGGTATAAAAACATAGAACAGTAGACTACACAGCAACGTAAAGCTACGTTAAATGTAGCAAGAGTATAGCCAGCGTTAAAATAAAGAGATGAGTTTGACTTGTGTTGTTGTTATTGTTGTTATCGTTGCTATTACAACTGGCTGTGAGTGAACACCAGAAGCTGAAAAAAACCGACAACAAGAGAAGCTAGTAATTTCTATTACATTCATACAGTATTGATCAAAATATTTTTACACTAAACTGTGCAAAATCTTTTAAATCCTATTCAAAGGTTATAGACCCTTGACAAATATTAGGGTGGTACCCAAATTTGGAAAGAAGCCACGTTTTCCACAGTTGATAGAATTCTAACAAAAATGGTAGATATTTTACTGTTTGATAGATTGGTAGAATTGTTGATGTTTTTGTAGATTTTGAAATATGTTCCTCTTCAAACAAGAGGTAAGAAATAAAATATTTCTATAGAAAAAAAATTTAAAAAATTTTCTATAGAAATAAAATTTTGCAAAATTTTTCTATAGAAATAAAACTTTGCAAAAATTTTCTATAGAAATAAAATTTGCAAAAATTTCTATATAAATAAAATTTTGACAAAATTTTCCATAGAAATAAAATTTTGACAAAATTTTCCATAGAAATAAAATTTTGACAAAATTTTCCATAGAAATAAAATTTTGCAACAATTTTCTATAGAAATAACATTTTTAACAAATTTGTCTATAGAAATAAAATTTTTAACGAAATTGTCTATAGAAAAAAATGTTGACAAAATTTGCAATAGAAATAAAATTTAAAAAAAAATTCAAATAGAAATAAAATTTTTACAAAATTTTCCTATAGAAATAAAATTGTGACACAATTTTCAATATAAATAAAATTTTTTAACATAGTTGTCTATAGAAATAAAATTTTTAACAAAATTTTCTATAGAAATAAAATATTTACAAAATTTTCTATAGAAATAAAATTTTTAACAAATTTGTCTATAGAAATACAATTTTTAACGAAATTGTCTATAGAAAAAAATTTTTGACAAAATTTGCAATAGAAATAAAATTTGGACAAAATTTTCCTATAGAAATAAAATTTGCAAAAATTTCTACATAAATAAAATTTTGACAAAATTTTCTATAGAAATAAAATTTTGACTAAATTTTCCTATAGAAATAAAATTTTGACAACATTTTCTATAGAAATAAAATTTTTAACAAAATTGTCTATAGAAATAACATTTTGACAAAATTTTCTATAGAAATAAAATTTTGACAAAATGTTCTATAGAAATAAAATTTTGACAACATTTTCCTATAGAAATAAATTTCTGACAAAATTTTCTATAGAAATAAAATTTTGAAAAAATGTTCCTATAGAAATAAACTTGTGACACAATTTTCTATAGAAATAAAATTATGACAAAATTTTCTATAGAAATAAAATTTTGACAAAATTTTCTATAGAAATAAAATTTTGACAAAATTTTCTATAGAAATAAAATTTTTGACAAAATTTTCGATAGAAATAAAATTTTTGACAAAATTTTCTATAGAAATAAAATTTTTATAAAATTTTCTATAGAAGTAAAATTTTGACAAAATTTTCTATAGAAATAAAATTTTGACAAAATTTTCTATAGAAATAAAATTTTGAAAAAATTTTCTATCAAAATATTTTGACAAAATTTCTATAGAAATAAAATTTTGACAAAATTTTCTATAGAAATAAAATTTTGACAAAATTTTCTATAGAAATAACATTCTGATAAAATTTTCTATAGAAATAAAATTTTGACAAAATTTTATATAGAAATAAACATAATAAACATAAATAACATAAACAACAACACAAACAACAACATAAATAAAATTTTGACAAACTTTTCTATAGAAATAAAATTTTGACAAAATTTTCCTATAGAAATAAAATTGTGACACAATTTTCTGTAGAAATAAAATTTTTAACAAAATTGTCTATAGAAATAAAATTTTGACAAAATGTTATATAGAAATAACATTTTGAAAAAATTTTCTAAAGAAATAAAATTTTTATAAAATTTTCTATAGAAATAAAATTTTTATAAAATTTTCTATAGAAATAAAATTTTTATAAAATTTACTATAAAAATACAATTTTGACAAAATTTTCTATAGAAATAAAATTTTGACAAACTTTTCTATAGAAATAAAATTTTGACAAAATTTTCCTATAGAAATAAAATTGTGACACAATTTTCTGTAGAAATAAAATTTTTAACAAAATTGTCTATAGAAATAAAATTTTGACAAAATTTTATATAGAAATAACATTTTGAAAAAATTTTATAAAAAAAAAAAAAATTTATAAAATTTTCTATAGAAATAAAATTTTTATAAAATTTTCTATAGAAATAAAATTTTTATAAAATTTTCTATAAAAATACAATTTTGACAAAATGTTCTATAGCAATAAAATTTTGACATTTTCTATAGAAATAAAATTTTGACAAAATTTTCTATAGAAATAAAATTTTAAAAAAATTTTCTATAAAAAAAAATTTTGACAAAATTTCTATAGAAATAAAATTTTGACAAAATTTTCTATAGAAATAAAATTTTGACAAAATTTTCTATAGAAATAACATTCTGATAAAATTTTCTATAGAAATAAAATTTTGACACAATTTTTTATAGAAATAACATTTTGACAAAATTTTCTATAGAAATAAAATTTTGACAAAATTTTCCTATAGAAATAAAATTGTGACACAATTTTCTGTAGAAATAAAATTTTTAACAAAATTGTCTATAGAAATAAAATTTTGACAAAATTTTATATAGAAATAACATTTTGAAAAAATTTTCTAAAGAAATAAAATTTTTATAAAATTTTCTATAGAAATAAAATTTTTATAAAATTTTCTATAGAAATAAAATTTTTATAAAATTTTCTATAAAAATACAATTTTGACAAAATTTTCCTATAGAAATAAAATTGTGGCACAATTTTCTATAGAAATAAAATTTTGACAAACTTTCTATAGAAATAAAATTTTGATAAAATTGTCTATAGAAATAAAATTTTGACAAAATTTTCTATAGAAATAAAATTTTGACAAAATTTTCTATAGAAATAAAATTTTGACAAAATTTTCCTATAGAAATAATATTGTGACACAATTTTCTATAGAAATAAAATTGTGACACAATTTTCTATAGAATTTCTATAGAAATAAAATTTTGACAAAATTTTCCTATAGAAATAAAATTGTGACACAATTTTCTATAGAAATAAAATTGTGACACAATTTTCTATAGAATTTCTATAGAAATAAAATTGTGACACAATTTTCTATAGAAATAAAATTTTGACAAAATTTTCTATAGAAATAAAATTATGACAAAATTTTCTATAGAAATAAAATTTTGACAAAATTTTCCTATAGAAATAAAATTGTGACACAATTTTCTATAGAAATAAAATTGTGACACAATTTTCTATAGAAATAAAATTTGTAACAAAATTGTCTATAGAAATAAAATTTTGACAAAATTTTCCTATAGAAATAAAATTTTTGACAAAATTTTATATAGAAATAAAATTTTTACAAAATTTTCTATAGAAATAACATTTTGCCAAATTTTATTTCTATGGAAGTAGTAGTAAAAATAAAATTTTTACGAAATTTGCTATAGAAATAAAATTTTGACAAAATTCTCTACAGAAATAAAGTTTTGACAAAATTTTCTTTAGAAATAAAATTTTGGAAACATTTTTTATAGAAATAAAATTTTGAGAAAAAAGTTTTTATAGAAATAAAATTTTGACAAAATTTTCTATAGTAATAAAATTTTGACAAAATTTCACTAGAAAAAAAAATTTGCAAAAATTTCATAAAGAATAAAATTTTGACAAAATTATCTATAGAAGATTTTTGTTGTTTGGTGTTTTTTGGTAGAATTTTCTCCAAATTTTGGTAGATTATTTGTGGCTCGTGCGGCAACCGTGATAAAAAGTCATCGAGATATAATCAAAACTTAGTTCTGAATAGCCAAGAAATAAAATTGGGTGATCGATTAAAAGCCGTTGTTGCCCCGATATGAACTCTATTCTATATGTGTGGTATATATTTTCCAAATCAGTGGTATACGAAGATTAGGGGCCTACACTTCGACCCAAGCCATTACGAAATATTTTTTTTTAGATTCTAAGTGACCGACATTATCATTTAAAGGAACCAAGCTGCTAAGCTCTTTTTCGTGTTAGGATATTTCGGATGTACGGGTATGTTATCTGAAGAATATATCTGTCTTCATCAAGGTTTCTGGATGAGAAACCTATAAAAGTCGTCCGCGTTCCATACAAAGGGTCGTGAGTTCAATCCCTGCTTCAACTGAACACCAAAAGGTTTTTCAGCGGTGGTTTATCTCCTCTCAGTAATGCTGGTAACATTTCTGAGTGTTCCTAAGCTTCTCTAAGTGGTTTTTCTGTAATGGGAAACGACGTTCGGACTCGGCTCGAGGACATAGGACCACCACTCTGCTTTTGGGTTTGGCAAAATTTGATGAGGAGGATATTAGGGTGTCCAAACCCGATACCGGTTAACCGATTAACCGGTTTCAGTTACACAAACCGAAGCCGGATAACGAAAAAATTGGCATTTTCGGTTAACCGCGAAAACCGAGTTTTGACCATTGGTTAACCGGGTTTCTGTATTTCAACGAAATTTCTTTCTATTTTTCATATATTTCTTCCAAAAGTGGAACTTTTTGCCGAAATATACTGAAGGTGAGAAACAAATGACAAACCTACGGGAAATTAGTGCAAATTGCCACAAATGGACCCATTACAGGACTGGTACTAGTGCTCCAGTTTATCAACATTTCTAATTGCCATATAATTTATTGATTTTTATACTCACTTGATATTAAAATTTTTTTGAATCCACACTTTTACTACAATACAACTGTCAGAATTATTTGTTGTTCAACATATTCCTTTCTGGTGCGATACGGATGGAAACAGGGTCCTAAAATTTTGTCCTAGACTTTTTCAATAGCAGTTGTATATTGGATAATCCTACTAAGTTGTTCCAGGACGTGTCCTTTGGGATGAGTCGAAGTCGTGTAAATTTTCCCAGCCAATGACAACCCCATGTCGAAGTGACCTTTCCATTCCATGCGCTTGGACCAGAACTGTGACTGGTCCAAACACACCAGAGACTAACCCTGTACCTGCCCTGGGGTTGATCCATTTCCCGCAGGGTACTTACAACACAGTTTCACTAATTAAATGAAGAGATCTTAGTCAAACGACATTCCACTTAGTTGCAAAGTGGGAGTCACCCTGGTGCAATGGTTAGCATGCCCGCCTTGCATACACAAGGTCGTGGGTTCGATTCCTGCTTCGACCGAACACCAAAATGTTTTTCAGCGGTGAATTATCCCACCTCAGTAATGCTGGTGACATTTCTGAGGGTTTCAAAGCTTCTCTAAGTGGTTTAACTGCAATGTGGAACGCCGTTCGGACTCGGCTATAAAAAGGAGGTCCCTTGTCATGAGCTTAACATGGAATCGGGCAGCGCTCAGTGATAAGAAAGAAGTTCACCAATGTGGTATCACAATGGACTGAACAGTCTAAGTGAGCCTGATACATCGGGCTGCCACCTAACCTAACCTAGTTGTAAAGTCCTTTCTTTGAGCGTCCATAAACCCGAATTTATTAGAAGCGTTGTAATATTGTCTCAGATCTTTTTTTGATTTGCTTGTTAAGACAATGTTGTTTGTCTAAAATATCGGTCCCCCAGAAAAGAAAAAAATTCTGTTAGAAAACTTATAGTCAGATATCTACAATCAGTCAACGAGTATTTTCAGCGCAAACGGAGCACCTTAACTGCATTAAATTTCCTGTCAATGTTCACAATGAATTTTTATTTATTATTATACCCTCCACCATAGGATGGGGGTATATTAATTTTGTCATTCCGTTTGTAACACATCGAAATATTGCTCTAAGACCCCATAAAGTATATATATTTTGGGTCGTCGTGAAATTCTGAGTCGATCTGAGCATGTCCGTCCGTCCGTCCGTCTGTTGAAATCACGCTAACTTCCGAACGAAACACGCTATCGACTTGAAACTTGGCACAAGTAGTTGTTATTGATGTAGGTCGGATGGTATTGCAAATGGGCCATATCGGTCCACTTTTACGTATAGCCCCCATATAAACGGACCCCCAAATTTGGCTTGCAGACCCTCTAAAAGAAGCAAATTTCATCCGATCGGGCTGAAATTTGGTACGTGGTGTTAGCATATAGTCTCTAACAACCATGAAAAATTGGTCCACATCGGTCCATAATTATATATAGCCCCCATATAAACCGATCCCCCGATTTGGCTTGCGGAGCCTCTAAAAGAAGAAAATTTCATCCGATCCGGCTGAAATTTGGTACATGGTGTTAGTATATAGTCTTTAACAACCATGCAAAAATTGATCCACATCGGTCCATAATTATATATAGCCCCCATATAAACCGATCCCCCGATTTGGCTTGCGGAGCCTCTAAGAGAAGCAAATTTCATCCAATCCGGCTGAAATTTGGTATATGGTGTTAGTATATGGTCTCTAATGACCATGCAAAAATTGGTCCACATCGGTGCATAATTATATATAGCCCCCATATAAACCGATCACCAGATTTGACCTCCGTAGCCTCTTGGAAGACCAAAATTCATCTGATTCAGTTGATATTTGGTACGTGGTGTTAATATATGGCCTCAAACACCCATGCAAAAATTGGTCGAAATCGGTCCATAATTATATATAGCCCCCATATAAACCGATCCCCCGATTTGGCTTGCGGAGCCTCTAAGAGAAGCAAATTTCATTCGATCCGGCTGAAATTTGGTACATAGTGTTAGTATATGGTCTTTAACAAGCATGCAAAAATTGGTCCACATCGTTCCATAATTAAATATAGCCCCCATATAAACCGATCCCCAGATTTGACGTCCGGAGCCCCTTGGAAGAGCAAAATTCGTCCGATTCAGTTCAAATTTGGTACGTGATGTCAGTATATGGTATCCAAAAACCATGCAGGAATTGGTTCATATCAGTCCATAATTATATATAACCCCCATATAAACCGATCCCCAGATTTGACCTCCGGTGCCTTTTGGAGAAGCAAAATTCATCCGATCTAGTTGAAATTTGGTATGTAGTGGTAGTATATGATGTTTAACAACCATGCCAAAAGTGGTCCATATCAGTCCCGATCCCGAGATTTGGTTTTGGAGCCTCTTGGAGGAGCAAATTTCATCCGAGTCAGTTGAAGTTTGGTACATTGTGCTAGTATATGGCCGTTAACAACCATGCCTAACTAGGTCCATATCGGTCTATAGTTATATATAGCCCTCAGATAAATCGATCCCCAATCGCACAAAAATTTGTCCATATCAAGTTCATAATTGTATATAGCCCCCATATAAGCGACACCCATATTTCAATTCTGGCTCTCTACGTACCGTGCAAAAGTCCATATCGATTCGTAATTATTTGTAGACGTACCTGTACATACCTTTTTTGTCTAATATATACCACGTATGGACTAACTCACAATTTAGCAAACGATTTAAGATACCACAACCCAAGTAATTCGATTGTGGATGACATTCTTATGTAGAAGTTTCTACGCTATCCATTGTGGAGGGTACATAAGGCCTGGTCGAACTTACGGCCGTATATACTTGTTTTTTAATAAAATGAGTATTTAAAACTCATTTTCTCTAATTTTTATAATTTCGGTTTTAACCGGTTTTGAGCAAAATAAAAACCCGAAAACTGGTTTTTAAAAAATTGGGATTTTCGGATAAACCGAAAATCGTCTTTAAAAAAACCGGTTATTTGGACACCCTAGAGGATATGGTCCCGTAAAAGTTTTGATCATTTGGCTGGTATTATTCCTCCTTGATATGATATGATGATATGAACATCCGATCATTTGTCGCAAAATAGGAAGTTTTTCTTTGAATAACAAAATAACAACCCTCATTGAAAATCCCATTACATCAAATCGTCTTTTATATGAACCATTTACAGCAAAGTCCCACAAAAAATAGCGATAGCCATTCGAAATCAACCAAATAATCTATGCCTTCATCCTATACTAAATTTGCAAAAACAAAAATGTTTTCTTTTGTTTTTGCCAACACTGTATTATGTCTGGATATTCTCAATGTTCTCGTTGTTGTTGTTGTTATTGTAATTATTGGTATTGCACAACATTGTCGCTGCTGTGTTGATATCGGTAGCCTTAGCTAACATCTGGTGTTGTTGTTATTATCATATCTGTTCGTCTTTCCACAGACAATAATTTATAGCAAAGCATACACACACGCACATGTTAGTTAGAGTGTGCGTATGTGTGTATTTGCGCGAGTAAGTGCTTAACTACGTGCTCTTTACTTTCTGCATTTAGTTAAGTATTTAATAAAATAGAATCTGCTTCCACATTATAGTACAAGACAACGCTTCTAACTAATATCAACCTGTCTATCTGTTTATTACGTACTTACTGCTGCTGGCAGCCACTGTAAGTTAAAAGAATAAAACTGGCCCACAATCACTTACCACCCACCACCACCAGCCTAAGGCTAACTCTCACTCACCAAACCCTATACACATAGGCGAGTAAGGAGGAAAAGCTCAATAGGAGAGTACGATTTAGTACACTTCAACCACACAAGGTGTTCATGCAAGTAGCAGTAATAACAACAAAATCAAAATACTCTCTAAGTAGTAACGTCGTAAATACGTCGACCATTACATACACTGCGTTAGAAACAGCAGCAACAATAACAACAACAGCAATCAATGGGGCTTTTCATTTTTGCTCCTTTCGTAAATTTTATTTGGTTGGGTGCTCTTAGCTCGTCAAATGAACCCTCCTGCTGCTGCCAGCAGTAGTCAGTCCTCCGTCAGTCAGTATTGTATTGTTTGTCGTCGTTGACATCGTAGTCTTCGTCGTCGTCGTCATCGTCGCCATCGCAGTCAGTACGTTTGCCATTCGTTCGTTCGTTTGTTGGTTGGTTGGCTCGTTAGTAAAGTTCGCTATTCCTGTGTTTATTTCCTCCATCTTTTGTTGGTGGCAGGCGAATTTACGGATTTTTGTTCGTTCAATCGCGTATTTCGATAATGGCTGCTGTGTCTATTTACAAACGCAGTAAATTTGTTTTTTAACACAGACACCAAAGAAAAGATTTCGGTGATTAAAACAAAAAAATAAACCAATAAGCATAAATCGTTTTGGTGTTTTGTGTTCCCCCAAAATCATTGTATGTGCGTTCGTGCGTGGCCAAGTTAATGAATGAGTGAGTGTGTAGTAGTATGTTGCGCTCTTATCGATAACGTTATTGAGAATCTCAATGATTCTTGGTTAAATCTTTTTGTTTTTCTGGTGAGAAAATACAGTAAAAATTCAATGATAGTGAGGAAGAATAATCGCAATGATAATCTCTGCTGGTGTGTGTATGTGTTCATGTGTTACAATAAAAATCGTATTAAAAATTATTAAATTTAATTCGATTTTTTTTGCTTTCCAATAATAATAAGGGAGTCTGAGAACTTGAAGTGTAAAGTGTATGAAACAGAAGCTGTCAACCAACAAAACTTGCATTTGCAAGTGAAATTTTACGGTTGTTTTTGTGTGTGTTATGTGCATCATTTGCCCCCCCGCCAAACCTCTTGTCAAATAAGCCGGAGTTGAATGACCTCTTTATTGGAGGTTAGGTTGTTTATCCAAGGCTTATATCACTAAATATGGAAATTTAATTTTTTACAAAAAAAAAAAAAAAAAATCTACGTATCTCTCCACCATACAATCTACAATCAATCGGTAAAATATTTGTCATGAAAAGTTTATAGCCAACTATAAATGGGTAATAAAAAAATGCATTCATTGTAAAAATTGAAAACAAACACAAAAATACTAAAAAAATGCTCATAAACCAAAAATTGTGCAAACAAAAAAACTTAAAAGCCCCTCTATTCAAGCGAATGAATACGAGAAAATTTAATGCCTTTTTTAGAGCTTAGTTACAAAAAAAACATTTCTAAAATAACTACTACGGATTAATTGTGAAAAAAAAAAATAAAAATTGCCCAGGTTATAGAACGAAAAAAAAAATGATGCTCTAAAAAAAAAAAAAAACAAAAATGATGCTCTAAACAACATTCAACATAGCATGAAAAATCTTTAATTGTTTTTTGTTTTTGGCTTGAGGCATTTCTATGAAGTCTAAATATAAAAAACAATGTTATGCGAGCAAACAAAATTAATGTATTCGAAAATCAATAAATTTTCATGATATTTGTTGTTGTTCTACACATATTTTGCAGTGAAATGTGTAAAAAAGGAGTGAAAAAAATTATGTGATGAAATAAAAAAAATAAATACTATTCGTAAAGTTAAAATTATTTTCAAGCTAATTTGAAAATTTTAATGCGAATCTAAACTAAATATACTAAAATTCGAATCTAAGCTAATAAACTAAAATTAAAATATTCAAATATTAAAAAAAACAAACGAATTCAACATTATTAATAAGTGAAAATGAATAAATATAAAATATATATTTTATATTTATTCGATAACTCTCCAAAAGTTGATTTCAATATTTCTACTTCCAATTAATATGCGGTTTTAAATATTTTATGATATAAATATAAATAAAGAAAATCTAAATCAACATACACAAGTAAAAATTATACAAGTAAAACTTAAAAAGAAAATCATATAAAAATAAAAAAAAATAAATCAAGAAAATCCCAGCAAAACTAGCATCGCCAAAAAAGTAGTGAAAATGTTTTTTTTTTTTTTTTTTTTTTTTTTGTTTGAAACGTTTGACATCCAATATTTGCAAAAATTCGCAATTTTTCTAGAATGAATTTGGATTTTTTTCGGCAAAATTTAAATAATTTTTACCATTTTATTAATTCTTAATCTATTTGAAACAACAAATTTTAAAATTTCCATTAAAAGTATGTGTTATAAAAAATTGACTCAAATGAACTTCCCGTGCAGCTAAAATAAAGAACTTTCTTTGGGAGGACATTTTTGGAAGTGATTTTAAAGTTGTGTCTTTACAGGAAAACTGAAAACAAATCGTATAAAAATATAACAACAAACCAAAAAACAACAATAAAAATATATTAACGGTATAAAAAAACAATTTCAAGTTCCATTAACATAAAGTATTGTGGATTTTTTTTTTATAAAATTGTCAAAATACTTGAAATTTCATATAAATTGTTTTTAGATATATTGTGTGTTTTTTTTATAAAAACAAACCAACATTAACAAGAGTTTTCGATATAGGCAAACCAATGTTACATTAAACTAAAATATTCTCATGTTTTTTTTTTTTTTTTTTTTAATTTAAAAATCTTTAACCAAAAATAAAATAATAAATTAAAATATTCTCATGTTTTTTTAATTTAAAAATTATTAACAAAAAAAAATATATAATTAAATAACGCAAATAAGTGATAATTTGAAATATACAATTAACCCCCATTTTCATAAAGCTCCGTTAGTGTTCCGTTAACTAACCAACTTTTAAACCGTATTATGGACGAAGCTGTCATCTTGCCTTTATATTCCATAGGCCAATTAGGAGCTTAACTGACGAACATTTTTCAGTTAAAGTTAACCGGAGAGAAGATATTTGCAATTTACTTTCTGTTAACTGGCAGTTAAAGCCTAACGGAGCTACATGAAAATGGCCGTAAAACTAAAAATTCAATAATAGCAAAAAAAAAACATTTAAATAATCTTTTCGTTATATTTAAACAATTCCATGTTCTAATAAGTAAAAAATATTTATATATAATTAAATATATAAACATAAAAAAATCTAATTACATTGGTAAATGCGTGAAAATTAGCAAAACTCTCTAAAAATTATTTTTAAACATATTATTATTGTTATTTATTTATTTTTTTTTTTTAACAAAGAAAGACTACTTCAAAAATGTATATAAAATACAGTTAATAAATAATTATATAATAAATAAAAACAATAACAACAACATAAAGAAAAGTTTCCGATGTAGACTAAAAACTCCAAAATCCATTTAATTAAAATATTCATATGGTTTTTTTCTTTCTCCTAAATATCTATAAATAATAAAACAAATAAAAAATAATTAAAAAACGTAAATAAGTGAAAATTAAAAATATAGTGAAAATAAGTGAACATTAGAAATATACAATTAAAAATAAAAATATAATAAATAAAGTAAAAAACATTTAAAAATGTTTTCGATATATGTTAATAATTCCAAGTTGTCTTAACCGAAATGTTTGTTATGGATATTTTAGGTTAAATAACAAAAAAACAACTAATTCTAAATACATTGGTAAATAAGTGAAAATTAAAAAAAACTGGCCAAAAGAAAAAACACTCTGTTTTTAGATATATACGTTTCTAAAATGT
This sequence comes from Haematobia irritans, assembly GCF_050003625.1. NCBI lineage: Eukaryota > Metazoa > Arthropoda > Insecta > Diptera > Muscidae > Haematobia > Haematobia irritans. The sequence continues at coordinate 208,486,806 of NC_134399.1, forward strand.
AAAAAAATACGCAAATAAAAACTAAGTCAACAGCATGTTTATATATGAAAGTTTAAAAAATACGTTTACAATAAATGTATAGAAATAAAAGCAAAACAATATTAAAAAAATTTTTCCATAAGCCATTAAACCAAAATATAAAATAAATATATAAAAATATTTAAATAACACAAAAAAAAAACAACTAATTCTAAATACATTGGTAAATAAGTGAAAATTAAAAAAAAGAAACACAGGCCAAAAGAAAAAACACAAAACACAACGTATAGATATATACGTTTCGAAAAATGTAAAAAAAAAAAATTACACAAAGAAAAACTAAGTCAACAGCATGTTTATATATGAAAGTTTAAAAAATACGTTTACAATAAATGTATAAAAATAAAAGGAAAATAATATTAAAAAAAATTTCCATAAGCCATTTAACCAAAATATAAAATAAATATGTTTTTCTAAATATATGAAAATATTTAAACAATAAAATTAATTAAACAATGTAAAAAAAAGAAAATTAAAAAAACTTCAGCAAAACAATATTAAAAAAATTTTCCATAAGCCATTTAACCAAAATATAAAATAAATAAATATATAAAATAAATAAATATATAAAAATATAAATATATAAAAATATTTTAACCATAAAATTAATTAAACAACGTATATAAAAAAAACTTAAGAAAACTTCAGTTAAAAAGACAATTATAATAAATATTTTTAAAATAGAATAATATATAAAAAAAGTGAAAATTGGAAAAACTCTTTAAAAATTTTATATAAAATACTGTTAACAATAAAAATAAAATAAATAAAAACAAACCAATATTAAAAATGTTTTTGATATAGGAAAACAATTTCAAGTTCCATTAAACAAAACCATTCTTATAATAGTTTTTAATATATAAAAATGTTTAAACAAACAACTAACACAACAAAAAAAAAACTAAATATTAAAAGAATAATGTTAAAACGTGGAAATGATAAAAATGCGGTTGAAAATAAATACATTATTTAAAATGTTTTGGATACAAAAAAAAAAAAACATTCCGAGTACCAATAAACTAAAATAAAATGTAAAATCTAAAAAACTAATTTGAATAAGTGAAATGTAGAAAAAAAAAATAAATCTAAAAAAATAAAACAGAAAATAAAACTCTGACCTCGAGCTTGAATTTACAAAAGGAAAACAGAAGGTATATTAAATAACAAATAAAAAAAAATTCAAACAAACAAAAAAATTAATTCAGCAACGTGAAGAAGTAAAATTTAGAAAATATGGAATATATTAAATAAAAAAATTTTTTGATGTAGTTCCTTTAACTAACATACTATTATTTTTTTATCTTTTAATAACTGAAAATTAGAAAAAAATACTAATTTATAATACTTCGATAAACGTTCAAAAAATAAAATTCAAAATTAAAAATAATTAAAAAATTAAATTTTTAAATAACAAATGATATAAAAAATAACAAATAAAAACAAACATTTAGAATATTTTTTAAGACAAAGCAAAAAATGTCACGTTCCACTAAACAAAAATATTATTATGTTTTTTTTGTTTTTTACATAAAAAATGTTTGAACAACAAAACCATTTCAGCAATGTAAATAAGTGACAATTATAAACATGGTTTTCTGTGCAAGATGAATAACATAATTTTTTTAAAACATTTATTATACAAAAAACAACATACAACTATCCCAAATTATGTAAACATTTATTAATGTATAAATAATATTGAAATATATAAAAATTAATAAAATTTTTTTCAAAGAAGTATTACATCTTTGAAATAACAAACGAATCGTGCAATAACCTGTAATTAAATTTAAATAATAATTCTTTAAACCTTAAAAATGTCAAGTTCCACTAAACAAAAATATTATTATGTTTTTTTTTTTTTTTTTTTTTTTTTTTTTAACACAAAAAATGTTTGAACAACAAAACCATTTCAGCAATGTAAATAAGTGACAATTATAAACATGGTTTTCTGTGCAAGATGAATAACATAATTTTTTTAAAACATTTATTATACAAAAAAACAACATACAACTATCCCAAATTATATAAACATTTATTAATGTATAAATAATATTGAAATATATTAAATAAATATTAATAAAATCTTTATCAAAGAAGTATTACATCTTTGAAATAACAAACGATTCGTGCAATAACCTTTAATTAAATTTAAATAATAATTCTTTAAACTTTAAATTAAAAAAAAAAAAACAAGAAATTAAATTACACAATATAAATTATAAAAATTAAAATAATTTATTATAAATTTGTTATCGATAGATTTTTTTTTTTAACATATTTCCATTCAATAAATTTAAGTATATGCATGCTATACATAAACAAAAAAAATGTGTTACATCGTAGTGATGAAATTTTATTATTAAACTGTGAAATGAGAAAACAATGTCTGTGTAATGAATATTTATTACAAAAAATATATATTTTTTTAATTCTACATGGAAACTCAACGCATTTATCAAAACTTTAAGTAAAAAAAACTAATAGTATTAAAAATTTCAAAATCAATGAAATGTTTTTTTTATGTTTATAATTAATCTCCTTGGTCCAAAAAGCTTAAATAAAAATTATAACTACAATATAAAATCATAGCTGGATTTGGTATCAGTCTAAATTGAAAAGTATTAAAATAAAAACACAAACTAAGTGATAATAAAATTTTCTATAAAATGAGTTAAATAAATTAATGAATATTTTGTTAAGACCTCAATAAAGGGAACATAATGCAAAACAAATGACAAGAGCTAAATACGTTCATATGATACCCTACACCAAACGTTAATTCTACTTAACGTTATTATTGGGTAGTCGCAACACCAACTTTACTCCATTAACCCTCGGACAGACACATGAGTCTGGCCAGACCTTTTTCGATTCTAATTGTAATTAAAATACATTTATAATATATCTAGAGACTTGAAACTTCAGGTACCCACCTAAAATGTTATTACCTAACGATGTGTGAAAAAATCAGGACGGAAAATACGACAGTAATAATGTAATAATATCAACAAAATAGCATATTTTCCATATAAATACATTAAAATACATAGTGGGTCTGGTCAGGCCTCATGTGTTAAGAATGTGACTATCGAAACATATGTATGACGGATGGTTAAGGAAGTTCTGCTTTGACCAAAACCGTCCGAGTACACCCAGTTTTTCTAAGTCATCCGCAATGTGGGTGGTCTATCTTGGCTGAATAAGGTTTTCTATACGAAAACTTTAATTCTGCTTGGCTTAATAAGATTCTGTATGTATTCCTATAGGAAAACTTTAATTCAGCCTGGCTGAATAAGGTTTTCTAAAGGAAAACTTTAACTCAGCCTCACTGAATAAGGTTTTCCAAAGGAAAACTTTTATTCAGCCTGGCTGAATAAGGTTTTCCAAAGGAAAACTTTAAATCAGCCTGGCTGAATAAGGTTTTATATAGGAAAACTTTAATTCAGCCTGGTTGAATAAGGTGTTATATAGGAAAACTTTAATTCAGCCTGGCTGAATAAAATTTTCTATAGAAAAACTTTAATTCAGCCTGGCTGAATAAGGTTTTCTATTGGAAAGCTTTAATTCATCATGGCTGAATAAGGTTTTCTATAGGAAAACTTTAATTCAGTCTGGTTGAATAATGTATTCTCTAGGAAAACTTTAATTCAGCCCGGTTTTCTATAGGAAAACTTTAATTCTGCCTGGTTGAATAAGGCTTTCTAGAGGAAAACATAATTTCAGACAGGCTGAATAAGGGTTTCTATAGGAAAAGTTTAATTCAGCCTGGCTGAATAAGGTTTTATATAGGAAAACTTTAATTTAACATGGCTGAATAAGGTTTTCTATTGGAAAACTTTAATTCAGCCTGTCTGAATAAGGTTTTATACTTTAATAAAACTTTAATTCAGCATTGTTGAATAAGATTTTCTATAGGAAAACTTTAATTCAGTCCGGTCGAATAAAGTTTTTTATGGGAAAACTTTAATTCAGCCTGGCTGAATAAGGTTTTCTACAGGAAAACTTTAATTCATCACGGCTGAATAAGGTTTTCTATAGGAAAACTTTAATTCAGTCTGGTTGAATAATGTATTCTCTAGGAAAACTTTAATTCAGCCCGGTTTTCTATAGGAAAACTTTAATTCTGCCTGGTTGAATAAGGCTTTCTAGAGGAAAACATAATTTCAGACAGGCTGAATAAGGTTTTACATAGGAAAACTTTAATTCAGCATGGCTGAATAAGGTTTTCTGTAGGAAAACTTTTACTTAGCCTGGCTGAATAAGGTTTTCTAAAGAAAAGCTTTAATTCAGCATGGCTGAATAAGGTTTTCTATAGGAAACCTATTACTCAGCCTGGCTGAATAAGGCTTTATGTAGGAAAATTTTAATGCTGCCGTGTTGCATAAGGTTTTCTATAGGAAAACTTTATTTCAGACTGGTGGAATAATGTTTTCTCTAGGAAAACTTTAATTCAGCCTGTCTGAAAAAGGTTTTCCATAGGAAAACTTTAATTCAGCCTGGTTGAATAAAGTTTTTATAGGAAAACTTTAATTCAGCCTCGCTGAATAAGGTTTTCTATTGGAAAGCTTTAATTCAGCCTGGATGAATAAGGGTTTCTATAGGAAAACTTTAATTCAGCCTGTCTGAATAAGGTTTTATATATAGGAAAACTTTAATTCAACCGGGCTGAATAACATTGTCGAATAAGGTTTTCTATAGGAAAACTTTAATTCTGTCTGGTTGAATAAAGTTTTTTAAAGGAAAACGTTAATTCAGCCTGGCTGAATAAGGTTTTCTACAGGAAAACTTTAATTCAACATGGCTGAATAAGGTTTTCTATTGGAAAACTTTAGTTCAGCCGGGCTGAATAATGTTTTATATATAGGAAAACCTTAATTCAGCCGGGCTGAATAAAGTTTTCTATAGATAAACTTTAATTCAGCCGGGCTGAATAAAGTTTTCTATAGAAAAACTTTAATTCAGCCTGGCTGAATAAGGTTTTATATAGGAAAACTTTAATTTAGTCTGGTTGAATAATGTTTTCTCTAGGAAAACTTTAATTCAGGCTGGCTGAATAAAGTTTTCTACAGGAAAACTTTAATTCAGTCTGGTTGAATAATGTTTTCCCTAGGAAAACTTTATTTCAGCCTGGCTGAATAAGGTTTTCTATAGGAAAACTTAAATTCAGCCTCGCTGAGTAAGGTTTTCTATAGGAAAACTTTAATTCAGCCTCGCTAAATAAGGTTTTCTAAAGGAAAACCTTAATTCAACCTGGCTGAATAAGTTTTTCTATGGAAAAACTTTAGTTCAGCCTGGCTGAATAAGGTTTTATATAGGAAAAATTTAATTCAGCCTGGCTGAATAAGGTTTTTTAATGGAAAACTTTAATTCAGCTTCGATGAATATGGTTTTCTGTTGGGAAACTTTAATTCAACCTGGATGAATAAGGTTTTCTATAGGAAAACTATAATTCAGCGTAGCTGAATAAGGTTTTCCTATAGGAAAACTTTAATTCAGCCGGGCCGAATAAAATTTTCTATAGAAAAACTTTAATTCAGCCTTGTTGAATAAGGTTTTCTATAGGAAAACTTTAATTCAGTCTGGTTGAATAATGTATTCTCTAGGAAAACTTTAATTCAGCCCGGTTTTCTATAGGAAAACTTTAATTCTGCCTGGTTGAATAAGGCTTTCTAGAGGAAAACATAATTTCAGACAGGCTGAATAAGGTTTTATATAGGAAAATTTTAATTCAACATGGCTGAATAAGATTTTGTATAGGAAAATTGTATGTCAGCCTGGCTGAATAAGGTTTTCTATAGAAAAACTTTAATTCAGCATTGTTGAATAAGGTTTTCTATAGGAAAACTTTAATTCAATCTGGTTGAATAAAGTTTTTTATAGGAAAACTTTAATTCAGCCTGGCTGAATAAGGTTTTCTACAGGAAAACTTTAATTCAACATGGCTGAATAAGGTTTTCTATTGGAAAACTTTAATTCAGCCGGGCTGAATAAGGTTATATATAGGAAAACCTTAATTCAGCCGGGCTGAATAAAGTTTTCTATAGAAAAACTTTAATTCAGCCTGGCTGAATAAGGTTTTATATAGGAAAACTTTAGTTTAGTCTGGTTAAATAATGTTTTCTCTAGGATAAAAAAAAATAATGTTTTAATAATGTTTTCTCTACAGGAAAACTTTAATTCAGTCTGGTTGGATAATGTTTTCCCTAGGAAAACTTTATTTCAGCCTGGCTGAATAAGGTTTTCTATAGGAAAACTTTAATTCAGCCTCGCTGAGTAAGGATTTCTATAGGAAAACTTTAATTCAGCCTCGCTAAATAAGATTTCTAAAGGAAAACTTTAATTCAACTTGGCTGAATAAGTTTTTGTATGGGAAAACATTAATTCAGCCTGGCTGAATAAGTTTTTCTATGGAAAAACTTTAGTTCAGCTTGGCTGAATAAGGATTTATATAGGAAAAATTTAATTCAGCCTGGCTGAATAAGGTTTTATACAAGAAAAATTTAATTCAGCCTGGCTGAATAAGGTTTTATATAGGAAAACTTTAATACAGCCTGGCTGAATAAGGTTTTCAATAGGAAAACTTTAATTCAGTCTGCCTGAATAAGGTTTTCTATAGGAAAACTTTAATTCAGCCTGGCTGAATAAGGTTTTCTATAGGAAAACTTTAATTCAGCCTGGCTGAATAAGGTTTTCTGTAGGAAAACTTTAATTCAGCCTTGTTGAATAAGGTTTTCTATAGGAAAACTTTAATTCAGTTTGGTTGAATAATGTTTTCTCTAGGAAAACTTTAATTCAGCCCGGCTGAATAGGGGTTTCTACAGGAAAACTTTAATTCATTCTGGTTGAATAAGGTTTTCTAAAACTTCCTAAAAAATTCTTTATTTTAAATGCTAAGCCGAGCCTTTGATTCGAAATAACACAATTCAAATGTGTCGAATACGAATAATTCTATAGGATTATCTAGGGTATCATAATTTCAACGTAGCCCGATTTTTATCGTTTTTTACTTTTGAAAACAATTGATTTAAAATGTACAGAAAGATTAAAATTTCATTCAATATAAATTACAGTTATTAAATCAGGCAATAATCTGAACAAATTAATAAAAACAATATTGGCCAATGGTGGGCTAAAGACAAATAAACAAACAAACAAAAAAATGACAAAAATATATTAACAAAAAATAAAACTAGACCATTTCCAACCAAACAACCAATGCTCAAAGCAAAAATATCAAAATAAAAAAAAAAAACACAAAAAGCAGTGTTGCCAATTTGGTGCTTTTAGCACCAAATTTAGTGCTTTTTGATTTCTAAAAAGCACCAAATTGCATTTTTAGTGCCTTTTCAAAAAAAGCACCAACTTGGTGCTTTTTGGCATTTTCATTTAGTGCTTTTGGTGCTTTTTTATTTTGAATAGTATTAAGTTTAATTGATACAAAAATTTTGACTAGACTTTCAAGAGCCGAAGAAACTCCAATTTATTGCCAAATATAGAATTTGATTGTTATGAAGTTGGTATTGATTATTTTTTAATTAATATTGTTATTTAGGGTATTCTGTAGGAAAGTAGAGCGAAGAGTGTCGAATTTTTGAATTTGGTAAAGATGTCATTAAAAACGTTTGTATTAAATTCACAAAAGCACGCACAACTGAAATAAGCAATAGACTCCTTCCATATAGTAATATTTTGAAAGTTGAAAAACATTACTGATCAAAATGAATTGGACGAAAGCATTAAAACTGATCAAGGTGTATACTTGAATAGCGGTTCATAATGGTGAGTACTAAGTTTGAGTTTTGCCGCTAAAGTGAAAACTGTCTCAGTAAAAATGGGCATAAAAATTTTATTATAACTTGATGGGGAATAGCCAAAAGCAAATTTTCACAAAGTTTGTATTCCTTAAAATGATTTATTAAAGAAAAGTAATTGTGAAAAAAATGACTATTTTATATTTTAGCGGATAAACTCGATCTTAATACCCACCTTAACTTCTTGAAATTCAATTCACAAAAGTTCTATAATACATCTTCAGAAGTTTTTTTTTTTTTTTTTTTTTTTTTTTTTTTTTTTTTTTTTAGTAGTAGAGCATTTAATTTTCGATTTTGTGGTGGAAGGTGGTATGTTAGAATTTATAATATTTTTTTGGTGCTTTTTGGGCTTGGGGAGTTGGCAACACTGACAAAAAGTGATATAAAATCTCTAAATAAAATAAAAAAAAAGTTTTCACTACGACCAAACTACATACTAAAGTCTTCCCCACACACAGAGATTACCGGCACAATTTACACAAAAAACTCTATCTTATCACAAAGGCCATTCTCTCTTTACTCTCTCGCACAAAAGCAAAACCAAAATATCCATGCAATAGCATTGCCAACCAATTACAAAAGCACTTCAACATTTCTCAGAGTGTATTTACAACAAGCGCATATCATCTCATTACTCCTCTGTAACGTCGATGTTGATGCTGCCGCTACTGCTGCTGCTGTTGTCGTGTAACATACTCCGTTGTATCACGAATATTCCTTAGCTCTGTAAAGCCGAATGAATATAACACAAACACACGCACGCACAACAACGACAACGACCAGAGCCAAGAGAGCCAGCCATCAGCCTTCTGATAGCGAGTCAGTCAAACATGTGTGTTTTCCTATGGTGGGGGAGAATAAAAATGTTTGAAGAATATTAGAATGTAGCAAAAAAAAAAACAAGCATGCAATGCAAAAACACAAACTTGTTGTAATAAAACAAAAAGGAAACTAAAGAAAATATTAAGAGAACAAAATAACAAAACAACTGCTCAAAGTGAAACCAAAAAAAAAAATAGATATTAACAAAGCTAACACCACTGCTGGTTCGGTGGAATGTTTGTGGCAAAAATTAAAAAAAATAAATAAAACATCAAACAACAGAAATATAAAATAAATAAAATCGAAACATCTAAAATAAAGCAATCCCATTATAAAAATAAAACAACGCGGCTTTTGGCCTAAAGAAGAGAAAAAATGAGATAATTATATAAAAATCAAGAGAATATAATTTAAAAGAAATATATAAAAAAAAGCCTAGAATTACAGGAAAGTGTAAAGTGAAATTATAAAAAATATTCCTTGAAAAATCTATTCTCCAAAAAAAGCGAAAAATTATTGTGAAATTTATAGAAGAAAGTGGCAAAACAAATATATCTCACAAATAGTGCAGTGTATATAAAACCTAACCTTAAATTTTGTATCTGTCTAAAACAAAAAATACCACACCCTTGTGATAAGCAAAAAAAAAAAAAATAAATAAAAGACTTTGATTTGTGTTATAAATTGAAAGCATTTTTTTCGTGAATCAAAAGTCTAAGGTCACCGGGTTAAGGTGGCGTCCTCCAACATAAAAACATTGGAGGCAAAGGCTTTGCGTGGTGCAACATCAATACCTCTTAATACGACAGCAACAAATGCCGCAAGTGATAATCGCCAACAACAACAACAACAAGAATCGTCGTCATACCACCATAGAAAACTATCACATGAGGAAGAGGTTATTATCATTCGCAAAGGCCGGAGAGAACAACAACAACAACAACATCACAAAGACAACAAACCAACAGCAACAACAAGCATAACAAATAAATCAACAATTATTACCGCCAACACCACCATCACCACAGCAACAGCACCAGCACCACCACCAACAACAACTTCACGACCTACAGTAACAACAACAACAGGAACCAGCACATCGGCTAGAATATCTAGTAAACCAAGAACTTCGGTAACCTCATCTTCATCGAACTCATCATCATCTCACAATAATTCCAGCAACTCAAGAAAAAATATTCGCTTACAATTGCCACCACAACAGCAACAACATCATCAAAGTTTACGTTATAAACTTCAACCTTTGGTGCAGCAGCAGCAGCAACAACTACAACAACAGCAACCCATTAAACAGAAAACTTCACCACCACGCTCTCTGTTAGCCACACAGAAATTCACCTCCAAGCAATTGCTCAAAGCAACTACAAAGGTGAAAAAGAAAGCCAAACAGCTGACTTTCGATCACACCAAGTGTTTGATAAATGTAAAAACTACAAGCACCACCGCCACAACAACAACAACGACCCCACCACCCACATTCACAAATACGGGGTCGGGAAAAATCTCTGCCAATTCATTTCGTAAATTCTCCTTACCTACCCATTTACCACAACATTTACCCCATAATCCTTTATCAACAATAAATTCTCCGCCTCTCTTGAAATCGGATCCTTCATTGGCTTTTAATCATCATCACCACCATCATCACATTCAGTATCAGCATAAACAACACCAACAACAACAAAAGCAATTGAAATCAAAATCTAAAACTACGAGACGTTTAACAAAATTCTTAAGGGCTGCCTCTTCAGCATCATCGAATTCACCACATATTAAAGGTAGACGAAAATCATCGGCTGCCTCCATAGTAGAGACCGCCTTAGTGGCGGCTGGTGTTACCTTAACTCCGGCATCGGCATCTTCAGCCTCGGCCACTGAACTTTTGGGTGCTAAAACTCCAACACCAGCCTCACATTGTGGTGATTTTAATTGTGGTGGCATTGGCGGCGGTGGTGGTGGTGGTGGCAGCTCTGGCATTGGTGAAAAAGCAAGTGGTGGAGTTGAAAATTCCGAGTGTGGTGACGAAGTTGACAACGCTAGCTCAACGTGGTGCGGTGGTGGTGTAAATTTTTTGGTGTATATGGTTTGTTCATTCTGCTGTTGTTGTTATAATTTTCGTAATTCACCAACAAGGTAAATATTGAGGGAAAACGTAATTTTGAAGGTTGTTTTTAATAAATTTTTGATATTTATTTACATATTTCTCAATTCGATTTAATTTCACTCAGTTCACTTTACCTTTTAATCGATAAAAAATTTCGGTATTGCATTAGATTGTGTATTTTAGATTTGAATACAAATTTAATGGAATTTTCATTTTGCATTTAAAAAATCGACAAACCGAATTTCTATAATCAACAAATTGGGCTTTTAATTTGTTGACCAATATCGTCTTTGGCAATTTGCAAATCGAATCGATTAGCAGAATTCGAATTGGATGGAAAATGTACATTAGCGTAGCTAGAAAATTTTATTAGGGGGGGGGTATAATTTTATAATAAATAAAATTAATAAACCGAAGTTATAGGTTCAATTAATGTTTTATTTTATAAAAATTAATAAAAAACATAACTAGACAATTAATTTATAAAAAAAGCAACTAAAAGTAGTTCCACACTTTTTTCCATAAAAAAATTGGGTGTTGGCACAACTAAAGAAGTAGTTAATTATTTTAACTAACCAGGAAGTTTAAGAGTTTATAAAATGGTACAAATTTTTCAAATTATGCCGCAAAACTGCTAAATCCTTTCTAGAAAAATTTAATATTTTAATAATTTTTTTTTTTAATATTTTAATAATTTTTGAAAATATTCTAGGACAAATGTTCGGACAAGCGTTATAATGCATTAAAAATTATAAACATTTATAAAAAAAAATTAATCAGGAAACCTCACCTAACCTGGTGGCAACAATTTTTCTGGGGGGGGGGGGGGGTCTAAGCCCCCCAGAACGTAGAACTTTCTAAAGAAATTTCCACTGAGGGAGTGTTTTTATTTATTTAAAGAAAATTGTCAAAATAACCGATGTAGCATGCTCAAAATAAACCCAGCCAACTGCACTCAAATCGATGATTTGATGGTGGCAAAGAAAAAGAGAGATGTTTGTATGAATTTATTTCGGCATAAGCCGGCTATCATAAACCTTTCTTCGGAAGGTTCAAGTGTGGTTCACATTGGGTTTAGCGAACTGCCCGAATTTATTCTGATAATTGGTTGATAGTTTTGCTGCAAGTAGAGGATGCTGATGAGGAATGCGGTAATTCCGAAACGTGCGACCATCCCACCATCTTGCAGTCTATAAGCCTTTGCCCAAATAAATTTGACAAACATTCTTTTCCTCTGTTACCCAGCAAAAAAATTTGGAAGTTCTTCCAAAGAGACAACTTTAAAAACACCTCCAGAAGATGCACTACCAATGACGTTCTTTATTTTAACTACCCAGGAAGTTATTTTAATTCAATTTTTTATATTTTGGTTTTTTCATGCTTTTAATGGGTAATTTTAACTTTTTTGTTTCAAATACGTTAAAAACGGAGTAAGAATTCATAAAATGGTACAAATCATTTAAAGTTGGTCGAAAAAAATGCTAAATCCAATCTGAAAAAATTGTGAATTTTTTAAAATATTTGAGGTCAAACGTTTCCGACAATCATTAGTATGCATTAAAAATTATAAAAATTATTTATTTGACAAAATATCACAGAATTTTTTAATTTACCTCCAAAACATTGAATTCGGATTACACCTAAAGAAGTGATGCAAATTCAGTGCAACGGCTGTTGAAATGGAGGACTTCCGTCCTATGACAATCCCATGTTAAATTCATCGCTTCTGCGTCAATTTTGCACAACTTCCGGATCCAAAAAGAACATTTTCATTATTTTTTGGCGACGCTTTTTTTGCTGGGTAGTTAAGCTACTCTTGTAGTTTAGTCAACACAATGGTTTTAAAGCTGAGATCAAAACAAAAAATATGATTACAGTACAAACCAACAATAAAAAACAAAACACGAAAATTTTATTTCTATAGAAAATTTTCTTAAAATTTTATTTTTATAGAAAATTATGTTTCTGTAGAAAATTTTGTTAAAATTTTATTTCTTAAGAAAATTTTAAAAATATATTTCTTTAGAAAATGTTGTCAAAATCTTATTCCTATAGAAAATTTTGACAAAATTTTATTTCTATAGAAAATTTTGTCAAAATTTAATTTCTATTGAAAATTATTACAACATTTTAGTTCTATAGAAAATTTTGTTAAAATTTTATTTTATTTATTTTAAATCTATCGAAAATTTTGTCAACATTTGATTTCTATGGAAAATATTGTCAACATTTTATTTCTATAGAAAATTTTGTCAAAATTTAATTTCTATTGAAAATTATATCAAAAGTTTAGTTCTATAGAAAATTTTATCAAAATTCCATTTCTATAGAATTTCTTTCGAAAATTTTGTTAAAATTTTATTTCTTTAGAAAATTTTGTTAAAATGTTATTTCTATAGAAAATTTTGTCATGAATTTTATATCTATCGAAAATTTTGTCACGAATTTTATATCTATCGAAAATTTTGTCAAAATTTGATTTCTATGGAAAATTTTGTCAAGACTTTATTTCTATAGAAAATTTTGTCAAAATTTAATTTCTATTGAAAATTATATCACAATTTAATTTCTATAGAAAATTTTATCAAAATTATATTTCTATAGACAGTTTTGTTAAAATTTTATTTCTTTAGAAAATTTTGTCAAAATTTTAGTTCTATAGAAAATTTTGTCAAAATTGTATTTCTTTAGAAAATTTTTGTCAACATTTTATTTTTAGAGAAATTTTTTGTCAAAATTTTAGTTCTATAGAAAATTTTGTTAAAATTTTATTCCTATAGAAAACTTTGTTAAACTTTTATTTCTATAGAAAATTTTGTTAAAATTTTATTTCTATAGAAAATTTTGTTAAAATTTTATTTCTATAGAAAATTTTGTCAAAATTTTATTTCTATAGAAAATTTTGTCAAAATTTTAGTTCTATAGAAAATTTTTGTCAAAATTTTATTTTTAGAGATTTTTTTTGTCAAAATTTTAGTTCTATAGAAAACTTTGTTAAACTTTTATATCTATAGAGAATTTTGTTAAAATTTTATTTCTATAGAAAATTTTGTTAAAATTTTATTTCTATAAAAAATTTTGTCAAAATTTTATTTCTATAGAAAATTTTGTCAAAATTTTAGTTCTATAGAAAATTTTTGTCAAAATTTTAGTTCTATAGAAAATTTTGTAAAAATTTTATTTCTATAGAAAACTTTGTTAAACTTTTATTTCTATAGAAAATTTTGTTAAAATTTTATTTCTATAGAAAATTTTATTAAAATTTTATTTCTATAGAAAATTATGTTTCTGTAGAAAATTTTGTCAAATTTTTATTTCTTTAGAAAATGTTAAAATTATATTTCTTCAGAAAATTTTGTCAAACTATTATTCCTATAGAAAATTTTGTCAAAATTTTATTTCTATAGAAAATTTTGTCAAAATTTAATTTCTTTTGAAAATTATATCAACATTTTAGTTCTATAGAAAATTTTGTCAAAATTTTATTTCTATAGAAAATATTGTCACGAATTTTATATCTATCGAAAATTTTGTCAAAATTTGATTTATATAGAAAATTTTGTCAAAATTTAATTTCTATAGAAAATTTTGTCAAAATTTAATTTGTATTGAAAATTATATCAAAATTCTATTTCTATAGAAAATTTTATCAAAATTCTATTTCTATAGAAAATTTTGTTAAAATTTTATTTCTTTCGAAAATTTTGTTAAATTTTATTTCTTTAGAAAATTTTGTCAAAATTTAATTTCTATTGAAAATTTTGTTAAAATTTTATTTATATAGAAAATTTTGTTAAAATTTTATTTCTATAGAAAAATTTGTCAAAATTTAATTTCTATTGAAAATTATATCAAAATTTTAGTTCTATAGAAAATTTTATCAAAATTCTATTTCTATAGAAAATTTTGTTAAAATTTTATTTCTTTCGAAAATTTTGTTAAAATTTTATTTCTTTCGAAAATTTTGTTAAAATTTTATTTCTTTAGAAAATTTTGTTAAAAATTTATTTCTATAGAAAATTTTGTCATGAATTTTATATCTATCGAAAATTTTGTCACGAATTTTATATCTATCGAAAATTTTGTCCAAATTTTATTTCTATAGAAAACTTTGTTAAACTTTTATTTCTATAGAAAATTTTGTTAAAATTTTATTTCTATAGAAAATTTTATTAAAATTTTATTTCTATAGAAAATTATGTTTCTGTAGAAAATTTTGTCAAATTTTTATTTCTTTAGAAAATGTTAAAATTATATTTCTTCAGAAAATTTTGTCAAACTATTATTCCTATAGAAAATTTTGTCAAAATTTTATTTCTATAGAAAATTTTGTCAAAATTTAATTTCTTTTGAAAATTATATCAACATTTTAGTTCTATAGAAAATTTTGTCAAAATTTTATTTCTATAGAAAATATTGTCACGAATTTTATATCTATCGAAAATTTTGTCAAAATTTGATTTATATAGAAAATTTTGTCAAAATTTAATTTCTATAGAAAATTTTGTCAAAATTTAATTTGTATTGAAAATTATATCAAAATTCTATTTCTATAGAAAATTTTATCAAAATTCTATTTCTATAGAAAATTTTGTTAAAATTTTATTTCTTTCGAAAATTTTGTTAAATTTTATTTCTTTAGAAAATTTTGTCAAAATTTAATTTCTATTGAAAATTTTGTTAAAATTTTATTTATATAGAAAATTTTGTTAAAATTTTATTTCTATAGAAAAATTTGTCAAAATTTAATTTCTATTGAAAATTATATCAAAATTTTAGTTCTATAGAAAATTTTATCAAAATTCTATTTCTATAGAAAATTTTGTTAAAATTTTATTTCTTTCGAAAATTTTGTTAAAATTTTATTTCTTTCGAAAATTTTGTTAAAATTTTATTTCTTTAGAAAATTTTGTTAAAAATTTATTTCTATAGAAAATTTTGTCATGAATTTTATATCTATCGAAAATTTTGTCACGAATTTTATATCTATCGAAAATTTTGTCCAAATTTTATTTCTATAGAAAATATTGTCACGAATTTTATGTCTATGGAAAATTTTGTCAAAATTTAATTTCTATTGAAAATTATATCAAAATTTTAGGTCTATAGAAAATTTTATCGAAATTCTATTTCTATAAAAATTTTGTTAAAATTTTATTTCTTTAGAAAATTTTGTTAAAATTTTATTTCTAAGAAAATTTTGTCATGAATTTTATATCTATCGAAAATTTTGTCAAGAATTTTATATCTATAGAAAATTTTGTCAAAATTTTATTTCTATAGAAAATTTTGTCAACATTTGATTTCTATGGAAAATTTTGTCAAGACTTTATTTCTATAGAAAATTTTGTCAAAAATTAATTTCTATTGAAAATTGTATCACAATTTTAGTTCGATAGAAAATTTTGTTAAAATTTTATTTCTATAGAAAATTTTGTTAAAATTTGATTTCTACAGAAAATTTTTTCAAAATTTATTTCTTCTCTAGAGTCGACCCATTAATCAAATAAATGAGAAAATATCATATTTGTTTACTAAAATTAAACAAATGCACTGAATCAAATAGCTCATTATATTTTATAAAAACCGCACAATAATATAAATAAAAACAAATTAAATTACATATAAAAGTAATGACATTCCATTCCATTGTCAACATTTTATTTCTATAGAAAATTTTGTCAAAATTTTATTGCTACAGAAAATTTTGCTAAATTTTATTTCTTTGGAACTTTTTGTCAAAATTTGATTTCTATAGAAAGTTTTATCAAAATTTTATTTCTATAGAAAATTTTTGTCAAAATTTTACTTCTATAGTTTTTTTTTAATTTTATTTTTATAGAAAATTTTGTTAAAATTGTATTTCTATAGAAAATTTTGTTAAATTTTATTTCTTTTCTAGAAAATTTTATAAATTTTTTTTCCGATAGAAAATTCTGCCAAAATTTTATTTCTAGAGGAAATTTTGTAAATTTTTTTTAGAAAATTTTAAAATTTTATTTCTATAGAAAATTTTGTCCGAAATTTATTTCTATAGAATTTTTATCAACATTTTATTTCTATAGAAAATTTTGTCAAATAGAAATTTTATCAAAATTTTATTTCTATAGAAAATTCTGTAAAATTTTTTTCTATAGAAAATTTTTGTAAATTTTTCATATTCAACATACGTCTATGGAACTCACTTCCATAGAATTAGCAAACAATTAGCAATGCTAACACATTTAAAATAAAATTAAATAATTTCTCTCTCAGTAAATAATACATTCTTACTTGTTTGTTAATTTATTAATATTTTATATATTTTTGTACTAATTAAATATAGTAATAATTAAATAAAATAAAAATTGTTCTGATTACGATTTTGAAAAAAATTTTAAAAATTCATTATTTTTAAATTTTTATTTTATTATTTACTAATTGACAACATAGGTAATATTTTCTCTGCCCACACCCTTAAACACAGTAGTACTTTATGGTGTAATAATATTTTTATTAAATATATAAATAACCTTTGTTTTTTCTTTCTAATTACAGGTATGTACAATTAAATGTAATTACTTTTACATTCGTATTACGAGGGGTTTATATGGTATGTATAATATTATGTAGCTGGAATTTCCGACAATAATATTTATAAAAATTGAAATTTCTTCATATGCAAAACATAATCAGGAAATTTTTCTCAGTGCGATCAGATTAAATTCCTTTTCAAATCTCTATTTTTTTTTTTTGTTTCTTTTACTCTATATTAGGCATCGATATTATGGCAAATAGTCAAGTCCATATGCTATATTTGGTTGTTTTATTGTGGTTTATTTATTTTAGCTTTACGGCTCACAGACCAAACCAAAAATACTCGTATATCTGTATGTATGTTATGTATGTTCTCATGAACATTGGTCAAACTTCAGAGAAGGAGTGGTGTCTGTTAGTCTATTTCGTATACTGTTGCTCTTTAGCAAACACATACATATCTATGGCAAATATGTTAACTCCTGACTTATCCACCACCTCCCCCACCTTCTGACCACCTGCTAGGAGATTATAATATTCAAATATACTAATGCTCGTGAGATCTTCGGTTTCGTGTTTGTTTTGTTAGTGTTGTTGTTGTTGTTGGTGTGGGGAACACGATTGCTAATAAAGTTTGTGCGTACGTATTTTTTTGGTTAATCTTAGGCATTTTTTATTCGTTTATTAGTTAACATATCGATGGCATTAGTGACTGATTAATCCTTGCATATTAAATGTATATTGATTATTATTATCTCATATATGATCTGATTTATAATATTTTCAATGGCAGGTATATACAAAAAAAAAATAGATGGGATCTATTTTCGTTGTGAAGATTATTGCAACAAGAGAATGTAGTAGTGATTACAGGAGGCAAGAAATTAACCAGAGTTATCAGACATTGCTTTCTTTTGGAACTAGAATCAAGTCGTTCATTAAAGAAATGGTAAAATAAATGAAATGAAATAAAATAAAATAAAATAAAATACAATAAAATACAATAAAATACAATAAAATAAAATAAAATAAAATAAAATAAAATAAAATAAAATAAAATAGCATACAGTGAAACCTCTCAAACTTGGCCACTTTGAAAACCTCCTAAATGTGGACAGTTGTCTGGGGACGTTTGTTATATTAACACATTAAAATTAACCACCTCCCAAATGTGGACAAAATTTTGGGACCATGAGTGTTTACATTTAAGAGAATTCACTGCATTTGTTTGTTAAATTTAACCAAGTGTGTATATTCAGCCTGAAGTTCAGTAACAGTGATGCCAATTTGGCTTTTTCCCGCTAGGTCGCTTTTTTTTCTTTTTAAGTCGTATAGGGATAAAAATAGGCATTTAGTTTTGGGTCTTTTTGTGGGGGTTTTTTTTCTCAACATTTGCAGCAAAAATTTGCAAAGTCCCTATTTTTTAATTGTTTTTCTGGCGTTTTGGAGAAAATGAACTATTTCCAGAAAAAAGTTAAATTTTTAGACATTTTACCTTTTTTCTTGTTGATGCAATTCTCGTAACTCTCTTCGGTAATACGAAGATTGCCTTATATATTTTGGGACAAAGAGAACAAAAACAATTATTAATTGCAGAAAATCGCTTAATTACTTTAAAAAAATATTGTCCACTAAGATCACTTGATGGGGAATATACAATTTTGTATGTGTTGTCGAAACACTTTTACCACTCTGATTGGTGTATCTCCATTCTGATGCATTCTGAACGCATCAACTGCTTCTTCAGGTGTCGCAAAAACTTTGACCTCTAATTTTGTTTTTTTATACCCTCCATCATAGGATGGGGGTATATTAACTTTGTCATTCCGTTTGTAACACATCGAAATATTGCTCTAAGACCCCATAAAGTATATATATTCTGGGTCGTGGTGAAATTCTGAGTCGATCTAAGCATGTCCGTCCGTCCGTCCGTCCGTCCGTCCGTCCGTCCGTCCGTCTGTTGAAATCACGCTAACTTCCGAACAAAACAAGCTATCGACTTGAAACTTGGCACAAGTAGTTGTTATCGATGTAGGTCGGATGGTATTGAAAATGGGCCATATCGGTCCACTTTTACGTATAGCCCCCATATAAAGGGACCTTCAGATTTGGCTTGTGGAGCCTCTAATAGAAGCATATTTCATCCGATCGGGCTGAAATTTGGTATATGGTGTTGGTATATGGTCTCTAACAACCATGCAAAAATTGGTCCATATCGGTCCATAATTATATATAGCCCCCATATAAACCGATCCCCAGATTTGGCTTGTGGAGCCTCTAAGAGAAGCATATTTCATCCGATCCGGCTGAAATTTGGTACATGGTGTTGGTAGATGGTCTCTAACAATCATGCAAAAATTTGTCCACATCGGTCCATAATTATATATAGCCCCCATATAAACCGATCCCCAGATTTGGCTTGTGGAGCCTCTAAGAGAAGCATATTTCATCCGATCCAGCTGAAATTTGGTACATGGTGTTGCTAGATGGTCTTTAACAATCGTGCAAAAATTGGTCCACATCGGTTCATAATTATATATAGCCCCCATATAAACCGATCCCCAGATTTGGCTTGCGAAGCCTCAAAGAGAAGCAAATTTCATCCGATCCGGCTAAAATTTGGTACATGATGTTGGTATATGGTCTTTAACAACCATGCAAAAATTGGTCCACATCGGTCCATAATTATATATAGACCCCATATAAACCGATCTCCAAATTTGGCTTGCGAAGCCTCAAAGAGAAGCAAATTGCATCCGATCCGGCTGAAATTTGGTACATGATGTTGGTATATGGTCTTTAAGAACCATGCAAAAATTGGTCCACATCGGTCCATAATTATATATGGACCCCATATAAACCGATCTCCTGATTTGGCTTGCGAAGCCTCAAAGAGAAGCAAATTGCATCCGATCCGCCTGAAATTTGGTACATGGTATTGGTATATGGTCTCTAACAACTGTGCAAAAATTGTTCCACATCGGTTCATAATTATATATAGCCCCCATATAAGCCGATCCCCAGATTAGGCTTGCGAAGTCTCCAAGAGAAGCAAATTTCATCTAATCCGGTTGTAATTTTGAACATGGTGTTAGTATATGATCTTTAACAACCGTGCCAGAATTGGTCCATATCGGTCCATAATTATATATAGCCCCCATATAAAACGTTCTCCAGATTTGACCTCCGGAGCCTCTTGGAGGAGCAAAATTCATCCGATCCGGTTCAAATTAGGAACGTGGTGTTAGTATATGGTCGCTAACAACCATACAACAATTGGTCCAATCACACAAAAATTGGTCCATATCGGTTCATAATCATGGTTGCCACTAGAGCCAAAAATAATCTACCAAAATTTTATTTCTATAGAAAATTTTGTCAAAATTTTATTTCTATAGAAAATTTTGTCAAAATTTTATTCGTTTCATAATGAAATGTTCATCATCGTCAAAATTTTATTTCTATAGAAAATTTTGTCTAAATTTTATTTCTATAGAAAATTTTGTTCAAATGTTATTCGGTTCATAATCATGGTTGCCGCTCGAGCCAAAAATAATCTACCAAGATTTTATTTCTATAGACAATTTTGTCAAAAGTTTATTTCTATAGAAAATTTTGTTACAATTTTATTGCTGTAGAAATTTTTGTCAAAATTTTCTTTCTATAGAAAATTTTGTGAAAATTTTTATTTCTATAGAAAATTTTGTGAAAATTTTATTTCTATAGAAAATTTTATTTCTGTAGAAAATTTTGTCAAAATTTTATGTTTACTTTGTCAAACTGAATTATATACGTATTGGATCGATTTCATATACACCACGTTTGGACTTACATACAATTTAGAAGATGGTGTTAGGAGGTTTTAAGATACCTTGCCATCGGCAAGCGTTACCGCAACTTAAGTAATTCGATTGTGGATGGCAGTGTTTAGAAGAAGTTTCTACGCAATCCATGATGGAGGGTACATAAGCTTCGGCCTGGCCGAACTTACGGCCGTATATACTTGTTTTTTTTTTTTTTTGTATTTTTTATACCCTGCGCCACACTGTGGAACAGGGTGTTATAAGTTAGTGCATATGTTTGCAACACCCAGAAGAAGACGAGATAGACACATGGTGTCTTTGGCAAAAATGCTCAGGGTGGGCTCCTGAGTCGATATAGCCATGTCCGTCTGTCCGTGAACACATTTTTGTAATCAAAGTCTAGGTCGCAGTTTTGATCCAATCGACTTCAAATTTGGCACAAGTATGTGTTTTGGCTCAGAATAGAACCCTATTGATTTTGGAAGAAATCGGTTCAGATTTAGATATAGCTCCCATATATATATTTCGCCCGATATGGACTTATATGGCCCCAGGAGCCAGAGTTTTACCCTAATTTGCTTAAAATTCTGCACAAGAAGAACAATTAGTACTATAGTCAAGTGTGCCAAATTTTATTGTAATCGGTTCAGATTTAGATATAGCTCCCATATATATCGTTCGCCCGATTTACACTTATATGACCACAGAGGCCAATTTTTTGCTCCGATTTAGTTGAAATTTTGCACATGGAGTAGAATTAGCATTATAGCTATGCGTGCCAAATTTGGTTGAAATCGTTTCAGATTTAGATATAGCTCCAATATATAGCTTTCGCCCGATTTACACTCATATGACCACAGAGGCCAATTTTTTGCTCCGATTTAGTTGAAATTTTGCACAGGGAGTAGAATTAGCATTGTAGCAATACGTGCCAAATTTGGTTGAAATCGTTTCAGATTTAGATATAGCTCCAATATATAGCTTTCGCCCGATTTACACTCATATGACCACAGAGGCCAATTTTTTGCTCCGATTTAGTTGAAATTTTGCACAGGGAGTAGAATTAGCATTGTAGCTACGCGTGCCAAATTTGGTTGAAATTGGTTCAGATTTAGATATAGCTCCAATATATAGCTTTCGCTCGATTTACACTCATATGACCACAGTGGCCAATCTTTTACTCCGATTTAATTGAAATTTTGCACAGGGAGTAGAATTAGCATTGTAGCTATGCGTGCCAAATTTGAAATCGGTTCAGATTTAGATATAGCTCCAATATATAGCTTTCGCCCGATTTACACTCATATGACCACAGAGGCCAATTTTTTGCTCCGATTTAGTTGAAATTTTGCACAGGGAGTAGAATTAGCATTGTAGCTACGCGTGCCAAATTTGGTTGAAATTGGTTCAGATTTAGATATAGCTCCCATATATATGTTTTTCTGATTTCGACAAAAATGGTCGAAATACCAACATTTTCCTTGTAAAATCGCCATTGCTTAGTCGAAAACTAGTAAAAATGACTCTACTTTTCCTAAACTTCTAATACATATATATCGAGCGATAAATCATAACTAAACTTTTGCGAAGTTTCCTTAAAATTGCTTCAGATTTAAATGTTTCCCATATTTTTTTTACTAACATTGTGTTCCATCCTAGTGCATTAGCAGACTTAAATTTTGAGTCTATAAATTTTGTAGAAGTCTATCAAATTCTGTCCAGATCGAGTGATACTTAAATGTATGTATTTGGGACAAACCTTTATATATAGCCCCCAACACATTTGACGGATGTGATATGGTATCGAAATTTTAGATCTACAGAGTGGTGCAGGGTATAATATAGTCGGCCCCGCCCGACTTTAGACTTTCCTTACTTGTTTTTTACTAACATTGTGTTCCACCCTAGTGCATTAGCCGACTTAAATTTTAAGTCTATATATTTTGTAGAAGTCTATCAAATTCTGTCCAGATCGAGTGATATTTGAATGTATGTATTTGGGGCAAACCTTTATATATAGCCCCCAACACATTTGACGGATGTGATATGGTATCGAAAATTTAGATCTACAAAGTGGTGCAGGGTATAATATAGTCGGCCCCGTCCAACTTTAGACTTTCCTTACTTGTTTTTTTTTATGTACGGGAATAAAAAGAAGTCTTTCGGTGCCAAGTCAGTTCTATACGGCGGCTGACCCAACGATGGTATTTTTTTTTTGACAAATCGACACAAATCGTTTTTAAGCGATTGATAATTTTTGTGGGATTCAAAGCGAACAATTTTTTTTTGACGGTCAAATGTTCATGCAACGGCCGGTATTAAGTTGGCATTATCGATTTAGAACAGCCATTTTTCGCGGTTACTTTTTTTTTAAATTATTTATGTTTACCAAAAATTGTTGCTTTGGATCATTCTCCACCAAATTATAATAAAATTTGTAAAATGTTATTTTACTTTTATAGATTTAGTTTTGATTTTAGTGGCTAAACAATCTTGCAATATCAGCTGGCACACAACATGAATGGTCCAAATGATTTTGGACGACCTTCATGAAATTCGTCTTGGAGTGAACTACTACCTAAGAGGAATTCACCATGCTATCGATAAACACTGTTCCTTGACGGACGGTATTACCGTTGTGCCACTTTAGTGGCAAGCGGGCATACTTTTGTGCCACTAAATGTGATACTTTTTACATTTTTGTGCCACCTTTTCGTCATACTATGCCTCTTTTTAATAGCATTTATTTTTTATACATTGTGACCCCTAGTCTTAACAAATAATCGAGTTTACCATTCAAATACTATATTTGTGAACAATTTCCGAAAAAAATTTCCGCCAAAAAGTATGCAAAATTGTCTACATTAGATAAACTGGTATGGTACAGTAGATAACCAAGGTATGATTGTAAATGAAAGGGATATAAAATAATTGTTAGGTTGGTTAGGATCTAAATTAAAATAAGTATTTCACAGTTCTACATAAAATAGGATTATTTTTTAATTTTTATTTATCAAAAAGTGTGCCCCGATTTATGCCACATTTATTTATGCAGTGTGCCTTTTTTTGCGAGTACCACTTTTTTGCGCCAATTTTTGGTACATTTCAATAGTAGAATTGCCCAATTCCACCAAATAAAATGCAACCCTCGTGGTATTGATTCAATAACAAAAATTATTGATATAATTATTTTTTGTAAGTAATTTTTAAATTCAATTAAGATTTTATTTCCAAAAATTATTGGTGATATTTTGTTTTCTGTAGGATTTCGAACTCTTCATTTTCTGCAAAAGGATTAACATTTACTCCTTAACATATTTCGTGATATTCTAGGCATTCATTACTCAAATTCCATCATTTTAGTATCTTGACTATCATGTCAAATGTTTGCAGTTAATGTCATGAGTTTTTTTTTACTTTCTTATGCTAACTGAGACCTTATTAACCTGCGATCATCAAGTGAAACTTTTTTCATTAGTTTCTCGGTTTTAAACTTTCTTTTATGAAGTCCCCTCATAAATTCTTCAAGAAACATTTTTGACAGCTGTCAAAACTACAAAATAAAAATAACAAGCAATTAAACCGCAAAGTAATGTTGTAAAACGTAACAGAAGATTAATAAACATTTCGAAGAACTGAGAACACATACAATTCTTTAAGGACGAGTATTGAAATAATGCAAAAGTTTAAATATTTATTTGTTTTTAATTAAGGAAACCCACAAAGAAAATGTGGAGGAGAAATCTATAATAGAAATGTGATACATAGTGAAATAGTCATAGGTCATGGGGAAAAATAATATCTCTCAAAATGTTCCTGAAAGTCTTTGCATAAGCTATGATACTCTTCAAGGGTGTTTGTCTCTCTATTACTCTTCATCATTAAATAAACAGAAATGTCAAACACCTCAAAACAACAACAGCAGCACCAACATTTTTGACAGTTTACATGATAGATGACAAGATGTAAAATGAAATTTCTCAAACGCATGTAGAGAATGAGAATAAATTACATTAGCTGTCTTTTAATCATTTTTGGGGGTTGTGGATACATAACCGAAGAAAAACCAAAAGCATCTATGGTCAAGTGAAACTGTCAAATAATTTGACATTTTCCTTTTTATCTCAATGTCTTGCGTGTGTGTATCTAGGGGCGAAAAATCAACAAACCATGGAAGGTTATAAACATGGTCACAAAGTCATAGGAAATAACATGAGAGAGATGAAAAAAACACAAATCAAAACAAAACAAAATGCCAAAAAAAATATATAGAATAGGGACAATCTGAAGCATGCGCTTTAAGGGTTTTCTCTAAAAAATGAGTAACACGAGAGATAGACTCTAGTTGCTAAAGCTAGCGGCAAACAAATGCTGCAACCACAGCAAAGGGTATTTATTTCCCTATATTAAGAGAAATTTCCTTTATATCACAAATTTCTTGGCTTAATTTACATGTGTTGTTTACATGTTTACCAAACTATGAAACTAAAAAAACGTTGTTTTTCACATTAAATACCTCTCTCGTGTTTATATATTTCATATGTCTCTCCTAACGGCAATTTTGAGTTGTTTGTTTTTGTTTATTTTCTTGGAGATCTCAGAGACCTAATGGAACCAAATAGAATGCCGCCGATTTATTTTGTTCTCTCTCACTCTCTATTTCTCCCTAATTGTACTCCCCAATGAGCTTGAGTATGGTTGTATGGGTACACATGTTTCATTTACCCTTGCTTTACACTTGGGGACTTATTCATATGACGCTAACAGAGTAATGCCATCACTGTTGGCGCCTCAGTGTATGTTGGCTTGCTGTTATTTACACCCCCTCGTAATAATAAGCTTTGCCTATGGTAAATGTTATTTACGTGGGGGCTCTGCCAGCAGAACTTCTCTCCCCATATGTTATGGACTTTATATCTCTCACTCTCCCAAACTAACTCTCTTCGTTGGGGAATATTTTGTTTTTTCCCTTCGCTACTAATGTGAGCAAGAGAGCAAGGGCGAGAGTCTTTATATTTTCATATAACTTCGCCAAGCGGTTCGTGATTTTTCAACGTTGTTTTTTCTTCTTCTTTACGTTTCGTTTCTTCTTCTGTGTGTTGTGTGTGCGCTTTGTGTTCTGCAATGCCTTCTGTGTGTCTCGCCTCTCGTCTAGCAGACGAAAAAAATAAAGGCACATTACCTAAAGAAATTTTAGTTAAAAGTGATTAAATAATGATTTAGATGAGAAGAAAAATTTATAAAAATTACAACGCTAGAATGAAAGTGAAAAATATATGGTAAATTTCTTGCAAAACCTACTAGCGAATAGATTTTTCCAATGAAAATTAACAAAAAAAAAAACCCTCTCGAAATTGCCGTCGTGCGGTCTAAGTGAAAAAAAAATAATTTTTTTTCTCGTTGAATTAAGCGTCCAGCAACAGTGTTGTGTGTTGAGAACCGTCTCTATAAAGAACACATATGAAAAAGAATAGAATAGAATGGTTTGTCAGTCGGTTTAACTATCGGTCGTTTGGTCGTTCGGTCGGTCACATATAGCTAAAATAGAGGAAATAACACAAGAGGAATCACACATATCAAGAAGAGAAAGGGGAAGAAAACAATGTGTTTAGCTTGAAAAAAAAAGAAACAATAAAAACAAAACGTAGTGCAAAAAGTTATAAAAAAAATAATAACACAATAGTGAAAAAAAATTATCCCCATAAAAACAAAACACAGCTATCTTCCTTATCCGGTTCTCTAAGTGAAAGTGTCTACACCCCCCTCCCACCTGCTTTCATCATCTATACGAATGAAAAGGTGCTAAAACCAAATAAAAAAAAGTGTGTCAATCCTTTGAACCATTGCAGAGAAAGTTTTCCTTCGTATTATGGTTTTTTGAAAACTGGACTAATTAATTAACTAATCCCTAAAAAGCTTTCCTAAAGTTTTTCTTTTTTTTTGCGCAAATCCTATCTCCTATAAATTCCCAACAAATTCAAATGAAATCTAAAACTTAATTACCCAACACAACCCTTAAACCTCCCTCCCTTTTCCATATGCAACAACAACACAATACATACTAACGAAAATCTCAAGCCTCTTACTCTCAATGCCTGTGCTCACCCATCATTGCTTCTCCAGCTTAGTTGTTGTGTGGTAGTTACACTAGTTTACAAATTCTCGTTTTAATCTATACATTGGTTGGAATAAAGCAAAATAGTTTTGTTATGCGTAAGCACAGTTGCCATGTATTTTTATTTTGAAAATTTAGTGCCATTTAAAAAAGTGGCGAAACCGATAGTGAAGGCGGATTACTGACCTCAAATAATCTTGACAAAAAAAAATCGATTTAAGGCTTTAGAAGTAGAATGTAGGTCACAGTGGTGCATTATTCTGGCAAAGTCCCCCTATAGCCCGATCTACCGATATGACTTCTTGAGGAAATATACAGAGAAAAAGTAAACAGGTTTAAGCTAAAAATGAAATATAGGCCCATATCGGTCTATAATTCTATATTTGGCCCAAATAAACCTATTCCAAGATTTGTCTTACGGAGCTCCCTGGAACCGTTTTAACTTTTGTACGTGATATTTTTATGCGCTCTCTAACAACCATTCAATTTGCTAAAATTAGTTCATTTCGGTTAATAAAATGACTGCGATCTGAAGAGGTCAATATATTTACATATTTATTCCACTATTTTTTTTATCGAAATTAAATTGTGTATAGGAATAAAATTGTGACAAAAGTTCTAAAGAAAAAAATTGACAAAAATTTCTATGGAAATACAATTTTGACAAAATTTTCTAGAGAAATAAAATATTGACAAAATTTTCTATAGAAATAAAACTTTGACAAAATTTTCTATAGAAATAAAACTTTGACAAAAGTTTCAATAGAAATAAAATTTTGACAAAATTTTCTATAGAAATAAAATTTTGACAGAATTTTTTATAGAAATAAAATTTTGACAAAATTTTCTATGGAAATAAAATTTTGACAAAATTTTCTATGGTAATAAATTTTTGACAAAATTTTCTATGGTAATAAAATTTTAACAAAATTTTCTATGGAAATTAAAATTTGACAAAAGTTGCTATAGAAATAAAATTTTGACAAAATTTTTTATAGAAATAAAATTTTGACAAAATTTTCTATAGAAATAAAATTTTGACAGAATTTTTTATAGAAATAAAATTTTGACAGAATTTTTTATAGAAATAAAATTGTGACAAACGTGCCTATAGATATACAATTTTGACAAAATTTTTTATAGAAATAAAATTTTGACAAAATTTTGTATAGAAATAAAATTTTGACAAAATTTTCTATGGAAATAAAATTTGGACAAAATTTTCTATGCTAATAAAATTTTGACAAAATTTTCTATGGTAATAAAATTTTAACAAAATTTTATATGGAAATAAAATTTTGACAATATTTTCTATGGTGATAAAATTTTGACAAACGTGTCTATAGAAATACATTTTTGACAAAATTTTCTATGGAAATAAAATTTTGACAAAATTTTCTATGGAAATAAAATTTTGACAAAATTTTCTATGGAAATAAAATGTTGACAAAATTTTCTATGGTAATAAAATTTTGACAAAATTTTATATGGAAGTAAAATTTTGACAAAAATTGCTATACAAATAAAATTTTGACAAAATTTTTTATAGAAATAAAATGTTGACAAAATTTTCTATAGAAATAAAATTTTGACAAAATTTTGTATAGAAATAAAATTTTGACAAAATTTTCTATGGAAATAAAATTTGGACAAAATTTTCTATGGTAATAAAATTTTGACAAAATTGTCTATGGTAATAAAATTTTGACAAAATTTTCTATGGAAATTAAATTTTGACAAACGTGCCTATAGATATAAAATTTTGACAAAATTTTTTATAGAAATAAAATTTTGACAAAATTTTGTATAGAAATAAAATTTTGACAAAATTTTCTATGGAAATAAAATTTGGACAAAATTTTCTATGGTAATAACATTTTGACAAAATTTTCTATGGTAATAAAATTTTAACAAAATTTTCTATGGAAATAAAATTTTGACAAACGTGCCTATAGAAATAAAATTTTGACAAAATTTTCTATAGAAATACAATTTGGACAATATTTTCTATAGAAATAAAATTTTGACAAACGTGTCTATAGAAATAAATTTTTGACAAAATTTTCTATGGAAATAAAATTTTGACAAAATTTTCTATGGAAATAAAATTTTGACAAAATTTTCTATGGAAATAAAATTTTGACAAAATTTTCTATGGTAATAAAATTTTAACAAAATTTTATATGGAAATGAAATTTTGACAAAAGTTGCTATAGAAATAAAATTTTGACAAACTTGTCTATAGAAATAAAATTTTGACAAGATTTTCTATAGAAATAGGATTTTTTTCAATTTTGGGATTATTTGTTTGGCTTGAGGTCATGGACTAATGAAAAATGCTGGTGTTAATGTTTTTCATTTCTTTTTATTGAAATATTGCTGTTCTCGGATATTTCGATACACCATCGGTGATCATCTTCAGCGAGATATTATCTATAAATTGTAATAATTTAAATATTTTACAATATTAACTTTAACAACGTTTTGAAACAAAAATATAACATTAATTATATTTACATTTTACAAAGTAATAGACTTTCTCCTTACAATGCTTATGTCTAACTGATTTATTATCTTAATTGTGTTTGCGATTTTGTATTAGATTTCTGTAAATCTGTGCACAGTGGTCTGTGTCGGCTTTGAAGTTGATGCGTTCCTCAGGGAGAGTATTTATTATGTAGCATCTCCAATGTATATCTCCTCCTAGTATTCTCTTCCATCGTCAGTATTTGAACATTTTTGAAGTTTGGTATGTGTCCTGTTGTTTTGCAATGTGCTGCAAGGGCCGTTTTTTGTTCTAAGGCTTGTCTTTCATCTTTTGGTCGGATTTGTGGGCAGAAAGTCTTGTTTTTAATTGGGTTTTAGTGGTGCCAACATAAGCCATCGGACATGGATTGTTTTCATCCCCATCGCATTTTATTTTATATACTACATTTGATTTATCTTCCAGTTTTATCTTAGTCTTAGTTTTGCTGAAAAGGTCATATATCGTTTTGACAAAATTTTCTATACAAATAAAAGGGGATACTTAAGATTCTGTCTGGCCAAACTTTCTGCCGCATTTACATGTCTTGTAATAATTGGCATAATTTTATCGTGTTCTTAAAATATTGCATTCATTATACATTACTTCCTACCGAATGTAGCTCTGTTAAGTAGGTCATTATTATGTACTTTGCAGAGATCTGTTAAAGCTATGACCTAATTAGCAGATCTATATTCAGTATAAATGCAATGTTAATTTTAATTTTTATTTTAAAGTTAATTTTGTTTTGTGGTTGTGGTCATGGACTTTTTTTTAATATTATCAAAATTTTATATTCCTCGTGAGATATAAAAGATAAATATCTCAGTGGTAGAACTTCAAAACAATTATCAAACAGTTAGTAACATCGAATTTGGATAAAAATTTGTCTTTGTTCGACAGTTTTGAAAACTGAAATAATTGTTACTGAGTTGATTGAAATATCTCAAATTCAGGCTGTCATAAATCGGTTAGGATATTTATATGCCTTAAACATTTGTTTCATCATCAAATTGGTTTGTAATCTAGTGTTTCTTGGTGTATTACGCCAATTTAATATCACCCATATTTCTTATTCCACAGACCCCCAAACCCATAATACCCGGCTCGATCTGTGCGGCCTCGAAAACATAAACTCGTTAAACAACAGCAACAACAAATCGCACTTTTCGTCAAGTCCTCAGTTTTTATATCCATTTGTATGAATGTATGTATATGCATAGATGCGTTATGCGTGTGTGTTTGTGAGTGTGTTCTTATAAACGATTGTCGGTATAATGTTTGCAATGAAATACACATTGTATAAAATCCATATTATGTAGCCAGGAAAACAACATCCATCTCGAAACAAAAAAAAAAAGAAGGGGGACACTGAGTGGCAGTACTGACATCAAATTTCCGTGTAGCATCCACAATGCCATACCATCACTAAACATAAGCGAACGGTGAGAGCAACAATAGCAACAAATCTAATAAACTTAACATCGACATCTCTTCTGTTCGCACATTGCCAATACAAAGTGTGGAGAATACAAAACCAAAAACAAATCTACTTCACAAAACGAACAAATCTTATCCCTTGTGTAGAAGTCCTTATTTTCTGTGTATTACCGATGTTATATATCGGTTTTCTTTCCCCCTCCCCCTCGCCAAGAACCATCACTGTTGGTTATTGAAACATATCTGAGTATTATCAATCGCCAGCTATATCCTGGATTCTCTGTTCTCTGTATGCAAAACTACATTGTTACAGACAAACAGAAGAACAAACAAAAGCGGAGGAAAAACGAGAAGTCTCAATGGTAGGTGGGTGGAAAAAAAAATCGAAATTGATCTCACCTTCCCACACTCGACCGTATACAAACACAATCAAACAAATTCGTAAAAACAACTACACTCTACCTACCACTAATCGAGGTGGTGAGGCTGTTAAGCCCTCTGTTATTGATGGTGTATGTCGCACTTGATCCACCACAAACACCATGTCACTCTTTACAAGGCAAAATAGAGAACAGTGATATGAATTGGAGAGAAATCTAAAATTTTGGTAAAAGCCATTTTATTGAGTGAACCTAGGGTTTTTTTCGAGAACGTTATACTGGGATTTTATCATTTTTTTGCTTCTATTTCGAAATTGATCTGACCTTCCCAGACTCAACCAATTAAAAAAACACAACCAAAGAAATGCATAAAAACATTTATACTCAACATCAAATCAAGGTGGGGGAAACTGTTAAGTCTTCTGTTATTGATGATGTTATTAACCTCGCTTGTGATCCACCACAAACACGATGTCACTCTTTGCAAGGAGAATAGAGAACATTGATATGAATTAGATAGAGAGAGAGACGATTAAATTTTCTGTAAAGGCGAATATTTTATTGGCGAAAAGATAGTTTGGGTATTTCAAATTAAAAATCAACTAAAAAATTAACAATAGAAAATAATTATTCAAGCTTGAGATCGTTTTTTGTATGTATTGGAAACCAATACATACAAAAAACGATCTCAAGCTTCAATAATTATTTTCTATTGAATAACAGAAAGATCGAATAAAATCAAAATTTTCTAATTAAAACATTAACTGTTACAATTAAATTTTTAAACAAATGAAAAAATTGAGTAAAGAAAGTGATTGAAAGTTTTTACATTTGTAATTAAGATATTAATTGTCCCAAATGCAATTTTAATTATATACATAAAATTTTCAAATTAAAAATCTATATCTGTCCATAAAGCTCGAAAAATAATTGTATAATTAGATAAAAATATAATTGAAAATTTTTGTAGGAAATTTTATTTTTTTTTATAAGACATTCAATCCAAGGAAAAATTCAACAATTATAAATTATAATCGGAAAAGGTAAAACAAATATAAGTATATAAAAATACAATAAATAATTAAATGCCTCAATTAGAAAAGTAAGTGAAAGTGCCTAATAAATCAATTAAATTAATTTCTTACTCGAGTATAGTTTTTATTTCTAATTAATTCTGTGAATGATACTATCTTGTTCGTGATTGTTCAATTTACATAGTCATGGGTTCTAGTCCAGCTGCCAATGAAGAAATATTAAAAAGGGGTTTTAAGTGATATAAATGATTTATCGTAATCAGTTTACATTGTTAGGTTTCCACATAGCTATTTAGATGTCAGACCTTAAGCGATATTTAATTTGCTCAAATTTATACCATACCTAAAAAAGATCCCGAAGATTCCTAGAAATTTTACGAAAATATACGCTTCCTTGATAATGGATCGAGAAAAACAGCCCTCGTAGAACCGTTATAGCCTCCACAATAATGAAGTCTCAGTACTCATCTTATTAGATCACTGTAAGTGATTTGATTCAGTGCAAACATGTGGGAAACATATCCGACATGTTTGCCTTCTCCGATACTGCTACAATACTGATAGCTTGCTACCTTAAAGATCGCCAACAACATTAAGGTCAATCTTCATCGTCCGGGATCCCGGACAATTTTAAATATAATGGAAAAAGTCCCAATTCCCTAATTGAACCACTTGGTGTGCACACACAGGAACTAAATAAGTTTTTTTTAAACCTTCATACAAGAGGCAATATTTCAATGATTATGGTTTTCCTATATCAATTATTTTCTTTATAAAAAAAATCGATTTTAAGAAATTTTATAAAGTGTTATAAGTGTTATAAAGGATTTATCAAATACATTCATTATATTCGCTCGCTCCAAAATTGTCTTAATCTACCTCCTTTTTGCCAAGTGTTATAACATTATAGGGAAAATCTGTTTGCATTTGAATAACATGGTGTTGGTATTGTTATATTTCAAAACGATTCTTTAAGAGAATCCTCACTCCTTCACAGAAACACACACCCACACCCACATTCACACTCAGTATTGCGGTTGATGTCTTAAACGACAATTAAATCATTTTCCTTCTAATCCCCACAATCAATCAACTATCTCAACCTGAAAGCATGATGGAGAGAGACAGAGAGAGAGATACAGAGAACAAGGGGCTGAAATGCTTATAAACTAAGACTCCCATCGTCCTCTACCTTGTAATTTGTGCAGTCAGTCGTACGTTAAAAACACGTAAACGCAAATCAAATCAAATTAAATTGAATTTTCACCTTTATTATTATTACATTTTTTTTATATTTCTTCTCCCTCGTTGCTTTTGTTGTTGTTGTTTTTACGGTTGTTCGACGTTTTTCATTTACGTACTAAATAAACACATCGGCCACGACAACGGTGATGACGATGAATAACAACAACAACGACAAGAACACAATAACTACCGCAAATAAACGAATGTACAGAGAAGAAAGCTTCAGCTTCAATGAAAACAAAAAAAAACACCACCAACAACAACAACAACAAACAGCCCCTACAATAACAGAAGCAATAACAGCAACAACACACAACAGTCACATTAGTAGCCGAAGCCGAAGCAACAATAACAACTTTGCCTGTAAAAATGAAAATGTAGTGAAAAATTATCTCTCAACCAACAAAGAAGGCACGCGAATGAAAAACCGGGGCTCTGTATAGAGCAGCCTACTACTAGCACCGTAATTATCATCAACATCCATCCAACCATCCATCTATACATCTATCTATCTTCAATAAAACGCTTGACAAAAAAAAAAAAAAACAAAAGCAACAATAGCAAATAAAAGAGAAACAACAACAGAAAATTAACACAAACCAATCAAAGCAAAAAAACACAAAAAAACAAAAATGTTCATCATTACAAATTGGAAATGAAAAACAAAAAATAAACAGAATACACGGTTGTGAATAGATATAGCATTTGAATGAAATCAAAATTGTCTCCTGTTCTAAGAAACCAAAAAAAAAACAAAAACAAACAACAACAAGAAAAAAAGATCACCCTCTCCGATAAGAAAAATGTACGCGATTTTGATTTAAATGCTGGTGTATGTAGGTGTGAGAGTGACTCCAGAATATCTAACTTGAATTCATTGGATTTGTTGTTTCTGGAAATAGAGTTGCTGTGCCCGAATATCTTCCAAATGTGGTATGTTCTGTTTGATTTCATGAATTTTTTGGGGAGAGTATATACATTGTTTTTTTCATAATTTTTGAAAATTTCCTTAGAGGCAGTTGTGTTTGGGAAAGAGGGTTAAGGTGGGTATTAAGTTCGAATTTAGCCGTTAAAATCGTCAATTTTTCACGATTACTTTTCCATTATAAAAAATAAAAACTTTGTAAAAAGTTGCTTTGGGTTATTCCCCATCAAGTTATATCAAAATTTGCGTCAAAGACGTACAATTTTATACTTTTTTTTACTGATTTAATTTTGGTTTTAGCGGCTAAAATCGAACTTAGTACTCACCTTTAAATATTAGATATTATATTTAGAGCAAAATGAAATAATGTGAAGTGAAAAAAAAATTATAATAATATCATTTTAAATGCACCCATAAATATTTGGATGTTTCTGAGTAAGCTGAGGATTTTTATGAATTCGGGCTTTTCATAGTTTTCCAATATCAATTACATTAAATTCTTAAAATCAATTTTTCGTCGCGCAAATTATAACTAAAAAATATAATTTATAGCTGAATTCTCTTTATTATTTACATTAATATGTGAAAAAAAATTTTTTAAATATCCTTAGAGGCAGTTGTGTTAAAAAAAGGTTTAAATATTATGTTTAGACTAAATGAAATAATTTGAAGTAAAAACAAAAAATAATATAATTTTAATTCGGACTTTTCATAGGTTTTCAAAATCAATTACTTTAAATACTTAAAATAAATTTTGCGCAAATTATAACTAAAAAATATAATTTATAGCTGAATTCTCTTTATTATTTACATTAATATGTGGAAAAAAATTTTAACTATCTTTAGAGGCAGTTGTGTTAAAAAAAGGTTTAAATATTATATTTAGACTAAATGAAATAATGTGAAGTAAAAACAAAAAATAATATTATTTTATATGCACACATAAATAATGTTATGTTTCTAAGAAAGCTAACGCTATTTATCACCTCAGACTTTTCATAGTTTACCACTATCAATTAGTTTAAATTCTTAAAAATCAATTGTGATTATAGAATAATTTATAGTCAATGTTTGAAGTCTCTTTGTTAAT
Source organism: Haematobia irritans (assembly GCF_050003625.1). NCBI lineage: Eukaryota > Metazoa > Arthropoda > Insecta > Diptera > Muscidae > Haematobia > Haematobia irritans. Next base: position 208,522,675 of record NC_134399.1, read on the forward strand.
TTTACGAAACATTACTTCATTAACCATGCCTCATCAAATTATTAATTTAAAGAAGCAATTGTCATTGATTTTCGTAAATTTTACTAAGAATTTTTTACGAATATGTGGCAAAATTTTTAAAAATATCCTTAGAGGCAGTTGTGTTTGTGAAAAAGGTTTAAATATTAAGTTTAGACTAAATAAAATAATGTAAAGTGAAAAATAAAAAAATAATATCATTTTAGATGCACACATAAATAATTTTATGTTTCTGGGAAAGCTAAAGCTATTTACCACCTCAGACTTTTCATAGTTTACCACTATTAATTACTTTAAATTCTTAAAAATCAATTTTGCGTTCATGCAAAATATAACTAAAAAAATTATTGAAAAATTTATCTTAATTCATAGAAGATTTTTTTCATTGATTTTCATAAATTTTAACTAAGATTTTTTTACGAATATATAAAAATTTGTCTACCAAATATTATACATTGACCTTTTCTTACTAAAAAGTTTGTAAGTTAAACGATAGTCTCTTGAAATTTTATGACCTTTAACATGATTATGAGTATTTTATGAAACATTCTGTGTCAAAAATTTCTTGATAAAAAGTCCAAAATTTTTTTTATTGAAATCACAAACATCCATTAAAGTTTAAAACTTCCTTTGCACAAAATAAAATTTGGACTGGGAAAAAGCCAATGACTGGAAAAAGCTTGCACGAAAGTGGCTAGTTACTGAATTTGATTTTCTCCATTCCAAAATTGAGGGGTTTGGTGACAAACCAAATGATCGGGTTTATTTGCCAAAGAGATCACCAGACCAGTGCTGCCGTTGGTAATGTTACGGACCATCGTACAGGCCAAAGACCTCCTCTTTATGTCATTTTTGGTTAACGCGTACTGAGCACGGTACCAGATATACGCGAACCAAAAATAAAACAAGTATATACGGCCGTAAGTTCGGCCAGGCCGAAGCTTATGTACCCTCCACCATGGATTGCATAGAAACTTCTACTGAAGACTGTCATCCACAATCGAATTACTTGGGTTGCGGTAACACTTGCCGATGACAAGGTATCTTAAAACTTCCTAACACCGTAATATATACCACATAGTCCATACGTGGTATATATTAAACTAAAAAAGGACGATAGAAATAAAATTTTGACAAAATAAAACTTTGACAACATTTTCTATAGAAGTAAAATTTGGAAAAAAAATTCTATAGAAATAAAATTTGGAAAAAATTTTCTATAGAAATAAAATTTGGAAAAAATTTTCTATAGAAATAAAATTTTGACAAAATTTTCTATAGAAATAAAATTTTGACAAAATTTTCTATAGAAATAAAATTTTGACAAAAGTTTCTATAGTAATAAAATTTTGACAAAATTATCTATAGAAATAACATTTTGACAATGTTTTCTATAAAAATAAAATTTTGGTAGATTATTTTTGGCTCGAGTGGCAACCATGATTATGAACCGATATCATATGCTGACACCATGTACCAAATTTCAAACGGATCCTATGAAATTTGCTTCTCTTAGAGGCTCCGCAAGCCAAATCTGGGGATCGATTTATATAGGGGCTATATATAATTATGGACCGATTCCTGCATGGTTGTTGGATACCATATACTAACACCACGTACCAAATTTCAACAGGATCGGATGAATTTTGCTCCTCTAAGAGGTTCCGGAGGTCAAATCTGGGGATCGGCTTATATGGCGGCTATATATAATTATGGACCGATATGTACGAATTTTGGCATGGTTGTTAGAGACAATATACTAACACCATGTACCAAATGCACGGATCGGATGAAATTTGCTTCTCTTAGAGCAATCGCAAACCAAATTTGGTGGTCCGTTTATATGGGGGCTATACATAAAAGTGGACCGATATGGACCAATTTTTGTATGGTTGTTAGAGACCATATACTAACACCATGTACCAAATTTCAGCCGGATCGGATGAAATTTGCATCTCTTAGAGCAATCGCAAGCCAAATTTGGGGGTCCGTTTATATGGGGGCTATACGTAAAAGTGGATCGATATGGCCCATTTGCAATACCATCCGACCTACATCAATAACAACTACTTGTGCCAAGTTTCAAGTCGATAGCTTGTTTCGTTCGGATGTTAGCGTGATTTCAACAGACGGACGGACGGACATGCTCAGATCGACTCAGAATTTCACCACGACCCAGAATATATATACTTAATGGGGTCTTAGAGCAATATTTCGATGTGCTACAAACGAAATGACAACGTTAATATACCCCCATCCTATGGTGGAGGGTATAAAAAGAAAATTCTACCAAAAAAATATCAAACAAGAATCTTCTATCGAAAATTGTATCAAAATTTTATTTTTATAGAAAATTTTGTCATAATTTTATTTCTTTAGAAAATTGTTTGCCAAAATTCTATTTCTATAGAAAATTTTTTGCCAAACTTTTATTTCAATAGAAAATTTTGCCAAAATTTTATTTCTATAAAAATGTTGGCCAAAATTTTATTTCTATAGAAAATGTTGTCAAAATTTTATTTCTATAGAAAATGTTGTCAAAATTTTATTTCAAAAGAAAATTTTGTCAAAATTTTATTTCAATAGAAAATTTTGTCATAATTTTATTTCTATAAAAAATTTCTCACACAAATTTTCTATGGGGAAAAATGTCTCAAATGAGCTTTTTTTTATAGATTGTGTCTAGTGTTTTATAGAAAAAATCTCTCATACTGATTTTTTATAGAGCTCATTTTTATAGAGGATTTTGTCTCTCACAATTTTTCTTTAGGAAACTTGTCTCATACGCATTTTATAGAAAATTTGTTGCAGACAAATTTTTATAATTTTTTTTTTATAAAACAAAATATATGAAAATATATATAAAAAATTGTATGAGACAAATTTTCTATAAAAAATTTCAATAGAAATTTTTGCCAAAATTTTATTTCTATAACAATGTTGGCCAAAATTTTATTTCTATAAAAATGTTGGCCAAAATTTTATTTCTATAGAAATTTTTGTCAAAATTTTATTTCTATAGAAATTTTTTTGGCAAAATTTATTTTGCAAAACTTTTATTTCAATAGAAACTTTTGCCAAAATTGTATCTCTATAAAAATTTTGGCAAAAATTTTATTTCCATAGAAAATTTTGTCAAAATTTTATTTCTGTAGAAAGGTATGTCAAAATTTACCAAAATTTTATTTCTATAGAAAATTTTTTCCCACCATTTGATTTCTATAGAAAATTTTGCCAAAATTTTATTTCAGTAAAAAATTTTTCCAAAATTTTATTTCAATTGAATTTTTTGTCAAAATTTTCTTTCGGTAGAAAATTTTGTCAAAATTTTATTTCTATGGAAAATTTTGTCAAAATTTTATTTCTATTAAGAATTTTGTCAAAATTTAATTTCCATAGAAAATTTTTTGCCAACATATTATCTCTATAGAAAATTTTGCAAAAATTTTACTTCTGTAAAAATTTTTCCAAAATTTTATTTCAATAGAAAATTTTGTCAAAATTTTCTTTCGGTAGAAAGTTCTGCCAAAATTTTATTTCTAAAGAAAATTTTGTCACAATTTTTTTTTTCTATAGAAAATTTTGTCAAAATTATATCAATAATCGATTGTTTTTATAACCTCAAGCCGAACAAAATTAATAATCAGAATAAACATAAAATAGGTCAACAACACTCAAAAATATTTTTAAAAAATTTTATTTCTATAGAAAATTTTGTCAAAATTCAATTTCTATAGAAAATTTTGTCAAAATTCAATTTCTATAGAAAATTTTGTCAAAATTTTATTTTAATAGAACATTTTGTCAAAATTTTATTTCTATAGAAAATTTTGTCAAAATTCTATTTCTCTAGAAAATTGTGCTAAAATTTTGTTTCCACAGAAAAATTTATTAAAATTTTATTTTAATAGATTTTATTTCAATAGAAAATTTTGTCAAAATTGTATTTCTATAGGAAATTTTGTCAAAATTTTTTTCTATAGAAAATTTTGTCAATATTTTATTTCTATAGAAAATTTTGTCAAAACTTTATTTCTATAGAAAATTTTGTCAACATTTTATTTCTATAGAAAATTTTGTCAAAATTTTATTTTTATAGAAAGTTTTGTCAAAATTCTATTTCTATAGAAAATTTTGCCAAAATTTTATTTCTATAGAAATTTTGTCCAAAATTTTTGTCAAAATTTTATTTGCATAGAAAATTTTGTCAAAATTTTATTTCAATAGAAAATTGTTGCCAAAATTTTATTTCTATAGAAAATTTTGTCAAAATTTTATTTCTGTAGAAAATTGCCTCAAAAACTTTTTTAATAGAAACTTTTCTCAAAATTTTATTTCTATAGAAAATTTTGTCAAAGTTTTATTTCTATAGAAAATTTTGTCAAATTTTTATGTCAATAGAAAATTTTGTCATAATTTTATTTCTGTAGAAAACCCGAACATAAAAACCCCGACCATTATCGCTCCTGGAGTTTTACTCTTCTTCGGTTCCGTTTTCATCTCCCAGTCCGAACGGCGTTCAACATTACCTTGAAACCACCCACTTAAAAATTTTTGGTGTTTGGTTGGATATGGGATTGAACCCATGAACCTTTGTATGGAACGCGGGCGTGCTAACCATTGTACCATGGTGGCTGCCGTGGTGCTATGGGAGCCACCGTGGTGCTCCCATTAACGACCACTATTCGATCGTAAATATTGATATGCACTTTTCATATTAGAAATCAGAGAATTAGAGAAATGAGTGAAGAAAACTATTACAAATGGCTGCACACATAAAAATCTTGAGTGGTATATAAAAGCCAATGTCATTCGCACTCTTCTACTTTTTTACTTAAATATATATCAATTAATTTAGCTTTTCAGGAATCGTTACGTTTGGCGTCATCACTATGTTGAAAACTAATAAAGTTAAACTTTGAATATTGATGTACCTCATTCTATGCCATTGTTATTCAATAAACCACACACAAGGTGATCGCAAATATTGATGGTATACAAACAATGATGTATACCGATTACCTTAAAATCGCCTACTTGAATGATATAACCCTGAATATGCGTCCGTCTGTCCATCATTTTTTTCATTCGTAAAAAAGGTATCGCGATTTTTATTCTTAAGATTATTTGCATACGATCCTCTTAAAATTCAAATCAAAGTGATTTTGTTTAAAACTTCTTTCCCCACCATCAATCTATTGCTTGTATTTATTTTTCGATATTCTATTATCTGCACCATGAATTAATAAAATCACTAGAATTAAACCAACATAAAATCAATTATGATTATTCATAATAAAATTCTAATTCTAAATGCAATATGCAAAAAAGCTCTTCCATAACTAAATCCCATTAATAAAATTGAATTTGTTACCCTGCTTCTTTCACATCGGTCATGCGAAATGATGACAGATGAAAGCAATCTCAGTACTAAATATCATCAACTACACGTGCATTATTACAACAGAAAAGTAAGTGAATGCTGCTATGACGACACAACACAAGTTGCAAATCTCTAAATCGGCTCTATCACCTTCCCCACAGCCCACGACCAGTAATGGATGCAAAATCCCGCAACAAGAAAAACAAGCAAAATATTAAGAAACAAACGAAACGTTTGTTAAATATTTAATCTGCTTATAATTCAAAATCAAATTGATTTTTTCTTTCAACATTCAATTTACTCGGACGTCAGTTAGAAGTCAGAAAATTTAACAAAATTCAAGCAATTTATAAAACTACTCTCGCAATTCGCTAGGGTAATTATTTCTAGTCCATGGCATTCTAATATGTCTGCCATAGGGTAATTGGTTCATTAGTAGTGTAAATTTACGCACAATAAACTATTCAACTCAAATTTGTGTAACGTACAGAGCAAATCCCATAAATCAATACGAAATGAAAGCAATAAGAAAAAAAACTACATTGTATACATACCAGATTTTAGCTTTCAAATAGCATTTATGCAAACATGCATTTGAACGTTAGCCGTACATATTAATAGATCTAGTTAGCCAATACTTACATAGAGATAAACAGACATTAATCTACGAAAAACTTTTTATGAACAATTTATCTCATATACAATTTTTATAGAATTTCAGTCTCAACACACAATTTTTGTTGAAATTAATTAAAAAGTCAACGATTTTTTGTAGAAAAATTTTCTAGTATGTATAGTTTTAAGAAAATTTGTCGCATACAATTCTTTTTAATATATATAAGTTTCACACAAATTTTTATTGAAATTTTTTACACAATTTTTGCTCTCGAAAATTTGCCTCAGACATATTTTTGTCCCACACAAAATATTTATAAAAAAAATATAAATAAAATATTTTCCACTGATACATTTTCTATACAAAATTTGTTTATAGCAAATTTGTTGTCAAAAATGTGTGTTTTTTTTTGTAGAAAACTATTATTTTACAGAAAATTTATCTCAGTTACATTTTTTATAGAAAATGTGGCACACAATTTTTTTTTTTTGTAGAATAATTTGCTCACACAGAAAAGTTGTGTAATTTTTTCGAAGGAAAAATGTCACACACATTTTCCACACAAAAGATGTCTAACATAAATTTTCTATAGAAAAGTTGTCTTAGAATTTTGAAGTAAAAGTGTGTCAACTAATTTTCTATAGAAAACTTGTAATTGTTATAGAAAAATTATCTCACACAAATTTTTTATGGGGAAAAATGTCTCAAATGAACCTTTTTTATTATTCACAACAAAATTGTATCTAATATTTTATAGAAAAAATCTCTCATGCATTTTTTTTATAGAACTGATTTTTATAGAAAATTGTCTCTCACAAATTTTCTATAGCAAACGTGTCTCATACGCATTTTTGTAGAAAAACATTTTATAGAAAATTTGTCTCAGACAGATTTTTATAATTTTTTTTTATAAAAAAAATTGTATAAAAAGTTTGTGTTAGACAATTCTTTTTTAAAAAAATTGTATGAGACAAATTTTCTCTAAAAAAATGTATGACACAAATTTTCTTTATAATATTGGTCTCATAGGAATAGACAATTTTTATTTAAAAAAAATTTGTATGAGACAAATTTTCTATAAAAAATTCGTATGAGACATATTGTCTTTATACAATTGGTCTCAACAAAATTTTGTCTCATAGTATTTTTTTTATAAAAAAGTTCTTTTACAAATTTTTTTATAGTTAATTTGCCTCATACTATTTTTCTACAAAATTTTGAATGAGACGAATTTGAAAAAAAAAAATTGTAGACAATTTTTATATCAAAAATTGTATGGTTCAAATTTTATATAAAAAATGTCTATGAAAATTTGAAAAACAAGGTAAGAAAATTTTTCTCTACAAATTTGTTGGAAAAAAAAATTGTATGCGACAAAATTTCTATAGAAAAATTGTATGCGACAATTTTTTTGTAAAACTTTTTTTTATAAAAAAGTTGTTTTACGCAAATTTTTCAAAAAATATGTAGTAGACAATTTTTAAATTTTATATAAAAAATGTATATGAAAATTTGTGTAAAGCAATTTTTCTATAAATAATAAAATTTTTCTATAAAAATTTGTTAGAAAAAATTATATACAACAAATTTTCTAACACAAATTTTCCTTTTTTCAACTTTTCTAAAAAAAATGTGTTACACAAATTGATATTAATTTATCAGAAAATGTTTCTATAAAACATTGTATGAGACATAAAAGTTGTTTTATACAAATTTGTAATAGAAAAGTTTTTTATGTCCATTTTCTTTAAAAACAAAAAACAAATTTTTCTTTTACAGATTTTCCTAGAAATTTTTTCATAGAAAATTTGTCTCATTCAAATGTTTTATAGAAAAGTTGTCTTAACAAAGCTTTTATAGTTACAAAAAAAAATTTGTTTAGAAAATTTTTCTCATACGAATTTTTCTAGAAAAATTATTTACAACGAAAGAAAATTGTATACAAATTTTCTTTAGATATTTCATACGTATTTTATTTCGATTTTTTTTTCTAAAAAATTGGTCTCATACAAACTGCCCCTACAAATTTTTTGTTGAAAAATTCTTTCATACATTTTTTGATAGAAATTTTTCATTCAAATTTTTTATAGAAAAGTTGTCTTAACAAAGTTTTTATAGTTACAAAACAAAAAAATAAAATAAAAAATTTGTTTTATACAAATTTTGTTAAAAAAAAATTTCTCAGAAATTTCATACATATTTTATTTCTATTTTTTTTTTCTAAAAAGTTGGTCTCATAAAAATTTTTTGACAGAAAATATTTTGCATATAAATTTTTATTGAAAAATTCTTTCATACATTTTTTGATAGAACTTTTTTATAGAAAATTTGTCTCATTCAAATGTTTTATAGAGAAGTTGTCTTAACAAAGTTTTTATATGCTAGTTACAAAAAAAAAACTTTGAAAATGTGTTTTACACAATTTTCTTATTAGAAAATTTTTCTCATACGAATTTTTCTAGAAAAATTGTTTACAAAGAAAGACAATTTTATACAAATTTTCTTTAGATATTTCATACATATTTTCTTTAGATTTTTTTTTCTAAAAAACTGGTTTCATACAAACTGCCCCTACAAATTTTTTGACAGAGAATTTGTCGCACACAAATTTTTGTTGAAAAATTCTTTCATACATTTTTGATAGAAAAATTGTCTCATAAATTTTTTTTATAAAAAAAATTTGTTGCACACAAATATTTTATAGAAAATTTATCTCATACAATTTTTTTATACAAAATGTGTCTCATACAATTTTTTTATAGCAAATTTGTTTCTTGCTTTTTATTGATAATTTTTCTAACACATTTTTTTATAGAAAAAATGATAGAAAAATTGTCTCATAAAATTTTTTTTATAAAAAAATTTGCCTCATACAATAAAAACAATTGCCTATTTTTTAGAAAATTTTTCTCACCCATTTTTTTTTTAATTTTTTCACACAGTTATATGCTTTATTTTTATAGTTTAGCTATTTTTGTATTCCTGGTGTGCGTGACTATCGTCTTATATCGCATTTGATTTGCAATCGTGTTCCCCCCAACCCCATCATACAAAATAATTCGAACTTGTTTCGCATATAGAAGACATAAAAATTGCGAACCACATAAATTTATTAATTACCCAAAAAAAAAAAAATTTTTTTAAACAACATACGTATGTGCCATAGTGATTTCAATGAGTTTATATGCATCGAGTAACCGAAACTTAACGAAAAATGAACAAATCATATGCTAAATCTGTGGCAATTGAATGACGTTGGCCATAAAATCCAATATGAAAACTTCAGAGCATAAGTTTGCCTAAAACTAATGATAATTAAAAGTGATGAATATTTTGTGCTTGGATATCTAACACAAGTCTAAAACGAGCATATACACTGAAAAAAGATGACGATTATTTTTTATATCAGGCTGAGCATGGAGTCTAACAGCTTCAAGAGCAAATTTTCTTTTTTTAATTTTAAATTAAAAAAAAAATAATAATTTAAAAATTTAGTGTTACAATTTAGTTTTATGTAATTTCTGCATATAAAGTACCCAGGTAATTGTTTTTTTTAATTAGCCTCCCTTAGTCTTGATTAATATCCCAACAAAAAGGCCAAATTAAAAATTAAATTAAACTTCAGTAAACCTACAATTAACTTTTACTAAAATCTGCCATAAATCAATTTTCTATTACATGTCAGAAAACAAAAACTACAAAATAATCAACTTTTGATATAAACGATTCTCAATCCTGAACGTACATAAGCTTAGTTGGCGGACAATCACAGGGTTCTACTAAATCATTCTGTATGTCCGTTGGACAAGACTGCAATATAAAAAAGCAAAACAATAGAAACTAAAATCTAAAATTATTATGGCAAAAAAAAAAACAACAACAAACAGAAAATAATACATCAATCAATTTCGTAAATTGGCGCCACTTACGCAATTGCCCAGCAAATATTTCTCCACATTTGCATTTGGATACACTTCACTTCCACTTGTTCGACAATGAACGTATGAAAAAGGACGGACAGATGGAAAAGCGCTCAGTAGGTGATTGCTGACGTTTTAAGAAAACGAATGCTCAACAATTCCCAGTGATTATTACAATGCATTTCTCAAGCGCACAAGTATAAAGCACAGTGGGCTGAGAAAGACACAAAAAAAAAAAAAACAATAAATTACTAAAACAACTGAGAAGGAAATTTTGGGTTTATCAATGTTACAAGAAAAATAAATAAATAAATTAAATTGAATTGAATTTTTTATAGATTTTTTTTGTTTAATTCTTACCCATTGTGCATCTTATACCATATCGTGTAATGACATTTGACTTTGACAAAAGTCAGTGAACTGAAGGAAAAATTCAAACCATACCAATCCCATTATTTACGTTGATTGTATGTTCAAAAGATGAAATAATCTCTGTTAGTGGGCCGGCCATCACGGTGGCCACAGTTGGTAGAATTCTACCGAAAATGGTAGATTGTTTACTAGCAATAACATTTTGACAAAATTTTCTAAAGAAATAAAATTTTGATCAAATTTTCAATAGAAATAAAATTTTGACAACGTTTTTTATAGAAATAAAAATTTAGAGAAAATTTCCTAGAGAAATAAAAAATTTTTTGACAACATTATATATAGAAATAAACAATTTTACAAAATTTTCTATAGAAATAAAATTTCTACAAACTTTTATATACAAATAGAATTTTGACAAAATTTTATATAGAAATAAAAAGATTTTACAAAATGTTCTATCGAAATAAAATTTTGACAAACTTATATATAATTTTTACAAAATTTTATATACAAATAAAATGTTTACAAAATTTTCTGTAGAAATAAAATTTTGACAAAATTTTTTATAGAAATAAAATTTTGTCAAAATTTTCTATAGAAATAAAATTTGGACAATTTTTTTTTGTCTTTTTTTGGGTTTTTTTGGAATTTATTCCGATAACTGGTTGATATTTTTGCTGCACGTAGAGGATGCTGTTGAGGAATGTGGTAATTCTGAAACGTGCGTCTGTCCAACCATATTTCCTCTGTTGGTTAAGCTACAATTGTAGTTTAGTCCATGCAAAAACAACAGAAATAAAATTTTTACAAAATTTCCTATAAAAATAAAAAAATGTTTACAAAATTTTACAAAATAAAAATTATGACAAAATTTTCTATAGAAATTAAATTTTTTCTGTAAAAATAAAATTCCGAAACGTGCGTCTGTCCAACCATATTTCCTCTGTTGGTTAAGCTACAATTGTAGTTTAGTCCATGCAAAAACAACAGAAATAAAATTTTTACAAAATTTCCTATAAAAATAAAAAATGTTTACAAAATTTTACAAAATAAAAATTATGACAAAATTTTCTATAGAAATTAAATTTTTTCTGTAAAAATAAAATTTTGACAAAATTTATGTAGAAATAAAATTTTGACAATATTTTCTATAAAAATAAAATTTTGACAAAATTTTCTATAGATATAAAATGTGAACAAAATTTTCTATATAAATAAAAAATTTATTAATTTTCTTTTTGTTCGACCTTTATAAATATATAATGAAATGATTAATCAAGCTCGAGGTCTTTGTGTTTTTATTTATTTATTCATTTGTCGATATTTCGCCTTAATCTGTAAGGCATTTTCAAGACGTCTTGAAAATGCTTTACAGATTAAGGCGAAATATCGACAAATGAATAAATAAATAAAAACAAATAAAAACACAAAGACCTCGAGCTTGATTAATCATTTCATTATATAAATAAAAAATTTTGACAAAACTTTCTAGAGAAATAAAATTATGACAACATTTTCTATAGAAATAAAATTTTGACAAAATTTTCTATAGAAAAAAAAATATTGACAAAATTTTCTATACAAATAAAATTTTGACAAATTTTTCTATGTAAATAAAAATTTTGACAAAACTTTCTATAGAAATAAAATTTTGACAAAATTTTCTATAGAAAAAAAAATATTGACAAAATTTTCTATAGAAATAAAATTTTGACAAAATTTTCTATAGAAATAAAATTTTGACAAAATTTTCTATAAAAGTTAAAATTTTGACAAAATTTTCTATAGAACTAAAATGATAATAAAATTTTCTACAGAAATAAACAAATTAACAAAATTTTCTATAGAAATATAAATTTGACAAAATTTTCTATAGAAATAAAATTTTTATAAAATTTTCTATAGAAATAAAATTTTAACAAAAGTTTCTATAGAGATAAAATTTTGACAAAACTCGCTTTAAAAATAAAATTTTGACAAAATTTTCTATAGAAATAAAAAACGTTTACAAAATTTTCTATAGAAATAAAATTTTGACAAAATTTTCTATAGAAATAAAATTTTGACAAAATTTTCTATAGGAATAAAATTTTGACAAAATTTTCTATAGAAACATAATTTTGACAAAATTTTCTATAAAAACAAAAATTTTGACAAAATTTTCTATAGAAAGAAAATGATAATAAAATTTTCTACAAGAATAAAAAGTTTAACAAAATTTTCTATAGAAATAAAAATTTGACAAAATTTTCTATAGAAATCAAATTTTGACAAAATTTCCTATAGAAATAAAATTATGATGGTTAAGTTAGGTTAGGTTAGGTGGCAGCCAGATGTATCAGGCTCACTTAGACTATTCAGTCCATTGTGATACCTCATTGGTGAACTTCTCTTTTATCACTGAGTGCTGCCCGATTCCATGTTAAGCTCAATGACAAGGGACCTCCTTTTTATAGCCGAGACCGAACGGCGTTCCACATTGCAGTGAGACCACTTAGAGAAGCTTTGAAACACTCAGAAATGTCACCAGCATTACTGAGGTGGCATAATCCACCGCTGAAAAACTTTTTGGTGTTCGGTCGAAGCAGGAATCGAACCTTGGTATGCAAGGCGGGCATGCTAATCATTGCACTACGGTGGCTCCCAATAAAATTATGATAAAATTTTCTATAGAAATAAAATTATGATAGAATTTTCTATAGAAATAAAATTTTAACAAAATTTTCTGTAGAAATAAAATTTTAACAAAATTTTCTGTAGAAATAAAATTTTAACAAAATATTCTATATTTCTAATAAAATGGACAAAATTTCCTATCGAAATAAAATATTGACAAATTTTGCTATAGAAATAAAATTTTGACAAAATTTTCTATAAAAGTTAAAATTTTTATAAAACTTTCTATAGAAATAAAATTTTGACAAAATTTTCTATAGAAATAAAATAATGACAAAATTTTCTATAGAAATAAAATTATGACAAATTTTTTTATAGAAATAAAATTTTTACAAAATTTCCTATAGAAATAAAATTTTTACAAAATTTCCTATAGAAATAAAATTTTGACAAAATTTTCTATGAAAGTTAAAATTTTGACAAAATTTTCTATAGAAAAAAAAATTTGGCAAAATTTTGTATAGAAAAAAATTTTGGCAAAATTTTCTATAGAAATAAAATTTTGGACAAAATTTTTTATAGAACTAAAAAATTTGACAAAATTTTCTATAGAAATAAAAAATTTGACAAAATTTTCTATAGAAATAAAATTTTAACAAACTTTTCTATATTTCTAATAAAATGGACAAAATTTCCTATAGAAATCAAATTTCGACAAAATTTTGTGTACAAATAAAATTTCGACAAAATTTTGTGTACAAATTAAATTTCGACAAAATTTTGTGTACAAATAAATTTCTATAGAAATAAAATTTTAACAAAATTGTCTATAGAAATAAAAATTTGACAAAATTTTCTATACAAATAAAATTTTGACATAATTTTCTATAGAAATAAAAATTTGACAACATTGTCTATGGAAATAAAAATTTGACAAAATTTTCTATTGAAATAAAATTTTGACTAAATTTTCTATAGAAATAAAATTTCGACAAAATTTTCTATAGAAATAAAATTTCGACAAAATTTTCTATAGAAATAAAAAATTTGACAAAATTTTCTATAGGAATAAAATTTTTACAAAATTTTCTGTAGAAATAAAATTTTTACAAAGTTTTCTATAGAAATAAAATTTTGACAAAATTTTCTATAGAAATTAAATTTGGACATCATTTTCTATAGAAGTAAAAATTTAGAGAAATAAAATTTTGACAAAATTTTTTATAGAAATAAAAATTTAGAGAAAATTTCCTAGAGAAATAAAAATGTTGACAATTTTTTTTAAGGAAAAAAAATTTTTTTTTGAGAAAATTTTTTATATAAATAAAAAAAATTGACAAAATTTTCGATACAAATAAAATTTTTACAAAATTTTCCCTAGAAATAAAATTTTGACAAATTTTATATACAAATAAAATTTTGACAAAATTTTCTATAGAAATAAAATTATGACAAAATTTTCTATAGAAATAAAATTTCGAAAAAATTTTGTGTACAAATAAAATTTCGACAAAATTTTGTGTACAAATAAATTTCTATAGAAATAAAATTTTGATAAAATTTTCTGTAGAAATAAAATTATGGTAAAATTTCCTATAGAAAAATAACAATTTTACAAAATTTTCTATACAAATAAAATGTTGACAAAATTTTCTATACAAATAAAGTTTTGACAAAATTTTCTATAGAAATAAAATTTCGACAAAATTTTCTATTGAAATAAAATTTTGACAAAATTTTCTATAGAAATAAAATTTCGACAAAATTTCCTGTACAAAAAAATTTCTATAGAAATAAAGTTTTGACAAAATTTTCTATACAAATAAAATTTTGAAATAAAAAAATGTTGACAAAATCTTCTATAGAAATACATTTTTGACAACATTTTCTATATAACTAAAATTTCGACAAAATTTTCTATAGAAATAAAATTTTGACAAAATTTTCTATAGAAATAAAATTTTGACAAAATTTTCTATTGCAATAAAATTTTGACAAATTTTATATAGAAATAAAAAATGTTGAAAAAATTTTCTATAAAAAAAAATTGACGAAATTTTCTATAGACGATTTTTTTTTGGTAGAATTTTCTCAACTTTTGGTAGATTATTTTTGACACGAATGGCAATTGTCCATACGGTCATACGACAATGTCATTGAGGAACAAGTATGAATGAACTCGTTGCTTGGGCCATATAAATTCCACTCGTGTATGACTGCAAATATTCTCTGTGCCTTGTGGATTCTAATTTGACAACAATAGAATTATTACTATAATTAGTTAATATACGCAAATAGCTCTAAACGATTAAAACGTCAGAATAATAGAGTACAGTTAATTGGAAAAATTAAGCAAAGTGGCATTTACCTTAATCAGGCAGAATTCAATTTACTATGTACAGTGAAAAAAAAAAACAAACACTTGTCAAAGAATATTCTTTTATTATGAGCAATTTCTTTTCTAAGCATTTTTGATTGGAAATATAGTATCCTTGAAATCAAGGCATCTAGGAAATTTATAATCACTCTTGTGGTTAATATCATAAGAATTGATTGCATTGCGTATTGCTTTAAATTATGGGCCATAGTTGTTGTACAATTATTATCATCGCTTACTCTATTCGCATTCATCCTACGCTTATCTCCCATACAGACACGTCATATTGCCATAAAACCTAAAAAAAATGCCACCGTACCAATGGCATTTCCCTGCAATCCCAAGACTGTTGATGATAAGCGCCATGAAATGGAAATCCTTGTTCCATGACCTATCCATGAAGCACCGTGTGGAGTATTCTTTCAAGGTATAACCTAACAAATGAGTGTTGTTGTTATACCGTACCATGCCATTAGAACACATAGCATCATAAGAGGTTGGAGGCTAAATCGTAATATAAAGAAAATATAATAATTTGAGCTGTTGCACTACTTTAATGGGACCTCTGGAAGCTTCCGTTTTCCATCTGCACTACTCGCAAAAGTGCTTTTATATATTTCTTCTCTACATAATGATATTTTTTCTCCTTCATGGAGAACAATTGAGCTTGGAATTTCTTATAGGATCCTTGATAATGATGATGGTTATTATTTTATGGTACGTTCATAAACGCCAAGCAGAATGGTATGTTTGGGAAGGTTTAAATTCCTCTATTGTGGAGTATGAAATGGAGACTATATTTATGTCAAGGCAATAAATAGATGGTATTTTTTTTAAATAGCAGCTTATATGTACATTTGTCGTAGAAAAATGTATAAAAGAGATTTTTTATTAAAAATTAATTACAAAATGTATTTACACAAATATTAAAAAATTTTGTTTTTCTAAAAAAATATATCGAATTTCTTTTCTAGATAAAGGTGTAATTTATTCTTTTTATTTAGGGAAAAATCTGTTGAGAATATTTGTGAAAGATGTGCCTTTTTACAGATTTTATTGAACGAAAAAAAAAAACTAAACAAAAAAAGATATCACATAATTTTTCTATAATATATTGGACATATTTTTCTTGTACCTATTCCACAAAATCTGATTTGCATTTATCGCTTTTCAAAACGGAGCCAGGTTTAAATTGGAGACCTTGAGAACGGCTGCGATCTACCGCAACCGACCAGTGTATTTAGTAAACACCAATATTTGCAATCTTAAAACACCAATTGGTAAAAAAAATTCAACCACCAATATCCAATGCAACCGACGACTGTCGGTTTTTGTTAGAATGAGTGTTGGTCTCTCGAAAATACCGTAGTAAAGCAATCACACAAATTGGTTATATTGGTAACCAATTTGTGTGATCAGCAGTTTGTTATTCTCTTATTTGGTACTCTCTCAATTCTCTTGAGCTAATGCCAACTGCTGGTAATTGTTGTTGTTGAGTGCAATCACACTTAAGTGCCACACTCGTTTTTTGTTTACCGAGCGTTGTTACGATGTCGATTGGTTTAACATTGCAAGACACTGCATACGAACATTGTTATATACTAGTGGTGTTTTTATTCTCGCATTTGTATCAATGTAAAAGATCGCATGGTAATTGGTGTCATACTCACTGCCACCGACATTTTGTGGGTAAGATTGCAATACGAAAAAAAGCCACCGGTTGCCGTTCTCTGCCATACACACACCTCCATCACTCAATACTAAGATCCGTACCAGCGTTGCCACAATGAATTTTTATTTGGACCATTTTTCCAAAATTGGACCAAAATTCGTACCAGCGAACCATTTTTCCACATTAAATTAATATCATTTAAAAGTTAAAATTTTTCCAAAATTTTACTTCGATGGAAAATTTTGTCAAATATTTAATTCTACTGCAACTTTTTATTTCTATAGAAAATTTTATCAAAATTTTATTTCTATAGAAAATTTTGTCAAAATTTAATTTTTATAGAAAGTTTTGTCAAAATTTCATTTCAACAAAATTTCGTCAAAATTTTATTACTATAGAAAATTTTGTCAAAATTCCATTTCTATCGAAATTTTTTCCCAAAATTTTATTTCTATAGTAAATTTTCCACATTTGTCAAAATTTTATTTCAATACAAAATTTCGTCAAAATTTTATTTCTATAGAAAATTTTGTCAATATTTTATTTCTATAGAAAATTTTGTCACAATTTTATTACTATAGAAAATTTTGTCAACATTTTATAACTATAAAAAATTTTGTCAACATTTTATTTCTATAGTAAATTTTCCACATTAAATTTTTCCATATTAAATTAGTATCATTTTTCCACATTAAATTAATATCATTTAAAAGTTAAAATTTTTCTAAAATTTTACTTTGATGGAAAATTTTGTCAAATATTTAATTCTACTCCAAATTTTTAATTCTATAGAAAATTTTATCAAGATTTTGTTTCTATAGAAAATTTTATCAAAATTGTATAAGAAATTCCATGTGGTCCATCGGACCAAATTTAAAAATTAGTAATTTTTTGGAACAATTTTGGTCCGATTGGACCAAACTGGCAACCCTGATCCTTACGTTAATAAGATATCTTATTTTCTATATTCACCACAGGGTTTGTTGCTTATAGATCTCTGAGAGAGAGAATTTACCACACACACCTGCTCCTCAGTCAATACTATGATCCCAACGCTATGAACAGTGATACGATTTTAGTGCTCTTTGATTTCCAAAGGCAATAGTCTTTTTAGTACCTTGGTGGCTAGAGTAGTTTTTGTGGCGGGAATTAGTATGTTAGAATTTATAATGTATTTGTAGTGTTTTTTGCCATTGGGGAGTTGGCATTTCTGGTTATAAATTTATCTCATTTTCTATATTCACCACAAGGTGTGTTGGTTCACCCAGATAAAAATGAACCCACCTTGAAAGAAAATGTAGGTTTATATTAGAAAATTTTAACTAAAATATTTTAGTAATTGCAACATGATACAATTAAGTTAATAATGTTTGAAAAAAAAAATATTAGAAGTAATAGTTTTTCTGTCCATTAATAAAATTTCATATTGTCAAAAAAATTGGAATTAAAAATTGTTAAAATGTCTTTAGACTATAGGAAGTTGTAGACAGATACAATTTAAGTAAACTTTACATTTGAGAAATTTATAAACTTAGTTCCGCAAACTTCACCCATGTTAGGAAAATATAAATATTTTACATGTTTAGTAAAATTGTGTACTTGATTTGTATAAATTTGTTTAAGCAAAAACTAATTAAAATAAGAAAAATTTTCTCACATTTAGCAAAATTGAACTAAAAGGAATTAATTTTCATGTACTTAAATATAGTTGAATCGGCTAAAAAAAATTCGTAGACTTTTTTCTGGGGTATAGATATCTTTGTTGCTTTTAGTTCGTTTATTACATTTCTATAAATTTTCCGAACCATTTTTTTTAGAACAATATTTTTGAAGCCTATTTAAGCCTATTTATAGCAACAGAGTTTTGGTCGCATCTTTTATAGAAAAAATGTTTCTAAATTTTTTTTGGAAAAGTGTAAATGACACGCTTTTTTTACAGTGTTTTTAATCTAAAAATTGTTTTGTAGGAAAAAGCGTTTCCGTTTCACTTATTTTACGACACCTTTTTTTGTAGGAAAGGCTTTACGAAACATTTTATAGAAAAGTGTTTATGGCACTTTTGTTTTTATAGAAGAAAGTGTTTGAGAACCTATTTTTTTACAAAAAAACGGATGTCTGACATATACTTTCTAGTGTGTGGTTTTAGTAAAAAATATTTTTGAAGAAATATTTTTATACATCTTTCTTAAGGAAATGTATGGCGGAAAATTTTTTGCAGAAAAAAAGGAGTTTTTCATATATTTGTTATAGAAATGAGAGAAATCTCATATTGCTTATAGAAAAAATGTTTATGACACGTTTTTATAGAAAAAAAGTATTCCAACCTTTTTACTGATAGTGTTTCTGCTATCTTTTATTTGAAAAGCACGACATTTTTTTAAGACACTTTTTATAAGAAAAAGAGTTTCTAAAAAGTGAAACATTGTATAAAAAGTTCATTATTGAGTTCTTTACTAATATTTTTATTTCCTAAAATTCAGTATCGACCCTTTTATTAGAATTTTTATCTAGCTCTTTCTTTCAAATGGTCTTTTATAAAATTTCCAAGAGAAATGTTCTCTATTACCACACATACCTGCTCATCACTCAGATCCATACTGTATTAAGATATCTCATTTGTTATACACCCCATATTGGTTATAGCTCTCTGTTTTCTTTTTTTTTCTTGTAATTTGCTTTGCATTTCTATACATATTTGCTTGGTTGAATTGATGCATTTGTGTGTATGTGTGTGCATTACCTTAACCTAGTTTGCAAAGCCTAGTGCCGTTTGGTATTTGCTAGGAGAGAGAGAGAAGATTCTTCAATTCAATCTTATTTGTTTGTGTGTTTTTTCTGCCATTCTCATTTTGCACATATTTTCGAAGCTCTAGGCTATTGCAATACCAATACAAAAAAAATTCATACATAAATAAAATTGAAATGTTAAGAGAACGATGAACGATGACTACACTGATACAACACAACGACCACCATCACTACAATACAATGCAGGACAATTGGGTAAACAAGTCCATTGAATTGATGGAGGAGGGTTGCCCAGTTAGCACAACAACAACGAATAATGAACACCAAAAACATTCAAAACGCATTTGCCTTGCAATACAGAGCAATGAGTTAGGCGAGTGGTGCGATAGTAGCCGTAGTGATAGTAACAGGAGTTGTAAAGTAAAGTAAGCAACAACTGCTAACATCAAAGCAACAAGCAACAGGATCAAGGATAACAGCGTATCCATTTGTTTGGACCAACCCGAAGCAATTTTTGGAAGCGTGTTGTTGTTCTATACAAACATTGCTGCTAGAGGGAATGTGAAGATACTAGAAGATGTGAAAGAATGTACATGGAATGATTTAGTTTTTCGGCTCCAATGAATATGCCAACAAACAGAGTGGGTTAGGAAATATTGATAAGAGGAAGAATTTATTTGAGAAATTTCAGGATAGAAGTTGGAGTGTTTTTTTTCATGGATCTGTGTTTGACTTCTTAGGATTTTTTGTCTATATAAGTGTACTGTAGACATACCATAGCCATGTTAATTTTACCTTTCTTGGTCTATGAAGTTGTTAACATAATCAATATCCAAAACATACAATGTAATGATGAGCATAACAGTCATGTTGGTCAATACAAAACACAACTAGCAGTTATTTCTGTGAGAACACGCATGCAGTATATGAAATATCTCTTAATATGAGCGTAAGGTTGAGATGTACGAAGTTATCACTGAGTATGTGAGAATACCTATTGAGTATCGCGGACAATAAGACATATTTACATTAAAGATCATCTTGACTTACGTTTACATTAGAAATAACATAGATGTACTATAATAGCAGTTCAAATAAATTTTAATATAAAATATTAAACATGATAACGGTGATGAATGACACTTTATTTTGTATTAAAAATGTTTTTTTTTTTCAAAATTTTATATAGAAATAAAATGTTCGCAAAATTATCTCTAGAAATTAAATTTTAACAGCATTTCTATAGAAATAAAATTTTGATGACATTTCTATAGAAATAAAATCTTGATGACATTTTTATAAAAAAGTAAAATTGTGAAAAAATTTTCTGTAGAAATAAAACTTAGACCAAATTTTCTGTAGAAATAAAACTTAGACCAAATTTTCTATAGAAATAAAATTTTGCAAATATTTCTGTAGATATAAATTTTTGTCGACATTTTCTGTAGAAATAAAATTTTGACAAAAATTTCATTAGAAATAAAATTTTGAGGGCATTTACTATAGAAATAAAATTGTGACAAAATTTTCTATAGAAATAAAATTTTGACAAAATTTTCTAGGAAATTAAATTTTACAAATATTTGTGTGGAAATAAAATTTTGACAAAAAATTTCTATAAAAATAAAATTTTACAAAAATTTCTGTAGAAATAAAATTGTGACCAAATTTTCTATAGAAACAAAATTTTCACAAAAATTTCTGTAGAAATAAAATTTTAAGAACATTTTCATTAGAAAAAAAATTTTGAGGACATTTACTATAGAAGTAAAATTGTGACAGAATTTTCTATAGAAATAACATTTTACAAAAATTTCTGTAGAAATAAAATTGTGACCAAATTTTCTATGGAAATTAAAATTTGCAAAGATTTCTGTAGAAATAAAATGTTGGCGGCATTTTCTGTAGAAATAAAATTTTTACAAAAATTTCATTAGGAATAAAATTGTGACAGAATTTTCGATATAAATAAAATGTTGACAAAATTTTCTATAGAAACAAAATTTTGACAAAAATTTCTGTAGAAATAACATTTTTAACAAAATTTTCTGTCCAAATAAAATTTTGGCAAAATTTTCTATACACAAAAAAATATTCTATACAAATTTTTACAAAAATTTCATTAGGAATACAATTTTGAGGACATTTACAATAGAAGTAAAATTGTGACAGAATTTTCTATAGAAATAAAATTTTGACAAAATTCTCCATGGAAATAAAATTTTACAAAAATTTCTGTAGAAATAAAATTTTAACAAAATTTTCTATACAAATAAAATTTTGCAAAAATTTCTGTAGAAACAAAATTTTGACAAAATTGTCTATAAAAATAAAATTTTGTCAAAATTTTCTATAAAAATAAAATTTTGTCAAAATTTTCTATGCAAATACAATTTTGCAAAAATTTCTGTAGAAATAAAATTTTGACAAAAAAAAAATTCTATAAAAAGAAAATTTTACAAAAATTTCTGTTGAAATAAAATTGTGACCAAATTTTCTATAGAAATAAAAATTTGCAAAGATTTCTGTAGAAATAAAATGTTGGCGGCATTTGCTGTAGAAATAAAATTTTTACAAAAATTTCATTAGGAATAAAATTGTGACAGAATTTTCGATACAAATAAAATGTTGACAAAAAAATAATAATATGGAAATAAAATTTTACAAAAATTTCTGTAGAAATAACATTTTTAACAAAATTTTCTGTCCAAATATAATTTTGGCAAAATTTTCTATACACAAAAATATATTCTATACAAATTTTTACAAAAATTTCATTAGGAATAAAATTTTGAGGACATTTACAATAGAAATAAAATTGTGACAGAATTTTCTATAGAAATAAAATGTTGACAAAATTTTCTATAGAAATAAAATGTTGACAAAATTTTCTATGGAAATAAAATTTTAACAAAGTTTTCTGTCCAAATAAAATTTTGGCAAAATTTTCTATACAAATAAAATTTTCGCAAAAATTTCTGTAGAAACAAAATTTTGACAAAATTTTCTATAAAAATAAAATATTGACAAAATTTTCTATGCAAATACAATTTTGCAAAAATTTCTGCAGAAATAAAATTTTGACAAAAAATTTCTATAAAAAGAAAATTTTACAAAAATTTCTGTAGAAATAAAATTGTGACCAAATTTTCTATAGAAATAAAATTTTGCAAAAGTTTCAGTAGAAATAAATTTTTAACAAAATTTTCTATAGAAATAAAATTTTGAGGATATTTTCTATAGAAGTAAAATTGTGCCAATTTTTAATAGAAATAAAATTTTGACAAATTTTGTTATAGAAATCAAATTTAAAAAAAAATTCGATAGAAGGTTAGGTTAGGTATACTGGCATCTCGATTTTTTAGGCTCAGTTAGACTATTCAGTCCATTGTGATACCACAGTGGTAAACTTATTTCTTATCACTGAGTGCTGCTCGATTCTATGTTAAGCTCTATGACAAGGGACCTCCTTTTTATAGCCGAGTCCGAAAGGCGTTTCACACTGCAGTGAAACCACTTAGAGGAGCTTTGAAAATCTCAGAATTCTATGGAAATACAATTTTTCAAAAAATTTTCTATAGAAATAAAAGTTTGCCCAAAATTGTCTAAAGAAATTTTGCCAAAATTTCTGTAGAAATAAAATGATGAGAAAATTTTCTATAGAAATAAAATTTTGAAATAAATACAAATAAAAATTTCTATCAAAGTAAAATTTTGGAAAAAATTTAACTTTCAAATGATATTAATTTAATTTGGAAAAATAGTCCGCTGATCCGAATTTTTGAAAAATGTTGGGCCAAAATAAAAACTCATTGTGGCAACGCTGCACAGTGGTGAATTTCTCTTTTACCACTGAGCACTGCCAGATTCTATTGTTAGCTCAATGACCAGTGATCTCCTAGAGATTGGTTAGTTCGATTTATATATTCTTTGTAGGTGTTAGTAAAACTTTCGGCTGGGAATTGAACCCGGCATCAACGTTATGCAAAACTAACGTACTAGTGCTGTGCTAACGAAGGCCACGCCATCTCAAAGTAAATCGGTTTGCTGGGATACTTTGAACATGGATTTGTAAAGGGTATCATGAAACAGGGACAAAACCAATGTCCCAATATCAATACAGTTAATGGAGTTTTACTTGTGACGCAGGCATGTTTTTCCGAGTATGCCGTTGTATACATACCCTCATACATAAATACGCTTAGAATAACCCAGTTGTAAAAATGTGTTAACTCTTTGTATGTGTTAGGCCTTATTAAACATATGGCAAGACATGTTTATGTTGTTTAATAAGTTCGATTTGCTTTAAACAGTGCGCATTAGAAATGTTTGACCCATAGTCCATTTCCGATATTTTGTAGTTTTTAGTCAATAATCACAGCATTTTTATACCCACCACCATAGGATGGGGGGTATATTAACTTTGTCATTCCGTTTGTAACACATCGAAATATTGCTCTAAGACCCCATAAAGTATATATATTCTGGGTCGTGGTGAAATTCTGAGTCGATCTGAGCATGTCCGTCCGTCCGTCCGTCCGTCCGTCCGTCCGTCCGTCCGTCCGTCCGTCTGTTGAAATCACGCTAACTTCCGAACGAAACAAGCTATCGACTTGAAACTTGGCACAAGTAGTTGTTATTGATGTAGGTCGGATGGTATTGCAAATGGGCCATATCGGTCCACTTTTACGTATAGCCCCCATATAAACGGACCCCAAAATTTGGCTTGCGAGGCCTCTAAGAGAAGCAAATTTCATCCGATCCGGCTGAAATTTGGTACATGATGTTAGTATATGGTCTCTAACAACCATGCAAAAATTGGTCCACATCGGTCCATAATTATATATATCCCCCATATAAACCGATCCCCCGATTTGGCTTGCGAGGCCCCTAAGAGAAGCAAATTTCATCCGATCCGGCTGAAATTTGGTACATGGTGTCAGTATATGGTCTCTAACAACCATGCAAAAATTGGTCCACATCGGTTCATAATTATATATAGCCCCCATATAAACCGATCCCCCGATTTGGCTTGCGAGGCTTCTAAGAGAAGCAAATTTCATCCGATCCGGCTGAAATTTGGTACATGGTGTCAGTATATGGTCTCTAACAACCATGCAAAAATTGGTCCACATCGGTTCATAATTATATATAGCCCCCATATAAACCGATCACCAGATTTGACCTCCGGAGCCTCTTGGAAGACCAAAATTCATCGTATTCAGTTGAAATTTGGTACGTGGTGTTAATATATGGCCTCAAACTCCCATGCTAAAATTGGTCGATATCGGTCCATAATTATGTATAGGCCCCATATAAACCGATCCCCAGATTTAACCTCCAGAGCCCCTTGGAAGTGCAAAATTCTTCCCATTCGGTTGAAATTTGGTACGTGATGTTAGTATATGGTATCCAACAACCATGCAGGAATTGGTTCTTATCAGTCCATAATTATATATAGTTCCCATATAAACCGATCCCAGATTTGACCTCCGGTGCCTTTTGGAGAAGCAAAATTCATCCGATCTGCTTGAAAGTTGGTACGTGGTGGAAGTATATGATATTTAACAACCATGCCAAAAGTGCTCCATATCAGTCCATAATCATACATGGCCTCATATAAACCGATCCCGAGATTTGGTTTTGGAGCCTCTTGGAGGAGCAAATTTCATCCGAGTGAGTTGAAATTTGGTACATTGTGCTAGTATATTGTCATTAACAACCATGCCTAAGGTCCATATCGGTCTATAGTTATATATGGCCCTCAGATAAATCGATCCCCAATCACACAAAAATTGGTCCATATCAAGTTCATAATTGTATATAGCCCCCATATAAGCCACCCCCAAATTTCAATTCTGGCTCTCTACGTACCGTGCAAAAAGTCCATATCGATTCCTAATTATTTGTAGACTTCACTATACATAACTTTTTTGTCTAATATATACATCGTGTGGACTAACTCACAATTTAGAAAACGATGTTAAGAAGTTTTAAGATACCACAACCCAAGTAATTCGATTGTGGATGTTAGTCTTTCATAGAAGTTTCTACACAATCCATGGTGGAGGGTACATAAGATTCGGCCTGGCCGAATTTACGGTCGTATAGTGTATACGACCGTAAATTCGTCTTTTATAAAATTTCCAAGAGAAATGTTCCCTATTACCACACATACCTGCTCATCACTAAGATCCATACTGTATTAAGATATCTCATTTATTATACACCCCATATTGGTTATAGCTCTCTGTTTTCTTTTTTTCTTGCAGTTTGCTTTGCATTTCTATACATATTTGCTTGGTTGAATTGATGCATTTGTGTGTATGTGTGTGCATTACCTTAACCTAGTTTGCAAAGCCTAGTGCCGTTTGTTATTTGCTAGGAGAGAGAGAGAAGATTCTTCAATTCAATCTTATTTGTTTGTGTGTTTTTTTTTGCCATTCTCATTTTGCACATATTTTCGAAGCTCTAGACTATTGCAATACCAATACAAAAAAATTCATACATAAATAAAATTGAAATGTTAAGAGAACGATGAACGATGACTACACTGATACAACACAACGACCACCATCACTACAATACAATACAGGACAATTGGGTAAACAAGTCCATTGAATTGATGGAGGAGGGTTGCCCGGTTAGCACAACAACAATAATGAATAATGAACACCAAAAACATTCAAAACGCATTTGCCTTGCAATGCAGAGCAATGAGTTAGGCGAGTGGTGCGATAGTAGCCGTAGTGATAGTAACAGGAGTTGTAAAGTAAAGTAAGCAACAACTGCTAACATCAAAGCAACAAGCAACAGGATCAAGGATAACAGCGTATCCATTTGTTTGGACCAACCCAAAGCAATTTTGGAAGCGTGTTGTTGTTGGTGTTCTACACAAACATTGCTGCTAGAGGGAATGTGAAGATACTAGAAGATGTGAAAGAATGTACATGGAATGATTTAGTTTTTCGGTTCCAATGAATATGCCAACAAACAGAGTGGGTTAGGAAATATTAATAAGAGGAAGTTAGATTTTTTTAAAGAAATTTCAGGATAGAAATTGGAGTGTTTTTTTTTCATGGATCTGTGTTTAACTTCTTAGGATTTTTTTTTGTCTATATAAGTGTACTGTAGACATACAATAGCCCTGTTAATTTTACCTTTCTTGGTCTATGAAGTTGTTAACATAATCAATATCCAAAACATCAATATCCAAAATGATGAGCATAACAGTCATGTTGGGCAATACAAAACACAACTAACAGTCATTTCTGTGAGAACACGCATGCACACCCAGAGAAGGAATATGATCACCTCAAACATTAAGAGCAAAATGTTATTTTTGGGTGGTGACCATGTAACATGGTTTTCGCAACCATGTTATTTCCTCGGAAATCATGTATCTGATTTCGGCAAGCAGGTTATATTTGACGAGAAAATAACATTTTAGTGACAAACATGTTACATGGTCACCATACAAAAATAACATTTTGCTCTTGAAACATGTTTGAGGTGATCATATTCCTTCTCTGCGTGCAGTATATGAAATATCTCTTAATATGAGCGTAAGATTGAGATGTACGAAGTTATCACTAAGTTTGTGAGAATACCTATTGAGTATCGCGGACAATAATACATATTTACATTAAACATCATCTTGACTTACATGTACATTTGAAATAACATAGATGTACTATAATAACAGTTCAAATAAATTTTAATATAAAATATTAAACATGATAACGGTGATGAATGACACTTTATTTATTTTGTATTAAAAATATTTTTTTTCACAATTTTATATAGAAATAAAATGTTCTCAAAATTCTCTGTAGAAATTAAATTTTAACAGCATTGCTATAGAAATAAAATTTTGATGACATTTCTATAGAAATAAAATCTTGATAACATTTTTATATAAAAGTAAAATTGTGAAAAAATTTTCTGTAGAAATAAAATTTTGACAAAATTTTCTATAAAACTAAAATTTTACAAAAAATCCTGTAGAAATAAAACTTAGACCAAATTTTCTGTAGAAATAAAACTTAGACCAAATTTTCTATAGAAATAAAATTTTGCAAATATTTCTGTAGATATAAAATTTTGTCGACATTTTCTGTAGAAATAACATTTTGACAAAAATTTCATTAAAAATAAAATTTTGAGGGCATTTACTATAGAAATAAAATTGTGACAAAATTTTCTATAGAAATAAAATTTTGACAAAATTTTCTATGGAAATTAAATTTTACAAATATTTCTGTGGAAATAAAATTTTGACAAAAAATTTCTATAAAAATAAAATTTTACAAAAATTTCTGTAGAAATAAAATTGTGACCAAATTTTCTACAGAAACAAAATTTTGACAAAAAATTCTGTAGAAATAAAATTTTAAGAACATTTCATTAGAAAAAAAATTTTGAGGACATTTACTATAGAAGTAAAATTGTGACAGAATTTTCTATAGAAATAACATTTTACAAAAATTTCTGTAGAAATAAAATTGTGACCAAATTTTCTATAGAAATAAACATTTGCAAAGATTTCTATAGAAATAAAATGTTGGCGACATTTTCTGTAGAAATAAAATTTTTACAAAAATTTCATTAGGAATAAAATTGTGACAGAATTTTCGATATAAATAAAATGTTGACAAAATTTTGGAAAAACACTATGGAAATAAAATTTTACAAAAATTTCTGTAGAAATAACATTTTTAACAAAATTTTCTGTCCAAATAAAATTTTGGCAAAATTTTATATACACAAAAAAATATTCTATAAAAATTTTTACAAAAATTTCATTAGGAATAAAATTTTGAGGACATTTAGAATAGAAGTAAAATTGTGACAGAATTTTCTATAGAAATAAAATTTTGACAAAATTCTCTATGGAAATAAAATTTTACAAAAATTTCTGTAGAAATAAAATTTTAACAAAATTTTCTGTCCAAATAAAATTTTGGCATAATTTTCTATACAAATAAAATTTTGCAAAAAATACAATTTTGACAAAATTTTCTATGCAAATACAATTTTGCAAAAATTTCTGTAGAAATAAAATTTTGACAAAAAAAAATTCTATAAAAAGAAAATTTTACAAAAATTTCTGTTGAAATAAAATTGTGACCAAATTTTCTATAGAAATAAAAATTTGCAAAGATTTCTGTAGAAATAAAATGTTGGCGGCATTTGCTGTAGAAATAAAATTTTTACAAAAATTTTATTAGGAATAAAATTGTGACAGAATTTTCGATACAAATAAAATGTTGACAAAATTATCTATGGAAATAAAATTTTACAAAAATTTCTGTAGAAATAACATTTTTGCCAAATAAAATGTTGGCAAAATTTTCTATACACAAAATATATTCTATACAAATTTTTACAAAAATTTCATTAGGAATAAAATTTTGAGGACATTTACAATAGAAATAAAATTGTGACAGAATTTTCTATAGAAATAAAATGTTGACAAATTTTCTATGGAAATAAAATTTTAACAAAGTTTTCTGTCCAAATAAAATTTTGGCAAAATTTTCTATACAAATAAAATTTTTGCAAAAATTTCTGTAGAAACAAAATTTTGACAAAATTTTCTATAAAAATAAAATATTGACAAAATTTTCTATGCAAATACAATTTTGCAAAAATTTCTGCAGAAATAAAATTTTGACAAAAAATTTCTATAAAAAGAAAATTTTACAAAAATTTCTGTAGAAATAAAATTGTGACCAAATTTTCTATAGAAATAAAATTTTGCAAAAGTTTCAGTAGAAATAAAATTTTAACAACATTTTCTATAGAAATAAAATTTTGAGGACATTTTCTATAGAAGTAAAATTGTGCCAATTTTTTATAGAAATAAAATTTTGACAAATTTTGTTATAGAAATAATATTTATAAAAAAAAAATCGATAGAAGGTTAGGTTAGGTATACTGGCATCTCGATTTTTTAGGCTCAGTTAGACTATTCAGTCCATTGTGATACCACAGTGGTAAACTTATTTCTTATCACTGAGTGCTGCTCGATTCTATGTTAAGCTCTATGACAAGGGACCTCCTTTTTATAGCCGAGTCCGAAAGGCGTTTCACACTGCAGTGAAACCACTTAGAGGAGCTTTGAAACACTCAGAATTCTATGGAAATACAATTTTTCAAAAAATTTTCTATAAAAATAAAAGTTTGCCCAAAATTGTCTAAAGAAATTTTGCCAAAATTTCTGTAGAAATAAAATGATGATAAATAAAAATTTGCTATCAAAGTAAAATTTTGGAAAAAATTTAACTTTCAAATGATATTAATTTAATTTGGAAAAATAGTCCGCTGATCCGAATTTTTGAAAAATGTTGGGCCAAAATAAAAACTCATTGTGGCAACGCTGCACAGTGGTGAATTTCTCTTTTACCACTGAGCACTGTCAGATTCTATTGTTAGCTCAATGATCAGTGATATCCTAGAGGTTGGTTAGTTCGATTTATATATTCTTTGTAGGTGTTAGTAAAACTTTCGGCTGAGACTTGAACCCGGCATCAACGTTATGTAAAACTAACGTACTAGTGCTGTGCTAACGAAGGCCTCGCCATCTCAAAGTAAATCTGTTTGCTGGGATACTTTGAACATGGATTTGTAAAGGGTATCATGAAACAGGGACAAAACCAATGTCCGAATATCAATACAGTTAATGGAGTTTTACTTGTGACGCAGGTATGTTTTTCCGAGTATGCCGTTGTATACATACCCTCATACATAAATACGCTTAGAATAACCCAGTTGTAAAAATGTGTTAACTCTTTGTATGTGTTAGGCCTTATTAAACATATGGCATGACATGTTTATGTTGTTTAATAAGTTCGATTTGCTTTAAACAGTGCGCACCGGTCATTTCCGGTATTTTGTTGTTTTTAGTCAATATCAATCACAGCATTTTTTATATTTTATTGTAGAGGCGCGGAGCAAACCTCTCTCTCTCTTTCTTTATGTTATCCAGCATGTTTCTCACTTGAAAGAAAATCTCTGAATATGAGCGTAATATTGAGATGCATGAAGTTATTATTGTGTTTGTGAGTGAACCAATTGAATATTTATTTATCATATCAAAAATATTTTCCACTGTGAATTTCCCGCTAGATTATATACCAACTATTTCGAGTTACTTGTATATTTCGTAAAAAACTATGTTCGTTTCATTTTACCCTGAAATTGTAGAGGTTGCACTTGATAATGGCCTCCTAGGATTCCAAAAACATATTTTTCACTTGTCAGTAATTTATTGAGTTCGGGGTTTTTATTTGCACCAACAGCAGCAACTTTATATATGGCAAAATGTGTTTCGTTCGTTTTGCAAGAGGATTGACTTGTGTGCCATACAAGTTTTTCTATATCCATTATTAAGGTTCAATTACTTGTACCTTGAAATATTAGAAACTAACAAAAAAATGAAACTTCACATTTCAAATAAAATTTCTTGAAGGCAAAACGTGCTATTGAATGTAATAATAGTACGGAAGCAGAGACAAATCCATTTAAATTCTTCAAGTGAAATTTAAGTATAATTCCTTCGAAAGAGAAAATTTTTCTTCAATTTCTTTGTTGAAGCACAAATAAATTCCAATTAAATTATAATTTGAAATAAACAAAAAGAAAAATATTATAATACGAAAATTTGAGTAGGAAAAGCTAGGAGTGATTAGTACAGAATTTCACCACGTGTGACATCACAATGGAAAAAATTGGTATAATGTTAACATAGTACCGGCATATATAAAAGCCAGTAAAATTTCTTATTAGTTATAAGCAGTGATGCCACTTCAGCTATTTTATAGTTGAAACATTTTTCTAGCTGAGTTGCTAGAAAAATTTTTCTATGTGAAAATTTTGTCAAAATCTATTTATTTTTATGATACTTTCCACTATAGGATACGTAACGTATCGAAATATTGGTCTGAGAACTATATATATATATATATATATATATATATATATATATATATATATATATATATTTCTGTTGAAATAAAATTGTGACCAAATTTTCTATAGAAATAAAAATTTGCAAAGATTTCTGTAGAAATAAAATGTTGGCGGCATTTGCTGTAGAAATAAAATTTTTACAAAAATTTTATTAGGAATAAAATTGTGACAGAATTTTCGATACAAATAAAATGTTGACAAAATTATCTATGGAAATAAAATTTTACAAAAATTTCTGTAGAAATAACATTTTTGCCAAATAAAATGTTGGCAAAATTTTCTATACACAAAATATATTCTATACAAATTTTTACAAAAATTTCATTAGGAATAAAATTTTGAGGACATTTACAATAGAAATAAAATTGTGACAGAATTTTCTATAGAAATAAAATGTTGACAAATTTTCTATGGAAATAAAATTTTAACAAAGTTTTCTGTCCAAATAAAATTTTGGCAAAATTTTCTATACAAATAAAATTTTTGCAAAAATTTCTGTAGAAACAAAATTTTGACAAAATTTTCTATAAAAATAAAATATTGACAAAATTTTCTATGCAAATACAATTTTGCAAAAATTTCTGCAGAAATAAAATTTTGACAAAAAATTTCTATAAAAAGAAAATTTTACAAAAATTTCTGTAGAAATAAAATTGTGACCAAATTTTCTATAGAAATAAAATTTTGCAAAAGTTTCAGTAGAAATAAAATTTTAACAACATTTTCTATAGAAATAAAATTTTGAGGACATTTTCTATAGAAGTAAAATTGTGCCAATTTTTTATAGAAATAAAATTTTGACAAATTTTGTTATAGAAATAATATTTATAAAAAAAAAATCGATAGAAGGTTAGGTTAGGTATACTGGCATCTCGATTTTTTAGGCTCAGTTAGACTATTCAGTCCATTGTGATACCACAGTGGTAAACTTATTTCTTATCACTGAGTGCTGCTCGATTCTATGTTAAGCTCTATGACAAGGGACCTCCTTTTTATAGCCGAGTCCGAAAGGCGTTTCACACTGCAGTGAAACCACTTAGAGGAGCTTTGAAACACTCAGAATTCTATGGAAATACAATTTTTCAAAAAATTTTCTATAAAAATAAAAGTTTGCCCAAAATTGTCTAAAGAAATTTTGCCAAAATTTCTGTAGAAATAAAATGATGATAAATAAAAATTTGCTATCAAAGTAAAATTTTGGAAAAAATTTAACTTTCAAATGATATTAATTTAATTTGGAAAAATAGTCCGCTGATCCGAATTTTTGAAAAATGTTGGGCCAAAATAAAAACTCATTGTGGCAACGCTGCACAGTGGTGAATTTCTCTTTTACCACTGAGCACTGTCAGATTCTATTGTTAGCTCAATGATCAGTGATATCCTAGAGGTTGGTTAGTTCGATTTATATATTCTTTGTAGGTGTTAGTAAAACTTTCGGCTGAGACTTGAACCCGGCATCAACGTTATGTAAAACTAACGTACTAGTGCTGTGCTAACGAAGGCCTCGCCATCTCAAAGTAAATCTGTTTGCTGGGATACTTTGAACATGGATTTGTAAAGGGTATCATGAAACAGGGACAAAACCAATGTCCGAATATCAATACAGTTAATGGAGTTTTACTTGTGACGCAGGTATGTTTTTCCGAGTATGCCGTTGTATACATACCCTCATACATAAATACGCTTAGAATAACCCAGTTGTAAAAATGTGTTAACTCTTTGTATGTGTTAGGCCTTATTAAACATATGGCATGACATGTTTATGTTGTTTAATAAGTTCGATTTGCTTTAAACAGTGCGCACCGGTCATTTCCGGTATTTTGTTGTTTTTAGTCAATATCAATCACAGCATTTTTTATATTTTATTGTAGAGGCGCGGAGCAAACCTCTCTCTCTCTTTCTTTATGTTATCCAGCATGTTTCTCACTTGAAAGAAAATCTCTGAATATGAGCGTAATATTGAGATGCATGAAGTTATTATTGTGTTTGTGAGTGAACCAATTGAATATTTATTTATCATATCAAAAATATTTTCCACTGTGAATTTCCCGCTAGATTATATACCAACTATTTCGAGTTACTTGTATATTTCGTAAAAAACTATGTTCGTTTCATTTTACCCTGAAATTGTAGAGGTTGCACTTGATAATGGCCTCCTAGGATTCCAAAAACATATTTTTCACTTGTCAGTAATTTATTGAGTTCGGGGTTTTTATTTGCACCAACAGCAGCAACTTTATATATGGCAAAATGTGTTTCGTTCGTTTTGCAAGAGGATTGACTTGTGTGCCATACAAGTTTTTCTATATCCATTATTAAGGTTCAATTACTTGTACCTTGAAATATTAGAAACTAACAAAAAAATGAAACTTCACATTTCAAATAAAATTTCTTGAAGGCAAAACGTGCTATTGAATGTAATAATAGTACGGAAGCAGAGACAAATCCATTTAAATTCTTCAAGTGAAATTTAAGTATAATTCCTTCGAAAGAGAAAATTTTTCTTCAATTTCTTTGTTGAAGCACAAATAAATTCCAATTAAATTATAATTTGAAATAAACAAAAAGAAAAATATTATAATACGAAAATTTGAGTAGGAAAAGCTAGGAGTGATTAGTACAGAATTTCACCACGTGTGACATCACAATGGAAAAAATTGGTATAATGTTAACATAGTACCGGCATATATAAAAGCCAGTAAAATTTCTTATTAGTTATAAGCAGTGATGCCACTTCAGCTATTTTATAGTTGAAACATTTTTCTAGCTGAGTTGCTAGAAAAATTTTTCTATGTGAAAATTTTGTCAAAATCTATTTATTTTTATGATACTTTCCACTATAGGATACGTAACGTATCGAAATATTGGTCTGAGAACTATATATATATATATATATATATATATATATATATATATATATATATATATATATATATATATATATATATATATATATATATATATATATATATATATATATTTAAAAGTTAAAATTTTTCCAAAACTTTACTTCGATACAACATTTTGTCACGATTTTACTTCTATAGAAAATTTCGCCAATATGGTATTTATATAGAAAATGTCGTCATAATTTTTATTTCTATAGAAAATTTTGACAAATTTTTATTTCTATAGAAATTTTTGTCAAAATTTTATTTCTATAAAAAAGTTTGTAAAAATTTTATTTCTATAGAAAATTTTGTCATAATTTTTTATTTCGGTAAAATATTTTGTTAAAATTTTATTTTTAGCGAAAAATTTGTAAAATTTTTATTTCTATAGACAATTTTGTCAAAATTTTATTTCTGTAGAACATTTTGTCAAAATTTTATTTCTATAGAAATTTTTTTTTTGTTGGGTTTAATAAACTGCCTGAATTTATTCTGATAATTGGTTGATAGTTTTGCTGCAAGTAGAGGATGCTGATGAGGAATGTGGTAATTCCGAAACGTGCGTCCATCCAACCATCTTGCAGTCTATAGGGCTTTGCCCAAATAAATTTGACAAACATTCTTTTCCTCTGTTGGTTAAGCTACTCTTGTAGTTTAGTCAATGTATGGTTTTAAGCTGAAATAAAAAAACGACAACAATGCTTAAAGAAGAAAACCAACAATAACAAAACAAAACAAATGGAAAATTTTATTTCTATAGAAAATTTTGACAAAATTTTATTTCTATAGAAAATTTTTACACAATTTTATTTCTGTAGAAAATTTTGTCAAAATTTTATTTCTATAAAAATTTTTGTCAAAATTTACTTCTATAGAAAATATCGTTAAAATGGTATTTCAATAGAAAATTTTGTCAAATTTTTATTTCTGTAGAAAATTTTGTCAAAATTTACTTCTATAGAAAATATCGTTAAAATGGTATTGCAATAGAAAATTTTGTCAAATTTTTATTTTTGTAGAAAATTTTGTCAAATTTTTATTACTGTAGAAAATTTTGACAAAATTTTATTTCTATAGAAATTTTGACAAAATTTTATTTCTATAGAAATTTTGACAAAATTTTATTTCTATAGAAAATTTTGTCAAAATTTTATATCTATAGAAAATTTCGTCAAAATTTTATTTCTATAAAAAATTTTGTCAAATGTTTATTTCTATAGACAATTTTGTTAAAATTTTATTTCTGTAGAAAATTTTGTCAAAATTTTATTTCTATAGAAAATTTTGACAAAATTTTATTTCTATAGAAAATTTTGACAAAATTTTATTTCTATAGAAAGTTTTGTCACAATTTTATTTATATAAAAAATTTTATCAAAATTTTATTTCCATAAAAAATTTTGTCAACATTTTTTATTTCTATAGACAATTTTGTTAAAATTTTATTTCTGTAGAAAATTTTGTCAAAATTTTATTTATATGGAAAATTTTGACAAAATTTATTTCTATAGAAAATTTCGTCAAAATTTCATTTCTATAGAAAAATGTTTTGTCAAAATTTTATTTATATAAAAAATTTTATCAAAATTTTATTTCCATAAAAAATGTTGTCAACATTTATTTCTATAGAAAATTTTGACAAAATTTTATTTTTATAGAAAATTTTGTGATAATTTTATTTCTATAGAAAATTTTGTCAAAATTTTATTTCTGTAGAAGTTTAGGTTAGGTAAGGTGGCAGCCCGATGTATCAGGCTCACTTAGACTATTCAGTCCATTGTGATACCACATTTGTGAATTTGTCTCTTATCACTGAGTGCTGCCCGATTCCATGTTAAGCTCAATGACAAGGGACCTCCTTTTTATACCCGAGTCCGAACGGCGTTCCACATTGCAGTGAAACCACTTAGAGAGATTTTGAAACCCTCAGAAATATCACCAGCATTTCTGAGGTGGGATAATCCACCGCTGAAAAACTTTTTGGTGTTCGGTCGCAGCAGGAATCGAACCCACGACCTTGTGTACGCAAGGCGGGCATGCTAACCATTGCACCACGGTGGCTATAGAAAATTTTCACAAAATTTTATTTCCGTAGAAAATTATGTCAAAATTTTATTTCTGTAAAACATATTATTAAAATTTTAGTTCATTAGAAAATGTTATCAAAATTTCAGTTCTATAGAAAATTTTGCCAAAATTTTATTTCTATAGAAAATTTAGTAAAAATTTAATTTTTATAGAAAATTTTGTCAATATTTTATTTCTTTAGAAATTTTGTATAGCTAGTAATCGCACTATTTTTTTTCTATAGAAAATTTTGTCAACATTTTATTTCTTTGGAAATTTGTCAAACTTTTATAGATAGTTATCGCAAAATGTTATTTCTATATAAATTTTTTACAAAATTGTCTTCCTGTACAAAAGTTTGGCAAGATTTTATTTCTGTAGAAAATATTGTTAAAATTTTATTTCTATAGAAATTTTTGTCAACATTTTATTTCTAAAGAAAATTTTGTCGAAATTTTATTTCTATAGAAAATTTTGTGAAAATTTTATTTCAATAGAAAATTTTTTCAAAATTTTATTTCAATAGAAAATTTTGAAAAAATACCTATTTGACGAAAATGGACCAAAATCAACCAAATTCCATTTGGTCCGACCATCAGACCAAATATAAAAATTAATAATTTTTTGGACCAATTTTGACAAAATGGCAACCCTGTATTTGTTAGCATTATACCCACCACCATAGAATGGTGACGGGGGTGTAATAAGCATTAGCGTAGCTAGACAATTTTCCTAGGGGGGGGCTATAGCCCCCCTAGCTAAAAATTTATAGGCTGAACTTATAGGTTCAATTATTGTTTTATTTCATAAAAAAGAATAAAAAAAATAGACATCGAAATAATATATAATAAAGCAACTAAAAGTAGTTCCACACTTTTCCCAGCAAAAAAATTGGGATTTGTTTTAAAGGCACAACTTTAAAAGCACTTCCAAAAATGTCCTCACAAAGAAGTTAATTATATTAACTACACAGGAAGTTTTTTACTTCAGTTTTTTCATATTTTAATGCGTAATTTTTGTTTTCTTTTTTCAAATAGTTTAAGAAAGAGTAAGAATAAATAAAATGGTAAAAATTATTCAAATTTTGCCACAAAAATGCTAAATCCATTATAGAAAAATCGATAATTTTGGAAAATATTCAAACAAGCGTTATAATGCATTAAAAATCATAAAAAATATACAAATTATTATAAATTAATGTTTCTTGAAGCTCGAGGTCTTTATAAATATTTATATAATTCTAACAAAAGGTCGACCAAAAATCAAATAAAAAACGAATAAATAAAAATTATTTATTTGGGAAAATATCACACAATTTTTTAATTCACATTCAAAACTCTGAATTCGGATCACAAAGTAAGAAGTGATGCAAATTTATTGCAACGGCTGTTGAAACGGTGGACATTCGTTCTATGACGAGTTCCTATTACATTCATCGCTGCTCCGCCAATTTTGCACCACTTCCGGACCCAAAAAGAACATTTTCACTTCTTTTTTGGCGACGCTTTTTTGCAGCGTTAATTTATTTAGATATTCATTTATGAAAGAATTTAATTAATACCAATTACTATTTTTTAATTAAGATGACTAAACCAGACTAAACAATATAATAAAGGAGCTTTACAGCCTGTTTCTGTATGTCGAATGAGCTCTGTCGATCGACTAAAATGGAAACAAACAGCTGAATTTATAACGAAAAACAGTTGTTTCTATGCATTTCAGTCGATCGATTGAACTCGTTCGACATACAGAAACAGGCTGTTAGTTATTCAACTAAACCATAAGTTCAATCACAGCTCTATTTTTTAAATATCAGACTTCAAACATTGCCATCGGCAACTGCTACCACAACCCAAGTAATTCGATTGTGCATGAAAGTCTTTAGCGGAACTTTGCGCTTGTTTAATTTTTATAAAAATGTAAAATCGTAAATAGGTTTTCAAATTCTGGGGGGGGGGGCTAAATTTTTTCTGGGGGGGTCTAAGCCCCCTCCCCAGAGGCCTTCCTACGCTTATGGTAATAAGTTTGTTTTATTTTATTATTGTTGCCTATCCTACACTGACAATAAAAATTTGTAATTTGTAAAAAATTGTAGTTTCTATAAAATATCAATGGAGCATATACAAAAAGCTCCTTTTTAAATGCCGTTAATTAGTTTTAGATCTCTCTCTTCTCATACATTATCACCGCTCTTTTATAAACAAAGCATTTAACATTGTTGCAGTTGTTATGGAGGCGTTACTTACCAAAAACTCGAGACTTTAATTTTCATTTTATTTAGTTGTTTTTGCCTAAAATACACTGAAAATAAACATTAACCAAATATAGGAGATTATGCATTATATCATACGATGGATCTCTATTAGGTAGTTTCCATAAAATATAATTGAGCTAGTACAAAAAACTCCATTTTTAATACCGTTAAATAGTTTCTGATCTCTCTCTCTCTCTTCTCATACTCGTCACTTTGATATACTCTTAAGATTCTCTCATCACATTAATTGCACTTTTGAAAACATTCCCACAATAGTTAACATTGTTGCAGTCGTTATGGTGGTAAATACTATAAAAATCGACACTTTAATTATCATTTTATTTTGTTGTTTTGTGTTTTTTTTCCTCTTTCTCCTTAATTTTATATGCATTGTTAATGCTCGTTTAACACTCATATACAACAAAATTGTTTTAACGATACACTATAGGAATAAACGACACAATATCATGAAATAGCAACAATTTAAGGGTGTGTGTGTGTAAGTTCCTTATATGTGTGTTTATATGAGGTAAACATTGTTGAAAGAATCGTTTAATGGATGAAAAGGTCATAAATATCCCATGCTCTTTACATCTCAAAGGTTTTGTATAGGGCTTGAGAAATGATATTTAAGGTTTCATATATTAACAAGAAGTGGTCTCGTATGCTTACTGGTGCTAGATGCTTATTATGAAGGTTAAAGAGATTTTCCCCGAGTTTGAAGTATAAAACTAAGTGTGGCCATTTTAGCAACTAAATATTTTATATATGAAAATTATGAGGACATTAAAAAAGTTTACAACAGAATTTACTACGTAAACTTAGCTGACCACCATAGCAACCATAAGTACTTGTGGTGATAGAAGTAGTAGTAGTACTAGGTATACTACTGAGAAATATCCTTTACTTAAGATGTTACTAAAGCATATGAAATTCCGTATAGTATCCTATAGTGCTTATATATACACATTGTTCGTTTGTGGTAGGTCATAAAATTACGGAAGGAAAACTTTTATTTTAACTTTTCCAACAAAGGATTTACTCTTTGGTAAGACAAAATTATTTTTTTTTTTTTGGTTTGTAATTTTTAATTACATGTAAAATAGTATCTTTAGATAATTTAAACTTATTTTAGTATATCATAAAATTTTTAGTTGTTAAGTAGAATAAAGGAGACTTTAAAGGAATGTATTTTACGAGGTGCCTGCGTATGAATCTACCCAGTGATTCCTTAACATTGATGTAATGTTATGATTAGCACTGCAGTCGTGTAAGCTCATACAAATTTAGAATCACAATGAACAGTTACTTCGGTGAGAGAAAGCTATAGACGTTACAAATTAATTGAGTGTAATGTATGTGCACTGTAGACATACAATAGCTCTGTTAATCTTTTTAAATGCCGGGTCTATACCTCTCTTATGACGTTGCTAACGTAATATCCAAAACAATGTAATGATAACAGACATGTTAGCCATTATCAATTTAGAATCACAACGAACAGTTATTTCTGTGATAATCAGTGTTGCCAACATTTGGCTAGATCAAACAAAAATTAAAGCAGAATGTAATAGCTAATATTTGTAATAAATAGCAAGAAAAAAAGTTAAATGCTATTTAATTTTCAAATTGAAACTGATTATAATTTACTATTTTAAATAAGGAGTACGACACAATCCAAAGAAATTTTGGTTTTGCTATAATAATCATTACTTACAATATTCTTATTGCAAATTTTATAACGCTTTTTAACCCTATCAAGGCTACGAACACTGTCATAGATTTTCGATTCTGTATCTCTCACAATATTATGAATTAACAATACCTTTGAAATTACTCTATCATATGAGCGGAAATACAATGAGGGGAAAAGTAATATAACACCAGGGCAACATATTTTTTGCGAAACGAAAATGCTTTTAGTTTCAATAGGATCGCGTGAAATATGTGACCCCAGTAGGCTTCAAATTTTCACTTGTACATTGATACAAAACAAAAAAATCATAAATAAACCAAATTTATACTATTTGGTAACGAAAATCAATACATAATGACCAGTAATCTATATTTTAAATATAACAAAAAAGGTATAATTGAAATTAAGAAAGTTATATTTGTAGCTAATAGCAATTATAAAATTTCTAGCTAATAGCAATTATAAAAAGGACGATCTAGCTGCAAAATAGCTAAATTGGCATCACTGATCCCTTGATCTCATTTAATTCGCTTATGTTACAATGATGCTTTTAATGTCTTCGTTCTCTCTCTATTCCTCTCACACTCTGCAGTTGGCACTGTAAATTTTGTACATATGTTTACATAAAATATAATAATACTCAAATAAACTCTTTACCGATATTTAAAGCATTTTTATTTTGAATCTTGAGATTTAATTAATTTGCCC
Source organism: Haematobia irritans (assembly GCF_050003625.1). NCBI lineage: Eukaryota > Metazoa > Arthropoda > Insecta > Diptera > Muscidae > Haematobia > Haematobia irritans. The sequence goes on from NC_134399.1 coordinate 208,563,986, forward strand.
TCCATTTTTATGAAGATCCGTTAGTGCTACGTAAGCTTACTGACTTTTCAACACTGCTATGGACACATTTGTCATCTTGCCCATGTATTCCATTATGCAAGTTAGAATTTTAACTGCTGAAAATTTTTCAGTTAAAGTTTTTTTTTATTATAAAAATATCGTGTTTTAGATTAAGGAAAATTTGTCTTACGGCAACGAGATACGATTTTGACAGAATGCCTTAAATTTCACAGATGAGTATCATACATTTTTATGAATAATATTTTTAAAACCAAAGGTATAAAATTTCGTTTAGTTAAAATGTATTTATATTAAAGAAATTTGCTGTTAATATTTTGTAGATTTTATTTCTAGAATTTTGTATATATAATTTTATATATAATTTTTTCAATGTACTTAAAAGTTCTCCTAAATACTAATGCCCATATGCAAAACAATTTATTGACAGTTTATCGAATGAATTTATATGGCAAAAGTAAGCTTGAAGTATTCTGTAACTTTATTGCATATGGTAGTAAATATCCTAAAAAATAAATTTACTCTATACGGTTTACGGTATATTTTACCTTACATAAAATATCCATATAAGAAAAAAGAGTATGAAAGAGTACTTAACAGGGATGGAAAATGCATTACTATAGTACTTTTTTCAATACTTTTTCACCCCGGTCAGTACCGTAGTACCCCCGCGAATGTGTAGACATTTTTGTGTAGACATTTTTGAGTCGATATCAGATTTATGGTACAATAGCTTTGACAAAATATTTTAATATTTTGAGAAAGTCTTTATCAACGTTATTAATAGTCTTTTACAAATATAGCAAAACAGACAATTTCATGCTGGAAGAAAATCTCGATTTTGTAAACGCCATAGTCAAAAACAGAATTTTATTGAATTTCAAGAATGTTTTAGTCGAAAAAAGAATGCGATTCCATATTATCGACTTTTTATTTCGAAAGAAAATTTTGGCAAAATGTTATTTCTATATAAAATTTTTGCAAAATTTTATTTCCATAGAAATTTTATTTCAATTGAAAATGTTGTAAAAATTTTATTTCTATAAAAAATTTTTGAAAAATTTTATTTCTATAGAAAATTTTTGAAAAATTTTATTTCTATAGAAAATTTTTGCAAAATTGTATTTCTATAAAAATTTTTTGCAAAATTTTATTCCTATACAAATTTTTGCAAAATTTTATTTCTATACAAATTTTTGCAAAATTTTATTTCTATAAAAATTTTTTGCAAAATTTTATTTCTGTAGAATATTTTGTCAAAATTTTATTTATATAGAAAATTTTGTCAAAATTTTATTTTTATAGAATTTTTTTCAAAATTTTATTTTCTTTAAAATGCAGTCTAAAGCTCTTGACAATAATCTTCCAGTGAAAATTTTGTTGAAATTTAGTAAAAAGTACCTTTTCGCTCAAAATTGTATTTCTATAGAAAATTTTTGCAAAATTTTATTTCTATAAAATTTTTTTGCAAAATTTTATTTCTATAGAATATTTTGTCAAAATTTTATTTATGTAGAAAATTTTGTCAAAATTTTATTTATATAGAAAATTTTGTCAAAATTTTATTTTTAAAGAATTTTTTTCAAAATTTTATTTCTATAAAAAATTTTGTCAAAATTTTATTTTCTTTAAAATGCAGTCTAAAGCTCTTGACAATAATCTTCCAGTGAATATTTTGTTGAAATTTAGTAAAAAGTACCTTTTCGCTCAAAATTGTATTTGTATAGAAAATTTTTGCAAAATTTTATTTCTATAAAAATTTTTTGCAAAATTTTATTTCTATAGAATATTTTGTCAAAATTTTATTTATGTAGAAAATTTTTGCAAAATTTTATTTATTTAGAAAATTTTGTCAAAATTTTATTTTTATAGAAATTTTTTCAAAATTTTATTTCTATAGAAAATTTTGTCAAAATTTTATTTCTATAGAAAATTTTGTCAAAATTTTATTTTCTTTAAAATTCAGTCTAAAGGAGCTCTTGACAATAATCTTCCAGTGAAAATTGTGTTGAAATTTAGTAAAAAATAACCTTTCGCTCAAAAAATACCTTTTTTGTACTTTCTTAAAAATTGTATTTTCCATCCCTGGTTAGGTTAGGTGGCAGCCCGGTGTATCAGACTCACTTAGACTATTCAGTCCATTGTGATACCACATTGGTGAACTTCTCTCTTATCACTGAGTGCTGCCCGATTCTATGTTAAGCTCAATGACAAGGGACCTCCTTTTTATAGCCGAGTCCGAACGGCGTTCCACATTGCTGTGAAACCACTTAGAGAAGCTTTGAAATCCTCAGATATGTCACCAGCATTACTGAGGTGGGATAATCCAGCGCGGAAAAACTTTTTGGTGTTCGGTCGAAGCAGGAATCGAACCCACGACCTTGTGTATGCAAGGCGCGCATGCTAACCATTGCACCACGGTGGCTCCCTTCCATCCCTGGTACTTAATGGTATGTTCTCTTAACTGAGCTTATATCATTCTAGCCTTATTGCTAATTAGCTTTGGAATTTCCTTACCCATTTATATATTTCCCTAACTGAGCTTATATAATTGTATCCTTTGAATAGCCTTATACAAAAACTTACTTTACAGTTTAAATTTTCCACCCAAATTCCAATATAAAGAATCTAATGATTGTAAATTTCAATTAAAACATACAGATGTGTTATAATTAAAAACTATCTTACCCATCACCTAACCGCTCTCATTGCCTCTCAAATTTTTTTATAAAACTATATACGCTATAACTTAAACTATGCAACAATTATTATACTGCAACTTATTTTCATTGGTTGTTGTTTTTGTTTTAATGCTTGTGCTCGTTCTTTATGTCCTACGCTAGTTAGCTAGAGCACAGTTCTCTATTGTTGTACAAACAGGTGTTGAGTATTAATGGAAATTGTTGCGGTTGTATTTCATTGTTTGTTCAGAGCTTCTATAGGCTCCTTGGTTAAATGAGTGGGTGAGTGGCTAGACCTCTCCTATATAGTTAACACTTAGGCTTGCACACACAACTGTTCTTTATATTTGCACACAGACAATACGGCAAGGCAAAGTAAAAGAGTGTGTGTGCGTTTGTTTGCATATTACTATGGTGAGTATACGTGAGAGAAGACACTATTATAAGTGGGGACGTTATACTCCTACTAAAATTTAAGGCCATAATTTCCTAGGTATAGACCTTTCTACCCACTCATTGTTGTAACTTACAGACTATAGTCAGTTGTTTGTTATTGAGCCACCCACCACAATAATGGATGGGCTTAATATGAATCCTTGTTTTTATTTTTTCAGCTGTATCTTTTCTCTCTCACTTTTGCTCTCTCTCTCCCTCTTGCTCTCTTTGCCTTTACTATTGTTTTTATTTTACGGAAATGCATAATGGGAATTTAAACTGCATTCTGTATATGTATGTGTGTGGGTGGGTATGCGTGGGTTTAATTTACTCAAGAAAAACAAGCAGAGCCATCATTTTTTTAATGCATTTGTCTGTACGGAAGAGTTTTTAAATTGCATTTTTTATATAGTATATAAAAATGCAAAATATCCATAATATCTTAAAATGAGTACACATTTATTTATATGCTTCATTCGAGCAATTACAAGCAGAATATTTGCTCTACTTTAAATATAAAATGACCATTTTAATTATATATTTAATACAATATTAATACAAAAAAATTTTAAATATAAAGCAATTAATATAAATATTGAGATATTAATGATGAAATTAGTATGTTATAACGTAAATATGATATGAAGCCATTGATAATGCTCTCATGGGCGGCAAAAATTATTTGTAGTGCTATTACAGGTTTCGAATTTCAACGATATCATAATTACAGGTCTCGTAAGTTTTTCCACATCGTTATGAGCAATACAAATAATTGCTTTATTTAGCATATGTGTTAATTTTCAATAAATAAATCAATTGATAATGTTAACAATATTCCATGGTTTATTAAATCTGAACTTTACTCTCTTCGGAGGTGTCTAGGTTATGGATATACACAATTGATTAAATATGATTTTATTAATGAAGGCAAATATTATTTTAATCAATGTTTTTCTATAGCAAATGACGAGGAGAATTCTTTATTTAAATATCTCTTGCTAGGAAATACAATTTTTTTCCATACATAATATTTATTTATTTTTAAAATATTCCGTTTGTCATTTAAGTTATTAATTACATTATTTATTTTTCAATTAAGAAATTATTTGTTTGAGTGGTTATTCAAATCAATGAAGTATGAATAATAATAGTAAAAAAAGCCTATCAAAAAGTTTAATAAATAATTAATAAAAAAAAATAATAATAAACAGTACATATTAAGTTTTACTTATAAATACAAATAAATGCACAGAGATAAGTATTTCCCGTGTGAAGTTATTTTTTGTAATATATCAATAAATTTTACAATAAAAATTATAATAAATAATAAATAAAACAAGTAAAAAAATAATAAAAAAATTAAAAAAAGGCATATATAATAGAAATTGCATTCTCATGCTCGTGTTTTTACTTATAAATATATATAAAAAAACTGAAATAAATATGTAAAATATATAAATAAAGCAATAAAAAAATATGATAGATGCATAATTAATAATTTTTTATAATAAATTAAAAAATTTCGCAATACAAAAATTATAAGTTATTATTTTATTATATTAAAAAATTATAATATATAAGTAAAATTGTTTATTTATTTTCTATTATATTGCATATGTAATGCAAGTTGCACACTCATTTACCTATAATTATGAATAAATATAAGAAACGAACTATAAATTATTGGTTTTCAATACAAAAATATTCTTTATAATAAATTAATCGTTATTAATAGTTATTAATTTATTATATTACTTAAATAAAATAATAATAATAATAATAATAATACCCGTGTAAAAATTGGAGGATCCAATCCTATCTAATAATATCAAATTGGATCTAATTGGATCTGTTCAGATATTGGTTCAGACATAATTAGATATGCACAGATATGCTATATATGGTGCTAGATCTGGTTAGATATAATTGCAGATCTCATCATATATAGTATAATATCTAATTATATCTGGCATATCTAATAATATATGCTTGGATAGGATCATATATAGCACTATATCTAATAAGATATGGTAGATATAACATCATATCTGACTATATATGGGGTTAAATAAGGTCCAAAATATAATAAAAATCATGAACAAGTTAAAAAGATTTTTGAAATACACGTCTAAAAAACTATTCGAGATATATACACAAAGTTACAGATGGAAAAATAACTTTTGTTTATTTAACGAACTTACATAATACATCTTAAAGTATTTGGCAGTTTATAAACATGTTTTTCGAGTTTCAGAACATGGTTGAGCTCCTTCACTTCAGATGGTTTAACAATCTAAAACAGTCAGTTTTGGAAATGGATATAATGAACAACGCCAGTTTTTAAATGTTTTATCGCGTACTGCTGGTTGACGTCAAAAAGAGTAATAAAAATAAATTGTTGAAAATTCGCAAAGAAACGCCTTTCTTTATTAATTGTACTGTATAGATATTAGTTTTGGTATTTTTATATAAAAGGGATGTGTAGATATTTGTATCCATTTGACACCTCGAGTAGTAAGAAAAATGTGGGTTTCATCAAAACACTCATTTAGTATTTGTCGTTCCCATGCGTTTGGAGTTTAATTAACCTTTCATCCAAAGCATTATTTAGTATCCTAAGTAGATTACAAAATGAATTTTTATTTTGAAATATACTCATATAAAAAGACTGCTGTAGGAAACATTGACTGCTGATTTTTTTGGTAAACAAAAAAGTGCTGTTTTCGCAGTTTTTCTGCGAAAGTACAATCTGTTAGTTTGGAATAACAGACATACTGCCCAAAAGTTAGTAGTTTGTTTAAATAATAGAACTTCAAACATTAAAAAACATTTAGTATATTTTGATTATGCACTAACATTTCTGAACAAGTCGCCCTTTTTAATATATGTCCCACTCGGAGATAGTAATTTACATTTTATTTAAAACATTTTTAATCGCGGGAAACGTTTCCTTCAAAGTAAACGTTGCCCAGATCACCAAAAAGTCGTACCTTGAGGATGGGGGCTTCAATACCTTCTTGGTTTTCTAAGCAAGAAGGTGACGCAGGCACCGAAGTGAAATGAGTCTCATTAGTCCAGATGATTTTAATATTTATATAGTAAATTTAATTTAAAATTTCAAACAACAAAAGTTTCTTCTTGTTTCATCTATCATACGTACTAATAAATGGGTTCTATACATTATAAAAGTGCTTCATGTTTTTAGTGTCAACGATCCATTAGTTTTAACAACAACCTCAATGTCATTATGTCAAATGTCAACGCCGTCAGGGGCATCACTTCCAAACAAATTTAACGCAAGACTAGCTGAGAAAATTAAGAAATTTAATATAATTGTTTTAAATGTGTTCCTTTGATAAAGTGTATATCGTTTCCTTTGTTGCGGAGATTATGTAGGTAAGTAGATTGTATTTGTTATTTCCTTAGTAGTCATTTTCATATTGTTTTACTATTTTCTAGATTTGGAAAAAAAGGAAACCTCAGTGGTGTACTGGTTAACATGCCCGCCTTGCATTCAAAAGGTCACGGGTTCAATCCCAGTTCCGACCAACACCAAAAATTTTTTCGGCGGTGGATTATCTCCTCGCAGTAATGTTGGTGACATTTCTGCTTCAAAGATTCTCTAAGTTGTTTCAGCGCAACGTGAAATGCCGATAGGACTCGATTATAACAAGGAGGACCCATGTTATTGAGCTAATTATTGAATCGAGCAGCAGTCAGTGATAAATGAGATGTTGATCACTGCGATGTCATGATGGTCTGAATAGTATGTATGAGCCTAAAATAACAGCCTATCGCTATACCTAACCTAATCCCGAATACACTTTAAATGTGAGTATTAAAAGCAACATAAAATTATATGGCAATTTTTATTGCAACTTAAAGAAGAATGATCCAAAACAATACTAATACTTGCTTACATAGTTCAATATATTCCCACAGTTTTTTTATTCCTATATTTGTTTAATAATTGGTTTTTAACTTAATTTTATTGCAGATTGCCTTAACGCTGTAATACTTTAGTCGCGTGTCTAAGTCCAAAGCAGAAGAAACAAACGAAAAAACCCTTGGACAACACTATAACTCAACTGTCAATACTCTTAAATAGCTTTGATGGATCAATATAAATTAAACATATTTATTATGCACATACTTTTTGTCTGTATTATTAAATAAAACAATTAATCTCATTTTATATACAAACTATGGGCTTTTATGTGTTGAAAGATCTCGAAAGATACAATTGTATCAAATAATATACAATTATATCAAATTAGATCTGATTAGATGTGTCTCATTTTTGAGATCTGATCAGATCCAATTTCATAGTATTTAGATCTGACCAGATATAACCATTTTTCGGATCTGCTCAGATCTGACCATATCTTGGCTCAGATCTAACCATATCAAATCAGATCCCCCAATTTTTACACGGGTAATAATAATAATAATAATAATAATAATAATAATAATAATAATAATAATAATAATAATAATAATAATAATAATAATAATAATAATAATAATAATAATAATAATAATAATAATAATAATAATAATAATAATAATAATAATAATAATAATAATAATAATAATAATAATAATAATAATAATAATAATAATAATAATAATAATAATAATAATAATAATAATAATAATAATAATAATAATAATAATAATAATAATAATAATAATAATAATAATAATAATAATAATAATAATAATAATAATAATAATAATAATAATAATAATAATAATAATAATAATAATAATAATAATAATAATAATAATAATAAATAAATAAATAAATAAATAAATAAATAAATAAATAAATAAATAAATAAATAAATAAATAAATAAATAAATAAATAAATAAATAAATAAATAAATAAATAAATAAATAAATAAATAAATAAATAAATAAATAAATAAATAAATAAATAAATAAATAAATAAATAAATAAATAAATAAATAAATAAATAAATAAATAAATAAATAAATAAATAAATAAATAAATAAATAAATAAATAAATAAATAAATAAATAAATAAATAAATAAATAAATAAATAAATAAATAAATAAATAAATAAATAAATAAATAAATAAATAAATAAATAAATAAATAAATAAATAAATAAATAAATAAATAAATAAATAAATAAATAAATAAATAAATAAATAAATAAATAAATAAATAAATAAATAAATAAATAAATAAATAAATAAATAAATAAATAAATAAATAAATAAATAAATAAATAAATAAATAAATAAATAAATAAATAAATAAATAAATAAATAAATAAATAAATAAATAAATAAATCAATAAATTAATAAATAAATAAATAAATAAAATTAAAACAGCCAATGCAATAAAATATTCCCGTTCCCTCCTATATACGAATAAATAAACTGAAATAAATATTTCTCATATATAAATATTTTTTATAATAAATGTATCAATAAAAAAAGTATAATAAAATTTAATTAATGGTTGATTTGCAATAAATACAATTTATAATAAATTAATAGTTATTAATTTATTATATTAAAAAAATTGAAATAATAAATAAATAAAATTGAAAAATAAAGTCTATGTTATAAAAAATACATATTAATGTTTTTTACTTATAATTATGTATAAATAAACTGAAATAAATATAATTATTGTTTATAATAAATTAATAATGTTTTCAAAAATGTTTTTAATATTTTTTTACAATACATTTTTCAATAAAAATATAATTAATGAATAATTAATTATATATATAATTATATATTAATGAATAATTAATTATATTTTTATTAACAAATAAACTTTATAATAAATTAAAAATTAGCAACAGAAAATTATTATTTTATTACAATAAAATAATAAATTTCTCAATAAAAAATATAATAAATAACTAATTATTTTTTTATAATAAATTAGTAATCTTCTCAATAAATATATATGACAAACGAAATTTTCTTTTCTTAGGTTTTTAAAATTTAAATTTGCTAAAATTACAAAATTTACCTTTATTAGTTAAGCCAATTTTTAGTGGTTATGGATTTAAGCTGAAATTAAAAAAGTAACAAAAATATAGAAGAAGAAACCAAAGAAAATTAATTTTAGTTAATTTTTAACCCATCTGATCCCCGTTGAAAAATCACGTTTTCTTGCTTTTATTTTTATTATTTACTTTTGTTTTGTTGCTTTACCATTTTGACCATGATCTGTGCGCTTACAATTTTGTTTTTGCGTAATTTTATAATAGGAAACGCAAACAACTCTCACAAAAACACTTCTCTTCCCATTTTAATGTATTACATGGTCTATTAAAAAAAAATTAATACTACGTCAAAATTCATTCATTTCCGTCGAATGTCACAATGGCTGAATGATGTTTACATGCAATTTTATTTATTTGTTTTTTTTTTTGTTTTAATTATTTACCCATTTCATTATAATTGTTATTATTATTATTGTACAAAACAAAAGCGAACGGCAAGCGAGCAAACGACAATTATTTTAGCATGCATAAATGTTAATATGTCTTGGCTATATAAAAACATATGTTAAATTTATCTATTTGTCTGTCCATCCATTGTCGTTTGTCTTACTGGCCATTTATTTGCCTTTTAAATTGATGAGTACACTGTAAGAAGTGAAACTATTATCATTAAAAGCTGGAATTGATATTTTCAAAATTTCGAAATTATTTATGACAATGCAGAAAACGAATTTTTATAGTGGTATATTATATTTTAAAAATTAAATCGAAATAAAGATAGTTATAATTTGTTATTCATTTAATAAAAAAACAACAGTGCCAAAAATAATCTACCAAAATTAAGTAAAAATTTTGTCAAAGTTTTTTTTCTATAGAAAATGTAGTCAGGAATTTTATATCTATAGAAAATTTTGTCAACACTTTATTTTCATAGAAAATTTTGTCAAAATTTTATTTTCATAGAAAATTTTGTCAAAATTTTATTTTCATAGAAAATTTTGTCAAAATTTTATTTTCATAGAAAATTTTGTCAAAATTTTATTTCTATAGAAAAATTTGTTAAAATTTAATATCCATAGAAAGTTTCGTCAAAATTTTATTTATATAGAAAATTATGTCAAAATTGTATTGTATTTTGTCAAAATTTTATTTCTAGAGAAAATTTTGTCAAAATAATATTTCTAAAAAAAATTTAGTCAACATTTTATTTATATAGAAAATTTTGTCAAAATTGTATTTCTGTCGAAAATTTTGTCTAAATTTTATTTCTATAAAAAATTTTGTCTAAATTTTATTTCTATAAAAAATTTTGTCAAAATGTTATTTCTATAGAAAATTTTGTCAAAATATTATTTATATAGAAAATTTTGTCAAAATTTTATTTATATAGAAAATTTTGTCAAGTTTTTCTATAGAAAAATTTCTCACAATTTTTTTTATTGAAAATTTTGTCAAAATTATATTTCTATAGAAAATTTTCTCAAAATATTATTTCTTTGGAAAATTTTGACAAAATTTTATTTCTATAGAAAATTTTGTCAAAATTTTATTTCTATAGAAAATTTTGTCAAGTTTTTCTATAGAAAAATTTCTCACAATTTTTTTTTATTGAAAATTTTGTCAAAATTATATTTCTATAGAAAATTTTCTCAAAATATTATTTCTTTGGAAAATTTTGACAAAATTTTATTTCTATAGAAAATTTTGTCAAAATTTTATCTCTATAGAAAATTTTATTTCTAAAGAAAATTTTGTCAAAATTGCATTTCTATCGCAAATTTTACTTATATAGAAAATTTTGTCAAAATTTTATTTCTATAGAAAATTTTGTCAAAATTTCATTTCTATAGAAAATTTTGTCAAAATTGTATTGCTAGTGAAAATTTTGTCAAAATTTTATTTCTATAGTAAATTTTGTTCACATTTTATTTCTATAGAAAATTTGGTCAAAATTTTATTTCTATAGAAAATTTTATTAAAATTTTATTTCTATAGCAAATTTTATTAAAATTTTATTTCTATAGAAAATTTTGTCAAAATTTTATTTCCAAAGAAAATGTTGTCAAAATTTTATTTCTATAGAACGTTTTGTCAAAATTTTATGTCTATAGGAAATTTTGTCAAAATTTTATTTCTATAGACAATTTTATCAAAATTTTATTTCTATAGAAAATTTTGTCAAAATTTTATTCTACAGAAAATTTTGTCAAAATTTTATTACTATAGAACATTTTGTCAAAATTTTATTTCTATAGAAAATTTGGTCAAAATTTTATTTCTATAGAAAATTTTATTAAAATTTTATTTCTATAGCAAATTTTATTAAAATTTTATTTCTATAGAAAATTTTGTCAAAATTTTATTTCCAAAGAAAATGTTGTCAAAATTTTATTTCTATAGAACGTTTTGTCAAAATTTTATGTCTATAGGAAATTTTGTCAAAATTTTATTTCTATAGACAATTTTGTCAAAATTTTATTTCTAAAGAAGATTTTGTCTAAAAATTTACTATAGAAAATTTTGTCAAAATTGTATTTCTATAGAAAGTTTTGTCAAAAATTTGTTTCTATAGAAAGTTTTGTCAAAATTTTATTTCTACAGAAGTTTTTTTTTTTTAATTTTATGCCTATAGAAAATTTTGTCAAAATTTTATTTCTATAGAAGATTTTGTCTAAAGTTTATTGATATAGAAAATTTTGCCAAAATTTTATTTCTATAGAAATTTTTGTCAAAATTTTATTGCTATAGAATGTTTTTTTAATTTTATTGCTATAGAAAATTTTGCTAGAATTTTATTTCGATAGAAATTTTTGTCAAAATTTTATTTGTATAGAAAATTTTGTCAAAATTTACTATCCATGGAAGATTTTGTCAAAATTTTATTTCTATAGAAAGTTTTGTCAACATTTTTTTCCTATAGAAAATTGTGTCAAGTTTTTTTTCTATAGAAAATTTTCTCACAATTTTTTTCTATTAAAAATTTTGTCAAGATTATATTTCTATAGGAAATTTTTTCAAAATTTTATTTCTATAGAAAATTTTCTCAAAATGTTATTTCTTTAGAAAATTGTCTTAAGTGTCTCAAAATTTTATTTTTTGGAAAATTTTGACAAAATTTTATCTCTATAGAAAATTTTATTTCTATAGAAAGTTTTTCCAAAATTGTATTTCTATAGCAAATTTTACTTCTATAGAAAATTTTGACAAAATGTTATTTCTATAGAAAATTTTGTCAAAATATTATTTCTATAGAAAATTTTTTCAAAATTGTATTTCTATCGCAAATTTTGTCAAAATTTTATTCCTATAGAAAATTTTGTCAAAATTTTATTTCTATAGACAATTTTGTCAAAGTTTTATTTCTATAGAAGATTTTGTCAAAATATTATTTCTATAGAAAATTTTGTCAAAATTTTATTTCTATAGAAAATTTTGTCAAAATATTATTTCTATAGAAAATTTTGTCAAAATTTTATTCCTATAGAAAATTTTGTCAAAATTTTATTTCTATAGAAAATTTGGTCAAAATTTTATTTCTATAGACAATTTTGTCAAAGTTTTGTTTCGATAGAAGATTTTGTCTAAAGTTTATTGATATAGAAAATTTTGTCAAAATTGTATTTATATAGAAAGTTTTGTCAAAATTTTATTTCTATAGAATGTTTTTTAATTTTATTGCTATAGAAAATTTTGGCAAAATTTTATTTCTATAAAAATTTTTGTCAAAATTTTATTTGTATAGAAAATTTTGTCAAAATTTAATATCCATAGAAGATTTTGTCAAAATTTTATTTCTATAGAAAATTTTGTTAAAATTTTATTTCTATAGAAAGTTTTGTCAACATTTTTTTCCTATAGAAAAGTGTGTCAAGTTTTTTTTTCTATAGAAAATTTTCTCACAATTTTTTTCTATTGAAAATTTGACAAAATTAATTATATTATAGAAAATTTTCTCAAAATTTTATTTCTATAGAAAATTTTCTCAAAATTTTATTTCTTTAGAAAATTGTCTGAAATGTCTCAAAATTTTATTTCTTTGGAAAATTTTGACAAAATTTTGTTTATAGAAAATTTTATCAAAATTTTATCTCTATAGAAAATTTTTTTCAAAATTGCATTTCTATCTCAAATTTTACTTCTTTAGAAAATTTTGTCAAAATTTTATTTCTATAGAAAATTTTGTCAAAATTTTATTTCTATAGAAAATTTTGTCAAAATTTTATTTCTATAGAAAATTTTGTCAAAATTGTATTTCTATAGAAAATTTTGTCAAAATTTTATTTCTATAGAAAGTTTTGTCAAAATGTTATTTCTATAGAAAATTATTTTAAAATTTTAGGTATATAGAAAATTATGTAAACATTTTATTTCTATAGCCAATTTCGTCAAAGTATACATCAACATACTTAACGATACTTGTTTCATAAATTTAACATATTTGTTTTTTTTTCACATTGTACAAATTTATTTATTTTAAACTTTCATCAATTTCTTACTTTGTTTATCTAGCAAAAAAAAAAAAAAAAATATTGAAAAATATATCAAGCATACAATTAAAATTTGTTAAGTAATTCTTCTTCTTCTTGCCAAAATATTTTTTCTTCTATGTGACACAAATGCTAATGTCACGATAGTGGTAATGTGGTCAACGATAGTGGTTTTGTTATTTGAAATTCTGGTCACGTTCCATACTACGCTGTATTGTAGTGTGGCTTATAATATTGTGTGGAGTTAAATTTATAAAAGCTAAGATTTCTGCCATATTTTCTTTTGAAAATTCACAATGAGTTCAAAGAATTTGACAAGAAATATTGTTAATAAGTCTTTTGTTTTGGTGCCAAAAGTTTTGTAGAAATATTTCGGTTATTCCTATCACAGTACAAGAAAGCATATTAAATTTTTATTGATATTGGTTTTATTTTTGGTTCTCTTAATAAATTTCATGGAAAGGTTTTTAACTGGGTACTTGAAAATTCTATTCTAGAATCGATTGAGTGCTGTTCCAATTTTTGCTTCCTAGTCATCATCATCATCATCACCATTGTTATTATCTTCGTAATCATAAACTAACTGGCCGTCTTTTTTGTTAATGTGGTTGGTTTTATTGTTGTTGTTGTTGCGTGTTCATAGCGCTTATCACAATATCTGTTTCACGTATCAGTTAACAAACATTTCACTCCTGCATTCATACCATTGATATTTATTTTCAATATTGCTCAACAATCTTATCTCAAATAGTTCGTTGTTGGTTTTTGTTTTTTTTTTCAGTATTCAAAAGTGGTATTAAATGTGCCCATAGCGCAAAAACAAAAACAAACTAACGAAAACAAGTAACAAACGCATAAAATTACAGGCGAGCCAGACCCAAGGTATCCTCCTACACCATGGAGATCATTGTGGAAATTTTCCAGAAGGCGATAATTCGCAAAGACAACTTCCATAACATCTTTTCTTATTGTTAATCACCCAATATGTTACCAAATAAAGATTAAAATATCAAATTTCCTATACCACATTGCATCACACTATGTAACAGTGGTGATAAACTACTCTAGCGACATCTATTGATAAAATACGAAAATACTATTTCGAATGATAACCATGGTAATCGTGTTTGTTGTGCATTTAATTTTCTCAATACTGCATTGACGTTAAATTACACTTCTCTTAAGCATATTATCCATATCTCTCTCACATATTCTCTCTTGGTGAGAATATGTTTACTTCTCGTAAACCAATTCTCTTTCTCACGCACTCAGTGTGGTGTGGCTTATGGGTTCATAACACACCTTTTCAGGTTTCAAAATATTGATCTCTTGATTAGGGATTGAGATATCCAATATATCCATCTCCAATGAGATCTGTTGAAAAACAAAAACATGGCAACCCTTTCAATTCCATTGATCATAACTTTAGTTACATATATTTTCTCTCATTGTCTCTTGGGTTTAAATTCTACTAAACATAGCTTCTCTCAAATATTTGATCTCTGGGGGTTATATTTCTCTGAACATAACTTATCTTAAACGCTCTAACACACACTACGTGTGAAGTAGCACATATCACACATGTGCAGGTCTCCAAAGATTGATCTCTTGATATGAGATAAACATATATTGGCTTGTATGGGAGTTGTGCTCATACCATACTTGTGTGTGTGTGTACGACTTTTATGAGATTTTTAATAAAACACATAAGGTTACGATTTGCAAAACTTTTACAGCGATTCTTGGTAGAGGCTAATGTTGGCCAGCATTCTATGGTATCTCTTCTGAGTAGCAGAATTTTTCAGCAATGCTAATACATTTACACAGGATTTTTGCCTTGTGGAAATGTTTTATACACCCAGAACAGGAATATGATAACCTCCTAGAGCGATTTTTTTTATGGTGAGCATATAACACGTTTTTTGCAATCATGTTATTTTCTCGGACAATATGTATCTGATTTCGACAACTATTTTATGTTGGGAGAAAACATAATATTTCTAGCGGCTAAAATGTTGTTTTCTCCCCATCCAAAAGTAACATTTTGCTCTAGCAGGCGAGCATATTCCTTCTCTGCGTGTTGAGGGCACTCCTCACTGTTTAACTAGAAGAAATAGACTTGTATAAAATTTGTTTTATTAAAAAATAATAATTTTTTTATTATTTTTATTTAATTATAAATAGTATTGCAAAGTTTTTTAGTATTAAATATACCTATTTGGGAATTAAAAATAAATAATAATTATCACATATCTCAATAAATCACCTAATACTACCATTTGCTACAAAACAAAAACATTTTCTTTTTTTATCAAAATATTATAGAAGTCAATAATAAGAACCTATTATTAACGCATATCTGCCTAAATGTATATGTGCGTCTTTTATTATTTTCTTAGCAAAGAGTGCATTTAACAAAAAAGGTTAATTACAATATAAATACAAACATTCTTATCAGTAATGACAGTGGCAGTGAGACAGCGACATGGTGTCTGTAGCAATTAAAGCTGCCACACTAAACTCATTTATTTTATTTTATTAAACTTGGACTATGGTACAAGATTTTATGGCAAGCTGAAATTATCTTAAAGAAAATATTTAAAAATTTCGATTGTTTTATGACATCGTAGAAGACAACAAACAATTAAGAAATCAATTCGAAGAACTACCATCGTATTGAAATCGTATTTATTTCATTTATAGAAAATTTAAGCAAAATCTAAATCCTAGAAAAATAATTGTATTCTTTTACTAATTTTATTTAAATTTGAAATATTTATTAAAAGACACAAAAAAAAATCAAAAATCAATTACCCGAACTACCAATGTATTTCAAATCATAGTATCATGAATAATTTAATATATTCTCAATTTATTTCATCTATAGAATGAATTCATAATTTAAATCGTCAAGAAGTATATACGGCCGTACGTTCGGCCAGACCGAGTCTTATGTCATCCACAATCGAATTACTTGGGTTGCGCTAACACTTGCCGATTGGCAGGTATCTTAAAACTTCTTAACACCGTCTTCTCAATTGTAAGTTAGTTATTAAACAAAAAAGGCCGATTAAATACGTATATAATTCAGTTTGACAAAATTGTCTATAGAAATAAAACCTGGAAAATTTTTCTAATAACATCTTGACAAAATTTTGTATAGTAATAAAATTTTGACAAAATTTTCTATAAAAATAAAATTTTGACAAAATTTTCTATAGAAACAAAATCTTTACAAAATTTTGTATAGTAATAAAATCTTTGACAAAATTATAGTATAGTAATAAAATGTTGACAAAATTTTGTATAGTAATAAAATTTTGACAAAATTTTCTATAGTAATAAAATTTTAACAAAATTTTCTATCGAAATAAAATTTTGACTAAATTTTCTATAGAAATAAAATCTTGATAACATTTTATATAGTAATAAAATGTTGACAAAATTTTCAATAAAAATAAAATTTTGACAAAATTTTCTATAAAAATAAAATTTTAACAAAATTTTCTATAAAAATAATATTTTTTTCTTTCGTTTTGTTTTGTTATTGTTGGTTTTGTTCTTTAAAATTTTGACAAAATTTTCTATAGAAATAAAATTTTGACAAAATTTTGTATAGTTATAAAATTTTGACAAAATTTCGTATAGTAATAAAATTTTGACAAAATTTTGTATAGTGATAAAATTTTGACAAAATTTTCTATTGTAATAAAATCTTGACAAAATTTCGTATAGTAATAAAATCTTGACAAAATTTTCTATAGAAATAAAATTTTAACAAAATTTTCTATGGTAATAAAATGTTGACAAAATCTTCTATAGAAATAAAATTTTAACAAAATTTTCTATAGAAATAAAATCTTGACAAAATTTTGTATAGTAAAGGGTGATTTGTTAAGAGCTTGATAACTTTTAAAAAAAAAAAAAAACGCATAAAATTTGCAAAATCTCATCGGTTCTTTATTTGAAACGTTAGATTGGTCCATGACATTTACTTTTTGAAGATAATTTCATTTAAATGTTGACCGCGGCTGCGTCTTAGGTGGTCCATTCGGAAAGTCCAATTTTGGGCAACTTTTTCGAGCATTTCGGCCGGAATAGCCCGAATTTCTTCGGAAATGTTGTCTTCCAAAGCTGGAATAGTTGCTGGCTTATTTCTGTAGACTTTAGACTTGACGTAGCCCCACAAAAAATAGTCTAAAGGCGTCAAATCGCATGATCTTGGTGGCCAACTTACCGGTCCATTTCTTGAGATGAATTGTTCTCCGAAGTTTTCCCTCAAAATGGCCATAGAATCGCGAGCTGTGTGGCATGTAGCGCCATCTTGTTGAAACCACATGTCAACCAAGTTCAGTTCTTCCATTTTTGGCAACAAAAAGTTTGTTAGCATCGAACGATAGCGATCGCCATTCACCGTAACGTTGCGTCCAACAGCATCTTTGAAAAAATACGGTCCAATGATTCCACCAGCGTACAAACCACACCAAACAATGCATTTTTCGGGATGCATGGGCAGTTCTTGAACGGCTTCTGGTTGCTCTTCACTCCAAATGCGGCAATTTAGCTTATTTACGTAGCCATTCAACCAGAAATGAGCCTCATCGCTGAACAAAATTTGTCGATAAAAAAGCGGATTTTCTGCCACTGATTTTGGTAATAAAATTCAATGATTTGCAAGCGTTGCTCGTTAGTAAGTCTATTCATGATGAAATGTGAAAGCATACTGAGCATCTTTCTCTTTGACACCATGTCTGAAATCCCACGTGATCTGTCAAATACTAATGCATGAAAATCCTAACCTCAAAAGAATCACCCTTTAATAAAATTTTGACAAAATTTTCTATAAAAATAAAATTTTGACAAAATTTTGTATAGTTATAAAATGTTGACAAAATTTTTTATAGAAATAAAATCTTGGCAAAATTTTTTGTAGTAATAAAATTTTGACAAAATTTTCTATAGTAATAAAATCTTGACAAAATTTTGTATAGTAATAAAATTTTGACAAAATTTTCTATAGAAATTAAATTTTGACAAAATTTTCTATAGAAATAAAATTTTAACAAAAAAAAAAAAAAACATTTTCTATGGTAATAAAATTTTGGTAGATTATTTGTGGGGATCGGCTATATATAAATATAGACCGATATGGACCAATTTGGGCATGGTTGTTAGCGGCGATATACTAGCGCAATGTACCAAATTTCACCACGTACCAAATTTCAACCGGATCGAATGAATTTTGCTTCTCTTAGAGGCTCCGTAAGCCAAATCTGAGCGTCGGTTTATTATGGGCCGTTGACGAACTATAAAAATAAAATTTTGACAAAATTTTCTATAGAAATAAAATTTTGACAAAATTTTGTATAGTAATAACATCTTGACAAAATTTTGTGTAGTAATAAAATTTTGAAAAACTTTTCTATAGAAATAAAATCTTGACAACATTTTCTATAAAAATAAAATTTTAACAAAATTTTCTATAAAAATAAAATCTTGACAAAGTTTCGTATAGTAATAAAATTTTGACAAAATTTTCTATGGTAATAAAGTTTTGGTTCTTTTTTTTTTTGGGGGGGATCGGCTATATATAAATATAGACCGATATGGACCAATTTTGGCATGGTTGTTAGCGGCCATATACTAGCGCAATGTACCAAATTTCACCACGTACCAAATATCAACCGAATCGAATGAATCTTGCTCTTCCAAGAGCTCCGGAGGTCAAATCTGGGGATCGGTTTATATGGAGGCTATATATAATTATGGACCGTTGAGGACCTATAAAAATAAAATTTTGACAAAATTTTCTATAGAAATAAAATTTTGACAAAATTTAGTATAGTAATAACATCTTGACAAAATTTTCGATGGTAATAAAGTTTTGGTAGATTATTTTTGGGAATCGGCTATATATAAATATAGACCGATATGGACCAATTTTGGCATGGTTGTTAGCGGCCATATGCGCAATGTACCAAATTTCACCACTTACCAAATTTCAACCGGGTCGAATGATTTTTGCTTCTCTTAGTGGCTCCGTAAGCCAAATCTGAGCGTCGGTTTATATGGGGGCTATATATACTTATGGACCGTTGAGGACCTATAAAAATAAAATTTTGACAAAATTTTCTATAGAAATAAAATTTTGACAAAATTTAGTATAGTAATAACATCTTGACAAAATTATAGTATAGTAATAAAATTTTGACAAAATTTTCTATAGAAATAAAATCTTGACAAAATTTTCTATAAAAAGAAAATTTTAACAAAATTTTCTATAGAAATAAAATCTTGACAAAATTTCGTATAGTAATAAAATTTTGTATAGTAATAAAATTTTAACAAAATTTTTTATAGAAATAAAATTTTGACAAAATTTTCTATAGAAATAAAATTTTGACAAAATTTTGTATAGTAATAACATTTTGAAAATATAGTAATAACATTTTGAAAATATTGTAATAACATTTTGAAAATTTTATAGTAATAAAATTTTGACAAAATTTTGTATAGTAATAAAATTTTTCAAAATTTTCTATAGTAATAAAATTTTAACAAAATTTTCTATAAAAATAAAATTTTGACAAAATTTTGTACAGTAATAAAATGTTGACAAAATTTTCTATAGAAATAAAATCTTGACAAAATTGTCTATAAAAATAAAATTTTAACAAAATTTTCTATAGAAATAAAATCTTGACAAAATTTCGTACAGTAATAAAATTTTGACAAAATTTTGTAAAGTAATAAAATTTTTACAAAATTTTCTATAAAAATAAAATTTTGACAAAATTTTCTATAGAAATAAAATCATGACAAAATTTTTTATACTAATAAAATTTTGACAAAATTTTCTAGTAAAATAAAATTTTGACAAAATTTTCTATAAAAATAAAATTTGGACAAAATTTTCTATAGAAGTAAAATCATGACAAAATTTTGTATAATAATAAAATTTTGACAAAATTTTCTATGGTAGATTATTTTCGGGAATCGGCTATATAACTATACTAGCGCAATGTACCAAATTTCACCACGTACCAAATTTCAATGAATTTTGCTTCTCTTAGAGGCTCTGCAAGTCAAATCTGGGAATTGGTTTATATGGGGGCTATATATAATTAAGACCGGTATGGACCAATTTTCGCATGGTTAGTAGAGACCATATACAAAGACCACGTACCAAATTTCAACCGGAACGGATGAATTTTGCTCTTCCAAGGGGCTCCGGAGGTCAAATCTGGGGATCGGTTTATATGAAGGCTTTATATAATTATCTACCGATATGGACCAATTTTTGCATAGTTGTTAGAGACCATATACTAACACCATGTACTAAAGTTCAAACGGATCGGATGAATTTTGTTTCTCCAAGAGGCTCTGTAAGCCAAATCTGAGCGGCGGCTTATATGGGGGCTATACGTAAAAGTGATCCGATATGGCCCATTTGGCCCAATACCATCCGACCTACATAAATAAAAACTACTTGTGCCAAGTTTCAAGTCGATATCTTGTTTCGTTCGGAAGTTAGCGTGATTTCAACAGACGGACGGACGGACATGCTTAGATCGACTGAGAATTTCACCACAACCCAGAATATATATACTTTATGGGGTCTTAGAGCAATATTTCGATGTGTTACAAATGGAATGCCAAAGTTAATATACCCCCTATCCTATGGTGGAGGGTATAAAAAAAGTATGCTTATTCAAATTTTATTTAAATTTGATTTTCTTATTTATTTATTACAAGATTTACAATCATAATAAATTATAAAAATAAATATAAAAAACAATTTGGATGCTAACAACAAAGGTTTTTGGTTTGATTTTTTTTGTTGATTAAAAAACACAAGAAAAAAATCAAAAATCAATTACCAGAACTACCACAGTATTAAGATCATTTAAGCTAATAGCCTAAGTAGCAAATGCTAGATTTTTCTCTATTATTCTTATATTTACTATAAGTTTAATAAATAAATAAATAAGATCATTTATTTCATCTATAGAAAATTTAAACAAAATGCCAATCCTAGAAAAAAATATTCTAATTTTAATTTTAATTTTATTTAAATTTGAATTTTTTATTAAAAGTTATTAAATAATTACCCGAAGATCTAAGTATCCTAAATAAATTTATAAATTCTTATTTCATTTATAGAAAATTTAATCAAGATTTAAATCCTAGAAAAATATTTTTATTATATTTTTATTTAAATTTAAAAACATAAAAATCAATTACCCGAACTTGTACAGCACTAAGATAAAAGTATCTAGATTATTTTGATATATTCTTAATTTATTTCATTTAGAGAAAATTTAATTAAAATCTAAATTCAAATGAAAAATTTTTCCTAATTCTAAGTTTATTAAATTTTTTTATTATAAGGCAATAGAAAAGTAACTACCCGAACTACCACCGTATTAAGATCATTTACTTCATCTTTAGAAAATTTAATAAAAAATTAAATCCTAAAAAAAATGTAATAAAAATTTAAGAAAATTTAATAAAAAATTAAATCCTAGAAAAAATTGTATTCTTATTTTAAATTTGATTTTTTTATTAAAAGGCATAAAAACAACAAAAAGTCACTTACCCAAACTTCTACCCTATTGAGTTCAAAGTACCTTGATTTATTTGATATATATTTAATATATTTACCCCCATATTCACAAAAGTTAACGTAAACTTTAAAACTACTATTAACATACAAATTCCTTGGACAAATTGTCAGTAAATTATTATGAATACGGACATTAATCTATAGAAATTTTAAATCCTAAACAAAAATTTTTTTTTGATTTTTATTTTTATTCTTATTCTAATTTTATTTAAATTTGGATTTTTTGTGACCGTTTTTCATATCTTTTCCATTTTAAAATTCTTAGACTCATAACATTTTCCATGGCTAAAGAGCTTTCATATAAATAAATGTCAAAACATTTTCTGTACATAGTAGATGGCAATTAAAATTTTCTATTTGCCATATTTTACATTGGTATCTCAGTGTGATAAGTGCAAAATTTGCAATGGTAATTTTAGTCTACCACTTAATTTTTGGTCCATTGCCATCAATGACGACAGCTATCACCATCATCATTAACCTCGCTTGCTGGCTGGCTGGCTGTGACATTCATGCAAGTCACTCACATGTAGCACAAATAACAAAAAAAAACACAAAATTCCCCTTCACCAAAAAACACTTAAACCTCGTCATCACCCACATCATTTTTGTGCTTTCTGTGTAATGTACATTATCTTTAAATTAACCTCATAAATTTTCAGTTGAATCTAAGGTAACATTTGTTGCTATATTTGCAGATTTATTCTGTGTATAGGGTTTTTTGTTTTCTATGTGTATGTGGTAGTATAACATATATATATTAGATGGGTTTTGTCTTTCATATCTATGTAACATATACAGGATATAAAATGAAATTGTAATTAAATCAATGCATACTTTTAGGATGATGAAAATATTTTTTAGGGAAATGCATTTATTGTTTTTACAGAATAATATAATTTTTAAACTAACATTCACAACAAATTTATATTTTTTTGTTTGATAAATTCTTCAAGATTTACTTTCTTTTAATTTACATAAATTTTTAAATTGTTTAAATTTAAAAAAAATTATCTATTAAGTTTAATTATTTTAATTAATCCATTGTTTATTGCATAATTATTTATTTAATAATATCCATTTTACCTTCTGTTTTCTTTTTGTAATAAACAAAAAGGTAAAAAAAAAAAACAAAAACAACAAACTTAGATAATATTCATTTATTTATCTTTAGATAAAATAATTTTTTGAAATTTTCTGTCAATTTAAATAACTAAAATATTAATTAAAATTATTATTTTTTACTTTTTAATGAGATTACAACATTTATTTTATTTTTTTTTTTTAATTTTTTACTTGATTCCCTTTTCAACTTCAATCAAGATTTTAATTGGAAATATTTTAGTTATAATTTTGTTTCTGTTTATATAGTTGCGAAAAAAAGACTTCTATTGTCCTTGCTTTATATAGCCACACAAATATAGATATTAATTATAATGATTTGCTTCAATCACAACACATCAAAGAGAATGTTTAGCATTCAACATTATCCCCTTAATCATTTACCTAGGTGAATGTTATCATTAGGTTCCCCTCTGAACCTCTCTTTCTCTCTCTCTAGAGCATATCTAACAATTTCATCGACCAAATGACCTTTTGTTAGTCGTAACATACAAAACGATAGACCTCTTAGATTATGCGTTGTTGTTTCATTTATACTGCGTAACTTTCTCTCTCTGTCTCTGCCTTGTTCACTCTACACAATATCTCGAAATATATATGTGCTCATTTCTGTCGATATCTCTCACTCTCTATGTGTTTTGAAATTTTTGTCATATTACAATAAAGAATCGTTAAAACATCTACGAAGGTATATCTCATTAGTCTATCTATGCGTTGTGCTGCCCATCTCTTTACCCATTTGTGCCCCCCCCCCCCCCCCCTATGAATTTTATACAAGCTTACCTTGAAGCTTACACCCCTTCAACCACTCTTGCTTCAACCATCACTGTTTCATCATTAATATTTATCTGTTTGTACTTATATAGAGCACTCTTGTTTTGCTTTGCTAACTCACTCACTCTCTCTCTATCTACCTTGCGCTCTCCCCTCTACTGAGGCTCTCTGTTTGGTAGGCTTAACAAGGTCATTTGCCTGGTAGTCTATAACAGTTTTGTTGTTGTTCTTGTCGATTTTTAATGCAGAATTTTATACTAATGCGAAATATTGTTTATTCGTTTCGAGTTTGTCGAAGATGTGTTCATCAATGATTCAAAGTATAGTGTGAGGCCTAAATTGTTGTTGTTTTTGCTGTTTCGAAATGTTTATGAAAAACAAGAGAAAGAAAAACACCCTCACAACACAAACAAGAACATCTGAAAATCAGTCGAAGCAGAAGAAGAAGCAGTAGCAAAAGTATAAAAAAAGAAAAACATTATTTTTAATTAAAAATTTTTTCTTCGTTTTTCATGCCCGGCCATTGGTTGCCCGAGATGTTATCGCTAATATTCAGTATTGAGGTTACCGCAGCTCATGATGCTGATTTTATTTTGCATGGCCAACTTCGAGTGCAACAAATTGAGGCATAACCACCTAAATGAAAACAGAAAAACGCCCACCACAGCAGATGCTACGCACTGTTGCACAATATATTATAAAATATTTTTTTGTTAAATTGTTTTTATTATTAAATTTCAAAGGATATAAACGAGTTTTTGCAGGTTTTTTGTTGCAGTTTTCAGAAAGCATCAAAAATGAAAAATTAAAATAGAGAATAAAAATTCATAATGCTTCGCATAAATCAATGGACTAAGACAGCAATGTAAGAATTTACTAAAAATATTAAGTTTTCATATTTTTGATAAAATCAAAAAAAATTTTGATAAAATCTTCAATGAAAACAAAATTTCGTCAAAATTTAAAATTACAAAAAAAAAAAATATTCTAAGAAAATAACATTTCGACTAAATTTGTTTTCTAAAAATAATTTTCTATAGAAATAAAACATTTTTCCTCTGTTATGTTAAGACAGCAATGTAAGAATTTACTAAATATAAAGTTTTAATTTCTTTGAAAATTAATTTTGATAAAGTCTTCAATGAAAACAAAATTTCGTCGAAATTTAAAATTTCAAAAAAAAAAAAAATCTATGAAAATAACATTTCGACTAAATTTTCTTTAAAAAAATAGATATACTTTTCTATAGAAATAAAACATTTTCCTCTGTTAGTTAAGCTACTCCTGGTTTTAGTCAATGCATGATTTTAAGCTGAAATCAAAACAATGATAATGATTGAAGAAGAAACCAACAATAACAAAAACAAAACGAATTCCAAAAAATGTGTGTTCGGAAAAGTCGTTGGACGTTTACTCATAATAATATTAATTTAATGTAAAAAAATACATTTTTCATTACAATATAAATAGCCCTTGATAATGTCGACATACATCGACGAAACGTTGGGAAGCATGTAATTAAAAATTGTTTTATTTACATCAATGCGCTAGGCCCCATTAGCTAAAGGAACATCATCCAAAAAATTATATATATAAAAAAGTGGCCAAAAAAAATCATCATTATTAAAAATTTGTTCAATTTCGAAAACATTTTTCCTTGACAATAATTTTTTAAGACAATCTTTTGTAAATTTCGAAAAAATATCTATGAAAATAAAATTTCATCGAAATTCCTATGGAAATAAAATTTCGAAAAAATTCTATGAAAATCAAATTTCGAAAACATTTTCTATGAGAATAACATTTTCTATAGAGATAAAAATCCGAGAAAATTTTCAATAAAATTTTTCTATGAAAAAAAATATTTTTAAGCAATTTTTTATGAAAAATACTTTTAAGACATTTTTTTGACAATTTTGAAAAATTTTTTTATGAAAATAAAATTTTCTCATAACGATACGGTCAAACTGGACAAATATTTGACAGAGATCGAAATAGAATTCATCGCCACAGTATTGGGTATAAAACTTGACGATATTTGGAGTTGGAGTATTTTGGAGTTGGAGTATTTTCCAAACACGGTATCGAGATATTTCGAAAGTGATCCAGGCAAAAAGGTTTGAAACTCATTTTGGTCAAATATTTGTGTAGTGTAAATAGCTGAAATCAAAACAATATTAAAGGAGAAACCAACAAAAACAAAACAAATTGAAAAAAAAATTCTATGAAAAATAAAATTTCGAAAACATTTTCATCATCATTTTCTATAGAACAATTAAAAAAAAAATCAATAAAATTTTGCAAGATTTTTGGAAGCAATTTCGAAAAAAAAGATTCTATCATAATAATGTTCTAATATAATCAAATTTGGGAAAAAATTGTCTTTGAAAATAAAATTTCTTCGATATTCCTAAGGAAATAAAATTTTTCTATAAAAATAAAAATTCTACAAAATTTATCTGCGACAATGTATTCGAAAACATCATTTTCTATAGAAAAAGAATTCAATAAAATTTTGCAAGATTTTTGGAAGCAATTTCGAAAAAAAAAATTCTATCATAATTATGTTTTAATACAATCAAATATGGCAAAAAAAAAATATCTTTGAAAATAAAATTTCTTCGATATTCCTATGGAAATAAAATTTTCTATAAAAATTAAAATTCCAAAAAATTTATCTTCTATCTTTCCTTCCTAAGGAAATAAAATTTTTCTATATAAAATAAAAATTCTACAAAATTTATCTGCGACAATAAAATTTTGAAAAAATTTTTGAATCAATTTCAAAAAAAAAACCAATCCTTTGACAATAATTTTTTAAGACAGTCTTTTAGAAATTTCTTATGAAAATATAATTTCAAAAAAAAAATCTAAGAGTAACAACATTTTCTATAGAAATAAAGTTTCGAGAAAATTTCCAGCAAAACTTTTCTACGACAATAAAATTTTTTGAAGTTATTTCGAAACAATTTTCTATGAAAAAAAAAATATAAGACATTTTTTTAGCAATTTCGAAAACCTTCTATGAAAAACAATATCGAAATTCCTTTGAAAATCAAATTTCAAAATAAAATTTCGTCATAATTCCTAATTTCATTTCATCGAAATTCCTATTGAAATAATATTTTGAAACTATGTTCTAGGAAAATAAAATTTCGAATATATTTTCTATAGAAATACAAATTCGAGAATGTTTTAAACAATTTTTTTCTAATACAATAAAAATTTGTAAAATTTTTTAAATAAATTTCGAAACAATTTTCTATGAAAATAATTTTTAAGACATTGTTTTTTTTAGCAATTTCGAAAAAATTTTCTACGAAAATAAAATTTTATCGAAATTTCTTTGATAATAAATTCTCATAAAAATTTTCATAAAAAAAAATACGTTTCGACTAAGTTTGCTTCTAAAATACAATTTCAAAAAATAAATAAATAAATAAATTAAAAATTTCACTATGAAAATAGCATTTCGACTAAATGTGCTTTCGAAATAAACTTTTAACTAAAATTTCTATGAAAATAAAAATTCGAGAACATTTTCCTCAAAATTTTTCTAAGATAATAACATTTTGAAAAAAATTGTAAGACAGTTTTGAAAAAAAAAAATCTATGAAAAGAAACTCGTCGTAAATTCTATGAAAATAAAATTTGTTCTCAAATAAAATTTCGAAAAAAAATTCTATTTTCAATTAATAAAATTTTGATAAATTTTTTTTATAGAAATAAAATGTTAAGCAATGTTTCAACATAGTTTTTCTATGAAAATAAGGTTTTGCAAAAATTTTTAAGGAATTTTTTCTCAAAAATTTGTAAAAGAATATTGAATGAATTGTCCATTAGTTTTAATAAAATTTTCCATCAAAATAAAAATTCGAGAACATTTTCCAAAAATGTTAATGCTATAGCAATCATTTTTTTCTTAAAATTAAATTTCGACAAAATTTTCCGAAATAAAATTTTCTATATTCTATAGAAAGAAATAAAATTTCAATATTTTTTTTTTGAGGCAATAAAATAATTAATAAAAATTTGAAGCAATTTTTGGACAATTTCATCAAAATTCCCAAGGAAATAAAATTTAAAAAAAAATGTATGAAAAAAAAAGATCTAACTATGAAAATAAGGGTTCGAGCATTTTTCATGCTCAATATGGATATTCAAAACATATATTTCTCTAATTTAAAACCCCAGAAAAAAGGCAAATTTTCAACAAAATTTTTCTATGACAATAAGGTTTTGAAAAAATTTTTAAGGAATTTTTTCTCAAAAATTTGTAAAAGAATATTGAATAAATTTTCCATTAGTTTTAATAAAATTTTCCATCAAAATAAAAATTCGAGAACATTTTCCATATATGTTAATTTGCTATAGCAATAATTTTTTCTTAAAATTAAATTTTGACAAAATTTTCCGAAATAAATTTTTGACTATATTTTCTATAGAAATAAAATTTCAAAAATCTTTTTTGAGGCAATAAAATAATTAATAAAAATTTGAAGCAATTTTTTTGGCAATTTCATCAAAATTCCTAATGAAATAAAATTTCAAAAAAAAAAAATCTATGAAAAAAAAGATCTAACTATGAAAATAAAGTTTCACAAAATGTTTTCTCTTAATTTCATTTCCATATAACTATAAAAATACTTTGAAAATACTCCTAGACTCCTTATTAAATAAAAAATATGTCATCCAATTATTACTATCCAAATCAAAAAATGGATATGCAAACCTTTTATCTACCTTAAATTTGGCAATTTGTTGAAATTCATTAAAAGTTTGCCATCAGGCATGAAATAAAAATCAGTCATAAAAAAAACTTGTATTCAAAGTTTAAGGCCATACAAAAGAAATCATAAAAATACATCATCTATTTATATTAAAAAAACATTTCCCTAACTTCCTGTTTTCGAACGTATATCGTATATAGCTCGTTCCATTTTACGAGTTTGCATGTGATTTATGGCATAGCTTTAGGCGCAATGGAAATTAAAAATAAAAATCTATGAAAAACACCCCCCAAAGGTGGTTGTGGCCGTAGCCAAGGAGAGCAGGGGAAAGCAAGTGAATTGAGCTCTCATAATGAAGTTAATAAATTGTAGAAAAAAATGCAATAAATTAAATTCATAAAACTTAGCACTGAGCGGAGTGGTAGCATTTGTGTTATAATGCCACAAGCAATTGCTGGCATTGACCGAAAATAGAAAAAAAAACCTAAGGTTCAATTTCGTTGAACGGTAAGTGCAAAAAAGTTAATCAATATGATTTTTAATTAAAACGAGGCATTGGACAATAGAAAATATGAAAATTGCCATTAGTAATACCAGATGGTTTTTGGTTATTCAATAAATATATATTTTTTCTAATTTATTGAACTTTCTACAATATGGTAGTAAATTCGTGGAAATAATAGTTGATAATTTTTAATTAATTTTTGTCCTTTCAATAAATCACAAACTATAATAAGCCGCAAACTATGCTATGATTTTAAATATATTTTCCATATCTAGGTAAAAAGTTTGCATGCATTCATGGATGCACTTTTTCCCACCAAGGTTTTCTAAGGCAGAAAGGGAACTCCTCTATTGTCGAAGCAATAATGCAGTCATTATGATGCATTGATGCAGTCATAATGAAGTTATTATGAAATTGTGAAATTTTTTGAATTTTCCACTAAATAGCCTTTTACAGTGAATAAAGGCTAGAATAACGTATATGTAGTTTTTCTAAGGAATTTCATCTTAAAATTATGTGTTAACCTGACTGCATTAATTAATTTTTTTTTACATATATGGGAGAGATATCTGCCTATCATTGTTTTCTTTAATAAGAAATTTCATTTTTTTTGTAGTATATCACCTACGTCAGCTTTATGTGACTATAATAATTTAACATGCGCTTGTATTTGTACAAATATGAATAATGTTGAGATAATCAAGTGGGGCACATTCATAACATTAGCAATTCAATACACGTTCATTTAACCACAAACATTGGCAAAAATCAAACACCAAGCTAACATAAAACTTTTAATAGCTGACTGTCTACATTTTACTGGATGGACAGGCCTCTCTTTCTCTCGCTCTTTCTCTTCCCATATCCTCTCTCCCTCTATCGCTGTTATGAATAACCCCGTATTTATAATAATGCACAATTAAGCAATTACCATTCCCATTGTCACTTCGTTTATTCAAGTCATTGATTCGGTTAGAACTATATAACTGTATAGGTTTGTCGACGACAACTACAACTATAAACTGCGATTTGTGTATTTCTCTCATATGACAATGTGTTAATGTGCATACATTGCTCCATATGTTTAGCCCATACAATTTGAAATTTGAATGCGTAGGAGGAAATCATTTAGAATGCTCCTTAATAAATTTCAGCACGTGCGCTGGGTTTTTTTTTGCTTCTAATCTACTTGACATTGATGTCAGATTCTTTTAACCGACTTTCTTGTTTGTTTGTTGTTGTTGTTTATTTTTTTTTTTGTTTGCCATCGTCAGCAAGACTTTTTCGTCTTCAGTCTCGAGTCATAATCATTGCTGATGTGATGATCATCATTATATAGAAACATTATCGACTTTCGTTTTGTTGTTGCCTCTCAAATATGTAATTGTCACCAGGGTTGCCATTTTGGTCCTAAAAATTAATAAATTCTAAATGAAATTTGCTTGATTTTGGTCAATCGGTAATTTTTGTAAATTTTTAAAATTTTTACAAAATTTTCTGTAGAAATAAAATTTTGACAAAAATATCTATAGAAATAACATTCTATTATAATTTTCTTTAGAAATAAAGCTTTGCCAAAATTTTGTAAAGAAATAAACTAAAAAAAAAAATTGTATAGATACAAAATTATGCAAACATTTTGTAAACATTTTATATAGAAATAAAATTTTGCGATAACTTTAAATAATAGTTTGACAAAATTTTCTATAGAAATAAAAGTTTGACAAAAACTTCTATAGAAATAAAAGTTTGACAAAATTTTCTATAGAAATAAAATTTTGACAAAATTTTCTATAGAAATAAAATTTTGACAAAATTTTCTATAGAAATAAAATTTTGACAAAATTTTCTATAGAAATAAAAGTTTGATAAAACTTTCTATAGAAATAAAATTTTACAATTTTGGGATTATTTGTTTGGCTTGAGGTCATGGACTAATGAAAAATGCTGGTGTTAATGTTTTTCATTACTTTTTATTGAAATATTGGTGTTCTCGGATATTTCATTTTGTAAACATTTTATATAGAAATAAGATTTTGCGATAACTTTAAATAAAATTTTGACAAAATTTTCTCTAGAAATAAAATTTTGACAAAATTTTCTCTAGAAATAAAATTTTGACAAAATTTTCTATAGAAATATAATTTTTACAAAATTTTCTCTAGAAATAAAATTTTGAATTATTTTCTATAGAAATAAAATTTTGACAAAATTTTCTAGAGAAATAAAATTTTGACAAAATTTCCTAAAGAAATGAAATTTTGACAAACTTTCGTAAAGAAATGAAATTTTGAGATTTCCTAAAGAAATGAAATGTTGATAAAATTTTTTACAGAAATAAAATTTGGACATACTTTTCTATACAAATAAAATTTTTACAAAATTTTATGTAGAAATAAAATTTTGACAAAAATTTCTATAGAAATTAAATTTTGACAAAATTTTGTATAGATATACATTTTTGACAAAATTTTCTATAGAAATATAATTTTCACAAAATTTTGTATAGAAACAAAATTTTAAACAAATTTTCTATAGAAAAAAAATGTTGACAAAATTTTCTAATGAAATAAAATTTTGATAAAATTTTCTATAAAAATAAAATTTTTACAAAATTTCCTTAAGAAATGAAATCTTGACAAAATTTCTTACGAAATTAAATTTTGACAAAATTTCCTAAAGAAATGAAATTTTGATAAAATTTTTAGAGAAATAAAATTTGGACAAAATTTTCTATACAAATAAAATTTTTACAAAATTTTCTATACAAATAAAATTCTGACAAAAATTTCTATAGAAATAAAATTTTGTCAAAATATTGTATAAATAAAAATTTTTGACAAAATTTTTATTGATATAAATTTTTGACAAAGATTTCTATAGAAATATAGTTTTGACAAAATTTTCTAAAGAAATAAAATTTTGACAAAATGTTCTATAGAAATAAAATTCTGACAAAAATTTTCTATACATATATAGTTTTGACAAAATTTTCTAAAGAAATAAAATGTTGACAAAATTTCCTAAAGAAATGAAATTTTGACAAAATTTCATAAAGAAATTAAATTTTGACAAAATTTCATAAAGAAATTAAATTTTGACAAAATTTCCTAAAGAAATGAAATTTTGAATTTCTATAGAAACACAATTTGGACTAAATTTTCTATACAAATAAAATTTTGACAAAATTTTCTGTAGAAATAAAATTTCGATAGAAATACAATTTTGTATGGATATAAATTTTTGACAAATTTTTTATTGATATAAATTTTTGACAAAAATTTCTATAGAAATAAAATTTGGACAACATTTTCTATAGGAATAAAATTTTGACAAAATTTTTTATAGACATAAAATTAAGATAATTAAGGGATAAACTATCTATAAAAATAATAGTTTGACAAAATTTTCTATAGAAATAAAATTTTGTCAAAATTTTCTATGAAATAAAATTTTGACAAAATTTTCTATAAAAATAAAATTTTGACAAAATGTTGTATAGAAACAAAATTTTAAACAAATTTTCTATAGACAAAAAAAATTTTTCACAAAATTATGTATAGAAATAAAATTGTGACAAAATTTTCTATAGAAATAAAATGTTGACAAAATGTTCCATAAAAATAAAATTTTGACAAAATTTTCTATCGAAATATAGTTTTGACAAAATTTTCTACAGAAATGTAGTTTTGACAAAATTTTCTAAAGAAATAAAATTTTGACAAAATTTTCTATAAAAATAATAATTTCACAAAATTTCCTTAAGAAATGAAATTTTGACGAAATTTCCTTAAGAAACGAAATTTTGACAAAATTTTCTAAGAAATTAAATTTTGACAAAATTTCTTAAAGAAATGAAATTTTGATAAATTTTTTTACAGAAATAAAGTTTGAACAAAATTTTCATAGGAACAAAATTTGGACAAAATTTTCTATACAAATAAAAGTTTGACAAAATTTTCTGTAGGAATAAAATTTTGACAAAATTTTGTATAGATATAAATTTTTCACAAAATTTTTATTGACATAAATGTTTGACAAAGATTTCTATAGAAATACAATTTTGACAAAATGTTCTATAGAAATAAAGTTTTGACAAAATCTTCTATAGAAATATAGTTTTGACAAAATTTTCTAAAGAAATGAAATTTTGACAAAATTTCCTAAAGAAATTAAATTTTGACAAAATTTCCTAAAGAAATGAAATATTGATAAAATTTTTTCAAAAATAAAATTTGGACAAAATTTTCTATACAAATACAATTTTGACAAAATTTTCTAAAGAAAAAAAATGTTGACAAAAATTTTGACGAAATTTTGTATCGATCTAAATTTTTGACAAAATTTTTATTGATATAAATTTTTGACAAAGATTTCTATAGAAAAAATATTTGGACAAAATTTTCTATAGGAATAAAATTTTGACAAAATTTTTTATAGAAATAAAATTAAGATGATTAAGGGATAAACTACCTATAAAGATAATAGTTTGATAAAATTTTCTATAGAAATATTTTTATTTTATTAATTTTGTCTATTTATGAAATAAAATTTTGATAAAATTTTCTATAAAAATAAAATTTTGACAAAATGTTGTATAGAAACAAAATTTTAAACAAATTTTCTATAGAAAAAAATTTTGACAAAATTTTCTATAGAAATAAAATTGTGACAAAATTTCCTATAAAAATAAAATTCTGACAAAATTTTCTATAGAGATACAATTTTGACAACATTTTCTATGTAAATAAAATTTTGACAACATTTTCTATATAAATAAAATTTTGACCAAATTTTCTTTATAAATAAAATGTTGACAAAATTTTCTATAGAAATAAAATGTTGACAAAATTCTTCTTACTCTCGAAGGTAATCATGCTCGCTGAATGATTAGGTATCTTTGTATTTGGTTAAATATCAACAGAAACAGAAACAGAGTTAGAATTTTTCATATTATTATAAGTCATATTATTTTAAGTCAGAAAATAGTTTGTTCAAAATTTCCTACCCAGAACAGCGTTATTTAAGTCGTACCCAAAAGTATGCAATAATTTTGTTCGTTCATTGGTCTATGGCTATTTTATTTCCCATACGAAGGTCGTATTTTAAAGGCTCAATTATCCAGTCGTGTGGGATAAATTTGCAATTTTGTTTGTATTTTTGTGTGTGTGATTTTGTGTTAATAATTCTAATTATTAATTTATTTAATTTTTTTTTCAACTTTAAGGAATTTTGATTACCTTACCAAAATGTTTTTCGTATTTCTCATAATTCCCATCTTAGACACATAATGACAATAGACGTCATTGCCACAAGAAAGTAAGCAAAAAAAAAAAAACAACAACAGAATAACTCAACTTCCAAATGACAATAATTGCAAAAGTTTTGATTATGAAGACATTTACGTCGTCATAAATGTTTGTCTCTCCATCTGTCAGTCCTTCAACAAATCATCCCGTCATTTGCTAATAACCAAGTTGTCGCAACTGTAAATAACTACAGGCATTATAATGGTCTACATTTGTACACACACATTTAATATTTACATTTGCAGAGTAAGGGTTTTTGCGGGGATCTGTGTATGTGTTTATTTAACCATATTAAACTATAGTTGTAAAACATGAATGTGGAAACATAATAAAAATAAGTTTGATGGATTATCTATGAAATGACCTTGAAAGTTGTATAATTTAATGTATGTTAAATGTGTGTCGCTGTAACTTTTGACACAAGGGAGTTAATAATAGCAAACGTTAATTTTTGGGTGGTTTTTGTAGTTTGGTCTATGAAAATATGGCGTTCATTGATGGTCTATGAATTATGTAAGAAAAAGAAAACCTAAAGCCTAAAAGTATACTTCAAACAAAAAATGAGTTTTATTCTTCTCCTTGACATATGCTTCAAAAAGAGCATATGTTTATAAATATAATTATTTAAAACTCTAAATAGCATATTTTTTTATATAGAATATAGAAAATTACACCTGAAAGTATGCTTTAAATTTTAAAAAGAATTGGATTTTCTTTAAATGAATTTTGACAAACATTTGGGATACAATTTTTGTGATAGAATTTATAGTAATATACATTTTAACAATTGTTTTTTAAATATAGTTTTTTTGAAAGTATGCTTCAAATTTTTAAAAAATATTGGATTTTCTTTAAATGATGTTTGACAAACATTTGGAATAATATTTTTGTGATAGAATTTATAGTAATATACATTTTAACATTCTTAACAATTGTGTTTTAAATATAGTTTTTTTGTTTAATTCTCCTGAAAGTATGCTTTAAAATTTAAAAGAAAACATGCATTTTCCTTAAAATATAGTTTAATAAATATTTGGGAGAATTTTTTTTATTCTAGAATTTTTAGAAATTAATTTTAGAAGGAAGGAATATTATTGCTACTTTATGCTTTAAATTAAAAAAATGGATTTTCCTTAAAACATAGTTCGACATACATGTGCGAGAAAATTCTTGTGGTAGAATTATTTGTGATACATAGTTTCACATACACGGTTGCCAATCGTCCCAAAAATAATCTACCAACATTTTAAGACAATTTTACCAAAACGTTACCTTCAAATTTCAAAATTTTATTTCTATAGAAAATTTTGCCAAAAGTTTATTTTTATCAAAATTTTTGCCAACATTTTATAGCTATAGAAAATGTTGCCAAAATTTTAGTTCTATAGAAAGTTTTGCAAACATTTTAGTTCCACAGAAAATTATCCCAAAAATTTATTTCAATAGAACATTTTGATTAAATTTTATTTCTATAGAAAGTTTTGCTAAAATTTTATTATTAAAGAAAATGTTGCCAAAATTTTGTTTCTATAGAACATTTTAGCAACATTTTATTTCTATAGAAAATGTTGCCACCACTTTATTAATATAAAAAATGTTGCCACCACTTTATTAATATAGAAAATGTTGCCAACATTTTAGTTCTATAGAAAATTTTGTTTTTGCAAACATTTTATTTTTATAGAAAATTTTACCGTAAATTTATTTCCAGAGGAAATTTGGTCAAAATTGTATTTCCATAGGAAATTTTGTCAAAATTTTATATCTATAGCAAAATGTTATTATTATAGAAAATGTTGCCAAAATTTTATATCTTAAAATTTTTTTGCCAAAATTTTATTTCTATAGGACATTTTGCTTAAATTTTATTTCTATAGAAAATTTTGTAAAATTTTATTATAATAGAAAATGTTGCCAAAATTTTGTTTCTATAGTAAATTTTGTCAACATTTTATTTCTATAGAAAATTTTACCGTAAATTTATTTCTATAGGAAATTTGGTCAAAATTTTATTTCCATAGAAAATTTAACCAAAATTTTATATTTTTAGAATTTTTGCCAAAATTTTATTTCTATAGAAAATTTGGTTAAATTTTATTATAATAGAAAATGTTGTCAACATTTTGTTTCTATAGAAATTTTTGCCAACATTTTATTTTTATATAATTGCACCACTGGAGCCACGGTGGTGCAATGGTTAGCATACCCGCCTTGCATACACAAGGTCATGGGTTCGATTCCTGCTTCGACCGAACACCAAAAAATTTTCAGCGGTGGGTTATCCCACCTCAGTAATGCTGGTGACATTTCTGGGGGTTTCAAAGCTTCTCTAAGTGCTTTCACTGCAATGTGGAGCGCCGTTCGGACTCGGCTATAAAAATGAGGTCCCCTGTCATTGAGCTTAACATGGAATCGGGCAGCACTCAGTGATAAGAGAGAAGTTCACCAATGTGGTATCACAATGGACTGAATAGTCTAAGTGAGCCTGATACATCGGGCTGCCACCTAACTTAACCTTCCATAGAAAATTTTGCCAAAATTTTATTTCCATAGAAAATGTTGCCAAAATTTTATTTCCATAGAAAATTTTGCCAAAATTTTATATCATTAGATTTTTTTGCCAAAATTTTGTTTCTATAGCAAATTTTGTCAACATTTTATTTCTATAGAAAATTTTGTTAAATTTTATTATAATAGAAAATGTTGCCAAAATTTTGTTTCTATAGTAAATTTTGTCAACATTTTATTTCTATAGAAAATTTTACCGTAAATTTATTTCTATAGGAAATTTGGTCAAAATTTTATTTCCATAGAAAATTTTGCCAAAATTTTATTTCCATAGAAAATTTTGCCAAAATTTTATATCTATAGCAAATTTTGTCAAAATTTTAGTTTTATAGAAGATTTTGCTAAAATTTTATTGTTATAGAAAATTTTGCCAAAATTTTATTTCCATAGAAAATTTTGCCAAATTTTTATTTCTATAGAAAATTTTACCGTAGATTTATTTCTGTAGGAAATTTGGTCAAAATTGTATTTCCATAGAAAATATTGCCAAAATTTTGTTTCCATAAAAATTTTGCCAAAATTTTATATCTATAGCAAATTTTGTCAAAATTTTAGTTTTATAGAAGATTTTGCTAAAATTTTATTTTTATAGAAAATGTTGCCAAAAGTGTATTTTTATAGAATATTTTGCCAAAATTTTGTTTCCATAGAAAATTTTGCCAAAATTTTATATCTATAGCAAATTTTGTCAAAATTTTAGTTTTATAGAAAATTTTGCCAACATTTTATTTCTATAGAAAATTTTGCCAACATTTTATTTCTATAGAAAATTTTGCCAAAATTTTATTTCCATAGAAAATTTTGCCAAAATTTTATATCATTAGATTTTTTGCCAAAATTTTATTTCTATAGAATATTTTGCTTAAATTTTATTTCTATAGAAAATTTTGTTAAATTTTATTATAATAGAAAATGTTGCCAAAATTTTGTTTCTATAGTAAATTTTGTCAACATTTTATTTCTATAGAAAATTTTACCGTAAATTTCTTTTAATAGTAAATTTGGTCAAAATTTTATTTCCATAGAAAATTTTGCCAAAATTTTATTTCTATAGAAATTGTGACCGTAGATTTATTTCTATAGGAAATTTGGTCAAAATTGTATTTCCGTAGACAAATTTGCCAAAATTTTATTTCCATAGAAAATTTTGCCAAAATTTTATATCTATAGCAAATTTTGTCAAAATTTTAGTTTTATAGAAGATTTTGCTAAAATTTTATTGTTATAGAAAATTTTGCCAAAATTTTATTTCCATAGAAAATTTTGCCAAAATTTTATTTCTATAGAAAATTTTACCGTAGATTTATTTCTATAGGAAATTTGGTCAAAATTGTATTTCCATAGAAAATTTTGCCAAAATTTTGTTTCCATAGAAATTTTGCCAAAATTTTATATCTATAGCAAATTTTGTCAAAATTTTAGTTTTATAGAAAATTTTGCCAACATTTTAATTCTATAGAAAATTTTGCCAACATTTTATTTCTATAGAAAAGTTTGCCAAAATTTTGATTCCATAGAAAATTTTGCCAAAATTTTATTTCTATAGAACATTTTGCTTAAATTTTATTTCTATAGAAAATTTTGTTAAATTTTATTATAATAGAAAATTTTGCCAAAATTTTGTTTCTATAGAAAATTTTATCAACATTTTATTTCTATAGAAAATTTTATGGTAAATTTATTTCTATAGGAAATTTGGTCAAAATTTTATTTCAATAGAAAATTTTGCCGAAATTTTATTTCCATAGAAAAATTTGCCAAAATTTTATATCTATAGCAAATTTTGTCAAAATTTTAGTTTTATAGAAGATTTTTCTAAAATTTTATTTTATAGAAAATGTTGCCAAAAGTGTATTTTTATAGAAAAGTTTGCCAAAAGTTTATTTCTATAGAAAATTTTATCGAAATTGTATTTCTATGGAAAATTTTATTTCTATAGAAGATTTTACGAAAATTGTGTTTCCGTATGTCAAAATTTTATTTTATTTTTATTAAAAATCGAAAATCTAGCAAAACAAGAAGAATTCTACCAAACAGTAAAAATTCTACCATTTTCGATAGAATTCTACCAACTGTGGCAAACGGGTTCAAATATTTTGTAGTGATACATATTTTAACATTCCCAATAATTTTTTCAAATATTTTTTGTTTTTTTAACTCTCCTTAAAGTATGCTTTTAATTTAAAAAAAATTGGTTTCCTTAAAATATAGTTTGAAAAACATTTAGAGAACATTTTTTGGCAGAATTTTTAACATTACTTTAATTTTGTTTTAAATATTATTTTTGGTTTAATTCGTATAATAAGAAAAAAATAATTATGTTAATACAATTAATTATAAAAGTTAGTTTTGTTTAATATTTCCACCAGAGAAACACCAAGTTCGATATATTATGTATGATAAATGTGTCACTAACTTTTAACGCACGAAGGTAATGATATCAAAATTTAATTAAAATAAAATATGGCCTTCATAGAAGGCTTATAATTTATGTTAGATATTGAAAACATAGTGCCTGAAAGTATGCTTCAAAAACATGATATTTGTCTTGGCATATGCCAAGATGTAAATAAGTAAAATTAATTAGAACTTTGAACAACAACTTTTTGGAGGTGATAGTGCTTGGAAGAGCAAAATATGTAGGAAACATGGAAACTGAAAATATGCTTTATATTTAAAATTTAAATTTCTATAAAACATAGTACGATAAACACGATGTGAGAGAAATTTCAGTAATAAACATTGTTTTTAATATTTCGAAAATAAATAAATAAACAAAAAACACCAAATATATAAATTAAATAAATTTATAATTAACATAATTTATATTTGTAGTGCCGGAAAATATGCTTCAAAAATATGATATTCTTCGCGGCATATGTCAAGATGCCTATGTAAAAAAATAAAATTAATTAGAACTTTGAACAACAACATTTTGTAGTGGTAGTATTTAGAAGAAATAATTAAGCCTGAAAGTATGCTTTAAATTTAAAATTTTAGTTTCTTTAAATCATAGGACGTTGAAAACTTGGGGGAAATTTTTTTTGAGGTAGAGTTTGTAGATATAATTAATAATAATATTTTTAAAACAAATAAACAAAAAAACGGGAAAACAAATGTAGAAATAAAATAAAGTAATTAATAAAATAATTCATTAATTTTAATATAATAAATTCAAAATAATTTTTCCTTAATAATCCACATCTCAATTTATGAAGCACTAGTTTAGAAACCTTCTTCTCTTCATATTTTTCAAAAATCTAACCATAAAGTCATAAATATGCCAAAGCAAAACCACAAATTAGTTTTTGCAAAACTTTTTCTTCTTTCGTGTCTCAAAGTTTATATAATTTTTACAAAATTATATAACAAAGTATTAGTACTATTGCCATTATTAAGGGAAATTTCAAACCTTTCATCATATACGCCTTCCTCCGTTTATGTCTTCGTAAGCATGAGTAATATTGTAAAATTAAATTAATACAAAACAGTATTACAAAAATTCCTTTGACGTATGCGAAAATAAATTCCACTGACGTATATGCTTGAAATT
The DNA here is from genome assembly GCF_050003625.1 of Haematobia irritans. NCBI lineage: Eukaryota > Metazoa > Arthropoda > Insecta > Diptera > Muscidae > Haematobia > Haematobia irritans. The sequence goes on from NC_134399.1 coordinate 208,604,793, forward strand.
ATTTTTTTCTTTATAGGAAAATGGAAAAACGTGCCTAGAATTTAAAATTTGAAAATTTATATCGTGAGGGAATTGTAAAAATTGTTTGTATTTCAATTGGTCTAGATTTCATTTCCATAAAAATGATGATGAGCTGTTATCCATATATAAGTCTGTCTCACATCTCGAGGCATATGAATTATTTATTATTCTATTGACGTAGTATTAAAAAAATAGGTGCATAAAACAAATAACAATAAAAAATGTTAAAGCTATTAATGACTGTATAGCAATCGGATTCGATTAGATAATGCCTAGAAATATGCTACAAATTATTTGATAAAATGTATAAAACAACAAAATTAAACGGATTAGGTTAGATAATGCCTAGAAATATGCTACAAATTAATTCATAAAATGTTATATATTACAAATACCTAGAAACAGGCTACACTTTATTCATAAAATTTATATATAATAAATGCCTATAAATATGCTACATATTATTTTGTAAAATTTTCAGAATTTTTGTTTTTAAAAATATGTAATGTGCACAGAAAAAAGGTTCACCAAACAATTTCCAATTAAAATTTTAATTGAATTTTCAAAAATATTCAATTAAAAATTTAATTGATTCAACAAATGTTTTAATTAAAACAAAAATTAGCCATAAGGATTACTAATATCAATTAATTTTTAATTGAGTTTGGTGATTGATACTAAAATTTCTGTGTTTGAAGGCATTTCAATTAAACAATAATTGGATCAATTAAGTTTGTTATTAAATTAAAAAAAAAAAAAATATTTTTGTGTGTAAACATGTTGGTTGCTCTTGATTGGCCATTATATCAGGACACATTATTCACATAAAATTTTAACTTTATTTCTAGAAGAACAATTGTCGATATACATTAAAAGTTATGACTTATAAAGAATTTCCAAACTTTGTTGATGGGATATGGAAATGCCTTTTAATTATACAAAATTTTCCGGCAAAATATCTGTGGTACCCAGAAGTATGCAAAATTTTTGTTAGTTTCTTTTTGCAAACTATTTTTTGTTTTCAAACAAAAAATGTATATATTAAAAATACCTAGAAATATGCTACAAATTATTTCATAAAAGTTTATCTATATATATAAAATTCAATCTATGTATGTTTGTTTATTTGTTTGTTTGTATGAACCGAGTTGGCTCCGAAACGGCTGAACCGATTTACTTGAAACTTTCAGAGATCATAGGGGACGTTCATGTGGTGAAAATAGGGTACCTCATTTTTTGACACCTGGTCGCGGAGGGGGACCTCCCTTTGTCGGACTTTTTGAAAATTGGACCAAAGTTGACCGATTTGCTTGAAATTTTCATTGAAGGTTGGGGTTGGCAACTAGACAAAGATCCGCTACTTTATATTTCGATATTTGGTGGCGGAGGGGGACCTCCCCTTTGTTCGACTTTTTTTAAAGTACAGTGAAAAAACTAAAATTCTCTAAATTATCTGAGATTTAAAGAGAACATGCGGTGAGGTTATGGAATTAATATGGGGTACCTGATGATTTCATATGCGGACGGGGAGGGGGACCTCCCCCTTGCCCTACTTTTTGAAACTTGGAACAAAATTATGCGATTTGCATGAAATTTTCATTGAATGTTGGGGTTGGCATCTAGACAAAAATACGCTACATTATTTTTCGATATTTGGTCGGGGAGGGGGGCCACCCCTTTGCCCGACTTTTTTTAAAGTACAGTCAAAACAAAACTAAACTCCCCCAACTGAAATTTTACGGAAAAATGGGTGAGGTTATGAAATTTATATCAGGTTCCTGATTTTTTAATAAAAATAAAAGGGCATAGGGAGACATCCGCTTCTCTTAAGTACATACAGAGAAACAATTAAACTTTACCGAGTTACTTGAAATTTACAGAGGACTGGGGAGAGATCGTAACCTCTGTCAACCGTAATAGTTGATACCTGATTTTGTGATTTTTGGACGGAAGAGAGGCCGCCCCTTTAAGGCTTATAATTTGCTTGACATTTTCTGGGACGTTTACAAAAGATACGCTTTTCGACATTTGGTCGGGGAGGAGGTCCTCCTCTAAAACTGCAAAAAAATGGCTCTATTAACCATGTTCCTTAATCTATATCTGTCCATAAAGCTCGAAAAATAATTGTATAATTAGATATAATGCATTTGGACGTCAATTGCCTGTTTCGGTATCAGGCTAACATGAAATATAAAAAAATTTTAGTTTTCTTGAAATTTACAAAGGAAGCGGGGGAAAAGGTTATAAATGAAGAGGCAACCTTCATTGCCCCACACTTGAAGGAAAGTTTCAAGAATTTTCAGGGAAAGTTAGGGTGCTATTCACTACGGTGTTTGTCGATATTGTATCGGGGAAAGTGACGTCTCTTTAAAACAATAGAGCAAAAATTAAACTTCTCCGATCTACTTGAAATTTACAGGGAACGTGGGAGGAGGTGATGAAATTTATACATTTTTAAATTAATATATGATTTTTCGATATCTGGTTGGGGAAGGGGAAAATTGAAATAAACTTTGTCGATTTACTTCGATAGAATTTATAGGGACCATTGAGTAGTTGCGAAATTAATATAGGGTACGTGATAGTCCGATATCAGGTCGGAGTGGAGCGAAAGTGGGGAGAGAGTTCCCTTTTGTCCGTTTTTTTTTTTTCTTAAGTTGAAAGTAGAGGGTTATCCGTAAATGGGAACTCGGTACATAATTTTATGATTTTTGCACAGGCTTCTGCCAGACTTCTTTTTAGTAAAGAACTTAAATTTACATGAAAGTGGAAGCCAACGTAGAGGGTGCATTATTTTCCAACATTTTAGCAAATGTTAATGTGGTAAAATTTTTTACTACTTTTGCCTTTTCCGATTTATTGGATGGGAAACAGTAATTCTTTGTATGTTATTATAATATAGTGCTTAATTTTCAGATATGTTGAGGAGAAGGATACCTTTCCTTGACAAACCACACTTAGAATTCACAAGAAATATAGAAGAAGGTACACCCTCTCCCGCCGTATTTGTACCTATAAACGAAAAATCAAGTAGTCAGATTTGTTTAACAGAATTCAAATCTTTTCGAATTTGTTTTCAGCACGAAGGATATAGTTGACTGCAAAATGTTCCTCCAAATACGCTTCGGAAGGCGCAGCGAAGCGGGCCGGGTTACGCTAGTATATATTAAAAATGCCTAGAAATATGCTACAATGTTTTTAGGAAAATTTTCATATAAATATTTTTTTTTGAAAATATGTAAAATTGCTCTTGATTGGCAATTACAATAGTAGGACCATAATCGCTTTTGACGTGTTAAGCCAATTGCCAATCAAGAGCTATTTTACATATTTTCAAAAAATATTTATATGAACATTTTCTTAAAAAATGTGTATCTTATTTCTAGGCGTTTTTAATATATAAGCTTTTCTGAAATAATTTGTAGCATATTATTTTTATTTATTATTATTTATTTATTCGGATTCGATTAGATAACACCTAGAAATAGGCTACAAATTATTTCATAAAAGGTTATATATTACAAATTCCTAGAAATATGCTACAAAATATGTCATATTTTTTTTTTTGGAAATCGCTTTTGATTGGCTATTAAAATATCTGGAACATAATCGCTTTTCTCATTTTAAGCCACCCGTCTTGAATTTTTAATATTTATTGGAAATAAAAATTCTAAAATATGAGAACAGGAAATTCTCCTTGCCATCTTAAATTAGTTTCCAATAAAAAAATTTATATTCCAATTCTAATTTGTTTAACTGCTTCCAGCCACTTTTTCACCTTCACATATTTTTTTTTTATTATTTTATTATGTTTTTTTCTATACCCTCATCCATGAACTAAGTAATCAATTTATTTTACTTGTCATGAACTTTTCGGTTCCCATTTGCATTTTACAAAGTAGTCTCCTAAAACTTTTTTTTTTGAAAATTTTAATAGATTAGTAAATCCTAAAAGTATGCTAATTGTTTGAATATTCCAATTAAGGTTTTGGTACTTTATCAAAGGTTTCTGACATGGCAATTTCATATTGTCCATAAAAAGTATTTTATTTGAAGTTTTAACATTCTAACCAAAAACTTTCAATGTCACATAGGTCAACATTTGTGAAGGGAAACTGTCAGAAACTTTTGAGAATCATCTATCATATGCATAGATTTATTAGGGAGATACAAATTGACAATAAGCTACTGAAAGTAGGCAATAGGAAAAAAAGAGCCGGAGAGAGAGAGAAAGAGAACGACAGAAGGTAGGCAAACGTTAAGGATAAATGGGGTTAGAAGTAAATAAAATATGGTAGAATATGGTAGAAGTAAATAAAATTAATACAAAGTATGGGGATTTTGACGTTTTGGATTTTCTTTAAGAATTTCATAACGTTATTATTTCATAACGTTATTACGTTTATTACCTTCTGTTATTATGTTTAGATTTGAATTTAGATTTTTTGTATAAATTTTTTAAAAATGTTAGAAAAAATTTCTTTGGCTATTTTTCAAAATATCGTGGCATATTTTTAGGCTACTAAAGTTTTAAGGTATTGGGCTTTCGATTATTTGGATTTTGTTTGAATTTAAATTTGCTATCTGCTCAAAATCTGTATAGCTTATAATTTAATATAGATTTTGTTTTGTAGAAATTTCCTAAATATGTAAGAAAAAAATTCTTAGGCTATTTTTCTTTGGTTATAATATTGCTTACAAATATCGTGGCATATTTTTAGGATGCTAAAGTTTTATAGAGCAAATTTAAATTTTGTTTGAATTTAAATTTGCTATCTGCTCAAAATCTGTATAGCTTATAATTTAATTTAGATTTTGTTTTGTAGAAATTTTCTATATTTGTAAGAAAAAAATTCTCAGGCTATTTTTCTTTGGTTATAACATTGCTTACAAATATCGTGGCATATTTTTAGGCTGCTAAAGTTTTATAGATGATCATGAATTTAAAATTGCTATCTGCCTTAAATCTTTATAACATTATCAGTTTTACATTTTAATTTATATTTCGCAGAAGTCTCCTAAAAATTAAAAAAAAATGCTTTGGATATTTTCCTTTAGTTTTATATGGCATATTTTTAGGCTGATGAAGTTTTAAAATATAAAAGTATTTTGTGCTACCCTGTGAAGCTAATGGCAACAAAATCCCATAAATTCCATTGAATTTATTGCAAACAGATTTTATATACTTGGGTCTTCCCTTTGTCCCTCCCTCGTTTCTTTTAAGGAATTTTGTTTTCACCTTTGTGTCCATTCTGCGAACTCATAAATAAAGAGAAATTTTAAAATTAGTTTTTTTAGGCTCTTTAAAGCAACACAATTTACATAAACCTCTTGTCTTTAAACGGTATGTATATATTGGGACAAACTTAAACTAAATGCAAGAAGGGGTGAAGGGGCGACATCAAGCAAAAAAAAAGGTCACATAAGGTCAAGCCATATTCCGTTATATAGGCAATACTTTCTTCCGAACTGCCTTAATTCTCTGTTATGACAACATGTTGTTCCAACAAGAAGAAATCCTTTTTCATAACCCCGCCTTCTTCCTCTACCAACATCATCACTTGAATAATAATGAAATACACAAAAAATTTTAATATTTAATTGTACAAAAGGTCTTGTAAGTAAAGCGTTATGAGATGGCCAAGTGCCTTTATTTTTGGTTTAAATAATGTGGTGAGTGGAAGAGAGAGGGTAGGCATAGGGTAGGGCCAATAATAAATGTAATTTAAAATTGTTTACAAAATTAATACAGCCGAAAAAGTTCACTATGGTGGTAAGGTTGTGGCCCTTGAAAATTTTTATTTATAGTCTCCAGAGGACTATTAAAAACAATGCCGGTAAATTTAGCTTGACACACTACGACGACGATGTAGACATTTATGTAAGTCCATATGACGCTAGTGCCTAAAAGTATGCCAGCACAATAATTATTTAATTATGGCAAAAAAAATATGTAATTTAATTTTGATTTTTTTTATGATGGCTTATGAATTCTAAGTAGATTATTGTTTTGTATATCAAAAAGGACTAAATATTTCCGGGAGAATATGGCTAAGGAAATTTACATGATGTTGAGGTAGTTGACAAATGATAAAAAAGGGCGGAAGGGGGGAGAGAGAGGGATGGTGTAGTCGTACATGATGTGATGAAGGAGTGCAAAAATTAACATATTAGCAAAATGAGATATGTACATTTTATTGAAAATTTTGTCAAAATTATATTTCTATAGAAAATTTTGTTCAAATTTTATTTCTATAGAAATGTCAACATTTTATTTTTGTATAGAAAATTTTCTCAAAATTTTATTTTTATGGAAAATTTTGTCAAAATGTAATTTCTAAAGAAAATTTTGTCAAAATTTTATTACGTTTTTTTGTTATTGTTGGCTTTTTTTCTTTCATCATTGAACTCAATTTTAATCAATGAAATGTTATTTCTATAGAAAATTTTCCCAAACTTTTATTTCTATAGAAAATTCAAAATTTTATTTCCGTAGAAAATTTCGTCCATAGAAAATTTTGTCCAAATTTTATTTCTATACGAAATTTTGTCCAAATTTTATTTCTATAGAAAATTTTGTCAAAATTTTATTTCTATAGAAAATGTTGTCCAAATTTTATTTCTATAGAAAATTTGGTCAAAATTTTAGTTTCTATAGAAAATTTTGTCAAAATTTTATTTCTATAAAATTTTTTTTCAAAATTTCATTTCTATAGAAAATTTTTTCAAAATTTTATTTCTATGGCAAATTTTTTCAACATTTGATTTCTATAGAAATTATTGTCAAAATAATTCCTATAGAAAATTTCGTCAAAATTTTATTTCCGTAGAAAATTTCGAAATTTTATTTCTATAGAATTTTTTTTTTTATTAGAAGATTTGATTTCCATACCAAATTTTGTCAACGTTTTTTTCCTATAGAAAATTTTGTCAAAGTTTTTTCCTATAGAAAATTTTGTCAAAATTTTATTCCTATAGACAATTTTGTCAAATGTTTATTTCCGTAGAAAATTTCGTCCAAATTTTATTTATATAGAAAATTTTCTCAAACTTTTATTTCTATAGAAAATTTTATCAAAATTTTATTTCTATAGAAAATTTTGTCAAAATTCTATTTCTATAGAAAATTTTCTGAAAATTTTATTTCTATAGAAAATTTTGTCAATATTTTATTTCCATAGAACATTTTGTCAACATTTTATTTCTAAAGAAAATGTTGTTAAAATTCTATTTCTATAGCAAATTTTTTCAACATTTTATTTCTATAGAAAATTTGTCAAAATTTTATTTCTATAGAAAATTTTGTCAAAATTTAATTGTTATAGAAAATGTTGGCAAAATTTTATTGGCAAAATTTCATTTCTATAGAAAATTTTTTTAAAATTTTTATTTCTATAGAAAATCTTGTCAAAATCTTATTTCTATCGAAAATTTTGTCAAAATTTTATTTCTATAGAAAATTGTGTCAACATTTTATTTCTATAGAAAATTTTGTCAAAATTCTGTTTCTATAGAAAATTTTGTCACAATTTTTTTTCTATAGAAAATTGTGTCAAAATTTTATTTCTATAGAAAATGTTGGCCAAATTTTACTTCTATAGAAATTTTTTTCCAAATAGAAAATTTTGTCAAAATTATATTTCTATAGAAAAGTTTCCCAAAATTTTATTTCTATAGAAAATTTTGTCAAAATTTTATTTTTATAGAAAATTTTGTACAAATTTTATTTCTATAGAAAATTTTCTGAAAATTGTATTTCCATAGAAAATTTTGTAAAAATTTTATTTCCATAGAAAATTTTGTCAAAATTTTATTTCTAAAGAAAATTTTGTCAAAATTTTATTTCTATAGAAAATTTTATTTCTATAGCAAATTTTGTCAAAATTTTTTTCCTATAGAAAATTTTGTCAACATTTTTTTCCGATAGAAATTTTTGTCAAAATTTTATTCCTATAGAAATTTTTTTCAAAATTTTATTTCCATAGAAAATTTCGTCCAAATTTTTTTTCTATAGAAAATTTTCTCAAACTTTTATTCCTATAGAAATTTTTTTCAAAATTTTATTTCCATAGAAAATTCCGTCCAAAATTTTTTTCTATAGAAAATTTTCTCAAACTTTTATTTCTATAGAAAATTTTGACAAAATTTTATTTCCGTAGAAAATTTTGTCCAAATTTTATTGTCAAAATTTAATGTCTATGGAAAATTTTGTCACAACTTTATTTTTATAGAAAATTTTTTTGCAAATTTTATTTCTATAGAAAATTTTTTCAACATTTTATTTCTATAGAAAATTTTGTCAAAATTTTATTTCTATAGAAAATTTTGCCAACGTTTTCTATAGAAATTAAATTTTGACAACATTTTCTATAGAAATACAATTTTTATAAAATTTTGTCAAAATTTTCTATAGAAATAAAATTTTGATAAAATTTTCTACAGAAATAAAATTTGGACAAAATTTTCTATGGAAATAAAATATTGACAAAATGTTCAATAGAAATTTTGTCAAAATTTTATTTCCATAACAATTTTTTTCCAATTTTTATCTTTATAGAAGATTTTGTCAAATTTTTTTCCTATAGAAAATTTTGTCAAAATTTTATTCCTATAGACAATTTTGTCAAATGTTTATTTCAGTAGAAAATTTCGTCCAATTCTTTTTTATATAGAACATTTTCTCAAACTTTTATTTCTATAGAACATTTTATCAACATTTTAATTCTATAGAAAATTTTGTCAAAATTCTATTTCTATAGAAAATTTTCTGAAAATTTTATTTCTATAGAAAATTTTGTCAAAATTCTATTTTATAGAAAATTTTCTGAAAATTTTGTTTCTATAGAAAATTTTGTCAAAATTTTATATCTATAGAAAATTTTGTCAAAATTTTATTTCTAAAGAAAATGTTGTTAAAATTGTATTTCTATAGCAAATTTTGTCAAAATTTTATTTCTATAGAAAATTTTGTCAAAATTTTATTTCTATAGAAAATTTTGTCAAAATTTTATTTCTAAAGAAAATTTTGTTAAAATTTTATTGCTATAGAAAATTTTGTCAAAATTTTATTTCTATGGAAAATTTTGTCAAAATTTTATTTCTATGGAAAATTTTGTCAAAATTTTATTTCTATAGAAAATTTTGTCAAAATTTTATTTCAATAGAAAATTTTGTCAAAATTTTATTTCTATAGAAAATTTTGTAAAAATTCTATTTCTATAGAAAATTTTCTTAAAATTTTTTTTTACTATAGGAAATTTTGTCAATATTTTATTTCTCTCGTTTTGGTTTGTTATTGTTGGTTTTGTTCTTTAAGCATTGTTGTTGTTTTTTATTGCAGCTTAAAACCATACATTGACTAAACTACAAGTGTAGCTTAACCAACAGAGGAAAAGAATGTTTGCAAGATGGTTGGATGGACGCACGTTTCGGAATTACCACATTCCTCATCAGCATCCTCTACTTGCAGCAAAACTATCAACCAATTATCAGAATAAATTCAGGCAGTTTATTGAACCCAACAAAAACCACACTTGAACCCTCCGAAAAAAGGTTTTACATTGATAGCCGGCTTATGCCGAAATAAATTCGAAACAAACATATCTCTTTTCCTATGCCACTGTCAAATCATCGATTTGAATTCAGTTGGCTGGGTTTATTTTGAGCGTGTTGTCAAAATTTTATTTCTAAAGAAAACTTTGTTAAAATTTCTGTAGAAACTTTTTTCAAAAATTTATTTCTATAGCAAATTTTTTCAACATTTGATTTCAATAGAATATTTTGTCAAAATTTTATTTCTATAGAAAATTTTGTCCAAATTTTATTTTCATAGAAATTTTTGTCAAAATTTTATTTCTATAGAAAATTTTATCTTAATTTTATTTCTATAGAAAATTTTGTCAAAATTTTATTTCTTTAGCAAATTTTTTCAACATATTATTTCTGTAGAAAATTTTGTCAAAATTTTATTTGCATAGAAAATTTTGTCAAAATTTTATTTCTATAGCAAATTTTTTCAACATATTATTTCTGTTGAAAATTTTGTCAAAATTTTATTTCTATAGAAAATTTTGTCAAAATTTTGTTTTTGTAAAAAGGTGTACTTCTGTAGAAAATGTTGTCAAAAATATGATTTCGTCTTTTGCTTCTCGCCCCTAAATGTAGACAACAAATTTTTATATATCTTGAAAGTACTCCTTTATATATTTTCTTACTAACGTGAAACAAATTAAAAGTCTTTAATATTCATAGAAAGTAATATTGCAATATCCAGCAGTTAAAGCAATACGACTACAGAATATTACATAAAATGAAGAAGCTACGGAAACATTTGTAGGGCAAGGATTTTATAACAGCTATGGCAATAACAATTACAAGAATAATGGAGACTTAAGTAAAGGCGACGCCAGCCAGCTGAAAGGCATTTTCAAATGGCAGCCATAACCCTATAGAAAACAAGACAAAAAAACGCAAAAGATGAAGGCTGAAGACAACTGCATTTAAAAAAAAAAAAATTAACATAAAAAACGTCACTGTTGCATATACGCCATATAAATACACTTTCCCTACAAAGCAAACAAAAAAAAAAAAAGACTTGGCTACAATACAAATAGCAAATACATTTACACACATAACTAAGAAAGTTCATTTGGTTGTGTGCAAAATCATATCCTTGAGTTTAAAACAATGTTTTAAATATGTGCCAGAAAGTACAAAAAAAAAATCAACGTAGTACAAAAAAATCGCTGGCAAGCTGCTAAAGCGTAATTTTAGAGGGGTATGAAAAAAAAAAAAACATAGCCCAAAGTGAAAATAGAGTAACATTTGAACAAAAACAAAAAAAAAACAAAACATAATGTCCTCTAAATATAAGCTCGAAGCAAGACCCAGTTCATGTGCGTTCAAATGCAAGAAAACTCGTTGCCTACTTTTAGGGGTTTTATTATATTGCAACCGTAAATCATCAAAAATTAAAATATATGTAGGGGCTCAGCAGGATACGTAGTAAAATAGAACAACAAAAACAAAACTAAAAATAAACAGATTTCCAAGTTTATTTACTTCAACAATTTTACGTTCACTAACTTAGGGCAAAGGGTATAGTGAGCGTATTATGTCATTTGTAACACTAGAAAATATTGGCTTGTATATCAAGAATATCTTTGTGTAGTTTAAGACAAGATAGAAAAATATCTATTAAGAGCTAAAATGCTACCAAGAATAGCTTGTCTTCCTTGGATATCAACTATAGGGGGGTTCCCCTGAAAGTATGCAAATATTTCAAATTAATTTATTATCCTCGTGACTGTAGGATCTAGAGACCGATCCGAGTCGTATCTGACTCCCTTCAGACTCTCTGACAGTTAAATTGCCCTTAAAATTCCCCTCTCTCTCCCTAATGCAATAATATTTATCTTTTTTTTTTTTGAGGATATACGATATTCGTTATATTTGTCAGTTTTTTTTGCATAAAATTTTCTTCAACCATTCCTTTGGTTAAGCTCTAGGAAAGTAATTTATTTTTAATGATTTCCACGGTTAAGATTCTATGTGCCAAGAGCAAAAAAAATCCTAGAATTATAGTCCGACTTTTTGCACTTGCAAAATGGCGAAAACAAATATTCATATTTGAGATCATAACAAAAATAAATCAAGCAAAAATATCCTAAAGTTATGGATACTTGAATTCCTCGAAACGGACGTGTTTAAATAAAATTAAATTTTAACAAATGTCATTAGCACATATTCCATACCATTTTATTCATGAAGAAGCATGAAAAAAATTTTTTTGATTGTAACAAATTTCTTAAAATTACGTAAATCAAATGTTCCATAAAATATGGAAATAATTTGGCTAATGAATAAAATCTAAAAAAAATACTGAAATCATTTGTTTCAAAATGAAAAGCTTGTGGTCAGTCCATGAAATCAAATGACCTCTAGTGTTACTGTAGAAATTTCAAGGGGATTTCATTGAATTTTTTATTTAGCAAAAATATAAAAATGGATGATTTCAGTGGACTTTGAGTGAGAGTTGAGAAAATATAATAAAGGGCTGGCAATTTGTAAAATAAATAAATATGTTAAATAAAATGATGAAAAAATTGTTTTGAGATCTCTTACATTCATTGACTTAATGAAAACTAAAGGCATACTCTTAGGCGTGGAAATCCAACATTAAAATTATTTAATAATATCAGTGTTACCATTGTGCCTTTATAGTGGTAAATTTCCAACTATTTTATGCAATTCTACAGTTTCGGCACTATTTAAGTGCCTTTAAATGTCATACGTTTCATTTTGTCATGGTTGAATTAAGTTCCTTCAATTGTGTACAAATTTTTGAACCCAAGAAATATAATGAAGGGCTGGCTGTTTGTAAAAAATAAATAAATAAAAACGAAATTGAAGAAACACAAATTATATGAGATCTCTTACAGCCATTGACTTTGTAATTAATGAAAACTAAAGGCATACTTTTAGGCATGGAAATCCAACATAAAAATTATTTAATAATATTAGTGTTACCGTTGTGCCTTTATAGTGGTAAATTTCCAACTATTTTATGCAATGCTACAGTTTCGGCACTATTTAAGTGCCATTAAATGTCATACGTTTCATTTTGTCATGGTTGAATTAAGTTCCTTCAATTCTGTCTAATTTTGTGTACAAATTTTTGAACCCAAAATCCCTCAAGATTACCTATGGCATCAGTACGTTAAAAAAATGATTAAATTTATGCGTTCAATAAAATATTTGGGTAGTTTTTCAGCAGGAACTAACACCGCCTGAAAGTATGCAATTGCTAATTTAATGAAAGTGCTAATAATTAATGAAAAATTTTCATGGGATGTAATCGATCCCTAACAATCCCCTAACAATTTAAATAAAATTAAAAAAAAATAAATTCCATAGAAAAAACCAAACTTTAATTAATGAAACCCGACATTTTGTATATGGAAAAATGAGCATATTTGTATTTTGTTTAGATGGAGCTTAATTAAAATACAATTAAAAAAAAAAAAAAAAATCCATATAAAAACCAAACTTTAATTAATGAAACCCGACATTTTGTATATGGGAAAATGAGCCTATTTTGTGTCTAGGAAATATTTCAATGGAATATTTTTGAACAAGTCAAGTCTTGTTATTTATCTAAAATTATGGAAATATTTAAACGGGATATAAAAAAAAGAAATTGAAGAAAAAAATTACAGGAGATCTCTTGCAGTCATTGACTTTGTAATTAAAGAAAAATAAAGGCATACTTTTAGGCATTAAACTAAAGCATTAAAATTATTTAATAATATCAGTTTTTTCGTGGTCCCACTTTAGTGCTAAATTCCCCAATATGCAATGCTAGAGTTGAGACACTATTTTAGTGCCTTTAAATGCCGTACGTTTTATTTTTAGGCCTCCTCTTCGTTGTGTTTTGCCACGATGGAATTAATTACCATTAATTCTGACGAATTTTGTGGGCAAATATTTGAAGCCAAATCCCCTCACGATTATCTATGACTTCGGCGCATTAAAAAAATAATGAAATTTGTGTGTCCAACATAAACCATTCCTTAATCCTTCAAGCAGAAATTAACACCGCCTGAAAGAATGCCATTATTAATTTAATTTAATCAAAAATAAACCTCTAAACTGTAATTATCTATAGCTAATTTGTCTTTAGATAGAGATAACTTGATATAAGACCAAGATAACAAATTTCTATATACAAAAGTGAAAGAAAAAAAAGAAAATCGCCTGAAAATATGCAATTATATCGATGAAAAACATTTTCATTAGGTTATGTTAGGTTAGGTGGCAGCCCGATGTATCAGGCTCACCTAGACTATTCAGTCCATTGTGATTCCTCATTGGCAAATTTCGTCAGGATTTCTCTTCTTGATAGAAGTTAAAAAAATTAAAGAGATAAAATTTTTTTTCACACAACAAAATATATATTGTTTTAGGTCAAAAACCTCCCCAATTTAATATTATAATTAATGATGGTTTAAATTTTTTAATAAATAAATAAAATATTTTTCTCATATACTTTTTTTTTCTAGAGAAAATATTTTTTTGTAAATAAAATTTTACAATATATACACTCTGATTTCTATTTAAAATCCTCAATGTATTTAGGGCAAATATAATTTTCTCTCAGTTTAGTAACTTTGTAGAATATTTTCTCTTTTTATCGGAATTCCATCATATTCTTATAGCTGGATTTATACAGGTACAATTTACGGATTATGGCAAACTCGAGTTTGTTAATTTGCAGTGTTCTTTTTTAATGGCTATTTACATTGTTTGCCCTTTTTTTGTTTTTGAAAAGGTGGTAACTGGAATCAGCCCAAAAGTATGCTTTACATTTCTGTATTCTTTGGCAAAGACTTAACTTACTAATGCCATCGAAAAGAAGATATCTTTTAAGACTTTATATTGCCATTGACGCTGTCATAAAAAGTGACACGTTTTAAACTTTATTTGTATTGTAGGAAAAAGTTGTTACGCCCAAAACTTTGTTGAAGAGTTTCTAAATGGTATTAAAATAGCTATCTACCTTTATTAAAGAAATTGTGAAGTTATTCCTAAAATGGAAAAACAAAATCTGGCTTCTTAATAGACCCAGTGCCAAATCAACATCATAAAGGGGTCGGTGGTAAGAAAACGAAGTAATAATGGTTTCTGTTTCATTGCCTTGATGACTGTCAAACCAATTCCTGGTTTCACTTTGATTCTGTTTTCTTAAATATGAATACATAGCTAACATATAAATAATTACATATTACCGTGTATTTTCTTCCGTAACAATGTGCATATATGAAAATATGTTGATTTTTCTTGCCTCTGTTTTTATATCTCCTATATATATTTTTCCGGTGTAATGTTTCCGTTGTTCTCTTGTCGGCATCTCACAAAGTCATTGTTCTTTATGTCTTGCAATTGTCATCGGGATTTTAATGTCTTTGACTTTCTTCTTTGTTTTTTTTTCTCCACTGCCTTTCGTCCTTTTGCGTTGTCTTCTTTGTTTAACCCAATTCGTAGAGATATCTTCTAGTTTCTTTGCTTGTGTCACTTTGCCTTTTGGTTTTACAATAATCCTCCCAAAAGTATGCTTACATTTATTTTTTATATATACATAAATCAAAAAAACCCATGACAAAACCCATTTCTGAAAATACTTGACTCCCTTAGTATCTATATATCATTAAGGATGCTTTTATATGTAAGTCAATTTTTTGCTGTTCTTTTTGTCGAGTGGCGAATGTTTGTGACAATAATTTTCAATTTTATAGCGAAACTTTTTTGATTAGATAAGACGACCATATTGTTTTGTTTTCTTCCATTATTGGCATTTCTCTGTTGCTTTCATTATCTTTAACAAAAGGAAATAATATTTAATTATAGAAAAGAACTAAAGCATAACATTAAGGCATAATGAGTTTTTTTGGAATTCTTTTGTTCACTGATTTCGTTCTAATGCCAGAGAGAAATTAAAAACGATTGTCACCAAGAAAACTCCACTAAATACATACAGAGTGTTTGCAATTGATTGGTTTGGTTAAACAAAAAAGTATAGCATATTTTCTAGGCGTAAATTTAATTTTGGATTGGCAAAACGAAGAACAATGAGATATTGTGCCATGTGTTATGATTTAAAATTTTTCCAATTCTTTTATTTCAGTTTCTAATTTCGCGAAAAATATTGCATATATTTAGGCATAAAATCCCATAAAAGAAAACTTTACAATCATGACTTCAATTTATGACAAACTGCAATAAAACCCCCTATTTCAAAGATGGTTAAACTTGTACGTAATGTTGACTATCAAAACAAAAAAATCCTTTAGCATCAGTCATTGCCACAATGTGTTTTTGTTTTGGACCTACATTTTTTCAAAAATCTATACCAGCGGACCATTCTTCCAAATTAAATTAATATAATTTAAAAGTTAAAAATTTTCCAAATTTTTTCTTCGATACAAAATTTTGTCAATTTTTATTTCTATAGAAAATATTGTTCAAATTTTATTTCTATCAAAAATTTTGTCTAAATTTTATTTCTATAGAAAATTTTGTCCACATTTTATTTCTATAGAAAATTTGGTCGAAATTTCATTTCTTTAGAAAATTTTGTTAAAATTTAATTTCTATAGAAAATTTTGTCAACATTTTATTTCTTTAGGCAATTTTGTCATAATTCCATTTCTACAGAAAATTTTGTCAAAATTTTATTTCTACAGAAAATTTAGCCAAAATTTTATTTTTATAGACAATTTTGTTAAACTTTTATTTCTATAGAAAGTTATCGCAAATTTTTATTTCTATATAAAATGTTTGCATAATTGTGTATCTATACAATTTTTTTAAGTTTATTTCTGTACAGAATTTTGGAAACAATTTATTTCTATAGATTTTTTTTAAATTTTATTTCTATAGAAATATTTGTCAAAATTTTATTTCTATAGAAAATTTAGCCAAAATTTTATTTCTATAGAAAATTTTGTCAAACTTTTATTTCTATAGAAAGTTATCGCAAAGTTTATTTCTGTACAGCATTTTGGAAACAATTTATTTCTATAGATTTTTTTAAATTTTATTTCGATAGAAATATTTGTCAAAATTTTATTTCTATTTCTATTATTTGACGAAAAGGGACCAAAATCAAACAAATTCTATTTGGTCCGACCATCGAACTAAATTTAAAATGTAATAATTTGTTGGACCAATTTTGATCCACTGTTCACCACTGTGGTATCACAATGGACTGAATAGCCCAAGTGAGCCTGATACATCGGGCTGCCACATAACCTAACCTAACCTAACCTATGCGTCCTATAGTTAGGTTAGGTTATCTGGCAGCGCGATGTATAAGGCTCACTTAGACTATTCAGTCCATTGTGATACCAGAGTGGTGAACTTCTTTCTTATCACTGAGTGCTGCCCGATTCCATGTTAAGCTCAATGACAAGGGACCTCCTTTTTATAGCCGAGTCCGAACGGCGTTCCACATTCCAGTGAAACTACTTAGAGAAGCTTTGAAACCCTCAGAAATGTCACCAGCATTACTGAGGTGGGATAATCCACCGCTGAAAAACTTTTTGGTGTTCGGTCGTAGCAGGAACCCACGACCTTGTGTATGCAAGGCGGGCATGCTAACCATTGCACCACGGTGGCTCCCTATGCGTCCTATGCTTTTCAACGATTCCAATAATGAATAAAAATATTTTTTTCTTCTGAATATAGCACTAGCCAACAGTCGTTTTGTGATTTGTTTCTAGCATATTTTTTCTTATTGATTTTGACCTACGAAACACGAAAATGAGTTTTAAAAAATTTTCTGTCGATTGGTTTTAGAGATACAATTTTTTTAATTTTTTTTTTTAATTTTTGGAGGTACACCTACAATTTTGAGCATATCTTTCGTTTTCTTTGACCTTTCTGATCCTAATACTACTCAAATTAAAGAAAATTGAGCCGTCTACAACTCATTCTCAGAAAATTTTCAAATCGGGTAAGAAGTTTGGATGTTGGCGGCTTAAAAAGGTTAAAAAACGGCTCAAAATTGTAGGTGTACCTCCAAAAATTAAAAAAAAAATAATAAAAAAAATTGTATCTCGAAAACCAATCGACAGAAAATTTTTTAAAACTCATTTTCGTTATTTGTTACCTAGTGTAGTTAGTGTAAATGTGAGATATTTATCATAACAATCAAATTAGTTAATATACCAAAAAGTGTAGTATACTTTGAGGCATACTATTTTTAACCCAGTATAATGATAATAGATTTTTTTTAAATATATCTGAAGCAGTTTTTAGGCAACTTTGCAAAAGTATATTTATGATTTTTATCCGTCAATTGATATGTATTAGAAGTATAGGAAAATTGAAGTCATTTTTACAAGTTTTCGACTCAGCAGTGGCGATTTCACCAGAAAATTTTTGGTATTTTGGCCATTTTTGCCGAAATCTGAAAAACATATATATGGGAGCTATATCTAAATCTGAACCGATTTCAACCAAATTTGGCATGCATAGTTACAATGTTAATTATAGTCCCTGTTCAAAATTTCACGTAATTCGGATTACAACTTTAACCCCTGTGGTCATATGAGTAAAAATCGGACAAAAGATATATATGAGAGCTATATCTAAATCTGAACCGATTTCAACCAATTTCCGCACACTTTACGATATTATCAATTTCAATCCTTGTGCAAAATTCAAAGCAAATCTGGCCATAATTCTGGCTTCTGGGGCCACATTAGTAGACATCGGGCGACAGATATATATGGGAGCTATATTTAAAACTGAAGGGATTTCTTCCAAATCAATCGAGTTTTATTCTGATCCAAAATACACACACACATGTGCCAAATTTGAAATCGATCGAAAATATTCTATAGAAATAAAAGTTTGATAAAATGTTGTATAGAAATAACATTTTGACAAAAGTTTATATAGAAATAAAATTTTAAAATTTTTTATAGTAATAAAATTTTGACAATACTCGTATTTTCTATAGAAACCAAATATTGTATTTTTTAAAGAAATACATTTTGAAAAAATTTTCTATAGAAATCAAATTTTGAGAAGATTCTATTATTTATATTTTTTATATTTTTGTAGAAAAAAAAAATTTCCACAATTTTCTATAGAATTAAAATTTTGGCAAAATTTTCTATAGAAATACAATTTTGACAAAATTTTCTGTAGAAATAAAATTTTGATAAAATATTGTACAGAAATACAATTTTGACAAAAGTTTATATAGAAATAAAATTTTGACAACATTTTTGATAGTAATAAAATTTTGAAAATACTCGTATTTTCTATAGAAATCAAATATTGTATTTTTTTAAAGCAATACATTTTGACAACATTTTCTATAGAAATCAAATTTTGAGTAAATTTTCTGTAGAAAAAAAATGTTGCCACAATTTTCTATAGAATTAAAATTTTGAACAAACTTTCTACAGAAATAAAATTTTCTATAGAAATAACATTTTGGCAAAATTTTCAATAGAAATAAAATTTTGTGGAAAGTTTTCTATAGAAATAAAATTGTGCAAAATATTTTTTTTTTGTTTGGTAATTTTTGGGTAAAATTTTCTCCATATTGTGGTAGATTTTTTTTGGCCCGAGTGGCTCAGAAGCCGGCCCTGAGCAATATTGCCAAATACACCATTTGTCTATCTCATCTCCTTCTGGATGTTGCAAATATATATAAGTTATAAAAATGTCGAATTTTCGAATATAGTTTAGACATTAAAAATCATAAATTAAACAAATTATTTATTTGACAAAATATCACAATATTTTTTAATTCACATCCAAAACACTGAATACGGATAACACCTTAGGTTAAAGTGGCTATTCAGTCCATTGTGATTACACCTTAAAAAGTGTTGCAGATTCAGTACAACGGCTGTTTAAATGGTGGACATCCACCCTATGTCAAGCCCATGTTAAATTCATCAATTCTGCGCCAATTTTGCAGAATTTTGAATTAATATGCAGAAAAGTGTAGTATACTTGAAGGCATATAATTTATAATCTGATCTATGGGCACGGTTGCCAAATTTGGTAGAATTCTACCAAAATGGTAATTTTTTTACGGTTTAGTAGATTGGTAGAATTCTCAATGTTTTGGTAGGGTTTAAAAAATATTCCTCTCAAAAAAATTCTTTATCGAAATAAAATTTTGACAATATTTTCTATAGAAATAAAATTTTGAATTTTGTAAAGAAATAATTTTTGACAAAATTTTCTATAGAAATAATTTTTTTTGGCAAAAATTATAGAAATAAAATTTTGGTAAAATTTTTTATCGAAAAAATTTTTTTGGCAAAAATTTCTATAGAAATAAAATTTATTAAAATTTTTTTATAGAAATAAAATTGTTGACAAAAATTTCTATAGAAATAAAATTTTGACAAAATTTTTTATAGAAATAAAATTTTGACAAAATTTTTTATACAAATAAAATTTTGGTAAAATTTTGTATAGAAATAAAATTTTTGGCAAAAATTTCTATAGAAATAAAATTTTTGGCAAAATTTTCTTTACAAATAAAATTTTTGGCAAAATTTTCTTTACAAATAAAATTTTTGGCAAAATTTTCTTTAGAAATAAAATTTTGGCAAAATTATAGAATTAAAATTTTGAGAAAATTTTCTATAGAATTAAAACTTGGGCAAAATTTTCTATATACTCAATATCTGTAAACATTTTAATTTTCATATTGGTCGAAAGTGATTAGGTTCTCCCTTTTTAAAGAAGAAGTAGTTTGTCCTTGTTGGTGTAAGCAAAATCGTTAAAATATTTAAAATTCGACACAGTTACAATTCAAAGAATGATCACTAATAGGAGAGATCATATTTGCAATATTATAGAAAATACTAAAATTTTAAAATTTTAGAAATAAAATGTTCACAAAATTTTTTATAGAAATAAAATATTGATTTTTTTAAAGGTCATCATTTTGCCAACATTTTCTATAGAAATCAAATGTTGCCAAAATTTTCTGTAGAAATAAAATTTTGCCAAAATTTTCTATAGAAATAAAATTGTTGGCAACATTTTCTATATATTTAATATCTCTAAACAGTTTAATTTTCATATTGGTCGAAAGTGAGTAAGTTCTCTCTTTTTAAAGAAGAAGTAGATTGTCCTTGTTGGTGTAAGCAAAATCGTTTAAACGTTTAAAATTCGGCACAGTTACAATTCAAAAATTCATCGCTAATAGGAGAGATCATATTTGCAATATTATAGAAAATACTGAAATAAATTTTCTTTGGAAGAGAAAAACATTTTTTTTCGGTTTGATAAAAATCTTCAAAATAATTTTTTTTAATTGTATAGATTTTTGTTAAAATTTTCTTCAAATTTTGGTAGATAATTTTTGTTTTTTTTGTGATTCCAATAATGATAATACATTTTACTTTGAATATATTTTTTTGTAATTTGAATAAAATTTTGTATCACAACAATCAATGTAATTACTATGTATAAAAAATGTAGCATAGTTGTAGGCATACAATTAATATTTTTAAACATAAAAAATATATACCTCAATCTATTTCAAACGAATTGTGAATTAAGTATTTTGTTTTTTTTTTTTTATATTTTTCCAATAAAAATATGTCCTGTTAGTCATGTTTATTCTTTTATGTATGCTAGTAGCGCCATCAATTAGTTTTAACACTCATCTTTAATTAAGTTGTACTTTTTTCACATATATTAATTTAAAATCAACAATAACCCAAAGATATACAAACTGAACATTATATCATAATAACAACAAAAATTAAAGCATATCCTCAGGGACAACTTAACATGAAATTGGATTTAAAAAATATGACATAAACATATAGCATTAAAAAGCAATGCAACAGAACATTTTCATTTACCATAAAAAAAAAAACACACCGTGCTATTTTTTTATTTTATTAAATAAAACACCATTATATTTTAACACTCAACATTATTTTCATTTTTTTTACACCCATTTTTAAATTAAAATCTACAATAACCCGAGGACATTGTTTGTTTTATAAATAATAGCTGAAGGAAAAATAAATACCAGAGTGTTTTTATATACGCATTTATTATCACAGGTTTTTGTTATTCCTTAAAATTAAATAAATAGAAAATATATAGCATATTATTAGGAGTAGAATGTAAAGTCATAGTTAGTGATTTCTTCCTTTTTGTGCAAGTTAAAGATGAGGTCTAGGCCTAAATCCCAGCCTCAATAATAAACTTCCTAAGGCTATAGACGGTAAAGGACAGGTCATATGTGAGTTGTCAAAAAAAAAAAAAAAAATACATTCATTTAATTTATCTAAAAAAATTAAATTTTTCTCTGATTACTAACATAACACCTCTTAGTGGAAATTCATTTTATTTGAACATTATTTAACAAAAAATATAATACTCAGATCAACTATAGGAATAAAAAGAAGTTGTATACGGGTATACGAAAAACATGAAATGAAAAATTGAACTAAAAGCAATAGGGTCCATATGCCCCTTAAAATATGCTATAAAAGTTTCATAGATGGTAACATTTTAATTTATAACAATTTATTATTGAGTATTTTTATTCATCAATGATACAATCAAATGTTAACAAATAATTAAAAATTTTACTAAAACCAATAGGGTCCATTTGCCCCCAAAAATATGCTATAAAAGTTTCATATATGGTAACATTTTTATACCCTGCGCCACACTGTGGAACAGGATATTATAAGTTAGTGCATACGTTTGTAACACCCAGAAGGAGACGAGATAGACACATGGTGTCTTAGGCAATAATGCTCAGGGTGGGTCCCTGAGTCGATATAACCACGTCAGTCTGTCCGTCCGTCTGTCTGTGAACACATTTTTGTGATCAAATTCTAGGTCGCAATTTAAGTCCAATCGCCTTCAAATTTGGCACATGTTCCTAATTTGGGTCAGAATAGAACCCTATTGATTTTGGAAGAAATCGGTTCAGATTTAGATATAGCTCCAATATATCTTTCGCCCGATATGCACAAATATGGACCCAGCAGCCAGAGTTTTATACCGATTTGCTTGAAATTTTGTACAAACATAACACTTAGTCGTATAGTCAAGTGTGCAAATTGAAAATTTGATTGAAATCGGTTCAGATTTAGATATAACTCCCATATATATCTTTCGCCCGATATGGACTTATATGGCCCCAGAAGCCAGATTTTTGGCCGAATTTGGTTGAAATTTTACACTAGGAGTACAATTAGTAGTATAGTCAAGCGTGCAAAAATTGATTGAAATCGGTTCAGATTTAGATATGGCTCCCATATATATCTTTCGCCCGATATGGACTAATATGGCCCCAGAAGCCAGAGTTTTTGACCAATTTAGTTGAAATTTTGCGCAGGGAGTAGATTTAGCATTATAGCTATGCGTGCCAAATTTGGTTGAAATCGATTCAGATTTAGATATAGCTCCCATATATATCTTTCGCCCGATATGGACTAATATGGTCCTAGAAGCCAGAGTTTTGGCCCAATTTGTTTGAAATTTTGCACCAGGAGTACAATTAGTAGTGCAGTTAAGTGTGCAAAATTTGATTGAAATCGGTTCAGATTTAAATATAGCTCCCATATATATGTTTTTCTGATTTCGACAAAAATGATCAAAATAACAACATTTTGCTTGTAAAATCGCCACTGCTTAGTCGAAAAATTGTAAAAATGACTCTAATTTTCCTATACTTCTAATACATATATATCGAGCGATAAATCATAAATAAACTTTTGCGAAGTTTCCTTTAAATTTCTTCAGATTTAAATGTTTCCCATATTTTTTACTAACATTGTGTTCCACCCAAGTGCATTAGCCGACTTAAATTTTGAGCCTATAGATTTTGTAGAAGTCTATCAAATTCTGTCCAGATCGAGTGATATTTAAATGTATGTATTTGGGACAAACCTTTATATATAGCCACCAACACATTTGACGGATGTGATATGGTATCGAAAATTTAGATCTACAAAGTGGTGCATGGTATAATATAGTCGGCCCCGCCCGACTTTAGACTTTCCTTACTTGTTATTTATAATTTCTAATAATTTATTATTGAGTCCTTTTATTCGTCAATGATACAATTAAATATTAACAAATAATGAAAAAATTAAACTTAAAACAATAGGGTCCATTTGCCCCCAAAAATATGCTATAAAAGTTCCATAGATGGTCAAATTTTAGTTTGTAATTTGTAATTATTTATTACTGCGCCTTTTTATTCATCAATGATACAATCAAATGTTAACAAATAATGAAAAAGTTAACTAAACATAAGGGGGTCTATTTTCCCCCAAAAATATGCTATAAAATGCTCTTATATTGCAAGGTTTTAATTAACAATTTGTAATAATTTTTTATTGAGCCTTTTTTTCTCGTCAATGATACAATCAAATGTTAACGAATAATGAAAAATTTAACTAAAAACAATAGGGTATATTTGACCCCAAAAATATGCTCTAAAAGTTTCATATTTGGTAACATTTTAACTTGTAATTTCTAATAATTTATTATTGAGTCTTTTTATTCGTCAATGATACAATCAAATAATAACAAATAATTAAAAATTAAATTAAAAACAATATGGTCTATATGCCCCTTATAATATGCTATAAAAGTTCCATAGATGGTAAAATTTTAGTTTGTAATTATTTATTACTGCGTCTTTTTATTCGTCAATGACACAATCAAATGTTAAAAAATAATTAAAAATTTTACTAAAACCAATATGGTCCATTTGCCCCCAAAAATATGCTATAAAAAAAGTTCATATATGGTAACATTTTTATTTATAATTTGTAAAAATTTTTATTGAGCCTTTTTTTCTCGTCAATGATACAATCAAATGTTAACAAATAATGAAACATTTAACTAAAAACAATAGGTTCTATTTGCCCCCAAAAATATGCTCTAAAAATTTCATATATGGTAAAATTTTAACTTGTAATTTCTAATAATTTATTATTAGGTCTTTTTATTCGTCAATGATGCAATCAAATAATAACAAATAGTGAAAAATTAAACTAAAAACAATAGGGCCTATATGCCCCTTATAGTATGCAATAAAAGTTTCATAGATGGTAACATTTTAATTTATAATAATTTATTATTGAGTACTTTTATTCGTCAATGATACAATCAAATGTTAACAAGTAACGAAAAATCGACCTATAAACAATAGGGTCCATTTGCCCCCAAAAATATGCTATAAGTTTCATATAAAATATGCTAAAAAGTTTCATATATATGATAACATTTTAATTTGTAATTTATAAATTGGTTTATTCAGTCTTCTTTTTTTTCCATAAATGATACAATCAAATGTTAACGTATAATGAAAAAAAATGAACTAAAAACAAAGGGGTCTATGTGTCCCCAAAAAATATGCTATAAATGTTTCATATTTGGTAACATGTATAGTAGGATAGTTTATATATTTCTGTAATTGTATGTCACTTGAATTTGGTTCTTTCGATGGAGATTTTCCATTTCAAAAATATTTATTTTTCATGCCCCTAATAGTTTGCTATGAAAATTTCCTATGTTAGAAAAATAATTAAAAATAGAATTTTATCTATATTTTGATATTTCAACTTCATTTATATTTCAAATAAATTCGGCGAATTAAAAACTGTAATTAAAATTTCCACAAATTGATTTCTAGCAATTCCAATAAATATTCAAATATGTATTCTATTTAAATAATTGATGATTTGTATGGATTAAAAGAGCACAATGAAATATATAAATTGTATACAAATTAATTATTGTCAAGTACTATAAATAAATATGACAATCATATGAAGTGATTGCCAGTTTATTAAAGATAGCCATAAGTATGAATGAAATTTAACCATGATAAATAAACTATGAGTAAATTTAAATATTAATTTTAAATGAAATAGCTTTTGGGCATATTAATACCAATGCAAAATTAAATTCTTCTTAAAATTTAATCCCCAATATAAAGAAATGACGATTTGTACTTCTAATATTGGTGAAAGTTTTTACAATAATTTATTAATGGAATTTTTGCTTAAATTGTGTAACCATTTGTTGAAAAATATTTCCAGATGTGTAGCATATTACCAGGCTTAAAATTAAATAAAATGTGCTCAATACCTTAAGGCTCATATTTCATTTCAATCAACTTGGAATTTTTACTTATATTTTATTTAAATCCATTTAAAATAAATTATTCAATATTTTTAATTTAGGAATTCGGAGGTCAGTATGATCTATTATGTATTTTTCCCCCCAAAACTAGTAAATTTATGTAATCCTAATATTAATATACCCTCATATGCCTAATGGGTATGCAATATGGAGTATCCATTTTTTTATTTGCACTTTACGTCGATTGTTGTTTCTTCATATATTTTCAATATTTTTTGAATCCAATCGATATTAAAAATTTTAATTTTGGGGTATTATGAGGACAGTGAAGTGTTTACACAATGGGCTATTGTCTACTTTTTCATCTAAAACTATAAAATTATTTATAGCATACCCTTGGGGGCTTTTAAAAACTATGGTAAATTTTTAAAAGCCCCCAATTTTTAAAATGTGTGTGTTTTCATTGAAATTTTCAAATATATACAATTAGAGTTGTGCTATACAAACCTTAGGTATGAATGCATTTAAAAATTTTGTTAAAACCTTAATGAATCCTAACTTTAGTACACCTTCATAAGCCTAATGGCTATGCAATATGATTTTTCACTTTACTTCGTTGTTTTTACAAAATATGAATACAACCTATTTCCATATTTGTTATTTCTTCATGAATTTTACTTAGCTCACAATAGCTATTCATAGAATATTTCAATAATTTTTGTATCCAATCATTGTTTGGATATTATCCTGTGGCTTATATTGGCTTTAAATATTTAAATTTGTAATCATACATTAATAAAATATGTTATGGTTAGATTATTTTATAATCTGTAATCCCCTAAACAGCAATAGAATTTCTGATTGATAAAAAGCCCAAAGCATTTTTCTAAAACAAAAAATACTGAGCATTAGCTTGGTAAAAGTCAATTTAAATTAATAATTATCAAAATATATTAATTTTATAGCAATAAGCTATTTAAATACAAGCAGAAAAAAATTGTTTACAACCCGCCGAAAAGTATGCAATAGAAAATTGAATTTGGCATATTTTAGGGATATGCAATTGAAATTTTACTGGAGTTTTATTTTTACACATAAATGACCATATTAAAACTAAAAAAATAAATGTAACAAATTATTTATATATTAGGTCTTTTTAGTGCGCCCTAGACACGACTTCAAGCAAAAACAAACTTTATCTTCACTTTTTAAATACAAGCCAAAAAATTATTCACAACCCGCCCACAAGTATGCACTAGGAAATTGAATTTGGGATATCCTCATAGTAGGTAACTGAAGTTTTATTTTTACAGACAAATAAGCTTTCATAATGCTTAGTGAAATAAAAATAAATTTAACAAGTTATTTTATTGCGCTTATGTACCGACTTCAAAATTTTATTTCTTATTAATTTTTCATACAACCAAAATTCCTCATTTCTTCTCTAGGACTACTGAAATTTAAAAGACTTCTTCTTTGTTCAAGCCTGCGAATAAATATCAATATACAAGTAAAAAAATATTTACAATTTGCTCAAAAGTATGCAAAAGAAAATGGAATTTGAATTATCTCCAAAGTAGGCAACTAGAATTTTATTTTTACAGATAAATAAGCATTATGAAAACTATTTAACGAAATAAAAATACACTTAACAAATTCTTTATGTATAAGATATGTTTATTCTGCCTAATATACGACTCCAAGTTTTTATTATTTTATTAATGTTTCATACAACCAAAATTCCTCATTTCTTCTCAACTGAAATTTAAAAAAACTTCCCATTTGCCTACTAATAAACTTTTAAAATATGGCGCAAGCAACAAAAATTATTCACAATTCTCTCAAAAGTATACAATAGAAAATTGAATTTACTTTATCCCCAAAGTAGGCAATTGATATTTTATTTTTACAGATAAATAAGCATTAGGAAAACTATTTAGTGAAATAAACATACATTTTACAAATTCTTTCTATCTTGGGTAGTTTTTTTGCGGTGTCACGACTCGAAATTTTTATTACTTATTGGGTTAATATACAATCAAAATGCTTTATTCATCCTCATCTCTACTCATCGTCTGAACAACTGAAATTTAAAACACATTCCCTTTGTTTAAGGCATTAAATACAAATCAAAAATATTATTCACAACCCGCTCAAAAGTATGCAATAGAAAATTGAAATTGAATATCCCCAAAGTAGGCAACTGGAATTTTATTTTTACACATAAATAAGCATTATGAAAATTATTTAGTGAAATAAAATTAAATATAACAAAATCTTTATATCTTTGGTCTGTTTATTGTGCCTCTACAGCAAGATTTTATTCCCTTTTTTTATAAAAAAAAAAAAAAATCTTATTTATCAAAGAAACAAATTCTTATTTCACCTTTGAAATTTAAAAAAACTTCCCCTTTCTGTCCCAGACTTCTACAAATTATCGAGCCTTTCCAGTGATATAATTTAATGTAATAATCTTAAGAATTTACAAAAATAGTCTCTAAAGCCCATAACAATTCGATTATCCTCAATTTATAAGTATCACTAAAGCAAATAGATGTTATTATCCCATTTCACATTACTTGGCTGCTTGTCCATACCAAGTTACTAAGTTAAATTGTAGAGATAAATATCATACGCCCCGTTTTTTTTTTCATAGCAGAATGGACAATGGTTAACAATGGCTTGTAAGGCAATAAGACTTCATAACAACAGCAGCAGCAGCAACAGCTACAACCATACAATTTGCCCAGGATAACAAAATACAGGTTATTTTTAGAGCCAACGAAAAGAAAAACACAACACTAAAGCGCTTTTCTATTTGACTTCCCTTTAACGAAAGATACTGAGAGAAATAATGAAAGAATTTTGTCATAAATAATTTTTATAAATATATATAAAATTCTAATTTTATATGAATATGCTTTTCCTTTGTTATAATAAGCAAATTTAAAACTTCCGCCTGAAATTAGGCAATACAACTTATAGAAAATTAATGGAGCCTAGAGGTATACAATAAATATTCATACAATAGAATACATGGTATTCGAATTCATTTTGTAATTTTGATTATTTTATTATGACTAATTTTTGATTTCTAAATGTATTTAGAAATATTTATCCTATCTAAATATTTAATAATTTGTATCGATTACAAAAGAACATTATACCCAATGACATACACAAATTGTATACATATTAATTATTGTCAAGTACCATAAATAGATATGGCTATCAAAGCAAGTGATAGGTCCGTGTTACAATTTATTGATGATAGCATTACTTTTAATCATGATAAATAATCCAAAACTAAATTTAAATAATAATTTGAAATAAAAATAAAAAAAAAATTGAAAAAATTTCCTATTGAAACAAAATTTGACACAACTTTCTATAGAAATAAAATTTTGACAAAATTTTCCATAGAAATAAAATTTGACAAAATTTTCTATAAAAAACTAAATTTTGACAAAATTTTCTATAGAAATAAAATTTTGATAAAATATCTATAGAAATAACATTTTGAGAAAATTTGTTATAGAAATAAAATTAAAAAAAACTTTTCTATATAAATAAAATTTTAAAAAACTTTTCTATAGAAATAAAATTTTGAGAAAATTTTCAATAGATATAAAAATTTTACAAAATTTTCTAAAGAAATAAAGTTTTGACAAATTTTTCTGTAGAAATAAAATTTTGAAAAATTTCTAGTGAAAGAAAACTTTGACAAAACTTTCTATAAAAATAAACTTTTGTCAAAATTTTCAATACAACAAAATTTTGAGAAAATTTTCAATAGAAATAAAATTTTGAAAATCTTTTCTATAGGAATAAAATTCTGACAAAATACAAAATTTGACACAAATTTGTATAGAAATAAAATTTTGACATAATTTTCTACAGAAATAAAATTGGACAAAATTTTCTATAAAAATAAAATTTTGATAAAATTATCTATAGAAATAAAATTTTGAGAAAATTTGTTATAGAAATAAAATTTTAAAAAACTTTTCTATAGAAATAAAATTTTGAGAAAATTTTCAATAGATATAAATATTTTACAAAATTTTCTAAAGAAATACAATTTTGACAAAATTTTCTGTAGAAATAAAATTTTGAAAAAATTTCTATAGAAAGAAAACTTTGACAAATTTTTCAATAAAAAAAACTTTTGTCATAATTTTCAATACAACAAAATTTTGAGAAAATTTTCAATAGAAATAAAATTTTGAAAATCTTTTCTATAGGAATAAAATTCTGACAAAATAGAAATAAAAAATTAACTTGACAAAATTTTCTTTAAAAATGAAATTTTGACAAAATCTTCTATAAAACTAGAATTGTGAGAAAATTTTCATTAGAAAAAAATTTTTCTATAGAAATAGAATTTTTGACAAAATTTTCTATAGAAATAAAATTTAAAAAAAATTTTCTAGAGAAATAAAATTTTGACAAAATTTTCTTAGAAATGTTATTTCTATAAAAATATAATTTTCTATAAAAACATAATTTTGAGAAAATTTTCAATAGAAAAAAAATTTTCTATAGAAATAAAATTTTGACGAAAAATTTTCTAGAGAAATAAAATTTTGACAAATTTTTCTATAGAAATAAAATTTTGACAAAATTTTCTATAGAAATAAAATTTTATTGATTAAAATTGAAAATTTTCAATAGAAAAAAATTTTTCTATAGAAATAGAAATTTTGACAAAATTTTCTATAGAAATAAAATTTTAAAAAAATTTTCTAGAGAAATAAAATTTTGACAAAATTTTCTTAGAAATAACATTTTTAGGAAATTTTCTATAAAAATATAATTTTGAGAAAATTTTCAATAGAAAAAAAATTTTCTATAGAAATAAAATTTTGACGAAAAATTTTCTAGAGAAATAAAATTTTGACAAAATTTTCTATAGAAATAAAATTTTATTGATTAAAATTGAACTCAATGATTAAAGAAAAAAAGCCAACAATAACAAAAAAAAAAACGAAATAAAATTTTGACAAAATTTTCTTTAGAAATTAAATTTTGACAAAATTTTCCATAAAAATAAAATTTTTAGAAAATTTTCAATAGAAAAAAAAAATTTCTATAGAAATAAAATTTTGACAAAAAATTTCTACAGAAATAAAATGTTGACAAAATTTTCTAGAGAAATAAAATTTTGACAAAATTTTAGAAATAAAATGTTGACAACATTTTCTGTAGAAATAAAATTTTGATAAAATTGTCTTTAGAAATTAAATTTTGACAACATTTTCCACAAAAATAGAATTTTGAGAAAATTTTCAATAGAAAAAAATTTTTCTTTAGAAATAAAATTTTGACAAAATTTTCTATAGAAATAAAATGTTGACAAAATTTTCTATATAAATAAAATGTTGACAAAATTTTCTATAGAAATAAAATTTTGACAAAATTTTCTATAGAAATAAAATTTGACAAAATTTTCTATAGAAATTAAATTTTGACAAAATTTTCTATAGAAATTAAATTTTGACAAAATTTTCCATAAAACTAGAATTTTGAGAAAATTTTCAATAGAAAAAAATTTTCCTATAGAAATAAACTTTTGGCAAAAATTTTCTACAGAAATAAAATATTGACAAATTTTCCTAGAGAAATAAAATTTTGTAAAATTTTTCTATAGAAATAAAATTTTCTATAGAAATAAAATGTTGACAAAATTTTTTGTAGACATAAACTTTTGACAAAAATTTCTATAGAAATAAAATTTGACAACATTTTCTATAGAAATAAAATTTTGAAAAAATTTTCTTTAGAAATTAAATTTTGAGAAAATTTTCAATAAAAAAAAAATTCTTTCGAAATAAAATTTTGACAAAATTTTCTATAGAAATAAAATTTTTAAAAAATTTTCTTTAGAAATAAAATTTTGACAAAATGTTCTATAAAAATAGAATTTTTAAAAATGTTCAGTAGAAACAATTTTTTCTATAGAAATAAAATTTGTACAAAATTTTCCATAGAAATAAAATTTTTACAAAATTTTCTATAGAAATAAAATTTTGAAAAAATTTTCTATAAAAATAGAATTTTTAGAAAATTTTCAATAGAAAAATTGTTTTCTATAGAAATAAAATTTTTACAAAATTTGCCATAGAAATAAAATTTTGACAAAATTTTCTATAGAAATAAAATTTTGACGAATTTTTCTATAGAAATAAAATTTTGAGAAAATTTTCTATAGAAATAAAACTTTGAGAAAATTTTCTATAGAAATGAAATTTTGGTAAAAATTTCTATAGAAATAAAATTTTGACAAAATTTCCTATAGAAATAAAATTTTGACAAAATTTTCTATAGAAAAAATAATATTGACAAAATTTCTCTAACAATAAAACTCATAAAACAATAAAGCTCATAAGGTTCATATAAGCCTCAAACCATGGACATAAAAGCAGGCTTATTAAATGCTTAAAAAATCTATGAAAAATTCGTATTTATACATTTCCTATCACTGATTTCTTCAGCATTTTTCTCAATGTATTCTAATAAACATGTTAAACGAAGGAATTGGTGTGGTTGCCAGAAAGCTACTGTTACATGGCATCCATATTCACAGTATTCATAGCAAACGACACCGTGCCTAAATAGAATTTTCAATTTTGAAAATAGCATAGAAACTTGGAACGAATGTAGAAAATGTAAACAAGCTTCATTATGACATGGTTCCTTTAATAGAGCCATAACACTTAAATGTAATTTAATTAAATGTTTTCCTTTTCGCCGTTATACGAACGAAACAGGCTTCCTTTTTCACTTTGTGACCCCATGAAAAAGCCTTGATGGTTTTCAATCGCCCTCGAAGTCAGAATGTACTTGTAGTTCTTGTTCATGTTGAGGATATATACCATACGTCCGACCAGGTTCCTTTTCGTTAACAATTCTACATTGAAGCCTAATTTAACACTACTACTACTATTACTAGGAGTATTGTAGAATTATAATGGTCTTGATAATCATTATGAAGAGGAAGGATGTCGATGATGATGATAATAACAACAATGTTGCTGACGGCTATGGATGACTGTACACTAAATTCCCTTGAGGGTATTTGTGTAAGTATTTGTTTTTTTTTTTTTTTGCATGTTAAATATGTGAAAAGTAGGTGTTTGTCTTGTGAGTATGATAATAAATTGAAAAATTTCTATAGAAATAGGGATTAGAGGGGTGTTCGAAGAGGGAAGACCCATTTTCTGTTTTCATGGTTTATTTTTTTATGTAAAAGAGGACGTTTGGATTAGTCGTCAGAATGAGATATTGTTTTGAGGCGATCAGTTTATAAGTTAGAGTCAAGTATGTAGAAATAAATTTCGTTTGTCGCCTAAAAGTATGCTAATTATCTAAATAAACTTATAATAACAAAACAAGTAAGTAAAATATAAAGTCGGGCGGGGCCGACTATATCGTACCCCAAACCCACCCTACTGAATTAGTAAACATTGTTTGTGGGGTATCTATGCTGTAGGTTTGGGAGATAAACCGCATTTCAATATTTAAGAACAATAAGGGGTACATGTTTATGGGAGTTTTATCACAATATGATCAGAAATGTCTGATATTAGGAGCTATAGTTGATTTTTCACCTACAGTTAGTATACCACTAATAAAAACCTTCTATAGAAAATTTTGCCAAAATTTTACTATAGAAAATTTTGCCAAAATTTTATTTCTATAGAAAATTTTGCCAAAATTTTATTTCTATAGAAAATTTTGCCAAAATTTTATTTCTATAGAAAATTTTACCAAAATTTTATTTCTATAGAAAATTTTACCAAAATTTTATTTCTATAGAACATTTTACAAAATTTAATTTCTATATAAAATTTTACCAAAATTTAATTTTGCCAAAATTTTATTTCTATAGAAAATTTTGTCAAAATTTTATATCTATCAAAAATTTTATTTCTATAGAAAATTTTGCCAAAATTTTATTTCTATAAAAAATTTTGCCAAAATTTTATTGCAATAGAAAATTTTACCAACATTTTATTTCTATAGAAAATTTTACCAAAATTTAATTTTGGCAAAATTTTATTTCTATAGAAAATTTTGTCAAAATTTTATACCTACCAAAATTTTATTTCTATAGAAAATTTTGCCAAAATTTTATTTCTATAGAAAATTTTGCCAAAATTTTATTTCTATAGAAAATTTTACCAAAATTTTATTTCTATAGAAAATTTTGTCAAAATTTTATATCTATCAAAAATTTTATTTTCCAAAATTTAATTTCTATATAAAATTTTACCAAAATTTTATTTCTATAGAAAATGTTGTCAAAATTTTATATCTATCAAAAATTTTATTTCTATAGAAAATTTTGCCAAAATTTTATTTCTATAAAAAATTTTGCCAAAATTTTATTGCAATAGAAAATTTTACCAACATTTTATTTCTATAGAAAATTTTACCAAAATTTAATTTTGCCAAAATTTTATTTCTATAGAAAATTTTGTCAAAATTTTATATCTATAGAAAATTTTGTCAAAATTTTATATCTATCAAAAATTTTATTTCTATAGAAAATTTTGCCAAAATTTTATTTCTATAAAAAATTTTGCCAAAATTTTATTGCAATAGAAAATTTTACCAACATTTTATTTCTATAGAAAATTTTACCAAAATTTAATTTTGCCAAAATTTTATCTCTATAGAAAATTTTGTCAAAATTTTATATCTACCAAAATTTTATTTCTATAGAAAATTTTGCCAAAATTTTATTTCTATAGAAAATTTTACCAAAATTTTATTTCTATAGAAAATTTTACAAAATTTAATTTCTATAGAAAATTTTACCAAAATTTAATTTTGCCAAAAATTTATTTCTATAGAAAATTTTGTCAAAATTTTATATCTATCGAAAATTTTATTTCTATAGAAAATTTTTCCAAAATTTTATTTTTGTAGAAAAATTTGCCAAAATTTTATTTCTATACAAAATTTTTCCAAAATTTTATTTCAATACAAAATGTTACCAAAATTTTATTTCTATACAAAATTTTGCCAAAATTTTATTTCTGTAGAAAATTTGACCAAAATTTTATTTCTGTAGAAAATTTTACCAAAATTTTATTTCTATAGAAAATTTTACCAAAATTTTATTTCTATAGAAAATTTTGTCAAAATTTTATATCTATCAAAAATTGTATTTCTATAGAAAATTTTGCCAAAATTTTATTTTTGTAGAAAAATTTGCCAAAATTTTATTTCTATGAAAAATTTTGCCAAAATTTTATTGCAATAGAAAATTTTACCAAAATTTTATTTCTATAGAAAATTTTACCAAAATTTTGTATCTATAGAAAATTTTACCAAAGTTTTATTTCTAGAGAAAATTTTGGTAAAATTTTCTATAGAAATAAAATTTTGGTAAAATTTTCTATTGAAATAAAATTTTGGCAAAATTTTGTATAGAATTTAAATTTTGGCAAAATTTTTTATAGAAATAAAAATTTATTTCTATAGAAAATTTTGATAAAATTTTATTTCTATAGAAAATTTTGCCAAAATTTTGTCGTTCGTCTCTGTGTCAAAAAAAAACACTCTATACCAAATGTTATCGAAATCGATTAATGATTGCGACCGAATAAATGACGGACGGACACCAAGGGCTACATCGAATCAGCAGGTGATTCTGAGTCGATCGGTATATATTTGACGGGGTCTAAAATCGATATTTTTGGTAGGCACATTTTTTAGTTATTATACCCTGACTACTATGTAGTTTAGGATATAAAAGTTTTGAACTAAATTGTTGCATACTTTCAGGCGGTATGAGCCTCTATAATTGTAGTCGAAAAATAGAAAAAAATCGTTGAAAAAATTGCCACCTTTTTTCAACGAAATTTTTCCGACTTAACATATTCAAAAGTTTTGTAGGCCGAGCTACACCTTTGCTGAAGACTGCATTAAAAATTCACAGCATAACCATGCAACAAATCGAAGAAAATTAAAAAAAGCTCAAAATCGAATTTGGCGAAAAAATTAGAGAGGCTCATAAAAACGAAAGGCAACCAATTTAGCAAAATTCAGAAATTACATTTCTCCTCTCATCGAGTACTTTCGACTGAGGTAAGTGTGTTTTTGTTTGGAATTTTTGTGTTGTGTTGTGTAATTAAATATTAATAAAAATTATTTGATTATAATTAAAAAAAAAAATCATTTTCAAAGGGATTATTGCATACTTTCAGGCGTTACATATGCCATTTTAGAAGCATTATCATATGCAAAGGAAAAAGTGTTCATAAATTTAGTATTGGTCAAAATCTTAAAGGTGTAAAGGGAACAAAATTACAGATTAAGAAGAAATTAAGAATTATGTGTCACAAAATGACCAAAACGTGGCACAAAAAATGTAAAAGAATATGCCATTTAAGAAAAAAGTCGTCACTAGAATTGGTTTAGTGGCAACTTTGCGAATATGGGCGCCACAGAGTGACACAAAGTATAAAATCGAGTTGTATAGGCTAGAGGTAAAACTTTTACTTACTTTTAAGAAAAACTTAAATTACTTGTTATTTGTTTTTTTTTTTTATGAAATATGTATCCTTTCTCTGGGATAAGAATTTTTTTCTGTACCCCCACATTCCCATAGTTTTGCATTTGTTATCCACTGTGTACACTTTCCAATTTTGATTACTATGATAACGTTGATGATGAGCTTCCTGTGTATGCGGTTAAATGGGTGGTCGTATTTTTGTATACTGACTATTTTTAAATATATAACATACTTTTAGGCTCTTTATTGAAATGTATGTTATTGCCAAATGCTCCTCCTCCTCCCCTCTGTTATTCATTCGCACACACACACACATACACTTTAATATGCCGAAAGGCCATACATTTGCGGTTTATTCATATTTTCATTTATGTCGCTCTCTCTGCCTCCTTCGAACACAGGTTTTGTGGAAATTAATTTTGATTTTAATATACCTGTATTGTCATTGTATGCAAACACCAGCCTAGCCCTAGCCCTTGGTATCGATTTTTGCCTTGAAGGTATACCATCATTTAAGATAGAATCATTCAAAAATGATTCTGTTGTTTTCCCATTCATTTTATCATGATGAGAACTGTGTTTGTTTATTTTGTTGGACATTTTAATATATTAATATTGATATTTTCATTTTCATTTCGGTTTTTGGTTTTCTGTTTACCTCAAGTATAAGCATCGAAT
Source organism: Haematobia irritans (assembly GCF_050003625.1). Lineage (NCBI taxonomy): Eukaryota > Metazoa > Arthropoda > Insecta > Diptera > Muscidae > Haematobia > Haematobia irritans. Next base: position 208,641,688 of record NC_134399.1, read on the forward strand.
CAAATGATGACTTTTATCTTGATATAAGTTAATTAAAATTTATGGGATTTCTTGGTAAGGAGGATTCTTTTGGAGTGCTTCTTCTATAAATGTAATCAATCAATTATATTTAAATTCATGTTGTGAGAAGAGAAAAGGGATATTAAGATTATTCTATTTGTATTCTAATGGCTAAGTTGACATTAAAATGACTTGAGTAATTTTTAATGCAATTATTTAGGTAAAATTAAAAATGTATTTTATGTAAATAAAAAAGCAATTTTAACAAAAAGAACTTTAACATAATTTAGAGATCAATTCGATTTTTTTTAACATTATTGTTTTGATTTCAGCTTAAAACCATACGATGACTAAACTAACAAACCAAATTAAATGGTCAATTTTTTACCTAATTATTTTGAAGTATACTTTTGGGCTCCTATATAACTACCGTAAATCTTCTATACATTATTGTGGTGTTTTTTTTCAGGCAATAATACTTTTGTGATACAATTGTTGTGCCACAATACACAGGACTTTTTGCGGTTGCCACTCGAGCCAAAAATAATCTACCAAAATTTGGAGAAAATTTTACCAAGAATCTACCAAACAAAAAAATCTTTTTTTTTGCAAAGTGTTATTTCTATAGACAATTTTGTCAAAATTTTATTTCTATAGGTGGGAGCCACCGTGGTGCAATGGTTAGCATGCCCGCCTTGCATACACAAGGTCGTGGGTTCGATTCCTGCTACGACCGAACACCAAAAAGTTTTTCAGCGGTGGATTATCCCACCTCAGTAATGCTGGTGACATTTCTGAGGGTTTCAAAGCTTCTCTAAGTGGTTTCACTGGAATGTGGAACGCCGTTCGGACTCGGCTATAAAAAGGAGGTCCCTTGTCATTGAGCTTAACATGGAATCGGGCAGCACTCAGTGATAAGAGAGAAGTTCACCACTGTGGTATCACAATGGACTGAATAGTCTAAGTGAGCCTGATACATCGGGCTGCCACATAACCTAACCTAACCTAACCTAGAAACTTTTGTCAAATTTTTTATACAAAATTTTGTGAATATATTATTTCTATAGAAACTTTCGTAAAATTTGTATTTCTATAGAAATTTTGTAAAAATTACTTCTTAGTTGGAGAGGAATATTTTGCAAAATCTACAAAAAATCTACATATACAATTCTACCTATCTACCAACATTAAAAATTCTACCATGTTTGGTAGAACTCTACCAACTGTGGCAACCGTGGTTGTATCATTTTCTAATTAACTTTAATTATAAGTTGTTGTAGATTTTCAATCCTGATCCAGAATCCCTTTAAATTACGGGCATAACCAATTTGTCATTTTATCCAACTTTTTAGTGCTACTTTATGCCACTTTTTGGCTATCCATCTATATTCCATATGCTCATAAATATTATAGAAATTGTGTAGCATATGTTTAGGAAAAATCGATAAATACCAAATAAATTACGAAAATAAACAATTTGTCATTTTATGCAACTTTTTAGTGCTAATTTATGTCACTTTTTGATTGTGCCCCTAAGTTCCATATGCTCATATATATTATATTTTCTTTAGCATATTTTTAGGAAAAATTTTAAAATATTTTTTTGCTTAAAAATATCACAAACAAATCCAGTAATATCAATTAGCTCTTAGTTGAATATTTTGCAAAATCTACAAAAAAAATCTACTTATACAATTCTACCTATCTACCAAAAAGTAAAAATTTACCATTTTTGGTAGAATTCTACCAACTGTAGCAACCGTGGTTGTATGATTTTTTAATTAACTTTAATTAATATTTGTTGAAGATTTTAATCCTGATCCAGAATCCCTTTACATTACGGGCATAACCAATTTGTCATTTTATCCAACTTTTTAGTGCTACTTTATGCTACTTTTTGGCCATGCGTCTATATTCCATATGCTCATAAATATTATAGAAATTTTGTAGCATATTTTTAGGAAAAATCGATAAATACCAAATAAATTACGAAAATAAACATTCGTCATTTTATGCAACTTTTTAGTGTTAATTTATGGCACTTTTTGATTGTGTCCCTAAGTTCCATATGCTCATAAATATTATAATTTTTTTAGCATATTTTTAAGAAAATTTTTTAAATATTTTTTTTTTTTTGCTTAAAAATATCACAAACAAATCCAGTAATATCAATTAGCTCTTAGTTGAATTTTTTTTTTTTTTTTTTTTTTTATATATAAATATTTCCTTTATTCAGAAATTCATATAAATGAATATGGTTTAGTCTACATAAAATATTAAATTGCCTCAGCGCCGAAATGACTTTATAGAGGCTATTTGGCAACTAATTTAATTTATATCTACGTTAAAAATCACAAATTGATTAATAATTTCATATTTATGTTAAAAGTATTTCCACGTTGTTCAGCAAGAATGTCTTCAGATTAATCTTAAAAGTTGATAAACATTGATCACTTTTTAAATGAGGTGGTAAAAGGTTATACTCTGTAGGTCCCGCAAAACTAATTCGCTGCTTAGTCAATTCTAGTCTACATCGAACTGCAGCTAGGTCCATCGACTGCCTAGTGTCTCTTTGGGTATATTCAATATTTCTTCGGAAATCAATGGTTCGAAATCCTAACATACTTATAGATTTGCGAACAGAGGTAAGTAGTTTTTGGAGATAAAGACCTCTAATTGGAAGCACTTTCTCTCCATATACTTGGTATAAACGCCTTGTCGAATATCTGAGAGGTAAATTAAAAACTATTTTCAATGCTTTATTTTGATAAGATTGTAGACCTTTCAGAGCCAAACTTGATTTCCAGGCATAAACCATAGGGATATACGTTAAATGAGAATGTACTAAAGATTGATATAACAGCATTTTCACGTTGACACTTAATTTATTCTTAAATTTATACAATATTCCAATTCCCGATGAAACCTTCGCCTTCAAACTTTCAATGTGATTCTCCCAGCTTAAGTTTTGACTAAAGTTCATCCCAAGGTATTTAACACAATTTGTTTCCTCTATAACGCTCCCTCCTATGTTTACAGACATTTTTGACTCATTCTGTGAAATGTATGGCCTAAATCGAACAAATTTTGTCTTCTTAGCGTTTAAAACCAATTTATTGACACGCAAAAACTCAGAAAGAATAGATGCGTCGTACTCTATTTGTGTCTGCAAAACCTTTGGGTGATTGTAATTATAAAGTAAGCATATATCGTCCGCAAACATGAATAACTTCCCTCTAAAACCGACATTCTTGATGTCATCTATATATATTTTGAATAATAAAGGCCCAAGAACGCTTCCTTGAGGAACCCCACACAATACCGGGCACTTAGTACTCTTCGCCTCTCCTACCTGTACATATTGTTCCCTACCTTGAAGATATTCCCGAAACAAACCAACTGTGGATGGTGAAAAACCTATACATCTTAATTTCCTTATTAATATTTCGTGGTCCACTAAATCGAACGCTTTCGTGAGATCGAAAAACACCCCGGCGACACCCTTATAACCTGCGTCCAATCCTCTACATATACACTCTACTACACTTGCAACAGCCTCATCTGTTCCCGTATTTCTCTTAAATCCATACTGACGGTCAAAAAGTAGTTTGTTAACCTCAAGGTATTCAGAGAGTTGCTCGAATAAAACCCTTTCAATTAATTTGTCAACAGTTGGCAAAACAGAAACAGGCCTAAAATTTTCAATTTTGTTGTTACCAGTCTCTTTTGGAATCGGAACAATTTTGTGTAATTTCAAACCATTGGGATAATGACATTCCCGAATCATTTTATTAAATATCACAGTGAGCATATTTGCGACCTTATCCTTCCTTGTAGCCAACATTTTCGGTGTAATCCTATCAAATCCTGGGGCTTTATTTGATTTCATATCATCCAGTGCCTCTCTAAATGTATCGTTAGAAACACAATCTAATGTGAAGAGAGTGTCCGCAGGTGAAAGGGAATTAAACATATTGATATCATCATTACTAAAACTCGGTATGCTATCTCTCGTATTCTGAATTATTTTATGAAAATAGTTGTTAAATTTACTAGCTTTATCCTCATCAGAAGTCAAGAGCACATTATTCTCATCAAGTATATCAATAGTCTGACATTTCTTATTCCCGATTTGCTCATTCAGAAAAGCCCACACCTTTCTCCGATCCCCATTAAAGCTGTTAATTTTCCGCTCATAGAAATTATCCATTAATCTCCTACCGCATACTTTAATTACCTTGCTTACTCGTTTCAGACATTCGTGTAAATCTCTGTTATTCTTATTCTTCCTTCTTAGAGACAATAGATTACGTTTATACGCAATTAGAGATTTCAACGATTCTGTCATCCATGGGTTAATTTTCTGTCTGATATTAACGTTTTCCCTTGAGATGGTACAACATTGTCGTTCTGCTACGGAAAGCATATTCATAAAACTCGTGCATAAATCAGATGCATTTGCCGTAATATCAATACTATCTAAATTACTATCAATAAAGTTACCGAATTGCCGATAGTCAAACTTATATGTCTTCCAGATCCTTGTCGCAATATCATGAAATGCAATATCCAGGACACAAAAAATTATATTGTGATCTGTAAAATTGTTCTGAATGGAATAAACCGAAATCATATCTCTAAGATTACTGAAAACGCAGTCTATACAAGATTTTCCCTCTACCCTGGTTATCAGATCATGACATGAATTCATACTGAATTCAGAATATTTGTTTATCAAACGTCTACTATTCCTAGTAACTTTCAACAAATCTATGTTAAAATCTCCGACATATATAGTGGGGCTATTTCCTGTAATTGTAAGTAAATTGTTCAATTCATCTAAAAATTTTGGTATTACACATTTTTGCGACCTATATAATGAAACTAATTTCAGTGACACGTTATTATATCGCACATCTGGAAGGGAAATTATTATCGAATCTAAGAAATTCTCACTTTTATTAAAAATAACTTCAAATTTAATATCATTTCTAACGTATAAAGTCGTACCACCATGAGCATCACCTCTGATACAATTCACTGAATTATATCCAGGAATTTCATATAAACGAATACATGAATTATCAAACCACGTCTCTTGCACGGAAATGATAGATGGAAGAACAGAAAATTTAGACATTTCATATTTAAATGCATTAAATTTACGAATCGAGGAAATACTTCGAACATTAACAGATGCTATATAAAAATATTTTATAAACTGATCTCTAAAGAAAGTATTAAAAGAGTTTAAATTATTGAAATACATATTATTCATCTCTAAAAGAAAAAAAAGGTTTATGTTAAACTGTTATTTAATCGCAATGTATTAACAAAATTCATATTTGGTTGGTATGCTCATCATCATCATTAAAGTCATCGTCATCATCATCATTATCATAATCAGAATTATTCGGCAATTCATATACATGACTTCTACGGGATACACCACAAGCGGTTTTTTGTAGAATTTCATCAACGTCGTCCATTGTCCTCAAACGAATTGGTTTTGAAATTAAATCTTTTCTAGCAACAATGTAGCCTCCTTTAGCGTTTATAAATTTGTATCCAACAGATCTGAGAGATTTTGCATGATATAGTAGTTGCAATGTTTCCTTTGACAAATAGTCATTAATGTAAACATTTTTGAAATCTTCGAATTCTCTTAGTTTCTTCTTTTCTCTCATAAATTTTTCTTTACTCTCATTATCCACAAATTTAACGACTACTGATTTTACGCTTTTATTTTTGTTCCAATTTACAAAATAAGCTTTTTTCACTTTCGCCTCGGAGATATCAACACCTGTTTTTGTTGCTATATCTAGAACTACTTCAACGGCATTCTTCTTATCATTGGTTACACCATTTATTAAACAATCATCCTCGACTCTGGCATCATTGGCAATTTTGACAGATGATCGCAGTTGCTTCACCTCTTCTCTCAAATTTTTATTTTCCTTTTTTAGTGCCTTTATTTCTTTTTCGTTTCTCTTTACTCCTTTTAAAATAGAATCAAATTGTGATGACAAAAATCTCATAGAATCTTGTATTTCATCCAATTGACTTAATTTCGTTTTAATTTGCGAGATTTCATCCAAATGGATCAGTTTAGATTTTATTTGTGCAATGTCATTCTCGAAAGAGGGATTTGCATTTGGCTCACACAAGTGGCATATGTACTCCAGTGAGAGATCTTTGGAGAGTTTGTTAAACTGTTTCTTATCCAATTTCGTACATACTGCGTGTAGACTTTTTCCACATTGATCACACTCGATGGAGTCCTCAGTCTCCAATATGTTTATTTTGCAATGTGTACATATTTCTTTCTTTTTGTTTATGATTTTTCTCACGCGACCAGGCATTACTTCAATTTACCCGAGTAGAGAGAATTATTGCTATTTTGTTTATAAATGTCTTTTTATCACTGATTGTCTTATTATATTGGTTTTCTCAATTTATTTGAGATCGATCACTTTATCGCAAAAAAATACTTCTTTTAGCTACAAGGGTTGCCAAACTTTTTTTGCAAAATCTACAAAAAAATCTACGTATACAATTCTACCTATCTACCAAACAATAAAAAGTCTACCATTTTTGGTAGAATTCTACCAACTGTGGCAACCGTGGTTGTATAATTTTTAATTAACTTTAATTAATATTTGTTGTAGATTTTCAATCCTGATCCAGAATCCCTTTAAATTACGGGCATAACCAATTTGTCATTTTATCCAACTTTTTAGTGCTAATTTATGGCACTTTTTGGTTATGCATCTATATTCCATATGCTCATAAATATTATATAATTTTTTTAGTTTTTAGGAAAAATCGATAAATAGCAAATAATTTACGAAAATAAACAATTTGTCATTTTATGCAACTTTTTAGTGCTAATTTATGCCACTTTTTGATTGTGCCCCTGAGTTCCATATTATATTTTTTAGCATATTTTTAGGAAAAATTTTAAAATATGTTTTTGCTTAAAAATATCACAAACAAATCAAATAATATCAATTTGCTTTTTGTTGTCATTTTAGGCCACTTTTCGATTGGGCTCATAAATATCATAGGAATTTCGTAGCATATTTTAAGGAAGAATATTTTTCAAATATGTTCGGCGTACAAATATCAAATTCAAATTCCTTAGTACCAATTTGACTTACAACTTTTTACAAAGACAGGACGAATTTGTGACTTTTTTTAGGAAAAATGTACAATTTTTTTCAGCATCAAAATGGTAAAAACAAATCCATTAATACCAATTTGCTTTTTGTTCTCACTTTATGCCACTTATTGGGTTTGCCCCTAAATTCCATGTGCCCTTAAATATTATAGAAATTTTGTAGCATATGTTTAGGAAGAATATTAGTCATATTTTTTCGGCATCAAAATGCAAAAAACAAATCCATTAATGCCAATTTGCTTTTTGGTGTCACTTAATGCTACTTTTTGATTGTTTTCCTAAATTCCATGTGCTCGTATATATTATAGAAATTTCGTAGTATATTTTTAGGAAGAATATTTGTCATATATTTCCGGCATACAAATAGCAAATTCAAATTCCTTAGTAACTATTTGACAATTTTTCAATAGCCAAGATGTATTTTTGAGTTTCTGGTGCCACTTTTTGGTTTTGCCCCAAAATTCCATGTGCCCTTAAATATTATAGAAATTTTGTAGCATATTTTTAGGAAGAATATTAGTCATATTTGTTCGGCATAAAAATGCAAAAAAAAAACAAATCCATTAATACCAATTTGCTTTTTGGTGTCACTTTATGCTACTTTTTGATTGTTTTCCTAAATTTCATGTGCTCGTTAATATTATAGAAATTTCGTAGTATATTTTTAGGAAAAATATTTGTCATATATTTTCGGCATACAAATAGCAAATTCAAATTCCTTAGTAACAATTTAGCAACTTTTTAAAAGCCAGGATATATTTGTGACTTTCTGGTGCCACTTTTTGGTTGTGCCCCTAAATTCCATGGGCACTTAAATATTATGGACAATTTGTAGCGTATTTTTAGGAAGAATATTAGTCATATTTTTTCAGCATCAAAATGCCAAAAACAAATCCATTAATGCCAATTTGCTTTTTCGTGTCACTTTTTGCCATTTTTTGATTGTTTTCCTAAATTTCTTGTGCTCGTAAATATTATAGAAATTTCGTAGTATATTTTTAGGAAGAATATTTTTCATATTTTTTCCTAATAAAAAAAGAAAATTCAAATTCCATTATTATAAAAATATCTTTAGGAAGAATATTTATCTTTTTATAAAAAAATGTGAATGTTTCGGCATCCAAATGACAAAAACAAATGCATTGATACAAATTTTCGAATTTTTGGTTTTGCCCTACATATTATAGAAATTACAAACATTATAGAAATTTTGTAGCCTATTTTTAGGAAGAATATTAGTCACATTTTTTCGGCATAAAATAGCAAATACAAATCGATAAATACCAAACAAATTACGGGAATAACCGATTTGTCACTGGAAAAATCACAAAATCCAAAACCATAAACCCTACTGCCTTAGTTTCATCTGGAAAATAAAAATTATTCAAATTTGCCTGTGTTTGATTTATTTTAATTATTATTAGAAATTATTGTAATAACTATAATCCTTTACTACACGTGTGCAATATCAATGTCTGTTTCAAAAGCCAATAAAGGAGTAGTCTATTTTTAGCAACACAATTTCCCTACACAAAAATATGTTGTCTATTTTTAGGAACCCCAAATATCTGTTTCAAAGCCACAAAAACCGCATATATTTACTTACCATTTGTGTAACCTTTTGCAATTTGATTGTGACCATATCATGATACATATTTTTGGAATGACAAAAAAAAAACACAAAACGACAGACCGAGACCGTGTACATTACAAGTCATCATTTAATTTAATGGTAAAAATGACCTTTCGTCTTCGTTTTTCCCCACATATCCATGGCAATGACGCATTTCACTCGTATTTGACGTGCATAGGATTGAGTTTATGTATTTTTTCTCGTTTAAATATCTCATTTTTCTGTGTCCTTTTGCCAGTACACGAGACAGTTATTTTTGTATATGATTCTGTAACCATTTCATTGAAACGGAGATGAAACTGATATGCATCCGTATTTATTTTTGGATTGACATTTTATATTCTTGATATATATCAAATTTTATTCATATTCTTCTTAAGAAGTCAGTAATTTCCTTTTGTATGCGTGTATGTGTTTAATGTATATACTGATTACTGGAAAAATTATCTCTGATTATTGCCATTTTATTTTCTGCAAAAGGTTACCATTTTTTCATAGAGATTGTAGGTATACATGTGAGCTGGGGAGGGGATTTAAAGGTCAAACTGTATTTATAGACAAAACTTGGTTACTTCATTGCTTTGTGATACATTGTACTATTTTTGCTATAAACATTTTGTTTGCTTAGGGCATGATTTGTAAATGTAAATGGCTCCCTACAGGGCAAACAAAATATATTTTGGAATTATGAAACACAAAAACTCTATGAAACTATTTGCGTCATTGTCAGTTTATATAATGCAATGACTATATGTTTTTATTGCAAACGAAATTTACTTTCATTTTCAACGAGAAAATACATTGCATATTTTTGGGGATTATCGGACAAAAACGGGATTCATGGTAAAATAAAAAAAGAAAATTTATTGACATTTTTTCAAAAACATCTCTCAATAGAAAATTGATTTTTCTTAAAAAATAACTACGCCATTGTCATTTGGTGTATTATTTTTAATTAATAACAACAATTGTTTTAATTTCATACTAGAAAATATATAGCATATTTTTGGGGATTGTCAGAGGTCTTGTATAATAGAGAGAAACAACTAAAACCATTTGATTCGCTGTAAAACCGTAAAAGAAAATTAAAATCAGACATTTGAAAGTTCAAACATCTTTCAAAAGAAAATTTATTTCGTAAATTAAAAAAAAGAAAAATACAATTAAAATTTATTTAGTAAATTTAAAAATTTATTTTGTAAAATTAAAAAAAAAAAATGGATCCTTACAGGGCAAACAAAATATATTTTGGAATTATGAAACAAAAACTGTATTAAAACTCATTTCATATAATGCAATGACTGTATGTTTTTATTGCAAATAAAATTTATTTCCATTTTCAACGAGAAAATATGTTGCATTTTTTTAGGGTTTGTCAGGAAGAAGAGGGTTTACTGGAAAAAGATATTTTAGTGGCATTTTTTCAAAAACATCTCTCAATAAAAAATTTATTTTTCTTAAAAAGACATATGTACGCCATTGTGATTTGGTGTAATGCAATTGTTTTAATTTCGAACTAGAAAATATATAGCATATTTATAGGGATTCTTGGAAACTAGAGACAAACAACTAAAACCATTTGATTCGATGCAAAACCGTAAAAGAAAATTAAAACCAGACACGTGAAAGTTCAAGCATCTTTCAATAGAAAATTTATTTCGTAATTTAAAAAAAAAAAATTACAATTAAAATTTATTTTGTAAATTTAAAAATTTATTTTGTAAGATTAAAAAAAAGTGGCTTCTTACAGGGCAAACAAAATATATTTTGGAATTATGAAACAAAAACTGTATTAAAACTCATTTGATAGAATGCAACGACTGTATGTTTTTATTGCAAATAAAACTTATTTCCATTTTCAACGAGAAAATTCGTTGCATATTTTTAGGGATTGTCAGTAAGAAAAGGGTTTACTGGAAAAAGAAATTTTAGTGGCATTTTTTCAAAAACATCTCTCAATAGAAAAATTATTTTTCTTAAAAAGGCATATGTACGCCATTGTGATTTGGTGTAATGCAATTGTTTTATTTTCGAACTAGAAAATGTATAGCATATTTATAGGGATTCTTGGGAACTTGTGTACTAGAAAGAAACAACTAAAACCATTGGATTCGATGTAAAACCGTAAAATAAAATTAAAACCAGACACTTGGAAGCTCAAACATCTCTAAATAGAAAATTTATTTCGTAAATTAAAAAAAGAAAAATTCAATTAAAATTTATTTTGTAAATTTAAAAATTTATTTTGTAAAATTAAAAAAATGGCTCCCTACAGGGCAAACAAAATATATTTTGGAATTATGAAATAAAAACTGAATAAAACTCATTTTATATAGTGAAGTGACTGTATGTTTTTATTGAAAATAAAACTTATTTCCATTTTCAACGAGAAAATATGTTGCCTATTTTTAGGGTTTGTCAGAAAGAAAAGGGTTAACTGGAAAAAGAAATTTTAGTGGCATTTTTTCAAAAACATCTGTCAATAGAAAATTAATTTTTCTTAAAAAAAATAACTACGCCATTGTGATTTGGTGTAATGCAATTGTTTTCATTTCGAACTAGAAAATGTATAGCATATTTATAGAGATTCTTGGGAACTTGTGTACTAGAAAGAAACAACTAAAACCATTGGATTCGATGTAAAACCTTAAAATAAAATTAAAACCAGACACTTGGAAGCTCAAACATCTTTCAATAGAAAATTAATTACAATTAATATAATTAAACTTTATTTTGTAAATTTAAAAATTTATTTTGTAAATTTAAAAATTTATTTTGTAAATTTAAAAATTTATTTTGTAAAATTAAAAAAAAATGGCTCCCTATAGGGTGAACAAAATATATTTTGGAATTGTGAAACAAAAACTTTATAAAACGCACATAGTTTTTATATAATTTTATATTGCAATGACTGTATGTTTTTATTGCAAACAAAACTTACTTTCATTTTTATCGAGAAAATACGTTGCATATTTTTAGGAATTGTCAAAAAGAAACCGAATTAATGGTTAAATTAAAAAAAATTAATTTTAGTGGCATGTTAAAAAAAAAATCCAAAAAAAATTTTAATTTGCAATTCTTTAATTTCGAAATTTAGAAAATGTGTAGCATATATTTGGGGTGTCAGGAATTTGGGTACTAAAGAGAAACAACTAAAAACATTGGATTCGATGTAAAACCATACAAGAAAATTAAAACCAGACACTTGAACATTCAAACATCTTTCAATAGAAAATTTATTTTCTCTTAAAAATAGTCAGGGACGCATACATAAGATCTAACGTAGTCAGCCGTTGTCGCAGATGGCTTAGGGTTCTCACTGAACAGCATAATGTAAATCTCTTCTGAGCACATGGACATTGTGGAATAATGGGAAATGAAGAAACAGATGTGCTGGCTGAGGAGGACGCTCGTGGAACGAGCATAGTCTTAGTGTTTTAAGCAAGAACCCCTTCCTCCTGAAAATATGCTTAGAATTTTTTTCTAGATTACTCATCTGAACTATAAATTATAAATATTCAGGTTAATTAAATAAAAAATAAATTAATTAAATAAAATAAAAAATTAAATCCATTTAATTTATATTTTTTCTTAATATAAAATTTTGCCACTTTTCCAAAATACTGTGTCAGCTTTTAATGGCACATGCAGTAAATTTCTGCATGAAGGATACTGCAATCGCTGTCTAACGTTTACGACTCTCGTATTCGTAGTTACCTGCAAATAGAAAATTTGTAGCATATTTTTAGGAGAATTTATTTTAATATTTTTTAGTATAAAAATAACAAAAACAAATCCATTACTATCAATTCGTAAACTTTTTTTAAAAACCATGGTACTTTTGTAACATTTTTTTGATTAACCCCTAAATATCTTTTTGTGCAACTTTTTAATCAATTCTTTTTATATCGTATTTCGTTTTTTTTTTAATTTCGTTCCTAAATCTAATTAAGGTTGCGGATGTGAAATGTGCCTTCATATTATTTAGAAGAATTTGTTCTATATATGTCAACACTTTTGCCTTGTTATGTCATAGTGTTTTAAACAACAACGCTTTCTACCTGAAAATATGTTAAGACATTTTTCTAAATTAGGTGAACCGAATTACTCCTCTGAACTATCAATTTAAAGGAGTAATTTTCATAGTGTTTTAAACAACAATGCTTTCTACCTGAAAATATGTTAAGACATTTTTCTAAATTAGGTGAACCGAATTACTCCTCTGAGCTATCAATTTAAAGGAGTAATTCAAATATTTCAGTTAATTAAATGATATCACAATTCTATAAAAAAAATACAAATTTAAATCCATTTAATTCTTATTTTGTTATATAAAAATTTGCAAAAAAATGTTGATTAAGTTAGTTTAAAAGTTCCAGTACCTAAAAATATGCAACATTTTTTTGTTAATTTTTTAATTCTAAAACTATTCTTTATTTTCCATCCTAGAAAAAGCATTAAACACCGTGACGCTCTTCTTAAACACAAGGGTTCATAGGTTCAATGCTGGAATCAGCCTAAAATCACCAAAATATTTCTCACCTTTGATTAAATATCAGAGTTTCAAAAACGAATTTAATTTAGTTTTACCAATGCCTAAAAATATACTACAATTCTTTAAAGTAATGGATGTATTAAATTTTTATAATGGAAAGGCCATCATGATAAAATCATTTTCACGCTATCCTTTTGTGCAAAGAGTCCAAGGTTCAATCTCAGAGTTGGAATTGACATCAAGAAATTTTTAACACCTAACTATAGGGGAAAGTATAAAAATATTAAAAATTAAAATTTCATTGATCAATATTGGGAAGGAGCAAATCTACCTACCTCCCTACATTTTACAAATTCACAACTAACTATCTGTTATCTCATTAAGGCTGTATTCAATATGTGAATATATTTCCACAGAAAAATCTAAACCTCAATGTTTTCCATTGTCTTCAAATTTTCCAATTTTCTTTTTTTCCCGTCATCTACAATTTTTTTCCCCACTTTAAATTTTTTTTGTAAAATTTAAAGCCTAACAAAGTTAGCACAATCACCCCAAATTAATTTCCTTTGTTCACAATTTCCATCCATTTCTCAACTAATGCTGCTGTTCAAGGAATACCTCCAAAGCAAAGGACACCTTATAACCTACCCACTTTGCCAACTTGTGCGGACAATATTTCATCATCATTATTATGATCATTAACATTGGTGCTTTTGCCTCAATTTAGTTTTAATGGTTGGTTTTATATGGTTTCAAAAGACAAATTGATTTTTACGTTAAGCCAGGCAGTCAGTCAGTCAGCCAGTGAGACGGTGAGTTAGTGATAGAAAGCCAGTTATTTAGCCAAACCAAAGTCTATATAGAACCCTACAAGCAAAACGGTCTTCATTCTCCATTATGCCACCGGGGAAAAATGGTTTCTGTGCAAAAATGGCCAAATTATGGTGGAGAATGGTATGTGCAGAGTGTATAAAATTGTTTTTTTTTGGGGCGTGGGGCGGAAAAAAGTCCCAACGAATTTTTGGCCCATATCCTATATAAATGTGGTGACGTCATTTGAAGAAAGATATTTTTGGTAAATTCTGTTAAATTCTTTGCTGGAATTTAATTAAAAGCTAAATGGGTTTTATGTTCACCATTTTTTTTTCAGTCTATTTGGTCTAATTTCAAATGGTAAAGCCCGAGGCAGTAGAAATGAAAACTAACCAACAAATACTAAAGCATTCTTATAACACACATATATATGAAGAAAATTTTACCAAAAACCTACCAAACAAAAAATCTTATATACCAAAATTTTATTTCTATAGAAAATTTTGTCAAACTTTTATTTCTATAGACAATTTTGTAAAAATTTTATTTTTATATCAAATTTTGTCAAAATTTTATTTCTATAGAAATTTTTGTCAAAATTTTATTTCTATAAACAATTTTGTCAAAATTTTTTTTTCTATAGAAAATTTTGTCAAAATTTTATTTCTGTAGAAAATTTTTATCAAAATTTTATTTCTATAGAAAATTATTATCAAAATGTTATATCTATAGAAATTTTTCAAAATTTTAGTTCTATAGAAAATTTTGTCAAAATTTTATTTTTATACCAAATTTTGTCAATATCTTATTTTTATCAAAATTTTAATTCTGAAGAAATTTTTGGTAAAATTTTATTTCTATTGAACATTTTGTCAATTTTTTTTACAGAAAATTTTTGTCAAAATTTTATTTCTATACAAAATTTTTGCAAAATTTTATTTCTATAGAAAGTATTGTCAAAATTTTATTTCAAAAAAATTTTTGTAGAAATTTTATTTCTATAGAAAATTTTTTCAAATTTTTATTTTTATAGAAAATTTTTTCAAATTTTTATTTCTATAGAAATTTTTTTAAAACTTTTATTTCTATAGAAAATTTTTGTCAAAATTTTATGTCTATAGAAACTTTTTGAAAAAGTTTATTTCATTCGTTTTGTTATTGTTGGTTTTGTTCTTTAAGCATTGTTTTTGTTTTTGTTTTTTTTTTTTGATTTCAGCTTAAAGCCATGCATTGACTAAACTACAAGTGTAACTTAACCAACAGAGGAAAATAATGTTTGTCAAATTTATCGTAGGAAAAGAGATATGTTTGTACGAATTTATTTCGGCATAAGCCGGCTATCATGCAAAACCTTTTTTCGGAAGGTTCAAGTGTGGTTCATTGTTGGGTTCAATGAACTGCCTGAATTTATTCTGATAATTGGTTGATAGTTTTGCTGCAAGTAGAGGATGCTGATGAGGAATGTGGTAATTCCGAAATGTGCGTCCATCCAACCATCTTGTAGTCATAGGGCTTTGCCCAAATAAATTTGACAAACATTCTTTTCCTCTGTCGGTTAAGCTACACTTGTAGTTTAGTCAATGCATGTTTTTAAGCTGAAATCAAAAAAAAAAAATTATTTCTATAGAAAATTGTGTAAAAATTTTATTTCTATAGAAAATTTTTGCGAAACTTTATTTCTAAAGAAAATTTTTGCAAAATTTTATTTCTAAAGATTTTTTTGCAAAATTTTATTTCTATAGCAAATCTATAGAAAATTTTGTCAAAATTTTTTTTTATCGAAAATTTTATCAAACTTTTATTTCTAAAGAAAATTTTGTCACAATTAGAAAATTTTTGCAAAATTTTATTTCTATACAAAATGTTTGCAAGATTGTATTTCTATAGAAAATTTTGTCAAACTTTTATTTCTATAGACAATTTTGTCAAAATTTTATTTCTAAAGAAATTTTGGTAAAAATTTTATTTCTGTAAACAATTTTGTCAAAATTTTATTCTATAAAAGATTATCTCAAAATTTTATTTCTAAAGAAATTTTTGCTATAGAAGATGTTTGCAAAATTTTATTTCTATAGATGAAAGTTTTGTCAAAATTATATTTCAAAAATTTTTTTGTCGAAATTTTATTTGTATAGAAAATTTTTTCAACATTTTATTTCTATAGAAAATTTTGTCAAAATTGTATGTCTATAGAAACTTTTTGCAAAATTGTATTTCTATAGAAAGTTTTATTTCTATAGAAAATTTTTGTCATAATTTTATTTCTATAGAAAATTTTTGTCAAAATTTTTTTCTTAGAAAATTTTGTCAAACTTTTATTTCTAACAAAAATTTTGTCACAATTAGAAAATTTTTGTCAAAATTTAATTTCTAAAGAAAATTTTTGCAAAATGTTATTTCTAAAGAAAATTTTTCAAAATTTTATTTCTATAGAAAATTTTGCCAAATTTTATTTCTTTAGAAAATTTTGTCAAAAGTTTTTTCTATCGAAAATTTTGTCAAACTTTTATTTCTAAAGAAAATTTTGTCACCATTAGAAAATTTTTGTCAAAATTTTATTTCTATAAAAAGTTTTTGCAACATTGTATTTCTCTAGAAAATTTTGTCAAACTTTTATTTCTATAGACAATTTTGTCAAAATTTTATTTCTAAAGAAAATTTTTTTAGAAATTTTATCTTTATAGCAAATTTTGTCAAAATTTTATTTCTATAGAAATTTTTGTCAAAATTTTATTTCTATAAACAATTTTGTCAAAATTTTATTCTATAAAAGATTAATACAAAATTTTATTTCTAAAGAAATTTTTTTCTATGGAAAATTTTTGCAAAATTTTATTTCTATAGATGAAAGTTTTGTCAAAATTATATTTCAAAAAAATTTTTGTCGAAATTATATTTCAAAAAAAAATTTTGTCGAAATTTTATTTCTATAGAAAATTTTCTCAAAATTTTATTTCTATAGAAAAATTTGTCAAAAAATTTTTTATGGAATTTTTTTTGTCAAAATTTTATGTCTATAGAAACTTTTTGCAAAATTGTATTTCTATAGAAAATTGTGTCAACATTTTATTTCTATAGAAAATTTTTGTCATAATTTTATTTCTATAGAAAATTTTTGTAAATATTTTTTTTCTTAGAAAATTTTGTCAAATGTATTTTTCTATGGAAAATTTTGTCAAATTTTTATTTCTAACAAAAATGTTGTCACAATAAGAAAATTTTTGTCAAAATTTAATTTCTAAAGAAAATTTTTGCAAAATGTTATACCTAAAGAAAATTTTTGAAAAATTTTATTTCTAAAGAAAATTTTGTCAAAATTTTATTTCTGTAGAAAATATTGTCAAAAGTTTTTTTCTATCGAAAATTTTGTCAAATTTTTATTTCTAAAGAAAATTTTGTCGCCATTAGAAAATTTTTGTCAAAATTTTATTTTTATAAAAAATTTTTGCAAATTTTGTCAAACTTTTATTCCTAGAGACAATTTTGTCAAAATTTTTTTCTAAAGAAACTTTTTTACAAATTTTATTTTTATAGCAAATTTTGTCAAAATTTTATTTCTATAGAAATTTTTGTCAAAATTTTATTTCTATAAACAATTTTGTCAAAATTTTATTCTATAAAAGAATATCAAAATTTTATTTGTAAATAAAATTTTATCAAAATTATATTTTTGTCAAAATTATATTTCTATACGAAATTTTGTCAAAATTTTATTTCTATAGAAAATTTTGTCAAAATTTTATTTATATAGAAAGTTTTGTCAAAAATTTATTTCTATAGAACGTTTTGTCAATACTTTATTTCTATAAAAAACTGTTGTCGAACTTTTATTTCTATAGAAAATTTAGTCAAAATTTTATTTCTATAGAAAATGTTGTCAAAATTCTATTTCTGTTGATGATTTCGACAATCTTTTTATTTCGATAGAAAATTTTCTCAAAATGTTAGTTTTATAGAAAATTTTGTCAAAAAATTATTTCTATGGAACATTTTGTCAAACTTTTGTTTCTAAAGAAAATTTTGTTAAAATTGTATTTTTATAGAAAATTTTCTCAAAATTGTATGTCTATAGGAAATTTTTTCAAAATTTCATTTCTTTAGAAAGTTTTGGCAATATTTTATTTCTATAGAAAAGTTTGTCAATATTTTATTTCTATAGATCATTTTTATCAAAATTTTATTACTATACAAATTTTTGTCAAAATTTAATTTCTACAGAAAATTTTGTCAAAATTTTATTTCTATAGAAAATTTTGTCAAAATTTAATTTCTTTAGGAAATTTTGCAAAGTTTTATTTCTATAGGACATTTTGTCAAATTTTATTTCTGTAGAAAATTTTCTCAAAAATTTATTTCTATAGAAAATTTTGTAAAATTTTTATTTCTTTAGAAAATGTTGTCAAAATGTGATTTTTTGTAGAAAAGTGCCTATTGGAGAGCAGTATTTGGCAAAATCTAACAAAGCATCAAAAATTCTAGTAATCTAAAATCTAGCAAAACATTAAGAATTTTAGCAATCTACCAAAGAGTAAAAAATCTACCATTTTTGCTAGAATTCTAACAACTGTGGGAACCGTGTCGGGGAATGTGATCAAAATTATTTGGGGGGGGGGGTGGTAACGAATTAAACACCTATTTTTAATCTCGGACTTGAATTTCAAATTAAATTATATAATACAATTATTTGATGTACATAATTTTTATTTTTGCATAGTTGTAATATTAAAAAAAAAAATATATTGAAATATTTTTTTGGCTGTGTTTATTCTTATGACTTTAATCATCGCACTACTAAAAATTTTAAATATATTTTCTAATAATTATTTATTTTTCTTTTTTCAAATGCAAAAGTTTTGTATTTTTTCACCCTATTTTACTGTAAGTTTTTAAAGGAATTATGGCCATTTTCATGTAGCTCTCTTAGGTTTTAACCCTCAGTTAATAAAATGTAAATTAAAGATATTTTCGTAATTGGTTAATTTTAACTGAAACATTTGTAGCGGCTAAGGTTTTAATTGATCTCTGAGTATATATTCTAAAGTACGGACATAACAATTATTAAAAGGTTGGTTAGTTAACTTTGTTCTAAGGGATGAAGCTCCCTTAAAATAGAAACAAAACAAAAAATATTTAATGAACTTCACTAAATCTTCCTACAAACAAAAAACTGTTACTCTAGTTTGATGTTTTGTATTTGTGAGAGATATCTAAAATCATTAAGTGCCAGAGCAAAGTTCGTTAGGATTTTTTCTTTAGTTTTATCTCTCGAAACTTTTCCTATTCATCATGTTTTTGTTTTTAATTTACCTAAAAGCATGCAATGGTTTTTATTTTAACATGAATATGAATGGGAATAGGGAAAAAATAAATTCATTTATATATTTAAAAAATTGCCAAAGAGTTTCATTATGTATTAGACCAGGCTAAAATATACCCCCTAAAAGTATGGAACAATTTCGTATAATTTTTATAGAGGACCCCTTTTATAGTTTTTAGTTTATTATCTTTGAAGGGGAATTCTAATTACATTCATGATAATTAGTAGGCAAGAGGAAGATTTGAATTTTCCCCCAAGCTTTCATAGTTATTTCGATGTTAATAAGTCACGTATTAGGCTAAATAAAACCCGGAAATAGTTAAGTCAGTAATAACACCAATAATAAAAATTTTTTATGAAAGAATTTAATTATTAAAAATTAATATAAAATTTTTTTAACCTTAAAGCCTTGTCTGAAATATCTTTTCCCCCATTTCCATTAAAGTTTTGTTCTTTTTGTTCAAATTTATCCAATTTTCCCAGCCACTATAAAATGAAACCCCTTTTGTAAACTTTAAAAAAAATCTAAAACTTCCATTTGTCAAAACCCTGGAAAAAATCATTTATTTAACGCACATTTCTCCTTGCGTAGATTTTTCTCTATAGCTCACCTATTGCAACAACAAAACAAAAACTCATTTTTATTTTTCAATTTCCTAGTGTCTAGAACCCAAACAAAAAAAAAAAAAAAAAAAAACAACGGAATCCAATATAAAGGGCAAAATTAAATTCCTTTTTATGAAATCTTATGGTCGATAGTAAAGTTGTGTGTAAATACTCATAGCAAAAGAAAATCTCATGGAATTGCATCGAGAATGTGTTTAGGGTGTAGAAAGATGGTAAAAGAATGAAATGTTTGAGAAACTTTTTCAAGGTATTTTCCATGAAAATACCCCATATACTAAGTGAATGTTTTTAATATACTTTAAAAGGGGAAAGGTGAAGAAAACAAAAATTTAAAGCTGCTTTTCAAGAAAACTTGTAAGGCTTTATTTTTATTAAGTTTCTTTATAAGTTTTAATTTTGTGAAATGATTTGTAGGATTTTCTGCTTAACTACATAAAGCCCCAGGAAATAAGGTCGCCTGTGTTTCATTGGTAGACACCAAAAAAATATTCATTAAGAAATTTAGTAAGAAATTTTCTTATACACTATGAAACTCTGGCCTCTGGGGTCATATAAGTACATATCGTTCGAAATATATATATGGCAGCTACCTAGACTTTGATCACAAAAATGTGTCTACAGACAGACGGACGGAAGGACAGACAGACAGACGAATCAGGCTAGACTGACACAGGGTACGGCCCTGGACATTATCGCCAAAGGCGATATGAGTCTACATCGTCTTCTTCTGGGTTTTCAAACATATTCATTTACTTATACTACCATATTCCACAGTGTGGCTCAGGGTATAAAAAGTTTACCCAATTTCGAGCCAAACAAGTGTATAATTGCCCTAACGAAGCAGTTTAATTTGAGTTTTAAAATGGATAATTTAAAAACTTCTCAGTGTAAAGACAAAAAGTTCCAAAAATTATAGAGATTTTTTACTTTTATATTAAATAAAATTTCATGACACTTTTTTAACGTCACAAAAATAAAACTTCAAATCACTGACATGAAACATATCTACACTTCCCTCTGGACATATAGACATTATTTTTTTTTTCTTCTGTTGTATTACCGATGTATGAGTTTTCCAATTAAATAATTCAATTTGTCAGCACTTGTGATTGGCGTCTCTTAAGGGCTACATACATACATATGTCTGTGTGTATGAGTACGATACTCATGTATGTTTGGCTTAATTTTGTGAGAGCCTGCATGCGTCAGTGTGTGTATGTATGAGAGTAAATGCTATTGATTATATGATGTTATTGCTAACATGGGACAATTTAATAATGTATTTTAACACCATCAGTGACATCAACGTCACAATTCACTAACCATCAATGAGATAGAGAGAAAGGCAGAAAGGGAGAAATGAATACATACACAAATACATAACGTGAGATCGAAAACCTATAAAGCCATAAATGTGGCATGATGGTTTTAAGAGAGACAGAGAGAGAGAGAGAGAGAGAGAATATAGATAATGAGTAAGACTAGACTTTGAGTGAAGAATGTATTAACATTATATGTAGCATATTTTTAGGGACTTCTTATTATTGTAGGTCCTAGTTGTTTTGAAACGTTTTAAAGCTTATTATACATAAAAATTTTTTTTGTGTTAAATAACGAGATTAACTGATCCAATTATTTTTCAATTGAAATGTTGTCAATCACAGAAATGAAGAGTATCAATTAACAAATAAATTGAAAGTTAATTAAAAAAATAATTGATCAATTTTTGTGATTGTTTTTTATTTCAATTAAAAAAATTTATTGAATTAATTAAATTTTTAATTGAATACCCAGCAAAAAAAGCGTCGCCAAAAAAGTAATGAAAAATTTCTTTTTGGATCCGGAAGTGGTGCAAAATTAACGCAGAAGCGATGAATTTAACATGGGCTCGTCATATGACGGAAGT
The DNA here is from genome assembly GCF_050003625.1 of Haematobia irritans. NCBI lineage: Eukaryota > Metazoa > Arthropoda > Insecta > Diptera > Muscidae > Haematobia > Haematobia irritans. The sequence goes on from NC_134399.1 coordinate 208,663,659, forward strand.
CCTCCATTTCAAAAGCCGTTGCACTGAATTTGCATCACTTCTTTAGGTGTGATTCGAATTCAATATTTTGGATGTAAATTAAAAAATTCTGTGATAAATAATTTTTACATTTTTTATAATTTTTAATGGATTCTAACGCTTGTCGGAAAAGTTTGACCTCAAATATTTTCAAAAATTCACAATTTCTTCAGCTTGGATTTAGCATTTTTTTCGACAAAATTTAAATGATTTGTATCATTTTATGAATTCTTACTCTGTTTTTAACGTATTTGAAACCAAAAAAATTTAAATTACCCATTAAAAGTATGAAAAAAAAACAATTTATTAAAAATTGAATTAAAAGAACTTCCTGGGTAGTTAAAATAAAGAACATCATTGGGAGTGCATCTTCTGGAAGTGCTTTTAAAGTTGTGCCTTTAGAAGAAATTCCAAATTTTTTTGCTGGGTATTTTTAAAACTCAAATAAGTCTTTAATTAGAAACATTTCGTAAAATTTTTTCTGTGTACAAACAAACAAATAAATTCAATATGTAGTTAAAAAAATATCCACAAAATATGTATGTCAAATATTACATAAAAATGAATACCCATATATATATATATACAAAACAATTTATTGACAGTTTATCGAACGGAACTTATATGACAAGGATAGGTTTAAATCTTACTTTAACTTTTTCTGTAGTTGTATTGAACATTTTTCTCAAGTGTGATTATATTGCCAACATCTATAGACAATTTTTCAACTCAATTAAACATTTAATTATTTATATACCCACAAAAAATATCACCAAAAGATTTCCAATAAAAAACAAATATTCATTTAAAAAAAATAATTGATACAATTACGTCTTTAATCAAACTCGGAAGACTAGGTCAGTTAAAAAAAGCGATGGAACATTTTTTAATTTTTCATTAAAATTTTATTTCAAACAATAAATTTTTAATCAAACTAAAACCACGAAGTCGGTTAAGAAAATAAATGAAAATCGTTATATTTTCAATTAAAAACTGAATTGAGTTTTTCCATCAACATCAATAAAATTTTTAATTGAATCAATTAAAAAAAATTAATTGAAATTTGCTGATTTCATCAATAATTTATTTAAATTTCATTAATAATTATATTTAAGTTTTTAATCGAGTATTTTTTATGTCCAATTAAAACTGTGATTGATACTATCATTTTCGTGATTGAAGAAATTTCAATGAAAAAATTAATTGGATCAATTAATTTCTTGACTGAATAAGAAAAAACAATGTGTGTAGTTTTTTATATATACTCTTACACCTTTATTCCCTTTATATGTATTCAAAATATCCATAAACTCATATGAATGGATATTTCAATAAATTTTCATGCCTTACTAGAAAACCATCACTCAATACGAGTAACAATCCAAGTGTTGAAATTACCCATATGGATGTTTTTTGTTTGCTACTGAACCATTGTTGGAAGTATTAAGTATGACAGCTTGTATGATGCATTGGTATGTTTGTCATATCTATCGATTGATATACTCGTATATAAGTGTGTTACATATATCTCTAATACTTTTTTATCTTGTTGTTGTTTGTGTTTTCCATTTTTTTTTGCTTTGTGTTTGGATATTTGTCTTCTCTCCTTTATTCGGCAAACACCACCACCACCACCACCACTTGTATGTTGGAGATGCCATCATTACTCAGTAACGTGTCAATAATATTGACATTAATTTGAACATTTTAACTCCAACACTGATATGCACTTTATTACCTTATTTTGGTTTTTGTACTTTACATTAGGGTGGAGTGATTTAATTACAATTGTATTAACCCTCTAATGCCCCAATTTTTTGGCCAGCTGATTAAATATTTAATGTTAACGACATGAAAGCAAGAACACCAAACAAGAAAATTTTATACGGTAAAATTCAGTATATGGTGCAAAGCCTCTTGAACAGTTTCAACTAAGTTTTCTTTTTATTTTACCCATTTCTGTTGTCTTAATGTGTGTTTTACTAAAACCTTCCATATTTAATGAAGCCCGCCTAAAGGCGGGATTAGGCATTAGAGGCTTAAATCCAATGGTTTTGATTGATTAACTAATTTCACATAGATGTCAAACTGTCGTATGAACTTAGCAAAATGAACTTGAGCCAAAAATATCTATCAAAATTTGGAAATTTTACCAAAAACTAGTAACCAAAAAAATTTTTTTTGTCAAAATGTTAGGTTTATAGAAAATTTTGTCAAAATTTTATTTTTAAAGAAAATTTCGTCAAAATTTTATTTTTATAGAAAATTTTGTCAAAATTTTGTTTTTATAGAAAATATTGTAAAAATGTTATTTTTATAGAAAATTTTGTCAAAATGTTATTTTTATAAAAAATTTGTCAAAATTTTATTTGTATAGAAAATTTTGTCAAAATTTTATTTGTATAGAAGATTTTGTCACAATTTAATATTTATATAAAATTTTGTAACAATTTTTTTATATATAAAAATTTTGTCAAAATTTTATTCCTAAAGAAAATGTCAACATTTTATTTTATAGAAAAATATGTCTTAATTTTAACTTTATACAAAAATTTTGTCAAAATTGTATTTTTATAGAAAGTTGTATTTTTATAGAAAATTTTGTCAAAATTTTATTTTTGTAGAAAATTTTGTCAAAATTGTATTTTTATAGAAAATTTTGTCAAATTTGGAATATTTTTATTTTTATAGAAAATTTCGTCAACATTTTATTTCCATCGAAAATTTAAAAAAAATTTCAAAATTTTATTTCTATAGAAAATGTTGTTAAAATTTTATTTTTATAGAAAACTAGTGTAACCCGGCCCGCTTCGCTGCGCCTTCCGAAGTGTTTTTGTAGGAACATTTTGCGTTAACTTAGTCAACCATATGCTTCGTGCTGAAAACAAATTCGAAAAGATTTGAATTCTTTCAAACAAATCGGACTACTTGCTTTCGTTTATAGGTACAAATACGGCGGATATGCATATGTAAAACGGTTCGTCTTAGATATTGTCGGGGAGAGGGTGTATCCTTTCCTCCAAATTTTTTTAATAATGTTCTGTATTCAAGTAGTTGGACAATCTTCTATATTTCTTGTGAATTTTAAGTGGTTTGTCAAGGAAAGGTATCCTTCTCCTGAACATATCTGAAAATTAAACACGTTACATTATAATAACATACAAAGAATTACTGATTTCCATCCAATAAATCGGAAAAAAGCAAAAGTAGTAAAAAATTTTACCACATTAACATTTGCTAAAATATTGGAAAATGATGCATCCTCTACGTTGGCTCCCAATTTCATGTAAATTTAAGTTCTTTACTAAAAAGAAGTCTGGCAGAAGCTTGTGCATAAATAATAAAATTATGTACTGAGTTCCCATTTACAGACAACCCTCTACTTTCAATTTAAGAAAAAAAAAAAACGGACAAAAGGGAAACCACCTTCGCTCCACTCCGACCTGATATCGGACTATGACGTACCCCTATATTAATTTCACAACTACTCAATGGTCCCAAAAAGTTTTTCAGCGGTGGATTATCCCACCTCAGTAATGCTGGTGACATTTCTGAGGGTTTCAAAGCTTCTCTAAGTGGTTTCACTGGAATGTGAAACGCCGTTCGGACTCGGCTATAAAAAGGAGGTCCCTTGTCATTGAGCTTAACATGGAATCGGGCAGCACTCAGTGATAAGAGAGAAGTTCACCACTGTCGTATCACAATGGACTGAATAGTCTAAGTGAGCCTGATACATCGGGCTGCCACATAACCTAACCTAATGGTCCCTATAAATTCTATCGAAGTAAATCGACAAAGTTTATTCAAATTTTCCCCTTCCCCAACCAGATATCGAAAAATCATATACTAATTTAAAAATTATATATAAATTTAATCACCTCCTCCCACGTTCCCTGTAAATTTCAAGTAGATCGGAGATGTTTAAATTTTGCTCTATTGTTTTAAAGGGACGTCACTTTCCCCGATACAATATCGACAAACACCGTAGTGAATAGCACCCCTAACCTTCCCTGAAAATTCTTGAAACTTTCCTTCAAGTGTGGGGCAAGGAAGGTTGCCCCTTCGTTCATAACCTTCCACCGCCTTTGTAAATTTCAAGAAAACTTAAGAATTTCCCCCTCGACCAAATGTCGAAAAGTGATGTAGCGTACCTTTTGTAAACGTCTCAGAAAATGTCAAGCAAATTATAAGCCTAAAGGGGCGGCTTCTCTTTCGTCCAAATATCAAAAAATCAGGTATCAACTATTAATATCGTAACCTCTCCCCAGTCCTGTGTAAATTTCACGTAACTCGGTAAAGTTAAATTGTTTCTCTGTATGTACTTAAGAGAAGCGGATGTCTCCCTATGCCCTTTTATTTTTATTAAAAAATCAGGAACCTGATATAAATTTCATAACCTCACCCATTTTTTCCGTAAAATTTCAGTCGGGGGAGTTTAGTTTTGTTTTCACTGTACGTAAAAAAAAAAGTCGGGCAAAGGTGGTCCCCCTCCCCGACCAAATATCGAAAAATAATGTAGCGGATTTTTGTCTAGATGGCAACATTCAATGAAAATTTCAAGCAAATCGCATAATTTTGTTCCAAGTTTCAAAAAATAGGGCAAGGGGGAGGTCTCCCTCCCCGACCACATATGAAATCATCAGGTACCCCATATTAATTCCATAACCTCACCGCATGTTCTCTGTAAATCTCAAATAATTTAGAGAATTTTAGTTTTTTCACTGTACATTAAAAAAAATCGAACAAAGGGGAGATCCCCCTCCGCCACCAAATATCGAAATATAAAGTAGCGGATCTTTATCTAGATGCCAACCCCAACCTTCAATGAAAATTTCAAGCAAATCGGTCAACTTTGGTTCAATTTTCAAAAAGTCGGACAAAGGGGAGGTCCCCCTCCGCGACCAGGTGTCCAAAAATGAGCTACCCTATTTTCACCACATGAACGCCCCCTACGATCTCTGAAAGTTTCAAGTAAATCGTTTAAGCTGTTTCGGAGCCAACTCGGTACATACAAACAAACAAACAAACAAACATAGATTGAATTTTATATATATAGATTTTGTCAACATTTTGTTTCTATAGAAAATTTTGTCAAAATTTGATTTTTAAATTGTTAAAATTTTATTTAAAAAAAAAAAAAAAAATTGTCAAAATTGTATTTTGATAGAAAATTTTGTCAAATTTGGCAAATTTTTATTTCCATAGAAAAATTTTTCAAAATTTTATTTCTATAGAAAGTCTTGTTAAAATTTTATTTTTATAGAAAATTTTGTCAAATTTGGCAAAATTTCATTTTATAGAAAATTTTGTCAAAATTTTATTTCTTTGGAAAAATTTATCAAAATTTTATTTCTGTAGAAAATTTTGTCAAATTTGGCAAAATTTTATTTTTATAGAAAATTTTGTCAACATTTTATTTCTATAGAAAATTTTGTCAAAATTTTATTTATGTAGAAAATTTTGTCAAAATTTTATTTTATACAAAATTTTGTCAAAATTTTATTTCTTTACAAAAATTTACCAACTTTTATTTCTATAGAAAATTTTGTCAAATTTCGCAAAATTTTATTTTTATAGAAAATTTTGTCAAATTTCGCAAAATTTTATTTTTATAGAAAATTTTGTCAACATTTTATTTCCATAGAAAATTTTGTCAAAATTTTATTTCTATAGAAAATTTTATTAAAATTTTACTTTTATAGAAAATTTTGTCAAAATTTTATTTTTATAGAAAATTTTGTCAAAATTTTATTTTTAAATTGTTAAAATTTTATTTAAAAAAAAAAAAAATTGTCAAAATTGTATTTTGATAGAAAATTTTGTCAAATTTGGCAAATTTTTATTTCCATAGTCTTGTTAAAATTTTATTTTTATAGAAAATTTTGTCAAATTTGGCAAAATTTTATTTTATAGAAAATTTTGTCAAAATTTTATTTCTTTGGAAAAATTTATCAAAATTTTATTTCTGTAGAAAATTTTGTCAAATTTGGCAAAATTTTATTTTTATAGAAAATTTTGTCAACATTTTATTTCCATAGAAAATTTTGTCAAAATTTTATTTATGTAGAAAATTTTGTCAAAATTTTATTTTATACAAAATTTTGTCAAAATTTTATTTCTTTACAAAAATTTACCAAATTTTATTTCTATAGAAAATTTTGTCAAATTTCGCAAAATTTTATTTTTATAGAAAATTTTGTCAACATTTTATTTCCATAGAAAATTTTGTCAAAATTTTATTTCTATAGAAAATTTTATTAAAATTTTACTTTTATAGAAAATTTTGTCAAAATTTTATTTTTATAGAAAATTTTGTCAAAATTTTATTTTTATAGAAAATTTTGTCAAAATTGTATTTTTGTAGAAAATTTTGTCAACATTTTATTTTTGTAGAAAATTTTGTCAACATTTTATTTTTATAGAAAATTTTGTTAAAATTTTATTTTTATAGAAAATTTTGTCAACATTATATTTTTATAAAAAATTTTGTCAAAATTGTATTTTGATAGATAATTTTGTCAAATTTGGCAAATTTTTATTTCCATAGAAAATTTTGTCACAATTTTATTTCTATAGAAAATGTTTTATTTTTACAAAAAATTTTGTCAAAGCTTTATTTTTCTATAGAAAATTTTGTCAAATTTGGCAAAATTTTATTTTATAGAAAATTTTGACAAAATTTTATTTCTTTAGAAAAATTTATCAAAATTTTTTTTCTATAGATAATTTTGTCAAATTTGGCAAAATTTTATTTTTATAGAAAATTTTGTCAACATATTATTTCTATAGAAAATTTTGTCAAAATTTTATTTTATAGAAAATTTTGTCAAAATTTTATTTTATAGAAAATTTTGTCAACATTTTATTTCTTTAGAAAAATTTATCAAAATTTTATTTCTATAGAAAATTGTGTCAAATTTGTCATAATTTCATTACTATAGAAAATTCTGTCAACATTTTATTTCTATAGAAAATTTTGTCAAAATTTGATTTTTATAGAAAATTTTGTCAAAATTTTATTTCTTTAGAAAATTTTGTCAAAATTTTATTTCTTTAGAAAATTTTGTCAAAATTTTATTTCTTTAGAAAATTTTGTCAAAATTTTATATTTATAAAAAATTTTGTTAATCTTTTTTATATAAAAAATTTTGTTAATCTTTTTATATAAAAAATTTGTCAAAATTTTATTTTTATAGAAAATTATGTCAAAGAGGAATATTTTGCAAAATCCACTAAAACATGATGAAGTCTACCAATCTACGGCGTGTGGATTATCTTTGCTTCAAATACAGCAATTTTGCTTGCTGACATATTCATTGAACCAAAAATTCACCTCATCACTGAAAAGAATATTGCCGAATACACATAAACATAAATATTTTTTAGTTGAACACTGTTAGTTGAAAAGATATTTTCACGATTTGGAAGCTATGTTCTGGAGTTAACCTATTCATGCTGATTTGCCAAGTAGAGTAGAGGCGTCACTTTAAACTGAGTAGAGGCGTCACTTTAAACTGTCAAAACGACTGTCAGGCAACATATTAAAATAAAACTCACTCAATAAAACTTATTTTTATTTTTTGTATTTATTTTTTTTTTTGCTAAACCAAAACATTATATAAATCTCCATTTAAACATTGAAAGCAAAAATAAAAAGTTTAAAATAATAAAAAATTTTTAAAACAAATATTTGATACCCTTTATTTTGCGACTCACTGTATATTTATTTTGACCATACGGCCGCTATTAAATTTCTGTTTTTTTCTTTTGTTCTTTTATTGATTTGTCGAGTATCTGTCTTGCACTAGCATTGTTCAATTTTATTGTTTGAATGACAATTGTTAAGAGTGACTATTGGAAAATGTCTGTAGTGGCCATCACAAAAATTTCTTCTTCCTAAGAACAAAAAAAAAAGAAACTACAAACCTATAGGATTTTTTATCCTTCATTGTATGATAAATTAGACAATCGATTTTGAAAGTGCGATACTGTTTGGTGTGTAACCTATTTCGTTTGCCATGCATTTTTTTTTTTTGCCATTTCTCAATTCAAGCCTTTGCCAAAAGAGCAAAGGCCCCATAGCTTTAGTTTTTCTATGCTCTGCTTGAGGCAAACAATGGACATTTTCCCCTGAAACATTTCAATTGTATGTATTGGTTGGCGTCCTATTGGTATAGTCGTATTGTCATCTACTCCTAAAAATGACAGACATTATTCCAAGCATACGCACAAACACAAACGTTAGACATTAAGCATACGTATGAGTTGCAAAAAAAAAATGAAATCGCACACGCTTGAATTCAGCAACACAACACGCAGCGGAAAAACAGTCAAACAATTGCTATTGCATAGGGTGGGGGTGAGGTATTAGAAAAACTAAAATGTTTTGCAATAGTCCGGTCCCATATGTCTGTAGTTGTGAAGGATGTAGAAAGCAATATAGGCATGGGCTTGTATACATGGGTGTGTGTGTGTGTGTGTTTGTGATTATGACTTGTGTGTACATACCATAAATATTGTGGTGTCATGTCACGACAGTCATTCATTGCTGCAGCAATTGTAGAGAACAACAACAACAACAACCCAACCAACGACAAATGCACCACATACGACAACTCTACAAAAAGCAAGCACGACGACGACGACATCAACGAACAAAACAATCATGGTCGTCATCGACGTCATTAAATGAAAACTTGGTGTGTATGATGCCCATGTGTATGCATAAATGAGTGTAAAATACCAACACAACCCATATAGCTAAGTCCAATAACATTCTCACACACATACTAAAAATAATGGATGTATGACATATCAAAATAATATGTGAGATATTACTCATCCACACACACGTACACTTATACACACTATAAGAGAGCATTGACTATAAACAACAAATAACATTTCTTACTTGCGATTTACGAATATGCGATTGTATGACATTTACTTCTATGGAGAATACTTACTCCCCACAAGGATGACAACAACAACAACAATAAACGATCTAGATCTAGAACGTTATACATTTCTATTTGATATTTATGGTCTTTCCGCTTTTGTATGTGTGAGTGTTTTTCTGGCTCATTTCTGTACTTTGTCTAGTTTTTTTTTTCTTGGAACATTGCTATTTTGGTATGTGCATACAAAAATAACTGTGCTGTTTTTTTTTTTTGGTGTGGAGCAAAGTCGAACACTTTGTGTGAAAGGGAGAATAATACATTAATATTCATAGCGTATAGTTTTTCTGAGAGTGTTTGTTGTCATTTAACACTTTTTCTGTTACATACTTTTAGGGGGATTTTTCTTTGTAACTTTTGAATTGAACTTTGCAATTCAAAACAGAAAGTTCTTTTGTAGAACTGATATAATTGAAACCAAAACTTTCGTAAATAATCATAAATATTTAAAAAAATTTTAGTGTCTTTATTTGGATCAATTTTTATTTCGTTTTTTTCTCTTTGAAATTTTAATTGTAAGAATTTTTTTGTCTCCTAAAAAATAAGAAATGATTAAATATCGATAAAATGATATTATATTTATTTTCCATGCCCGAGAAATTGGGAACTTTTTTCTGAATATCTTAGAACCGCGCTTTTAGGGTTCCATATTATTCCATTTGTCCCATATTCCATTGGGACAAATTAGAAATATTCTAAGGTTGAAAGACGCTATATGGTATATTTTATCAGCCAAAAAATTCAAAAAGAAATATTTTCTATTCTTCCTTCAAGTAGAGTACGATTTCGTGAGCAATTGAAAACTTTTACTTAAACTATTTTACTTAAAAAAAATAAATAAATTATTTTATGTATTTCTCTATACCTAGACTAAATTAATTCAATGACCAAAAAATACTTTTTTGTAATATTGAGACCAATTATTTTTTATATAAAATTATTGTAAAGAAAAATTTACGCCAATTAAAGAGGCAACGATAATATGGCACTATATGCGATAGCTTTGCTCTACTACAGATAGGTTAGGTTAGGTTAGGTTATGTGGCAGCCCGATGTATCAGGCTCACTTGGACTATTCAGTCCATTGTGATACCACAGTGGTGAACTTCTCTCTTATCACTGAGTGCTGCCCGATTCCATGTTAAGCTCAATGACAAGGGACCTCCTTTTTATAGCCAAGTCCGAACGGCGTTCCACATTCCAGTGAAACCACTTAGAGAAGCTTTGTAACCCTCAAAAATGTAACCAGCATTACTGAGGTGGGATAATCCAACGATGAAAAACTTTTTGGTGTTCGGTCGTAGCAGGAATCGAACCCACGACCTTGTGGCGGGCATGCTAACCATTGCACCACGGTGGCTCCCTACTACAGATAGGCAATGGGAAATCTTATCTTCGCCACTCTTAAAAACTCAATGAATTGAAAGTCTATTAAAAAATTTCTTCAGACTATTAATTTTTGTGATTGATTTTTGTTTCAATTAAAAAAATTGTTGAATCAATTAAATTTTTAATTGAATATTCTACCAAACACTAAAAAATCTAAAATTTTTGGTAGAATTCTACCAACTGTGGCAACCGTGGCGACCGGCCCCTTGTCCGACTTTTTGAAAATTGAATCCAACTTCTTCGACTTGCTTGGAAATTTCAAGGAAGATTGGGGATGGTATGTAGACAAAGATCCGCTTATTTATTGTTCGATATAAGTTCGGAAGAGGGATCTCCCGTATTCCGATTTTTTTTGAGGAGCAATGGAAAAAATAAACTTTTCCGATTTTTCCGATTATCGAATTTATGTTTCGATATAAGTTCGGAAGGGGGATCTCCCGTATGCCGATTTTCTTTAGAGGAGCAATGGAAAAACTAAACTTTTCCGATATACTTGAAATTTACAGAGGACGAAATTATTACGAGTTACCAGAATTTTTGAGAAGAATTTGTCCAATGCTTCACACAAAAAAAAATCACAAAAATCTTTCCAATTAAAGTCTTAATTGAGTTTTGAAAAAATATTCAATTAAAAATTTAATTGATTCAACAAATTTGTTAATTGGAACAAAAATTAATAGTATCAATTTATTTTTTAATTGATACTATCATTTCAGTGAATGAAGACATTTCAATTAAATAATTAAATTTTTTTTTGTGTGCACAAAAAATTTTTGTTTCGTATTCAATCACGCTTTAACTGATCCAATTAATTTTTTAATTGAAATGTTTTCAATCACAGAAATGATAGCATCAATTAAAAAATTATTTAAAAGTCAATTAAAAAAATAATTGATACTATTAGTTTTTGTGATTGCTTTTCTTTCAATTAAAACAATTATTGAATTAATTAAATTTTTTATTGAATATGTTTTAAAACTCAATTAAGACTTTAATTGAAAAAAAAATCGTGTAATTGTGCACAATTTTTTTTCTAATTTATTGATCCAATTAATTTTTATTCTAATTTATTGATTCGAAATTAATTGATCCAAATAATTTTTTAATTCAAATGTCTTCAATCACAGACATGTTAATATCAATTAAAAAATTAAATGAAAGTCAATTAAACAATTTATTGATCCAATTAAAAAATTAATTGATACTATTAATCTTTGTGATTGAGTTTTGTTTCAATTAAAAAAAATTGTTGAATCAATTAAATTTTTACTTGAATATGTTCTAAAACTCAATTAAGATTTTAATTGAAAAAATTCAGTGAAATTGTGCACAACTTTTTTTCTAATTCAATCACGAAATTACTTGATCCAATTAATTATTTAATTGAAATGTCTTCATTCACTGAAATGATAATATCAATTAAAAAATTAATTGATACTATTAATTTTTGTTCCAATTAAAAAAATTTGTTGAATCATTGAGTTTTTCAAAAATCAATTAAGACTTTAATTGGAAAGATTTTTGTGAAATTTTTTTTGTGTGTAGTATTGGACAAATTCTTCTCAAAAATTCAGGTAACTCCTAATAGTTTCCTAACCTCCCCTGCGTCCTCTGTAAATGTCTAGTATATTGGAAAAGTTTATTTTTTCCATTGCTCCTGAAAAAAAATCGGCATACGGGAGATCCCCCTTCCGAACTTATATCGAAAAATTAATTAGCGGATCTTTGTCTACACACCATCCCCAATCTTCCTTGAAATTTCCAAGCAAGTCAAGGAAGTTGGATTCAATTTTCAAAAAGTCGGACAAGGGGCCGGTCGCCACGGTTGCCACAGTTGGTAGAATTCTACCAAAAATTGTAGATTTTTTAGTGTTTGGTAGAATTCTTGATGTTTTGGTAGATTTTGAAGAACATTCCTCTCAAAATAATAGGAATTTCACCAATTTTCTATAGAAATAAAATTTTGACAACATTTTCTATAGAAATAAAATTTTGACAAAATATTCCATAGAAATGAAGTGTTGACAAAATTTTCTATAGAAATAAAATTTTTTAACAAAATGTTCTATATGCATCAAATTTTGAAACAATTTTCTATAGAAATAAAATTTTTTAAAAAATTGTCTATAGAAATAAAATTTTGACAAAATTTTCTATAGAAGTAAAATTTTGACAAAATTGTCTATAAAAATAAAATTTTGACAAAATTTTCTATAGAAAAAAAATCTTGACAAAATTTTCTATAGAAATGAAGTGTTGACAAAATTTTCTATAGAAATAAAATCTTGACAAAATTTTCTATAGAAATAAAATTTTGACAACATTTTCTATAGAAATAAAATTTTGACAATATTTTCTATAGAAATAAAATAAAGACAAAATTTTCTATGGAAATAAAAATTTTTGGCAACATTTTCAATAGAAATAATATTTTTGACAAAATTTTCTATAGAAATAAAATTTTGACAATATTTTCTATACAATTAAAATTTGACAACATTTTCTATATAAATTAAATTTTGACAACATTTTCTATAGAAATAACATTTTTGACAAAATGTTCTATATAAATTAAATTTTGACAACATTTTCTATAGAAATAAAATTTTGACAATATTTTCTATAGAATTAAAATTTTGACAATATTTTCTATAGAATTAAAATTTTGACAACATTTTCTATAGAAATAAAATTTTTGACAAAATGTTCTATATAAATTAAATTTTGACAACATTTTCTATAGAAATAAAAGTTTTGACAAAATTTTCTATAGAAATAAAAGTTTGACCAAATTTTCTATAAGAATAAAATTTTGACAAAACCTTTTATAGAAATAAAATTTTGACAAAATTTTCTATAGAAATAAAATATTGACAACATTTTCTATAGAAGTAAAATTTTGACAAAATTTTCTATAAAAATAAAATTTTGACAAAACTTTTTATAGAAATAAAATTTTGACAAAATGTTCTATAGAAATGAAGTGTTAACAAAATTTTCTATAGACAAAAAATCTTGCCAAAATTTTCTATATAAATAAAATATTCACAAAATTTTCTATAAAAAATTTCCTATAGAAATAGGATTTTGACAAAATATTCTATAGGTATGAAATTTTCTATTGAAATAAAATTTTGAAAAAAATTTTCTATAGACCTAAAATTTTGACAACATTTTCTATAGGACTAAAATTTTGACAAAATTTTTATAGAACTAAAATGTTGCCAAAATTTTTTATAGTGATACAATTTTGAGAAAATTTTCCAAAGAAATAAAATGTTGCCAAAATTTTATATAGAAATAAAATTTTGAAAAAATTTTCTATAAAAATAATTTTTTGGAAAAAATTGTCTATATTAATAAAATTTTGAAAAAAAAATCTATAGAAATACAATTTTGGCCAAATTTTCTATGGAAATAAAAATTTTGATAAAATTTTCTATAGCAATAAAATTTTGGCAAAACTTTTTATAGAAATAATATTTTGACAAAATTTGTTATAGAAATAAAATTTTGACAAACTTTTCAATAGTAATAAAATTTTGCAAAATAAGATTTTTTGGTAGGAATAAATTTATGAGAGGCCGACGTTCCCGTTATTATTAGTGAAAAATAATGCTAAATCCCATTTGAAAAAATGCAAACAAAGTGTCACCAAAAAAAATCTTCTTCAATCCGGAAGTAATGTAAAAAGGGATCATGGGTTGAAAGGCAAGGTTGAAAATAATATTTTTAAGCAGACGCTGTATTGCTTTCTCATTAATTCATTAGATGTGATGCTTTCCAGCGTTTTAGATTAAATTAGAATGAATATCGGATTAAATAAGAAAGAATTTATTGTGAATAAATTATACCGTTTTAATTTTTTCTAGTTTTATCTGTATTTAAAGACATTTTGAACAATACTAACATTTATATTATGGAAATTTTCCACGTCTTCACAAAAAATAAATGGACACTCTTTTCCATTTTTTTTTTAATTTTTTTAAAGAATTTTAGTTGTCCTTATTGTGTTTATAGCCAATAGAATTCATTTTCTGCAATTTTATGATGGACTAGTACATATCGTATAAAATTAAAGTAAAACATGCTAAAATAAAACATTCCTTCGTATTCCCACCATAACACATAGCATACTTTTAGGCTCACAACTTTCCATGTTTATTATAGACTTAGTTTCGCTACTAAGTATTAATTGCACACACAATAAAAACAAAGAAAAAAAAACAATAAACTATTCTTTGCTATAATCAAAGCCATAAATAAGAAGGCATTTTTCCACTATAAATACCTAACACGAACTGTTGATAGGTTAACTCATACTAATTCTGGCCTCTAGCCTCTTGTAACTACTTGAGATATATATGTAGACCCTATAAGTTGTTCAACGTGCATATGAATACAAGAATGTTTAACCTTTTGCTTTGACACCGATGACACATACACGCATAGCTTTCAACTCAGACATACAAAAGAAATACTTAAAACCAAAGAAGACAGTATCCTTGTGTCTTTAATGCAAATATACATAGTTTGCTAATGTTACAAGGTAAAGCTATGATGGGGTGGATAAAATAGAGAAAATTTTGACAAAAATTTTCGATAGAAATAAAATTCTGACAAAAATTACTATAGAAATAAAATTTTGACAAAATGTTCTATAGAAATAAAATTTTGGCAAAATTTTCTACAGAAATAAAATTTTGATAAAATTTTCTATAGAAATAAAATTGTGACAAAATTTTCTATAGAAATAAAATTGTGACAAAATTTTCTATAGAAATAAAATTTTGAAAAAATTTTCTATAAAAATAAAATTTTACAAAATTTTCTACGGAAATAAAATTTTGACAAAATTTTCCATAGAAATAAAATTTTGACAACATTTTCCATAGAAATAAAATTTTTACAAAATGTACAATTTTTACAAAAAATAGAAATAAAATTTTGAAAAAATCTTCTATAGAAATAAAATTTTGACAAAATTTTCTACAGAAATAAAATTTTCGCAAAATTTTCCATAGAAATAAAATTTTGACAAAATTTTTCCATAGAAATAAAATTTTTACAAAACTTGCGATAGACATAACATTTTCACAAAATTTGCTGTAGTAATAAAAATTTTGATAATATTTTCTATAGAAGTAAATTTTTGACAACATTTTCTATAGCAATAAAATTTTGACACAATTTTCTATAGAAATTAAAGTTTTGACCAAATTTTCTATTGAAATAAAATTTTGACAAAATTTTCTATAGAAATAAAATTTTCACAAAATTTGCTGTAGTAATAAAAATGTTGACAACAATTTCTATAAAAATAAAACTATTGAGAAAAATTTTTGTAGAAATAAAATTTTGACAATATTTTCTATAGAAGTAAAATTTTCTATAGAAATAAAATTTTTACAAAATTTTCTATAGAAATAAAATTTTGATACAATTTTCTATAGAAATAAAATTTTGATACAATTTTCTATAGAAATGAAAGTTTTGACAAAATTTTCTATAGAAATAAAGTTTTGACAAAATTTTCTATAGAAATAAAGTTTTTCAAAATAAGATTTTTTGGAATTGGCGGTATTGGAATTGGAAAATTGCATTTTGTTACATACAATAATAAAAAGCAATTAAATTATTCAATTTATATTAAGATTTATAAAGAAATCTATAATTATATAAATACTCCATATTCGATTTTATTCTATTTTATGTTTTATAGAAATAAATATGTCAAGTAAATTATTGGAAAAAAACGAAAATTTTCCCAACTAAACCATTTTTATAAAATATTTTTTTTTAATATTACACCCTAATAATGTCCCACTGAATTTAAATATTAAGTATGCTTGCCCCAGTCTCTGTGCTTTTATATTCTTTAATTCCATTTTAATCGCTCTTGAAATTGTCAGCAGGTGCTCCGACGTTTTCACTATGACCATGTCTAGGCCAATGATGTGGTAACCAAGTAGTTTACGTTGAATAATAGCAAAAAAAAAAAAAAAATAATAATAAAAGGACTATATTCTCTTCAACACTTAAGGTTTTGTTTGCATGTGAATACGTCATAGTTTTAGATTTTTGTGACAGTTCAAAGAAGGGGGATTGGTAACTATAAAAAAAAGAAAAAATATATATTTATTTATTTTTTGTGTTTATATTGATGTTATAATATATCTCAGATATTTAAAAAATATACGATATTTATTAATAGTAAAAGGAAACGCATATAATACCAGGAATCCATATTGTCCTTTTTTCTCAAATTTTTGTCATTAGTGAAAGAATATCTGGAAATTATACCATAATAACAAATTTAAATAAATCATTCGCCCTAGGGTTCTAATAATTAATATGACTCATACGCAATGCTGTACTAAATATCAATTTAATTGAAAAAACAAAAACTGGGAACAAAATCGCAAAAGCTATGTGTATTTGGAACGCGGTTGCCACAATTGTTAGAATTCTACCAAATATGGTACATTTTTTACAGTTTGGTAGATTGGTAGAATTCTTGATATTTTTGTAGATATTCAGACTCAATTAAGAGGTACTTCACAATTTTCCTATAGGAAAAAATGTTTGACAAAATTTTCTATAGAAATAAAATTTCGACAAAAATTTCTATAGACATAAAATTTTGACAAAATTTTCTATAGAAATAAAATTTTTGCAAAATTTTCTATAAAAATTAAATTTAGACAACTTTTTCTATTGAAATAAAATTTTGACAAAATTTTCTATAGAAATAAAATTTTGACAAAATTTTCTATCGAAAATAAATTTTGAAAAAAATTCCTATAGAAAAAAATTTTGACAAAATTTTCTATAGAAAATAAATTTTGGAAAAATTTTCTATAGAAATAAAATTTTGAAAAAATTTTCTATAGAAATAAATTTTTGACAAAATTTCTCTATAGAAATACAATTCTTACTAAATTTCTCTATAGAAATAAAATTTTATCAAAATTTCCTATAGAAATGAAATTTTGAGAAAATTTTATATAAATATCAAATTTTGACAAAATTTTCTATAGAAATAAAATTTTGACAAAATTTCTCTATAGGGATTAAATTTTAACAAAATTTCCTATAGAAATAAAATTTTGACAAAATTTCCTATAGAAATAAAATTTTGACAAAATTTCCTATAGAAATAAAATTTTGACAAAATTTTCTATAGAAATTAAATCTTAATAAAATTTTCTATGGAAATAAAATTTTGACAAGATTTTCTAAAGAAAATAAATTTTGAAAAAAATTTCTATAGAAATAAAATTTTGACAAAATTTTATATAGAAATAAAATTTTGAAAAAACTTTTTTTGGAAATAAAATTTTGGCAAAATTTTCTATAAAAATAAAATTTAGACAACGTTTTCTATTGAAATGAAATTTTGACAAAATTTTCTATCGAAAATAAATTTTGAAAAAATTTCTATAGAAAAAAAATTTGACAAAATTTTCTATAGAAAATAAATTTTGGAAAAATTTTCTATAGAAATAAAATTTTGAAAAAATTTTCTATAGAAATAAATTTTTGACAAAATTTCTCTATAGAAATAAAATTCTAACTAAATTTCTCTATAGAAATAAAATTTTATCAAAATTTCCTATAGAAATGAAATTTTGAGAAAATTTTATATAAATATCAAATTTTGACAAAATTTTCTATAGAAATAAAATTTTGACAAAATTTCTCTATATGGATTAAATTTGAACAAAATTTCCTATAGAAATAAAATTTTGACAAAATTTCCTATAGAAATAAAATTTTGACAAAATTTTCTATAGAAATTAAATCTTAATAAAATTTTCTATGGAAATAAAATTTTGACAAAATTTTCTAAAGAAAATAAATTTTGAAAAAAATTTCTATAGAAATAAAATTTTGACAAAATTTTATATAGAAATAAAATTTTGACAAAATTTTATATAGAAATAAAATTTTGACAAAATTTTATATAGAAATAAAATTTTGAAAAAACTTTTTTTGGAAATAAAATTTTGGCAAAATTTTCTATAAAAATAAAATTTAGACAACGTTTTCTATTGAAATGAAATTTTGACAAAATTTTCTATAGAAAATAAATTTTGAAAAAATTTTCTATAGAAAAAAAATTCTGACAAAATTTTCTATAGAAAATAAATTTTGAAAACAATTTCTATAGAAATAAAATTTTGACAAAATTTTCCATAGAAATAAAATTTTGACAAAATTTCCCATATAGAAATACAATTTTTACAAAATTTTCTATAGAAATAAAGTTTGACAAAATCTTCCATAGAAATAAAATGTTGACAAAATTTTGTATAGAAATAAAATTTTGCGAAAATTTTCTATAGAAATAAAATTTTAATAAAATTTTCTATAGAAATAAAATTTTGACAAAATTTGATATAGAAATAGATTTTTGATAAAATTTCTCTATAGGGATACAATTTTAACAAATTTTCCTATAGAAATAAAATTTTGACAAAATTTCCTATAGAAATAAAATTTTGCAAAATTTCCTATAGAAATAAAATTTTGACAAAATTTTCTATGGAAATAAAATTTTGACAAAATTTTCTATAGAAATCTTAATAAAATTTTCTATGGAAATTAAATTTTGACAAAATTTTCTTTAGAAAATAAATTTTGAAAAAATTTTCTATAGAAATACAATTTTAACAAAATTTTCTATAGAAATCAAATTTTGACAAAATTTTCTATAGAAATAAAATGTTGACAAAATTTCTCATATAGAAATAAAAGTTTGACAAAATTTTCTACAGAAATAAAATTTGGACAAAATTTTCCATAGAAATAAAATTTTGACAAAATTTCTCATATAGAAATAAAATTTTTACAAAATTTTCTATAGAAATAAAATTTTGAGAAAATTTTATATAGAAATCTAATTTTGAGAAAATTTTCTGTAGAAATAAAATTTTGAGAAAAATTTCTGTAGAAATAAAATGTTGACAAAATTTTCTATAGAAATAAAAATTATAGATTTTTTAAAAATGTTCTATAGTTTTGCAAAATAAGAATTTTTGATAGTATTTTGGTAAAAATTTCTCCAAATGTAGGTAGATAATATTTTGGCTCGAATGGCAACCGTGATTTGGAACCCAATGATTAAATTTTATGGCGGATATACTTATCCAAGATTAATTAGAATTAAAAATTCATTGAAGCAACTACCAATGTAGTATTTTGTCGTTCGATTATTTATGGTAATAAAATTAAATGTAAAATTACAAGAATTGATCTAGTTTTAAATTGAATAATTTTTCAAGTTAAATTGAAATTGATATGAGGTAGTTAATTGCTTTTTTCTTCCCCATTTTTTTTTTTTTTGTCATAATGGATTTTGCATAATCAGGGATAGATAAACTAAAATAAACAATACCGGAAACAATATAGGAATAGCAAATTTATTCGATTTATAAAATCCTATTTAAATTAATCATTCGTACTAGGGTTATAATAATTAATATGACTCATACGCAATGTTGTACATAATATAATTTTCTTACATCTTACATTTTGTTGGTATTTAATAATTTCAATTTGGTCCATCGCAAACCTCAATACCGTGACCTTCAAAATTTTCCCATGATTAAAACAATATTTTGCAATATAACGAAATTAATCTACCTCATATACTCATTTCACCTTATTTACATACTATGTTTGCATAGCAAATATCTTTGCCTTTACCATCTGCGGCAATATTTTTTCTCCTACATTTTTAAGACTTACAAATATCTCATAAAAATTGTGTTTCAAACTAAAAGCAATACATTACTTACTTTTTCTCAGATACTATTTTTCTATGCCACTCAGGAAGTTACAATTTCATTGCAATCACAGGACCAAACAAAAGGATTGATGATCATCAGCAAGTTAGAGTGGGGTAGGTGATGTCTTTCCGATTCGTTGTGGTAGACTTTAAGTAGCAAACAAATCTGTACAATGTTGCTAGCCCCAAATGCTCGTTCAAGCATGATGACCATATAAAAGATTAAGTATACTGTACCCATACTCATTGGACCAATTGAAGAATACAACAACTTTTTTTTATTTGTGTATGTGTACTTAACACATATATACATATGTATGTGGACTTTGTGTACTTCCATTACATTGCTACTCGTCCTTAAAGGATGGTGAGAAGATGGAATTTAAAAGATATTAGGATCTCGAAAAAATTGCATTATATTTTTTTCATATTCTATTGCATACTTTATGGCTGATATATATAAAATACAAGAGAATTTGATTGTTTACCAAACTTTAAATCTTTTTTTTTCATATTTTAAGAAATGCCTTTGAAACAGCCTTAATTGACAAAATAAAAAATATTAATTTTTTTCACAAATAAATACGTTGCATACTTTCTGATATCCTTCAGAATATATGCAACATATTTATTTAAAAAATAATAATATTTTTATTTTATAAATAAAAGTCTTCTGTTTTTTCGAGCTTGAAAATAAAGATCGAAAAACAACAAAAACATAAAATTTTTATTTTATACTTACAACATTATTCAGACGACTTATAAATGTTCTAGAGATCCAAATTTACAAAATTTACAAGCTGTTTTGTTGCATACTTTTGGGAGGATATAAACATTTCTATAGAAAGTTTTGTCAAAATTTTGATTTCTATAGAAATTTTTGTAAAAATTTTATTTATATAGAAAATTTTGTCAAAATTTTATTTCTATAGAAAATTTTGTCAAAATTTTATTTCTATAGAAAATTTTGTCAAAATTTTATTTCTATAGAAAATTTTGTCAAAATTTTATTTCTATATTTAAATGTTATAAAATTTTATTTCTATAGACAATTTGGTCAAAATTTAATTTCTAAAAAAAAATTCCAAATTTTATTTCTATAGAAAATTTTATCAACATTTTTTCTATAGACAATTTTGTAGAAATTGTATTTCAATAGAAAATTTTGTCAAAATTTTATTTCTATAGAAAATTTTGTCAAAATTTTATTTCTATAACAAATTTTGTCAAAATTTTATTTTTATAGACAATTTGATCAAAATTTAATTTCTAAAAAAAAAATTCCAAAATTTATTTCTATAGAAAATTTTATCAAAATTTTATTTCTATAGACAATTTTGTAAAAATTTTATTTCTATAATTTTTTTTCCAAATTTTATTTATATAGAAAGTTTTTTTTTTTAAATTTTATTTATATAGAAAATTTGGTCAAAATTTTATTTCTATAGAAAAATTTATCAAAATTATATTTATATAGAACATTTTGTCAAAATTTTATTTCTATAGAAAATTTTGTCAAAATTTTATTTCTATAGAAAATTTTCTCAACATTTTATTTCTATAGAAAATTTTCTCAAAATTTTATTTCTATAGAAAATTTGGTTAAAATTTTATTTCTATAGAAAATTTGGTCAAAATTTTATTCCTATAGAAAATTTGGTCAAAATTTTATTTCTATAAAAAATTTTGTAATTTTTTTTTATCAAAATTTTATTTCTATAATTTTTTTTTCAAATTTTATTTATATAGAACATTTTGTCAAAATTTTATTTCTATAAAAAAATTTTTCCAAATTTTATTTATATAGAAAATTTTGTCAAAATTTTATTTCTATAAAAAATTTTGTTAAAATTTTATTTTTATAGAAAATTTTGTCAATATTTTATTTCTGTATAAAATTTTGTCAATATTTTATTTCTATAGAAAAGTTTGTCAAAATTTTATTTCTATCAAAAATTTTGCCTAAATTTCATTTCTATCGAAAATTTTGTCAAAATTTCATTTCTATAGAAAATTTTGTCAAAATTTTATTTCTATAGAAAATTTGGTCAAAATTATATTTGTATAGAAAAAATTTTCACAATGTTATTTCTATAGAATATTGTGTCAAAATTTTATTTCTATAAAAAATTTTGTTAATTATTTTTTTCGATAGAAAATTTTGTATAAATTGTATTTCTATAGACAATTTGGTCAAAATTTAATTTAAAAAAATTCCAAATTTTATTTCTATAGAAAATTTTATCAGTATTTTATTTCTATAGACAATTTGGTCAAAATTTAATTTCAAAAAAAAAATCCAGATTTTATTTCTGTAGAAAATTTTATCAATATTTTATTTCTATAGACAATTTGGTAAAAATTTTATTTCTATAAAAATTTTTTTCCAAATTTTATTTATATAGTAAGTTTTTTCCAAATTTTATTTATATAGAAAATTTTGCCAAAATTTTATTTCTATAGAAAATTTTGTCAAAATTTTATTTCTATAGAAAATTTTGTCAAAATTTTATTTCTATAGACAATGTTATCAAAATTTTATTTCTATAGACATTTTTTCCAAAACTTTATTTCTATAACAATTTTTTTTCCAAATTTTATTTATATAGAAAATTTTGTATAAATTTTATTTATATAGAAAATTTTGTCAAAATTTTATTTCTATCGAAAGTTTTTTCAACATTTTATTTCTATAGAGAAATTTGTACAAAATAATTAAAAATAATGTTTACCCTCATGTCTTCACATTCCATGTTTTCCTGTATCCTTCCATTTACCATGTATACCATAAGCATACATTCCAGCTTAAGTAAATATTGCAAGTGACCAAAGTCTGACACGGGCACAAAATAAGTCGCCTCTATCATTCCCATCATTGACCACAACTACCGAGTAACATCATACTCAAATAATGTATCTTCAGCAAACGAAAGAGAATGGTACTAAAGGAAACAAAGAAAAAATACCATATAAGGGATACTTAGTAAAATGCAATCGTTCCGTTCCCATATAACTTTAAGGTTATAATATGCTCTAGATGATAAAAAAAGAAAACTATTCCTACTAAATACGGTGTGGATTACACACAATACTCCCTGGGAGAGCAATAGAATCTTGCGCTCAAGTATTCTTTTGTTTATTTTCATTTTGTCGCTTATCCACTGTGGTACTTCGTCATTCGATCATCGTCAATGGCATTAAATGTAAAATTACAAGAATTACATTAATTTGATTTGTTTGCCTGTTGTTAAATTGAATAATGATTCTGTGTGTGTGTAAGTGAATGTGAGGGTAATTTAATATTTTTTGCCACAAATTATTGTCATAATGGATTTTACAGATTCACGGATAAATAAACTGAAAGAAAATTTAGCAAAATAAATAATCTTATTTATATTAATCATTCGCACTATGGTTTACATTATTAATATGACTCATACGCAATATTGTACTAAAAGAGAATTTAATTGGATAAGGAAAAAAAATACAAAAATAACGGAATAGAAATTTGTGTTTATGACTGGAAGAATCTATGCTTTATCAAAAAATTATCAATGATTAAATAAATCATTCGCACTATGGTTCACCTAATTAATATAACTCATACGTAATGTAGTACTAAATAAGAATTTAATTAAAATGTTATGTAAAATTACGAAATTAAATCTCATAATCGCGAAGCCAATTTCTACAAATCGGGTAATTACATCTATTTTTCAATATTGCTTTGAAAAAGTTCAAATGACAGAAAAATGTATTAACCTATTGCTTAAAGCATAAAGTAATTCCGTTTCATATTTACAGCTTTACACATTTTCTTCAATGTACCTCACATCTAATTACGCCAAATAACATAATGGTTTTGGTAATTAGTTAGCAATTTTCCATTTAAGTCAAATGCAAAAGTGAAATCTTTTAAACAAAAGCCAAATTTTGCAATGTGTCTCAGTTATTCGTCATAACATTCATAGATCAGTCCATAGTTTCGCATAAGTTAAACCTTTTTTTCTATTGTTTTTAGTAAAAGTATATTATTGGCCTATTTCAAAATTAATATATAATATTTATATTAATATAATTTAAAGATAACGTTTTGATGTTTCCCACATAAAATGCAGATACCAAATTATTTCAGTTTTATAAGAAGACAAGGACCCTATGTTTGGATTTAGTTAAGTATCACAAAAAATATATTTTTTATTTATTTAGTAGTTTATTTGTAACCATAATAAATTATGAAAATAAATACACGTAAAATATAAGGAATAAACAACAAAAGTTTTCGACCTGACAAAAAATTAATAATAAATAAAATTTAACAATTCATCAGAGTACAAATAAATAGAAATTTCAAAACATAATATATTGGCATAAAATTTATAAATTTAAAAAAATATTAAAATATTAATTTAAAAAAGTTAATAAAAAAATAAACTAATGAAAAATATTAATGATTTTCGTATTATTATATTTTTGTGAAAATAAAATTATGAAAACTTATTTGACATTGAGCTAAAAATAAAACAAAATCACCACACACAAAAATTTCTTTTCTGATTCAATAACGAAATTAATTGACTGTTTTCTTGTTTTGACCACTTAGTTTTGATTAGAGTCTTGTTTATTTTAATGGGCTGTTTTGGTCAATGCATATAAATGCAAATAAAACAAGTTTATTTCATCTTTTTTCTAGACGTTTCGTCGACTTTTTTCCGACCTTTTCCAGAGATTTTTTTGTTTATTTTTTATTTGATTTAATTAATTGTTTAACGGAAATGGCTGCAATCACAGAAATGATAGTATCAATTAAAAAATTAATTGAAAGTCAATTAAAAATTTAATTAATACTATTAATTTTTGTCAATGATTTTTGTTTCTATTAAACATTTTTTGAATCAATTAATTAATTCAATTAAAAACAATATTTTTAAAACTCAATTAAGTCTTAAATTGGAAAAATTTTTGGGAATTTTTTTCTGTGCAATAACTCTAAGTTCCCTGTGTTTGCTTACAATCCCTAATTAAATTAATCATTCGCTTCCTGGGTCATGTTATTAATATAACTCATACGCAACATTAAATCATATGAAAATTTCATTGATGTCAGTAAATGGATTAAAATTGTATTTTCAGTAAAATGGAATTTCTTAAAAAATAAAATTATTGTTTTTGTTTTTACAATTATTAAAAAAAAACTGTTTTCAATCAACTGAGAAAAATCTTAATCTAAAATAAATAAATTTTTCTAAATAAAAATTAAATAGATATTTGAATTTTTTTTTAATAAAATTTATTAATATAAAAATAACAATATCAATTCTATAAAACTAATTTTTACTACCTCAATCCAAAATAAATACATTTTTCTAAATAAAAATTAAATAGAAATTTGAAAAAAAATTAGTATAAAATTTATTAATATCATAATTATAATATCAATTCTATAAGATTAATTTTTACTACCATATCTTTAGGAAAAACTTCATAGTTATTAAGCCTACTTTATTTGGTTTTGATCAAATCAAAATGAAAAAGCATCGATAATTCTTAATTACAATGAAATATTTTATTTTAATAATATTTATGAACAAATATTAATATTAACTAAGTAAAAATTATTCATATATTATGTCTTTTGGAGAAAACTTTATTTGACATTGGTCAACTAATCATAAAAAATAGCGCTAACTGCAAATTCCTTATGTTTGATTATAATCCCTAAATAAATTAATCATTCGCTTCATGGGCCTTGTTATTAATACAACTCATACGCAACATTGAACCAAATGGAAACTTCATTCGTAGGTGATTTGGTTTTTTTGTTACTTATTTGTAAAACTTCCCCCTAAATGCCCCTAAATGTCTCTCGCAGACAGTCATAGAAATATTTTCAAAAGTTTAATAAAAATTGGCTACAAATGCTTTTCTGGAAAACATGGCATTTTATTTGTCTCTCAAAAAAAAACATAATAATAATATTTTTTTTTAAACAAAATTTATACATCTACAAATAATAATAGAGTTATTTATTTTATTACGAATTCATGAAAACTGCATTTACTCCACTTTACTTGAAATCTTAGTGAAAATCAAAAATATTGATTCTGGTCCTGCGTAATTTTCAAATTAAACCTTTCAC
Organism: Haematobia irritans; assembly: GCF_050003625.1. NCBI lineage: Eukaryota > Metazoa > Arthropoda > Insecta > Diptera > Muscidae > Haematobia > Haematobia irritans. The sequence goes on from NC_134399.1 coordinate 208,689,955, forward strand.
TACCGAAATAAACCTAATGATAAAAACTTTTATTTTTCTTCTGTTTTTACTTGTACTAACGGCATGTAGAATAAAAATTGTCATTTTGGAAACCTACCTCAATAACTTCCAGAGTTATATGAGCTTGTTTTGAAAACTTAATTCTTAAATTGTGACCAAATGGCCTTACGAAAATAAACGCTATTTGGCATATAATATCTTTAAAAGTATGAACAAAAATATAAAAAAGAACCCGTAAAAGCATCAGCCATAGTTTTTGTATAAATGTCCATTTACTAAAAACATACAGTACAAAAATTGTCTCAAATTTTCGTATTTTTCGTTTATTGTTAAAGAAGTTTATAACAAATTATTTTAGACCTCACCAATATGGACAATAGCTTATTTAGATTAAAGCCTCTACTTCAAAATAACATCGAGAAATAAATCGAAACTAAGTGGGAAAATATAATTTGGTGTCTTTTTCGAATGTCCTTCTCAGTGGACATCGGTAGTGAAAGGGTTAAAAAAATCATTGTTAACTCCACAGGCTTAATTGCAATTCCTAATTAAATTAATCATTCGCTCCCAGGGCTATGTTATTAATAAAACTCATACGCAATATTGAACCAAATGATCATTTCATTAAAAACAATTTTAAATTGTGATTTTATTTTCAAGAGCATGCAATTTTTCTGGGAAATTGTAATTTACATTTACATATTTGCCTATTTAAATTAATCAATCACTCGCTGGGCTATTTTATTAAAATAACTCATATGCAACAAATAATGATTTCATTGAAGTTAGTAAATAGATTAAAATTTTATTTTTAGTGTCAGTAACCTTTTTTTACTTAAAAAAAAAACAGTCTCTCCTAAATTCTGGACAATTCCAATCATAGAAATATTTTAAAATATAAATTATTAGTGGCTACAAATGCTTTTCTGGAAAACAGGGTATTTTATTTTTATCAGAAATAAAAAAAATTTTTTTGAAACATAATTTATAAATTTTAAAAATAATATGGCTTACACTGTTAGAGTTATTTATAGTATTTCGGTAAAAAAACTGCATCTACATTTACCTCACATTACTAAAATCTTCCTGCAATCCAAAAATTTTTAATCTGGTCTTGTGTACTTTTTGAATTAAAAATCAATAATAACTCCAAGATCTTGATTTCAATTCCTAATTAAATTAATAATTCGCTTCCGGGGCTATATTATTAATACAACTTATACGAACCAAACGATAATTTCTTTGAAGTCAGTAAAAAGTTTAAAAATTGTCTTTGTTTTGTCAGTAAAATATCTGGGAAATTCCAATCATAGAAATGTCAAATAAAATATAAGTTTCTACATAGGCTTTTCTGGCAAACATGGAATTTTATTTGTTTCAAAAATACATATTTTTTGATACACAATTTATACTTTTTAAAAATAGAGTTACCCCCATTTTCATGAAGCTTCGTTAGTGCTACGTTAGCTAACAAACTTTTAAGCAATACTATAGACTTCTCTGCTATCTTGGCTATATATTCCATATGCCAGTTAGGAACTTAACAGCTGAAAATGTTTCAGTTAAATTTAACCGGAGAGAACATATTTGCAATTTTTTTTCTGTTAACTGACAGTTAAAGCTTAACGGAGCTACATGAAAATGGCCGTTAGAGTTATTTATATTATTATGTTTCTATGAAAAACTGTATCTGCATTTACCCTACTTTAATTAAAGCCTTAGTGAAAAACAAAAATATTTATTGTGGTTCTGCGTAATTTTTAAATTAAAAAAGCATACATAACTTCATGGACATTATTGCAATTCTTAATTGAATTAATCATTCGCTCCCTAGGCTATATTATTAATACAACTTATACGCAACATTGAACCAAATCTTAATTCCATTGAATTCACTAAAAAAATAATACTTTACTATGTTTTTTATTATTATTAAAAACTTCCCCATAAATAACTGGGGAATTCCAATCATAAAAATATTTTAATATTTTTATGATTTGTACATTTTATATTGTGAAAAAAAAAACAAAACAATATTTATTCCGATCCTGTGTAATTTTTAAATTAACAAATCAGACTTGATTGAAATTCCTAATTAAATTAATCATTCGCTCCCTGGGCTATATCATTAATACAACTCATACGCAACATTGAACCAAACGATAATACATTCATTGAATTCAAAATAAATAAATTAAAATATTTATATCATTTTCAACACAATGGAATTGTTCCATTATTTGTATGGATTTATCCCAAACAATATCTGGGAAATAGTAATGATTAAATTATATTTACGCTATTTCCTATTCTCCATCAAAAGAAACTCAATCAAAGTTCTTAACTTAAAGCCTATATATCATATGTATATATAGTCTTTGATAATTTACTTTCTTTTTTTGCTCTCATATTCATGTGAACTATCCCAAAACGAATGTAAAGGAAAACACACACATATATATATAGCAACCGGAAGGAAACAAGAAAGTATCGACACATTTCCGTCACAGTAAATCCTATATTTGGATTATATCAATTGAGTAGCATCATGCTACTCAACCTTCTTAAAAGGAAATAAAAGCAAATAAAGATTCAGACGAAAACATGATTTTATGGCCTAAGGCCGAAACGAGAAAGTGAGTAAAACTTACAAATAAAGATACACATATGTGTACAAAAGAAAATTCAATCACAAAGAAGACGAAGAAGAAGGTACAATAATGGAAACCCATCATGACAACAATGGAAACCACAATGCAAAGAAGGAAGCATTTGATGGGGGACAAACAAACATTTTACAAAAAGCCTATATTCAGACTTATTTGCATATCCTTTTTTTGTGTGTAGTAGTTAATAAGACATCCTTTTACGTAGAAATACTGGAAGATGATAAAAACAAGGTTAGAAGTTTGAAATAGATTGGAAATGCGTGGATGGGGTATTTTAAGAAAATTAGAAAAATGGATTTGCAGTTACTATTTTCATCTCCATAGTAATTGACATCCGTTTTACGCAAAAAATTGAATTGGGTGTTGTTGATACTGAGAAATATATATGAACAGGCATTGTGGAACAGTGGCACAAATCATTGAAATTACACTTTTTAACATGTGAAAAGACTCATCATTTTTGCTATCCACCCTAATACTTATTAAATTTTCCCAGAATCATTTTGATTTAAGTTCGGTATTACGATCGAACTATAACGCTATGTGGACTCTGTTGTTATTAATACAATTCATACTCACTATTGAACTCCATTTTGGCAATTTCATAGAAGTCAGTAAATAGATTAAAAATTTATTCAGTGATAGCAATCATAAAAATATTGTAAAAAATTAATTCTAAGTGCCTAAACATTTTCTGCAGAACATGGAATTTTATGTAACTCAAAAAAAAAAAATATTGAATTTTAAAAATAGTAATGTTAAATTTATTGATTCATGTTAAATCTTTATAAAAAAATCTATATGGGTATTTACCCCACATTACTCAAGGTCTTACTGACAAAGCAATCAAGTCCTGTATAATTTTAACATTAAAACATAATTGATAACTCCAAAGACTTGCTAGCAATATCTAATTAAATTAATCATACGCACCCCGGGTTTTAATATTAATACAACTCATACGCAACATTAAACCAATTAAAATATTCATTTCATTTTCAAGAGCATGGAATTTTATGTCTATAAAAATTTTATTTCTACAGAAAATGTTGTCAAAATTTTATTTCCGTTGAAATTTTTGCAAAAGTTTATTTCTATAGAAAATTTTGTCAAATTTTTTCTTCAGTAGAGTATAAAAATTTTATTTCTATAGAACATTTTTGTCAAAATTTTATTTTTATAGAAAATGTTGTCAAAATTTCAATAGAAAATTTTGCCACAATTTTATTGCTATAGAAAATTTTCTCATAATTTTATTTTGTATAGAAAATTTTGTCAAAATTTTATTTCTATAGAAAATTTTGCCAAATTTTTATTTCTACTAAAAATTTTGTCAAAATTTTATTTCTATAGAAAATTTTGTCAAAATTTTATTTTTATAGAAAATTTTGTAACACTTTTATTTTTATAGAAAGTTCCGTGAAAATTTTATTTTTATAGAAAATTTTGTGAAAAGTTTATTTTTATAGAAACTTTTACCAAATTTTTTTCCCTATAGATAATTTTGTCAACATTTTATTTCGATAAAAACTTTTGAGAATATTTTATTTCTATAAAAAATTTTGTGAAAATTTTATTTCTATAAAAAATTTTGTACAAATTTTATTGCTATAAAAAAAATGTGTCAAAATTTTTTTGTTTTCTATAGAAAATTTTGTCAAAATTTTATTTCTATTGAAAATTTTGTCAAAATTTTATTTCTATAAAAAATTTTGTGAAAATTTTATTTTTGTAGAAAATTTTGTGAAAATTTTATTTTTATAGAAAGTTTTGTGAAAATTTTATTTTTATAGAAAGCTTCGTGAAAATTTTATTTTTATAGAAAATTTTGTGAATATTTTATTTTTATAGAAAATTTTGTGAAAATTTTATTTTTATAGAAGATGTTGTGAAAATTTTATTTTTATAGAAAATTTTGTGCAATTTTTTAGAAAATGTTATCAAATTTTTTTCCCTATAGATAATTTTGTAAAAATTTTATTTCCAAAAAAAATTTTTTTGAGAATATTTTATTTCTATAGAAAATTTTGGCATAATTTTATTTCAATAGAAAATTTTGTCAAAATTTTTTTCTATAGAAAATTTTGTCAAAATTTTATTTCTACAGAAAATTTTGTCAAAATTTTATTGATATTGAAAATTTTATCAAAATTTTATTTTTGTTGAAAATTTTATTTTTATAGAAAATTTTATTTTTATAGAAAATTTTGTAAAAATTTTATTTTTACAGAAAATTTTGTGAAAATTTTATTTTTACAGAAAATTTTGTGAACTTTTTATTTCTACAGAAAATGTTGTCAAATTTTTATTTCTTCAGAAAATTTTGTCAAATTTTTATTTCTACAGAAAATTTTGTCAAATTTTTATTTCTACAGAAAATTTTGTCAATATTTTATTTCTATTGAAAATTTTGTCAAAAATTTTATTTCTATAGGAAATTTTGTCAAAATTTTATTTTTATAGAAAATTTTGTGAAGATTTTATTTTGAAAGAAAATTTTGTCAAATTGTTTTCCTTATAGATAATTTTGTCAACATTTTATTTCTATAAAAAATTTTGAGAACATTTTATTTCTTAACAAATTTTGTGAAAATTTGGTTTTTAAGAAAATTTTGTGAAAATTTTGTCAATTTTTTTTTCTATAGAAAATTTTGTCAAAATTTTATTTCTATAGAAAATTTTGTGAAAATTTTATTTTTATAGAAAATTTTGTGAAAATTTTATTTTTACAGAAAATTTTGTGAAATTTTTATTTTTGTAGAAAATTTTGTCAAAATTCTATTTCTATAGAAAATTTTGTCAAATTTTTTTTCTATAGAAAATGTTGTCAAAATTTTATTTTTATAGAAAATTTTGTAAAAATTTTATTTGTATAGAAAATTTTGTGAAATATTTATTTGTATAGAAAATTTTGTGAAGATTTTATTTTTAAAGAAAATTTTGTCAAATTTTTTTCCTTATAGATAATTTTGTCAACATTTTATATCTATAAAAAATTTTGAGAATATTTTATTTCCTAAAAAAAATTTTGTGAAAAGTTTATTTTTATAGAAAATTTTGTGAAAATTTTATTTTTATAGAAAATTTTGTAAAATTTTGTTTTTTGCTATAGAAAATTTTGACAAAATTTTATTTCTTTAGAAAATTTTGTTAAATTTAATTTCTATAAAAAATTTTGTCAAAATTTTATTTTTATTGAAAATTTTGTGAAAATTTTATTTCTAAAAAAATTTTGTGAAAAAAAAAATTATAGAAAATTTTGTGAACATTTTATTTTTATAGAAAATTTTGTGAAAATTTTATTTTTACAGAAAATTTTGTGAAAATTTTATTTTTATAGAAAATTTGGTGAAATTTTATTTTTTGTAGAAAATTTTGTCAAAATTCTATTTCTATAGAAACTTTTGTCAAAAATTTTTTTCTATAGAAAATTTTATCAAAATTTTATTTCTACAAAAAATGTTGTCAATATTTTAGTTCTATTGAAAATTTTGTCAAAATTTTATTTTTACAGAAAATTTTGTGAGAATTTTATTTGTATAGAAAATTTTGTGAAGATTTTATTTTTAAAGAAAATTTTGTCAAATATTTTTCCTTATAGATAATTTTGTCAACATTTTATTTCTATAAAAAATTTTGAGAATATTTTATTTCTAAAAAAATTTTGTGAAAAGTTTATTTTTAGTAATTTTATTTTTATTTTTTGTAATTTTATTTTTATAGAAAATTTTGTAATTTTATATTTATAGAAAATTTTGAGAAAATTTTATTTTTATAGAAAATTTTGTCAAAATTTTATTTCCATAAAAATTTTGTGAAAATTTTATTTTTATAGAAAATTTTGTCAATTTGTTTTTTCTATATAAAATTTTGTCAAAACTTATTTTTTATAGAAAATTTTGTCAAAATTTTATTTCTATAGAAAATTTTGTTTTCTTTGTTTTCTTAAAAAATGTATTTTCTATCCCTGATATGTATATTGATTTATTCAGCATTCATTTATAACACTATATTATTGGGTTTTGTATAATTTCTAAAATGGACATTAAAAATTGAAATTAAAAACAAAGTTAATTTTCTTGAAAGAAATTAAACTTTTTAAATTTTGCTTTGAATCATTCCCCATTACATACAAAAAATATTTTTTGTCTTCAATCACGAAATTAATTGATCCAATTAATTTTTTAATTGAATTGTCTTCAATCACATCAATGATAGGAATAAATAAAACATTAATTGATTGAATTAAAAAACTAATTGATACTATTAATTTGTGTGATTTATTTTTGTTTCAATTAAAAAATTTTTGAATCAATTAAAGTTTTAATAGAATATTTTTTAAAACACAAATTAAGATTTTAATTGGAAAAATATTCGTGAAATTTTTTTCTTTGTGGATTATAAAAAAAATATCCCAATAAAGTTATAATATTTTTTAATTATACAGATTCATAGACGATTTTAGCGTCTAAACTTGAACAAGCCACCTTTAATAAAATATAAAAACTGTCACAAAATATTGAAAAAAATCAATTTCTCTTTACCCTATTGCATCTGAGATCACCAGAATTTTCACGTTATGCAACTTTACATAGTCATCACAAACATTAAAACTTTATCAAAAAATTTTACTACTTGGTCCAACCATCATACCTTCTTCACTTCCATGTTATCATTTCGAAAAGTTTGAAACAGCATCCTTATACTTCAGCCCGAAAGGGTTTATCTCTGACAAGAGATTGGCATAGCATAGACTTTTGTTCACTACAAACGAACAATGCAACTTGTAATTTATATTGTTGCAAATACGTAATAACAAACTTTTAGTTTTACATATTTTTGACAGAGTATATTAAGAAACATTGTTGGTTAGTTTAGTCATTTTATTACTTTAGACTTCTGTGAAGTGGAATACCTCAAAAAGTTTGAAAATAATTTTATGTTGCAAACGAGAATAGTTAGTAAAAATTGAAAGTTATAAAATTCATAGCAAATGGAATTTAAAAACTGCATAAAATTTAAAATATGGAAGTTAAAAATTGTATCTACTATACAATTTTTAAGAACAAGAACAAGCAAAATCATATTTTATGTTCTCAATGCCTTATTGACAAAACAAAAATATTTAATAGGGTCCTGCCTAATTTTTAAATTATAAAAATCAATGATATCTCCAACTGCTTTATTTCAATTCCTAATTAAATTAATCATTCGCTCCCTGGGCTATGTTATTAATACAACTCATACGCAACAGTGAACCAAACCATAATTTCATTGCAGCTAAAGTAAACAAAACTATTTAATATAGCCCTGCGTAATTTTGAAATTATAAAAATCATTTATAGCTTCAAAGGCTTTGCATGGAGACAGACGTTTTTCTTTTTTTTTTGTTTAATAAAACATTGTCTAATTTTCTTTTTTTGCTATTAAGGCAATATTTGAAGTTTTGTGAATTACAACATTTTGTAAATAAACTTTTTTATGCAATATAAAGAAATCTAGTACTTAACTCCTAAGGCAAAAACATTTGGAAGTTGTTCTAAAGACACAACTTTAAAAGTACTTCTAAAAATTTCCTCCAATGGATGTTGTTTATTTTAACTACACAGGAAGTTCTTTTAATTAAAATTTTTTAGAACCATCTTCTTCAAATCTTTAATGGGTAATTTTAACTTGTTTTGTTTCAAATAGGATAGAAGTAGAGTAAGATTTACTAAAATGATAGAAATTATTTAAATTTCGAATTTTGACGAATTTCGAATTTTTTGAAAATATTTGAAAACAAACGTTTCCGACAAGCATTAGATGGCATAAAAATTATAAAAATTAATTATTTGCCAAATATCACAAACATTTTTTAATCACATTCAAAACACTGAATCTGGATCACACATTAAAAAGTGATGCAGATTTATTGCAACGGCTACTGATGGAATGGTGATAATTCATGGTAAATTTATCGCTTCTGCGCCAATTTTGCACCACTTCCGGATCCAAAAAGAACATTTTCACAATTTTTTTTGGCGAGGCTTTTTTTGCTGGGTCCCTAATTAAATTAATCATTCGCACCCTGGACTATGGTATTAATACAACTCATACGCAACATGGAACCAAATGATGAATTCATTGAAATCAACGAAAATAAATTAAAATATTAATTTTATGGAATGGTTTCGAGTGGGGGGAGATAGTAATTTAGATTTACACTATTTTCCTACCCTATATGAAAGAAAGTCAATCAACTGTATGTAGACTTATTTAGCATTTGCTCATAACCTTTCAGTAGCCCATTTTGGATACTCTCTGAAAACTTTCTAAAATATAGTCGTTTTATTTCTGTTGCCTCTGGTCTACTGCTTAAAATTAGACACAAAAATGTTCAACAATTTTAATTTCCGCCACATTTTGCTTTTGTGTATTGACAATAAAATCATTGATTTCAATCTTATTATCAAACAATTTTGATCGGTTTTTTTTCATAGTCGCTATTTGCATGTCAAACATAAGCATTTAATTAAAATGTAGAATCTTTTCATTTGCAATATCTATTCAATTTATGTATGTCATGGGAAATGAAAGAAAAATACCAATACAATATACACTTTGAAAAAATGAGAAAAAAGAAAATAGAAAATAGAAAAAATTAAAAATAAAAAGAGTATTAAATGCAGAAGGAAAAAAAATATCATAATTATTTTCCAATCAATTAAATTAAAATGAATTCGAAAACAAAAAAAATCAACATAAATTTGTTTTGGTTCAATCAATTTTTTAATCTAAACAAAAATTTAATTTTTAACTGAATTTTGAATATTTGGAAAATTTAATTTAATCAATTTTTGATGCCCAAAATCGATTAGACCAAGTTTAGCGAAAAAAACCGAAATGTCGTATGTGGATAAGGGTGATACGGTCAAAATGTGGTCAATATAAACTTGGCGTATTTCTTTCAATTTTGCATTTAAAAAACCTGAACACCCCTCATTTTGAAGGTGTGTGTGTGTGTAGAATGTTGCTCCTGTTTTGATTTTGGAATTCTCTCTTCAGTTGTCAAAATGCCGACCAAGCAAGAAGGGCAGCGTATCAAAGTTTTGCTCGCGTATCGCGAAAATCCGAGCTACTCGCACGCAAAGCTGGCAAAATCGCTAAAAGTTGCCAAATCAACCGTTACAAATGTAATTAAAGTGTTCGTCGACAGCCAGGAAGTCTAGATCGGGGGGAAATCGAAAACCGGAAGCCGCTGAGACGACAAAGAGAGTTGCCGGTAGTTTCAAGCGAAACCCTAACCTCTCTCTCCGAGATGCCGCAAATAAGCTGGGTGTATCGTCTACAACCGTGCATCGAGCCAAAAAACGAGCAGGACTATCGACTTACAAGAAGGTAGTGACTCCAAATCGCGATGATAAACAAAATACGACGGCCAAAGCGCGATCCCGGGGGCTGTACACGACGATGCTGACGAAGTTTGACTGCGTGGTAATGGACGACGAAACCTACGTCAAAGCCGACTACAAGCAGGTTCCGGGACAGGAGTTTTATACGGCAAAAGGAAGGGGAAAGGTAGCAGATATTTTCAAGCACATAAAACTGTCAAAGTTCGCAAAGAAATATCTGGTTTGGCAAGGCATCTGTACCTGTGGCTTGAAAAGCAGCATTTTCATAGATTCCGGGACTCTCAACCAAGAAATTTACGTGAAAGAGTGTTTGAATAAACGTCTTCTGCCTTTCCTGAAGAAACACGGTTGTTCCGTACTGTTTTGGCCGGATTTGGCATCTTGCCATTACGGTAAAAAGGCCATGGAGTGGTACGCCGCCAACAACGTGCAGGTGGTTCCCAAGGACAAGAACCCCCCCAACACGCCAGAGCTCCGCCCAATTGAGAAATACTGACCGTATCACCCTTTAGAAAGGCCACAATAACGTAATAGTTTTTATACTGGAAATTCATCCAAAAGTTCAAAAATCTTACATCAAATGTCGACTGAGCAATAATCGGAAAATTCAAATTTTATCAAAATTACAAAAAAAATCGAAAAATGTACCATGAAGTATGTCGAATTTTTTAAAACCGGAAAGTTATCCTTTTCAAATTTTCAAAAAAAAATATTTAGGAATTAAGAATATTGAATTTTTCTAACTTTTGGAAAAAAATGCCAAAGCTCACTTTTTGTGTCACATTACCATCCTTATTTATTACAATACATGGTCTTTAAAGGCATCACAATTAAAAAAAGAACTGTGACTTCATAGTGTAAACCATCCAAAAAGAACTATGCAAAGAACAATCGATTTTATTTTTGGCGATTTATTCAAATTTTATTTATAAGAGATTCAAATCAATGTCTCTGCGTAACCAACTTTTTTTTGTAAGTGTAAGTGTATATTACTCATGCAAAATTTCTGATTAAATGAATGGTGTGAAATTGATTGAGATTCCATTGGCATCCATTGGATGATTAACATCAGTTCGAGAGTAATTAACCATCTGCCACAATTGATTAGAACGAGCATATAACATAGCGAAAATTTTAACAGTATTTCCAAATTTGCTCAAGGTTATTTTCTATTAAAAATAAAATAGTGCAAAGGTTTAGTGAACTTTTTAATGATTTGTTTTTTTTTTTTTTTTTGTGAACCATGTAGTAATATATTGAACTTTTATCTAACAACATTGTCTGCAATACACCTACTTTTCACACTTTCTCCGCAAGATTTATGACATTTCAATACCACCCCAAATAGTTTGAAAGTATATTTAATTGTTGACTTTAGGATCGTTAGCAAAGTTTTTGCTTTGCTCAATATGTGTTTAGCGCGACGTTATTTAAACTTTATAACACCTCCTCATATTTTTCATTTCGAATGTTTATTAAATCGATTAATGTGGCTACTTTATTCAGTCCATTGACCTAAAATTCTTTATTGTTTAAAAAGATTTTTGATAATTGCCAGATTCATTTTGTTTCTCCCGGAGGACTTGATAAATTATGATTATAGGTCAATAGTCTAATCGAAATAGTTTAGAAAATTTCTTGGGCAAGGTTATAGAGCGATGAACAAAGAAGAATTATAGAGAATTTATAAACAGAAATTATATATTAAATTATATATTAATATATTATATATTATATATTAAATTATATATTAAATTAAAATTATGATTATTATGGTTATAATTATAATATGTAATAGTAATTATAAATTTATATAATCTATATATATAAAATTCAATCTATGTTTGTTTATTTGTTTGTTTGTTTGTATGTTCCGAGTTGGCTCCGAAACGGCTGAACCGATTTACTTGAAACTTTCAGTGATCGTAGGGGGCGTTCATGTGGTGAAAATAGGGTACCTCATTTTTTGACACCTGGTCGCGGAGGGGACCTCCCCTTTGTCGGACTTTTTGAAAATTGGACCAAAGTTGACCGATTTGCTTGAAATTTTCATTGAAGGTTGGGGTTGGCATCTAGACAAAGATCCGCTACTTTATATTTCGATATTTGGTGGCGGAGGGGGACCTCCCCTTTGTTCGACTTTTTTTAAAGTACAGTGAAAAAACTAAAATTCTCTAAATTATCTGAGATTTACAGAGAACATGCGGTGAAGTTATGGAATTAACATGGGGTACCTGATGATTTCGTAGGTGGACGGGGAGGGGGACCTCACCCTAGCCCTACTTTTTGAAACTTGGAACAAAATTATGCGATTTGCGTGAAATTTTCATTGAATGTTGGGGTTGGCATATAGACACAAATCCGCTACATTATTTTTCGATATATGGTCGGGGAGGGGGACCACCCCTTTGTCCGACTTTTTTGTAAAGTACAGTGAAAACAAAACTAAACTCCCCGACTGAAATTTTACAGTAAAAATGGGTGAGGTTATGAAATTTATATCAGTGTCCTGATTTTTTAATAAAAAAAGGGCATAGGGATACATCCGCTTCTCTTAAGTACATACAGAGAAACAATTAAACTTTACCGAGTTACTTGAAATTTACAGAGGACTGGGAAGAAGTTACGATATTAATAGTTGATACCAGATTTTGTGATATTTGGACGGAAGAGAGGCCGCCCCTTTAGGCTTATAATTTGCTTGACATTTTCTGGGACGTTTACAAAAACGCTACATCACTTTTCAATATTTGGTCGGGGACGAGGTCCTCCTCCTGCAAAAAAACAAAAATTGTTAGTTTTCTTGAAATTTACAAAGGCAGTGGGGGAAGGTTATGAACGAAGAGCCGACCTTCCTTGCCCCACCATTGAAGGAAAGTTTCAAGAATTTTCAGGGAAGGTTAGGGATGCTATTCACTACGGTGTTTGTCGATATTGTATCGGGGAAAGTGACGATTGAGTAGTTGTGAAATTAATACAGGGTACGTGATAGTCCGATATCAGGTCTTAGTGGAGCGAAGGTGGGGAGAGGGTTCCCTTTTGTCCGTTTTTTTTCTTAAATTGAAAGTAGAGGGTTGTCCGTAAATGGGAACTCGGTACTTCTTTTTAGTAAATAACATAATTTTACATGAAATTGGCAGCCAACGTAGAGGGTGCATCATTTTCCAACATTTTAGCAAATGTTAATGTGGTAAAATTTTTTACTACATTTGCTTTTTCCGATTTATTGGATGGTAAACAGTAATTATTTGTATGTTATTATAATATAGTGCTTAATTTTCAGATATGTGTTTTTTCAAGGAAATATAACTTTCCTTGAAAAAACACATTCACAAGAAATATAGAAGATTGTCCAGCTACTTGAATACAGAACATTATTTAAAAAATTTGGAGGAAAGGGTACACCCTCTCCCCGACGAACCATTTTACATATGCATATCCACCGTATTTGTACCTATAAACGGAAAAGCAAGTAGTTCGATTTGTTTGAAAGAATTCAAATCTTTTCGAATTTGTTTTCAGCAAGAAGGATAGGTTGACTAAGTTAACGCAAAATGTTCCTACAAATACGCTTCGGCAGGCGCAGCGAAGCGGGCCGGGTTACGCTAGTTATATATAAAATTATGATAATTAATAATAAATATTATTATATTATATATTAACAAATAAAATTAATTATTTGATTCTATCTGTAATTTTATTATTAATTTATAAATATTTATTTTAATTAAAAATAATTTAATTCAATCAAAAAAAAAAATATTTCCATTGACATAAAATAATTTTGTTTTTGAAAAGATTTTTGATCATTTCCAGATTCATTTGTTTCCTCGGTGATAATTTATGATTATAGGTCAACCGTCTAATAGAAATCGTTTAGAAAATTTCTTGGCCAATGTTATAGGGCGATGAATTGAATTTATAGAGAATTTATACAAAGAAATTTTCTTAAAAATATTTGAAATTAAAATTATTATAATTATAATTCTAATATTTATAATTATGAAAATAATTATAAATTTACATGATTATATATAAAAGCATATTATATATTATAATTTTATTATATTATTATAATAACTATATAATTATATTATATATTAACAATTAAAATTAATAATTCTATTTTTAATTTTCCTTTTGATTTATAATAATTTATTTTAATTTATAATAGTTTAATTTTAAAATAATTGACTTAAATTTTAATTATAAATTTATATAAAAATATATAAAATTATAATATACATTATAATTATATTATATTATAATAATTATAATTATAATAATTATAATTATATAATTTATATATTATAATAATTATAATTACGTTATATATTAACACTTATAATTTAATTACTTTTATTTTATTTTTATTTTTAGTTTTAGTTTTAATTTTACTTTAATTTTAATTATAAATTTATATAAAAATATATAAAATAATAATACACATTATAATTTTATTATATTACTATAATAATTATGTTATATATTAACAATTATAATTTAATTACTTTTATTTTATTTGTAGTTTTAGTTTTATTTTAATTTAATTTTAATTATAAATTTGTATAATTATATATAAAATTTATATAGAATTTATACACATTATAAATTTATATAAAAATATATAAAATTATAATATACATTATAATTATATTATATTATAATAATTATATTATAATAATTATAATTATATAATTTATATATTATAATAATTATAATTACGTTATATATTAACACTTATAATTTAATTACTTTTATTTTATTTTTAGTTTTAGTTTTAATTTTACTTTAATTTTAATTATAAATTTATATAAAAATATATAAAATAATAATACACATTATAATTTTATTATATTACTATAATAATTATGTTATATATTAACAATTATAATTTAATTACTTTTATTTTATTTGTAGTTTTAGTTTTAGTTTTATTTTACTTTAATTTTAATTATAAACTTATATAAAAATATATAAAATTATAATATACATTATAATTATATTATATTACTATAATAATTATAATTATGTTATATATTAACAATTATAATTTAAATACTTTTATTTTTTTTTTTGTAGTTTTAGTTTTACTTAAATTTTAATTATAAATTTGTATAAATATATAAAATTTATATAGAATTTATACACAAAAAATAATTTTAATTATATAACTATAATTATATAATTATAATTTTCTATATATTTTATATATAATTATACAACAAATAAATTATTATAAATCGAAATAATAATAAAATAAAAACAAAAAAAACAATATCTTCATAAAAAATACAACAAAAGAAAATACAACTTCATAATTAAAGTAAATTATTTGTATTAAAATAAATTTTTATAAATCAAAATTAAAAATAAAATAAACTAATTATAATTATAATAATAATTATTATTCCAAAATTATATGGTATTATTATATATAAAATTATAATATACATTATAATTATATTATATATAGTAACAATTAAAATTAATTATTTTACTTTAGTTTATTTAATTTTCATACCATCCACCATAGGATGGGGGTATATTAACTTTGTCATTCCGTTTGTAACACATCGAAATATTGCTCTAAGACCCCATAAAGTATATATATTCTGCGTCGTGGTGAAATTCTGAGTCGATCTGAGCATGTCCGTCCGTCCGTCCGTCTGTTGAAATCACGCTAACTTCCGAACGAAACAAGCTATCGACTTCAAACTTGGCACAAGTAGTTGTTATTGATGTAGGTCGGATGGTATTGCAAATGGGCCATATCGGTCCACTTTTACGTATAGCCCCCATATAAACGGACCCCCAAATTTGCCTTGCGATTGCTCTAAGAGAAGCAAATTTTATCCGATCCGGCTGAAATTTGGTACATGGTGTTAGTATATGGTCTCTAACAACCATGCAGAAATTGGTCCATATCTGTCCATAATTACATATAGCCCCCATATAAACCGATCGCCCGATTTGGCTTGCGGAGCCTCTAAGAGAACCAAATTTCATCCGATCGGGCTGAAATATGGTACATGATGTTAGTATATGGTCTCTAACAACCATGCAAAAAGTGGTTCACATCGGTACATAATTATATATAGCCCCCATATAAAGCGATCCCCCGACTTGGCTTGCGGAGCCTCTAAAAGAAGCAAATTTCATCCGATCCGGCTGAAATTTGGTACATGGTGTTGGTATATGTTCTCCAATGACCGTGCAAAAATTGGTCCACATCGGCCCATAATTATATATAGCCCCCATATAAACCAATCCCCAGATTTGACCTCCGGAGCCTCTTAGAGAAGCAAGAGTCATCCGTTCCGATTGAAATTTGGTACGTGGTGTTAGTATATGGTCTCTAACAACCATGCAAAAATTGGTCCATATCGGTCCATAATTATATATAGCCCCCATATAACATAAATCGATCCCCAGATTTGTCCTCCGGAGCCTCTTGGAGGACCAAATTCATCCGATCCGGTTGAAATTTGGAACATGGTGTTAGAATGTGGTCTATAACAAAAGAATTGGTCCATATCGGTCCATAATTATATATAGCCCCCATATAACATAAATCGATCCCCAGATTTGTCCTCCGGAGCCTCTTGGAGGAGCAAAATTCATCCGATCCGGTTGAAATTTGCAACGTGGTGTTAGTATAAGGCCGCTAATAACCATGCCAAAATTGGTCCGTATCGGTCTATAGTTATATATAGCCGATCACCAATCACACAAAATATATAAATTTATATAATCATATATAAAAGTATAATGTACATTAAAATTTTATTATATTATTATAATTATTATTATAATTACAATTAATTATTGTATTTTTATTTTAAATCTTTCATTTGATTTATGATAATTTATTTTAATTTTTACTAATTTAATTTAACAAAAAAAAAAATGTATTTAAATTTTAATTATAAATTTATATAGTTATATATAAAATTTATGGAGAATTCGTACACAGAAATATTCGTAAGAATATTTTAATTTAAAATTATGATTATTATTATAATTATAATTCTAATACTTATAATTATTAATATAAATTTATTAAATTATATATATATATAAAAGTATAATATACATTATAATTATATTATTATAATTATTATATATAAATATAATTATAATTATATTATATAATAACAATTAAAATTAATAATTTTATTTAATTGTTATTTTTAATTTTACCATTGATTTTAATTTATGATAATTTAATTTAATAAAAATAATTTACTTTATTTATAAATTTTTTATAACTACCCAGCAAATAAATTTGGAAGTTCTTCCAAAGACACAACTTTAAAATCACTCCCAATGATGTTCTTTATTTTAACTTTTTTTTGACGATGCTTTCTTTGCTGCCCAGCAAAAAAGCATCGCCAAAAAACTAATGAAAATGTTCTTCTTGGATGCGGAAGTGGTGCAAAATTGACGCAGAAGCGATGAATTTAACATGGGCTTGTCATGGGACGGAAGTCCTCCATTTCTATAGCCGTTGCACTGAATTTGCATCACTTCTTTAGGTGTGATCCGAATTCAACGTTTTGGATGCAAATTAAAAAATTCTGTGATATTTTATCAAATAAATAATTTATATAGTTTTTTATAATTTTTAATGGATTCTAACGTTTGTCGGAAACGTTTGACCTCAAATATTTTCAAAAATGCACAATTGTTTCAAATTGGATTTAGCATTAAAAGTATGAAAAAACAAGTTATAAAAAATTGAATTAAAAGAACTTCCTGGGTAGTTAAAATAAAGAACATCATCGGGAGTACATCTTCTGGAAGTGCTTTTAAAGTTGTGCTTTTGGAAGACTCTTCCAAATTTTTTTGCTGGATGGGTATATATACAATTTATAAAGAATTTATACACAGAATTTTTCGTAAGAATATTTACAATTAAAATTATGATTATTACAATAATTATTTATAAAAATTTTTGTATATATATATATATATATATATATATATATATATATATATATATATATATATATATATATATATATATATATATATATATTATTATTTAAATTATAATTATATTACATTATTATAATATATAATTATATATTGCAATTACAATTAAATTAAAATTAAAATCATCAAACGGCAGGTGGAAAATAAGTTATTTTATTGAAGTTTAAATATGAGAATGAAAAAATATGTATTGAATATTTGACATATATTAACAATTAAAATTCATTATTTAATTTTTACTTTTGACTTATAACATTTCATTTTAATGCAATTTAATAAAAATAATTTACGTTAATTTTAATTAAAAGGATAGTATACATTAAAAAAAAATTTAATTAATTAATTATTTTATTTTTATTTCTATTTTTATTTTTACTTTTGATTTATAATATTTTTTTTTGTTAATTTATAAAAATAATTTACTCTAATTTTAATTATAAAGTTTTATAATTATATATAAAATTTATAGAGACTTTATATGCAGACATTTGCGTAAGAATATTTAAAATTAAAATTATGATAATTATAATTATAATAATTATATATAATTCTAACATATAATAATATGTAATAATTATAAATATCCTACATATTAACAATTGAACTTATTTATTTTATTTTACTTTTATTTGCAATTTTACTTTTGATTTATAATAATTTATTTTAATTTATATTAATAAAAATAATTTACTTTAATTTTAATTATAAATTTATAAAGTTATAATATCCATTATAAGTAGTATTAATTAAGTTATAATATATAATTATATTAAAAAGTAAAATTAAATCTAATTTTTAAATTCAAATTTAAATGTAAATAATGCACAAAAGTTCCTTAAATTAAAAGATATTTCTGACTGTTTTTACTATTCCTACTACTACTGCTACCATTTTCTATCTACTATCTTCGATCAAAATATGATATTCCTTACACTTCAAGGGTTAATTTTAGTATTTATGTTGCCAAACATAATGATTAATGCGAGTGAAAGTATTTCGGTTCATTGTTTATGGTGCTGTCGAACAGATGTCTTACTAACATTGGCACTTGGCTGGCTGACGGCCAATCTAATGTGGTTTCCCATTAAAAAAAATATAGCGATCTAAATACAATAGAAGCCAAGAAAAATAATCGAAAGAAAATTAAAATAACCAAAAAAAAAAATAAACTCAAATGATTTCATCGAAATGTTGCTACACGAACTTTGAGTTTTATACTCAAACATAATTAATTTAATAGGCAATAGAATAAATAATTTAGAAAATCGAACAATAAAAGAGCAGCAGAACACAACTGCTAGGGAAATTTTCAAAAAACAAAAAAAAAACACACTCACACGCATTTATATTCTGGGGTTTTTGTTATCAGTCTCAGAGAAAATATTCACTTTAACACACTTCCTTTTTTTCTCGAATATTCTTATTTTACTTACAGTTATGTGCTGAACTTATAAATCTCTAAATTTCTAAGAAAAGAACAATTCCTATAACAAGAGTGAAACAAAATTTAAAGTTTGTTTAAAAAAAAGATAACTAAAGCTTAAAATCGATCGATCGCGAAAACAAATCTAAATAAAATTTAATCCAACACCAAACCACCAAAATATGTTATAACGGCTATGATTGCAACGCTTTTCATAGTATTTGCATTTATACGGGCGTTTCCCTGGCGAAGAAGGCGTGCTGGAGATTATCCAGCTATTGAAGCAGGACCAGCCACTGCGGCTGGTGGTCGAGTAGAGAAACAGCAGCGTCCACAGCGAAGAAGTATCTTGAACCCACCTTCACCCAATGGCCATCACAGGCATCATCAGGATTTAGTGCCAACTACCCCCTCACATCAAGATTATGAACAATCAGGCCAGAGTGCCATACCCCCATCGGCTACAACCACAACGTCATCGATACTAAGTCACAGTACAACGGACTCACCATCACACAAATATTCCTCAGGTCGTAGAAAATCTTCGAAATTTCATGAAGTAACCTTTAGTGGAAGTGTTGGTGGTGGTGAGAGTGATTCGGAGCGTACACCCACCACTTCCCGAGGAGCTCGGCTAGTTAGGCAGCCTCGTTCCTTAAGCCCGTCCAGGGGACATTCGCCCGATAGCAATAGTTCATTGACCTATTATCGCACAGCCACCCAATCATCACGCTCTCATCCGAGTAGGGCATCATCTGATTACGAAACGGCAGCCAGCGATTTTTATACACCCGCCCGTTCCAAGTCTTCCGGAGAAAGTGAAATAAACGGTTCCTCAGCACAAAGTCGTGATCGTGACATTGATGAGCATAGAAGAGGGCCACGCGGTCGTGTTGATGGTGGCGGTATTCATCGTAGTTCAAGTAACGGTTATTTAACTCATTCAGATACTTTGGTGGCCTCCGATGATGATGAACGTTTGACTACACCGCGCGAATCGAACGATCCCCATTTCGAAGCCGACAACGAAGCCGAAGCAGACGATTCATACGATCGTGATACCGAAGAATTCTATAGTAATATACAAGACGCTGCGGGTACATCGTCTAGTCGTAGTAAACGTTCTTCTTTATTTTCGCGTTCCGATTCGTCGGCGACAACAACTTCCTCAAGTGGTTGTACATTTACCGGTGCTAAACGTCGTTCGACCGCTTCCATAATTTCCACGTCTATGTGTTCAGACATTATACCCATAGATCGTAGACGTAGTTCCACCGCCACGGAATATAGTGTACGTTCCGCGTCAAGCCAACAGCGTAGATCGAGTGGCCGCATCAGACGTCATATATCCAGAATGACGATTGCCGGGGCAAGACGTCGCACCACCGGCAGGTATTGAAATTGTTTTTAATCTCTTTAAATAATTTTTTTTTTAATTATTTGTTATATACCTAAAAAAGAATATTTTAAAAGTATTTTGTAGGCTACTCAACTAATTCATTCATTACAGAAAAAAATTTAAATGTTTTCATTACAATTCAACAGTATAATTGTATTTTATTTAAAATAACTCACTCTCTTAATATTAATGATCTGCCTACGACTCTCAAATGGTTTTCCCCATAGTGGCATAACAAAGCATAACCAAATAACAGAATGATGGTACATACATAAAAACCTCTGCTACTCAATAGAGAGTGTGAGAGAGTTACATCAAAACCTCTGCTACTAATATAGAGTGTGAGAGAAGCAATGCAATGTGAGAGAGATACATCAAAACCTCTGCTACTAATAGAGAGTGTGAGAGAGAAGCAATGCGATGATATATGTTATAATAGTTGCAATGCTGTAGTAATGGCAGAGTGCGAGCGATAGAGAGAACTACAGTTGAACTATATCCTTGTCCTTAACATAAATCAATCTCTTAACAGCAATGCTGCACCAATGGCTCTCAAATTGTTTTTCCCATAGCAGCATAACCAAATAACAGAATTATATTACATACCTCAAAACCTCTGCTAGTCAATAGAGAGTGTGAGAGGGAAGCAATGCGATGATCTATGTTATAATAGCCTATGCTATTTCAATGCTGTATAATGGCAGAGTGACAGCGATAGAGAGCAAGGTGTGTTGTTTGTTTACATCAGCTTTTTCAGTTGTAGAGTTGACTTTATTTACTTAAGATGGATTCATGTTACATGTTCCCAGTCGAAAAATAACATTTTGTTCTTGAAACATATTTGAAGTGAACATATTCATTCTTTGAAAAAGATTTTCATCTATTGAATTCTAAAATAAAGTTATTCGGAATTCAAGCGAGATAGTGTGATTGCTTTATATTTGGCTTGAATACCACAAGTAGCCACCGTTCAGTGTTGCCAGAAGTAGGGAAAATTCGTCTTATAGGGACGTAGGGGCACAATGTAGGGACTCTTTCACTCAACACAATTTTTAATAATTTTTTACATTTTGGCGGCTATACAGGAGGAAATTAGGAGCCGGCAAGGCTTCATCTTTAACAACCCTGCAAAAAAAGCGTCACCAAAAATGTAATGAAAATGTTCTTTTTGGATCCGGAAGTGGTGCAAAATTGACGCAGAAGCGATGAATTTAATATGGACTTGTCATAGGACGGAAGTCCTCCATTTCAACAGCCGTTGGACTGAATCTGCATTACTTCTTTAGGTGTGATCCGAATTCAATGTTTTGGATGTAAATTAAAAAATTCTGTGATATTTTGTCACATAAATAATTTTTATAATTTTTTATAATTTTTAATGAATTCTAACGCTTGTTGGAAACGTTTGACCTCACATATTTTCAAAAATTCACAATTTTTTCAGATTGGATTTAGCATTTTTTTCGACAAAATTTAAATAAATTCCTACTCTATTTTTAACCTATTTGAAACAAAAAAAGTTAAAATTACCCATTAAAAGTATGAAAAAACCATGTTATAAAAAATTGAATTAAAAGAACTTCCTGGGTAGTTAAAATAAAGAACATCATTCGGAGTGCATCTCCTGAAAGTTCTTTTAAAGTTGTGCCTTTGGAAGAACTTCCAAATTTTTTTTTGCTGGGAATGTGTGGTAACCACGATTACAACTTGTGCCAAAAAAAAAAAAACAAATCTACAAATAATTTGAAGAAAATCTTGCCACAAATCTACCGAACAAATATTTCTACAGAAAATTTTGTCCAAATTTTATTTCTGTAGAAAATTTTCGTCAATACTTTATTCCTTTTGAAATTTTCGTCAAAATTTTATTTATTGTTGTTGTTTTTATTGCAGCTTATTTCCATAGAAAATTTTGTCAAAATTTAATTTCTATAGAAAATTTTGCCAAAATTTTGTTTATAAAGGAAATTATATCAAAATTTTATTTCTATACAAAATTTTGCCAAAATGTTATTTCTATAGAAAAAATTTTATTTCTAAAGAAATTTTTTGCAATATATTATTTCTATATTGCCAAAATTTTATTTCTTGAGAAAATGTTGTCAAAATTTGATTTCAATAAAAAATGTTGAAATCTAGACGAATAATAAAAGAGAAATAATAAAATAAGTTTTTTTCGGGCTTGAGAAAAAACAGAAAAACTTTTGTTTGAAAATAAAGATGGAAAAAAACAACAAAAACATAAAATTTGTCAAAATTTTATTTCTATAGAAAATTTTGTCAAAATTTTATTTCAACAGAAAATTTTATCCAAATTTTATTTCTATAGAAAATTTTGTCAAAATTTTATTTCAATAGAAAATTTTCTCAACATTTTATTTCTATAGAAAATTTTGTCAAAATTTATTTTTATAAAAAATGTTGTCAAAATTTTTTTTCTATACAATTTAACTAAAATTTTTTTGTCAACATTTGATTTGAATAGAAAAATTTCCAAACAGTTTATTTCTATTAAACGTTTTGTCTAAATTGTATTTCTAGAAAAATTTTTGTCAAAATTTTGTCTATAAAAAATGTTGTCAAAATTTTATTTCTATAGAAAATTATATCTATAGAAAATGTTATCAAAATTTTATTCTTATAAAAATTTTTATCCAAATTGTATTTCTATAGATAATTTTGCCAGCATTTTATTTCAACAGAAATTTTGTCAAAATTTTATTTTTATAAAAAATGTTGTCAAAATTTTACTTCTATAGAAACTTTTGCCAAAATTGTATGTCTATAGAAAATTTTTGCAAAATTCTATTGAACTCAAATTTTTTTTTCAAAATTTGAGTTCAATAGAAAATTTTCTCTACATTTTATTTCTACAGAACAACAATCTATCTACCTATAGAAAATGTTGTCAAAATTTTATTTCTGTAGAAAATTTTGCCAAAATTGTATGTCTATAGAAAATTTTGCAAATTTTTTTTTTTCTAGAGAAAATTTTGTCAACATTTTATATCTATAGAAAATGTTGTCAAAATTTTATTCTTATAAAAATTTTTGTCCAAATTTTATTTCTATAGATAATTTTGCCAGCATCTTATTTCTATAGAAATTTTGTCAAAATTTTATTTTTGTTAAAAATGTTGTCAAAAATTTATTTCTATAGAAAATTTTGTCAAAATTTTATTTTTATACAAAATGTTGTCAACATTTAATTTTTATACAAAATGTTGTCAAAATTTTATTTCTATAGAAAATTTTACCAAAATTTTATGTCTATAGAAAATTTTTGCAAAATTTTATATCTATAGAAAATTTTTTCAAAATTTGAGTTCAATAGAAATTTTTCTCTACATTTTATTTCTACAGAACAACAATCTATCTATCTATAGAAAATGTCGTCAAAATTTAATTTTTGTAAAAAAATTTGTCAACATTTTATTTCTATAGAAAAATTTTTCAAAATTTTGTTTCTAGAGAAAATTTTGTCAAAATTTTATTTCTATAGAAAATTTTGCCAAAATTTTGTTTCTAGAGAATTTTTTTTTCAAAATTTGATTTCAATAGAAAATATTGTCAAAATTTTATTTCTATAGAGAATTTTTTTCAAAATTTTATTTCTATTGACATTTTTTTCAAAATTTGATTTCAATAGAAAATTTTCTCTACATTTTATTTCTACAGAACAACAATCTATCTATCTATAGAAAATGTTGTCAAAATTTTATTTTTATAAAAAATTTTGTAAAATTTTTTTTTCTGTATTTTGCCAAAATTTTGTTTCTAGAGACAATTTTGTCAAAATTTGATTTCAATAGAAAATATTGTCAAAATTTTATTTCTATAGAAAAATTTGTCGAAATTTTATTTTTATAAAATATTTTGTCAAAATTTTATTTCAATAGAAAATTTTGTCAAAATTATTTTTTGTAGAAAATTCTGCCAATTTTTTGTTTCTAGAGAAAATTTTTTCAAAATTTGATTTCAATAGAAAATTTTGTCAAAATTTTATTTCTATTTCTGGATGATTATCGTTGACCTTTTTATTTATCTTTAAGAATTATTTTTCATAGTTTCGGCTATAGGTCGATTAAAAAACATAGATATGATGTTTTTCTTTTATTTTTATTTCCAATAGTTCGGTTGACTTCGTCAAAACCGTGTTCAAGGATTTGTTCTGGTGTACACAGCTTCACACTCTGTTTTACACTGTAAACTATGAAAAATAATTCTTAAAAATTTTATTTCTATAGAAAATTTTCTCAACATTTTATTGTTCATTTTACTATAACTACAGTGATGAAAGGTTTTTCTACTGTATTTAGAACCCTCACCAAAATCTTGAAATACCTTTATCCTTTTTACTTACCATTGCCCCCTCCCTCCCCCCCAGAGAAAAAAAAACATTAACCAACATTTCATTACAATTTATCCTTTTGTATTTGATCATCCATTTCATTCACTATTCTATGAATTCCTTTACGCATTGTCTTCACTTTACGGTCCAACATCTCTCGGCACAACATACAATGTCCAATTTTATGAACCATGTTCCTTTTGCCATTTACCATGTTTCTCCATCAGCAATAAACTCAAAGGTTTAATTTGTCTAAAAGCATTCTCCATTGGTATCTCCTCCGTAGATGACTTCTCACCTTTTAGTGTTGCCTTTGTTATACGGCGCACTGTTTGCATGGCTATCTCTTTGCAGGCCAAACGGATCTCATCACCCGTGAAATTGAATGACAATTTCACCAATGACGTCATTTGTCCCTCAGTCGGACGGACATTGGGTGGTAACAATTTTGCAATCAATGTTGCCCGTTCCGCATCATTGGGCAATTGGACGAGAAGTTTCTTTTCGAAGCGACGCAAAAATGCTTCATCAATTTCCCAGGGTAAATTGGTACTGGCCAAAATGAAAACACCACCACCATGGGATGATTGTTCCATGCCATCCATGAGTTGGAGAAGTTCATTTTTAAAACGCTTCGAGGATTCATGATCACTTGAGCGGTCCCGCTTGGAGGTGAGACCCTCAATTTCATCGAGAAATATAATGGAGGGAGCATGACGTTGAGCGAGGTGGAATAGAATTTTCAGTAGCTTTTCCGATTCTCCACGCCATTTGGATATCACCACACTAGAGGTTATATTGAAAAACGTAACCTTATCCTTGGTCTCGGCATAAAGGACTTTGGCCAATAGGGTCTTACCACTACCAGGGGGACCATGTAATAAAACCGAACGCCAAGGCTTAAGACCATTCGAAAATAATTGAGGGTATTTGAGGGGAGTCAAGACTGCCTCCTTTATGATTTCAATGGCCTGGCTATTGCCACATATGTCAGACCATCTCAAACGTAAATCCTCAGTCATAATAGTGGATCGCACTAATTCAGCAAGATTTTGCCATTCCTGGCAAGTTAATAGCATATCACCACCTCCAACTCCAGGTGTCCCATGTTGGATTTCCTGTAAACGATTTAACATCTCTTTGGGTTTCCTTTGCTCCAAGGTATCCATTTCCGCTTGATGTGTAGTTTGGGTCTGCATTTTCTTAACTGTCACTTGCAGATCATTTATATCGAGAATTGATTTGGTTTCCTCATTTAGTTTGAGAGTTTGATGTGTGGGAGATGCCATTTGATTGACGGCTTGTTGATGATGCTGCTGCTGTTGCTTGAGATTCTTTTTGTTTTTGGTTTTAGCCGATAATTCCACTTTTACTGGAGGTTTGGATTTTTTCAAAATCTTGGGATATTTACCAAATTTTAAATGATAATAACTGGCATATTCCAAATAAATGGCATCCAAATCAATATTATCACATAATTCAAAATCTTCATTGAATCTAGCCTCGGAGGCCAAAGCCGCCGCTGTATTGTAAAGACCATTATCGTTAAGGTATCGCTGCATCAAATACAAAATATTTCGACGTCTCGTGTGTATATTACGAATTTCTTCGTCTTTTGACATTTTCCTAAAGCTTTTTATTTTTTACAGCACACAATAAATCAAAATTAATTGCAAGTAAAAAAAAAAAATTTGCTCTTTTCTTGAGAAAAAAAAACGGTAACTGCTAACTCCTTTAACCAAACAATTAAACTGTCTCTGGAATTGAGTTTGTCAAAGCAGCCATACTGCTGAATCGTTTGTCTTGTCCTTTGGTTTTCCTGGTTGTCATGTCAAAACAAAAAATTAAGTAACTTTATTATTGTTGTTATTTTTCTTTTTTTTTGTGTATTCCTGAAGCAATCTGTTGGCCACAAATGGTTGCTTTGGTAACTTTTACGAAATTTCTGTTGTTGTTTGTTTTTTGCCTTCATTCATGGACAGGATATCTGGGAAGGGTTGTCATAGGAATAAACAGGAGTTTCTTGGTGGAAATTTACAATGAAAATATTATATTAAATTTTTAATAACAAAATTATATACCCAGCAAAAAAAGCAGCGTCACAAAAATAGTGAAAATGTTCCGGAAGTGGTGTAAAATTTGTGCAGAAGCTATGGGCTTGACATAGGACAGAAATAGAAAAATTAAATAGAAATAAAATTTTGACAAATTTTCCCTAGAAATAAAATTTTGACAAAAGTTTCTATAGAAATAAAATGTTGACAAAATTTTCTATAGAAATAAAAATTTTGACAAATTTTCGATAGAAATAAACATTTTGACAAAATTTTCTATAGAAAATAAAAAAACAAGAAACCAACAATTTCAAGTTTAATTTATAGACCTATAGTCGAGATTATTTGATAAAAAATCATAAGAAATAAAAATTTGACAAAATTTTTTATAAAAATAAAATTTTGATAAAATTTTCTATAGAAATAAAATTTTGACAAATTTCCCATAGAAATAAAATTTTGACAAAATTTTGTATAAAAACAAGTAAGGAAAGTCTAAAGTCGAGCGGGGCCGACTATATTATACCCTGCACCACTTTGTAGATCTAAATTTTCGATACCATATCACATCCGTCAAATGTGTTTGGGGGCTATATATAAAGGTTTGTCCCAAATACATACATTTAAATATCACTCGATCTGGACAGAATTTGATAGACTTCTACAAAATTTTGGAAAATTAGAGTCATTTTTAAAACTTTTCGGCTAAGCAGTGGTGATTTTACAAGGAAAATGTTGTCGACATCAGAAAAACATATATATGGGAGCTATATCTAAATCTGAACCCATTTCAACCAAATTTGGCACGCATAGCTACAATGCTTATTCTGTGCAAAATTTCAACTAAATCGGAGTTGAAAATTGGCCTCTGTGGTCATATGAGTGTAAATCGGGCGAAAGCTATATATGGGAGCTATATCTAAATCTGAACCGATTTCAACCAAATTTGACACGCATAGCTACAATGCTAGTTCTACTCCCTACTTCACCTAAATCGGAGCAAAAAATTGGCCTCTGTGGGCAAATGAGTGTAAATCGGGCGATTTACACTCATTTATATCTCAGCTATATCTAAATCTGAACCGATTTGGCTGATATTTTGCAAGTTTTTCGAGACTCATGAAATATTCGGATGTACGGAATTTGAGGAGGATCGGTTGATATACACGCCAATTATGACCAGATCGGTGAAAAATATATATGGCAGCTATATCTAAATCTGAACCGATTTTTTCCAAAATCAATAGGAATCGTATTTGAGCCGAAACAGGACCCTATACCAAATTTTAGGACAATCGGACTAAACCTTCGAGCTGTACTTTGCACACAAAAATACATCAACAGACAGACAGACAGACAGATGGACATCGCTAAATCGAATCAGAATTTAATTCTAAGCCGATCCGTATACTAAAAGGTTGGTCTATGATTACTCCTTCTTGGCGTTACATACAAATGCACAAACTCATTATACCCTGTACCACAGTAGTGGTGAAGGGTATAATTACATTTCTATGGAAATAAAATTTTGACAAATTGTTGAAAAAATTTTCTACAGAAATAAAATTGTGACATTATTTCTAGAAAAATAAAATTTTGACACAATTTTCTATAGAAATAAAATTTTGACAAATTTTCCATAGAAATAAAATTTTGACAAAATTTTCTATAGAAATAAAATGTTGACAAAATTGTGTATAGAAATAAAAATTTGACAAAATTTTGTATAAAAATAAAATTTTGATAAAATTTTCTATAGAAATAAAATTTTGACAACATTTTTTATAGAAATAAAATTTTGACAAAATTTTCTATAGAAATTAAAGTTTGACAAAATTTTCTATAGAAATGACAGCTTGACAAAATTTTCTTTAGAAATAAAATTTTGAGAAAATTTTGCTATAGAAATAAAATTTTGATAACATTTTCTATAGAAATAAAATTTTGAGAAAATTTTTTATAGAAATAAAATTTTTAACAAAATGTTCTACAGAAATAAAATTTTGGTACAATTTTCTTTAGAAATAAAATTTTGACAAATTTTCCATAGAAATAAAACTTTGACAAATTTCTAGAAAAATAAAATTTTGACAAAATTTTCTATAGAAATAAAATTTTCACAAATTGTTGACAAAATTTTCTACAGAAATAAAATTGTGACATAATTTCTACAAAAATAAAATTTTGACACAATTTTCTATAGAAAAAAAATTTTGACATATTTTCCATAGAAATAAAATTTTGACAAAATTTTCTATAGAAATAAAATGTTGACTAAATTTTCTATAGAAATAAAAATTTGACAAAATTTTGTATAAAATAAAATTTTGATAAAATTTTCTATAGAAATAAAATTTTGATTATATTTGTTTAGTTTGGCTTGAGGTCATGTAAATAAAAACAGATGTTGTTGTTGTATTGAGTTGTAATTTTTATTTGAAAATATCCAATATTTCGAGACATCTCCGATGCTCGTCTTCAGGGAAATTAATTTAAATAGAAAAAACAGTGAACTTGTTCAGAAGAGAGTAAATTTACAACTCTCTTCTAAACAAGTTCACTGTTGAAATCACGCTAACTTCCGAACGAAACAAGCTATCGACTTCAAACTTGGCACAAGTAGTTGTTATTGATGTAGGTCGGATGGTATTGAAAATGGGCCATATCGGTCCACTTTTACGTATAGCCCCCATATATACGGACCCCCAAATTTAGCTTGCGAGGCCTCTAAGAGAAGCAAATTTCATCCGATCAGGCTGAAATTTAGTACATGGTGTTAGTATATGGTCTCTAACAACCATGCAAAAATTGGTCTACATCGGTCCATAATTATATATAGCCCCCATATAAACCGATCCCCCGATTTGGCTTGCGAGGCCTTTAAGAGAAGCAAATTTCATCCGATCCGGCTGAAATTTGGTACATGGTGTTAGTATATGGTCTCTAACAACCATACAAAAATTGGTCCACATCGTTCCATAATTATATATAGCCCCCATATAAACAGATCACCAGATTTGACCTCCGGAGCCTCTTGGAAGACTAAAATTCATCTGATTCAGTTGAAAATTGGCACGTGGTGTTAATATATGGCCTCAAACTCCCATGTAAAAATTGGTCGGTATCGGTCCATAATTATATATAGGCCCCATATAAACCGATCCCCAGATTTGACCTCCAGAACCCCTTGGAAGAGCAAAATTCTTCCCATTGGGTTGAAATTTGGTACGTGATGTTAGTATAGGTATCCAACAACCATGCAGGAATTGGTTCCCATAATGATATATAGCTCCCATATAAACCGATCCCCAAATTTCACCTCCGGTGCCGTTTAGAGAAGCAAAATTCATCCGATCTGCTTGAAATTTGGTACGTGGTGATCGTATATGATATTTAACAACCATGCCAAAAGTGGTCCATATCAGTCCATAATCATATATAGCCCCATATAAACCGATCCCGAGATTTGGTTTTGGAGCCTCTTGGAGGAGCAAATTTCATCCGAGTGAGTTGAAATTTGGTGCATTGTGCTAGTATACGGTCGTTAACAACTATGTCTAACTAGGTCCATATCGGTCTATAGTTATATATATATATATATCCCTCAGATAAGTCGAATTCCAATCACACAAAAATTGGTCCATATCAAGTTCATGATTGTATATAGCCCCCATATAAGCGACCCCCATATTTCAATTCTGGCTCACTACGTACCGTGCAAAAAGTCCATATCGATTCGTAATTATTTGTAGACTTACCTATACATAAGTTTTTTTGTCTAATATATACCACGTATGGACTAACTCACAATTTAGAAAACGATGTTAAGAAGTTTTAAGATACCACAACCCAAGTAATTCGATTGTGGATGACAGTCTTTCGTAGAAGTTTCTATGCAATCCATGGTGGAGGGTACATAAGATTCGGCCTGGCCGAACTTACGGCCGTATACACTTGTTCTTAACTCGCCTTTGCCAAATTTTTATAAATTGTCGGAATATAAGGATCTTCATCACATTCCCTTTTATGTTAATGTCGGCCTTTTGCTTTTAACTTCAAAATTAGATTTTAAACACTGTCGAATTTGGAAATTGCCAAACATTTAATTTTTTTTTTTCAAAACAAAAACAATTATCCACTATGTTGCGTATCTCTATTTTATCATGAATTAAATTTCATTTATCCTAAAATTGAGAAATTTGGTTTACTTTGTTTTATATTTTTTGGGGGGAATTTCACTCCTCAAAACATTTCATCAATATCCAAACTGGCAACTCTATTTATTCTTCTTTACTTAGTTTGGTCGCTTTGATGGGGGGTCTATTTCATTTTAACTTTGTCAGGTTGCTACCACATCCACAACTTGAATAAAGATTCAGTTAAAGATGGATATTTGCACAAGTGCGTTGTTATAGTTACTAAAATTTATTACTTTTATTAGACTTTTTCTACATGCTTAAGCCCCCGCCAGCATACACCAACTCCAACGCTGTCCTGTTATAGGATTTCATCGTTATCTTATTATCCTTGTCAATTGGTTTTTGTGTTATTTTTTTCTTTTTTTTGTAAAGATGTTCCTTCATTTTTCTACCCCATGATTACAATTCTTAGTGGTTAAATGAAAGCAGATACAAAATTTGTAGGCTGGATTTTATTGGATTTTTTGCGCCTCCAAACTTCTACAACTCCCAAACTAAAATAAGGATTTATTTATTTTTGTTTTTATTCTATACCAAACGCATGTGGTTAAGATTGTGGTTTGCCAAAACTCTTCATATCTCTGAACCCACGTTGTGGCCACCATAATCTTTGGATTGTCACTTTTTTGTTGTTGTTGTTTGATTTATTTGTCGTATATTTCATGGACCATTTATTTTATGGGTAATCGAATAATGTTACTTGTTATAGTCTTCAATAAATTTTGTTTATTCCCTATGACAAAAGGGCTTTTGTTTCTTTTTTCTATGGCAAGGAAACAGGCAAATTTTGATAGGAGAAAATTGAAGAGAAATACGTACGGGGGAGAGTTTTAATTACAAAAGAAAATAAATTGATAAAATATTATTGTATTGACCATATGCATATTGTGGTCATATAAGAAAATTGTGAAGTCAACACTTCAATATTTTTTAATATAATTATTTTCATATTTATATATATCTGTGTCTACGGTATAAATTAATAATTAAAATAATAATTAAAATTATTATTAAAATAATAATTAATTTTTATTTTTAATTTTTTAATTTGATCAAGTACAGCTAACAACTATTGTTATTCAAAAATATCTATATATGCCCTTGTGTCTTTAGTCTGCGTTTGCATTGTTTTTGTTTGTGATTTACGTTATGATTACATTGAGATAACAGTTTGAAAGTTATTGGGAGAGAAATGTTAGTAAAAGAGTGAGTTAAAGCAATGGCACTAATAGGTTTGTATATGTTTATAAAGATGGTCGATGGGTGGGGGAATGTGGTGAGTGTTGATACTTCATGTTTAGTGGTGGAGTAAATTCCCACTAATTTATGTGGCGTTTTTATGGGGTGAATTTTCAGATTGGTACAGACCTTTATGTTTTAATTGTAAATGTAAGGTCGATTGTGACCTCTACAAAACCCAAACATTTCACGACAAATGTCCATATTTGAGAGATGTCCCCGTTTCAGGGTGTCCAAGTTTGAGAAGGTTCACTGTATTTTGATTTTATTCTATTCTACTTTAATATATTTAGTTATAAAACGAAAAATTATTTAATTTGCAAATTCATTTACATATATTTTGTTTTAGGTTAATGACTATATCGTTTTCTTTGCTATTTTGTTTATATTGATCATTTTCGACGCAATATTTTAGCGACTTCTGGTTTCTTTTGCTAATTTGAATTTGTGAAGGTGCAGCGAAGAAGGAGAAGTCATTATGAATAACAACAAAATTAGGATTACCGTTATCTCTATTGTAAGAGTCGTTATTGATGTGTTATTAACGACTACTGGATTCGTCTTGCTGATCTTTGGTTTGTTATGGTGCAGCGAAGAAAAAGAAGTCATCACAAATAACAACAACAATAGGATTATCGTTAATAGAGTTGATATGTTATTGAGTTGTTTCTATTGCATGAAGAGATGAAAATTAGGATATAGGTCAGAGACATATGTTATCAAGATCATAATTAGGTGACATTAGGGTGGGTCGTCTAGTTTGATATTTTTGATCGGAAGATTGAAAATATTAAATATCGATAATATAACATATTTAACTTACATTTATTAATTAATTAACGGATATGAAAATTAAAATAAAAAATATTTTGGAAGTTAAAATAAAAAATTATGAAAATTTTATTGGTTTAAGGTGAGTATTAAGTTCGAGTTTAGACGCTAATTTTCACTAAAGTGAAAACTAAATCATTAAAAAAAGTAATAAAATTATACATATTTGTTTCAGACTTCATTATAACTTGACGGGTAATATCCCAAAGTAAATTTTCAAAAAGTTTGTATTCATTAAAATGGATTATTAAAGAAAAGTAATCGTGACAAAATGACGATTTTAGCGGCTGAACTCGAACTTAATACCCACCTTTAATGTCATTGAAAATTAAACACTTTAGGTTGTATAATAGTCAGAAAGCTAAATTATTGTTTATAAACAAGAAATTTTACTG
This sequence comes from Haematobia irritans, assembly GCF_050003625.1. NCBI lineage: Eukaryota > Metazoa > Arthropoda > Insecta > Diptera > Muscidae > Haematobia > Haematobia irritans. The sequence goes on from NC_134399.1 coordinate 208,723,907, forward strand.
TGATCTTCTGGGGAATGCATATGCAAACATTTAAATGTGTATTGCAAACATCTTTTCAAAGTGTTTCCTCACCCCCCCCCCCTCCCCCTCCTTCTTTCAAAAACAGTTTTGAAATCTAAATTTCCCTTTGGGCTTTAGAGAGTTAAACAACCATATCTTGATATCATAAATACATATTAACCTCAAACAAATATTTTGTAAATTTAATTCTTGCATAGATTTTTTTAATTAGTACACTGAAAAAAATATTGTCGTGAGGTCAAAGATTTTGTGTCTTTAAAATACGAATGCAAATTTTGCTTAGCATAGAAGACGCATTTCTCTAGTATAAAGTTTTTTCCTTGTCCAAAAGTCGATAAGCGTTTCAATGAAGTCGTATTGTCCTTGTAATTAAGTTATTTCACTTAAAAATATGTAGGTATCATAACATGAAAGAAAAAAATGTTTGGGCTAGGGTCAACGCGACTTTAATAATTCATAAAAAATCATTAAATTTAATGAAATTGTCTTTAAATTTGTTGTCCGTTTTCATCTACACTACAAAGCAAAAAATCGTTCAAATATAGGACATGTTTTTCAACACGTTCGTTTAAAGACTTTTTTAGTTGGAACATAGCATATATGAAGAGCTATATATATACACCTATAACTTTTTGTCAATACTTAGTTAATATAAGAAACTACAAGGGAAAATATTATCAGCTCTATTTGAGAAATAATAATTGTTGCCCAATCTCCAATCAACCAAAAAGTTTAAATTCTATAAAATTTACATACATTTTTTTTGCAATTATCTATATTTTTTTGTAAACGAAAAATATAAATGCCCTCTCAATGTATAAGTTATGTGATGCCTTTTGTTTACAATAAATCATTTTTGATTTTTGTGCATATTTTGGTTTCGCAATTGCTGTTTTATTCGTTGGTAGAATTATTATTTTAACAAACTGTTTGCGGTTGCTGGTCATAAAGATATGCAATAGTTGCATATGCAAATATTGCATATAAATCTTTTTTTGTTGTTGTTTTGTTTTATAAATTCCACCTACACAATTAGAAAAAATACTCTGCTACTCAAAGAAATTTTCAACAAATAAAATTCTCTTTGCAATTTTTTCTTCAGATCAAAGTTTTGTTATTACGAAAATGTAGCTTTAGATATCTCTCGCACCATAATGTTCATGAATGTTCGTGTTTAGTTCGATTTCGGTTTAAAATTTCGTTTTCGTCATTAAAATCAATAACATTTGTGTGTTTGATAAATTTCTTAATGAAAAAGTCACTCGTTAGCCGCTCTGTGGCTTCAAATTATATAATGAAAATAAAATAAAATGAAAATAAAAAATAAATAAAAGTAATACAAAGAAATGATGACAGTAATCTAAAAAAGAAAAACTAAAAACAAACAATATGTATGTGTGACAGTGTATAGTTTTTTGTGGCTTTTCGAGAAAAACAGGCAATGTTTTTTTCTTTGTTTCTGGGTAGAGCTATCTTGACAGAAAATCAATTTGTATTTATAGCCCTCTATACTTTAATATTTATCACAATGGACTGAATAGTCTAAGTGAGCCTGAAAATAAATCGGGCTGCCACTTTAAAATTTTAACTTAACTTTAATATTTGTTGGCTCTTTCACAGATCACAAGGCTGTCTCTTATATACTAAATGCTCTTTGCCCTTTTTTCACTCTCTCTCTCTCTCTCTCTCTTTTATTGTGAGAGAAAATGTCAAGGCTTTAAATTTTGAGTCAATTTTCTCAACTCATATATCTCTACACCATGATATTTGTTGGCTCTTTTGCAGAGCACAAGGCTGTCTCTTGTTTACTAAAATCTCTTTCTCTATTTTCTTTTATTGAGAGAGTAACAGTCAAGGCTTTAGCCTAGCGATGGGCATAGAGACTACGTGGCATTTTGCTCTTACTCTCGAAAACATTCTCTTTGTGCAATTTATAGGGAGTATGATAATATTATTATTTATGAAAGGGATCTTTAAATAAAAACTTACGAAAAAAATATGTACTACCATTCTTCAAAAATGTAATAAAACCAATTAAAGAACTTTATATCGAAGTAAACTTCGTCTTTTTTAATTCCAAATTCAATTAAAATTTGCCAAAGTATATAAAGATAACGATCATACGGGCTCGCCTGAATCTTAATCGGGCTGCCACTTTCAAAGATTATAGATTGCAGAAGATGGGAGATTGGCTACTGAGCACATCAAACCATTTACCACATTAGTTTAATACTCGAACCACACACATATACGACAAGTATTGACATAGCATTAAAATGCAAATAAAAAGATATTAAGAGCACGAAATAAATTTCCATAAAGGGGAAAATGTAATTTCTTTTGTTGTTGCCTAAAATTTAACATTGTTTCATTAAGAAAATTAAATTTTTCATTTAAAAAATAAAAAACGAAAAACAACTAAAAGATTACAAACATGTATTAAACTAATCTGGTAAATGCAACATTTGGTATGACGCAAGCCAATCTCCCACCTTCTTCAAATCTATAATCTTTGGCCACTTTAACCTAACCTAACATACGGGCTCGCACACAAACAAAAATTTCTCTCTGCCCATCCCTGGCATAGAGACTACGCGTCGTTTTGCTCTTGATAATATTAACATATTAGTTAAGAAAGGGTCTTTAAATAAACACAAACGAAAAAAAATTGCACTACCTTCCTTCAAAAATGTAATAAACCAATTTCGTCTTTTTTAATTCCAAATTCAAATAACATTTTTTAAAGTACATAATGAGAGCGATAACACCGACTCGCACACAAATAAAAATTTCTCTCTGCCCATCCCTTCTTTAGACGACTGTTAATGATATTTTGTGACGCAAACGGCAAACATTTGAGAGCCCCATCACCCCAAACTTCAAGACATTATGTTGTTAGATATATTTCGCTCTTCGGATTTGCCATGAAAAAACAGTGCGTTAATATGAATGGTCTTTATTAAGATCAACAGCAATGATGAAGCCTTTATCTGTTTGATTTGTTCTTTAAAAAAATTCTTTTAAACCAAGGTATATTTCTAAATTTTCCCCATAGAATTAAGCTATCAGACCTATGATTATTTTTCGCAAATGCAAGACGTTTTATGGCATTGTTCCCCACGTTTCGACAATTTTTGTTTGTTTTAATATTTTTTTTGTCTAGCATTTCATTTTTGAGAAACGATAACATTTCCTTCAGTGTATGTACACCAGTTTGTTATAATTTTTGTTTACCTAAATAATAAAATTATGTTACATCTCCATTATTAGGTTTTTGTTTTTTTAATTTATTCTTACCGATAATTGTTTATTGAATATTTCGCCCCAATTAAGGTTAGAAGAGAAATCAATTTTCTCTGCTCTTCGTTTGGACAGTGTAATTATGCACATTGCTTATTTCATTATTAAAGAGAATTTATGCACTTGTTCTGCTTGATTGACTGCATTTTTACAACATCATTATTGAATCTAATCATTCTAATGGGACTTTTGTTATGGCATTTTGATTTTGATTATAGATTATGACATAATAAGGTTTCCGTTTTGAATTTTCAAAAAAAAAAAAAAAAAAAACATAACATGATAAGTGGCTTCCTCTCGTCCATATAATTACAGATTTCCATGGGTGATTTCACAAATCAAACAATAGCTAATTTGATAACAATGCTGCACTAAGAGGGCAGTGTAAAGAGAGTGAGAGCAAGGGAGATTTTTGTTTCTAGGAGTTAGTCACTGTATTTCAGGGATGGGCAGAGAGAAATTTGTGTTTGAATGCGAGTCCCTATGATCGCTCTCTTTATGTACTTTGACAAATGGTAATTGATAATTTATAAGTGAAAGAGACCAAGTTTACTTCAATATTAAGTTATCTAATTGGTTTTATTACATTTTTGAAGGAAAGTAGTGCATAGTTTTCGTTTTTTTTTTATTTAAAGATCCCTTTCATAACTAACAATATTATCATACTCCCTATGAATTGCACAAAGAGAATGGTTTGGAGAGAAAGAGCAAAACGCCGCGTAGTCTATATGCCCATCACTGCTGTATTTGATGATAACTTTTTTTTTTTTGGGGAAGGAGTTATTAGAACATATTGTCTTTGTCTGAGAAAACTATTTAAATTAGATTTTTATTTAATCAATTTTAAGATTTTAAATCAAAATGGGATAATCCTAAATCTATAAATTTTTTAAGAAAAATTCGAAATATTAATATTACTTTTTAATGAATTCAGTCTTTGTTGGGTTTTCCAATAAGGGGTGTTTTTTTTTTTTTTCTTTTTGGTAGTTACAGAAAAATTAACATTTTTGAGTTAGATGATTAAACGTTTATTTCTTTATAAAGAAGAATATTTCGTATTAATAATGAAAATAATATAAACCAAATTCACGATCACATCATTTTAATAAAATTTTATATAACCAAATCGCCTAGTGACTACCGTATGTGGTTTTTAAGGTTATATGAACCCAATAGACCATAAAGCACATCAAACAGACACAAGTTGAGGAAGGAAATTCTTCTAAACAATAAAGTTTGGGAATTTGTAAAAAGTGGCACACGAATTTTTGAAGTCAATTTATAAAAAACTCTTTTGTCAACGTCAGCCGAAGTGTCAACATCGCTCAAAGGATGGTAAAATAAATTGTACTTATAAAACTGAACTTGGTCTCGTTTTATTTTTCTCCCCGCTATAGGTAATCATTTCCTACATTGCTCGATAGGATTTGTAGTAGATTTCTACTCTCTGAAATCTACGCGCCCTTTTATTCTGTTAAAAGAAAGTGCCCTGCCACTTTCTGCCAAGGTTTTAGTTTTCTCTTTTTTACAGAAAGTCTCATACTACTTTCTTCATGGTTTTTTTTCTCCGCAATTTCTAAGTCTATTTTTTTCAAATTAGATCAAAATAAACCCCACAATCATTTTATCTACATTTCATCGAAAATCAAGACTTGAAATTAACCGTTCAGGACAGAATCCAGATTAGCGTTAACTATGAAAATATCTTAAAAGTTGCACGAAAAGTAATACATAATTATTCAATATATTATTTTAAATTTTGTGTATTAATTTTGTAAAAAATTGTGAGCGAGCCCCATATTTTATTTTTAAATATTAAATTGTTTAATTAAATTCTGATATGTACTTAAATTTTCTTCCTTTTAATCTGTCAATTTGAACTCTTACCGGTTTACATTTCTGATGAATTTCATGTTTTGTGGAATTTCCATTACCTCAAAAGCCTTTTGTTGAACCATTTAAGGATCAAAGGGGATGATTGTCTGCAACAGTAGTTCTTTGACAACTGCTTAAAGGCATACATATTTCTTAATATCCTTGGGTCTTTAAGTTGATGAAAGGAAAACATTCAAGTCAAATGCAAAACGAGATATAAATATTCACTACATTTGGGGTAGTTGAAATGAAGATCTTTCTTGTAATTAATGTTAATGTAAGGCGTTGGAATCATCTAATTCTAGTGCAGTGTTATCATTGTATAACTTTATGTATAGGAATAAATTGTTGATAATTTTTTTATAAGAATAAAATATTTTCCTGTAGAAATAAAATTTTGACTAAATTTTCTATGGTAATAAAATTTTGAAAAACTTTTTATGGTAACAAAAATTTTGACAATATATCCTATGGAATAAAAATTGGACAACATTTTCTATGGAAATAAAATTTTGACAAAAATTTCTATAGAAAGAAATTGCTGACAAAATTGTCTATAGAAATAAAATGTTGGCAAAATTTTCTATAGAAATAAAATTTTGACAAAATATTCTATAGAATTAAAATATTGACAAAACTTTCTATAGAAATAAATTGTTAATAAAATTTTCTATAAGATTTTATTCTTATAGAAAATTTTGACAAAGTTTTCTATAGAAATAAAATTTTGACAAAATGTTCTGTGGAAATAAATTGTTGACAAAATTTTCTATAGAAATAAAATTTTGACAAAATATTCTATAGAAATAAAATTTTGACAAAATTTTCTATAGAGTTAAACTTTTGACAAAACTTTCTATAGAAATAAATTGTTGATAAAATTTTCTATAAGATTTTACTGTTATAGAAAATGTTGACAAAATTTTCTATAGAACTAAAATTTTGACAAAATTTAATATATGAATAAAATTTTGGCAAAATTTTCTATAGAAATAAAATTTTTACAAAATGCTCTGAGAAATAAAATTTTCTATTGAAATAAAATTTTAAATAAATTTCCTATAGAATAAAAATTTGACAAAATTTTCTATGGAAACAAAATTTTGACAAAATTTTCCATAAAAATAAAATGTTGGCAAAATTTTCAATAGAAATAAAATTGTGAAAAATTTTTCTATAAGAATAAAATATTTTCCTATAGAAATAAAATTTTGACAGAATTTACTATAGAATAAAAATTGGACAAAAGTTTCTATGGGAATAAAATTTTTAAAAAAATTTTCTGTAGAAATAAAATGTTGAAAAAATTTTCTGTAGAAATAAAAATTGCACAAATTTTTCTATGGAAATAAAATATTGGCAAAAATTTCAATAGAAATAAAAATGTGACTAATTTTTCTATAAGAATAAAATATTTTCCTATAGAAATAAAATTTTGACAGAATTTACTATAGAATAAAAATTGGACAAAAGTTTCTATGGGAATAAAATTTTCAAAAAATTTTCTGTAGAAATAAACTGTTGACGAAATTTTCTATAGAACTAAAATTTTGCCAAATTTTTCTATAGAAACAAAATGCTGACAAAATTTCCTATAGAATAAACATGGGACAAAATATTCTATGAAAATAAAATTTTGACAAAATTTTCTATGGGAATAAAGTTTTTACAAAATTTTTTATAGAAAAAAAAATTTTGACAAAATATTCTATAGAAATAAATTGTTGATAAAAGTTTCTATAGAACTAAAATTTTGCCAAATTTTTCTATAGATTTAAACTTTTGACAAAACTTCCTATAGAAATAAATTGTTGATAAAATTTTCTATACGATTTTATTCTTATAGAAAATTTTGATAATTTTTTGGTAGAAATACAATTTTGACATAATTTTCTATATAAATAAAATTTTTACAAAATTTTTCCAAAATTGGAAAAAATTTTCTATGGGAATAATATTTTGACAAAACTTTCTATAGAAATAAAATTTTGACAAAATTTCCCAAGAAATAAAATTTTGACAAAACTTTCTGTAGAATACAAATTGGACAACATTTTCTATAGAAATAAAACGTTGACAAAATTTTCTATAGAAATGAAATTTTGACAAAACTTTCTATAGAACAAAAATTGGACAAAATTTTCTATAGAAATAAAATGTTGACAAAATTTTGTATAGAAATAAAATTGTGACAAAATTTCCCCAGAAATAAAATTTTGAAAAAACTTTCTATAGAATAAAAATTAAACAAAATTTTCTATAGAAATAAAATTTTGACAAAACTTTCTATAGAATAACAAGTAAGGAAAGTCTAAAGTCGGGCGGGGCCGACTATATTATACCCTGCACCACTTTGTAGATCTAAATTTTCGATACCATATCACATCCGTCAAATGTGTTGGGGGCTATATATAAAAGTTTGTCCCAAATACATACATTTAAATATACCCCGATCTGGACAGAGTTTGATAGACTTCTACAAAATCTATAGACTCAAAATTTAATCTAATCTAATGCACTAGGGTGGAACACAATATTAGTAAAAAATAATATGGGAAACATTTAAATCTGAAGCAATTTTAAGGAAACTTCGCAAAAGCTTATTTATGATTTATCGCTCGATATATATGTATTAGAAGTTTAGGAAAATTAGAGTCATTTTTACAACTTTTCGACTATGCAGTGGCGATTTTACAAGCAAAATGTTGGTATTTTGGCCATTTTTGTTGAAATCATAAAAACATATATATGGGAGCTATATCTAAATCTGAACCGATTTCAACCAAACTTGGCACGCATAGCTACAATGGCAATTCTACTCCCTGTACAAAATTTCAACTTAATCGGAGTTAAAAATTGGCCTCTGTGGTCATATGAGTGTAAATCGGGCGAAATCTATATATGAGAGCTATATCTAAATCTGAACCGACTTCAACCAAATTTGGCACGCATAGCTATAATGCTAATTCTACTCCCTGTGCAAAATTTCAATTAAATCGGAGTAAAAGATTGGACACTGTGGTCATATGAGTGTAAATCGGGCGAACGATATATATGTGAGCTATATCTAAATCTGAACCGATTTCAATAAACCTTGACTGCACTACTAATTGTGCTCCTAGTGCAAAATTTCAACCAAATTGGGGTAAAACTCTGGCTTCTAAGACCGTATTAGTCCATATCGGGCGAAAGATATATATGGGAGCTATATCTAAATCTGAACCGATTTCAATAACATTTCAATAGCACACTTGACTATAGTACTAATTGTTCTTCTTGTGCAAAATTTTAAGCAAATTAGGGTAAAACTCTGGCTTCTGGGGCCATGTCCATGTCGGGCGAAATATATATGGGAGCTACATCTAAATCTGAACCAATTTCTTCCAAAATCAATAGGGTTCAATTCTGAGCCAAATTTGAAGTCGATTGGGCTAAAACTGCGACCTAGACTTTGATTACAAAAATGTGTTCACGGACAGACGTACTTGGCAATATCGACTCAGGAGCCCACCCTCAGCATTTTTGCCAAAGACACCCTGTGTCTATCTCGTCTCCTTCTGGGTGTATAAAAATTGAACAAAATTTTCTATAGAAATAAAATGTTGACAAAATTTCCTATAGAATAAAAGTTGGACAAACTTATCTACTGAAATAAAATGTTGGCAAAATTTTCTATAGAAATAAAATTATGACAAAATTTCCCCAGAAATAAAATTTTGACAAAACTTTCTATAGAATAAAAATTGGACAAAATTTTCTATAGAAATGAAATTTTGACAAAAATTCCTATAGAATAAAAGTTGGACAAATTTTTCTATAGAAATAAATTGTTCACAATTTTTTTATAGAAATAAAATGTTGGCACAATTTTGTAAAGAAATAAATTGTTGACAAATGTTTCTATAAGAATAAAATATTTTCCTATAGAAATAAAATTTTGACAAAATTTACTATAGAATAAAAATTGGACAAAATTTTCTATGGGAATACAATTTTTTTTTTGAATAAAATTTGGACAAAATTTTCTATGGAAATAAAATTTTGACAAAATTTTCTATGGGAATACAATTTTTTAGAATAAAAGTTGGACAAAATTTTCTATGGAAATAAAATTTTGACAAAATTTTCTATAGAAATAAATTGTTGACAAAATTTTCTGTAGAAATAAAATTTTGACAAAATTTTCTATAGAAATAAAATTTTGACAAAATTTTCAATAGAAATAAAATTTTGACAAAATTTCCTATGGTAATAAAATTTTGACAAAATTTTCTATGGTAATAAAATTTTGACCAAATTTTCCATGGAAATAAAACGTTGACAAAATTTTCTATAGAAATAAAATTTTGACAAAATTTCCCCAGAAATAAATTTTTTACAAAACTTTCTATAGAATAAAAATTGGACAAAATTTTCTATGGAAATAAAATTTTGACAAAATTTTCTATGGGAATAAAATGTTGACAAATTTTCTACAGAAAAATGTTGGCACAATTTTGTATAGAAATAAATTGTTGACAAATTTTTCTATAAGAATAAAATATTTTCCTATAGAAATAAAATGTTGACAAATTTTCTATAGAAATAAAATGTTGGCATAATTTTGTATAGAAATAAATTTTTGACAAATTTTTCTATAACAATAAAATATTTTCCTATAGAAACAAAATTTTCAGAAAATTTACTATAGAATAAAAATTGGACAAAATTTTCCATGGGAATAAATTTTTTTTAGAATAAAAGTTGGACAAAATTTTCTATGGAAATAAAATTTTGACAAAAGTTTCTAAAAAAATTGGACAAAATTTTCTATAGAAATAAAATTTTGACAAAATTCCCTATAGAATAAAAGTTGGACAAAATTTTCTATGGAAATAAAATTTTGACAAAATTTTCTATGAAATTAAAATTTTTATAAAATTTTCTATAGAAATAAATTGTTGACAAATTTTCTATAGAAATAAAATTTAAAAACATTTTCTATAGAAATAAATTGTTGACAAAATTTCCTATAGAATAAAAATTGGACAAAAATTGGAAATAAAATTTTGACAAAATTTTCTAGAAAAATAAAATTTTGACAAAATTTTATTTCTATAGAAAATGTTGTCAAAATTTTATTTTTCTAGAAAATTTTGTCAAAATTTTATTTCTGTAGAAAATTTTGTCCAATTTTTATTCTATAGGAAATTTTGTCAACAATTTATTTCTATAGATTTTCAATAGTTTTCAATAGTTTCTATAGAAATATTTTTTTTACAAAATTTTCCCAGAAATAAAGTCAAATAAATTAAATTACATTAAATTTTGAAAACTAAGATTTCGAGAAACCACAACGTCTCTGATGGAAATAAAGCTAAATTTTGACGCCCGTAAATGGTATTTGGACCAATAAAAACTGAATTGAAGTTTGATTAGAAATATAGAAAATCTTTTTCAACTACACCATTTTGGAGTATAAGAAATTGTCATCTTTCCTGATTTTTCAAGAATTACGTTTCTATAATAAATCACTTAGTTCGTGTAGCATTTTCGCATATCACAAATTCCAAATGTATGTACACTATCCATCTCTCTCATACCTTGGCCAAATACACTTAGCCTTAATGAAAACCACATTAAAGGCTACAACCAACAACAACATGTTGGAAAAAACCAAAGTGGAAAGCAATTGAAGAAATATTCATCGTAACCCATGCCATATTCTTACGGGTTTTCATTGAGTGCGCAAAAAGAAAATGAAGCAATTATCCAAGATATAATAAGAGAAGAAAATGCCATTATATAATAAGCTTTCATTGAATGAGGTAAAAGGGGAGGTATTTGTACCACCATAGCAGCTCCTTTACTTATACACTCAGCGAACATCAACACAATGCATGCTCACTCAAACCCAAACCCATTGCATTCATTTAATCCTATCGTACACATACATGTTTTGCAAATATCTTGGAAATAAACTCGGTTAAAATGCTTGGGATTACATACATCCAGGAGAGAAACAAGAAGAAGAAGATGGGTATTTGTTGTTAACAAGAAGTTTCAAAATTCTGAAAATCTTCTTACATATGTTCATAACATGATGTCCATAAACTCATGACACACTCACTATATCGAATGAATATAGGACACCTGTGCGTAATAGCGAAAAATCTTGTATACAAAGGATTTTGCTAGGACAATGGCATAGACTTAAAATGGATTTATACTTGAATAACCTGTGTGTGTACATATTTGCAACTATGTATTAATAGAGGTTTATAAATGGATCGTATTATTGTATCGAAATGAAAACATTCACATCCTGAGTCAGAAAGTAATGGAAAAAAAGAACTAAAAATTGTTTAAATTAAAAACAAATGCATTTAGGCATATGTCACTAATTTGGATAAAACCAATATTTAGATTTTTGACCCTCATGTAGCCAAAGTTGAAGCAACTGAAAACTTCTTTACCTCAAATATTGGCTGTAGACTTAATTTTCAAAATCTACCTGTATATAAAATTCAAAGTCTATTTGTTTATTTGTTTGTTTGTATGTTCCGGGTAAGCTCGGAAACGGCTGAACCGATTTACTTGAAACTTTCAGAGATCGTAGGGGGCGTTTATGTGGTGAAAATAGGGTACCTCATTTTTTGATACCTGATTTTTGATACCTGACAAAAATTTCTATAGAAACAAAATTTTGACAAAAATTTCTATAGAATACAATTTTGACCAAATTTTCTATAGAAACAGAATGTTAACTAAATTTTCTATAGAAATAAAATTTTAACAAAATTTTGTATAGACATAAAATTTTGACAAAATTTTCTATAAAAATAAAATTTTGACAAAAATTTCAATAGAACTAAAATGTTGGCAAAATTTTCTACAGAAATAAAATTTTGAGAAAGTTGTCTAAAAAATAACATTTTGATAAAACTTTCTATGGAAATAAAATTTTGTCACAATTTTCTATAGAAATACAATTTAGACAAAATTATCTATAGAAATAAAAACTGTTGACAAAGTTTTGTATAGAAACAAAGTTTTGACAAAATTTTCTATAGAAATACAATTTTGACAACATTTTCTATAGAAATGAAATTTGGCAAAATTTTTTACAGATATAAAATTTTGAGAATGTTTTCTATAAAAATAACATTTTGATAAAATTTTCTATAGAAATAAAATTTTGTCAATTTTTTCTATAGGAATAAAATTTTGACAACATTTTTATAGAAACAAAATTTTGTCAATTTTTTCTATAGAAATAAAATTTTGACAAAATTTTCTATAGAAATAAAATTTTGACAACATTTTCTATAGAAATGAAATTTGGCAAAATTTTCTACAGATATAAAATTTTGAGAAAGTTTTCTATAAAAATAACATTTTGATAAAACTTTCTATGGAAATAAAATTTTGTCAAAATTTTCTATAGAAATACAATTTAGACAAAATTATCTATAGAAATAAAAACTGTTGACAAAGTTTTGTATAGAAACAAAGTTTTGACAAAATTTTCTATAGAAATACAATTTTGACAACATTTTCTATAGAAATGAAATTTGGCAAAATTTTTTACAGATATAAAATTTTGAGAAAGTTTTCTATAAAAATATTTCTATAGAAATAAAATTTTTTCAATTTTTTCTATAGGAATAAAATTTTGACAACATTTTTATAGATACAAAATTTTGACAAAATTTTCAATAGAAATAACATTTTGACAAAAATGTGTATAGAAATAAAATTTGGCACATTTTTCTATAGAAACAAAATTTTGACAAGAGTTTCTATAGAAATAAAATTTTGACAAAATTTTCTATAGAAACAAAATTATGGCAAAATTTTCTATAGAAATAAAAATTTGACAAAATTTTCGATAGAAACAAATTTTTGACAAAATTTTCTATAGAAATGCGATTATGACAAAATTGTCTAAAGGAATAAAATCTTAACAAAATTTTGTAAATTAATAACATCTTTCTAAAACTTTCTGTAGAAATAAAATTTTGACAAAATTTTCTATAGAAATAAAATTTTGACAAAATTTTCTACACAAATAAAATGTTGACAAAATTTTCTATAGAAACAAAATTTTGACAAAATTTTCTATAGAAATAAAATTTTGGCAAAATTTTCTACATAAATGAAATTTTGAAAAGATTTTCTATAGAAATGAAATTTTGACAAAATTTTCTATAGAAATAAAATTTTGACAAAATTATCTATAGAAATAAAATTTTGAGAAAGTTTTCTATAAAAATAAAAGTTTGACAAAACTTTCTATTGAATTAAAATTTTAACAAAATGTTCTATAGAAAAAAATTTTGTCACAATTTTCTGTAGAAATAAAATGTTGACAAAATTTTCTATAGAAACAAAATTTTGAGAAGATTTTGTATAGAAATAAAATTTTGGAAAAATTGTCTATAGAAATAAAATTTTTGCAAAATTTTCTACAGATATAAAATTTTGAGAAAGTTTTCTATAAAAATAACATTTTGATAAAACTTTCTATAGAAATAAAATTTTGACAACATTTTTATAGAAACAAAATTTTGACAAAATTTTCTATAGAAATAAAATTTTGACAAAAATGTATATAGAAATAAAATTTGGCAGAATTTTCTTTAGAAATAAAATTTGGCAAAATGTTCTATAGAAATGAAATTTTGGCAAAATTTTCTACAGAAATAAAATTTTGAGAAAATTTTCTATAGAAATGAAATATTGGCAAAATTTTCTACAGAAATGAAATTTTGATTAAACTTTCTATGGAATTTGGAAAAATTTTCTATAGAAATAAAATTTTGATAAAATTTTCTATAGAAATAAAATTTTGGCACCATTTTCTATAGAAATAAAATTTTGGCAACATTTTCTATAGAAATAAAATTTTGCCAAAATTTCTATAGAAATAAAATTTTGAGTGTTTTCTGTAAAAATAAAATTTTGACAAAATTTGCTATAGTAACAAAATTTTGAAAGAATTTTCTATAGAAATAAAATTTTGACAAAATTTTATGTAGTAATAAAATTTTGGCAAAATTTTCTATAGAAATAAGACTTCGACAAAATTTTCTATAGAAACAAAATGTTGACAAATTTTCTATATAAATAAAATTTTGAAAAAATTTTCTTAGAAATAAAATTTTGACAAAATTTTGTATAGAAACAAAATTTTGACAAAGTTTTCTATAGAAATGAAATTTTGACAAAATGTTCTATAGAAATGCAATTATGACAAAATGTTCTAAAGGAATAAAATCTTGACAAAATTTGGTAAAGGAATAACATCTTTCTAAAACTTTCTATAGAAATAAAATTTTGACAAAATTTTCTATAGAAACAAAATTTTGACAAAATTTTCTATAGAAATAAAAGTTTGACAAAATTTCCTATAGAAACAAAATTGTGACAAAATTTTCTATAAAAATAAAATTTTGATAAAACTTTCTATAGAAATAAAATTTTGGCAAAATTTTCTATAGAAATAAAATTTTGACAAAATTTTCGATAGAAATATAATTTTAACAAAATTTTCTAAAGGAATAAAATCTTGACAAAATTTTTTATAGGAATAAAATTTTGACAAAATTTTCCATAGGAATAAAATTTTGACAAAATTTTCTATAGAAATATTTGTTTAGAAGATTTGTGGTAAGATTTTCTTCAAATTTTTATATATTTTACTGGCACGAGTGGTAACCGTAGTTACCACACATTGTTCTAATTTCCTCCTCTAGAGCCACCAAAATATAAAAATTATTAAAAATTTTGTTGAGTGAAAAAGTCTCTACATTGTGCCCCTACTTCCCTGCAAGACGCTAAATATTAGAAATAAAATCTACATGTAAGCAAATTTCTCTAATTCTGGCATCACTCTATCGAATTGATATGCAGTAACCATTAACAGCGATAGATGGTGTTGAAACTACTTTCACAAACTGTACTATAAAATCATTTGTGTGCAACATATTTGCCATGTAAAGTTCAGGTTAACCCTTTCATAATTTCATGTAAAATGTGGTAATGAATAACCAAACAAGTCTTTAAAGACCAATATTCCCCAAAGAACTAATGAATGTATGAATTCATTACCATATATGTATGTATTGGTAAACACTTACGAAATTATAAATTTCCTTTGGCTATATTTAAATGTAAATAAATTTACAAATTCTATAAATAAATAAGTCTTTGGTATACTTCAAGGAATACATAGCAAATCACCTCTATTGACATTGGCTGGCATATATTGAGGCTACTGCTTCTTGCTTCTTCTTTGGCTCTACTACTATGAAGAACATTACATAGCAAGCAGATATTAAAGATATTATTCACAATACAAATTCCTCAATTCAATTTGGCATGGGGTCCTTTCTCTTGTTCATCATCTCCCTTGCTTGTAACTGATGTCAATGCGTTCTCAGCAAAAACATCTTATATTTGCCTAACACTCTGTGGTTGTCTGTATGAGATTTCAATGCGAAGCAATAGCAATGTGAGATTGTATATTTCCATTTTTCTGTTAATATAAATATGTAATTACTTAAACAAATACTCTGGGTAAATAAATTTAATTTTACCAAAGTTACTGAAGCATAAAAATCCACTCCCACTCTCTATATACCTTCCCAATTTGGCATATTCCTTTTGGCAATTCGTTTTGTGTTTAAATACAAAACTCATAATTATGGAAATGTAAATTCATGAAAGCCTACATTAATTAATAATTTGGGAATGAACAAAAAAAAAACATTTTTGTACAACAATTCAATTGAAGAAGATTTTCAATTTTCTAAGGACTTTCAGAAAGATGGAGAGTTTGAAAGATTTTCTCAGGGGGCTTTTGTATTTATACGACATTTGTTTGATGTTTGATTTGCCAAGGAAAAGTGTAGTATTTTAACTAAAGTATGTTGAAATTACTATATGAAGTAAATTTAAAAAAATGTAAATTGAATTTATTTATATACATCCTAACGATAAGATATGGGGCAAAGAATATTGTAAATTTTCTAAAGACTTGAATATCGGTGATGTCTATACCAAACAGCTAAAATATTGTACACTTTTATCATAAATAATTTGGACATTAGACAAGCCTGCGTTGATATCAGACTAATATAAAGAAATTACATAATTCATAAAATATTTGCAAACTCAAAAAATTAAATACGAAAATTTAATTTTCAATTAAAATTTAACCATAGCCTCCAAAAATCCATTGGATTGATATCCAGATGGTAGAATCCATTGGAGGGAGATCCGAATATTTTGGATACCATTGACCGTTAGATATGAACCAAGGAACCTCCTTTTTAAGTCATTATTGGTTGACGCTGCTGAGTGTGATGGTGCTGTTGAAATGACCATGGACTGCGACCCGCGTTGCCACAATGAATTTTTATTTTGGACCAAAATTCGTACCAGCGGACCATTTGCCCAAAATAAATTAATATAATTTAAAATTTAAAATTGTTCACAAAATTTTAATTCGATAGAAAATTTTGTCAAAATTTTATTTCTATAGAAAATTTTGCCAAAATTTTATTTCTATAAAAAAATTTTGTCAAAATTTTATTTCTATAAAAAAATTTTGTCAAAATTTTATTTCTATAGATTTTTTTTTTAAATTTTAGATCATTAGAAAATTTTATCAAAATGTCAAAATTGTATTTCTGTAGAAAATGTCGTCAAAATTTTATTTCTATAGAAAATTTTGACAAAATTTTATTTCTATAGAAAGTTTTGACAAAATTCTATTTCTATAGAAAATTTTGACAAAATTTTATTTCTATAGAAAATTTTGACAAAATTTTATTTCTATAGAAAATTTTGACAAAATTTTATATCTATAGAAAATTTTGACAAAATTTTATTTCTATAGACAATTTTGACAAAATTTTATTTCTACAGAAAATTTTGACAACATTTTATTTCTATAGAAAATTTGGACAAAATTTTATTTCTATAGAAAATTTGTACAAAATTTTATTTCTATAGAAAATTTGGACAAAATTTTATTTCTGTAGAATTTTTTTATACCCTCCACCATAGGATGGGGGGTATATTAACTTTGTCATTCCGTTTGTAACACATCGAAATAGTGCTCTAAGACCCCATAAAGTACATATTCTGGGTCGTGGAAAAATTCTCGTCTCTGTCCGTCCTTCTGTTGAAATCATGCTAACTTCCGAACGAAACAAGCTATCGACTTGGAACTTGGCAAAAGTAGTTGTTATTGATGTAGGTCGGATGGTATTGCAAATGAGTCATATCGGTCCACTTTTACGTATAGCCCCATATAAAGCATATTTCATACGATTTGGCTGAAATTTGGTAGATGAAGTTAGTATATAGTTTCTAACAACCATGCTCCTGCATGGATGGTCCATATCGGTCCATAATTATATATAGCCCCCATATAAGCCGATCCCCAGATTTGGCTTGCGGATCCGCTAAGAGAAGCAAATTTCATCGGATCCGGCTTAAATTTCGTACATAGTATTAGTATATGATATCTAACAACCATCAAAAATTTGTCGACATCGGTCCATAATTATATATAGTCCCCATATAAATCGATCCCCAGGTTTGGCTTTCGGATCCTCTAAGAGAAGCAAATTTTATCGGATCCGGATAAAATTTGGTACATGGTGTTAGTATACGGCCTCTAACAGCCATGCCAAAATTGGTCCACATCGGTCCATAATTATATATAGCCCCCATATAAACCGATCCCCAAATTTGACCTCAGGAGTTTCATGGATGAGCAAAATTCCTCCGATTCGGTTGAAATTTGGTACGTGATGTTAGTATATGGTATCCAACAACCATGCAGGAATTGGTTCTTATCAGTCCATAATTATATATAGCCCCCATATAAACCGATCCCCAGATTTGACCTCCGGAGCTCTTGGAGGAGCAAAATTCATCCGATCCGGTTGAAATTTGGTACGTGGTAAAATTTGGTACATTGCGCTAGTATATGGCCGATAAAAATCATGCCAAAATTGGTCCATATCGGTCCATAGTTATAATATATAACCGATCCCCAAAAATAATCAACCAAAATTTTATTTCTATAGAAAATTGTGTAAAACTTTTATTACTATAGAAAATTTTGTCAACATTTTATTACGTTATTGTTGTTTCTTTTTTTGATCTCAGCTTAAAGCCATGCATTGACTAAACTACAAGTGTAGCTTAACCAACAGAGGAAAAGTATGCTTGTCAAATTTATTTGGGCAAAGCCCTATAGACTGCAAGATGGTTGGATGTACAGCTGTTTCGGAATTACCACATTCCTCATCAGCATCCTCTACTTGCAGCAAAACTATCAACCAATTATCAGAATAAATTCGGGTAATTCACTCAACCCAACGTGAACTACACTTGAACCTCCCGAAAAAGGGTTTGATAGTCGGCTACTGCCTAAACAAACCCTTTTTCGGGAGGTTCAAGTGTAGTTCACGTTGGGTTGAGTGAATTACCCGAATTTATTCTGATAATTGGTTGATAGTTTTGCTGCAAGTAGAGGATGCTGATGAGGAATGTGGTAATTCCGAAACAGCTGTACATCCAACCATCTTGCAGTCTATAGGGCTTTGCCCAAATAAATTTGACAAGCATACTTTTCCTCTGTTGGTTAAGCTACACTTGTAGTTTAGTCAATGCATGGCTTTAAGCTGAGATCAAAAAAAGAAACAACAATAACGATTGAAGAGAAGCCAACAATAACAAACAAAACGAATGAAGATAGAGGAAGCACGCTCAAAAACAAACCCAGCCAAATACATACAAATCGATGATTTGAGTTTGGCAAAGGAAAAGAGATATGCTGGCAAATTTGTTTAGGCAGTAGCCGACTATCAAACCCTTTTTCGGGAGGTTCAAGTGTAGTTCACGTTGGGTTGAGTGAATTACCCGAATTTATTCTGATAATTGGTTGATAGTTTTGCTGCAAGTAGAGGATGCTGATGAGGAATGTGGTAATTCCGAAACAGCTGTACATCCAACCATCTTGCAGTCTATAGGGCTTTGCCCAAATAAATTTGACAAGCATACTTTTCCTCTGTTGGTTAAGCTACACTTGTAGTTTAGTCAATGCATGGCTTTAAGCTGAGATCAAAAAAAGAAACAACAATAACGATTGAAGAGAAGCCAACAATAACAAACAAAACGAATGAACATTTTATTACTATAGAAAATTTTATCAAAATTTTATTTCTATAGAAAATTTTCCAAACTTTTATAGATAGTTATCGCAAAATTTTATTTCTATATAAAATTTTTACAAAATTGTCTTCCTGTACAAAATTTTTGTCAAAATTTTATTTTAATAGAAAATTTTGAAAAAATACCGATTAACCAAAATCAACCAAATTCCATTTGGTCCGACCATCGGACAAAATTTAAAAATTAATAATGTTCTGGATCAATTTTGGTCCAATCAGAGCAAAATGGAAACCCTGCCTGCGACAAAAAATACTGTTTTGAGGATAGTTCGGCATTTATTTTGAATACGAGCGGACAACGTCAATGAAATAAATCTGTAAGCAATCAGAAGTTATCCCAACCTCAAGTAGGTTGCAATATACACCCAATAAATGAATACGATCACCTTTTGAAACATGTTTAAAAAGCAAAATATTATTTTTAGAAGGGAAACATGTAAGATTTTTGTCGCAACTATATTATGCTCCATATTCCCCATCCAAAAATAAATTTTTGTTCTTTAAACATGTTTCAAGAGGTTATTAATATTTCCTCCTTAAGTGCCTATTAGCCACATTGTAAATAGTTCAAATACAGTTTTGTTTAAAATTACTCTTTTATAATTTAACCCTGGAAAGTCATCCTTATTTTTTGTACACAAACGTCATCCTTCGTCATTTTGACTACGGCTTATTTCATGACGCTATAATTTGCATCGTGAGCAAAAATGAGAATCAAAATTGAGTTTATTTCCTTATTCAATGTGTTTTTAATTAGTATAACACAAAAATTCATAAAATGGTTGTAATGGTATAACTCAAATTTAACATTTCCCAATCGACCAAAAAGCACTTTAAATCGAAAATAAAATTACGCGTCGTCATTTTGACGAAGGATGACTGTCCAGGGTTAATCTGTTTACAACAGCCTCTCTTGCACATCAACAAAATCGAAAATACAGCAGAGTAATGTTATTTATGATATAACAACAACAATGACAACAGCAATCAATGATACGTAGCAACCCACCAAGCGTAGCTTAAGCTCAAGAACAACCGAACATTCTACAAATTCTCATTTATCCCTAACTAACAGATAGTAAACATCTGAGAGTAACAACAGAGAACAAGCAAATATCATTTGCCCAACAGAACAATATCATCTCTTTTCACAGCAACAACAACGAAAATACAGCAGATTAATGTTATTTATGATATAACAACAATAACGATAACAGCAATCAATGCTGCATAGGAATCACCAAGCGAAGCTTAAGCTCAAGAATAACCGAACATCAAACAGACATATTAAGGGGGGAAACAAACAACTGCACTGCATTGATAATCAAGACAAAACTGACTGGGAAGGAGTGAGAATATTAGATAACGAACAAAAATAGACAGTGAGCTTTTAAAAGTCTACGAATTCAAGAGAAACAACAAAATAAAGACAAAGCTAATGAAAAAGACGAAGTTTTCTTCGATATTAAGTTCTCTAATTTGTTTTATTACATTTTTGAAGGAAGGTAGTGCATATTTTTTCGTTTTTTTTTTTTTAATTTAAAGATCCCTTTAATATGAATTGCACAAAGATAATGTTTTGGAGAGCAAGAGCAAAACGCCGCGTAGTCTCTATGCCCATCACTGGTATACACTAGAGGTCTGCATCGAATAACTTTTCACTACATGTATGCAATTCGCTGTCGAATATAGTACATACACTGTCTTTCTCTAAGAGCGCAAGTAGTGAAGTGAAGATAACACTTGCTTGTCAAATACCACCAAGTTCTTATCCGAAACAATATGTGTTCCGAAAAAAAGGAACAATAAAAATGTAAGTACTTGAGAAAAAGTACAACATGGATTCTCTTCACTCCACGTGGTACCACAAGTATTTCTCAGTTATGTGCGAAGCAAAACTTTCCATTATTATTAATCATAGATATGTATGTATATCACATATTTCATATATTTATGTATGTCACACACTTACCTTAACGTTTGCCGTTCTTTATAACAAACCAAAACATATATTATGGAGAGTAACTGTTTTTTTGTATTTCTGAAACTGGACGTGGTACATGGAGTACTCTATGAAGTTTTGTTCTCGCAGCATACTCGACGTGATCACTCTGAGTACACTTCAATAAGAGAGAAAGAGGAATATGTGTTTATTGGTAGTGATGACATCAGAGTAACAACAAGAAGTTACTCGTGGCTTTTGGTGTTCATCAAAATGTGTACCAATAGTTTTGCGACTCTCTCAAATAGATGTACTCATGTACCAAGTACACGTGTACTCTGCATTTACAAATGGAATTGTGCAGACCTCTAGTATACACCATAGCATTAGCATAGTTTACATCTAACTGTGATCGTAGCCGTAAGAAACAATAACACTGTGACAGCTTAGGTGAACTTTCGTAATTATTTGCGCTATTATTTCAAACAATAAAAAACGAAGATCATGAAAACAATATTCTGTTGTTTAGGAAATTTCCTATTTTGCAACATAGTTTTCAGAATTCTCAAACAACCAAGACAGATACAATTTCATTAAAAATAAGTACATTTTTTTACAAAAATATGAAGTATTTTGTTAAAATTTAGAAATCAATAAATTGTGAACTACATTTGCCACAGACACACTGTAACTATTTTTAAAACAGTTTTATTTGACATATCATGTTTATAATTTAATATGTTCCCCTATATTGAATATGTTCAATATTTTGTATTTAAAAAGAATCCATCCATTTCGTCCATAATGGCGGTAATTAGAAAATCGAATGTATTCTTCATAAAACGAATACAAGGTTTTATGAAGAATAAAAGCATACAGTACTGAATGGTTCTACTTAGCAAATCAAACCTAATTGAATTCTTTATAAAAATGTCACTTTATATTCCCTATTCCATTTGGTATGTAATTCGTGGTATCATTTCGTATGTTTGCTCACCATTTAGTATCATATATTTCGTATCACTATACCTAATTACATGAGTTTTCAGAAATTCATTACTTACCGCAATAATAACAGCTAGCTTTTGGGGATATTATCGTTATCCTCAATTGTCCACAAATTTTCAAAGAATTTTTTTTTTTCACTTTAAAATTCATAGAATTCCAAAAGATTGGAAATAAATATTATTCACTTTGACATTAAAATATCACGATGGCAAAACAAGCAAAATAAATTTTTTGTACTCTCTTTTTTTCAAAACAAAACAAAAAGTATAGATGGAGAATAAAGCAATACGCGGAAATTATCTATAAAAAACCAAAACTTTTCCCTTGAGTTTTGTTTGAAAGTGAACTAACCCACTTATTCCCGCACTCCATACACTTCAACAAACTCATCCTGTGGCATTTCCGAAACAAAACTTATACAATTCACTCGTAAAAAATAAATAAAACTTTATGTTTCACACCTGAATTTAATACCAGCTTCCAGCTGCACATAAGCACACAAACTTGTGATAGGTAGGCAGCTACACATACAATCGTAAACCTAGAGAAACAAATCCTGAATAGCGATGTATTGTTCTATGGCTAAAGTTCTTATGAAGAACCCTGATCATCGTCAGTAACAATAGCAACATTTCAACAACAAACGAAACAAGTCCAATTCCATAACAATGTTACAAAACAGAAGGACTCCCTCCTGTTGTTTTTCCTAATGAGAAAATATTTACTTTCATCATTTCCATTGAGAATTTGTATAGAAATCCAGCTAGTGGCCTGAAGAATACCTGAAGAATCTGGTGTATATGACGTAAAGGATGCGTAGTAGAAGATGAAATTTTCTATTGTTTTTGTTTGGGATTACCTAAAAGTTCTAGTGAAAGCGTGATTATAACAACGAATGTGAAGCAACGTGATTGCTAATGTTACTAGGATACAAGATTATGCAACAAAATTATAATTGATGATTCCAGACCGCGGAAAACTATGTGAAATGTTACGAAATTTAATTTAATTAAAACTCAATTTCGAAAATTGTTTCCTATAGTTCCAAAATCCACGTTAACTAGATTTCAACTGTTCGAGCCTAATGTGAATATTCTATTAATTAAAGTCAGATACTGAGATTGAACCTATGATCCATGGGAGCAATAAGTTAACACTTTGTGTAAAATTGTAGAAAATTTATTAAAAATAATGGCAACCCTCATTTATCCCAAAACTAACAGAGTGTAAAAAGCTGAAAGACGCAATAGAAGACAAAGAAATATCATTTACCCAACAGAACAATAAACTCTCTTTTCACACCAATGTCAACAAAAATTGAAAATTATACAGCACTGAAATGTTATTTATTAAATAACAACAACAAAAACTGTAATAATTCTACGTAGGAACCACCAAGCTTAGCTTAAGCTCAACAATAACCGAACATTTTACACCTTCTCGTTTATCCCTAAACTAACAGACAGTAAACATCTGAGAGCAATAAAAGAAAACAAGCAAATATCATTTGCCAAACAGTACAATAGCATCTCTTTTCACGCCAATGACAACAAAAATAGAAAATATACAGCGGAGAAATGTTATTTATTAAATAACAACAACAAAAAAACATTTTAATCAATGCCAAACGAAGCTTAAGCACAAGCATTACCGAACATTCTACACTTTCTCATTTATCCCTAAACTAACAGAGAGTAAAAAGCTAAGAGAAATAATAGAGGACAAAGAAATATCATTTGCCCAACAAAACAATAGCCTCTCTTTTCACAGCAACAACGACGATAATAGAAAAAATACTGCACAGTTATGTTATTCATGATATAACAACAACAAAAACTGTAATCAAAGCTACGTACGACCCGCCAAACGAAGCTTGAGCACAAGCATTACCGAGCACTACACTTTCTCATTTATCTCTAAACTAACAGAGAGTAGAAAGCTAAGAGAAATAATAGAGGACAAAGAAATATCATTTGCCCAACAGAACAATAGCCTCTCTTTTCACAGCAACAACAACGAAAATAGATCAAATACAGCAGAGTAATGTTATTTATGATATAACAACAACAATAACGAAAAAAGCAACCAATGCTACGGTAGATTTTTTAATGTTTGGTAGATTGGTAGAATTCTTGATATTTTGGTAGATTTTGAAATATATTCCTCTCGAATTAAGATGTACTTCAATTTTATAGAAATACAATTTAGACAAAATCTTCTAAAAAATGGACAACATTTTCTAGAGAAATAAAATTTTGACAAAATTTCCTAGAGAAATATAATTTTGACACAATGTGTTAGTGAAATAAAATTTTGACAATATTTTATAGAAAAAAAATTGGCAATATTTTATAGAGAAAAACTTGACACGATTTGTTAATAAATTAAAATTTTGACAAAATTTTCTATAGAAATAAAAATTTGACAAAATTTTCTAGGAAAATAAAATTTCGAAAATTTTTTTAGAGAAATAAAATTTTTTAGAAAACTTGAATTTTGACAAAATTTTCTATGGAAGTAAAATTTTGACAAAATTTTTTATAAAAAAAATTGGCAAAATTTTCTATAGAAATAAAAATTTGAAATAAATAGAAAAATAAAAATTTTGACAAAATTTTCATGAAAAATAAAATTTGACAAGAAATAAAATTTTGATAAAATTTTGTATAGAAATAAAATTTCGATAAAATTTTCTATAGAAATGTTGACAAGATGTGCCATAGAAATAAAATTTTGACAAAATTTTCTAGAAAAATAAAATATTGACAATATTTTTTAGAAAAATAAAATTTTGACAGTATTTTTTAGAAAAAAATTATTTGACAAAATTTTATATAAAAAAATATTTGACAAAATTTTGTTGTTAGAATTCTACCAAAAATTGTAGATTTTTTACTGTTTGGTAGACTGGTAGAATTCTTGATATTTTGGTAGATTTTGAAATATATTCCTATCCAATTAAGATGTACTTCAATTTTATAGAAATACAATTTTGACTACATTTTGTAAAAAATGGACTCAATTTTCTAGAGAAATAAAATTTCCCTAGAAAACTAGGGAAATAAAATTTTGACAAAATTTTATAGAGAAAAAAATTACACAATTTGTTAGTGAAGTAAAATTTTGACAAAATTCTCTATAGAAATAAAATTTTGACAATTTTTTTAGAGAAATAATTTTTTTTAGAAAAATGGAATTTTGTCAAAATTTGCTATGGAAGAACAATTTTAACAAAATTTTGTATAAAAAAATGGCAAAATTTGCTATAGAAATAAAATTTTGACAAAATTTTCTAGAAAAATTAAATTTTGACAAAATTTTGCATAGAAATAAAATTTTGATAAAATTTTCTATAGAAATGTTGACAAAATTTGCCTTAGAAATAAAATTTTGACAACATTTTCTAGAAAAATAAAATTTTGACAATATTTTTTAGAAATAAAATTTTGACAAAATTTTGTATAGAAATTAAAATTTTACAAAATTTTTTATAGACATAAATATTTGACAAAATTTTGTATATTTCGATAAAATTTTGTTGTTAGATTTCTACCAAAAATTTTTGATTTTTTACTGTTTGGTAGATTGGTAGAATTCTTGATATTTTGGTAGATTTTGTAATATATTCTTATCAAATTAAGATATACTTCAAATTTATAGAAATATAATTTTGACAACATTTTGTAAAAAAATTGATTCAATTTTCTAGAGAAATAAAATTTTGACGAAATTTTCTAGGGAAATAAAATTTTGACAAAATTTCCTAGAGAAATAAAATGTAGACAATATTTTATAGAGAAAAAAATTGACACAATTCGTTAGTGAAATAAAATTTTGGCAAAATTTTCTATAGAAATAAAATTTTGACAAAATTTTCTAGGGAAATAAAATTTTGACAATTTTTTTAGAGAAATAAAATTTTGTAGAAAAATGAAATTTTGACAAAATTTTCTATGGAAGTAAAATTTTGACAAAATTTTGTATAAAAAAAATTGGCAAAATTTTCTATAGAAATAAAATTTTGACAACATTTTCTAGAAAAATAAATTTTTGACAAAATTTTGTATAGAAATAAAATTTCGATAAAATTTTCTATAGAAATGTTGACAAAATTTGCCATAGAAATAAAATTTTGACAAAATTTTCTTGAAAAATAAAATTTTGACGATATTTTTTTGAAATATAATTTTGACAAAATTTTGTATAGAATAAAAATTTGACAAAATTTTGTATAGAAATAAAATTTGACAAAATTTTGTATAGAAATAAAATTTCGATACAATTTTCTATAGAAATTTTGACAAAATTTTCTATAGAAATAAAATTTTGACACTATTTTTTAGAGAAATAAAATTTTGACAAAATTTTCTAGGGAAATAAAATTTTGACAAATTTTTTATAGAAATAAAAATTTGACAAAATTTTGTGTAGAATTAAAAATTGGACAAAATTTTGTATAGAAATAAAATTTTAAAATTTTTCTAGGGAAATAAAATTTTGACAAAATTTTCTTTGGAAGTAAAATTTTGACAAAATTTTGTATAAAAAAAATTGGCGAAATTTTCTATAGAAATAAAAATTTGAAATAGATAGAAAAATAAAATGTTGACAAAATTTTCTAGAAAAATAAAATTTTGACAAAAAATAAAATTTTGACAATTTTTTTAGAGAAATAAATTTTTTTAGAAAAATGAAATTTTGACAAAATTTCCTATGGAAGTAAAATTTTGACAAAATTTTGTATAAATAAAATAATAATAAAAATAAAATGTTGACAAAATTTTCTAGAAAAACAAAATTTTGACAAAAAATAAAATTTTGACAAAATTTTGTATAGAAATAAAATTTCGATAAAATTTTCTATAGATATGTTGACAAAATTTGCCATAGAAATAAAATTTTGACAAAATTTTCTTGAAAAATAAAATGTTGACGATATTTTTAGAAATACAATTTTGACAAAATTTTGTATAGAAATAAAAATTTGACAAAATGTTGTATAGAAATAAAATTTCGATACAATTTTCTATAGAAATGTTGACAAAACTTGCCATAGAAATAAAATTTCGACAAAATTTTCTATACAAATAAAATGTTGACACAATTTTTTAGAGAAATAAATTTTTGACAAAATTTTCTAGGGAAATAAAATTTTGACAAAATTTTGTATAGAAAAAAAAATTGATAGAATTTTCTATAGGAATAAAAATTTGACAATATTTTGTATAGAAAAAAAATTTGACAAAATTGTCTACAGAAATAAAATTTTGGCAAAATTTTCTAGAAAAATAAATTTTTTTGTCAAAATTTTCTATAGAAATTAAATTTAATAAAAAATAAAATTTTTTTAAATTCAGTTTGGTAAAATTTTCTTAAAATTTTGGTAAATTATGTTTGACACGATTTGCAATCGTGATCATCAAGCGAACCTTAAACACAAGAATAACCGAACATCAAACCGACATAAAAAGGGAAATGCAAACAACTGCAGTAGCCCAGAGTGGCATTGACAATTAATTTTGGATAATTGAAGTAAGTACAGATCACACTCAAAAAATCCCATTTACCGAATTGTCTATATCCTATATATACAAATTATAACAGAGATTTCCTAGGAAAAACATTTATTTTGAATTTCAAGAAAATTTTAAGTCAACGATGTCGAACTCCCAATATAATTCCTAGCGTATATTGAAAGATTTTTTATCTTTAGGCCACAGAAGTAATATCTCATTTAATATTAAAATAATTTTTTTCAATGTTTTTCTTTACATTGAAGAAAATTAGACTTACTTTGAAAAGCACACGACTTTAACGGAGGGAGCCAAATTTCAATGACGCGTGTCCTAAGTTTAGAGAAGTAACACTTTAAATCAAAAATTTTAAAAATATTTTATTTTTTTGTTTATTTTAAAGAAATTTGTCCTCATTGTTCTGAAAATTTACTGGTCTAATATTAAGGATACCTAATATTTTGTTTAGTCTACATTTTGAGTAAAAATTATTTTATTAAAAATATCCCTTTAAAGTTGTACTGATTTTTTTCCTTTATTTTCTCTTTACAGTTTCGATGTAGAAAATGGCCAAAGTGCTCGATCTCCGCTTGAAGGCGGCTCGCCAAGCGCCGGTTTGGTTTTGCAAAATCTTCCACAGCGTCGTGAATCGTTCTTATATCGTTCGGATTCCGATTTTGAAATGTCACCCAAATCAATGTCCCGCAATTCAAGCATTGCTAGTGAAAGGTAAGTTTGTTTTCTTTTCAAATATAGCCTTATGTATATATTTTTATACGAGTATATATAAAATTAGTTGCTGTAGATACAAGTATTATAGATCAAGTGAAAATGCTTTAAAATGCATTAGCTGTAATTACTTTTATGATTATTGTTTTTTTATTTAATATACTAATATTTTATTATTAATTTACAATTTTTAAATACTTTATTTATATATGTTTAATTATATATATTTTATAGTTTTATTAATTTGCTTCAAACCATCTTATGCATTTTTTATTCTTTTTCACCTAAATGTTCACCTAAATGTGAAGTCTTGTTTAGGTTTCATTGTCCATGTCTAAGAATTGTTTGCCTTGGTTGAAAATTTAATTCCTAATATGGTTCTTGGTTAAAGAATTATTCCAAGACATTTTTCTAAGGATTAAGATTAAGATAAGATTGCTATATAAAAAAGTGTAATGTAAAGAAATTTCTGTCTGCTGTAATTATGCTAAAGCCTTCAATAAAAATGCTATCATCCTGAAATTTGACACAGATTTGTTTTTTGCTTGCACAAAAGACACGAACGAATTTAGTTCTAAGCATCTAGCCGCTGCCAATTGTATCGATTGGTCTCAAATTAGTCCAAAGGTATTTTTGGTATCCTTCAAAGATGTTTTGGTTGATTTGATTGATATCGAAATTTGTCCATAATCCTGTTTGCAATTTCCTATTATTGTTCTATGTTGCCCGTCATCGTGTGTTATAATCTTCCATTTTTGGTGTTTTTCTCAATGAAATGTTCCCCGTAATAAACAACCAAATTACATACACAAAAGCATTCTTTGTTGCAACTAAGTGGCTCTTTTCATTCGTACAGCTGCATTCAAGCCACAAAAATTTCATCTTATTAAGTGAAGCAAATCCCCACAAATATATAAAAATAAAATACTGACACACAAACAAGCATCAACAATTCGCACTTAAATTTATGACCACTTTGGCAAAGGCCACAACTATCCAAAACCACAAGCTAATTAGCAATAAATTTGTACATTTTACATTTGCCAGTTGTTGTTTAATTTGAAAATAAGCTAATAAAAATTGTAATAACTACAATAAATATAATAAAACAACTATGTTTTTTTATTGTTTTTTGAAAACTACCAAATAGAAAAATCTTATTTCGCAGTGTTTGTTCAATATTGTATGGTTAGTAGTTTAAAATTTTGCCAAAATTTTATTTTTATAGAAAATTTTGTCAAAATTTTTTTTCTATAGAAAATTTTGTCAACACTTTATTTCTATAGAAAATTTTGTCAAAATTTTATTTCTATAGAAAATTTTGCCAAAATTTCATTTTTATAGAAAATTTTCCAAAATTTTATTTCTATAGAAAATTTTTCCAAAATTTCATTTTTATAGAAAATTTTGTCAACATTTTATTTCTATAGAAAATTTTTTCAAAATTTTATTTCTATAGAAAATTTTGTCAAAATTTTATTTCTATAGAAAATTTTGTCAAAATTTTATTTCTATAGAAAATTTTGTCAAAATTTCATTTCTATAAGAAATTTAGTTAAAATTTTATTTCTATAGAAAATTTTGGTAAAATTTTATTTCTATAGAACATTTTGCCAACATTTTATTTCTATAGAAAATTTTGTCAAAATTTTATTTCTATAGAAAATTTTGGTAAAATTTTATTTCTAAAGAACATTTTGCCAAAATTTTATTTCTATAGAAAATTTTGTCAAAATGTTATTTCTATAAAAAATTTTATAGATATAAATTTTATTTCTATAGAAAATTTTGTCAAAATGTTATTTCTATAAAAAATTTTGCAAAAATTTTATTTCTATAGAAAATTCTGTCAAAATTTTATTTCTATGGAAAATTTTGCCAAAAAATTTTTTCTATCGAAAATTATGCCAAAATTTCATTTTTATAGAAAATTTTGCCAAAATTTTATTTCTATAGAAAATTTTGTTAATTTTTTTGTTGGAAAATTTTGTCAATTTTTTCCTAAAGAAAATTTTGTAAAAAATTTATTTCTATAGAATTTTTTTTTTTCTATAGAAAATTTTGTCAATTTTTTTCTATAGAAAATTTTATCAAAAATTTATTTCTATGGAAAATTTTGCCAAAAGTTTATTTCTATAGAAAATTTTGACAACATTTTATTTCTATAGAAAGTTTTGTCATAGAAAAATTTTGTTACAGAAAATTTTGCCAAAATTTTATTTCTATAGAAAATTTTGTCAATATTTTATATCTATAGAAATTTTTGTCAATTTTTTCTTTTCTATAGAAAATTTTATTTCTATGGAAAGTTTTGCCAAAACTTTATTTTTACAGAGAATTTTGTCAAAATTTTTTTCTATAAAAATTTATAGGAAATTTTGCCAAAATTTTATTTCTATAGGAAATTTTGCCGACATTTTATGGAAAATTTTGCCACAATTCTATTTCTATCAAAAATTATGCCAAAATTTTATTTCTATAGCAAATTTTGTCCATTTTTTTTTTGGAAAATTTTGTCAATTTTTCCTAAAGAAAATTTTGTCAAAAATGTTTTTCTATAGAAAATTTTGTAAATTTTTTTCTATAGAAAATGTTTTCCATTTTTTTCTATAGAAAATTTTATCAAAAATGTATTTCTATAGAAAATTTTATCAAAAATTTTGTTCTATAGAAAATTTTGGCAAAATTTTATTTCTATAGCAAATTTTGCCAAAATTTAATTTTTATAGAAAATGTTGCCAAAATTTTATTTCTATAGAAAATTTTGTTAAATTTTTTGCTATAGAAAATGTTGTCAATTTTTTTCTATACAAAATTTTATCAAAAATTTATTTCTATAGAAAATTTTGTCAATTTTTTTCTATAGAAAATTTTATCAAAAATTTATTTCTATGGGAAATTTTGGCAAAATTTTATTTCTATAGCAAATTTTGCCAAAATTTAATTTTTATAGAAAAATTTTGCAAAAATTTTATTTCTATAGAAAATTTTGTCAAAATTTTATTTCTATGGAAAATTTTGCCAAATTTTATTTTTATAGAAAACTTTGTCTAAATTTTTTTTCTATAGAAAATTTTGTCAACACTTTATTTCTATAGAAAATTTTGCCAAAATTTCATTTTTATAGAAAATTTTGCCAAAATTTTATTTCTATATAAAATTTTGTCAAAATTTTATTTCTAAAGGAAATTTAGTTAAAAAATTTTGCCACAATTCTATTTCTATCAAAAATTATGCCAAAATTTCATTTTTATAGAAAAGTTTGCCAAAATAATCAGACTAAAATTTTATTTCTATAGAAAAATTTGTCAATTTTTGTTTTTGGAAAGTTTTGTCAATTTTTTCCTAAAGAAAATTTTGTTAATTTTTTTCCCAAAGAAAATTTTGTCAAAAATTTATTTCTATAAAAAATTTTGTAATTTTTTTTCTATAGAACATTTTTTCCATTTCTTTCTATAGAAGATTGTATGAAAAATTTATTTCTATAGAAAATTTTATTTCAATGGAAAATTTTGCCAAAACTTTATTTTTATAGAAAATTTTGCCAAAATTTTATTTCTATAGAAAATTTTGTAAACATTTTATTTCTATAGAAAATTTTGCCAAAATTTTATTTCTATAGAAAATTTTGGCAAAATTTTATTTCTATAGAAAATTTTGACAAAATTCCATTTTTATAGAAAATTTTGCCAAAATTTTATTTCTATAGAAAATTTTGGCAAAATTTTATTTCTATAGAAAATTTTGTCAAAATGTTATTTCTATAAAAAATTTTGCAAAAATTTTATTTCTATAGAAAATTCTGTCAAAATTTTATTTCTATGGAAAATTTTGCCAAACATTTTTTTCTATCGAAAATTATGCCAAAATTTCATTTTTATAGAAAATTTTGCCAAAATTTTATTTCTATAGAAAATTTTGTCAATTTTTTTGTTGGAAAATTTTGTCAATTTTTTCCTAAAGAAAATTTTGTAAAAAATTTATTTCTATAGAAATTTTTTTTTCTATAGAAAATTTTGTCAATTTATTTCTGTACAAAATTTTATCAAAAATTTGTTTCTATAGAAAATTTTGTCAATTTTTTTCTATAGAAAATTTTATCAACATTTTATTTCTATAGAAAGTTTTGTCATAGAAAAATTTTGTTATAGAAAATTTTGCCAAAATTTTATTTCTATAGAAAATTTTGTCAATATTTTATATCTATAGAAATTTTTGTCAATTTTTTCCTTTCTATAGAAAATTTTATTTCTATGGAAAGTTTTGCCAAAACTTTATTTTTACAGAAAATTTTGTCAAAATTTTTTTCTATAAAAAATTATAGGAAATTTTGCCAAAATTTTATTTCTATAGGAAATTTTGCCGACATTTTATGGAAAATTTTGCCACAATTCTATTTCTATCAAAAATTATGCCAAAATTTTATTTCTATAGCAAATTTTGTCCATTTTTTTTTTGGAAAATTTTGTCAATTTTTTCCTAAAGAAAATTTTGTCAAAAATGTTTTTCTATAGAAAATTTTGCAAAAATTTTATTTCTATAGAAAATTTTGTCAAAATTTTATTTATATGGAAAATTTTGCCAAAATTTTATTTTTATAGAAAACTTTGTCTAATTTTTTTTCTATAGAAAATTTTGTCAACACTTTATTTCTATAGAAAATTTTGCCAAAATTTCATTTTTATAGAAAATTTTGCCAAAATTTTATTTCTATAGAAAATTTTGTCAACATTTTATTTCTATATAAAATTTTGTCAAAATTTTATTTCTAAAGGAAATTTAGTTAAAAAATTTTGCCACAATTCTATTTCTATCAAAAATTATGCCAAAATTTCATTTTTATAGAAAAGTTTGCCAAAATAATCAGACTAAAATTTTATTTCTATAGAAAAATTTGTCAATTTTTGTTTTTGGAAAGTTTTGTCAATTTTTTCCTAAAGAAAATTTTGTCAATTTTTTTCCCAAAGAAAATTTTGTCAAAAATTTATTTCTATAAAAAATTTTGTAATTTTTTTTCTATAGAACATTTTTTCCATTTCTTTCTATAGAAGATTGTATGAAAAATTTATTTCTATAGAAAATTTTATTTCAATGGAAAATTTTGCCAAAACTTTATTTTTATAGAAAATTTTGCCAAAATTTTATTTCTATAGAAAATTTTGTAAACATTTTATTTCTATAGAAAATTTTGCCAAAATTTTATTTCTATAGAAAATTTTGGCAAAATTTTATTTCTATAGAAAATTTTGACAAAATTCCATTTTTATAGAAAATTTTGCCAAAATTTTATTTCTATAGAAAATGTTGTCAACATTTTATTTCTATAGAAAATTTATTCAAAATTTTATTTCTAGAGGAAATTTAGTTAAACTTTTATTTTTATACAAAATTTTGCCAAAATTTTATTTTTATAGAAAACTTTGCCGACATTTCATTTTTGTGGCAAATTTTACCACAATTCTATTTCTATAAAAAATTATGCCAATACTTCATTTTTATAGAAAATTTTGCCAAAATTTAATTTCTATAGCATATTTTGTCTTTTTTTTATAGAAAATTTTGTCAATTGTTTCCTAAAGAAAATTTTGTCACAAATGTTTTTTTATAGAAAATTTTGTAAATTTTTTTTCATAGAGGATTTTTTCCATTTTTTTCTATAGAAAAGTTTATCAAAAATGTATTTCTATACAAAATTTTATCAAAAATTTAGTTCTATAGAAAATTTTGGCAACATTTTTTTTATAGAAAATTTTGCCAAAACTACTTTTTTATAGAAAATTTTGCCAAAATTTTATTTCTATAGAAATTTTTGTCAACATTTTATTTCTATAGAAAATTTTGTCAAAATTTTATTTCTACAGGAAATTTAGTTAAAATTTTATTTCTATAGAAAATGTTGCCAAAATTTTATTTCTATGGAAAAGTTTGCCAAAATTATCTTTGTATCGAAAATTATGCCAAAATTTCATTTTGATAGAAAATTTTGCAAAAATTTCATTTTTATAGGAAATTTTGCAAAAATTTTCTTTCTGTAGAAAATTTTATCCATTTTTTTCCTAAAGAAAATATTTCAATTTTTTCCCAAAGAAAATTTTGCCAAAATTTTATTTCTATAGGAAATTTGGTTAAAATTTTATTTCTACAGAAAATTTTGCCAAAATTTTATTTCTATAGAAAATTCTGCCAAAATTTTATTTCTATGAATTTTGCCAAAATTCTATTTCTATCGAAAATTATGCCAAAATTTCATTTTTATAAAAAAATTTACCAAAATGTTATTTCTAAAGAAAATTTTGTCAATTTTTTCCTAAAGAAAATTTTGTCAAAAATTTATTTCTATAGAAAATTTTATCAAAAATTTATTTCTATAGAAAATTTTGTCAAAAGTTAATATCAATAGGAAATTTTGTTAAAAGTTTTTATCTATAACAAGGGAGCCATCGTGGTGCAATGGTTAGCATGCCCGCCTTGCATACACAAGGTCGTGGGCTCGATTCCTGCTTCGACCGAACACCAAAAGGTTGTTCATCGGTGGATTATCCCACCTTAGTCTGAGTGTTTCTAAGCTTCTCTAAGTGGATTCACAGCAATATGGAACGCCGTTCGGACTCGGCTATAAAAAGGAGGTCCCTTGTCATTGAGCTTAACATAGAATAGGGCAGCACTCAGTGATAAGAGAGAAGTTCACCACTGTGGTATCACAATGGACTGAATAGTCTAAGTGAGCCTGATACATCGGGCTGCCACCTAACCTAACCTTGATAGAATTCTACCAACTGTGGCAACCGTGTATAGGATACGCGGCTAGGTTATTCGTTGAAAGTTGAACGATTAAGGAATGTGAGAAAAGGAGAAACACTAGAGTGGTCAGATATTCCTAATCGAGAAAGAGAGAAGAAGAGGAAATGGAGGAACAAGTGGCTAGATTGATCACACACCCCCAGCTGAGGTATAGAAGAAAACGAGGAAATGGGGGAACAGCTTAGGTGTGTCCATAATCGGACACACCTTACTTAGGAATAGGAGAAAAAAGAGAAATGGAGAAATGGAGAAATGGAATGGAGCGTGATTAGAGTGATACCACACCCCTGAGCTGTGGAATAGAAGAAAACGGGGGAACGTGTACCAAGAGTTATCGCACAACTCCAGCTTAGAAATAGAAGAAAACGGCGGAATGGGGGAACACGTGGCTAGAGTGATGACCCAACCCCAGCTCAGGAACAGGAAAGAATGAGGAATTCTAGGAACATGTTGCACTCTAGCAACATCGCACACCCCTAGCAGAATTGTTGTGTTAAGTGAATTTACTTTGTCTTTCGTTACACTCTCCAAGGTCGAATACGTATTTTGTAATATGCTGCACTTACCTCCGTGATGTTACCTTCTTGGCTGCTGCTAACCGACTAGGTTTGTAGACGATTAGCTTATATGATAATAATTTTTATTCAGATTAAGATAATTCAAAAGGGATAATGGAATGCTATCGTGAAAAAAAAAACAACTTTTTGAGTTTAGACCAACACTATTGCCCCGGCCTACCATTAGTGTATGATTGTTCACGTTTTGCACTATCACTGTTTTGTAACGGTTAATCCACAAAACCTTTTCGCTGAGAAAGTTTTACACATAATTTCTCTATCGGAAAAATAGCAAAGTGGGTCGACAAAAGTTTACACATATTTATTTTAATAAAGATAATATTAGTTATAAAAAATGCATGGAGGTTTGATTGATTGATAACATTTTCACAATTTCTAAAATTTAAAAATATAGACCATATCAATCAAGAGAACACAAAAGCTAAATAGTATTTAGAAACGAAATAATCGTCATGCTTTCAATCAAAAAAAGACTGTCATTTATGTCACTTCATCATGGTCAAAATTGTTCCTACTCACAAGTAAACCCATAAGGCCATAAAAATCTTTATTTGTATGCTAAGAAAGAAGATCTCTAAAATACTTACATTCATTTCATAATAGTAACATCTTCCTCCTACTGTATACATGTGTGACTGTGTAAATATGTGTAGTGTGAGTGTGTGTGTTTTCTTTTTTATTTGTTTACATACACTCATGGTCTTACATTCTAAGATGTCAAAAAAAACTACAACCGAATGTAACGAACACATTGACCTCCAGTCATTCACTGTGTAACCAAGTTTTATAAGCATTTCGTAGTCACTTCCTTACCATTTCCCTTCCTTGACATCATGATGCCATAAGCACATTTGCAAATATCTATGAGTATGACTACACACAAATGTGTCCTTTGTGTGTGTTTGTCCTCTGTAATAGTTTGGCATACACACAGAAAAAAAAAACTTTTTTTTGATGCACACAAATACTGATATAGTAAATGCATATACATACATAGCTACATATGTATGTATATCTAAAGGATAGTATTACAAAAATTATTCAGCTGGAGGGATTGTTATAGACGTGGTTGTCACTATAGTCATTGAAAACCCCACAGTAAAATACAAACTCAGTCATTCGTTCATTCACTCACACAGTCATTCATTCATTTATCGAGTTGCCAGCCACTGCAAAAAAAAACAGCCTTTGGCATCACAATATTTTAGTTGGCAGGTCACCCATATGTTTGTGTTTATTTGGCTGTTTGTTTGATTCATTACACACTGACACATACACTCGGAGGCGAGGGTCTCCCAAATAACCAAACTTGCATATATCCAAAATCTTAGTGTTGCTGGTTGGTGTTGTTGTTGCTGCTGATGTTTTTGTATTCATCATCCGTTACGTTGTACACTTTAAGTAGTTGTCGCTGTTCGTAGAACCTCAAGTTCTTACACATACACAAATGCTTACATTGCATTATTATGCTTCTCAAGGCGCCACTCAAGCGTTCATAGGCTTTTGTCATGGCATTTGACACCATTTTTGCCCATGCACAAAGAGAACAGAGAATTTTGTTATAATGTGTACATATGCATACACAAACAAACATACTGACTAACTGGCTTATTCATACACACTCTCGCCGAATAAAACCATTCTTCGCTTGTTGTGAGTACTTAACGAGGGTTTGGTTCAAGAGTTATCTAAAGTACTGTTATTGAGAATATATTGGTCTGTTAAACAACATTTAATCAAATTACTCAGAGATTTTCTTAACATCTCATGGTTTCATTAACAAATCTTGTAATCTGTGGTTACAATGAATATTGTGGCTGATTACAATTAGATGGATATTTCTATTGGTATTTTTTTAAATATATTAAAAATCTTATCTTGTTTAGGCTACGAATTTATCCGCACTCAAAAAAGTTATATTGAATTCAAAGATTTTGACCTTCGCTTTAAGGAGGATTTTGGAATTGATTCACAAACAAAAATGCTGCTTGTTTAAAATAAAGATTTTTTTAGGAAGCTATCTAGCTTTCAATCTAGGCTCTGTAAATTGTAATTTAGGATAC
Organism: Haematobia irritans; assembly: GCF_050003625.1. Lineage (NCBI taxonomy): Eukaryota > Metazoa > Arthropoda > Insecta > Diptera > Muscidae > Haematobia > Haematobia irritans. Next base: position 208,761,971 of record NC_134399.1, read on the forward strand.
AGATCACAGGTATGTCAGTTTAAAAATTTAAATTATAACAGATACTTCAAGGAAACATACAATCTCTCAATTTCAAAAAAAAAAAAACTTTAAAGCAAAGGTGTAAAATCTTCAAAATAAATAATAGCCTATTTTGAAGACTTTGTATTTTTAACTCAGAGTTTCAATATTTTAGTTAATTTTAAGATTATTTCCTTAAATTAAAAATGTTTTTCTTTACTTTAAGGAAATATTCCAAAAATGTATGTCATTAATTTAAAGGAATCATCGGCACAAATTCAAAATTAAAAACTACGTTAATTAAATTTTCTATAAATACCCAGCATAAAATTTGGAAGGTTTTCCTTCGTAATTACTTTTAGAGTAAATCCAAAAATACTCCCTCGGAGGTGGACTTAATTTTCACTTCACAAGAAGATCTTTTGCGGCGATATAGAAAAATTCTTTGTTTTACAAAATTTTCGCATAAAACCCCCATTCATTGCTTCTGAGCCAATATTGCAACATTTCCGTATCTAAGAAGAATATTTGTATTGTTTCTGGCTACGTTTTTTATTGGGTATGTATAGCCCCAATCCTTACTTTTTATATCCTCCACCATAGGATGGGGGTATATTAACTTTGTCATTCCGTTTGTAACACATCGAAATATTGCTCTAAGACCCATGAAGTTTATATATTCTGGGTCGTGGTGAAATTCTGAGTCGATCTAAGCATGTCCGTCCGTCCGTCCGTCCGTCTGTTGAAATCACGCTAACTTCCGAACGAAACAAGCTATCGACTTGAAACTTGGCACAAGTAGTTGTTATTGATGCAGGTCGGATGGTATTGCAAATAGGCCATATCGCACCACTTTTACGTATAGCCCCCATATAAACCGACGCTCAGTTTTGGCTTGCGGAGCCTCTTGGAGGAGCAAAATTCATCCGATCCGGTTGAAATTTGGTACATGGTGTAAGTATATGGTCTCTCACAACTGTGCAAAAATTGGTCCAAATCGGTCCATAATTATATATAGCCCCCATATAAACCGATCCCCAGATTTGGCTTGCGGAGCCTCTTGGAGGAGCAAAATTCATCCGATCCGGTTGAACTTTGGTACATGATGTAAGTATATGGTCTCTCACAACTGTGCAAAAATTTGTCCAAATCGGTCCATAATTATATATAGCCCCCATACAAACCGATCCCCAGATTTGGCTTGCGGAGCCTCTAAGAGAAGCAAATTTCATGCGATCCGGCTGAAATTTAGTACATGGTGTAAGTATATGGTCCCTAACAGCTATGCAAAAATTGGTCCACATCGGTCCATAATTATATAGAGCCCCCATATAAACCGATACCCCGATTTGACCTCCGGAGCCTCATGGATGAGCAAAATGCACCCGATGCGGTTGAAATTGGATACGTGGTGTTAGCATATGGTGTCTAATAACCATGCAGGAATTATTCCATATCGGCCCATAATTATATGTAGTCCCCATTTAAACCGATCCCCAGATTTGACCTCCGGAGCCCCTTGGAAGAGCAAAATTCACCCGATCCGGTTGAAATTTGGTACGTGGTGTTAGTATATGGTCTCTAAAAACCATGCAAAAATTGGTCCATACCAGTCTTAATTATATATAACCCCCATTTAAACCGATCCCCAGATTTGACCTCCGGAGCTATTGGGGGAGCAAAATTCATCCGACCCGGTTGAAATTTGGTACGTGGTGAAATTTGGTACATTGCGCTAATATATGGCCGTTAACCACCATGCCAAAATTGGTCCATATCGGTCTATAGTTATATATAGCCGATCCCCAAAAATAATCTACCAAAATTTTATTCTACCAAAATTTTATTTATATAGAAAATTTTGTCAAAATTTTGTCAAGATTTTATTTCTATAGAAAATTTTGTCAAAATTTTATTTCTGTAAAAAATGTTGTCAAAATTTTATTACTATACGAAATTGTGTAAAGATTTTATTTCTATAGAAAATTTTGTCAACATTTTATTTCTATAGAAAATTTTGTAAAAATTTTATTTCTATAGAAAATTATGACAAAATTTTATTTCTATAGAAAATTTTGTCAAACTGAATTATTTACGTATTTAATCGGCATTTTTTATTTAATATATACCCCGGATGGACTAACTTACAATTGAGAACTTACAATTAAGAAGTTTTACGATACCTTGCCATCGGCAAGTGTTACCGCAACCCAAGTAATTCGATTGTGGATGACAGTCTTTAGTAAAAGTTTCTATGCAATCCATGGTGGAGGGTACATAAGATTCGGCCTGGCCGAACATACGGCCGTATATACTTGTTGACTATATGATGCAGTTATTGCCACAAACAGTAGTGTAGAATTCAGGATAGAGCTTTTTCTACTGGGTGAACAAAATGGAAACACCTATATACAGTAGGAACTTTTGCTTATTGATGGAATTATCTAAATCAGCATGAAGTACCATAGTGTTACCTATGAAAATCTTTCGATTTTATATAGTCTTCCATATTCCCCTCAAACTTCTTTAAATAGTACTTTAACTCACTCTCTCTATGCTAAGACAGTACTGACCATTCAAAACTTATCTTTAATGTGTGAAATGATTCATAGTCATTCATCAATATTCCCCCCCCCCCCCCCCAAATGTCTTACTTTAACTCTCTCTCTCTCTCTTTCTGTTAAGTCAGTATTGGTCATTCAAAAATTATGTTTAATGTGTTTCTTAATCCGATGACATTATTGTTCCAAAACATAAATAAGAATTACATTAACCCAGGAGTAATGTCTCCATTTGATTATATCAAATAATATGTGTTTATGCGACAATTCACTTACCCACCATACAATGTCATAAAGCAAATAATTACTTGGACCACATTCACTCATACTCATCTCTCAATGACCTTCTCAAAAACAAAAATATGACCTCAAATGAACCTTCTCTATGATACCCTCGCACGGCAATATTTTTAAACCTAAATGTTAGTTACAACATTACATGGGATTTTCTTTAACATCATCATCATCACTAACATCATGGGATTGCTCTTCTTGCTTGCTTTACTCTTAAAATCTCCGGCCCTCATTTCCATCTTCATTATCTACACCAACAGCATCCAGAGTAGTATAACTAAAAACTCTTGCGACACACTTAACATACTAAAAATGTAAAAACGAAAACTACAATAACAAAAAAACTAAAGAGTGTGGGTAATGTAGCAATACTCTGTCTAAAACATTTTTATATATAGAAAAAGAGAAGAAGTTGTATGTAATGTAACCTTACTAACTCACTTGCTTACTCTTAAATTGAGTACAAATACCCTTAGGCATTTATTTGAAACATTCTTCTCCCTTACATAAACACTGATTAGTTAGTCTTTGGTGTTTGTTTAGATTTAATGTATGACGCTGACAGCAACAGCAACAACAACTGCAAAAAAACCAAAACATTTTCCCAAAATATAATAATGACGTTGAGACTCATGTCGACAATGACTTCCCGAAGGGCCTTTTGCCGTGCCTATTTGTGGCAAGAGAGTATTAAGATTTGTTATGGTTGTTGGTTAGTATTCATTTGTTTTTGTTTACAATTTAAGGTTTCTCACCTCTCTTCGCAGAGTGGGTGTTAAATATTTGTTTTGACTGAGTTTTGCGTGAGATTTGGGGAAAGGATGAGTTTTATCATTTAAGAGAATCAGTATCAAGTCTCACATTCATCATTTAAATCACCTTATTCAAGATCACTATTTTTTGTTATTTTCTATTTAATCGAGAATTTTTTGAATAATGCTTAATATAACCCTATCTAGAACCCATTTCTACGACCTGCTTCCATTTTATAAATTTCAACAAGTGAATCATTTGTATATTAATGGCAATTGATTTCTTTTGGCCCCTTCATAAATTAAATTATTGAAAATTTCCCTAAGCATTAATTTTAAATTTGAATCACATTTATATGTCGTTCAACTTGTGACCGCTAGGTTGTGTGTTTTAACTAAAATTCCTAATCAATTATATATGGTTTTTGACTACCTCCTACTAAAATAAATGATCAACATATGTTTAAATTCCTCAACGACATTTGAGGGTAGCTACATATATAAATAAAATATTGTTGACTATCGCAAAAATAAATAATGGGCAAGAGCATAGCACGTGTACAAGAAAAATGTTTATGGTATTTCTATAAAAAGTTTTTGAGATTATTTTTAAACAATTGCAGGAAAAAAAATGGACGAATGGAAAATTACTGTTACGGTTTTGACCTCTTAAATTTTTTTTCTAAAAGAAAATCAAATTGTCTCTACTACATTCCGTTTTTTTCTTTTTTGTTAGCATTTCGATAATAAAACAAAATAAAATCTCGGAATTAAAAATATCTCAAAAATCCTCTGATTTTTGAATAACTCGAATACAATAAAGTTTTTCATTAAAATTGAATTTATTCGACGATAGACCTTTATATACCATTATCCTTGCATCAATGGACATTCAAAACCCTGTAGAATTCTAAAGGGTGCTTTTTTAAAAGCTATAGAAAAAATGCAGGATTATTTCATGCATATGTTGGCACCCAAATATAATTCCAAAAAATCACTCCATATTATTACCCAAGGGCGCCACCGTAGTGCAATGGTTAGCATGCCCGCCGTGCATACACAAGGTCGTGGGTTCGATTCCTGCTTCGACCGAACACCAAAAAGTTTTTCAGCGGTGGATTATCCCACCTCAGTAATGCTGGTGACATTTCTGAGGGTCTCAAAGCTTGAGCCTGATACATCGGGCTGCCACCTAACCTACCCTATTACCCAAGTTATTGTGTAACTGCAATCTACCATCATTACATTGCAAAACACGCAACGTCCATATCATACGTTCCATTCAATTAAATGTAAATTAATTGAATTGGATTGTGGCTCGATGGAATGGTTGGCAAAGAATAGTGGTAATTTGATAACAAAAAGGCTTAATTAAATTGTAATATTTATAAATATGCGTTTATATCTAAGTAGCCTTTTGGCCATATTAGAACCGAAATGCTGTTATCGCTTTTGGGCAGTTTTGTTTGGTATTCTAGGCACGCACGTTTTATTATATGGACGTATTGGAAATACGCATGGGAAAATTTTGTCACATATTTTATCTATGGACATGAACATGGAGGGAAGAGTTGGGGGGCCAGAGAGCCTTTAAGCTTATGAAATTATCTTGTAATTAGGATTGAGTTATTTGTTTACAATTATGTTGTATTATTATATTATGCTCTATTGAAAAATAAATATATAAAAATTAATTAAATAAAACGTTTATAAATTTATATACAACGATAAAAAAAAAAAAAAACAATCACACAACTAAATACGTCACTAAGTTTTTATTTAGAATTGGTTATTGATGAGAGGGAAAATAAATTTATATATGAATATTCAGCGCCATCTATTTGTGCAAGAATGAGTTTTATGATAATAAAGACAATGTTTTTGCCATATATCCCTCCATAGGAATTGGCATAAATTGGCCAAACGGGAAGAGATAGTAAAGCAAAATTTTCATCAAAGATACACTGAAATGAAAACACGTATGCAAACTGTAAACAAATAAAAACAAAAATGACCAATATTTTTCTGGCTCTTCTTCCCAATTTAGAAGGTTATCATCCTCAAATTCAATTTTAAATAAAAATTCCTCACTAAAATTCCCATTAAAATTTTGACAAATTTCTGTGAAAATCGAAATAGGCTCATAGGCGGTAGAATATCGGTAATAATTGAAAAATTGAAAAAATATAAAAAAAAAATTGAAAAATATAAATATTGTCATACCAAACTTGGAACCTGCAATAAGATCAAGATTTCGCAACACAATACCAGTAGACCGGTTACTGTCTTCGAAATGTGTGAAAAATAAAAATGGGAGTTCGATCACCATATACCCAGCAAAAAAAGCATATCCAAAAAAGTAGCGAAAAATCTCTTTTTGAATCCAGAAGTGGGGCGAAATTGGCGCAGAAGCGAATAACTTAAGATGGGCTTGTCATAGGACCCATGTGAATTGAATTGAATTGTGATATTTTCCCTAAAACAAAAAAATCTTGTGTCCGTTTCTAGTCAAAATGCCTTTATACATTTTTTGCCTTTTGTATATTTTTTTAATGATGTAGAAATGAACAGAATTTCTTGAAAATCAATATTGCACTATACTGAACGGATTTCGAAAAAAAAACAAAATCCCACAAAAATTTCCAAAATTATGTAAATTCCCCACAAAATACCCAAGACCCAACCTAAACATTTTCGTCCCCATCCACGAAAACATATCCCCAATTTGGGGAACAATAAAAAATACAATACCAATAACACTAAAAATTGGCATCCAGATTAATATGTAAAAGATGGTAAAAACGGATATTGCAAAATCTGTTAGGAAATCTAAATCACGGTTGCCACAATTGATTGAAATTCTACCAAAAATGGTAGATTTTTTACGGTTTGGTAGATTGGTACAATTCTTTATGTTTTAGTAGATTTTGCAAAATATTCCTTTCCAACTAAGAGGTACTTCAGTTTTCTACCGAAAATAATTTTAAAAAAATTTTCTATGGAAATATAATTTAAAAAAAAAATTCTATGGAAAAAAAATTTTGACAAAATTTTCTATAGAAATAAAATGTTGACAAATTTTTCGATAGAAATAAAATTTTGACAAAATTTTCTATAGAAATCAAATTTTGACAAAATGTTCTATAAAAATAAAATTTTGACAAAATTTTCTATAGAAATAAAATTTTGACAAAATTTTCTATAGAAATCACATTTTGACAAAATTTTCTATAGAAATCACATTTTGACAAAATTTTCTATAGAAATAAAATTTTGACAATTTTTTTTAGAAATAAAATTTGTATAAAAATACAATTTTGACAAAAATTTCTAAAAAACAAAATTTTTACAGCATTTTCTATAGAAATAAAATTTTGATAAAACTTTCTATGAAAATAAAGTTTTGACAATATTACATTTTTATAGAAATAAAATTTTGATAAAATATTTCTACAGGAATAAAATTTTGAAAAAAAATTCTATAGAAATAAAATTTTGACAAAATTTTCTGTAGACCTAAAATCTTGACAACATTTTCTATAAAAATCAAATTTTGATAAAATTTTCTATAAAAATCAAATTTTGATAAAATTTTCTATACAAATACATTTGTGAACATATTTTTCTATAGAAATCAAATTTTGACAAAATTTTCTTTGGAAATCAAATTTTAACAAAATTTTCTATAGAAATAAAAGTTTGACAAAATTTTCTATAGAAATAAAATTTTGATAAAATTTTCTATAAAAATAAAATTTTGACAAAATCTTCTATAGAAATAAAATTTTGACAAAAATTTTCTATAAAAATTAAATTTTAGCAAAACCTTCTAAAGAAATTACATTTTGACAAAATTTTCTATAGACCTAAAATTTTGACAAAATCTTCTATAGAAATAAAATTTTGATAAAAATTTCTATAGAAATAAAATTTAGACAAAATTTTCTATAGAAATCAAATTTTGAAAAAATCTTCTATTATGTCAAAATTTTGCAAAATTTTCTATAGAAATAAAATTTTGACAAAATTTTCGATAGAAATAAAATTTTGACAAAATTTTCTATAGAAATAAAATTTTGACAAAAATTTTCTATAGAAATAAATTTTTGACAAAATTTTCTATAGAAATAAAATTTTGACAAAATTTTCTATAGAAATAAAATTTTTGCAAAATTTTCTATAGAAATAAAATTTTGACAAAATTTTCTATAGAAATAAAATTTTGGCAAAACTTTCTATAGAAATTAATTTTTGACAAAATTTTTTATAGAAATAAAATTTTTACAAAATTTTCTATAGAAATAAAATTTTGACAAAATTTTCTATAGAAATAAAATTTTTGCAAAATTTTCTATAGAAATAAAATTTAGACAAAATTATCTGTAGAAATAAAATTTTGACAAAATTTTCTGTAGAAATAAAATTTTGACAAAATTTTCTATAGAAATAAAATGTTGACAAAATTTTCTAAAGAAATAACATTTTGACAAAATTTTCTATAGAAATTAAATTTTGACAAACTTTTCTATAGAAATAAAATTTTGACAAAATTTTCTAAAGAAATTAAATTTTGAAAAAAAATTTTCTATGAACCTAAAATTTTGACAAAATTTTCTATAAAAATCAAATTTTGACAAAATTTTCTATAAAAATCAAATTTTGATAAAATTTTCTATACAAATACATTTTTGAACATATTTTCTATAGAAATCAAATTTTGACAAAATTTTCTTTGGAAATCAAGTTTTGACAAAATTTTCTATAGAAATAAAATTTTGACAAAATTTTCTATAGAAATAAAATTTTGACAAAATTGTCTATAGAAATAAAATTTTGACAAAATTTTGTAGAGAAATACAATTTTGACAACATTGTCTATAGAAATAAAATTTTGACAAAATTTTCTATAGAAATTAAGTTTTGACAAAATTTTCTATAGAAATAAAATTTTGACAAAATTTTCTATAGAAATAAAATTTTTGCAAAATTTTCTATAGAAATAAAATTTTGACAAAATTTTCTATAAAAATAAAATTTTGACAAAATTTTCTATAGAAATACAATTTTGATAAAAATTTCTATAGAAATAAAATTTTGACAAAATTTTCTATAGAAATAAAATTTTTGCGAAATTTTCTATAGAAATAAAATTTTGGCAAAACTTTCTATAGAAATAAATTTTTGACAAAATTTTTTATAGAAATAAAATTTTTACAAAATTTTCTATAGAAATAAAATTTTTGCAAAATTTTCTATAGAAATAAAATTTTGACAAAATTTTCTATAGAAATAAATTTTTGACAAAATTTTCTATAGAAATAAAATTTTTGCAAAATTTTCTATAGAAATAAAATTTTGACAAAATTTTCTATAGAAATAAAATTTTGACAAAATTTTCTATAGAAATAAAATTTTGACAAAATTTTCTATAGAAATAAAATTTTGACAAAATGTCCTATAGAAATAAAATTTTGACAAAATTTTCTATAGAAATAAAATTTTGACAAAATTTTCTATAGAAATAAAATTTTGACAAAATTTTCTATAGAAATAAAATTTTGACAAAATTTTCTATAGAAATAAAATTTTGACAAAATTTTCTATAGAAATAAAATTTTGATAAAATTTTCTATAGAAATAAATTTTTGACAAAATTTTCTATAGAAATAAAATTTTTGCAAAATTTTCTATAGAAATAAAATTTTGACAAAATTTTCTATAGAAATAAAATTTTGACAAAATTTTCTATAGAAATAAAATTTTGACAAAATTTTCTATAGAAATTAAATTTTGACAAAATTTTCTATAGAAATAAAATTTTGACAAAATCTATAGAAATAAAATTTGACAAAATCTTCTATAGAAATTAAATGGTAAATATTAAAATTTTGTTTATAGACAAAATAAAACATTTCTTTCAATCTGCCAAAAACTTTTGAAGTTTTTGGCAGATTGAAAGAAAGAAAGAAAGACTTTTTAAATTTGGTAGATTTTGTGTGTTGTTTTTCAAGTTTTTGTAGAACATTTCTGGCACGAATAGCAACCGTGATCTCAATACAAATATGTGACAAATAGTTTTTTAAGTATACAATGGTAGTAACGGATATTGCAAAATGTGTGTAGAGAGTCTCACTATATGGCCTAGGTTAGGTATAGTGGCAGCCCGATATTTCAGGCTCACTTAAACTATTCGATCCATTGTGATGGCACAGTGTTGAACTTCTCTCTTATAACTGAGTGCTGCCCTATTCTATGTTAAGCTCAATGACAAGAGACCTCCTTTTTATAGCCGAGTCCGAATGGTGTTCCACATTGCAGTGAAGCCTTGAAACACTCAGACATGTCACCAGCATTACTGAGAGGGAATAATCCACCACTGAAAAACCTTTTGGTATTTGGTCGAAACTGGGTTCGATCACATGACCCAGTGTATGTAAGGCGGGCATGCTAACCATTACACCACGGTGGCTTAAAGGAAGTGGAGGCATTGCTCCTCAAGACAAACGTGACCACAGCGGCCATGTGAAAAAAGTTTGATATTTAGATTTATATGTGAAAGAAAAAAGTAGAGAATTGCTATTAGTTGCAGAAGCTTTAAAACTCTCAGAACTGAGATGCGTTACACCACAAATTGTTGGTGTTCGGCAGAAACTGAGATTGAATCCATGATCTTTGTATTCAAGGAGGGCAGCCGTTCTTATCAGGGCCCTAAAACTCGTAGATCAGGGGTTTAAATTTTGCGGGACATGGGGAAATATTTCACAAAAACGTTGACTTAGTGGATAATATATAAAATTGGTAAAATCCTAATAAGTTTTTGTGAACCCTAGATATATTATTTAAATTCTAATATTATTAAGTAACTTTCCATGATTTTTATCAAAGAATACTATTGTTTAAATTCCTTAAAATGGATTTGTGTCACGTCTTAAATATTACTTACAATTCTCTTGCATATTATTTAATAATAATAATCTGTACATAAACATCCCATAAATGTCATTCCTATGGATAATTTTTTTATTTATTTATTTATTTTTTTTTTGTGATACACATGCAAAAATTCCTGAAACGAAATTTGTAGGCATACACAAATGTCTGCTTATAGCTTTTTCCTACAATTTATTTTCTATATAATTTATTATATTTTGTATTAATTGATTTGCATTTAACATATTTTTTATTAATTTTGTTTTCTCAGTTTCTTGGATATTTTTTCAAACCCTTATAATTCCTTTTCTTCGATTCTGGTTTGTTTATAGTTTTTTTTTTACAAAATCAAATGCTTCCAGCTGTAGATAAAAATTGCAACGCGTTGCTTTAGTTACAGAACACAAAAAAGATTAAATCAAAAACTTTTGCCTTTATAAATAACATGTTTGCCAAATGTTTAGTTTGCCTTGAATATACAAAAAAAATAAAAGCAATATAGACATAAAATATTTGTTTCTAAACTCTTTAACTTAAACAAAATCTCTTCATTGTGTATTGTTGTTTGTTGTAACCCTTACAGGTTTAAAGAACAGGAGGCCTCCATCCTGATTGACAGATCGTACGTATCTCTTTTAAATGTCATTCCTTGTTTTGGTTGTTTTTTTTTTCTATCTCTTTCTGTATTTATTTCTTCTTTAGCAGAAATTGTTCCCAAATAATAAAAATAAGAAAAAGAAATAAAAATGCAAAAACAAAAACAAAATTGAAAATTTAAAAGAAAAAAAAACACAATTTAAACACAAAATGCTAGTCGTAAACATACAAAAGCACAATAACCCACAAATAAACAAATGAGAAATGAAAACAATTTATGAATGTACATTGGGGGTTATTTGCCTATGAATTGTTATATTTAAATGTAATTTCCAAGGAATGAATAAATTTGAAGAAAATCAATAATCATCCACAAAATTTTCGATAGATTTTAAATTCTGAGACTAATAAATAATACCTTTGAACAAGATTACAGTATATTCGCTTTATCGAAATCGCCCTTTTCATACAAGACCGAGATTTCATAATTCCAAAAAATGAGATTTCGATTATACCAAACGCAGTAATAGTTATTGCTTGGGTCATCATGACGTATACGTTATATTTCATAAAGAATTTGCATGTAATAGTAATCATACGACACAGGGTTCACCTCAATGTTGCAAACCTTGATTTTATTTTATTTTAATTTTATTTAATCAAAATTTTATTTCTTTAGAAAATTTTGTCAAAATTTTATTTCTATTGAAAATTCTGCCATAATTTTATTTCTATAGAAAATTTTCTCAACATTTTATTTCTATAGAAAATTTTGTCAAAATTTTATTTCTATAGAAAATTTTTGTCAAAACTTTATTTCTATAGAAAATTTTGCCAAAATTTTATTTCTATAGAAAATTCTGTCAAAATTTTATTTCTATAGAAAATTTTGCAAAAATTTTATTTCTACAGAAAATTTTGTCAAAATTTAATTTCTGTAGAAAATTTTGTCAATTTCTGCAAAAAATTTTGTTGAAATGTTAGCTCTATAGAAAATTCTGGCAAAATTTTATTTCTATAGAAAATTTTGTCAAAATTTTATTTCTGTAGAAAATTTTGTCAAAATTTTATTTCTGTAGAAAATTTTGTCAAAATTTTATTTCTGTAGAAAATTTTGTCAAAATTTTATTTATGCAGAAAATTTTATTGAAATGTTAGTTCTATAGAAAATTTTGTCAAAATTTTATTTATAGAAATTTTTGTCAAAATGTTATTTCTATAGAAAATTTTGCCGAAATGTTATTTCTATAGACAATTATGTCAAAATTGTATTTCTATAGAAAAATTTGTCAAAATTGTATTTCTATCGAAAATTTTGTTAAAATTGTATTTCTATAGAAAATTGTGCCAAAATTTTATTTCTATAGAAAATTTTGCCAAAATTTTATTTCTTTAGAAAATTTTGTCAAAATTTTATTTCTGTAGAAAATTTTGTCAACATTTTATTTCTGTAGAAAATTTTGTCAAAATTTTATTTCTGCAGAAAATTTTGTTGAAATGTTAGTTCTACAGAAAATTTTGCCGAAATTTTATTTCTATAGAAAATTTTGTTAAAATGTTATTTCTATAAAAATTTTTGTCTATATTTTATTTCTATATAAATTTTTGTCAAGATTTTATTGCTACATAAAATTTTTGTCAAAACTTTATTTCTATAGAAAATTTTGTCAAAATTTTATTTCTATCGCAAATTTTATCAAAATTTTATTTCTACAGAAATTTTTTGTCAAATTTTTATTTCTATAGACAATTTTTGTCAAAACTTTATTTCTATAGAAATTTTTGCCAACATTTTATTTCTATAGAAAATGTTGGCAAAATTTATTTCTATAGAAAGTTTTGTCAAAATTTTTTTCTATAGAAAATTTTATTAAAATTTTATTTCTATAAAATATTTTAATTATTATAATATAATAATTATTTCCATAGAAAGTTTTGTCAAAATTTTATTTCTATAGAAAATTCTGGCAAAATACTATTGCTATAGAAAATTTTGCTAAAATTTTATTTCTATAGAAAATTTTGTCAAAATTTTATTTTTATAGAAAATTTTTGTCAAAATTTTATTTCTATAGAAAATTTTGTCAAATTTTTATTTTTATATTTTTTTGTCGAAATTTTATGTTTATTTCTACAGAAAAATTTGTCAAAATTTTATTTCTATAGAAAATTTTGGCAAAATTTTATTTCTATAGAAAATTTTAGCAAGATTTTATTTCTATAGAAAATGTTGTAAAATTTTATTTCTATAGAAAATTTTTGTCAAAATTTTATTTGTAAAGAAAATTTTGTCAAAATTTTATTTATGTAGAAAATTTTGTTGAAATGTTAGTTCTATAGAAAATTCTGGCACAATTTTATTTGTATAGAAAATTTTGTTAAAATTTTTATTTCTATAGAAAATTTTTTCAAGATTTTATTTCTATAGAAAATTTTGTCAAAAGTTAGTTCTATACAAAATTTTACAAGCATTTTCCACAATTTTAGTTGTACAGATAATGTTTTCAAAATTTAATTTCTACGGAAATATTTAGCAAATTTGTTTTTCTATAATTTTTTTTTTTTTACCATTACAGAAAATTTTCTCAAAATTTTGTTTTATAGAAATTTTTGTCAAACTTTATTTCTGTAGAAAATTTTGTCACAATTTTAGTTCTATAGAAAATGTAAATTTTTTTTTCTATAAAACATTTTGTCAAAATTTTATTTCTATATAAAATTTTGTCAAAATTAAATTCTATAGAAAATTTTGTTAATTTTTTTTTGTAAAAGATATTGTCAAAATTTTGTTTGTAAAATAATGTTGTCAAAATTTTATTTCTGTAGAAAATTTTGTCAAAATTTATTTTTATAGAAAATTTTGCAAACATTTTCGCAAAATTTTATTTGTACAGAAAATGTTTGCAAATTTGTTTTTCTATAATTTGTTTAAACCACTACAGAAAATTTTCTCAAAATTTTATTTTATAGAAATTATTATAGAAATTGTCAAGATTTTGTTTCTATAGAAAATTTTGTCACCATTTTATTTCTATAGAAAATTTTGTCAAAATTTAAGTTTTATAGAAAATTTTACAAGCATTTTCGCTAATTTTTTTTTGTACAGATAGTGTTTGCAAAATTTAATTTCTACGGAATATGTTTGCAAATTTGTTTTTCTATAATTTGTTTAAACCATTACAGAAAATTTTTTGCAAAATTTTATTTTATAGAAATTTTTGTCAAAAAAAAAATTTTATAGAAAATTTTGTCAAAATATTATATATCTATAGAAAATGTTGTCAAAATTTTATTTCTATAGAAAATTTTGTCAAATTTGTATTTCTATACAAAATAACAAAATTGTATTTTTATAGAAATTTATAAGATGTTTGTAAAACTTATTTTCTACGGAAAACGTTTGCAATTTTTTTCTGTACATTTTTTTTAATCTATATAGAAAATTTTCACCAAATTTAGAAGTACCTCTTAGTTGGAGAGGAATATTTTGCGAAATCTACGCAAACATCAAGATTTCTACCAATCTATCAAATAGTAATAAATCTGCGTGTTTGGTAGAATTCTACCAAATGTGGCTAGCGTGGGTATAGCTCTCGTATAAACCTAGTTTTTGATTTGAATTCTTGAAGAAATCGCGTCTTCTCTCCGGCTTTGCCTGCAATTCAAAATATAGGTCCTATAATATGTGTGTGAAATATGGTCTCTATCGGTCCATGTTTTGGTAGTCGCAAGAATTTCCACGAGTGAAAATCAAAACTTTCTTGACATATTCATATATCTGATCCCCAAGAACTACGACTAATTACGAGAAAATTTTTTTACGTGTTTAAACAATATTCACGTAATCTTTCAATCAATTTCACTATGACAGTCCATCTGTGTCTCTATTAAATTTTACTTGAGTGTACATCTACCATAATATTTGTTTTCACATTTCAATTCACCTCCACCTTCGCCATGAGGCATATTAAACTGCGTTGTTGTTTTAATTTAGTGTTTTGTTGTTGTTTTTTTTTTAATACATTTTTGAGGGGTCTAAAATTAAAACGCAAAACAAACAAATTTAGCCACACACCTTTTTCTAAAATTAAAAACAAAAAAATGGATTTTTAATTTGTAGCATTTGTTTACATCTGAAGTATTTGTTTTAATAATTCGTTTTTATTTATTTATTTTAAAACTTTTTGTTTTGGTAAACACTCAAATTGCATGTTATTTTAATTATTATTTAATAATTTCGTTAACAACCATAATGACTGTAATAGAAATCAAATTGAAAAATTCTTTGCACAATAATTGCAAACAAATTAAGCCTTAGGTATTTTTCAAATTTAAATTTCATTATTTATTAACAGTTGAAAATAGGTTAATAAGTTTTTGTGGGGAATAAAATATCAAATTGTTTCTTTGATAGTGTTGGGAGAATTGAATCCAAAATTTAATTAATCATTCGTTTTCTGTTTCTTATGGAATGGAAATAGTCGGTTGTATATAAATAAATGTACGTAATAAAAATAAATAAATAGTTTCAAGAAACAACTATTAAAAGAAAATGACAAAAAATGGAAAATTAATAATTAATTTAATATACTGGAGGGTCCTTCATTAAAATATAGGTTATGTTAGGGACAATGGCAGGTTTTGAACTTCTCTCTTATCACGTTTCTATGTTTAGCTCAATGACAAGAGACCTCCTTTTTATAGCCGTGTCCGAAGGGGCATTATTATTACAAATTATGGTATATATCACAATCATGGGATTTTTTTGAAGTAATAAACAAGTAAGGAAAATCTAAAGTCGGGCGGGGCCGACTATATTATACCCTGCACCACTTTGTACATCTAAATTTTCGATACCATATCACATCCGTTAACTGTGTTGGGGGCTATATATAAAGATTTGTCCCAAATACGTACATTTAAATATCACTCGATCTGGAAGAAATTGATAGACTTCTACAAAATCTATAGACTCAAAATTTAAGTCGGCTAATGCACTAGGGTGGAACACAATGTTAGTAAAAAAAATATGTGAAACGTTTAAATCTGAAGCAATTTTAAGGAAAATTCGAAAAAGTTTATTTATGATTTATCGCTCGATATATATGTATTAGAAGTTTAGGAAAACTAGAGTCATTTTTACAACTTTTCGACTAAGCAGTGGCGATTTTACAAGGAAAATGTTGGTATTTTGACCATTTTTGTCGAAATCAGAAAAACATATATATGGGAGCTATATCTAAATTTGAACCGATTTCAACCAAATTTGGCACGCATTACAAGAATGCTAATTTTACTCCCCGTGCAAAATTTTTACTAAATCGGAGTTAAAAATTGTCCTCTGTGGTCATATGAGTCTAAATCGGCCGAAAGCTATATATGGGAGATATATCTAAATCTGAACCGATTTCAATCAAATTTGGCACGCATTACAACAATGCTAGTTCTACTCCCCGTGCCAAATTTCAACTAAATCGGAGCAAAAAATTGGCCTCTGTGGTCATATGAGTGTAAATCGGCCGAAAGCTATATATGGCACATATATCTAAATCTGAACCGATTTCAAACAAATTTGGCACGCATAGCAACAATGCCAATTCTACTCCCCGTGCAAAATTTCAACTAAATCGGAGTTAAAAATTGGCCTCTGTGGTCATATGAGTGTAAATCGGGCGAAAGCTATATATGGGAGATATATCTAAATCTGAACAGATTTCAACAAAATTTGGCACGCATAGCTACAATACTAATTCTACTCCCTCTGCAAAATTTCACCCAAATTGGGGTAAAACTCTGGCTTCTGGGACCGTATTAGTCCATATCGGGCGAAAGATATATATGGGAGCTATATCTAAATCTGAACCGATTTCAATAAAATTTAGCACACTTGACTATAGTACTAATTGTTCTTCTTGTGCAAAATTTTAAGTAAATTAGGGTAAAACTCTGGCTTCTGGGGCCATATAAGTCCATATCGGGCGAAATATATATATGGGAGCTATATCTAAATCTGAACCGATTTCTTCCAAAATCAATAGGGATCTATTCTGAGCCAAAACACATACTTGCGCCAAATTTGAAGTCGATTGGACTAAAACTGCGACCTAGACTTTGATTACAAAAATGTGTTCACGGACAGACGGACAGACGGACAGACGGACAGACGGACATCGCTATATCGACTCAGGAACCCACCCTGAGCATTTTTGCCAAAGACACCATGTGTCTATCTCGTCTCCTTCTGGGTGTTGCAAACATATGCACTAACTTATAATACCCTGTTCCACAGTGTGGAGCAGGGTATAATGATAAATCAATTTGATATATTGGAGTGTCTTTCTATTTAAATATTGGACTAGATGGCGTATAATTATTATAAATTTAATTGATTTTTAAATAATAAGTATACGCCGCCATGACTGAAATATTTTGTGGACTGGGTAATATTTAATATTAATTCAGTTTTCTGAAAAATAATAGCCTGGGTTATGTACAATGACAGTTAGTTATTTAAGGCTCACTTACATTATACAGTTCCTTAGGATAGCACAGGTTGCAAACTTCTCTTTAGCTGAATTACAACAAAACCCCCTTTATTTGCAGCCTAAAGGGGCATAATTATTAGAATTTATAAAAATGATAAGTATATGCGGAAATTATAGGGATTTTTTTGTAGAAGTAAATTTCTTATTTTATAGTTTTTACCTTATATCCAAAATAAAAACTCAGTTGTATTCGAATCTTCAGTGATCCGATGAAATAACTCCTTTCATATCATTTGAAATAATAATTCAGTCTCTTTATGGTCTTCATCTTCAATATCAAGACATATGAGACTTACACCTCTATATACTATGAAGAGAACGTAGTACGTTTGAGAAAGAATCCAAAAAGGAAAACTTAAATTAAATTTCACAGGAATTCGTCAATATTACTACACAACCAAACTAAAAATAACAAAGTATGCTAATCAAGCACGGTTGCCACTGTTGGTAGAATTCTACCAAAAAGGTTAGATTTTCTAATGTTTGGTAGATTGATAGAATTCTTGATGTTTTCGTAGATTTTGCAAAATATTGCTCTCCAACAAGAGATACTTTACAAATTTCCTCTAGAAACAAAATATTTATAAATTTTTCTAGAAATAAAATTCTGACAAAATTTCCTAACGAAATACAAATATAACAAAATTGTCTATAGACAATTTTGATAACATTTTCTATAGACATACAATTTAGACAAAATTTTCTATAGAAATAAAATATTAACAAAAATTTCTATAGATATACAATTTTGACAAAATTTCCTAAAGAAAAAAATTTTGACAAAATTTTCTATAGAAATAAAATTATTGACACAATTTTCTACGGAAATAAAATTTTCTATAGAAATAAAATTTTGATAAAGTGTTCTATAGAAATAAAATTTTGAAAAAAATTGCTAAAAAATAAAATTTTGACAAAATTTTCTACAGAAATAAAATGTTTACAAAATTTTCTATAGAAATAAAATGTTGACAAAATTGTCCATAGAAATAAACAAGAGATACTTTACAAATTTCCTCTAGAAACAAAATATTTATAAATTTTTCTAGAAATAAAATTCTGACAATTTTGATAACATTTTCTATAGACATACAATTTAGACAAAATTTTCTATAGAAATAAAATATTAACAAAAATTTCTATAGATATACAATTTTGACAAAATTTCCTAAAGAAAAAAAATTTTGACAAAATTTTCTATAGAAATAAAATTATTGACACAATTTTCTACGGAAATAAAATTTTCTATAGAAATAAAATTTTGATAAAGTGTTCTATAGAAATAAAATTTTGAAAAAAATTGCTAAAAAATAAAATTTTGACAAAATTTTCTACAGAAATAAAATGTTTACAAAATTTTCTATAGAAATAAAATGTTGACAAAATTGTCCATAGAAATAAAATTTTGACAACAATTTCTATAGACATAAAATGCTGACAAAATTTTCTATAGAAATAAAATTTTGATAAAATTTCGTATAGAAATAAAATTTTGACAAAATTTACTAAAGAAAACACTTTTTTGACAATATTTTCTATAATTTTTGACAAAATTTTCTATAGGAATAAAATTTTGACAAAATTTTCTACAGAAAAGAAAATTTTATTTCTAAAATTTTCTGTAAAAATAAAATTTTCTATAGAAATAAAATGTTGACAAATTTTTCCACAGACTTTAAATTTTAACAAAGTTTTCTATAGAAATAAAATTTTGAAAAAATTTCCTATAGAAATAAAATTTTGACAACATTTCTGAAGGAAAAGAAATGGTTGACAAAAATTTCTATAGAAATAAAATTTTGATAAAATTTCGTATAGAAATAAAATTTTGACAAAATTTTCTATGGAAATAAATTATTAATAAAATTGTCTCTAGAAATAAAATTTTGACAAAAGTTTCTATAGAAGAAAATTTTAACAAAATTTTCTATAGAAATAAACTTTTGACAAAATTTCCTATAGAAATAAAATTTTGACAAAATTTCTTAAAGAAAACACATTTTTGACAATCTTTTCTATAGAAATACATTTTTGACAAAATTTTCTATGAAATAAAATGTTGACAAAATTTTCTATAGAAAAGAGAATTTTTCTATAGAAATAAAGTTTTGACAAAATTTTCTATAGAAAAGAAAAATTTGTTTCTATAGTAAATTTTGTCAAAATTTGTGTAAAGATAAAATTTTCTATAGAAATAAAATTTTGACAAAAATTCCATTAGAAATCAAATTTTGATAAAATTTCCTATAGAAACACATTTTTTGACAAAATTTTCTATTGAAATAAATAATTAATAAAATTGTCTATAGAAATAAAATTTTGACAAAATTTTCTTTTGAAAAAAATTGACAAAATTTTCTATAGAAATAAAATTTTGATAAAATTTCCTATAGAAATAAAATTTTTACAAAAGTTTCTATAGAAGAAATTTTGGCAAAAGTTTCTATAGAAGAAAATTTAAACAAAATTTTCTATCGAAATAAACTTTTGACCAAATTTCCTATAGAAATTTGACAAAATTTCCTAAAGAAAACTAATTTTTCACAATATTTTCTATAGAAATATATTTTTGACAAAATTTTGTATAGAAATAAATTTTGAAAAAATTTCCTAAAGAAAAACAAATTTTGACAAAATTTTCTATAGAAATAAAATTTTCAAAAAAATGTTTATAGAAATAAAATTTTTGACACAATTTTCTACAGAAATGACATAAAGAAAACAATAGAATCGTATATCTTGACGAGGCTTCCTTAATTAAATAAATTTTACAAACTTGCAGTCGCTTCTCGGTAAACCATGAAAAATCCTTTTTATTCTTTTCTACATGTGATTATTTACAGTCCCAATCAATTGTTTGAATTTTTAAAAAATTTTCTAAAGAAATAAAAAAAATTTCCGTAGGGAGGAAAATTTTCTAGAGGACTAAAGTTTAAACAAATTAAAATTTTGACTAAATTTTCTTTAAAGTTAATATTACATTTATTATATTTTCTTCACAATAACCTCAAAAAATGTCTTCAAACGCTGCAAAATAAGATTTTTTAGTTGGTAGTTTTCTTGGTAAAATTTTCTTAAAATTTTCGTAGTTTTTTTTTGGGTTCTAGTGACAACCATGTAACCAACACGTGACTTAAGGAAAACAATAGAATATCTTGACGAGACTTCCTTAATTAAATAAATTTTACAAACTTGCAGTCGCTTCTCGGTAAACCATAAAAATTCCTTTTTATTCCTTACTACATTCGATTATTTACAGTCCCAATCAATTGTTTGAATTTTTAAAAAATTTCCCAAAGAAATAAAAAAAATTATCCGTAGGGAGGAAAATTTTCTAGAGGACTAAAGTTTAAACAAAATAAAATTTTGACAAAATTTTCTTTAAAGTTAATATTAAATTTATTATATTTTTTTCACAATAACCTCAAAAAATGTGATCAAACACTGTAAAATAAGATTTTTTAGTTGGTAGTTTTTTTGGTAAAATTTTCTTAAAATTTTCGTAGTTTTTTTGGGTTCGAGTGACAACCATGTAACCAACACGTGACACGTGTGAGGAAAACAATAGAATATCTTGACGAGGCTTCCTTAATTAAATAAATTTTACACACTTGCAGTCGCTTCTCGGTAAACCATAAAAATTCCTTTTTATTTCTTACTACATTCGATTATTTACAGTCCCAATCAATTGTTATTACCGTTTGCATTCGTCGAACAAATAAATATTAATATTTTCTTGTAAAAATGCAATTCTCATAAAAATTAAAATTCTTGTTAATGGGTTTGTTAAACGTATACCGCGTGGTATGATCAGCAATATATACGTCAACACTAAAATTTATTTTAATTTTGTTTTACCAAAAACAGTTCTTGTTATTTTACTTATTCACCCTCAATATGGGCTATACATCTATGCAATAAAAGCGAATTAATATTTTTTTATATATGATATAAATATTTGTACCAAGTGTTTTTGTGGCAATCGCAAGTTAATTTTTGATTGTTCTGCTATAGTTATACTCGTAAGGAAGAGATGACATTGTTCAATGTATTGTAGATTTACTGACACAATTGAACTTATGACCAAAGCCATAGTCTCAGATCGTGAACTGAAGAAGTTCCGGTTGTTGAATTAAGTAATCGTTTAATATCATATTATAATAATATGTCTCTTTCTGCAAAAATCTAAAATATTTTTTAATGAAATATAAAAAATATTTTAAATTTTTGCAGAAAGAAAATCTACCAACTATTAGGTATTTTTTGTGATTCACATTAAAATCCACTATACAATTAATCCATAAATAATAATAAAAAATAAAACAGAAATACCTGTGATTCAATCATTAATGATGATTTTTGTGGTTTTAAGTTGAAATTTTATTAGGGTAATTTTTAGATTTTTTTTCATAGATTTCTGTGTGAAATGCCAAATTCGCAAAATGTTTTCACCTTGAATATATAATTTCTTGAATGGTATTTAATTTTGTGCTCTCCATTGATTTGTCTTTTTTGTTGTGGATTTTTACAATGTGGCAAGAGATGAAGACAAACTGGGCAAATGTATTTTAGGTTTTACTACTCGCCCCAGTATCATTTCATGATGGACGTGTGTGTGTCAGTGTCTATCATCAATCATTCAAGTCCATTTTTCGACATTATTCCGTATTGTCTTTTTTCCCCCTGTGGCTTGTTTGGTTGACATTAAAATTACGATATGTACATATTTTTACGTCCTCCCTACCAGTGAACAGAAAAACATCTTTTAGGTTGTAATGAAAAGACATTTGTCAAAGATGAAAGTTTTTTTTTTGTTTTTCTTCACTCATTTCGATAAAACTCAAGATCGTAATTTATACATATGTATCATATAATAAGGCAAACACAAAACAAAAATTGGATATATTTTGACGTCAGAATAATATGATATTATATAAAAAAAACGATATTAAAATTATATTAGACAATACATTAAAACCACAAATTTTTTTGGAGACATATGAACATATCTAACAAAAACATATGAGATATTTCATAAAATATAGGAAGATTGACCATTGACACCAATAATGAATAGTAGCTTAATATGACCGTGAAGAGCATCACCACTGTAGTTTTTATTACTAGGATTCACATGCAAGAATTAGAACCACGATTACCATAGTTGGTAGAATTATACCAAAATTTGCTAGATTTTCTATTATTTGGTAGATTGTTAGAATTCTTTATGTTTTGGTACATTTTGCAAAATACTCCTCTCTAACTAAGAGGTACTACAAATATTTCCCTTAGTATATACGGCAGTAAGTTCGGCCAGGCCGAATCTATGTACCTTCCACCATGGATTGCGTAGAAACTTCTACTAAAGGCGTTCATCTACAATCGAATTACTTGGATAATACATGCCGATGGCAAGGTGTCTTAGAACTTCTTAAAATCGTCTTCTAAATTCTACAAATAATTACGAACCGATATGAACTTTTGCGCTGTAATTGGGGAGCCTCCAAAACCAAATCTGAGGGCTATATATGACTACGGACCGATAAGAGCCAATTTTTACATGGTTGTTAGAGACCACATACTAATACCACGTACCAAATTGCAACCGGATCGGATCAATTTTGCTCCTCCAAGAGACTCCGGAGGTCAAATCTGGAGATCGGCTTATACAGGGGCTATATATAATTTTGAACCGATACGGACCAATTTTTGCATGGTTGTTAGAGACCACATCCGGATCGGATGAAATTTGCTGCTCTATGGGGCTCCGCAAACCAAATCTGGGGGTCGGTTTATATGGCGACTATATATAATTATAGATCGATATGGATAAAGTTTTGCATGGTTCAACCGGATCGGATGAAATTGGCTACTCTAAGAGGCCCCGCAAACCAAATCTGGGGATCGGTTTATATGGGGGCCCATATACGATATGTCCCACTTGCAATACCATCCGGCCTACATCAATAACAACTACTTGTGCCAAGTTTCAAGTCTATAGCTTATTTCGTTCGGAAGTTAGAGTGATTTCAACAGACGGACAGATGAGCATGGCTAGATCTACCCAGAATTTCACCACAACCCAGAATATAAATAATTTATGGGGTCTTAGAGCTATATTTCGATATGTTACAAACGGAATAACAAAGTTAATGGTGGAGGGTATAAAAATTTCGACAAAATTTTATATAGAAATAAAATTTGGACAAATTTTTTATAGAAATGAAATGTCGACAAAATTTTTTATAGAAATAAAATTTTGACAACATTTCGACAAAATTTCTTTAGGAATAAAATTTCGACAAAATTTTTTATAGAAATAAAATTCTGACAAAAATTTTGATAGAAATAAGTAAAACTAAAAAGTAAAATTTTGACACCATTTTTTTTTTGTAAGAAATAAAAATTTATTAAAAAAAATAAAATTTTGAAAAACCTTCTATAGAAATGAAATTTTAACATTTTCTATAAATGTGAAATTTTGACAAAATTTTCTATAGAAATAAAATTTCGACGAAAATTTTTATAGAAATAAAATGTCGACAAAAATTTTTATAGAAATAAAATTTCGACAAAAATTTTTATAAAAATAAAATTTTGACAGAAATTTTTACAAAAATAAAATTTCCACAAAAATTTGTATAGAAATTAAATTTTGAAAAATCTTCTATAGAAATAAAAATTTGACAACATTTTGTATAGAAAAAAAATTTCGACAAAATTTTCCATAGGAATAAAATGTTGACAAAATGTCTTTACAAATAAAATTTAGTCTAAAATCCTTTAAAGAAATAAAATTTCGACAAAAATTTTTATTGAAATAAAATTTTTACAAAATTTTCTAAAGATATAAAATTTTAAAAATCTT
Source organism: Haematobia irritans (assembly GCF_050003625.1). NCBI lineage: Eukaryota > Metazoa > Arthropoda > Insecta > Diptera > Muscidae > Haematobia > Haematobia irritans. Next base: position 208,786,518 of record NC_134399.1, read on the forward strand.
CTATCGGAATGAACATTTTCTATAGAAATAAAATTTTGATAAAATGTTCTATAAAAATAAAATTTTGACAATAGAAACAAAATTTTGCAAATTTTTTTATAAATTCTGCAATTTATGGGGTCTTAGAGCAATATTTCGATGTGTTACAAACGAAATTTTATATAGAAATAAAATTTTGACAAATTTTTTTAGAAATAAAATTTCGATAAAATTATTTATAGAAATAAAATTCTGAGAAAAATTTTTATAGAAATAAAATGTTTACAAAAATTTGTAATGAAGTCAAATTTTGACACAATTTCTTTTAGGAAATACAAATTCATTAAAAAATAAAATTTTGAAAAATCTTCTATAGAAATGAAATTTTGACAAAATGTTCTATAGAATACAATTTTAACAAAATTTTCTATAGAAATACAATTTTACAAAATTTTCTATAGCAATAAAATTTTACAAAATTTTCTATTGAAATAAAATTTTAATAACATTCTATAGAAATAAAATTTCGACAAAATTAAATAGGAAAATATTTTGACAAAATTTTCTATAGAAATAAATCTTCTATAGAAAAGAATATTTGACAAAATTTTCTATAGAAATAAAATTTTGATAAAATTTTCTGTAGAAATAAAATTTTGACAATGGAAACAAAATATTGACAAAATTTTTTATAAATTCTGTAATTTTTATTTTTTTGGTAGATTTTTATTTCTATAGAAAAACATTTGACAAAATTTTCTTTAGAAATAAAATTTCGACAAAATTTACCATAAGAAAAAAATTTCGACAAAATTTGTTATAGCATTAAAATTTCCACAAAATTTCTTTAGAAATAAAATTTTGAGAAAAATTTTTATAGAAATAGAATTTTGACAAAATTTTCTAAACAAAGAAAATTTTGAAAAATTTTCTATAGAAATGAAAATTTGACAACATTTTCTATAGAAATAAAATTTTCTGTAGAAATAAAATTTTGACAACAGAAACAAAATTTTGACGAAATTTTTTATAAATTCTTTATTTATTTTTAGTTTTATTTTTATTTTTTGGTAGATTTTTATTAAAATTTTCCTAAAATCTTTGTAGATTATAATTGGCACGAATGGCAACTGTGGTTAAAGTCGTACATAGATGCAATGTAGAGGTTTACTTATTACTCAATTTCCATTCTATTGATTGTTTATTGAGAATTTTGTTGTCGGTAAAACTAAACTCTCGCCCATGTTTTTCATTTCGATCTAGCTCATTTAGAGAATATTCCGAATGTAAAGGTGTTCTTCAATCTGAATTAGAGAAAAAATTCTCTAAATATTTTAGAGCAAACACAAGTAATCTAAACCAATTAGAATGACAATATATTACAAAATTCTCATCCAAAATAGCATTAAAACGCGTGTATTTATAAAGTAGAATATGTTTTCTTGCTATTTCTTACATTATCGGATAACATTAAATTAAAGACAAGAAAAAGAAATAGGTATCTTTTTCCTGTGAATTTTCTCTAAATGCCGGGAAAAAACATTTGAGTGAAGTTAGAGTTGCCTTAGTGTTTCGTGTGCACTGCTGACTGTATGTATATCCATATCGGACATATCGTGTTTTCAAACAACAACAATGACACGCCACAAAAGTTTGCAGAAGGTTGTACGCGCAAGGCTAATATTGAGGTCATTGGCAATTATTACGCCTTGAAATGATCCGGTAGTCAAATATCTCAGAGTGGCCGTTAATTGTAGAATTGGTGGAATAGAATATTTTTTTAGACGCGGGGCTACCTCTCGCAGAACTGACAGGAATGGGTCCTTGTTAAGGCGATATAAAGCTACAAAGCTATGTGCAGATAATTATAATTTTGTATATAGCAAAGCAATTGCCCTATTGCAACATCTGGAATGTCCATGGGATCTGAAGAATTCCTAAGAATTTGCGTTTCTTTAACACCAAAACAGATAATAAAAATCCGGACGGCATTTTTAATAACACTTCAGAAAAAAATAATTTTTTAAACAGCTGGCTCGAAAATGAAAGTCATAACCACTCTAATTTAAGAACAGGAAATTTGTACCGAAAATAATTAGAGTGGATTTTGTTATTTTTTCGGATTCGGAATAGACTCGAAAATATGAACATGGCTGTATATTTGTAATCTTAACGATCGAAATGTGTAAAAAATAGCACGCTATAAATGAATGTTATTAAAAAGTAACACAGTACGACAAAAAGGTGGTACAAAATGGTAAAAAGTATCACATTTAGTGGCACAAAAGTATTTGCCGCTTGAAAAAAGTGGCACTACGGCAACATTAAGCTCTAATTTAGCTACACCTCTCAGATTTTTGCAAATACTTCATAGATTATAGAACTCTAAGAGTAGGTTATGAGTATTTTATATATCAAGAATGGGCAAGCCTAGTGTTGCAATCTGCCAACTGACAGTTCTATTGTAAAGCTTGACATTTTTAATGTTATACGTACTCAGAACGTCTTGATATACGAACGCCTTTTGTGTTGTATACAGCAACTCTCTCTATTTTATTCGCTCCCTCACGTATGAGTAAGTTTTTAAAATCAGGTGTGTGTCAATGACTCAATACGTGTTGTGATAATGATGTACTCTCTTTTTTTCCTTTCTATCTCCATTCGATGTTCAGTTACTCTTATGTGTAAGTTTCGTTTTGTTGTTCCTATGTTCAAGAGATTAATGTATGTTTTTGTTCTCTAATGCCGAAAAGCAACTCTTGTATTAATTTTTAAATCTCTCTGTACAAGAATTTTCCTAAAATTTCAAATTATGATGAAATTTCATCCATCTCTCTAAAGTACATAATTATTTCAAGGAAGATCATGAGACGCAAAGACATTACCATGACTGATGACATAGTTTCATTGAGAAACGTAAATCCACGTTGTTTCAATTCAAAATAAAAATGATGGTTTTTTTTTGTTGTTGACGATGGGGTTTTTGCTTGGTTTTAGTTTTTTCTCTTCTATTTTTCGTTTTTTGGTCTACATAATATCATCAACAATGTCTTTTGTCCTCGTGACGATGCTTATGATGAAAAGATTGATTCATGTGATATGAATGTATATGTATAGGTAGGAATATACAAACACACATACAAGCACATGGATATGGTACACCAAAAAAAAAGAAAACATTCCTTAGGAGAGAAATTTTAGACAAATAAAATTCGCCCTTTCTGTTATTTTTTTTCTTTTGTTAAGAGGAAATAATTTCCGATTTTATGCGCTGCAATATTATGCTCTTAAATTTTTTATTTGTTATAACACAACTTTGTTTTTCTAAAATTTTGTTCCTCACAAAAGAAAACTCTTCTTTCAGTGTATATAATATTTTGGTATACTAACGTATCCCAATCTGATTCTTCAACAAAAGGGGAATGAGCACAAAAAAATCTCATATCTGCCTGGCTACATGTATGCCACAAGACTTTTTTCTATCATTCTGTGTCACATTTGTTGGTCTTAAAAAAAACCAAACCGGAAATAGGAAATGTGACTGCTACCCCCAAAGACTGTTGTTAGCTGTCTATTTGACTCCTTTTCGTAATGTCATTTTTTGTTTCTTATCATCTGACTAATCATGATTACGTTTTTCATTCTTAAATTGTATTTTGATTTATTTTATTAAAAAAAAAAAACAGAAAACAAGAATAAAATAGATTTCCAATAAACAAAGCAGGCCATTTTAACAACCAAACAAAAGTCATAACCTTTTCCTGGTTATGATTATGTGACTTTTTCTTTGATGATATCCATCATGAAATAATAATGACAATCGTTAACATTAACATGCTTGGCATATATTTTTTTTTGTTGTCTCCTTTATAAAATTTCTCAATGAGCTTTTGTCAGGATTTGTTAAATTGAGATATACGAAGTCTTTATGTTCTTCATAAATTTTTAATTATTTCAGGAATGCGGAATTCTTGTATTCACAAAAACAACGAAACTGAACTCATTTTCTTACTAACAAAAATTTCAAGCATATTATTCACCCTGATTTTTTGGAAAATAAATTTAGTATAAATTTTGATATAAATTGAAAAAAAAAAATAATCACAAAAATTTTAAATATTTTGAATATCTGGGAAATTGGAATATTTACCTATGAATGTTAGTATAGAGAGAAAAATTCCTTGGTTGTGATCTCTTGAAGACAAAGGCAAGTAATAAAATGTCGAATATGGATTAAATGGACAAATCTTTACATTTTATTTACTAATTTATAAGTAACAAGTAAGGAAAGTCTAAAGTCGGGCGGGGCCGACTATATTATACCCTGCACCACTTTGTAGATCTAAATTTTCGATACCATATCACATCGGTCAAATGTGTTGGTGCTATATATAATGGTTTGTCCCAAATACATACATTTAAATATCACTCGATCTGGACAGAATTTGATAGACTTCTATAAAATCTATAGACTCAAAATTTAAGTTGACTAATGCACTAGGGTGGAACACAATTTTAGTAAAAAAATATGGGAAACATTTAAATCTGAAGCAATTTTAAGGAAACTTCGCAAAAGTTTATTTATGATTTATCGCTCTGTATATATGTATTAGAAGTTTAGGAAAATTAGAGTCATTTTTACAATTTTTCGACTAAGCAGTGGCGATTTAACAAGGAAAATGTTGGTATTTTGACCATTTTTGTCGAAATCAGAAAAACATATATATGGGAGGTATATATATATCTGAACCGATTTCAATCGAATTTGACACACATGATTATATTACTAATTGTACTCCTTGTGCAAAATATCAACCAAATTGGGCCAAAACTCTGGCTTCTGGGGCCATAAAAGTCCATATCGGACGAAAAATATATATGGAAGCTATATCTAAATCTGAACCGATTTCAATCAAATTTGGCACACATGACTATACTACCAATTGTACTCCTTGTACAAAATTTCAAGCAAATCGGTATAAAACTCTGACTGCTGGGTCCATATTAGTGCATATAGGGCGAAAGATATATATGGGAGCTATATCTAAATCTGAATCGATTTCAACCAAATTTGGCACGCATAGCTACAGTGCTAAATCTACTATCTGTGCAAAATTTCAACCAAATTGGGCCAAAACTCTGGCTTTTAGGACCATATTAGTCCATATCGGGCGAGAGATATACATGGGAGCTATATCTAAATCTGAACCGATTTCAATCAAATTTTGCACACTTGACTATACTACTAATTGTACTCCTAGTGCAAAATTTCAACCAATTTCGGCCAAAAATCTGGTATCTGGGGCCATATAAGTCCATATCGGGCGAAAGATATATATGGGAGCTATATCTAAATCTGAACCGATTTCAATCAAATTTTGCACACTTGACGACTAAGTGTTATGTTTGTACAAAATTTCAAGCAAATCGGTATAAAACTCTGACTGCTGGGTCCATATTAGTGCATATCGGGCGAAAGATATATATGGGAGCTATATCTAAATCTGAACCGATTTCTTCTGAGTCGATCTAGCCACGTCCGTCCGTCCGTCCATCTGTTGAATTCACGCAACTTCCAAACGAAATAAGATATCGACTTTAAACTTGGCAAAAGTAGTTGCTATTTATGTAGGTAGGATGGTATGGCAAATCGGGCATATCGGACCAATTTTAAGTATAGCCCCCATATGAACTGACCCCCCGATTTGACTTGCGAAGCCTCTTCGAAATGCAAATTTCATCCAATCCGGTTTAAATTTGGTACATGGTGTTAGTATATAGTCTCTAACAATCACGCAAGAATTGGTTCATATCGGTCCATAATTATATATAGCCCACATAAAAACCGATCTCCAGATTTGACCTCCGGAGCCTCTTGGGGGAGCAAATTTTATCCGATCCGCTTGAAAATTGGTATGTGGTATGAGTATATGGTCTCTAACAACCATACAAATATTGGTCCATATCGGTTCATAATTATATATAGCCCCCATATAAACCGATCCCCAGATTTGAACTCCGGATCTTCTTGGAGGAGTAAAATTCATCCGTTTCGGTTGAAATTTGGTACGTGATCTTAGTATATGGTCTCTAAGAACCATGCAAAAATGTATCCATATCGGTTCATAATTATATATTGCCCCCATATAAACCGATCCCAGATTTGACCTACGGATCATTTTGGAGGAGTAAAATTCATCCGTTTCGGTTGAACTTTGATACATTGACAGCTAACATGCATGTCAAACTTGGTCCAAATCGTTATATATTAATATATAGCCCCCAGATAAACCGATTCCCATTCACACAAAAATTGGTCCATCGATCCAAATCGATTCACAAGGAAGTTTCCATGCAAACCAATGTGGAGGGTACATAAGATTCGAACTAGCCAAACTTAGGGCCGTATATACTTGTTGGTATTCAACTCTTTGAAAAATGTTTTATATTCCACTACAAAAATTTCGAAATTTTTTCCAAGTCATTACTTTTAATGCACAAAACAAAAGTAAACTTTCATGGGAAAAATTAACTACCTTATGCAAAAATTGAACTGTATTGTATTTATTTTTTTGACATTTCCATAATGTTAAAATAAAAACAATTTTTGGATTTTTAACTACCATTTACGAAATTTTTCTCATAAAAATAAACTAAAAGTAAACAAAATTATTATATCCTACTCATTTCCACATTAACCACGTTGTGTTTATTCTCACTATTTTCAAGATGTGTAGGGACATTTTCTTATAATTTAATTAGCATTGAATTTATTCATAAGTCATTGAAATTAATACCCACGTTTAGTTCATACTTTTTTTTTTTTTGACAACTTGGAACTAAATTTCATTGGGATGGGAAATATTTTTTAAATAAATTTATTTTTTTTTTAACTTTAAAACTTTGATTAATTTTTTTAAACAAATTAAACAAATAAAACAAACTATTTTTTTTTGCAATAAACTTAAAATCATTTTAGCATCAGGTCGAATGCATTAAAACTTCCCACACAGAGAAAATTGAGTTGTGACTTTTTTCTGTGTGGGAGGTTTTGATGCATTCGACCTGGTTTCAACCCATTTGTTTCGGTTCACCCAAAACCCTCTTATTTGATAAAAATTGTCTTGAAGAGAAGCCTGCCAAAAAAAAAAAAACTGGCCACAGTGTGTCGCCAGGAACTCAAAAAAAGTTTTTTTATTTCGACCACCCAATTACTACCCCAGCAAACAAAAATTGGAAGTTGTTCCACAAACATTTCTTTTAAAGCCCATCCCAGAATCCCCCATCGACTTTTTTCAACTTCCGATGAAGTCCTTTTGGACAAGTCCACAAACATTTCTTCTAAAGCGCATCGTGGGATCTCCCAATGATTTTTTCCACTCCCGATGCAGTCCTTTTGGACAAGTCCACAAACATTTCTTCTAAAGCGCATCTTGGGATCCCCCAATGATTTTTTTCTACTTCCGATGCAGTCGTTGTGGACAAGTATTAGAAAGTACACAATCAGGCTATATCAAGTTCAAATTTGGGACACATAAATTTTACAAAAAAAAAGAAAATTAATAAAAAAAATAGATAAGTAATAAAAAAGTAAAAAAGTAATAATAAAAATGAATTTCATTTCCGCTGGGATTTGAACCTGTGCCGTTTGACTTTTTCGCTTCCAGGGAAGTTCTTTTGCGAAGGTTTTGCAAATTATGAGAATATTTAATTTTTTTGTTGCTTTTTAATGGACAAAATATGTTTATAAAGGGTGATTTGTTAAGAGCTTGATAACTTTTTTTTTTAAAAAAACGCATAAAATTTGCAAAATCTCATCGGTTCTTTATTTGAAACGTTAGATTGGTCCATGACATTTACTTTTTGAAGATAATTTCATTTAAATGTTGACCGCGGCTGCGTCTTAGGTGGTCCATTCGGAAAGTCCAATTTTGGGCAACTTTTTCGAGCATTTCGGCCGGAATAGCCCGAATTTCTTCGGAAATGTTGTCTTCCAAAGCTGGAATAGTTGCTGGCTTATTTCTGTAGACTTTAGACTTGACGTAGCCCCACAAAAAATAGTCTAAAGGCGTCAAATCGCATGATCTTGGTGGCCAACTTACCGGTCCATTTCTTGAGATGAATTGTTCTCCGAAGTTTTCCCTCAAAATGGCCATAGAATCGCGAGCTGTGTGGCATGTAGCGCCATCTTGTTGAAACCACATGTCAACCAAGTTCAGTTCTTCCATTTTTGGCAACAAAAAGTTTGTTAGCATCGAACGATAGCGATCGCCATTCACCGTAACGTTGCGTCCAACAGCATCTTTGAAAAAATACGGTCCAATGATTCCACCAGCGTACAAACCACACCAAACAGTGCATTTTTCGGGATGCATGGGCAGTTCTTGAACGGCTTCTGGTTGCTCTTCACTCCAAATGCGGCAATTTTGCTTATTTACGTAGCCATTCAACCAGAAATGAGCCTCATCGCTGAACAAAATTTGTCGATAAAAAAGCGGATTTTCTGCCAACTTTTCTAGGGCCCATTCACTGAAAATTCGACGTTGTGGCTCGTTAGTAAGTCTATTCATGATGAAATGTCAAAGCATACTGAGCATCTTTCTCTTTGACACCATGTCTGAAATCCCACGTGATAAGTCAAATACTAATGCATGAAAATCCTAACCTCAAAAGAATCACCCTTTACGAAAATATATGCCGAAAATAAAAACGATGCATAACATAAAAAAAATATTTTTTTTTTTAAATATTTGGTAAAAAAATTGCCGCTGGTGAGAATTGAACCTGCGTTTCTTATTTTTTCGTTCATACTAATAAAGAACATATCGAGAAGCAATTAGAATGTTATTCCTTGGTGTCGTATTACGATCATACCACAAACATTTGAATTGACCTTTCGACGATTTATGTTCAATGGCGTTTGTGGCTGAGTGTGCTAAGGCGTTCTGTTATGGTGCCAACAAACCCAGGTTCAACCCCTGGTCAGAGCGAAAAAGGTTTTCAAATTGTAAAAATTTAGATAATAGGAAAATAATAATGTAATAAAAAATATGGATGAAAAAAAAGTGAAATTGGTTGAAAAAAAATTTTTTTCGCTTTTTAAATTTCTTCATTCAAACTAACTTCCAGGGCACAACTTCTAAAGCAATGCAAAGGATCCAAAAAGGGAGTACTTCCGTCCTATGACAAGCCCTTGTAAAATTCATTGGAGAAGATCCAAGTTTGCACTACTTCCGGATCACAGATTGGGGATCCAAACTACTTTTTTGGAAGCTCTTTTTTTGCTGGGGTACATTATACGGTCAGAAGTCGATATTTATGTTGATTTTTTTCCCAGAAAATATTAAACTCTTTCAAATTCGCTATGAGCCACTGTTAGCTAATTACCTAATTTATTAAATATGTCATGCCAATGGGACATTACAAATTTATCATAGCCAAAGTATGTAAAAGTCATAGTCCATGTGTAAAATTCACAAAAACATTAAACTGGGTCATTTATCATCAAACTAAGTCTTTGAAAAAAAATCTATGATGTTTGCAAGTAGACCAACTATTTTCTCAGAAATAAATGGCCTTTTATTTATATTATCACAAATATTGTTATTACAAATGTTGAATGGTTTGTGTTTGTTGATTTTTTATTTATTTTTAAATTGTTTTGTTTAGACTGTAATTATTCTATCATACTCTATGTATAGAAGGCCAAAGGGAAGTGGTAACTGATTGATGATCATCTCGTGGATTATTTTGCCCAAATAAGAAAAACTACATATAAGGGTACTATAACACAAAAGGGAAAATCAAAGGAAGTTTACAAAATTCTTCAACAATAAAATTACGCCGTAGTCCACATTAGATATTAAAAGAAAAATCAAATTTGATGTGCAGTCCCATTTGTCCTCGTCGGATTTTTGATTACCTTGACCCACAATTGTAGTTTCATGAATTCCAGCTGTGTTTTATTTTTTGTTTCTTGGTCTCTTAAATGATTTATTTGTTGACAAACAAATGATTGAATAATATTTGTTCCATTGCTGTAGAAGATTTGTTTCGGTTTACTATTCTCATGTGTTTCTATTGCCAGAAAAATAAACATATTTGGCAATAATATTTTCTTTGCATTTTTGCAAAAATAAGATAAAATTTCAAAATATTTCTGACATACAAATGTCAGAGATGCAAAACAAATTTGGCAACGATCGTTGTCAGTATGAGAAATACTAAAAATATTACATCCTAAGATTAGTCACAGTTTTTGTGAGATGCATGGCCAAATACATGTACCTTTGTTAGACTTTAACTGCCATGTACCTTTGTTAGACTTTAACTGCCAAATATGTATTTTCATTGTAGATTAATTTTAACTGAAAATATTTTAGACAGAGGTATGGTTAATATACTATCGATTGGCAACATCTAATGCATCTCTTCGGATATATCACCTATGCCGAGTTAACGGTTCAGAAAGTACACTAAATACTTTACATCCCAAGATTAGTCACAGTTTTAGTGAGATTCGCGACCACACACATGTACCTATGTTAGACTTTAACTGCTTGTTAACTATAAGCAAATTGAAGATATTTCGTTGTAACTTTAACTGAAATATTTTACTGGAGATTGGCTCTCCAATATCTATCTCGTAATGCTTTAATATACTAGCGATTGGCAACGTCTAATATATCTCTTCGAATATATCCCCTATACTGAGTTAACGGTGCAGAAAGTATAGCGAGATTGACTCTCCCATATCTATCTCGTAATGTTAAATATACTAGCGATTGGCAACACTCGGTGCATCTCTTTGGATATATCCCCTTTAATTAGGAAAAAGATTTCTCAGGAAAGAAATTTTAGATAAACGAAGTTTTATTTTTTTCATTTAAAATTTTACTATCTGAACCAAGAGTAACCTCTTTTCAGCACATGACATTATGTCCATTCCTTGAATCTCGTGTTCTTATTAAAAATAAAATCTTTGACTAATATCCAATTCTTGGAGTTTCTTATTATCTCTGCCCACCATAGGTGACAAATTCTTATTAATATTATTTTAGAATATGTTTCAAATAGATTTGTTCTAAGTATTTACATATACATACATGTTTTCTTAGAATTTTAATATTACGGTAGGTAAGTTAATTTATCTATTCAATTTCATTTGAAATGAAATGAGAATAAAATCATTGCCCTACAATTCACTCAAATCTCATACTCTCCATTTTTCGCTAGACACTCATTCATACTATATAGACACATATTTACATACATGCATACCCATGTTCATTTCATACATTCTGGTATATTTTCGTCTGAGGTTATTGGCTCAATTTGGTTTTTTTTTTTTTTTGTATCAAATCCAAAATGATATTATCTTTGAGAAACATTTTCTAATAGGAACAAAAACAACTGGCACAGACCGACCACAGCGTAAATAAACCAATCTATATTGTTTTTGTTTCTACAGTAAAAGATTTTTCCAATTGTAGTGAATACTTTGTGTGATGGGGGTAAATCACATTGTGTACTCTCTTTTGTTGGTTTGGCGGCGCTTCTTTTCTAAATTACACTGATGTCTGCCATGATTTTGGCAAAGGCAGACAGCAGCTGAGTCATTATTATTTTCAACGTCATTATGACATTGTAGCCAATAATAATGATGATGATGATGAAGATAATGATAAATGTCATTGTAGTAACTATCGTAAAACTACAAACAATGTAGTCTCGGGGTTTTAGTTGATGTTTAATGCTTTGGCATTTCTGTTCTAGTACATAGTACACTAAGTTACAAATACCTCTCTCTCTCTCTCGCTCTCTGTCTCTTCTATATCCTCTAACTCTCTGTAATAGAGATAAAAAGAAGCGTCATTCTTGCTCATTGGTTCAATAACCAAAACAAATAGAAAAATAATTTCAATGATATAATTCGTATTTGAAATGAAATGATGGCAATATCAAAGAAAAATAAAAATATACAACAAAACAAGCACTAGTTGACAGAAATGAAAAGAAAATATTTTTCGAGTAATAAACGATAAAGTCAAACAACTCTACAAAATTATTAGCATATGTCACAGAGTGAGATCAGTTTTTTCACAAATTTTTAAAAATTTGTATAAAATAAAAATAAAACCTTAATTAGCTGAGCAGTAATGTCGCCGTGAAAAAAATATTTGTCTCGACGCATATACGGTATTTTATTTTTTTTATTTTTTTGCTAACACTGGTTTAAACAGCTGAGAGATGGACTAAATTTTTAATAAAACTCAATTAAAAAATTTCGACAAAATTCAACTAATGTTTTAATTGAACCAATCGGAGAAATTAATTTAATAATTTTTTTATTAATAATTAATTTTGTGATTAAAAAATTAATTTCGTGATTGAATCAGAAAACAGAAATTCTGTGAAGAATGATAATCGTGTTATTGATACTGCATCCCTCATTTGTAAGAAGAAACTCAACACGTGTAATTTCAACACTGATCTCGTATTCTATGAAGCCACATAGCGTGACGGGGTAAATTATGCCGAGATAACGGCTCACAAAGTGTGTATGGAGGAAATTGGCTCTCCCATAATTCTCTCGTAATGCCAACTGTAATAGCGGCTCATCAGAAAAAAGTTGTTCAAAGGTTTTTTGTTTTGTTTTCATTTCTCTAAGTCATTTCACAAACGGAGTAGAATGGCATTCACATCGGAATTTACACATAAAAATATCACCAATATATGTTCAATTAAAAAGTAGATTTAAGTTGAAAACGTGATCGTTTAAATAAGTTTTTCTGTTTTAAATTAAAATATCAACTATCCCAAAATGTTTTTTTCTCTTTACAAATGGGGATAATGTTATTGCGTTCAATATCGATAGGGCCTGCCTCATTTGTAAGAAGGAACTCACCACCTATAATATCACCACGGATCTCTAATTCCATGTATGATTATAATTGGTCACATAGCATAACTACTAAAAGCGACCATATGTCAATGTGGTGCGGTGAATTATGCTGGGTTAACTGCTCAAAAAGTGTGGGAGATTGGCTCTCCCATAACTCTCTCTCTCTCTTAATGCTGAATACTCCAGCGATTGGCAACACCTAATGCATTTCTTCGGATATATCCCCTTGACAAGACATATCTCAGGAACGAAATATTAGATAAAATACGTTTTATTTATTTATTTATTTATATTTTACATTAGAAGGAAATAAATCAGAACGAATAGTTAATATAGAGACTCATATAGCCTCTTTTGCCAATAAAGGTTTAGATTTTAAGTGAACTTGAACTCGTTTTCAAAAGCCTGGTTTCATTTGACCTCGGAACAATATTTTAACAACAACAAAGATTTACGTATAGACTACAAACAAAAATACTAATAAGAAAAAACACCTCGTCAGACTGCCCTAACATATTCAACGGATCCACGTATATTTATCTTGTATATAATTTATTTATTTATTTTGTTTTAATTTTAATTATTTTATTTTTCTTCAGAATCTCGGTTTGGTGGCATAGTCCTACTCCTAAATTGGAGAAAATATCTTTCATGTAATGATAATTTTTCATTACACCTAATTTTATTTAATATCATTGTTTGTTTTTTTTTGTTCTTCAAATATATAAAGCGCAATAACTAAATGAAATTATTTGTTTATCCAAACACGTATTAAATGTGTTGCTTTATTTGTTATTGTTTTTCTGGACATTGCATTGGACAAAATATGATACGAAATTTAAAATATCCCTTCCTCAAGGGGAGTGTGCACAAACAAGCAATGATACCCGTGTTACTAACGATGCTAGAGATGATTATATGAAATGAACATCATCTACAAATTATAATGATGATGATGATGATTTGGTTTGTATGTGTGTGTGGGTTTGTGTGAGCTACTAGAATGTGCCTTCATTCGTCCGTCCATCTATCCAACTGATGGCTTGCTCTTTTAGAAAATTTCTTCTTGTTATTTTTTTGTCGATTTTTGTCTCTGTGCGATGGTGTATATTTTTTCGCAAAAATATGAAATTCTTTTTTTTGGTAGGGGAAGAGGGAATGTGTATGAGCAGCAATATGAGTATGTGTGTATGAGAGGAGACCCCCAAAGTCAGTCAAATAAACTCATAAGTATGTTTATGGATCCAAACCAAATGAGCGGGAGGAATGTGGAAAAGGGTAGCTAGGGAAATACACAAAACTCAAAAAGAATTTTTTCGTAGTGGCTGGGAGATTCGAAGTGAAAATCATTTTCATTTTTTAGTATATTTTGTAAAAACGCGCACTAAACAACACATCACACACGTCGTTCTTGCCGTGTATGGAAGGCCAGACAAAGCCGCCGCTAAAGTTCTAGGCGGGACCCCACCACAAGAAAATAAATTTTTATAAAACAAAAAAGAAAACGCCACAAGCCAACAAAAAATAAAACCATAGTATGTGGCCATTACAATAAGCATTGAGCAAACACATAATAATAACAGAAATTTTTTGTGATAAAAAAAAAAAACATAAATATTAAAAATTATTTTAAAAGAAATTCTTTATGAAATTTTTGTTGTGAGTGCATAGGATACAAAGAATGTTTCTGCTTCAGTCTCTTCTGGCTCATTGTATTGAAAATTAATATCCGAATCTATATCTGATAAAAATTTTAGAACTAAAGCATGGAGTGTTAAAGGAATTATATGATAAAATGTGATAAAACAAAAGTGTTATTGGTTTTTGAAAAATTCTAAAAAATATATATAAATTTGAATGTGCCTAAATAAGGGATATGCCGTTAAGTTTAACTAATGACAATATGATTGATCAATAGTGATTTCAAATAAAAAATTAAGTGAGCTTTTTTAAATTTCTATCGATATTCGAATTTTTGATTATGAGATAAAAAAGTTTATTTTTATCTTTTATTTTAAATCTTCTTAAATTAATAAACCCCTAATTTTGATGTCTGTATAACGATAAGTGTTTCTATGGACTGTATACAGTGAAACCTCTCAAATTGGAACACTCTGAAAAACGGACACCTAAACATGGACAGTTGTCTGGGGACGTTTCCGATATTAACGCATTAAAATTAACCTCTCATACATGCACACCTCTCAAAAGTGGACACAATTTAGACGACCGTGGGTGTCCACCTTTCACAAGTTTCACTGTACTATATTTCAAAAATTTTGTGAGAATAATACCATAGGGCGTATTAGTGATTCTATTGCAATACCATGAGGCGAATGATTATTGTAGTCTTCGTAAAAAACATTTTTCGATTTGACATATCTCAAACGACCGGAGTTGCATTTTTTTAAATCTGTTATCCCTGTTGGAACGCGAAAACAGTGATTCCCAAGACTCTGATTAATTGTAAAGAAATCACTTTTTTTAGAATGTATTAATGATACCATGGAGCGGATAAGTAATTTTATTAAAACATAAGAAATACCATGGAACGTATGAAATATTCTATTGTGCGCAGAAATATCACCAAAATTTATTCTATTACAATTTAAATAAAATTTTGAAAAAAAATTTCAATTAAAAATTTCATTGATTTAACGAATTTCTTTATTAAAACTAAAATCAATCACAAAAATTATTATATATCAATTAACCTTTTAATTGGATCAATTAATTTTATAATCGACATTGTTTGATGTTTTTGTCATCATTTCTGTTATTAAACAAAAATCAAAAATTTATTGGATCAATTCATTTTGTGATTGAAAACAATAAAATATTTAGACCACGGTGGAAGCGGATTGTAGAAAAATTAAAAAACCAAAAAAAAACAGAAATATCGCTACCCAGCAAAAAAAAATTGGAAGTTCTTCCAAAAGCACAACTTTAAAAGCACTTCCAGAAGATGTACTCCCAATGATGTTCTTTATTTTAACTACACAGGAAGTTCTTTTATTCAATTTTTTATAACTAGCTTTTTTATATTTCTAATGGGTAATTTTAACTTTTTTTGTTTCAAATTGGTTAAAAACAGTTTAAGAATTCATAAAATGGTACAAATTAATTTTTTTCGAAAAAAAATGCTAAATCAAATCTGAAAAAATTGTGCATTTTTGAAAATATTTGAGGTCAAACGTTTCAGACAAGCGTTAGAATCCATTAAAAATTATAAAAAAAAAATAATAAAAATTATTTATTTGACAAAATATCACAGAATTTTTTAATTTACATCCAAAACATTGAATTCTGATCACACTGATCCAAATTCAGTGCACCGGCTGTTGAAATGGATGACTTCCGTCCTATGACAAGCCCATGTTAAATTAATCGCTTCTGCGTCAATTTTGCACCACTTCCGGACCCAAAAAGAACACTTTCATTACTTTTTTGGCGACGCTTTTTTTGCTGGACAGTGATTTGCCTCATTTTTTAGGAAAGTAAATCAAGCAGCGAAATCAAAGAACAAAATCCACTACTACAAAAGCCAATATGGATGAAAACCACGATCTCATATTATGATCATGGGGTCTTCCCAAAACTTTGAGCATTATTAAGTGATCATGAGCCTTATTTGCTAACTCCAGACAACAAGCGCTTAAGCAAGATCATTTTTATCTTTGACTCACTTTAATTGCTGGCCGAGATATTTTCTGTATCGTTTCATAATGGTACAACGCAGATCATGGAATAGTTTAGGATGACTGCTTGCAAACGGACTCCGAAGAGGTCAATACCGCAAAGGTGATGACCACAATTTTCCAGCATTTACAAGGTTTGATCCACACAATGTTACCGTTACAATTTCTAAAAAGCGGCACTCGCAATAAAAGGTTGTACAAAACGTGGCAATCACTTTTGTTTAATTAAATATAAATTATTCTAATAATCATTTTGTCTCGATCTCATCCGAAATACCACTTAAAATTGACAGTTCAGGGGAGTAATACGATTTATCGCCTACAGACAAATTTCGTTGCATAGTTTTAGGCGTTACATAGTTTACATACTATGCGAAGGGGAAATTTATCAATAATATATACTCGATTATTTATGGAAACGATCTGTTAAGATTATCGGTGGAAAATATTACGGTATGAAAGGAGGCAATAAAAAAGTGACACAACGTGACAAAAGGTTACACACAAATGTAAAAAGTATGGCACAAAATTTGCGACTTTATTGTAAACATATACAGCGAACATAGCTATGTCGAAACCAGTGACGGGTACAAAGGTCACAGACCATACGATTAACCCGAAATTTTAAATACCTTCGTTAGTGGAATTTTATCTAACGAACAATCTTTATCCCCCCTGTTCTGGTTTACGAATTCGAAAAAAATTTTCCTCGATCGCTAGTTTCCGAACCGCGATGATACATAATACGAAGTTTTTACATACTATTCTTAGCCATAAGGAAATTAAATGGAAGAAAATTTCTTGACAAAATATGAAATGGTTCAGAATTTATTGACAGTAAAAAATTTTGCTTTTGCGTATTCGTAAAGCAGAACATAGGAGATTAATATGGCCGTCAGATATCACCTAGAAGCTCAACCACTGAAAATTTAAAAAGTAAAACAAGGAGATGATATCTGCCAATGAGATAAATTTTAACTGATCTATATATCATAATGACCCTCAATAAATGTTGGCCAAAACCTACAATCCTTTTTGTGATGTTCTTTAATCTTTAGATGGTTCTTTTTCAAAAGCCAACAAACGACTATTTTTACAGGCCTAATTTTAGACCTTGTTTTCATATTGGCTAAAATCGACCGATTGTGGTCTTTTATCCATCTAGCTAAATAGTCTATCTTTTAAAATAGGGGAAACCCTAAATAGACTTAATTCCCGTAACAGTTTATGTGTCATACTAAACTGAAATCGAAATTGTAAATGGTTAACAAATTTGATTTAAATTTAGAGGTGTTAATTTATAAACAAGTTTTCTGTTGAAGAGCCGCAGAAGAGACTAGAGCTATTGTATCTCGAATATCAAAAATATAAAACTATTTTTCATTTAACAGGCCTACGAAAAAGACCACAAAAAATCAAACGAAGAATCAAATTCAAGTGTTGGCATTTCAAACAAAATGTGACTTTTAAGCGCCCAATTAAAAAAAGAAAAACCATAAATCTACAGACTCAAAGCATTAACGGATAAGTGTTCATACAAAAAAAAACCAAAACTTAAAAGAAAATATCTTCATACCCACTACTCAACCACCCAAGAGGAGGCTTTTATTAGCGTAAACAAATTTTCTATTTTACAAGCAAATGCCAAAAAATCTCCAACTGTGATAAAAGCAACAATAAATACAACAACAACAATTAAAAAAAATTAAGTGAAAATATACAACAGCAATAACAAAAAAAAGATAATAAATTCTCCTTTATTTTATTATGTGATGCTTTTAAAGCCTTTTAACAACCAACATAACACCAAAAATCAAATTAAAAACAAATTTATATTTAAAAACAAAAAAACCAAAGAATATAGTTTAGTGCATATAAAAATTAAATTATTTCTAAAATACTAAGTACAAGTAGTTTATAAACATCATTAATCACCACCACCAAACACCTTAAAGTAAAACCACAAATCACTATCAAAATGATGCTCAATAAAAATTCACCGGGATCGCAGTCCATGCCACGCGTCCACTCCTTTTTTAATATGATACCCACCATATTGGAGGGTGAACTGGCGCTGGCCGTCACAGAGGATAAGGATCGCATGTTTTCCATCAAATCATCCAGGTACAAAGGCTTTTGAATATTTTTTTTTTCGTGGAAAATCAAATGTATAACAACATAAAAATACCTAATGATAAGAGTAAATATTAGCCATTCGCCTAATCAAATGAAAATATTTACGAAAATAAAACCATAAATTAATTAAGAATTTTTCTTGTGAATATATCTAGCTGCTGACGACCATAATGACAATATTATACTCTACGTACACATGTCGTTTCATATACATTTTTGTTTTTGTTTTTGCTAACAATCATTTTTTGCTAACAATCATAGCTCATACTTACCCACCCACCTACTCAACTAGCCCCCCAAGAAAAAAACACAAACAACACTGCTTACCCCTCTCTATCCGGGTGAGAGTATACTATGAGTTTTTCCCCTCACCATAGACACCATGTGTCTGTGTGCTACGTGATTTTCAACACATAGAGTGATGTGTGGTGAACTAATAGTCTATAGCCTGTAGATGATAATCTACCTACTCGCATAACTAGAATAATCGTAAATGAATCGTAAATATCCTTCGTTTCTATTGTGGTAGCATTGTGCTTATCTTGCCCCCAAGGTCAATACAATCTCAACCATATGAAATTATTAGAAATTAAAAGAGACAAAACAAAAAAATAATATAAAGACTTTAGTTTTCAAGAAATTAAATTTAACTTTTGTATGAATTTAATTTTTTTTTTTTTGAAAATGTGTCATATTCGAAGAAAATAATTGAACATTTTCTTATACACAGAAAAATTACTATTTTAAGGATGGTACAATGTTCGCTTTCCGCGTTTACAAGCATATAATTTAACTCAATTTATACGCATTGTATTTTAAATCTAGATTTGATTAAGATTTACCACCAATTTATGGTATTTGTTTTCATTTATAATTTTGATTGCTTTAGAAAAATTAATTGAGAAAATAAAGTGATTTTCAACTCGAAACCAAATATAGTACCGGCTTTTATGAAAAGTGAACTTAATTATTGTACAGTTCTGTACAGTTGCCTTTTATATTTCATAGATTCCCATATTGTCAATATTTTTTTTTTTAGATTTCCATAATGCGTTGTTAAAATAACGACAATTTACTGACATTGCTGAATTTTTGAATTTTTAACTATCATTTACGAAATTCATGCTTCTCGTAACAGCAAAATGAACTAAAAATAGAGAAAAAATCATTGGCACCAAATCGTTGCCATTTAAACAATGCGTTAGTTCATTGTTACTATTTTGAAGTAGTTTACGAAAAGTTTATAAGTTTTCGACTTAGCAGTGGCGATTTTACAAAGAAAATGTGGGTATTTTGCCCATTTTTGCCGAAATCATATATATATGAAAGCTATATCTAAATATGAACCGATTTCAACCATATTTGGCAGGCATAGTTACAATGTTAATTCTACTCCCTGTGCAAAATTTCACTTATATCGGATTACAAATTTGGCATCTGTGGTGTAAATCGGACGAAAGCTATATATGGGAGCTATATCTGAATCTGAACCGATTTCAATCAAATTTAACACTCTTGACGATAGTACTAATTGTACTCTTTGTGCAAAATTTCAAACAAATCAAAATTTCACTTATATCGGATTACAAATTTCACCTCTGTGGTCATATGAGTGTAAATCGGACGAAAGCTATATATGGGAGCTATATCTACATCTGAACCGATTTCAATCAAATTTAGCACACTTTTCGATAGTACTCCTTGTGCAAAATTTCAACCAAATCAGGGTAAAACTCTGGGTTCAGGGGCCATATAAGTCCATATGGGGCGAAATATATACGAGAGCTATACCTATATTTGAACCCATTTCAATCAAATTTAGCACACTTAACAACACTACTAATTTTACTCCTTGGGCAAAATTTCAAACAAATCGGGGTAAAACTCTGGATTCTGCGTGCATATCGGGCGAAAGATATATATGGGAACTATATCTAAATCTGAACCGATTTCTTCCAAAATCAATAGGGTTATACTCTGAGCCAAAACAGAAACTTGTACCAAATTTGAAGTCGATTAAACTGAAACGGCGTTCTGGACTTTGATTACAAAAATGTGTTCACAGACAGACGGACGGACAGACGAGCATGGCTATATCGACTCAGGGACCGATCGCAATATTGCCAAAGACACCATGTGTCTATCTCGTGTCCTTCTGGGGTTGCAAACATATGCACTAACTTATAATACCCTGTTCCACAGGGTATATGCACTAACTTATAATACCCTGTACCACAGGGTACCACAAATGTGCCCATAAAGATATTTTTGCCACTTTGGAACTCCAGTTGTTACTTGAAACTACGAAATTGCGAAGTGCAAAAAAAATAATTATTCTAATAAATATTGTTGAATTTGTCGAAAAAAATATTTTTGAGATATAGGCGTTTGTAATACAGTTTAATTAAAAATTTCGAAAATTAATGTAAAATGTTCTAAAAACAAAATAATCAAAATTTCTGGTTCAGGGATGGTCTAAGATAATCTAAAGTTGATCGTCTATCGGCCTGTCTGTCGTAATCACGCTAATATTACCTTTCGCCTGGACGGAGAATCGAACCGAGGACCATACAGTTTGTAAGGCAACACACTATCCACTGGGCTTTTATCGTCATCAACAGACAATTATCACTATAGCCATCAACGCACAAGCAACGCAAACAGTCAATCAGTTAAATTTATAAAGCATAGTTTTCGGCGCCCACGAGCCAATGTAGAAAAAAGTCTATTTGACAGAAATACACATTTAGTTGGCCACCGTGCAGCAATGGTTAGAATTCCCGCTTTGCATACAAAATAAAAATTTTATAACAATAAGATTTTTTTTTGGTAATAATAGATGCAGTTTTTCGAAAAAAGAAAAACGTTTTCTAATTTTACAATTATTCATCGAGCTTTACGGACAGATTTAGATTAAGGAACATGATTAATAGAGTCATTGAAAAGAAAACGCCAGATACAAATCTACGTTTTCGCTACACGTTTCCCAAACGTTTTTTTTTTCCTTTGCATATATCTTCTCGAAATTTGACACAAATTCCTTTTTAACTGCAAGCAGGTCAAGTTCGAAGATGAGGTACAACGGCCCACGTTTTGGTTTGGCTTCCACATAGACCGATCTCGCGATTTGACTTTTTGCAACTAGAGATATCGATATTTTTATGTGATTTGCCTAAACTTATACAACTAGAGGTGTCCAATAAGTGTGCCAAATATGGTGTTCATCGGTCCATATTTTGCCATAGCCACTATATGGGCAGACCTCCCGTGTGATTTTCCGATTTTCCTAAAATTGGAAATCCTGAAGTATTTTAGATCTACAATAGACGTGCCGATTTGACTTCTAGACACATTAATTTTCATCCGATTTGCGTAGAATATATTTTCAAGTAATATTCTACTAAAAGTATTCTATATGATCCATATTTATTTATTTATATATTTACAATCATAATGAATTATGAAAATAATCAGGTAATAAAGGTGCTAACAACATACACTGAAAAAAAAGCATACTCGGTTCCAAAGATTTTGTCTTTACTTTAAAAAATTTGGTATTGATTCTGAGCCAAAGAAGCGGAGAATACAACTAAGGATACTTTTAAGACACAATTCTCTTTTAAATTTAGGTTTTGTGTACTTGCTTCTAGGAAGCAAATTTTAATTTTTCGCTTTCTCAGCTGTTTTCTTCATATGCTATCAAAGTCCTTTAACAACGAGTTAACGGCAACTTTATTTTCCAAATTGGGACTCGACTTCCAGTAGAAATTATGCTATGTTTGAAGTAAAAAGCTTCTTTAAAATAAAGTTTTGAAAAACATGTCCTATATTTGAACGAATTTTTGCTTTGTAGTCAACATGCAAAAAGACAAAAAATTTAAAGACAATTTCATTAAATTTAAAGAATTTTTCTGATTTTTAAAGTCAAGTTGACCTTAGCCTATAAATTTTTTCCTATACCCATTTTTAAGTCAAATCACTTAATTATAAGGACAATATGACTTCATTGAAAAGTTTATCGACTTTTGGACTAGGTAAATAACTTTATTTTAGAGAAATGCGTCTTCTATGCTAAGCAAAGTTCTTTAAATAAAATATATCGTTTGGAAACGTTGGAAATATATTATAAAAAAGGAAATAAATTCGCAAATATTCTTATTATTAAATATTTTGAAATTATTTATTTATTTTACTAATCTTGGGCCAAAGTCAACAATTCCCCCTTGAACATTGAGATATTTCTAAATATATCCAAGTATATTCTATTTCGATATACAATAGATAAAATTATAACTCAGCTGATACCCCAGCATGTGATAGAAATTGGGCAAGTGTTTAGTTAAACAAAAAAAAATCTACAAAAGAAATTTATTTAACAGACTTGCTGTCTAAGCTCACAAAACCAGGCAAGATAATGGATCCCATTAATTTCGAAAAATCGATATAAAAGTAAATACAACCATTGTTAATATTCATGACATAGTCAATAAAAGAGATACTGTCTGTGGATTTTTTTTTTTGTTTTTTTAATAAATATAAAAAAATAAGGAAATTCATAATTACAGTTGTGCAGATAATTTTATATACTTCCGTGTTTTATTTTGCAATTGTTTCAGATGTCAAAGAAGAACATACATTGTCATAATTATTTAAAAATCATATCATCGTTCAGTGAGCAAACAGGAATTTTTTTATATCCAAAAGGGTCATTAACTTGCCCATAATAAAAACCCCTAATTTTTTTTTGTAAACATCCATCATTTTTGCAGTGTTATTTCATTCAAAAATATGTAGATGGTGCAATTGAAAATTAATAATTGAAACATTATTTTGCATTTAATTGGGTTGCAATAAATCTAAATGAAATTGCAACATTTAGAGTTTAGTAGAACTTAAAAACAACAGACAAACTAGTTTGTTAAAAAAAAATTATGCTTCGAAAAGGAAAATCAGCCCAAGTAAAAAAAAAAATTATTTAAGAAATTATATTAATCATATGTAAATGGCCTTTTCCCGAAAGCCAATAATCGTTTCTTTATATCGTAGATTATTTGTATTTATTTGAAAGGTAAAATGCTAAAGACCTCCAAAAATTAAAGTAAACATATTGATAGAAATGTAAAAAAAAAACGTTTTCTCGAATTGTTTTTCTTTCGTTGTAAATTGTTTATGATTTTCTTTATATGAATTTTCAACTTCTTTGGAAGAGATTATTTATTTTAAAAATGTTCAACGTTTCTTCTAAAGAATGTTTTAGATATTCTGCATTTTAACGTCTTTCCAAAAAAAATCAAAATTTGATTCTTCATGTTCTACAGTTATTGTTCTTATGTTTTTGAGTTGACAACACTGTTAGTGACATCTAGGCCAAATTTCTTGTCAGTCAGTATCATGACATGTCGGTCATAAACGACCAAAAATGACATTTTCAATTTTTACAAAATTTCCGCAAAATTCGCCACGAAGTCTACCAATATCTAGATAAGGATTTGGCTCCATCTGATTTCTGGCTACTTTTAAAACTCAAGAAACTACACCAGACAACGGTTTCGATTCGATTGAGGAAATAAAGATAAAAATCAACCAAGGCTATATCGGAAAGGGGTAGTGTTACCGTTGTTCTATTTTAGTCGCGTTTTGCAACCATTTTTTAAATTTCCGAAATGTTCGATTTTAACACAACCAAAATTTTGGTCCATTATTAACCCAAAAATCCGGAATAGAAGTTACTGCTTACATATCTCATACGGAATACTATGGATCAATTAAGATTATAATTAAAGATTGACTGAAAAAAATGAATTATTTTTCTTTCACAATATACTCATCGAAACGATTTTTTTTGTATATTCATGGAAAAATAATCGCCAAAATTTTTAATAAAAAATGAAATGTTATTTTTACCACACACAAAACGCATATGCATTTTTAAATTGTATATAGTGTTATAATACGTAAAAAATATTTAGTTTTTAAATATCAATTTTCTATTTATTTAAATTTCGAAAACATAGTTGAGTTTGAAGTGTGGTTAATATTATTTAGAGTAATTTTTGTTTTCGTGATTAAAGCAAAAGGAAAATTGTTATTTCAAAAACACTAACTTTTTCATAGTTTGTAGTGTTACAGACAACTTAAACTCCTTAGGTGTTGCATGTGTGCAATCCTACTCTGCCGAAAAAGATAAAATTTCTTTATGTTTGAAATAATAATAATAAACAAACAATTTTTTTTTTTTTTTTTGCTATCACACACAAAGCGTATATGCATTTTTAAATTGTATATAGTGTTATAATATGTAAAAAATATTGTTTTTTTAAATATCAATTTTCTATTTATTTAAATTTCGAAAACATAGCTGAGTTTGAAGTGGGGTTAATATTATTTAGAGTCATTTCTATTTTCGTGATTAAAGCAAAAGGAAAATTGGTATTTCAAAAATACTAACTTTTTCATAGTTTATAGTATTGTAGACAACTTAAACTCCTTAGCGGTTGCATGTGTGCAAGCCTACTCTGAGAAAAAATAAAATTTCTTTATGTTTGAAATAATAATAATAATAAATAATAAACAAAGAAATGTTATTTTTATCACACAAAAAACGTATATGCGTTTTTAAATTGTATATAGTGTTATAATATTTAAAAATATTGTGTTTTTAAATATCATTTTTTTATTTATTTTAATTTCGAAAATATAGTTGAGTTTGAAGTGTGGTTAATATTTTTTAAAGTGATTTTTGTTTTCGTGATTAAAGCAAAAGGAAAATTGTTATTTCAAAAACACAAACTTTTTCATAGTTTATAGTGTTACATGTGAGCATGTGTGCAATCCAATTGTGTGGAAAAAATAAAATTTCTTTATATTTGAAATAATAATAAACAAACAATTTTTTGTATCACACACAACGCGTATATGCATTTCTAAATTGTATATTGCGTTATAATATGTAAATAATATTGTGTTTTTAAATATCAATTTTCTTTTTATTTAAATTTCGAAAACATAGCTGTGTTTGAAGTGGGGTTAATATTATTTAGAGTCATTTTTATTTTCGTGATTAAAGCAAAAGTAAAATTGTTATTTCAAAAACACAAACTTTTTCATAGTTTATAGTGTTATAGACAACTTAAACTGCTTAGCAATTGCATGTGTGCAATCCTACTGTGTGGTCAACATAAAATTTCTTTATGTTTGAAATAATAATAATAATAATAAATAATAAACAAAGAAATTTTATTTTGTATCACACACAAAACTTATATGCATTTTTAAATTGTATATAGTGTTATAATATTCAAAAATATTGTGTTTTTAATTATCATTTTTTTATTTATTTTAATTTCGAAAATATAGTTGAGTTTGAAGGTTTGTTAATATTTTTTAAAGTCATTTTTGTTTTCGCGATTAAAGCAAAAGGAAAATTGTTATTTCAAAAACACTAACTTGTTCATAGTTTGTAGTGTTATGGACAACTTAAACTGTTTTGCAGTTGCATGTGTGCAATCCAATTGTGTGGAAAAAATCAAATTTCTTTATGTTTGAAATAATAATAATAATAAATAAAAAACAAAGAAATTTTATTTAGTATCACACACAAAACGTATATGCATTTTTAAATTGTATATAGTGTTATGATATGTAAAAATATTGTGTTTTTAAATATCAATTCTTTATTTCTTTAAATTTCGAAAACATAGTTGAGTTTGAAGTGTGATTAATATTTTTTAGAGTCATATTTGTTTTCGTGATTAAAGCAAAAGAAAAACTGTTATTTCAAACACTCTAACTTTTTCATAGTTTGTAGTGTTACAGACAACTTAAACTGCTTAGCAATTGCATGTGTGCAAGCCGAGAAATAAAATTTCTTTATGTTTGAAATTAAGAAAATTACTTTTTCTTAACATAAATAATTGCTCCATTTTAAAAATCAATTGAGATTTCCAGTCTGACACATAGATAGTGTTATTAGAAATTATTTATCATATGATATTTGGTTTGTCCTAATTGAATTGAAAAAAATCTTCCTTATAGTAGCCAAATAGTTTCTTTTAACTACAAACAATTATGAATAAATTTTCATTTTATTTATTTAAAATTTTAAATATATATTAATATATAAATTAAGACCATTTGTTTTAATTGTATATTGTCCCTCTAAAGGTAGGAATAGAATTTATCTTTGCCACAGCCGAACTGCTTAGCGTTCTTTTTATTTTAAAGAGAATTTTTCAAAAAATATTCTTTTATATCTAAATATTCTAACACAATCTTTCTTCGAAATCTTTAAAATCTTATCTTATTTTTTTTCTAATACCCTACCTCACTCTAGTTTGATTTTCATTATTCATTTGATACCATAATTAAGTTTAATAAGAAAAATTTCTATGAAATATATAAAATGAGTTCAACAGATTCTTAGAAGGCAAACGTTTGTCACTTTGCAAATTTTTTGTAAATTTTTGTGCAAATGACCCTGTTATGAAGAAAAACGCCTGTTTAGAGACATTTTTAAAAATACTTTAATGAGTTTATGAGCATATCTACATAGGCTATATTACCATCTCATGGTCCCAACAAATTGATGTATCTGCATGTGTATTTTTTGTCTCTGGCGGTGTCTTTGCAATAAATGACAAATCAAATGCTTACTAAATTTAATTAAAAAAATATTTTTGGCTTAGATGCCAAACTACATCACAAAATGAGTCCAAAACATAAAAATTTCTAAAATAATATTGCTTGATGGTTCACAAAAAAAAAACTACTATCGGCCAATAGGTGATATATAACAAACCATGATATTCGGGCGAAATGGTTAAATAAATATTTTGTTTTTTTTTTTTCAAAAGTATTATCAAAGTGATTTAATAATAAATTTAAGTAACACACATGCACACAAAGTATTTTGACGTCATTAAAAATCTTTTTCAAACACATGATCAAATTAATGTATTTTTTATAAAGATACAAAAATAGACTTGGTCACATAGCAAATATAAAACGTTTGTGTGACACATTTTTTGTTCACTCTTTATTAAAATAAAGAAAACTCTTTCTGTTCTATATGTGAGAGACGATTTCTTTTGTGGCATTTTTCACAAAAAAGAAAAACATATTCGAGAAAATTTTGTTTATTTTCGTTTTTTTGCAAAATACAAAGACCTTATGTGGTAATGGAGGCAAATTTTTCATGTGTATTGTTGTCCATGTTGTCTTACCTATATAAATCGGCTTATGAACTTTTTCGGTGACTTTGATTGAATGGTATTTTTAAGGGAATTTGGAAAAGATTATTGTTTATGGGAAAAGCACACTTGTAATTGTTTACTTTTTTATGCAGTTTATTTATTTATGGAAATTTTGGAATGTCTTATTGATTTCACAAAAAGCCATTGTTCCATTTTTATTGTATTTTATTTTTTTATTTCTTCATCATGGAGTTCAAATGTTTTAGAATATCTTTAACCTGATTCCAACAATTTCTAATTCTAAACAATACGACCACTTTGAATTAAATATAGATTGCAGTAAAGATGTTTCTTGCAACTCTATTTTCACAGGAAAAATAATCTTCTTAATTTTAGAAGAAGATTTGCACACATACCACGAATATATATTTTTCAATTGTTTATAATACTGTAATATTTGAAAAATAGTGTGTTTTTAAATATCAATTTTCTTTTTGTTGTAATTCCAAAACAAAGTCGAGTTAAAGTGGGATTAATACATTACATGAAGTTATTTGTATTTTCCTGATTAAAGCAAAACGAAAATTGTTATTTAAAAACACTAAACTATTCGTAGTTTACAGTGCTATAGACAATATAAAACTGTCTAGCAGATGCGTGTGTGCGAATCAACTGTGAGGTTATAAAAAAATTTCTTTATGGCTAATGATTTTCCAATGAATATGGGATAAATAATTGATCGCTAATATTAAGCTTAACAAATCAATGAAAGATTTCCCGTCTAACACATAGATAAAGCTACTAGATATTAATCCACATGATATTTAGTTTGCCTTAACCTTAAAAAAACATAGACATATCATTAGATTATGTTTTTTTTTTTATTTAATTGAAGTAACTTTAATTTTGTGAAAATATAATTTCTCGTATTGATAAAATATTGCTTTTGAACGGAACAAACAGTTGGCTTCATGATAAGTTTCCGAATAATTTTATTCTCAATTTTAATATATAATAAAATATTATTTGTATTACACAGTACACGGAAAAAAAATCACGAAAATTTTTCCAATTAAAGTCTTAACTCTTTGACTAGCGATGTCCACTAAGGAGGACATTTGAAAACGACACCAAATTCTATTTCCCCAGTTGGTTTCGATTTATTGCTCGATGTTATTTTAAAGTTGAGGCTTTGATCTAAATAAGCTTTGACTAGCGATGTCCACTAAGGAGGACATTTGAAAACGACACCAAATTCTATTTCCCCAGTTGGTTTCGATTTATTGCTCAATGTTATTTTAAAGTTGAGGCTTTAATCTAAATAAGCTATAAATATTTTCCATATTGCTGAGCACTAAAATGCATTTTTATGAACTTTAACAATAAATGAAAAATACGAAATTTTGAGACCATTTTTCTACTGTATGTCTCTAGTAAATGGACATTCATATAAAAACTATAGCTGATACTTTTTCGGTTTTTTTTTATTTTTTCTCACACTTCGTAAGATATTATAGACCAACAAGCGTAAAGTAAACAGAAGTAAATTTAAAGTTTTTAACATAAGGTTTTCTTCGGTAGTGAAAGGGTTAATTGAGTTTTAAAAAATATTCCATTAAAAATTTAATTGACTCAACAAATTTTTTAATTGAAACAAAAATCAATCACAAAAATTAATAGTATCAATTAATTTTTTAATTGGATAAATTAATTTTTAAATTGACTTTCAATTATTTTTTCATTGATACTATCATTTCTGTGATTGAAGACATTTCAATTAAAAAATTAATTGGATCAATTAATTTCGTGATTGAATCTGCATTTTTTTTTTGTGTATGTTTGCACACAACAAAGAGGTATACATTTTTAAATTTTATATAGTACAATAATAAGTGAAAAAGTATCAATTAATTTTTTAATTGGATAAATTAATTTTTAAATTGACTTTCAATTATTTTTTTAATTGATACTATCATTTCTGTGATTGCAGACATTTCAATTAAAAAATGAATTGGATCAATTAATTGAATCTGAAATTTTTTTTGTATATATGTTTGCACACAACAAAGAAGTATACATTTTTAAATTTTATATAGTACAATAATAAGTGACAAATAATGTGTTTTTAAATATCAATTTTTTTTATTGTAATTCCAATACAAAGTTGAGTTAAAGTGGGGTTAATATTACATGAAGTCATTTTTTTGTTTGCGTGATTAAAGCAAAAAGAAAATTGTTATTTAAAAAAACTAAATTGTTCAAAGTTTCTAGCATTATAGACAACTTAAAACTATATAGTAGTTGCGTGTGTGCAAACCTACCGTGTGGTAAAAATACAATTCCATTAAACAACAAAAAACAAACAATTTTTTTTTATTTTTCCTGTAAGACATTGCACACATAATTATCAGTAGAAAGGTCAAAGTATTTTAAAGAATCGGCATAATTCAAAATTTTAATATCAATTTGTTTTATAAACCCAAATGTCAGGGCTAACGACAAATTCTTAAAAATAAATACAAAAGTTTATATATATAAAAAGCTTGCACACATGCGTACAATGTAGACCCGTTGAAAGTCGATGCATTTGTGCAATTTAATTTCTTAGTGGTTTGTTTATATCAATTGGTATATACATTCAAAATAATTAGTAATAAAGTAAAATAAATAGAAATATTTATTTAAGCCATTAAAAAAAGAAAATAAAGAACTATCTCAAAAATTTCGAATGTTAAATTTTCCTGGTGTAACTGGAATACTTGTTGTGCCTGTCAAAATGTTCACTCAAAGAAAATATAGTTTGTAAAAATATTAATAATATTTATTTTCTGCGTGTTGTCAAACAGTTTAAATTGAATCAAAGCCTAATGACCATGTTACTCCATGTTAATTGTAAGACTTTCGAAATTATCAAAATTTATGAACATATGGGTATATAAATTTCCCTGATTCTAAACTCCTTGTTGATTCTCTCAGTCTTCATTCATAGTATGTGCTCTTATTTTGATGATGATTAACTTGTATGTTTGTTGTGATTTTCCCTCATCCCAGTTACAAAGCTCTTAAATAGCTCAATTGCCCGGTTGTGGTTGAACGCGAGAAGAGAACCAACATCATATGAAAATGAGTGGTTTATTATTATTATTTTTTTTATTTTGACTACATTTTTAATGAACTATTATTAAATGTTTGAACTGTTTGTATAACATACATACGTTGTTATCATTTTTGTTGCTGGTGGTGCCATTTTTGCGTCATTGTTGTTTTTATAGCTATTGACAACCACCATTACACTGTTGGAAATAATGATGTTCACAATTTTTCACTAACCAATGTTGTGTCCGTCTGCCACTATTAACGAATGGATATTATCCTATAACTAAGTGTTATATGAACATGGATTATTATTGTTAGTGAATAAATTTAATTACATAAAAATACCAACACTTCATTATGAATATTTTATACAGAGGTATACACGCCCACTTTTACATACATATATACTCGTTTATACAAAATTTGCATATTAGGGTAGTTTGTAAATTACTGTCGTTTTGTTGCATAGGAAAGTTTTATTATACACAGAAAAAAAAGAGTTGATTGAAGTTGAAATGTTTTTCAATAAATTACATTTTAATAGAAAATTGAGTCAAAATTTTGTTTCTATAGAATATTTTGCAAAATTTTATTTCTATAGAAAACTTTGCAAAATTTTGTTTGTTACACAAAATTTTTTTCACAAGTTTATTTCTATTGATAATTTTATTTCTATAAAAATGTATGTCAAAACTTTATTTCTATAGACAATTTTTCCAAAATTTTATAGTAATAGATTTTTTTATTAGAAAATTTGGTCAAAATTTTATTTCTATAGAAAATTTTGTCAAAATTTTATTTCTATAGAAAATTTTGTCAAAATTTTATTTCTATAGAAAATGTAGTCAAAATTTTGTTTCTGTAGAATATTTTGCAGAATTTTATTTACTACACAAAATTTTTTCTAAAATTGTATTTTTATTGCTATAAAAAATGTATTCAAAATTTTATTACTATAGAAATATTTTTTTCTAAATAAATTTTAGTCAACATTTTATTTCTATAGAAAATTTAGTCAAAATTTTGTTTCTATAGAATATTTTGCAAAATTTTATTTCAAAGAAAATTTTGCAAAATTTTGTTCGCTACACATTTTTTTTTTAAATTGTATTTCTATTGATAATTTTTTCAAACTTTTATTTCTATAAAAAAATGTTGCCAAATTTTATTTCTATAAAAATTTTATTTCTATATATTTGGTCAAAATTTGATTTCTATAGAAAATTTTGTCAAAATTGTATTTCTATAGAAAATTTTATTTACTAGACAAAATTTTTTCCAAAATTGTATGCTCACTGATACTCACTGCTAAGTCGAAAACTTGTAGAAATGACTCAAATTTTCAAATTTTTTAATGAATGAATCATAAACGCATTTTTGCGAAATTGTCTAAACAATTATAAATATTTCCCAAATATTGTCCGAGATTTTGTAGAAGTCTGATTTGAGATTTTATCAAAATGTAGATCTAAATACAAAGTTGTGCAAAGTATATTATAGTCGGCAAGCCCGACTTTAGACTTTCCTTGCATTCTTATTTTTTGTTAAAATTGTGTTACGTCCCATAACGTTAGTTTTAAATTTTAAGTACATAGATTTTGTAGAAGTATATACAATTTTGCCTAAATCGATTCAGATTCAAATTCATGCATATGGGAATATAAACCTTTATATAGCTCGCACCAAATTTAAAGGATTTGAGATGGTATCAATAATTTTGGTCCACAAATACATATACTGTTGGTATCTTCTCATATTATGATGGGTATTTATGTTATATCATTATTTTATTTGTTAAACATTGCCTAAATTTGATATATAGAGTTCAATTGGCATCTAATGTGAAATTAAGATCTTTTAAATAAATACGATACGTTATATCGATCCACTTACGGTACCCCCACAATAGAACTACGAATTAGCGGTATTAAAATGAGATTTAGTTATATTACCCTGAGTCGACTCCGGAGTCGGAGTCGAGCTGATAAAAAAGGCTGGAGTCGGAGTCGAGCAAAATTGGCTCGACTCCACAGCCCTGATTAAAACATCATCATTTTCGTGATTGAAGACATTTTAATTAAAAATTCATTGAATCATTCAATACCGTGATTGAATCAGAATTTTTTTTTTTGTGTTTAGAGCTATTATCAATTAATTAAACTTTTTTTTAAGCAAAATTTAATAGTAAATAATAATGATACTAAACAAACATATTACCAATGGGATTAATTGACTTGATGACTATGATATTATGGAAACATTATTGTCTCCATATATATACACAAAAAATAGTCTCGACCTCTGTTTACTCTTATAATATGACCTTCGACATGATTTAATTATATATTAAGAAAGACATTGCACACATAATGCATTTGAATATCAGTGAAAAGGTTGAAGTATTTTAAAGTATTGGCATCATTCAAAATTTTAATATCAATTTTTTTAGAGACCCAAATATCAGACCTAATGACAAACTTGGAAAAATAAATACAAAAAATTATATATAAATACTAAAACGCTTGCACACATGCATACAGTATGTCAAGAAAGTCTTTTGACATTGCCAACTATTTCAAATTCTAGAAATAATTGAAATATTAAATATTTTATTAAATTTTTAATTCTGTGTACGTATGTATACTTTGCAAAATACATAATAAATTTTTTTTTAAAATTTCATTATATTTAATTTTGGAACAAAACATAATTTTTAACCCATTGTCAAAACACTTTCTTGACAAACTGTATGTTTTATACTTTATGAAAGTAGATACAATTATGCAATTTAATGTTTTAGAGGTTTGTAAATATCAATTATTATATACGTACAAATAAATATTATGTAATGGGATTAATTGACTAATACACTATGATATTACGGAAACATTATTGTCTACATATAAATACCCAAAAAAAATAGTCTCAGCCTATGTTTACTCATATAATATGACCTTCGACGTGATTTAATTATATAGCCACATACCTAAATGGACATGTATATTACTATGTCATTTTTGGTTTGTTGTAGTTGTAAGCGTTTTTAAATCACATCTAATTAAAGTTATTCATTATGGGGAAATATTCCCATTTATAGACCCAATGAAAATACTCTTCATTATTTATTATTACTTTTATGTAGATTGTTCTTTTTTTCTTTTGTATAAACTCAAAATTAATTAATAGATATTTAGTAAGCCTATTATATTTTAGACCTAAACATGTAATTTGCATAAAATTTTAATTAATCTCATTTCGTTTTTTTTTGTGATTTCTTCTTTTTTTCTCGATTTCCCCAATGATGCTGATGATGTGGTGGATTTTGTAGCCATGGCGAGGATCTCATAGTGACACCATTTGCCCAAATTTTGGCGAGTTTACGTTCTGTGCGCAACAATCTATTAAGTCTGACAAATGTTCCGGCAAGCAACAAGTGAGTACTGAACTTTCATTGGTTTCGTTTTCTTCCATTTTAATTAATTCGGATTTAGCTAGCCCCTATACCCCTACTCTTTTTTGCCCCCAACTAATTATAATAATACCCTAAAATACCTAACACTTCACAAAGCAAGCATCTTTTTTTGGCATTCTTTTGAATTGAAAGCAACACAGGACTAGCTATTCAAGAGATGTCTTTAGTTTGTATGATCTGCTGCTGTTTTCTTGAAAGATAATTTACAAAAAAAATAAAAAAAATAGCCACTAAAAATAAGCTTAGCTTCTTAAGCAATAAATTACTAAAAGTAAATGAAATTTAATTTACAATATTAAAGAAAAACAACAACAAATAAATATTTTCACTATCAGAAATATGCATACATTTAGGCTTACAACTTTTAGCACATTAGAAATTGATAGCCACCAAAAATTTTTAATTTAATTTGTAGGATATGTATTAAATTAAAAATTAATTAGAAGAAATTTTGTTTTTTTTTTTCAAGTCGAGTATAGGGTACACCCTCGATTTGATCTGGTACTTCATATGAAAAATGCGTGTTTACACACAAAAAAAAAATATTTTTTGTCTTCAATCACGAAATTAATTGATCCAATGTCTTCAATTACAGAAATGATAGTACCAATTAAAAAATTAATTGAAAGTCAATTGATCCAATTAAAAAATTAATTGATACTATTAATTTTTGTGATTGATTTTTGTTTCAATTAAAAAATTTGTTGAACCAATTTAATTTTTAATTGAATATTTTTTGAAACCCAATTAAGACTTCATTTGGAAAAAGTTGCGTGAAATTTTTTCTGTGTATTGCCATTAACCCTCTAATGCCCCATTTTTTCTGATCAGCTGATCAAATAGTCAAGATTTACGACATAATAACAAGAGAATGAAATAAGCAAAATCAATACGGTAAAATCTAGTATATGCTGCCAAGTCTCTTGTAGAGTTTTGACTACGTTTTGTACTTTTTTAGTCATTTTTATTGTCTTTAGATGTGTTTTACTAATAACTTTCGGTTTTATCGAAGACCGTCTAAAAGCGCCCACCAAAATCCATTAAATATTAGAAAAAAGCGAATCCATTAAAAATTAGAAAAAATTATTTATTTGATAAAATATCACAGAATTTTTAACTTACATCCAAAACATTGAATTCGGATCACACCTAAAGAAGTGATGCATTTTCAGTGCAACGGTTGTTGAAATGGAGGACTTCCGTCCTATGACAAGCCCATGTTAAATTCATCGCTGCTGTGTCAATTTTGCACCACTTCCGGTTCCAAAAAGTACATTTTCATTACTTTTTTGGCGACGCTTTTTTTGCTGGGCGGGTTTGGGCTTTAAAGGGTTAAGCTATGTTGTAGAAAAAATTTAATAATCTAAAGATCGACCCAAAAAGGTTACAATCTAATGATTTTTACAGAACCGTCATGATCATCGAGGTTTTATAATATTTTTCAATCCCTAAAAGTATGCAATATTTTTACCAAAATATGTCAATACGCCACAAATTTCAGAATAACTGATGAGAAAGGGCAATGAGTTCAATTCCAGTTTCAAATGGTTACACAATTTGTTCCAATATTCTATTTTTTCAAGTTTTTAAAATATATAAATTTGAAGACAAAGGCTTTAGCAAAAGTACTTTCAAAATTCATTAAGAAATTTTATGTCAAATTGTCCATGTTTCTTCTTGGATTCTATCGCTTAATATGTAGGTAAAAATCCAATAACAAAATTATGCTAAACTGTTGCAATGAACTAAGAAAAATCTATGTTTTAAAAACTATGCACATATTTTTCAAATCCTTTAAGTATGCAATAATTTTACAGAGATTTCAATGAATACTAATTTAAAATAGAATATACTACACACATACATCTGTCAAAAAATATAAAAAAATAATAATTTTCTATGAATTTTAAAAAGATATTTGCTATCCCTTTTACATTAGATTTTATTTTGGTATTTTATCAACAAAAAAGAGAGAAAATATTCCTGATTAAAATTTACTCCCAAAAGTATGCAATGTTTGTAGTGAAATACCATGCTATTACTGTTATTACAAAATTAAATGCAAGCAAAAAAAGGCATAAAAACATTCTTATCAAATTGAAACTTCTATATATAGCAAAAATGTTTTTCACAGAGATTTAGTTTACATTTCAACACAAAATATGCACTTTCAATTTCAAGGAAATACATAAATTCAAATTAATTTAAAATAAGGAATGCATAGTAAAAGTTTGAATGGTATGATAATAAATTTCTACCTGAAATCATGATGGTATGGGGGCTGTTCTGAGAAAGAACTTATTGAATAATATAGTCATACATTCTATATTTAGTTGAGTGTTTCGTTTTATTACAGCTAAAACTAATCACTAGAATAGCCACTTTGAAACGTTGTCTATATATGACTTCGGGAACATCTTTATTAATGACACAATTTGTCTAACATTACTTTCGTTTTTATTCGTTTAGGTCCACAAACAAGTATTCAGAAATCACGATTCGCATAAGATCCTAGTGAATTCTGCCTTCAAATTTTGTATCTCTGTAGGAGGTCCTGGAGATTTTAAACCAAATTTAAATTATTATGAATTGAGGTTTTCAATTTAAAGCTTCTTGTCTACTTTAACATTTTCAATTCGAAATTATTATGCTCCCAGATTTTATGTTTATATTCTATAACTAATAGTTCAGAGAAGTAGGTTAGGTTAGGTTAGGTGGCAGCCCGATGTATCAGGCTCACTTAGACTATTCAGTCCATTGTGATACCACATAGGTGAACTTCTCTCTTATCACTGAGTGCTGCCCGATTCCATGTTAAGCTCAATGACAAGGGACCTCCTTTTTATAGCCGAGTCCGAACGGCGTTCCACATTGCAGTGAAACCACTTAGAGAAGCTTTGAAACCCTCAGAAATGTCACCAGCATTACTGAGGTGGGATAATCCACCGCTGAAAAACTTTTTGGTGTTCGGTCGAATCAGGAATCGAACCCACGACCTTGTGTATGCAAGGCGTGCATGCTAACGATTGCACCACGGTGGCTCCGTTTACTTCAGAGAAGTAAACCTGTTTGCACACTTTAGAAAAAATCCCATTAGAATATTTGCCTACTATCAGGCTGACATATAGTTCTGAATTTTTCTCTTATATACAAATATTCTTAACTAGTTGTACATAAAATTAAGGATATTATAATAAGAACCAAAGAGTGGAATTTTTGACTTTTTATAAATTTATTAAGTCTACATTTAGATTTTTTTTAAATTACGAAAAAGTCAAGTTTCGATTATTTGGAAAAGTAGATTTTTCGGCACTTATTCGACACTAGTTGTACACAAAAGTAAAGCTATTGTAATGAGAATCAAAAGGTTCATTTTCGACTTTTGAAAATTTAAAAAAAATCTACTTTTTTTTCTTTAATTTTGAAAAATTCAATTTTCCACTGTTCGATTTTCTGACTTTTTCCAACTAGGGCAAAGAGGATTTTTCGACTTTTCGCCATTTTGATAATTACAAAAGGTCAACTATCAACTTTTATTGAAAAGTCGTCTTTTGATTTTTACTACATTTTCTGCATTCAAAGGGCTAGGATCAAAGGGCTAGACGAAAATTTTAGATTTTTTCTTTTTTTACAAAAAAAAATCTTTAAAAGTAAATAAAAAGTCTAAAGGCAATCTTCGCATAACTTGTTTTAAATTCGGGAAGGTTTGGTCTTAAAGAAATTGCTTTACAACAAAGGGGAACTTCGTTTGTCTAAAATTTCATTCAGGAAAAAAGTATTTTTTTTTTCTTTTTGTCCCATCCAATACAAATTCGACTTTTCAAATTTTTCCGTACAGTAAAAAATCGATTTGACTCGATTTTCAAAAAACAAACAAAAAAAATAGTTCGTAAGAAATTTTATATTTATAAAGGTTATTGTAATGAACTACATAAAACTATTTGGGTCTACAAATCAGAAAGACATCTCTTCGTAATCGAATAGCTATGTGTTGTTTAATAATGTTAGACCCAATTTTTTGCACACTTTCCCCCCATATTATACCATTAGAGACCCCTCAAAAAGTATGCTATGAATTTCCCTTTAAATAAAAACAAAGCACATTCCTAAAAGTATGCCATTACAAAATACAATCGAATAAACATTATTTTTTATACCACAAAATAATCGAAAAAAATCTAAATGTATATTTCAGTTTTATAAATCCAAACCAATTATCCACACAAATATTTAAACATTAAAAAAAAGATGTATAACATAAATTTCCCATTATTTCTTTTTTCTCTTTCTCCGTTTTCCTAATGAATACCAAATAAAAACACCAATAAATATTCAACTTCATATTATTAAAATATTTTTGTTTTAATTTTGCATATATCCTTTCCAATCCAATAAATCCAAAATGATCTTTAATATCCCATTATTATGAAAATCAAAATTTCCTAAATTCATAAAAAATTTTCCCTCTTTTTCTCAATGCGTTTTTCTAACCAAATATATTTTTTTATTTTTCTTTTTTTATTTTATGCTCTGCCAATGCTGTTGAATGTTTCCGTTTACCACCGAAATACTCTATTTGTTTACTCCAAAAATGCTTTTGCTGTTCCCTGTTTATTTTTTCTTTTAATTTTTTTTTTTTTTAATTTTTTAATAAATTTTATTTTTAAACACTTTATAATTTTTTTTTGTTACGGTCATGATGTATGTATATTGCCATCTTGATCCTTTTTTTCGCCTCCCAAAATATGCGTGTGTTTGTTATATTTTTTCGGAATGTATGTGCCTTTTGTATGTATGTATGTGTGTGTTTCCTTGTGTGCGCGATACTCTCGCTCTGTGTGTGGAACATTGTATTAATCATCTAAGATCTAGGCGACCAACTCAAACATCTATGGGACGTTCATCAACGGCGGGTATTATCCTGAATCAAGGCGATGAGGCATATACCCGATTGGCCACCGATACCATTGAAGAGCTAGACTGGTGCCTGGATCAATTGGAGACAATACAAACACATCGTAGTGTTTCCGATATGGCATCGCTTAAGGTGAGTTCGTAAGAAAACTAAAATTAAATAAATAATAAATTTAGAATTAAATAATAAATTAAATTATTCGTGTATTATAATTATTCCAGTTCAAACGCATGCTTAACAAAGAGTTGTCACACTTCAGTGAATCCAGTAAATCGGGAAATCAAATTTCGGAATATATTTGTTCAACATTTTTGGGTGAGTAAAAAAATAAATGATCAGATAAATTTAATAATATCTTTGTTGACCCTCTTAGATAGTATAGCCGATACATGGCAACTCCCTCCCACTTTAGCTTACTCTCTCTCTCTCACTATCGTGTTTTTTTATCATTTGTTTGTTCTTGTTTTCGATCGGATAGAAAACTTTTTTCGCCACAAAAACCTCAACAAAGTCCATTGACAAAAGTTTTCTTCTCAACATTGTTTTTTTGATTAAAGGATATTTTAATGTATTCCAAAAGAACACAAAACAAAACACCCCATAACCACAAAAGTGTACTTGAAGTGAATAACAAATTCCTTTAAGCACCAAATTCTCTAAGTAACCGTATTGTGGAATGAGTGAAAGAATGTACAACAACAAAGCACAGAAAAGTGCCACTCCTCCTCACCAACCAAACATGACAATCTCTCTATGGCAAATCAATCACTCATTCATACCAAGCCCCAAAGTATGCTTCAATAAAATTATGCAAATGGCTTTCAATATGCTACCGCAATTTTGTTTGAGTGACTTGGCACTCGAATATTAACATACAAAATTATTAAAAAAACGAAATTCTAAAGAAATGATTGTCAGCCTGTCATTAGAATTTTCTGAGCAAGACTCCTCTACTTGTCACGGTAAAATTTTCTAATTACATTTGTTCAAAGAGCTTTCATTACCATCTGTACATAGAATGTGGTAGAAAGAAAAGTTTTTAATATTTTTTAATTTATTTAGACTTTTTAAAACGTATTTATGTCTTAATTTTTGTTATTTGATTTACATTATTTATAGGGTTTTTATTTACCTATAAGAACACCTGTTTCAATTCACATTTAAACGAATGATTGTATTCATTAGAGATCATACTGAGTTTTTTTTATACTATCCATCATAGGATGGGGACTATACGAACTTTGCCATTCCGTTTATATCACATCGAAATATTGGTCTCAGAGCCCATAAAATATATATCCTGAGTTGTGGTGAAATTCTGAGTCGACCAAGCGATGTCCGTCCATCTACGGAAATCACGATAACTTTCGAACGAAACATGCTATCGACTTGAAAATCCGTATAAGTAGTTTTTATTGATGTAGGTCGGTTGGTATGCACACAAAAAATTTTTTTCTGATTCAATCATGAAATTAATTGATCCAATTAATTTTTTTATTGAAATGTCTGATTCAATCACAGAAATGATAGTATCAATTAAAAAATTAATTGGTCCAATTACAAAATTAATTGAAACTATTAATTTTTGTGATTGATTTTTGTTTCAATTAAAAAAATTGTTGATTCAATTAAATTTTTAATTTAATATTTTTTAAAACTCAATTAACTTTACTTTAAAAATTTTGGTATGGATTCCGAGTCAAAGAAGCGGAGAATGCAAGTAAGGATACTTTTAAGACACAATTGTCTTTTAAATTTGGGTTTTGTGTACTTGCTTCTAAGAAGCAAATTTGAATTTTTCGCTTTTTCAGCTTTTTCCCTTCATATGATATCAAAGTCCTTTAAAAACGAGTAAACGACAACTTTATTTTCTAAATTAAGACTCGATTTCCAGTAGAAATTATGATATATTTTAAGTAAAAAAGTCTTTAAAATAAAATGTTGACAAACATGTCCTATATTTGAACGATTTTTTGCTTTGTAATCAAGATGCAAAAAGAAAACAAATTTAAAGACAATTTCATTAAATTTAAAGAATATTTCTGACTAATTAAAGTCAAGTTGACCTTAGCCCAAATATTTTTTCTTTCATGTTATGATACCCAGTTTTAAGTGAAATCACTTAATTATAAGGACAATACGACTTCATTGAAAAGTTTATCGACTTTTGGACAAGGAAAAAAGCTTTATATTAGAGAAATGCGTCTTCTATGCTAAGCAAAATTTGCATTCGTATTTTAAAGGCATGAAATCTTTGACCTCACGACAATATTTTTTTCAGTGCAGGAAGTTTCATTAATTCAATTTTTTATAACTTGGTCTTTTCATACTTTTAATGGGTAATTTTAACTTTTTTGTTTCAAATAGGTTAAAAACAGAGTAAGAATTCATAAAATAGTACAAATCATTTAAATTTTGTCGAAAAAAAAATGCTAAATACAATCTAAAAAAAATCCATTCAAATTTATCCATTAAAAATTATAAAAATGATTTATTTGACAAAATATAACAGAATTTTTTAATTTACATCCAAAACATTGAATTCGGATCACACCTAAAGAAGTGATGCAAATTCAGTGCAACGGTTGTTGAAATGGAGGACTTCCGTCGTATGACAAATTCAAAATTCATCGCTTCTGTGTTTGTCAAAAATTTCTATAGAAAAAAACATAAAATTTTCTACAAAAATCTATGAAAAAAAATTTTTCACAAAATTTTCTATAGAAATAAAATGGTAACAAAATTTTCTATAGAAATAATACTTTGACAAAATTTTCTTTAGAAATACAATTTTGACAACATTTTTTATAGAAATAAAATTTTGAAAAAAATTTCAATACTATTTGACAAAATTTTCTATATAAGTAAAATGTTGATAAAAATTTTCTATAGAAATAAAATGTTGACCAAATTTTCTATAGAAATAAAGTTCATCGCTTCTGCGTCAATTTTGCACCACTTCCGTATCCAAAAAGAACATTTTCATTACTTTTTTGGCGACGCTTTTTTTGCTGGGAATATAAACCGACACCCAAATTGGTCTTGCGGACACGGTTGCCAAAGTTGGTAGAAATCCACCAAATATGGTTGATTTTTTACTGTTTGGGAAATTGGTAGAATTTTTGATGTTTGATAGATTTTGCGGTCTAACCCTCTCCAACTAGTAAGTACATAAATTCTCTATAGAAATAGAATTTGGACAAAATTGTCTATATAAGTACAATGTTGACAAAATTTTTTATAGAAATAAAAAAACATCAAATTTTCTACAAAAATCTATGGAAATAAAATTTTTACAAAATTTTCTATAGAAATAAAATTGTAACAAACTTTTCTATAGAAATATCATTTTGAAAAAAAAAATATATAAATAAAATTTTGACAAAATTTTCTATATAAGTAAAATGTTGATAAAATTTCTATAGAAATCAAATTTTGACAAAATGTCCTACAGAAATAAAAGTTAGACAAAATTGTTCATAGAAATAAAATTTAGTCAAAAATTTTCATAGAAATAAAATTTTGTCAGAATTTTCTATAGAAATAAAGTTTTGATAAAATTTTCTATAGAAATAATATTTTGACAAAATTTTCTTTAGAAATAAAATTTTGACAAATTTTTTTATATAAATAAAATTTTGAAAAAAATTTCAATTCCATTTGACAAAATCTTCTATATAAGTAAAATGTTGATAAAATTTTCTATAGAAATAAAATTTTGAAATTTTTTTCGATAGAAATAAAATTTTGACAACATTTTTTCGATACAAAAAAAATTGACAAAATTTGCTATAGAAACAAAGTTTTGACAAAATTTTCTATAGAAATAAAATGTTGTCAAAATTTTCTATAGAAATAAAATTTTGTCAAAATTTTCTATAGAAATAAAATTTTGTCAAAATTTTCTATAGAAATAAAATTTTTTTCAAAATATTCTACAAAAATACAATTTTGACAAAACTTTCAACAGATATAAAATTTTGAAAAAAATTTCTATAAATTCAATATCTTCTTAAAATTCTACTTTTCAAGTTGTGTCATATTATAAAAAACCATTGTGAGTAAGTTCTCCCTTTTTACAGGAGTAGCAACTTGGTAATTCAAGCTAAATCGTTAAAACATTTAAAATTCGTCTCATTTACAAATCAAAGGATATTTATACACCAAAAAATTGTCGCTAATAGGAGAGATAATAATATATAACAACGAAAATACAGAACTAAACCTAGAACATAAAATAATAAAACTTTTCTTTTAAAGGAAAAACATTTCTTTATACACAAAAATTTGATCATAAACTTCGGAATAAGTCTATTTTTAAAATTTGGTAGATTTGTGGTAAAATATTCTTCGAATTTTGGTAGATTATTTTTGACACGAGGGGCAACTGTTCGGATCCAGTTGGAAGAGTCAATTTTATCCGATACGGATGCAATTTGGTACGTGTTGTTAGTATATTTGAACTCTAACAACCATGCAAAAATTGGTCCAAACCTATATAAAAAGGTACCACACAAATATAAAAAATATGACACTTAGTGACACAGAAAACTGGTGGTATTCGACGATGCATTCTCAAAATAAAGAAATTTTAATTAAAAGAAAGTTTATAATCTCTATTTTTTTAATTTAGGAAATTTAAACAAACCATATCGAATCTTTGGATTAATTATCAAAAAACTTAAAAAAATAGGCATCTTAGGGTTGTCTTTTACTTCTTTGTGTTGTCTTTTTTTTCGAAATTAAGAAAACAGTTTGGACATTTATTTGCACATGAATGTCTTTGTTAATATTTCGCAAAACGGGAAAGAAATTTCGATAAATGAGATCTGTATCCTAAATTTAAATTCATAGAGCCTACACCCAGAGACATATTTTAAGAGCAAAATGTAGTTTTTGGACGTAGAACATGTAATATGTGGCAACCATGTTATTTTCTCAAAATGCATATGTCTGACTTCGGCAAACATCTATATGTTTGCCGAGAAAACAATATTTTTACGACAAAAATGTTCCATGGTCACCGTCCAAAAATTACATTTTGCTCTCGAAACATGGTTGAGTTGATCATATTCCTTCTCTGAGTGTAGATATACAGCTAAATAGCTCTCTAAAAAGGTCTTTTTTAGAACGAAGCAGCATTTTAGGCTCGGAATCGATACCAAAATCCTTAAGGGAAGATCA
Source organism: Haematobia irritans (assembly GCF_050003625.1). NCBI lineage: Eukaryota > Metazoa > Arthropoda > Insecta > Diptera > Muscidae > Haematobia > Haematobia irritans. Next base: position 208,831,093 of record NC_134399.1, read on the forward strand.
AAAGCTTTGAATTCAAGTAAAATTTTTTAAGTGTAGTATCCTATGTATTACGATGAATGGATTTCATGCGATATTTAAATTAATTTTTTTACTAAAAGTAATATATATCTTAATAACAAACTTTTTATTCTCCCATCCTATGGCAAAGTGTACAAAAAATATATATTATTCTTACCGTTAATTAAAACAAACAAAAAATGCAATAATCCAAAATGGAATGGACTGATTAAAAAACATAAAAAGAAATTTTTATTACATATGTTTAAAATAAATTCGAATAATCTTAGTACGAAAAGCAATAATAAATGAACCCAATGGCACAAATGTATTTTCACCTACATTTTGTTGTAATTCACATGTTAACGTAATGTGGAATTTTATGAGGCATAAAAGTTGAAATTTCCACTAATTCAGTTAATAACAATTTTTTGTTATGAAATAAATTGATTTTATATAATATTTTTATCACATGCTGTTGATGCTGGTGATGGTACTGCTACCATATCCTATTGGAAATCCTTAAAAGATTCCCCGCCAGCCAAAACCAAAGGTAGTCGGTCCCTTTTTTTTAGCCATGGCTACACTTTTGCCACACAAATTGCATAAACAATATTTAAGCACGCACTCACGTTAAGTCGCTTAAATATGATGCCAGCCTAAAGGTATACTACACTAGCACAGTTATCTCCATAGAACCATCTCCCATCTCTCTTTGTATATGTTCACACCTTCAGCGATTATAGAGATGGGTATTAGTGCGGGAGTGTGGGTTTTGGCTATGTGTATGGTTTTATATATGAGAGCGTATGTTTCATATAAAAGATGGTTGGTTTTTTTTGTTGATTCCCTACCAAGCGGATGGAGGGAAAAAGCTACAAATAAAATTTGCATTTTATATTTAAAAGTTTTTTCCGTTTCATCATATCCCCACTTACGTATAAACTCGCCTGGTCGTTTGCCTTTTTTAACATCTCACTTCTTGGTATTGGCTCGATGTTGGTCCTGATCCTTTTCTTTTTTTTTTTGAGTGTCTGTGGGGTGTTGAGTGGTTGAATTTAAATTTGCAAACGTTCAGAGGATTTAAGTAACCTCTTGTTTTAAGCCCTCACATGCTGTGTTGGGGTTTTTTTTCTTCTGGGTTGTTAGCCATTTCTAGGTTACCAATACTCTAGCAAGTCTTAACTTTGAGTTTTTCCCTTCTTTCATGCTGAGCATGCTGATGCTGTAATGCGATGATGATGATGATAGACATCAGTAAAGTACAAAAAAAAAGCGTTGGCAATGGAAAGTATTTTAAATCAAATTATGTTACAGTAACTGGGTATGCTTAAAATGAAATGAAGCGGAAATTCATTTTATATGGGGAAATATTTAAACCCATTCCATTGAAGGGGGCCGGAAGAAGAGACGCATAATAAAAAGACAAAAATGAGCTCCAAAATAGGTTGACATTTCTCCCGACAACATATCGATAAAATTCTATCAAAATTTGTATGTAGTATGTAGAAAAAGATAAATGGAAAATATGTTGAAATAAGGCAAGGTCATTACGTTGCAAATGTAGTCTGACAATGGTTAATGGCACTTATAATACACTTAGAAAAGAAACATGATTATCGTTATTCGTAGAAGAAAATATTATAACATTTTCATTGTGATCATACTCACTAAACTACTTCACTCAAATAATATTTGATTTTCACTTAAATAATTAACAGACTACAAATCCAAAAACAAGTCATGTCCTAATTTTAAAAACTCTGTAATCCACAGATGCAAAAACCTCGGATTAAATCCTAGCCTATATTTAAAGCTTTTGTATCTTTATTCCTAAAATTCCATAACTCAGTTAATTTAAAGTTTAAATAAATATTCAAAATGCATATACAGTGAAACCTCTCAAACTTGGACACTCTGAGTACCGAACACCTCCACAACATGGAGAGTTGTCTGGGGACGTTTGGTATATTAACACATTGAAATTAACCTCTCATATATGGACACCACTCAAAGGTGGACAAAATTTAGGCGACCGTGGGTGTCCACCTTTCAGAGGTTTTACTGTAAATTCCTTCGATAAACTGTCAATAAATTTTTTTAATATAGGCATAATACTTTACATAAATTTTTTTTCTTTACATTAAAAATATATTTCCCGAAGTGTATGACAATTTTATATAAGTTTATATCAGTTTAGTATAGCTTTATATGAGCTTTGAATAATTTTATTTATTTTGCTATATTTAAAAACTAGTTAAACTTGGTTAAGATTTATTGCAGCTGTATAACAGTTTGGTAAACTATTTTTCGATTTCTATCCTCCACTGTTTTACTTTAAAGACAAGTTTGCCATAAGCCTACTATTAAGATCACGATTTCGCACGAAAAACTATTATACTCCATATAAAAAACCGTTTGAGCGGTATAAGTAAGCTGTTTTTCGAACAGATAGTAATGCAACTCCGAAATTTTGCACACAAAAATAGTCGAGTATGAACGGCGTTCCACATTCCAGTGAAACCACTTAGAGAAGCTTTGATATACTCAGAAATATCACCAGTATTACTGAGGTGGGATAATCCACCGCTGAAAAACTTTTTGGTATTTGGTCGAAACTGGGTTTGAACCCACGACCTTATGTATGCAAGGCGGACATGCTAACCAAACCCAAAAACAATTTATGTTAACCTATTGGTTTATTATAATGTCAATATTTTTCAGTGTCTAAAATACAGAATATTCCCTGTATTTGTCATCTTTTGTTATCCTGTCAAAATTCTATCTAATTTTCAAAACATTTTCATTTTTAAAATTTCAGACAAACAACAAGAATTCGATTTACCCTCCATGCGCCTGGAAGAGAATACTACACCGGCGATAGAACATAATGTCACAGCTCCAAATCAACAGCGTAGTCGTTCACCACGTGGCCCGCCCATGTCTCAGATATCTGGTGTAAAACGTCCTTTATCGCATACCAATTCATTTACCGGCGAACGTCTGCCCACCTATGGTGTGGAAATAGCAAATGAGGCAGCTCTAGGAACACATTTAGCCGAATTGGATACATGGGGTATAGATATCTTTAGAATAGGTGATTTGAGTAATCATCGTCCGCTCACCTGTGTGGCATACACAGTATTTCAGGTAAGCCATATATACCGAAAATCCATCAAAAAAGTTTTCTAATATTTTTTTGTTACAGAGTAGAGAATTATTGACCAGTCTTATGATACCACCGAAAAACTTTCTTAATTTTATGAGCACTCTGGAGGACCATTATGTTAAAGACAATCCGTTTCACAATTCATTGCATGCGGCCGATGTTACCCAAAGTACGAATGTCTTATTGAATACTCCTGCACTGGAAGGTGTCTTTACGCCCCTGGAGGTGGGCGGTGCATTGTTTGCTGCTTGTATACATGATGTTGATCATCCTGGTTTAACTAATCAATTTTTAGTTAATTCAAGTAAGAGCTATTTGCATTGGAATTTTTATTTAGTTTTTAAGATGGAAATTATAGTTCTATAAATTTTGAATTAATTGGTTTTGGTTGTTTCTTTAGGTTCCGAATTAGCCTTAATGTATAATGACGAATCTGTATTGGAAAATCATCATTTAGCTGTTGCCTTTAAATTATTGCAAAATCAAGGATGTGATATATTCTGTAATATGCAAAAGTGAGTATCTGTGAAAATAAAATCATAATTATTTTATAGTGATATAGGAAAAATATAATAGAAGATTTCCTCTAGAAATAACATTTTGAAAAAATTTTCTATAGAAATAAAATGTTGAAAAAATGTCCTCTAGAAATAAAATTTTGACAAAATTTCCACTAGAAATAAAATTTTGACAAAATTTTCTATAGAAATAAAATTTTGAAAAAAAAAATATTTTTTAGAAATAAAATTTTGACAAAATTTTATAAAAATAAAATTTTAACAAAATTTTCTAAGAAATAAAATTTGGACAAAATATTCTATAGAAATAAAATTTTGACTAAATTTTCAATAGACATAAAATGTTGACAAAATTTTGTATGGAAATAAATTTTCTATAGAAATAAAATTTTCTATAGAAATAAAAATTTGACAAAATTTTCTATAGAAATAAAATCTTGACAAAAGTTTCTATAGAAATAAACTCTTGACAACATTTTCTATAAAAATGAAATTTTGACAAAATTTTCTATTGAAAAAAGATTTTGAAAAAAAAAATGTATAGAAATAAAATTTTGAAAAAATTCTATAACAATCAAACGTTGACAAAATTTCCTCTAGAAATAAAATTTTGACAAAATTTTCTATAGAAATAAAATTTGGGAAAAATTTTCTATAGAAATAAAATTTTGGAAAAATTTTCTATAGAAATAAAATTTTGACAAAATTTTCTATAGAAATAAAATTTTGACAAAATTTTCTATAGAAATAAAATTTTGGAAACATTTTCTGTAGAAATAAAATTTTGACAAAATTTGCTATAGAAATAAAATTTTGTCAAAATTTTCTATAGAAATAAAATTTTTAAAAAATTTTCTATAGAAATAAAATTTTGGAAAAATTTTCTTAGAAATAACATTTTGGAAAAATTTTCTTAGAAATAAAATTTTGATAAAATTTTCTATAGAAATAAAATTTTAACAAAATTTTTATAGAAATAAAATTTTGACAAAATTTTCTATTGAAAAAAGATTTTGAAAAAAATTGTATAGAAATAAAACTAAAAAAATTCTATAACAATAAAATGTTGACAAAATTTCCTCTAGAAATAAAATTTTGAAAAAATTTTCTATAGAAATAAAATTTTGGAAAATTTTTCTATAGAAATAACATTTTGGAAAAAATTTCTATAGAAATAACATTTTAATAAAATTTTCTATAGAAATAAAATTTTGGCAAAATTTTCTAAAGAAATAAAATCTTGACAAAAGTTTCTATAGAAATAAACTTTTGACAAAATTTTCTATAGAAATAAAATTTTGACAAAATTTTATATTGAAAAAAGATATTGAAAATAATGTATAGAAATAAAATTAAAAAAAATCTATAGCAATAAAATGTTGAAAAAATTTCCTGTAGAAATAAAATTTTGACAAAATTTCTATAGAAATACAATTTTGACAAAATTTTCTATAGAAATAAAATTTTGACAAAATTTTCTATAGAAATAAAATTATGACAAAATTTTCTATAGAAATAAAATTTTGACAAAATTTTCTATAGAAATAAATTTTTGACAAAATTTTCTATAGAAATAACGTTTTGACAAAATTTTCTATTGAAAAAAGATTTTGAAAAAAATGTATAGAAATAAAATTAAAAAAAAATCTATAGCAATAAAATGTTGACGAAATCTCCTCTAGAAATTGCCTCTAGAAGTAAAATTTTGAAAAAAAAATTCCATAGAAATCAAATTTTGACAAAAATTTTCTATAGAAATAAAATTTTGGAAAATATTTCTATAGAAATAAAATTTTGACAAAATTTTCTATAGAAATAAAATTGCCTCTAGAACTAAAATTTTGAAAAAAAAATTTCCATGGAAATAAAATTTTGACAAAAATTTTCTATAGAAATAAAATTTTGACAAAATTTTCTATTCAAAAAAGATTTTAAACAAAGTTGTATAGAAAAAAATTTTAAAAAAATCTATAGCAATAAAATTTTAAATGGTGACAAAATTTCCTCTAGAAATAAAATTTTGACAAAATTTTCTATAGAAATAAAATTTTCACAAAATTCTCTATAGAAATAAAATTTTGGAAAAAAATTCTATAGAAATAAAATTTCGACAAAATTTTTTATAGAAATACAATTTTGACAAAATTTTCTATAGAAATAAAATTTTGACAAAATTTTCTATAGAAATAAAATTTTGACAAAATTTTCTATAGAAATAAAATTTTTACAAAATTTTCTGTAGAAATAAAATTTTGACAAAATTTTCTATAGAAATAAACTTTTGACAAAAGTTTCTATAGAAATAACATTTTGACAAAAGTTTCTATAGAAATAACATTTTGACAAAATTTTCTATTGAAAAAAGATTTTGAAAAAAATGTATAGAAATAAAATTAAAAAAAAGTATATAGCAATAAAATGTTGACAAAATTTTCTATAGAAATAAAATTTTGGAAGAATTTTCTATAGAAATAAAATTTTGACACAATTTTCTATAGAAATAAAATTTTAACAAAATTTTCCATAGAAATAAATTTTTGACAAAATTTTCTGTAGAAATAAAATTGCCTCTAGAAGTAAAATTTTAAAAAATTTTCTATAGAAATAAAATTTTGACAAAATTTTCTATTGAAAAAAGATTTTGAAAAAAATTGTATAGAAATAAAATTTTAAAAAAATCTATAGGAATAAAATGTTGGCAAAATTTTCTATAGAAATAAAATTTTGACAAAATTTTCTATAGAAATAAAATTTTGACAAAATATTCTATAGAAATAACATTTTGGAAAAAATTTCTATAGAAATAAATTTTGATAAAATTTTCTATAGAAATAAAATTTTTACAAAATTTTCTATAGAAATAAAATTTTGACAAAATTTTCTATAGAAATAAAATTTTGACAAAATTTTCTATAGAAATACAATTTTGACAAAATTTTCTGTAGAAATAAAACTGCCTCTAGAAGTAAAATTTTGAAAAAAAAAATTTCTATAGAAATAAAATTTTGACAAAATTTTCTATTGAAAAAAGATTTTGAAAAAAAAATTGTATAGAAATAAAATTTAAAAGAAATCTACAACAATAAAATGTTGACAAAATTTTCTATAATACAAAAATGTTGATAACATTTTCTATAGAAATCTATAGGAATAAAATTTTGATACAATTTTCTATAGGAATACAATTTTGACTAAATTGTAATTGAAACTAAAAATATATTTTTCTCTGTATTATTTAATTAATAAATAATCACAACCAGTAAATATTACATATTTGTTATTATCTTTTCTTGTTTTAGGAAACAACGCCAAACATTAAGAAAAATGGTTATTGATATTGTACTATCGACCGATATGTCCAAACATATGAGCCTTTTGGCCGATTTGAAAACTATGGTAGAAACTAAAAAAGTTGCTGGATCTGGTGTACTACTGCTGGACAATTACACAGATCGTATACAGGTAAGAAGATTAAAGATGAGTAAATTTTATTTTTTTAATATACGATTTAAAATGTAAATATGATAATTCCAAAGTTCAAAAAATACATTTGAAAATTTAATTATTATTATTAGATAGTTACTTACTTTCTCACAAATTTTTAAAACTCAAAAACCTGTCTATATCTATTCACAAATTTGTAGGTTCTTGAAAATCTTGTCCATTGTGCCGATTTAAGTAATCCAACCAAACCATTGCCACTCTATAAACGTTGGGTTAGCTTGCTAATGGAAGAATTCTTTTTGCAAGGTGACAAAGAACGCGAATCGGGCATGGACATTAGTCCAATGTGTGATCGTTATAATTCGACGATTGAAAAGTCGCAGGTCGGCTTTATTGATTATATTGTACATCCACTCTGGGAAACTTGGGCCGATTTGGTACATCCAGATGCTCAAGATATATTAGATACGCTTGAAGAGAATAGAGACTATTATCAGAGTATGATACCACCATCACCACCACCATCACAGGCTGATGAGCAGTTGGCGAATGATGACAAAATAAGGTTTCAGGTATGTAACAACAAGGAGAAAAATTAAAAAAATAAATAAATTCGATTAGAACATGTTTTTTTATTTTGAAAAAATATTTTTTTATTTAACTTTTTTGTATATATTTTTTTGGGCTTACAAGGTCATTTTTAAATGCGCATAAACCAAACATTGAATTATTCTATTATTTTCATTTTGTAATTTAACGTAATATTTATGCAAATTTTTAAAAATTTAGGAAAGCAAATTTCAGAAACATAAAATAACATTTTCCCTCTTGTTTCTCTCACTTAGGTAACCCTTGAAGAGTCTGATCAAGAGAATTTAGCTGAATTGGAGGAAGGCGATGAAACTGCTGCCGAACGTGGTGATGAGGTGATTAATGCTACTGACACAATGACCACCGCGGGTGATAATAAACCGTCGGGGAGTCAAAATCAACCGCATCACGCTGGAATGTGACGGAGAGTCGTGGGACTATGCCGAAAAATAACTGAAAAGGCGCAAAATTTTTTGCTTATACGTTAGTGACTTTAACCAAAAAAAAAAAAACAAAAACAGAAAACTACCAGAACTAAAGATGAAAAATACACACAAAACAAAAACCTACAACCCTAAAAACAAGAAGAAAAAAAATAACCAAAAAATCCAAAAAAAAAATCTTAAAAAAAGAGAAATTTTTTTCGTCATCAAAACCATTACACATATAGACACTTCAAGCTACACAAAGCAAAACGTTCTAACAAACATTTTTCATTCTTAAGACAATGCTAAAATAGCAATTTAAACTAAAACAAAAACAACTACAACAACAACAAATAGTTAAGATTTTACTTTTTCTAACAAAACAAGAGAAATGAAACAAAAACTCTAAAGAAACCCCAACTAAAACACAACAATTTAAGTTTAAAAAATGAAGAAGAACAAGAACAACATTATATAAATATATATTTTTTTTAAATTATTATCCCTTAATAACAAATAATAATTTTTATGACACCGACAAATTGATAAAAAAAATTCAAGAGATAAATAAAACATCACAGAAATAATTAGTAACTACTAAAGAAACAACAAGAACAACTAACAAAAAATAATTGTTTAGGGAAAATTTCATTTAGAAATAACAACAACAACAACAAAAATAATTTTAATGAAAATTCTTAAAACCATCAAAAAAACTGCAAAAAGTTTCATTGTTTTATTTTATTTAATTTTAATATTTTTTTATGAAACATTTTTATTTTTCTCAAAACAATTTGAATTTGTAATTATTTATATATAATTTGTAATTAATAGTTTTTATTTTTTTTTTTAAATATTGACAAGCCCAAAGAATAGAAAATTTTCGAAAAAAAACACAAACCCCAAAAACTAGACTAGACATACATTCTGTATTACAGACAAGACCCTATACTTGAAGACAAAACTGTTATACTGACTTACGAAGAGAAGGAATATAATTATTATATAAATAAAATAAAAAAACATTTTCATTAATAATATATATTTTTATTAGAGAAAATAATATATGAATGTAACAAAAATAAATTTCACAATCACAATGGAAATGTTTTTATATATACCATGAAAATATTTAATTATTATCTTTAACTATTTCCAATATTAGTGGCATCCTTCTTCCAGTTTATCAAAAGCTAAGAAGAACACAAAAATGTTATACATATTATTACTACAAACATAAAATAAAAAATTATTTCATCCTATTTTTTGTATGCCAATGATATAGTTTTTTATAAAAAAATATGTAAGGTTTTAGTTCTAAAATACACACAGAAAAAATAATTTTTGACTTCAATCGCGAAATAAGTTGATCCAATTAAATTGAAATTTTTAAATCAAAAAAATTGTATTAACTAAGAAATTAATTGATTTAATTTTTTTATTAAAATGTTTGGATATTTTTTTTTTATATTCAATTAAAATTTTAATTGGAAAAATATTGAAAATTTTTAAATAAAAAAATTGTATTAACTAAGAAATTAATTGATACAATTTTTTATTAAAATGTTTGGATTTTTTTTTATATTCAATTAAAATTTTAATTGGAAAAATATTGGAAATTTTTTCTGTGTGCATTGACCAAGTCAATGTGTAAATGACGTCACAAAAAATTAATTGATCTAATTTTTTTTGTTTAAAAATTTTGTTAAATCAAATAAATTGTGTGATAGAACATGTTTTTAAAATTAATTTAATTTAATTTATTTATTTTCATATGTAACTAAGCCTTACAAAGGCCTTATACAGTTACTTAAAACAAAAATTAAAATTAAATTAAAATTTTTAATGGAAAATCTATCTCCAAATTTGTTTTGTGTGCATAATGTCATATTGTCTTTCTACTCTCCGTTTATGGAAATAAAAACAAAAACCCATGTATATACCAGTTCTTCAAAAAAAAAACAAACTGTTATATTGACTAACACAAGGAAGAATGATGCTTATTATAAATACAAGGGAAGATAATAATATTGTATACATAATTAAACATTTTTGTGAATATATATTTTTAACCTCCAGTGAAAAATATATATTATTTTTTTTTTTTTTTTTTGCAATAAATATGTCTCATATTATTATTATGGTCCTTCTCTGCTATTACGAAAACCTAAAAAGAAAAATACTAAAAATGAATGTAAAACTGTTATATTGACATGCTTAGAGAAGGAATAAGATTACTATAGAAAAAAATATTTATAGTAATATTAATTTCTAATTTTGAGAATATAAAATTTTGCAAAGTACAGTAAAACCTCATCAATTTGGACACTCTAGCCGGACATCTCTCAAAAACGGGCAATTGTCGTGATAAAATTAAAATAAACTTCTCATAACTGGACACCTCCAAAAATGTGGAGAAACTATAGGAAACCGTGGATGTCCACTTTTGAAAGTTTTAACTGTATAAAATAATAAAATCATTGCCACAAAAAAAAAAAAAACAAATATTGACCATGAAAATATTTTATTATTTTCGTTTACTATGCATATATATTTAAAATGATTGTGTTCCTTCTCTTTGTTTAACTAATGACTTTGACAAAAAAAAAAAAACAAAAACTGGGTAAACCAAAAAACCAAACAATCCTTGAGAAAAAAACAATATGAATGGATATAATTTTATTGAAAATCATAAGCATCACTACTATTATAACAGTTATTTGTATAAAGAATTAGCACACCTTATCTAAGCTAAAACAACATTTTAATAGTTTTCTTATTTCAAAAGTAATTTTGATTGATTTTGATTTTAAACTAAGAATTCTTTTTAACAACAAAAGCTTAAATTTTTCAATAATTTTTTTTAATATAGAAATATTGTTACCATTAATGTTATTAATTATAAAAGAAAATTATTATAATTAATATTTTTCTATGATTTTGTTTCATTTCCTTAATAATTTTAATTAAACAAAAAAGTTTGTATGCATGCCCTCCTGTCCCCGCCCCCAACTCTTAAACTTATACAAAAGAACAAAAGAAAAAATTATTAGATATGTGAAAAAAAAGAAAGAAATTAAACAAACCAAAAACAATATCCCAATCCCTAATTGTTCTTGTTAATTCTTATTTTTTTTTAGTTTTATTAATTAAATTTTATAATGCATATTTAGTTTTTAAGTTAATGCCAAGCAAGTTGTTGTCTTTTTATTATTTTTAATTATGAGAATAGGTATATATAATAAACCAAAATGCAAAGTGAAACAGGTATAGAAACATTTAAAAAAACAACAAATCCGTAATTAAAATCAAAATATTGATTCACAAATAAACTTGGGAATACAAATTAAGAAAAATTCAAAATTTATTTTCAAATAAAAAAAATAAATTTATACAATAGGATTAATGTTTTAACTGTTATACATACCCATTTTAATGTCAAAAGATGTGAGAAAAATATGTGTTATATAAATTTCCAAAGTCCACCTCCAAGGAAAAACCAAACATAAGCTTTGAATTCAATATGCCTACAAATTTTAAATATATAAATTTCCAAAGTCCACCTCCAAGGAAAAACCAAACATAAGCTTTGAATTCAATATGCCTACAAATTTTAAATATCATAGACTTCAAGTTCATTTATCAGACTTTTGTATTTGTTCGGCATAGATGCAAAATCTAGGGATTTTCGTGATTATGAATTTTAATAAAATTTCAATTTGTAAAGTCATCAAATTATGGGACAAAAAGCCTAGATTTTTGGAAATCTAAACTTTAGAAGGGAGGAAATTTTTCACCTTCTGCAGAATTCTGATTTGCGATTTCCTCTGCGTTGTTAAATGATAGAAGTCAGAATATTATCGTGGGACTAATTTCATAAATATTTCAATATAGCCCAACCTCTAGGATATACACTGTCTCAAACAATTGTCCGTACACCAAACTGTTAAAGCCATTTTTCCCATGTATCTCTGAAACATTATGGCCAATTCGTTTCAAGTAAATTTTATTTTAAAGAATGATTTTTTTTTCTATTGGATACCAAAAAAGATCGAATAAAATTAAATTATCTGGTTTCAGAGATACGATGAAATATATGTTCAACAGTTTGGTGTACTGACAATTGTTTGAGACAGTGTATGTATAACACTTTTTCCATCGCAATGATTTCGCAAAAGATCGAATAAACTCAAATTATCTAGTTTCTGAGATACGATAAAATATATGTTCAACAGTTTGGTGTACGGACAATTGTTTGAGACATAACACTTTTTTCCATCGTAATGATTTGAGTTTAAATTGCTCGTCATACGTAGAAATTCAATCTGAAGGGCGAGAATAGAATTTTCATTCTTTTTTTGTTCCAGTTGGCATCACTGTTTCAATAGTAAACAAATCTAAAGGTTGCTAATTTTACAACTACATAAAACACCACCAATTAATGGCTAGTGGGAAAATTTGGCATGTCATTGATTCACATCAACTTCTCAATTAAATTCCAACACTATCGTGGGCAACATGGTGTGTAAATATTTGTAGAAAAATTTTGCCGTAAACATTTAGATGAACAGATAAGTTCTCTTTTCTTACGGGAGATTTTCAGTGATACTGTTAGACGAGAAAATACCTCGCTGAGAACACAGAATTTGCCTTTCATTTTGAATATCAGCATACCCAGTTCATTTTGAATATCAGCATACCCTAAATGTTGGGAATATTTAGTTGTCTGTATAACAACTCACGAATTGTGTGAGTAATTTATATAAACTATATCTCTTATTTTCTCTTTGATAGGCAGATCGGCTTTTTAGAAAAGAGAGAGAGAGAAAATATATTCCATTTTCAATGAGATTGTTCTACAAGAGAATAACGAGATTTGCATGCATTTTGTTACAAGAGTAACAAGTAAATGTCGTTTGCTCTCTGGGAACAGAAAATCATGATGGATACTCACCATTGCCAATTTGAATATCAACATACAGCACCCAACAACTGTCTCTATTCTCTTAGATGAATGTAACAACTCATGAAAAGTGCGAGTAATTTCAATGAGTTTGTATACAAAATAAATCACAATTTCTCTTTGAGCACAGAAAGTTATAATGGCTACTCACCATTGCCAATTTGTCTTTACTTTTAAATGTCAACACCTATTAATATTAAATAAATTGTGGTACAAAAATCTGTTTAATAATTTTTTCTCCTTATATTTTCAAATAGTGAAAATTTTGGAAAACAAAATGCGAATATTAAACTTATTTAGAAATGTATCACTTTCTATAGAAATTTCTTATGTATAACAGTTAAATCATTGACATTGACAACTTAACAATAAAACAAATATAAAGCATCACACATACATACACTTATATATAGGCAATATATATATAACAAACAAAACTAATTGAACTGTTGGACTCGAATTTAAGTAAAAAAAGTATAATTTTAAGTATAAAAAATAAAGCTTTTTTTTTTGAAGAGATAGCAAATGCAAATTATTTACTGGCAGAAAAACCCAAAAATATTGGAAAACTCTTATATTTAATTTTTATTTTTAATTTTCTAATAATTTCAAAATTAAACCAAAAACAAATCAATGCTTCCTTAAACTCTCTACCAAAAAGAAAACAAAAATTTTTTGTGAAAAAAAAACATCACTAAGTCTTCTTCTTTTTTATAAAAACCAAAAAAAAACAAACAAGCAAGTAACTAAAATTTAAACTAAAAGCACAATTATACGTTTTTTTTCAACTTATGTATTTTTTTCTTTCTAATATGAAAAAAAAGTGAAAAATGAAAAACGAAAAATATTTTTTTCAAAATTATTAATTTTTATAAAATAATCTTACTAAACAACAACAAAACATATTTCTTTTCTTCAAATGAATTTTTTTACTTACACGACATGAAGAAGTTATCCTTTTTTTAATACTTTATAAGAACTTCTTCTTTTATTTAATGAAACCAAATTAAAAACCAATAACATTTTATAAACAATAACAATAAATAAATATAACAAAACACATTGTTTTTTTTTAACTAAAATGACAAATTATGGCCAAATAATATTATATAAAACAAACTTTTTAACAACAACAAAAAAATTAAAATTCTTTTTTAACCTTAATTTATTTTAATGTATTTTTAAAAGAAAACATAAAAGAAAACAAACAAAAAATGTTAATTTATTATTATTAATGACTTATTAGTTCACATTACTTTTTTTAATTTTAATTTTGTTGACAGGGCAGGATCCCGCTCTTTATTTTTACAAATACAAGCAAACAAAACGGAAACAACAAATAAAACAAACAACAACAACAAAAAACAGTTTTGCCTTTAGGCAAAACCTACCAAAAAAAAAGAAACTATATATACATATATATAAAAATAAATATATATTTATAATAATTAGTAGTGAAATATATATAACAAAAGGCAAATTTAATGCAAGAAAACAAACAAGAACCTTGGTGGTTAAAAAAATATCATTTAAAAAATTAATACTTATTATATATATAGATACTATATACTATTAATAGATATAAAGAAAAAGAAAATAATCTATATAGAAAAAAGAAAAAAGGAATTTAGCATTACAAAAAAAGTCACCCTACACAAAGAAATGAAAATAAAACATCAACAACAACAACCAAACATTGTTAAACTAATAGTTTAATATAAAGAAAGAAAATTAAAACAATATGTTATAGAAAATAAAACAAATGTAAACTTGGATCTATTTGTAAACATTGATTGTAATTAAAAATAAGTTTAAATTTCCTTATATCAAAAAAAAAAAAAAACTCCAACCCATATTAAAAAAAAACAATATCCCTTTCCTGTTATGTTTTCACCCTTGCTCAGATACCCTGAACTCCCCACCTTAAAACATTTGAAATGTTTATGAAGATCCTTTAAAATTTCCCCCAAAACTACAAAAAAAATGTTTGTGAAAATATAAAAATCTTAAATAAAAATGAAATTTATTAAAAAATACATATATATACGCAGAGTTTTTCAAAAACAAACAAACTATATCCCCGGGGAAGAAAACCAAACTTTGAGTGAAATATATCTGAAATCGGTAAATAGTCTTTTTTTCTTTACTACTAATTTTTCCCCCCCTGCATACAAATAAATAACCGATAATTTACAAAACGTAAACATCCCATTAAATATTTAATGAACATCTAAACAAGAATTCGAACTAATGAATGAATTTATAATCTTACTACTAATACATATTAATAGAGTGTAATAAATTTCGAAAACATCTTAAAAACAAAAAGCAGCTATTATTAACCTAACAACAAAATAACTGTCCACAATTCTTATACCACCACATTTATTCCATTGAAAAATTAAAGATTCTAAAAATTGAATAACAATTTTCTATGGATTTCCAAATTTTCGCTAACCTATAGCTAAAAAAACTACTATCAATTTTTTAATTTATTTATGATCTAAACATTGTGTAATTATGTTTTTATGTTGAATTTACGGCCGAGTATACACCGCCTCTTGTAAAACATTAAATCTACAAA
Organism: Haematobia irritans; assembly: GCF_050003625.1. Taxonomy (NCBI): domain Eukaryota; kingdom Metazoa; phylum Arthropoda; class Insecta; order Diptera; family Muscidae; genus Haematobia; species Haematobia irritans. The sequence goes on from NC_134399.1 coordinate 208,846,784, forward strand.
TTATGTTGAATACCTTCAGGAGGTATTTATAACTAGTAATATGTCTATTGTGTAATATCGGCTGATCTGTACCATAAGTATGTTTCATATTTATAGCATACTTTTAGGAGCTATATGAAACTACAATTACTACATTAAGGTGGGTATTAAGTTTTAGTTTAGTAGCTAACGGTGAGAATTAAGTTCGAGTTTAGCCACTAAAGTGAAAACTAAATCAGTGCAAAACAAGTATATACGGCCGTAAGTTCGGCCAGGCCGAATCTTATGTATCCTCCACCACCATGGATTGCGTAGAAACTTCTACAAAAGACTCATCCACAATCGAATTACTTCGGTTGTGGTATCTTAAAACTTCTTAACATCGTTTTCTAAATTGTGAGTTTGTCCATACATGGTATATATTAGACAAAAAATTTATGTATAGGTAAGACTAAATAATAACGAATCAATATGGACTTTTGCACGGTACGTAGAGAGCCAGAATTGAAATATGGGGGTCGCTTATATGTGGGCTATATACAATTATGAACTTGATATGGACCAATTTTGATTGGGGATCTATTTATCTGAGGGCTATATATAACTACAGACCGATATGGACCTAGTTAGGCATGGTTGTTAACGGCCATATACTAGCACAATGTACCAAATTTCAACTCACTCGGATGAAATTTGCCCCTCCAAGCGGCTCCAAAACCAAATCTCGGGATCGGTTTATATGGGGGCTATATATGATTATGGACTAATATGGACCACTTTTGGTATGGTTGTTAAATATCATATACTACCACCACGTACCAAATTTCAACCAGATTGGATGAATTTTGATTCTCCAAATTGCACCGGAGGTCAAATCTGGGGATCGATTTATATAGGAGCTCTATATAATTATGGACTGATAGGAACCAATTCCTGTATGGCTGTTGGATACCATATACCAACATCACGTACCAAATTTCAACCAAATGGGAAGAATTTTGCTCTTCCAAGGGGCTCCGGAGGTCAAATCTGGGGATCGGTTCATATGGAGCCTATATATAATTATGGACCAATATCGACCATTTTTGGCATGGGACTTTGAGGCCATATATTAACACCACGTACCAAATTTCAACTGAATCAGAGGAATTTTGGTCTTCCAAGAGGCTCCGGAGGTCAAATCTGGTGATCGGTTTATATGGGGGCTATATATAATTATGGACCGATGTGGACCAATTTTTGCATGATTGTTAGAGACCATAAACTAACACCGTGTACCAAATTTCAGTCGGATCGGATAAAATTTGCTTCTCTTAGAGGCCCCGCAAGCCAAATCTGGGGATCGGTTTATATGGGGTCTATATATAATTATGGACCGAGTGGACTACTTTCTGCATGGTTGTTAGACACCTTGTACTTTATTTCAACCGGATCGGATGAAATTTGCTTCTCTTAAAGGCTCCGCAAGCCACATGTGGGGACCGATTTATATGGGGGCTATATATAATTATGGACCTATGTGGACCACTCTTTGCATAGTTGTTAGAGACCATATACTAACACCATGTACAAAATTTCAGCCGGATCAGATGAAATTTGCTTCTGTTTGAGGATCGGCAAGCCAAATTGGGGGGTTCGTTTATATGGTGGCTATACGTAAAAGTGGAGCGATATGGCCCATTTGCAATACCATCGGACCTACATCAATAACAACTACTTGTGCCAAATTTCAAGTCGATAGCTTGTTTCGTTCCGTGATTTCAACAGACGGACGGACGGAAATCAGATCGACTTTAGCCGATTTAAGCGGCTAAAGGTGGGTATTAAGTTCGAGTTTAGCCGCTAAAATCTACATTTTTTCAAGATTACTTTTCTTTAGTAATCCATTTTAAAGAATACAGACTTTGTGAAAAATTGCTTTGGACAATTCCCCATCAATTTTATGCCTTTTTTTTTAATGATTTAGTTTTCACTTTTGCGGCTAAACTCGAACTTAAGACCCACCTTAAATGTTCATTTTTTAATTTTTAGTGACCATAAAAAATGAAATTTGTGAAGTTATATATACATTGCGATAAGTAAGTCAAATGTCGGAATAATTTATAATAGAAGAATGCAATACATATAATGTTCTTAGAATACAAATGCGTGTTTTCCTTAGCATAGCAAACGGATTTCTCCGATACAATTATTTTTTTCCTTGACCGAAAGACGATAAACTTTTCATTGAAACCGTTTTGTTCCACTATTTTTAGCGAGTAAAGGTGAGTATTACGTTCGAGTTTAGCCGCTAATTTTCACTAAAGTGAAAACTAAATCAGTAAAAAATGTCATAATATTATACATATTCGTTGCAGATTTCATTATAACTTGATGGGGAATATCCCAAAGCAAATTTTCACAATGTTTGTATTCCTTAAAATGGATTATTAAAGAAAAGTAATCGTGAAAAAATTACGATTTTAGCGGCTAAACTCGATCTTAATACCCACCTTAAGGGTAATAAAAATTAACGCATCTGACAGTGTGTCGACTTGTGTTCCGGACTCCATCACAATCGATGGTACAATGAAAAATCCCATCCATCTTTTCTCGGGGAACCTCAGAACTGCTTTCGCATTACTTCGAAGTGGACCGCAAGGGATCTGTGACCGTCTCCTTTTAGTCGGCTTCTAGACTAAAGCTTCGATTTATCATGTCATAAGGGCAGATGTCGTGTTGTAGTAGCAGTTCAGTCTTTTGCATGCATGTCTAACCCGTAAGCGTGTCTAAGCAGTCTTTCGCACGTACCATTCTTTAGCTAAGTTTGCGTTGAGGCTTTTCTGTTTTTATCACAGAGCTATTTCATCTTCAGTGTATCGTCATGTGTCACATTCTAAAATCTGTTCCGAGGATTGGACCTTGTGAGGGACCAGAGATTGTCATAGATCAAAACTTGGCTTTTAAGATAATCTTTCAATATACTCGTTAAGTATTTCGGTAAGAAAAAATGCTCCCTAGGGTGTATATTACGTCTGTCCACCATAGGTTATTGAAAGCGTTCCTAATATCTAGAGTCAGTCGCCAGTAGGACGCTTGAATGACTTCTGAATTCGTATTGTTTCGTTGTGAGGATCTGGTGCCTTCCTCGCAGAGAATGAAGCCGCCTAGTCGCGCCGCCAACCAGTTTTTGCCAGTCGAAGCCGCCGCCGAATATGTCAACTCATCTTGACTCAAAATTAGCCACCAATTAATCAAAAATATTGATTTGTATTTTTTTCTCAAAATGTTTAACTTTCCACCCAAAATCAGCAAAAATTTAGCTCATAAAATGTTATTGTAAGATTGGTTGTAGAACTAATCTCATTACCATTCGGATAACTTCACATTGATTTTATAATGGATAATTGTCCGCCGCCGAATAGACAAATTTATATCGGTTTAGCCGTCAAGCCGCCGCCGCCGGAGGCAAAACCAACAAAAATGGGTCAGCTTCATTCTCTGCTTCCTCGCCTTGAGGCGGAATTTATAGTTTCTCTGTTGTAAAGACAGGGATGTTTGTGAGCATTTCTTGTCTGATTTCATATCGCATTTCATTCCATGATTTTCGCATTTCATTCCCGTCCACCTTGTCTACCGGACTTCTCGTGCCAAGTTTTTGCATAACTATTTTGTGTTGCAGTGTTATTATTTTTCCGTTTTGTACTTAGAGATAGAAGATTTTGACTTTTTAAATAAAAAATGCTATGAACTGAGGTACATTTTTCCTTAAAAATTTCTTCTTACATATTCAAAATTAACCTTAAATTCGATGATTCTCCATAACCTGTCTATAACGCTAAAACTAGTTCAGATATAGGAGATGTCTTTAAAAACACTTTTTACTTGAAACATTGTACATGACAAGCATATTTTCCCATTTTTTAGTTGTGTTCCTTTACTTTACTCGTAGTAAAAAGTAGTAAAAGAGAGAAATAATGAAAATCCTCTCAGAGTTCAAAATTTGTAAAATGTACAGAAACGAAAATATAGTAAAAAATATTAAAACTGCCAAATAAAAAACAAAAGAAGTATTGTGATTTAAAAAATACTTTTAATAAAAATACTTTAAATACTTTTATATCGCAATTATTTTGAAAATGGTAGATTTTTTGCAGGAAACTTTGAAATCCTTATTGCGATGGAAAGGAGCTATGGTTTTTACTTATTAATAGTACTCTTTGTGCAAAATTTGTCAAAGTCAGACTCAGGCTTCTGGTCCATATAAGTGCAGTAATAGCATATATTATCAGTATCTGATATGGGGGGTTTGTCATTCCGTTTGTAACACATACAAATTACGATTTCTGATTAAAGAAAGTATATGTAGCCTTAATCAGGGAGAAATTATAAGTCGATATAACATTGTCCATCTGTCTGGCTATCTGTTGTAATCAGGCTACATCCTTCAATAACGAACCTATAGTGCTGAAATTTTGCGCAGACACGTATTTTGTCTACAAGCAGGTCAAGTTCAAAAATGGGCTACATCGGCCTAAGTTTCGATTTTGCTCCCATATAAACCATGGGGTCTTCAGCACATAGACATTACAACTTTTATCCGATTTGCATGAAATTCAAAACCGCCGAATTTGGTGTGAGTCGGTCAATGTTTTGGTATTTTTTTTTTTTTCGAAACAAGTGGTATTGGTTCCGCATTGTTTTGAAATTCCAAATTGTGGAGTCTACATGTTTAATCTAAACCACAAAGATGCACTTGTTCAAATTTAAAAAAAAAAATAAATAAATAGTAAGGCCATATCTCGCAAATATTAGATATATTCGCACACACGTGCAATCTTTTTATATATCTATCCAGAAAAGCAAAAATCATGAAAATCGGTGCATAATTGCGCGTTTGTCAAGTAAAACAAAATTGCATACATTCGAAGTGTCCAATTTCCAAGCCAGCCCGTGAACCCACTAGGTACTTACAAACAGGTAAACATAGAGAAAAACATCTCAGCTTTGACATAAAGCAAAAATTATGTTGACATCTTAATCCATTCAAAAGTTACAGAATTATTTCCAAAAAAATCGACATGGAACTACTCTGGTTTGTGAAATTTAAAAAGAAATAATTATTTTTGTCATGACATATCTACTACTTTTACTCCAAAGAATTTGTCGAGTAACTTGTAGTAAAAAATTTTTAAAAGAGACATGTATTTTGACATTGTTCTCTTAAAATTGTTTACTACTTTTACTATTTTTGGGGTTGAGGAAAGGTTTCTAGTAAAAACTAAAAGTAGTAACTACCCAGCAAAAAAATTTGGAAGTTCTTCTCCAGGCACAACTTTAAAAGAACTTCCAAAAATGCTCTCCCAACGATGTTCTTTATTTTAACTGTACATGAAGTTCATTTGAGTCGATTTCTTTATAACTCGCTTTTTCATATTTTTAATAAGTAATTAACTTTTTTTGTGTGTTTCAAATAGGTTAAAAACAGATTAAGAATTAATAAAATGATATAAATTATTTAAATTTAGCCGAAAAAAATGCTAATCCTTTGTAGAAAAATTTCGAATTTTTGAAAATATTTGATCACAAAAGTTCCAGACAAGCGTTATAATGCATTAAAAATCATAAAAAAATTTTAAAAATTATTTATTTGTCATAATATCACAAAATTTCTTAATTCACATCAAAAACACTGAATTCGCCTCACACGTTACGAAGTGATGCAAATTCAGTGCAGCGGCTGTTGAAATGGTGGGCATCCGTCCTATGACAAGTCCATGTTAAATTCATCGCTTCTGCGTCAATTTGGCACCACTTCCGGATCCAAAAAGAACATTTTCACTACTTTTTTGGCGACGCTTTTTTTGCTGGGTAGTAGTACGTAAAGGAACACAACTTTTGTTTTATGAATTTTCTGTCAACTGCATAAGAATAAATAACCGATAAATTGCACCAAGTTTTAATGCATTGAAAATTCTAAAAATCGAAAATAAATTTTCTATGGAATTAATTTTTTTTTCTAACCTTAATCGTTTTTTTTTTTTTCATTAATTCATCCCTTAAATTTGTATAATTTTTTTTATTATATTGAATTTTTTACCTAGTCGTTTTCAATAACCGCCCGTATATACACCGCCTTTTCAAAAAACATAAAGTGTACAAAATCTAGTGCATACCTTCAGGAGGTATGTATAATTAGTACTATGCCGAATGTGTAATATCGGCTTATGTGTATATAAAGTATGTTACATTTATATAGCATACTTTTAGGATGGTCTGAAACAATAACTGGATTTTTTTTGTTACATCGTTAACCACTGAATTTTTTACAATTATAAATCTAAAAAAATTAAATTCTACTTTTATTTAAACCTGATATTATTGCAGTCATTTGATTTTCCCTGAACTATTAAAAGTTGCTATTAAACAATTCTATCCAATTAATTTCATCAATATCAAATCATAAAAATCTACAACTAAAATTTAAGGGCAACTAATAAGCAATCTTTCAAAGATACCTAAATAAATGTCAAAAACAAGCAAAAAGAATTAATAAATGTTGGTATGTAACTATGTACGACCGTGAAATGTATTAAAAGAAAATTCGCCGACGCCAACAGTTAGTACAGGGCGCCGCAGAGTAAAGCTTTGTAAATATCCGAAAAATCCTACCATTAAAATTAAGCTAAAATGCCAAACCGATAAAAGGTAAATAACCTAAGATGACATATTAACAAAAAAAAACGTATGTAGAATAAAATAAAAAAATAAAAAAAATGTCGAAATAATTGAAACAAAAATAAAAGGTTGAAAATAAATTTTAATGTAAACCCATAACAAATACATATACATATAAATATAGCATGAATGTATTATTTAAAAATAAAAAACTACTAACTCTACATAACCAGTGGGAATAGTGAAGAAAACCAAGTATTAAAATTACACTGTATAAATCTTTAATTAGCATCTATCGAAATATATACATACATAAATAAATTAATAAAAACAAAAATCTTATATTCTTCGTAATAGTAATAACAAGAAATGCATTCATAACCAAACAATTGTGTAAATATTTTACAAAATTTCTAAAAAAAAACAATTAGAAATTTTATGTAAATGTTATCATCTCAAAAATATAAATTAGACATCACCAAATCAACCATATGAAATGAACCCTAAAGGCATATGTGTATTAAAAACAAAAACTAAACCATCTAACTATATTTCATATGAGCAAATTGGAAATGAAAGGAACTTAGGAAAGTCATTGAAGCAAATTGTAAACAACACCATACAAAACAAAATACAAAAAACATTTGTCACAACAAAAAAATCTTCAACAGTTAAAACACAAAGACAGTTGAAATTCAAATCCTGAAGTCAAGAAACAAAAGAAAATTACTCGAAAAATACTGTGACGCTGGCGTCACTTAACCATTTAGTTCTTTTTTTAAATATCATTTGGTATTTTATTTAGTTTTATTGAACAATAAAATTAATTAATAATGAATGGATAATGTATGCATGCATATATAAAAATAAAAAAAAAATTAACAAAAAAATAAAACATCAACCCCAATAAGTGGAGAAAAAAACAACCAACAAATTTTGAAAAGCTGAGCTCTTCTAAAAAAAACAAAACAAAAAACAAACATTTTGTTCAATATGATGATATTTATATTTTCATATAAATAAGAAACAACACATTTCCAACCGAACAAATATTATAGTATTTACAAAATAATAAAAAACAAAAAAATACACCATACATATGTTACCAAACCAAAAACATGAAGAATAGAATACTTTAATGAAACTCCATACAATACATACATAAATATATATGTATAATTATACTATATATATACAAGTACATATATATTTATTTATAAAAAGTATTTATTTAAAATCCATACAAAAAAAAAATAAAAACACGAGAAATACTATAATAAAACATATAAATTATGTTCGTCGATGGTAACCCCAGTAAACAAAGAAATTATTATTGAAATGGAATATTTATGAAAATGGATTCAAAAGACCTTAATACCATGAGAAAGCATGCAAACTAAACAAATTATTCAAAATTTTCGAATATAAATGCAATAATTCAAAACCAACAACATCAACATGAGGTAAACAACCATATGAAACATATTGAAGAAAGTGAATGCATATATGAAAATAATATTAAAAAAAAACATAAAAAAACATGTGAGGAAACCAAATTTAATTATACATATTAAACTATAAATGGTAAATGAAAATATTTGGCATAAAAAGTCTAAAATTGAAAATAATAAAAAATACAAGAAAATTACAAAAAAAAAACAAATGTTTCTTATTTCGAAAAACTAGATGATTGAAAAGCAAAACACTAAGGTAAGGTTTTTATGGTTTTTTAAATATACAAAAAATACAGTGCGTATTAAACTAAGTTTTTAATTACAAATCAGTGGTGCCAGGAAGTTTTTTGAAATTTCCCTACGCGGATCCTTAAAATTCCATTTTTTTCCTACGCTCAACAATTTTTTCCTACGTTCAACAATTTTTTTTCTACGCTCAACAATTTTTTCCCTACGGTACTAAATTCAAACAAATTTGGCAAGAAAATAACAAATATTTTATATTGAATTCAATTTCTTTAAAATTAATAGGCAGGGATTGCATCCTTCAATAAAGGGACCAAATGTTCAATAATATGAATATTGACAATTTTAATCGGATTTCGAACATTGCAACATCATTGCTCATTTTTAACATTACCAACATTTTTCTTGTGGACTTTAATGGCCGCGTGATTCTTCAGGTCAGATTTCTACAATTTACGAACTTTCCACAAGCAATGCATTGGTATTTAAAATCGTCATTTTCGACCGCCACTAGTCAACCCTTTAATTCCACAGTGAGCCAATTTGCTTAAAAAGATTATGTTAGCCTCATACCAATGCACAGTGGTCTGTGCTATATGGAGTTAGCGGCCAAAAATACTTCGTGAAACTTCGGTCACGGCTTTATAATTATATCAGGACTATTTAATGATAAAATGGGATTGATTGATGACGGTTTGGTATAGCTCCCCATATAGACCGATCTCCCGATTTTACTTCTTGGGCTTCTAGAAATTGTATTTTCTATCCGCTTTGTCTGAAAATTGAAATCGAAAGGTATTTTTGGACCAAAAGTAGGTGTGCTGAAAATGGTGTGTATCGGTCCATGTTTTGGTATAGCCCCCATATAGATCGATCTCCCAATTTTACTTCTTGGGCTTCTAGGAACCATAGTTTATATCCGATTTCCCTGAATCTAGGAAATCTAGAGGTATTTTAAGACCACAAATAGGAGTGCCAAAAATGATGTCTATCGGTATGTACAAGCAAAAAAATAATTCTTTCCTCCCAAACGAAATTTTAGACAAACAAAGTTCGTTTCTCATTTGCTTTTCGCTGTAAGGAAGTGTATTTGGAAGAAAAGTATAAACTTTTTGTGATAAACGTTTATTCTTTTCCAGTTTATTTTTTTTTACCTTTCGCCTGGACGGAGAATCGAACCGCGAACAATGCACTTGGTAAGCCAACGCACTAACCACTGAGCTATGTACCTGTTATGATCATCAATAGATAAATATCCATATAAGTTATATTTATATAGCATAGCTTGCGGCGCCCACGAACCGAATAAACAAAGTTTATTTAACAGAAACAAACATTTAGTTTGACACTGTGGAGCAGTGGTTGCTACGTCCGACTTGCATGCCAAGGGTCGTGGTTTCAATCCCTGCTTCGACCAAAGTTTTATTTTTTTCGGAAGATTCCGAAAAATGTTCAACATTACATTGTACTATATTAAATTTTGAACTGTAAAATGTGTCTTATTAAAGACCTTAAGTCAAAAAAGAACAGTGTTTGCTATAAACGAAATGGACTGTGTTGTTGTTTCAAAAATAACCTTTTTAAAGAAAAAATAAAAATTTTGTAACAAACGAATTTTTTTGGTGATAAAAGTTTCAAATTTTCGAAGCAATTCACAAAACTCCAACAAAAGAAAAACGTTTTCGGTACACGTTTTCCAAACGTTTTTTTTTCTTTGCGTGTATGTATTTATATAGCCCCCATATTGACCAATCTCCCGATTTTACTTCTTGGGCTTCTAGAAACCGTATTTTCTATCCGATTTTCAAACACAGAGGTAATTTAGGACCGCAAATAGGTGTGAAGAAAATGATGGTTATAGGTTCATGTATTGGTATAGCCCCCATATATACCGATCTTCCGATTTTATTTTTTGGGCTTTTAGAAAACGTACTTTCTACCCGATTTGCCTAAAATTTAAAATCTAGAATTATTTTAAGATGACAAATATATGTAACGCAAATGAGGTGAATCAGCCCATGTGTTGGTATAGCCCACGTATAGACCGATCTCCCGATTTTACTCCAAGGGTAGTAGTTTTTATCCGATTTTCATGAAATAGTAAAACAAGATTGTTTTGAAAATTCGCCCTATTTTCATCGATATATTTTGAACCAATTAACTTATCACAGATCCAATTATACACGTTTCGTTCGTTATCTCAATACCTTGCATTCAAGTACAAACAACGATATAATCGGACATTTCTAGCTCGAGGTATAATTTGTTGAGTGGAAAAAGTCAGAAAAACTAAAAATAACGGGATATCTCATAAAAAATATTTTAACCTTCATTTTCAAATTCAGCAGATCAAAATACGTAAGAAATATCGTCAAATGTACATTTTCAGTGTAAACGAGTGTTAACAAGCACCATACAAAAAATCATATTTGGATATAAAAAAAGACCACTTCGGTATTAGGGAGATAACACAAAGGGGGGCAAAAGAAAGCAGCTGATTTTTACCAATTTAGAATCTTGAAATATTAACTAATAATCCACAAAAAATCCCATTGGAGACTTCAAGGGGGAACACAACTAAAACTCTACATAAAATTTACATATAAGAACGAACGAACACGAAACAATGAGACCAAGGCCGTAGCCAGGATTTTAATTCGGGGGGGGTTCAACTTAAAAAAAAAATATTCATATAATCTCATGTGTAGAAAATTTTATTTATGCATAGGTATGTATACAATATTTTTACAATATTAAATTGAGCCGACGGGCTTTTTGGGCAGCAAATAAATCAATGACTTCTTCAGTCGGCACATTTATTCGGCGATGAACCGACATTAATGCCAATCCATTGAGTCTACTCTCGCCAGTCGAATTTCTAAGATACGTCTTTACTCTCTTAATTTTTGAAAATGAACGTTCGGATGAACACATAGTAGCTGCAGGGATGGAAAATGCACTACTAAAGTACTTTTTTCAATACTTTTTCACCCCGGTCAGTACCGTAATACCCCCGCGAATAATTTAGTACCTTTTGTGTAGACATTTTTGAGTCGATATGAGATTTATGGTACAATATCTTTGACAAAATATTTTAATATTTTGAGAAAGTCTTTATCAACCTTATTTGCTAATAGTCTTTTACAAATATGGCAAAACAGACATGTTCATGTGGGAAGAAAATCTCGATTTTGTAAAAGACATAATCAAAAACAGGATTTTATTGATCTTCAAGAATGTTTTAGTCGAAAAAAGAATGCGATTCTATATTATCGATTTTTTATTTCGGTAGAAAATGTTGTCAAAATTTTATTTCAATTGAAAATTTTGTAAAAATTTTATTTCTATAGAAAATTTTTGCAAAATTTTATTTATATAGAAAATTTTGTCAAATTTTTATTTATATAGAAGATTTTGTCAAAATTTTATTTTCTTTAAAATTTAGTCTCTTGACAATAATTTTCCAGTGAAATTTTTGTAAAAAGTACCTTTCCGCTCAAAAAATCCCTTTTTTGTACTTTCTTAAAAATTGTATTTTCCATCCCTGAGTAACTGGCAAATTGACCAAAATTTATAAAAGAATATGCACGTTTGGAAATATCTCTTTATTGCACTCTCCAAGTGCTTCCATCGCTGAATTAGGCAGGTTCTTTTCGCAGATTTTGCGCCATTTCATTTACACATGTGTGTTTGGCTATTTCGTTGTTGTTGATATGGCTAAACAAAGCGAGTCATGTTCACAAAAAGAACAACAAACACAAATAAAAAGCAGAAAGACATTTTCCAAAAATGAAATTTGTGGTGCGAGAACAAAAACAATTTGTTTTTTCGGCCGTCGTTTGACGGACTTTTCAACTAGTATTCTATGATTTGTGCAAGTTTTATAGGTAAGCGTTTTTCAAAATAAAACCTCCAGTTTTTCTTCAACATCTTCGATAAAATTTTTCTATGCAGCTAAAAATATATATTTATATATATAGAAATATTCATTCATTTCGGGGGGATTTGAACCCCCTCACCCCCCCCCCCTGAATACGGCCTTGAATGAGACTGACAAAAATTGATTTTATAACAAATTTAAAATAATTTTTACACACTTTTTTATTTTAAAATATAGTTAATACCATTTAATTCAATATTCATTTCGATTTGTTTCGATATAATTTTTTTCTTTTGTTTTATTTTATTTATTTGAAAGTGCACTTAATTTTATACTTTTTCACACTTCAAAAACGAACAGCTTACCTGCGCTCTTCTTGAAGCCGTTCTTAAAGAGAACAGATGGAATAAAACAAAAACAAATACACATTGTAAAACCTTGTTTACATAAGAAACAGTGATGCCACACATTTTGACAAATTTCTAACTTTGATTTTTTATTTTTGGCCAAAGGGATCGACCACTGTGCAATGTAGGCCGGTTTAATGTCCAAGTCATTTAAACTACATATTATTACAATACTTATTCGAGCTTATTGGACAAGTTATTTTCAGTAACTTAATAGTACTAACTCTCTTATTCTGTTTGTCCAATAGGCTCGAATAAGTATCGTAATAATATCCTACATTTATATACACGAATCCGCGTATGCACTACAAGTGATCTTTGTATTAGAAAATATTGAGAAGCACAAAGTTGAGGAAGTCATCACTGTAAATGAAATCTATTTACGCGTGCAGCTTTGACTACCATAAATTTTGGATCTTCAAATATCTGGAATATGAATGAAAAGTACTCTTGTTGCAAAAGGTAGGAAACTCTGGAAATTGGAAAAATTCCCTACATTTGTAGAAAAAATGAAAAATCTGTCCTTTTTCCCTACAGATGTAATTTTAGGAGAAAATCCCTACAAAAACGGATTTTTCCCTACGCATGACATCACTGTCACAAATAAACAATTTGATTTTAGTAAAAAATAGAGATATTTTTACTTTACACAATTTTTCTTATCAAATTTACTTTCATATCTGGTGAATATTAACAGTATTAAATGCATATTATTTTTATATAGTACCAACCTTCAAATGATTCGTGTCAAAATTTGACGTCTGTAAGTCAATTAGTTTGTGAGATAGAGCGTCTTTTGTGAAGCAAATTTTGTTATTGTGAAAAAAAAATGGAAAAAAGGAATTTCGTGTTTTGATAAAATAACAAAAAAATTGATTGGTATGCAAAATTCAAGCGTGGTGAAATGAGCACGGAGGACGGTGATCGGTGAACGCAGTGGACGCCCGAAAGAGGTGGTTACCGACGAAAACATCAAAAAATAATCCACAAAATGATTTTGAATGACCGTAAAATGAAGTTGATCGAGATAGCAGAGGCCTTAAAGATATCAAAGGAACGTGTTGGTCATATCATTCATCAATATTTGGATATGCAAAAGCTCTGTGCAAAATGGGTTCCGCGCGAGCTCACATTTGACCAAAAACATCAAATTGTTGATGATTCTGAGCGGTGTTTGCAGCTGTTAACTCGTAATACACCCGAGTTTTTCCGTCGATATGTGACAATGCATGAAACATGGCTCCATCACTACACTCCTGAGTCCAATCGACATTCGGCTGAGTGGACAGCGACCGGTGAACCATCTCCGAAGCGTGGAAAGACTCAAAAGTCCGCTAGCAAAGTAATGGCCTCTGTTTTTTGGGATGCGCATGGAATAATTTTTATCGATTATCTTGAGAAGGGAAAAACCATCAACAGAGACTATAATATGGCGTTATTGGAGCGTTTGAAAGTCGAAATCGCGGTAAAAGAAGAAGAAAAAAGTGTTGTTCCACCAAGACAACGCACCGTGCCACAAGTCATTGAGAACGATGGCAAAAATTCATGAATTGGGCTTCGAATTGCTTCCCCACCCACCGTATTCTCCAGATCTGGCCCCCAGCGACTATTTCTTGTTCTCAGACCTCAAAAGAATGCTCGCAGGGAAAAAATTTGCCTGCAATGAATAGGTGATCGCCGAAACTGAGGCCTATTTTGAGGCAAAACCGAAGGAGTACTACCAAAATGGTATCAAAAAATTGGAAGGTCGTTATAATCGTTGTATCGCTCTTGAAGGGAACTTTGTTGAATAATAAAAACGAATTTTGACAAAAAAATGTGTTTTTCTTTGTTAGACCGGGGACTTATCAGCCAACCTATTAATTAATTTTTTGTGTGCAATTTCATGAAAGGTATTTTTTACCAGTGTACGTTGGTCTAAACAAACAATATTTTGTTTAGACCAAACCTGAAAATATACATACATATATCACAGAAAATAATTGACTAGAACTACTTTTAAAAAATATTTGAATTTTAAGTGGATGGTGTAAAAGAACGAATCATCCGATTTTAGCAAAGGGCGCAAAAAAGTATATATCACAATTTTGGCCTCCCACTAGTTTTTGAGTTGATTATAGTGTATATTATGTTATTGAATCAAGTAATAAAATTCAGCTAATTGTGATTGCATTCGAACTTGAAAATCAAATTTTGACAAACAATTCAAAAAACTACAAATTAGAAGTTAAATAATATTCACCAGATATGAAAGTATGTTATTTCCTCCCAAATTTTAGATAAACAGAGTTCGTTTCTCGTTTGCTTTTTGATTTAAGTAAGTTTATTTGAATAAAAAGTATATACTTTTTGTGAGAAACGTTTATTCTTTTCGAGGATGTAAAAACAATTTCACAAAGACTAACTCAAAAATCAATATTTTCTGGCTAATTGCATTTTCCCTCACATCTTTCGCACTTCCACGAGGTTTTTAGTTCTTAGCACTTTTTTCTGTAATACAAACAATGTAGAAGAAATTATTCGATTTTATAAATATTTAAAATTTTACCTTTTGCCTGGACGGAGAATCGAACCGCGGACCATGCAATTTATAAGTTTTTTAGTTTTTCTAGGGTTAAATATTTTCTGCCATGAGATGTTGACACATCTCTCCAAAATAAGAATTTGACAACCCTGTTATAAACAAAAAATTTCATCAGTACCAGCTTACGAAATTGAGGCCTACCGAAATTTTCGTTAGCATAAATGGCAATGCATTTCTTATGGGAAGGACATTTTTCGCAAGAGGTACATACCGGCCTTAAGAATTACTTCAAACTTTCTAAATATAGAAATAAAATTTTAAGTAATTTTTCTATAGAAATATAATTTTGAGAAAATATTTAGAGAAATAAAATTTTGACGTCAAAATACTTGTTTTGTTTTTTTTTTTTCTTTTTTAATTTGGAAGATTAGGTAAAATTTTCTTGAAATTTTGGGAGATTACTTTTGGTACGAGTGGTAACCGTGATTGTAACCCATGTCAGAGAGAATGAAAATACAACAGAACGAAACTGTGAAGCGAAATTGTATCAGTAGGTGGCAATCATGAGGAAAATTTATCTAATATCTTGCAGTTTTTGTCGGCGCTTCTCTCAAATATCATACAGTTTGTGTCGGCGTCATCCAGTTCAGTTCTTTACGGAACGTAAGGAAAATAGGATTTACAACCTTGTAGTAACAGAAATGTTTTCATTCCATTAAATTTTTTGGCAGACAATTTGAAATTATAACTGCCGATGTCTTTATAAAGAATTTATCAAAACAGTGCTTCGACCGCAACGTCGGTAATACCAAAGCTGCAAGCTTTGTGTGACATCTATAGGTTGATATTTGTTTTCTTCGCAGAAGAGATTGATTTGCATTCTCTCTGCCCATATGATGCTGTTAGACCCTGTGTAACCCTAAAAGTATGTTACAAATATAGTATATATTGTTTCGAAAACAAATGGGTGGCTCGAACACATGCAAAAAATTACTGAACACGTCCCCATGGCATAACAGGGTGATTCATAATCTTATTTTACTGTTACTAGCGGTCAGCTTTTCTGATTCACACAACGAAATAACTAAAAATCTGAGAATATTGAATTTTGATCGATCAAATGGTCTCGTTTCGATATTGGAAAATCTGACTAAATTAACTCTTCGAAAATGGGTCTAAATAACTATGCAAAAAAAAAATACACTGTATACGTGTGGTGAAATAAAAACTTCGTTCTGTTTGTAACACAAGGTGGTCTCGAAATTCTGAATAGATTCTAAAGATTTTTAATTCTCTCTAAAAATGAATTTTAAAGAAAGTAAAATCTTCAATTGCTACTTTGGATAATAAAACTTGGAGCAAGGTGTTCTCTAATTACGTGTACTTCTCTATTGATTTAGATATCAATAAGTATATGTACACGCAAAAAAAAATAATTCATTCCTCCCAAACGAAATTTTAGACAAACAAAGTTCGTTTCTCATTTGCTTTTCGCTGTAAGGAAGTGTATTTGGAAGAAAAGTATATACTTTTTGTGATAAACGTTTATTCCTTTCCAGGATGTAAAAACAATTTCATAAAGACTAACTCAAAAAAAAAAAGTGTATACGGCAGTAAGTTCGGCCAGGCAATTTTTTAATTGAAACAAAAATCAATCACACAAATTAATAGTATCAATTAATTTTTTAATTGGATCAATTAATTTTTTAATTGGCTGTCAATTAATTTTTTAATTGATACTATCATTTCTGTGATTGAAGACATTTCAATTAAAAAATTAATTGGATCAATTAATTTCGTGATTGAATCAGAAAAATATTTTTTTGTGTGTACGATTTTATAAATTTTAAATTTTTTTTTACCTTTCGCCTGGACGGAGAATCGAACCGCGGACCATGCACTTTGTAAGCCAACACACTAACCACTGAGCTATGTACCTGTTATGGTCATCAATAGATAATTATCCATATAAGTTATATTTATATAGCACAGCTTGCGGCGCCCACGAACCGAATAAACAAAGTATATTTAACAGAAACAAACATTTAGTTTGGCACCGTGGAGCAGTGGTTGCTACGTCCGACTTGCCTGTCAAGGGTCGTGGGTTCGATCCCTGCTTCGACCAAAGTTTTTTTGTTTTTGTTACATATATTCCGGATATGTTCGGAAGATTCCGAAAAAATGTTCAACATTACATTGTACTATATTAAATTTTGAACTGTAAAATGTGTCTTATTAAAGACCTAAAGTCAGAAAAGAACAGTGTTTGATATAAACGAATTGGACTGTGTTATTATTTCAAAAATAACTTTTTTTATTGAAAAAATAAAAATTTTGTAACAAACGAATTTTTTTGGTGATAAAAGTTTAAAATTTTCGAAGCAATTCAAAAAACTCTAACAAAAGAAAAACGTTTTCGATACACGTTTTCCAAACGTTTTTTTTTTTTCTTTCATAAAAAAAATCGGTTCAAGTTAGTGATTTTCGGCAAAAAAAAAGCATCGGGATTTAGGGTAGCAACAATGTAACATATATACCCATTTAAAGAATTCTTTCCTTAAAATCATGATTCGGAGTACAGACTTGTTTTTTGTTTTAATTTTAATACAAATGTCTCTTTTTATTTTATTAAAATGTAAAAGCTTATACATATAAAAAAAATTATAGATTATTTTCAACAACAAAAAATGGAAGCAAACATGCTAATACATATATACAAAATTAAAATATACGAATATATACTATTTACATAGAAATTGGTAAGCATAAATAAATACTTAGAAACTAATTTTAAATTTAATAATAGATATAAATATTGTGTAGATTGAAACGATTTGTAACAACGAACAAATATTTTTTACAAAATTCTTTAATGCTTTAGACTGGCGCCAATTTTGTTTATATTTTAATTTTGTATTTTTACGGGTTTTTGTTATATATATCACATATTATATTGCCTATTTCTTTATTCTTGCATAGCTTCAAATACTGCCTAGCAGTATAACTTCGAAATTTATGGGTCTTCCCATGGTTTTGGGTTGTAGAAAAATCTATGACCTTCTCAAATTCGTTGTTTTCGGATATGTTGTAAGAGATGGTTCAGGATTCGCCTTAGCTTTGGGTGGTTTGTAAGTGGGTAAATCTATGAAAACTGGCTCATAATCAGGATTTTCAGGTTTCAATGCTCGCGATTCAGTCATCACAATATTTGTGTAATATGTTGGAGAATCCTGGGATTCTTCAGTCTGTGGTTGCTGTTGTATTGGAGTCTGTTGAAATAGTGAAAAGCCCGGAGGTCTTAATAAAGCAAATATATTTCTTTGTTCCCTAGACTCGGAAAAGTGTGAATCACCGTTGGGTCTCTTCTGCTGTCCCATCTGTCGTCTGTTGGAGTTCTCTTTGAAGGTGTCCTCTTCGAAGCGTGGTATATAGCGTGGCTTTCGAGTTTCCGCTTTCAGACTGTCTTGATTTGCAGGAACATTAAATCCAAAAAATCTTGGAGCTTGAACAGATATTAAAGGTAATATAGTTTCTCGTGCATAACGTTCTGCCCTCTGAAGAAATTCTCCCAAACGGAAAGGAAATAATTGTACGGTAACTTGATCTTCCTCCGCTGACGATTTAGGGTGATCTTGTTTAGTGGAAATGGGGGTAATTTTGATAACATCGAATTTATCTGGTCTCTCCGTAATGGGTTGCGGATCGGGCAGTATGATCTCTTTGCCTTTTTTCACACGTGGTGTAGTGGCCTTAAGTATAGGTTCCATTATTTCTCCCACGCCAGTGAAGTCATTTAGATTTCTTCCACGATTAACATTCAAACGTCGATCATTTAAAATCGGTTCAAATATTTCCTCCGGCTGTTCGGAGAAACTACGGCTGGTCTCTCCCAAATCCTTATCCAATGAATTACCCTCCAAAATAGGCTGCCATGGTAGTTCACCATTATCTTCTAAAGCATAGCTTTGATTCTCTCCCAATTTGAAGCTGGATCCAAGATTAAGGAAATTCTTGCGTTTCTTTATAGTTTCGATGGCATCAGCTTCGGGTAGTTGCACACTTTCTTGAGCCGAAGAGTCAGGTGCTTGGGTAGCAGGTTTGGCTGTGAAGGCTCCATAGTCATCCTGATTATCAAGTTCACAGTTTCCTGGTTTCAATTTCATACGAACCGGTGATCCAGTTGACAATTTGGTATTAGGTTTGCAAATTGAATGACTACGCCCATAGCTATCAGTCAATATAACTTTGTCTATATCCCAATGAGGCAATCCCTTGGAGAGCCAGCCACTGTAGTGTTTATAATTTAGACTGAGTGTAGTGGGAAAGCCCAAAGCAGGATGAGGAACTATAATCTTAGAGACAATGTCGCCGGCAAAGAATTCCGAATCATCTTTCCTAAATCACAAAGAAAATAAGTAACTCTTTGGTGAAAAACATTGACAAACTACTTACTCCGATATTTGAAATGTCTCATTGAGACCTCCTTCTCCCTCCAAAATAGCTTCCAAACGTCCAATAGTCCTCAAAGGTAAATCATTGAAAGAATTGAAAATTTGTAACTGAAATTGATGGGCACAAAAGGGTTCTTCTTCTCTGGTCAATAGGTATAATTGGCCACGACCCGATGAACGATCTGCATAATATCCCATGTTACCACAGCGTGGTACTCCCTCTGCTAAATCTTCATCATCTTGGGCACAAGGAAAACATTTGCCTTTTAGGAAATCATCATAGTTGGCACAGGGAAAAGCCGGAAACAAACATCGAGGTGCAACGGAATCTATAAAAAATTTATAGGCTCGTCGATGGTTGCAAAGAGAGCGGCCCTCCTCCTCCTCGGCCGTCTGGGCAGCTGGAATATGACACCAAAAGTAACTCTTTAAACTAAACTACTCGATTTTTTTGGAAACTCCCACTTACACCATATAAAATCTGTTACCGCTCCCACAAAAAGATTTGAACATCCTGTCTGTACTCTACCGCCATTGGGATAAAAATCCACATCTCCCATAGGTTGCCAGGATCCTAAACCACCAAGGATAAGATTTTCACCGTTCGAATGAATGACATCTACAAACTCTGCATCGGTGCTATCCAAACGAACTTTAGGATGTTGAGCTTCAAAGAGGGGACCAGCGGGATCCAAACCTGTGATACGGGCCAAGCCAGGCAACTCAGCTCCAGCAAATCCCGATACATGGGCACCCAGACTAAAACCAATTATATGGGTGCGGGCCAAGTTTAGGCCTTTATATTCTTGGAGATTTTTCAATAGCATAGCCAATTGTTTACCCACCAAACGGGTATTGGTAGCAGCCCTTACATAATTGGGAAAAGTGGCACCATTTTCCCAATCCACACAAATGACAATGCAATCCTCCTGGGAAAACAAGTATTAATGAGCAAAAATTTCAAAATCTTGGGTTTGTTCAACTTACCACTGCCATTAGAGCTGTCTTCATTTCATAAATCCAAACATGGGGACAAGCCGATCCAAAGCCATGGACTATAACTCTCACCGACATTTCATCGAAACCCTCCAGATCGTCAATTGTAATGGGTACTTTTTGAAATGTTGGCTTTCTTGTGGGCATAGAAGTTGTTGTGGTTGAAGGTTCTTCGGTTGTCATATCTGGAGGATATTCTGTGCTATTTAAACTCCTTTTACGATTATAAGTCTTGGAATTCTTAAATGTTTCTGTCATATTAAGAAAAGGTAATTCCATCAATGGTCGGTCCGATCGATTCTTGGTGGAATAGAAAAAGAATTTTGTATTTATTTCCTGGGGTGGTGAGGGTAGCATTTCCAAGTAGGCAAATGGACCAGAATCTTCAAAACAACCCAACTCGTCATAGCAAACCCGCTTTGCTGAGGCCCTCTTGACTCTGCGAAAATTACGATAAATTAGGCTGTCATATTAATCATTGCAATTGCTATACCTTGATCTCTTTTGCCTCTCCTTGTATAATTCATATTCAAGTAAAGACTCTCGTACCGCACGCACCAATTCCGATTGATTTCCATTGCTATTGGCGAATTTTCGATTAAGTGATTCATTTGGAGTTAGCGAAGATTCAATATTTTCCAAGTGGGAATTATCTGGAAAATGATTAATTAAGATTATATAAGTTTTGATAATATATTGTTTTTGAAATCGGATAGTATTCACGGATAGCGAGAACCATAACGGTATAGTCAAGAGAAAATTCGCCTTCTGCGAACATTTCTGCTGAGCGATCATCCCTCAGAAATTTGTGACCTGAAAATAGCAGCTAGAGGCCTTAGCTGGGAAATGCTGCAGATGAAAAAGAAACTCGAAACTAAAATCTTGGATCATTTTCGATGACTTCAAATAGGGTTGTTTGCATAGAGCTATGGATACGTTAACTTATGTTCAAATCAAGAAATGGCGTTTTCAATGTGATCCTTGGGAGTCAACGTATTACAATGTTTAGCTTAGCTTCAATCCTAGTCTTAACCAAATAACAGGTTGGCTGATAAGTCCCCGGTCTGACACATAGATGGCGCCGCTAGTATTAAATACATATTATTTTTATATAGTACCAACCTTCAAATGACGTCTGTAAGTCAATTAGTTTGTGAGATAGAGCGTCTTTTGTGAAGCAACTTTTGTTATTGTAAAAAAAATGGAAAAAAGGAATTTCTTGTTTTCATAAAATACTTTTTTCTGAAGGGAAAAAATACGGTGGAAGCAAAAACTTGGCTTGATAATGAGTTTTCGGACTCTGCCCCAGGGAAATCAACAATAATTGATTGGTATGCAAAATTCAAGCGTGGTGAAATGAGCACGGTGAACACAGTGGACGCCCGAAAGAGGTGGTTACCGACGAAAACATCAAAAAAATCCACAAAATGATTTTGAATGACCGTAAAATGAAGTTGATCGAGATGGCAGAGGCCTTAAAGATATCAAAGGAACGTGTTGGTCATATCATTCATCAATATTTGGATATGCGAAAGCTCTGATGAGTGCCGCGCGAGCTCACATTTGACCAAAAACAACAACGTGTTGATGATTCTGAGCGGTGTTTGCAGCTGTTAACTCGTAATACACCCGCGTTTTTCCGTCGATATATGACAACGGATGAAACATGGCTCCATCACTACACTCCTGAGTCCAATCGACAGTCGGCTGAGTGGACAGCGACCGGTGAACCGTCTCCGAAGCGTGGAAAGACTCAAAAGTCCGCTGGCAAAGTAATGGCCTTTTTTCTTTGGAATGCGCATGGAATAATTTTTATCGATTATCTTGAGAAGGGAAAATCCATCAATAGTGACTATTATATGGCGTTATTGGAGCGTTTGAAGGTCGAAATCGCGGCAAAACGGCCCCATATGAAGAAGAAAAAAGTGTTGTTCCACCAAGACAACGCACCGTGCCACAAGTCGTTGAGAACGATGGCAAAAATTCATGAATTGGGCTTCGAATTGCTTTCCTACCCACCGTCTTCTGCAGATCTTGCTCCCAGGGTCTTTTTCTTGTTCAGACCTCAAAAGAATGCTCGCAGGAAAAAAATTTGGCTGCAATGAAGAGGTTACCGCCGAAACTGAGGCCTATTTTGAGGCAAAACCGAAGGAGTTCTACCAAAATGGTATCAAAAAATTGGAAGTTCGTTATAATCGTTGTATCGCTCTTGAAGGGAACTATGTTTCAAGCTCCAAGACAGGATTAACTCACAGCTTTCGCTACAGTATCCTCATGAATCCTCTTCGGATTTGTCTGGCCGATTAATCTAGGGATTCTCTTTTGTAAAGTTCGATCTCTCGAACGAAGATCGAACCTGATATTCCTAAGAGGTAATTGCCATAAGATGGTGATTCCGATAATTTGGTACCTAAAGTTTTTTCTTTCAGGCCAAGCAAAGTTCGTTGGATGTCATATATAAATATTTATTTTTGACTAAATTTCACAACAAATTGGACATTACACTGCCAACACTCTTATCGCAGCTGTATCGCCCATCGGTCAATGATGACCATCGATTAATCGCCGTTCGCAACAATTGGGTCTCTGCTACTCAACAACGTTAGACAACAGAGACCTCTCTAATTAAGCGGATGTATTTGAGATGCATTGGAAGACAATTTAGACGCATTGGAAGACAACTTTCAAGCTTTTATTATAAAATGTTCCTAAAAATCAACGTCAATTTTTGCCAAATAGTACAAAGGTACAGTGATTTCAACAGACATATTCTCTCAGAAATTCGAGATGATCAAGACCATATACTCGTATTGAGTTTCATTTTACCCTATATCTAATATAGGAATAAAAACCATTTCCCACTAACAAAGAGCATTTACTAAGTTCATCAATTGTGTATATAGCGCTAAGAGCCATTAAAAATTCGTATTGCATACTTTTATGACCAATATACTAAAGAAACAAAATCAAAAGAGATGACAGAAAACAATGGTACCTCATTTTGTTTTGAAGTGATCTAAGAGGAATTAAAAAGAGAGTTTTTTTTTTGTTCAAATGACACCGTCACCTACTCATGGAATAATGTTTTATTGTCATCGTTGTCTTTAATGCTTCCTACAATGGACGATGATGGTGTAAACGTTAATTAACGCTCCTCACACTTAATGATGCGGTAGTTGTTAAATTTGTCCATGCTTAAGAAAATTTTGTGCGACGGGAGGGGGGTCTATATAACGGTGGCATATAAAGCGTAACTAAGGTAGCGTGTTATGGAGGAGGTCCAATGAGCGCGCCCAATGGGGAAGAGACTTTATAGCAGTATAACAGCTCATCCATAGCATAAAATGATACCTTATATAATTTACAATATCTACATAATTTTATTAGAGAAAATGCTTAGCAAATTGAAGTACTTTGAAGAGTTACAACAAAAAAGTGTAGGAGTCGAATGGTTGACAGAATTACATATAATATTGTGGTCAAGGTATGTGATAACACCGAAAAACATACGATTTAATGTTGATTGAAATACGAATTCCGTTTTTGTGTAGCATAGAAAACGGAAAGAAAGATTTTTTACTTAACCAAACTTTTCATTGAAGGCATTCAGTATGTGAAGAATTGGAATTTGCAGCAAAAAACTTGGCCGATGCACGAACCAGCACCTTAAACAAGAATTTCATGTCTTTTTATACCCTGCTCCATACTGTGGAACAGGGTATTATAAGTTAGTGCATATGTTTGCAACACCCAGAAGGAGACGAGATAGACACATGGTGTCTTTGGCAAAAATGCTCAGGGTGGGCTCTTGAGTCGATATAGCGATGTCCGTCTGTCCGCGAACACATTTTTGTAATCAAAGTCTAGGTCGCAGTTTTAGTCCAATCGACTTCAAATTTGGCACAAGTATGTGTTTTAGCTCAGAATAGATCCCTAATGATTTTGAAAGAAATCGGTTCAGATTTAGATATAGCTCCCATATATATATTTCGCCCGATATGGACTTATATGGCCCCAGAAGCCAGAGTTTTAACCTAATTTGCTTAAAATTTTGCACAAGAAGAACAATTAGTACTGTAGTCAAGTGTGCCAAATTTTATTGAAATCGGTTCAGATTTAGATATAGCACCCATATATATCTTTCGCCCGATATGGACTAATACGGTCCCAGAAGCCAGAGTTTTACCCCAATTTGGTTGAAATTTTGCACAGGGAGTAAAATTAGCATAGTAGCTATGCGTGCCAAATTTGGTTGAAATCGGTTCAGATTTAGATATAGCTCCCATATATAGCTTTCGGCCGATTTAAACTCATTTGACCACAGAGGCCAATTTTTTGCTCCGATTTAGTTGAAATTTTGCACAGGGAGTAGAATTAGCATTGTAGCTATGCGTGCCAAATTTGGTTGAAATCGGTTCAGATTTAGATATAGCTCCCATATATATGTTTTTCTGATTTCGACAAAAATGGTCAAAATACCAACATTTTCCTTGTAAAATCGCCACTGCTTAGTCGAAAAGTTGTAAAAATGGCTCTAATTTTCCTAAACTTCTAATACATATATATCGAGCGATAAATCATAAATAAACTTTTGCGAAGTTTCCTTAAAATTGCTTCAGATTTAAACGTTTCCCATATTTATACCCTGCTCCACACTGTGGAACAGGGTATTATAAGTTAGTGCATATGTTTGCAACACCCAGAAGGAGACGAGATAGACACATGGTGTCTTTGGCAAAAATGCTCAGGGTGGGCTCTTGAGTCGATATAGCGATGTCCGTCTGTCCGTGAACACATTTTTGTAATCAAAGTCTAGGTCGCAGTTTTAGTGCAATCGACTTCAAATTTGGCACAAGTATGTGTTTTGGCTCAGAATAGATCCCTATTGATTTTGAAAGAAATCGGTTCAGATTTAGATATAGCTCCCATATATATATTTCGCCCGATATGGACTTATATGGCCCCAGAAGCCAGAGTTTTAACCTAATTTGCTTAAAATTTTGCACAAGAAGAACAATTAGTACTGTTGTCAAGTGTGCCAAATTTTATTGAAATCGGTTCAGATTTAGATATAGCTCCCATCATTAGCGTAGCTAAACAATTTTCCTAGGGGGGGCTGTAGCCCCCCTAGCTAAAAATTTATAGACTGAACTTATAGGTTCAATTAATGTTTTATTTCATAGAATTGAATAAAAAATTAGACATCAAAATAACTCGTCAATTAATTTATAATAAAGCAACTAAAAGTAGTTCCACACTTTTCCCAGCAAGAAAATTGTGCGTTGTTCTAAAGGCACAACTTCAAAAGTACTTCCAAAAATGTCCTCAATTATTTTAACTACACAGGAAGTTTTTTTATTTGATTTTTTTTCATATTTTAATGTGTAATTTTTTGTTTTTTTTTTTTCAAATAGTTAAAAAAAAGAGTAAGAATAAATAAATTGGTACAAATTATTCAAATTTTGCCACAAAACTGCTAAATTCATTATAGAAAAATCGATATCAAAAAATTTTTTAATTCACATTCTACACGCAAAGAAAAAAAACGTTTGGAAAACGTGTACCGAAAACGTTTTTCTTTTGTTAGAGTTTTTTGAATTGCTTCGAAAATTTTAAACTTTTATCACCAAAAAAATTCGTTTGTTACAAAGTTTTTATTTTTTCAATAAAAAAAGTTATTTTTGAAACAACAACAGAGTCCATTTCGTTTATATCAAACACTGTTCTTTTCTGACTTTTGGTCTTTAATAAAACACATTTTACAGTTCAAAATTTAATATAGTACAATGTAATGTTGAACATTTTTTTCGGAATCTTCCGAACATATGTAGAATGTATGTAAAAAAAAAAAAAAAAAAAAAAAAAAAACTTTGGTCGAAGCAGGGATCGAACCCACGACCCTCGGCATGAGAGTCAGACGTAGCAACCACTGCTCCACGGTGCCAAACTAAATGTTTGTTTCTGTTAAATAAACTTTGTTTATTCGGTTCGTGGGCGCCGCAAGCTATGCTATATAAATATAACTTATATGGATATTTATCTATTGATGACCATAACAGGTACATAGCTCAGTGGTTAGTGTGTTGGCTTACAAAGTGCATGGTCCGCGGTTCGATTCTCCGTCCAGGCGAAAGGTAAAAAAATTTTAAAAATTTATAAAATCGTATAATTTCTTCTACATTGTTTGTATTACAGAAAAAGGTGTTAAGAACTAAAAATCTTCGTGGAAGTGAGAAAGATGTGAGGGAAAATGCAATTAGCCAGAAAAAATTTTTTTTTTTGAGTTAGTCTTTATGAAATTGTTTTTACATCCTGGAAAAGAATAAACGTTTATCACAAAAAGTATATACTTTTCTTCCAAATACACTTCCTTACAGCGAAAAGCAAATGAGAAACGAACTTTGTTTGTCTATAATTTCGTTTGGGAGGAAAGAATTATTTTTTTGCGTGTAAACACTGAATTCAGATCACACCTTAAGAAGTGATGCAAATTCATTGCAACGGGTGTTGAAACGGTGGACATTTGTCATATGACAAGCTCATATTACATTCATTGCTTCTCCGCCAATTTTGCACCACTTCTAGACCCAAAAAGAACATTTTCACTACTTTTTTGGCGACGCTTTTCCGCAGCATTATTAAGATATTAATTTATGAAAGAATAGTTTTAATATCAATTACTATTTTTTTAATTAAATTGACTAAACTAAATCAATCATAAGTTCAACCACAGCTTTATTTCATAAATATCTGACTTCAAACATTGCCATCGGCAACTGCTACCACAACCCAAGTAATTCGATTGTTCATGAAAGTCTTTAGCGGAACTTTGTGCGATTGTATATACTTGTTTAATTTTTATAAAAATTAAAAAAAAAAAAACTATTGACATTTATTGAAAAATGGAAAATCATAAATAGAGTTTCAAATTCTGGGGGGGGGGCTAAAATTTTCCTGGGATGGTCTAAGCCCCCTCTCCAGAGGCCTTCCTACGCTTATGGCTCCCATATATATCTTTCGCCCGATATGGACTAATACGGTCCCAGAAGCCAGAGTTTTACCCCAATTTGGTTGAAATTTTGCACAGGGAGTATTAGCATTATAGCTATGCGTGCCAAATTTGGTTGAAATCGGTTCAGATTTAGATATAGCACCCATATATAGCTTTCGGCCGATTTACACTCATTTGACCATAGAGGCCAATTTTTTGCTCCGATTTAGTTGAAATTTTGCACAGGGAGTAGAATTAGCATTGTAGCTATGCGTGCCAAATTTGGTTGAAATCGGTTCAGATTTAGATATATCTCCCATATATAGCTTTCGCCCGATTTACACTCATATGACCACAGAGGCCAATTTTTAACTCCGATTTAGTTGAAATTTTGCACAGGGAGTAGAATTAGCATTGTTGCTATGCGTGCCAAATTTGGTTGAAATCGGTTCAGATTTAGATATAGCTCCCATATATATGTTTTCTGATTTCGACAAAAATGGTCAAAATACCAACATTTTCCTTGTAAAATCGCCACTGCTTAGTCGAAAAGTTGTAAAAATGGCTCTAATTTTCCTAAACTTCTAATACATATATATCGAGCGATAAATCATAAATAAACTTTTGCGAAGTTTCCTTAAAATTGCTTCAGATTTAAACGTTTCCCATATTTTTTTACTAACATTGTGTTCCACCCTAGTGCATTAGCCGACTTAAATTTTGAGTCTATAGATTTTGTAGAAGTCTATCAAATTCTGTCCAGATCGACAGATATTTAAATGTATGTATTTGGGACAAACCTTTACATATAGCCCCAAACACATTTGACGGATTTGATATGGTATCGAAAATTTAGATCTACAAAGTGGTGCAGGGTATAATATAGTCGGCCCCGCCCGACTTTAGACTTTCCTTACTTGTTATCTTTATACCATGTGTCACATTGCTGAACAGGGTATTATAAGTTAGAGCATATGGACACATGTTGTCTCTTGCCAAAAATAATCCACCAAAATTTTAAGAAAATTTTACAAAAAATCTACGAAATTTAAACAATCTTGTTGTGATCCAAGTTTTTTGATTATTACAGACAATTCAATACATTTAAAATTATACAATACAATTAAAATTATGTTTAAATACGATTATATTACTAAAATCAAAAAATTTGTCACATTAGCAACCAATTTTGTTATATCAACAATAATTTTGTTGAACTTAAAAATTTTCTTTAACAACAATTTATTGTAATTTCAAAAATTATAATATTATTTTGTGTATATGAAAATACACATTGTAATTTTATTTCAGTATCTGCAATATTATATATGTCTGTATTTTGTAAAATGTATGGACTTTGATAGTATTCCCTTACAGATATTGATATCGAATTCATAGAACAGTTTGTCAAAATTTTGTTTCTATATAAATTGTTTTAAAATTTTTATTTATACAGATTTTTTTTAATTGTATTTCTAAAGAATGTATTTTAAGTCTACTCTATAATTTTTTAACTTTATTTCCATAGAAAATCTTTTAAAAAAATTATTTC
Source organism: Haematobia irritans (assembly GCF_050003625.1). Classification (NCBI taxonomy): domain Eukaryota; kingdom Metazoa; phylum Arthropoda; class Insecta; order Diptera; family Muscidae; genus Haematobia; species Haematobia irritans. Next base: position 208,875,921 of record NC_134399.1, read on the forward strand.
TAAAAAAAAAGTTTTATAAATCTATAGCAAATTTAAAAAATATATTTTTATAGAAAATTTTTGTAAACATTTTATTTCTTTGGACAATTTTGTCAAAATTTTTTTCTGTAGACAATTTTGTCAAAATTTTATTTCTATAGAAAATTTTGTGAAAAAATTTATTTCTACAGAAAATTTGTCAAAATTTTATTTTTATAGAAAATTTTGTCAAAATTGTATTTTTTTAATAATATCAATAGAAAAATTTCTCATAATTTTATTTCTATAGAAAATTTTGTCAAAATTTTATTTTTATTGAAAATTTTGTTAAAATTTTATTTCTATAGAAATTTTGTCAAAATTTTATTTCTATAGAAATTTATTTTGTCAAAATTGTGTTTTTTATAACAATATCTATAGAAAAATTTCTCATATCTCTCTCATGAGGAATGTGGTAATTCCGAAACGTGCGTCCATCCAACCATCTTGCAGTATATAGGGCTTTGCCCAAATAAATTTGACAAACATTTTTTTCCTCTGTTGGTTAAGTTTAGTCAATGCATGGTTTTAAGCTGAAATCAAAAAACAACAACAATTTTATTTCTATAGAAATTTTTCAATAAAATAAAATTTTGTTAAAATTTTATTTCAATAGAAATTTTGTCAAAATTTTATTTCTATAGAAAATTGTGACAAGATTTTAATTCTATAGAAAATTTTGTAAAAATTGTAGTTCTATAAAAAAATCAAAATTTTATTTCTATAGAAAATTTTGTCAGAATTTTATTTCTATAGAAAATTTTGTCAAAATTTTATTTCAATAAAAAATCTAAAAATTTTACTCCTAAAGAAAATTTTGTTAAAATTTTATTTTATAGAAAATTTTTGTCAAAACTTTATTCCTAGAAAATGTTGTCAAAATTTTATTTCTATAGAAAATTTACGTACACTTTGCTCAAATGTTACTTGTGTGCTTATATGGGTGTAAATCGGCGAAAGATGCATGGGAACTATATCTAAATCTTAACCGATTTCACTCAAATTTGGCACACTTTTTGGTGCTCTCAATTGTACTCCTTGTGCAATATTTGAAATAAATCAGCGTAAAACTCTGGCTTCTGGGGCCATATAAGTGCATATTGGGCGAAAGATATATATGGGAGCTATATCTAAATCTGAACCGATTTCTTACAAAATCAATAGGGTTCTAGTCTGACCCAAAACGCAAGTCGATTGGACTAAAATTGAGACCTAACCTTCGATCACAAAAATGTGTTCACAGACAGACGGACGGACATGGCTACATCGACTCAGAGGTCAACCTTGAGCATTATTTCCAAAGACACCATGTGTCTATCTCGCCTCCTTCTGGGTGTTGCAAACATACACGCAAAGAAAAAAAAACGTTTGGAAAACGTGTACCGAAAACGTTTTTCTTTTGTTAGAGTTTTTTGAATTGCCTCGAAAAATTTAAACTTTTATCACCAAAAAAATTCGTTTGTTACAAAATTTTTATTTTTTCAATAAAAAAAGTTATTTTTGAAACAACAACACAGTCCATTTCGTTTATGTCAAACACTGTTCTTTTCTGACTTTAGGTCTTTAATAAGACACATTTTACAGTTCAAAATTTAATATACTACAATGTAATGTTAAACATTTTTTCGGAATCTTCCGAACATATCTGGAATATATGTAAAAAAAAAAAATCAGGGATCGAACCCACGACCCTTGGCATGCAAGTCGGACGTAGCAACCACTGCTCCACGGTGCCAAACGAAATGTTTGTTTCTGTTAAATAAACTTTGTTCGTGGGCGCCGCAAGCTATGCTATATAAATATAACTTATATGGATATTTATCTATTGATGACCATAACAGGTACATAGCTCAGTGGTTAGTGTGTTGGCTTACAAAGTGCATGGTCCGCGGTTCGATTCTCCGTCCAGCCGAAAGGTAAACAAATTTTAAAAATGTATAAAATCGTATAATTTCTTCTACATTGTTGGTATTACAGGAAATGGTGTTAAGAACTAAAAAACCTCGTGGATGTGAGAAAGATGTGAGGGCAAATGCAATTAGCAAGAAAACAATGTTTTTTTGAGTTAGCCTTTATGAAATTGTTTTTACATCCTGGAAAAGAATAAACAGTTATCACAAAAAGTATATACTTTTCTTCCAAATACACTTTCTTACAGCGAAAAGCAAATGAGAAACGAACTTTGTTTGTCTAAAATTTTGTTTGGGAGGAAAGAATTATTTTTTTGCGTGTATGCACTAACTTATAACACCCTGTACGATAGTGTGACCCTGCGCCACAAAAATATCATCGTTCATTGTATTTAATGGTAGGTTTTAGAGCTCGACCGAAGAGGGATTTTTTAGCCGAAGGCGAAGCCGATGTTCGGCAAAAACAAGCAATAATCGGCCGAAGCCGATTATTTTCCTGAAATTTGTAGAGAAATTTAGAGAAATTTTGGTGTGTTTTATTTCAATATTAGAATATTCTAGTTACCCTGGAATATGTAATTGCTAATATGAAAAACAGCATGAAAAAACACTACAGAGATTAGGTAATTTTTTCGCTATATAAAGTTCAAGGTCTTTAGAATATACTTCGACAGCCACTTTTCTATCCAAATCGGGCTCATCGGTGTTTATACAGGGATTCTGAGTGTCATGCAAGCAAAGAAACCATTACTATATCACGGGAATTGTTTCTGAACCGTGTTATCTCTCGTAGAAGAGATAACAATTGGCTACCTGATTTCTTCCTTTGGGAAAACATGAAATTCTGGGCTAACTGTCGAGTTTCGTTCCTAAGATCCACGGGAAATATTTTTTATTGAATCTCCTTGACATTCGATACTTAAGGCTTATTTTTATTTTCTGGCATTGTCGTGCTAATTAAGAGGATAATATATAATGCACGTACTCTCTCTAGGTTTCTCTCTTTACTATGATTTATAATTTTTAAATACTTCCACATGAAATATTTGTTTTTTTAAAAATTGGGTAGCGTGCGTATATTTTATACTGGAATATATGGAAACCTCTTTTTGTATCCGTATGGGTATCTACAATACAGTGGTAGTGAATTGTGTACGTATAAGCTACCTTTGATATATTTGAGGTAAATTTTGTTTACATTTTATACCAAATCTAGTTTATAATCAATTTTGGGTGAAAAGAAAAAAACTTGAAATACTCTGCAAACTACAAAGTTGTCTCTCAACATTCGGGCCTCTAAATTGTTGACATTTCTTTGCATTGAATTTGTCGACTAAACCAATTCGCATAAAATTTTCCTATAATTTTGCCATACCATAAATACCAAAATAATGATATTGAAATCCTGTTTCGGTTGGAATTCATAAAGAATATGTCCTTCAAAGCAAATTTTTATTACTTACATTTAAAGTTTTTATAAATTGTCTTTTTATCGTTTAGAATTAATTATTTATTTAAATTTGTAATTATCAGTTGAGATTTAAATTTACAAAAATCAAAGTACATATATCATCTCTTAACGTAGACAGCACGTTTACATACTTTCCAATGGTAATATTTTGTATTTAAAGTTTGATGATATGATTTTATAATTTATAAAGGATATACTCGTAGAATATGATGCAAATTACGAAATCTGCAATTATGGGAGATATAAGAGGACCCACACGCTCACAAAAAATCGCTTCTGTAACATATACTCCCAAACATATTTTGCTTCAAGCATATACATTTTTGGGTATTGCCCAAACATTTATATGTTTGATCTCTTCCAATATATAATATGTTTGAAAGCATATTGGTCTAAACAATATATGTTTGGGTAGTCTAAGTTCCAAACATTTTGTATTTTTGCATCCAAATTCAATAATGTTGTCTTCCAAAAAACAATATGTTATTATGTGAACATATAATATGTTTGGAAGCATTTTGCAGCCAAAAATATTATATGCTTAAAAAAAATTCTCCCAAACAATATTGTGCTCAAAATTTTATTTAGTTATTTATATATTTACAATCATAATGAATTATGAAAATAAACAGGTAATATAGGTGCTAACAACATAGGTTTTCGACCTGAATGTTCAAAATTTTGTTTCTGCCCAATTGTATATTCCCCGACATCTTTCTCACTTCCACGAGATTTTTTAGTTCTTAGCACCTTTTTCTGTAATACAAACATTGTAGAAGAAATTATTCAATTTTATGATTTTTGTTTTATTTTAATTTTACCTTTTGCCGGACGGGGATTCGAACAGCGGGCCACACAGTTTGTAAGGATCAAAGAAGTAGCTGATCAATTGCCCAAGGAAAAATAAAATGTTAATTTTGTAGTAACAAGCAACTTAATTCAATATCGCTCCCTGTTAAATAGCGCTCCAAGCTACTAAACACATATATGTTTATAGGCTATTTCTAAATTAATATATGTTTGCATTCAAGCATATTATATTTACAAACATTTTATGTCCCAAACATAATATGTTCTAACATATTAACATATATATCCCAAACATGTTATGCTAGTTTATGAACATTATATGCTTGCACTCAAAAATATTGTGTTTAAAAATTTGTGTTCCAAACATATAATGTTTATAGCCAAACATATGAAAAACAGTCTTTTTCAACCGTGCATCGGCATACCTTTTTTGTTCGAATATTTTGTCCTCATATGTGTAATATCCGGACCCCTTTATGCAGTCACTATTTCTAATAATAAATCTATTGGTCGTTTGGTGAATTCTTGCTTAATTGTCCTTATCACTAGATTTATAAGTACACTTTCAAAAAGGGATACTCCATCGAATGAACATCGTCCTGTATTGTTAGCTGATTTATTATTTTTTATACCCACCACCATAGAATGGTGATGGGGGTATAATAAGTTTGTCATTCCGTCTGTAACACATCGAAATATCGATTTCCAACTATATTAAGTATATATATATTTGATCAGGGAGAAATTCTAAGACGATTGTATTTTCTATCCGATTGGCTTAAATTGGACATCCAGAGGTAACATATTATAGAACATTAATAGGTGTGGCAAAAATGCGGCGTATCGGTCCATGTTTTGGTATAGCCCCCATATAAACCGATCTTCCGATTTTACTTCTTGGTCTTCTAGAAACCTTATTTTCAATCTAATCTGCCTGAAATTTGAAATCTGGAATCTGTTTTGGTCTATGGTTTGCTATTTGCTAATAACCATGCAAAAATTGGTCCATATCGGTCCACAATTACATATAGCCCCCATATAAACCGAACCCCAGATTTGAACTCCGTAGCCTCTTAGAAAAGCAAACTTCATCCGATCCTGTTGAAATTTGGTATGTCGTGTTGGTCTCTATTAACCATGCAAAAATTGATCCATATCGGTTTTTAGTTATATACAGCCGATCGCCAATCACACACAAATTGGTCCATATCGCCAAAAATAATCTACCAAAATTTTATTTCTATAGAAAATTTTGTCAACATTGTATTTCTATAGAAAATGTTGTCAAAATTTTATTCCGATAGAAAATGTTGTCAAAATTTTATTTCTATAGAAAATTTTATCAAATTTTATTACTATAGAAAATTTTATCAAAATTTTATTTATATAGAAAATTTTATCAAAATTTTATTTCTGTAGAAAAATTTGTCAAAATTTTATTTCTATAGAAAATTTTGTCAAAATTTTATTTCTATAGAAAATTTTATCAAAATTTTATTTCTATAGAAAATTTTGTCAAAATTTTATTCTATAGAAAATTTTGTCAAAATTTTATTACTATGGAACATTTTGTCAAAATTTTATTTCTATAGAAAATTTTGTCAAAATTTTATTTCTATAGAAAATTTTATTGCTATGGAAAATTTTATCAAAATTTTATTTCTATAGAAAATTTTGTCAAAATTTTATTTCTGTTGTTTCTTTTGATCTCAGCTTAAAGCCATGCATTGACTAAACTACAAGTGTAGCTTAACCAACAGAGGAAAAGTATGCTTGTCAAATTTATTTGGGCAAAGCCCTATAGACTGCAAGATGGTTGGATGTACAGCTGTTTCGGAATTACCACATTTGAGTTTGGCAAAGGAAAAGAGATATGCTGGCAAATTTGTTTAGGCAGTAGCCGACTATCAAACCCTTTTTCGGGAGGTTCAAGTGTAGTTCACTTTGGGTTGAGTGAATTACCCGAATTTATTCTGATAATTGGTTGATAGTTTTGCTGCAAGTAGAGGATGCTGATGAGGAATGTGGTAATTCCGAAACAGCTGTACATCCAACCCATAGACCCTTTAATACATAGATGATCCACTATTCTCTTTAAAAAAAATGTGTCAGTTCCAAAAATTAATTTTCTGACATTTCGTTTTGATTTTTTCGTAAAGAGTCAGTCCCAAACATTAATTTTCGTGCATTTGCTTTTGTGTTGTTCGTAAAGAGCAATGCTGCTCAAAATTAAATTTCGTATTTTCGCGATTTTGGTCACAATTTTTTGTTCAAATATGAACTTTTAATATATTAATTTATTTATAAATCCTCTGGTACATCATAAACGTTCTAATTTTGTGTAAAAGTGGCAAACTACAAAAAGGAAAACGAAAGAGAATTTAAGCGTGCTCTTATTTTTCTCGTTTATTCTTAATCTTCGGAACTGTCAAACATAGTTTGACACCCATGGCTCATCTATCTAAAGTCTATAGTCTATGATCCAACCATCTTGCAGTCTATAGGGCTTTGCCCAAATAAATTTGACAAGCATACTTTTCCTCTGTTGGTTAAGCTACACTTGTAGTTTAGTCAATGCATGGCTTTAAGCTGAGATCAAAAGAACCAACAATAACGATTGAAGAGAAGCCAACAATAACAAACAAAACGAATAAAAATTTTATTTCTATAGAAAATTTTGTCAAAATTTTATTTCTATAGAAAATTTTATCAAAATTTTATTTCTATAGAAAATTTTGTCAAAACTTTAGCTCTATAGAAAATTTTGTCAAAATTTTATTTCTATAGAAACTTTTGCCAAAATTTTATTTCTATAAAAAATGTCAAAATTTTATTTCCGTGGAAAACGTTGTCAAAATGTTATTTCTATAGAAATTTTTGTTAAAATTTTATTTCTATAGCAAATTTTGTCAAAATTTTATTTCTATAAAAAAATTTGTCAAAATTTTATTTCTATAAAAAGTTTTGTCAAAATTTTATTTCTATAGAAAATTTTGTCAAAATTTTATTTCTATAGAAAATTTTGTCAATATTTTATTTCTATAGAAAATTTTGTCAAAATTGTATTTCTGTAGAAAATTTTGTTAAAATTTTATTTCTATAGAAAATTTTGTTAACATTTTATTTCTATAGAAAATTTTGTCAAAATTTTATTTCTATAAAAAATTTTGTCAAAATGTTATATCTATATAAATTGTATTTCTATAGAAAATTTTGACAAAATTTTATTTCTATAGAAAATTTTGTCAACATTTTATTTCTGTAGAAAATTTTGTCAACATTTTATTTATATAGAAAATTTTGTCAAATTTTTATTTCTATAGAAAATTGTGTCAAAATTTTAGTTCTATAGAAAATTTTGTCGAAATTCTATTTCTATATGAAATTTTGTCAAGATTTTTTTTATAGAAAATTTTGCCAACATTTTATTTCTATAGCCAATTTTTCAAAATTTTATTTCTATAGAAAATTTTGTCAAAACTTTAGCTCTATAGAAAATTTTGTCAAAATTTTATTTCTATAGAAACTTTTGCCAAAATTTTATTTCTATAAAAAATGTCAAAATTTTATTTCCGTGGAAAATGTTGTCAAAATTTTATTTCTATAAAAAATTTTGTCAAAATTGTATTTCTATAGAAAATTTTGTCAAAATTTTATTTCTATAGAAAATTTTGTCAATATTTTATTTCTATAGAAAATTTTGTCTAAATTGTATTTCTATAGAAAATTTTGTTAAAATTTTATTTCTATAGAAAATTTTGTTAACATTTTATTTCTTTAGAAAATTTTGTCAAAATTTTATTTCTATAAAAAATTTTGTCAAAATGTTATATCTATATAAATTTTATTTCTATAGAAAATTTTGTCAAAATTTTATTTCTATAGAAAATTTTGTTAAAAATTTATTTCTATAGAAAATTTTGTCAAAATTGTATTTTATAGAAAATTTTGTCAAAATTTTATTTCTATAGAAAATTTTGTCAAAATTTTATATCTATAGAAAATTTTGTCAAAATTTTATATCTATAAAAAATTGTAACGGAATATTGTGCAAAATTTACCAAAACATCAAAAATTCTACCAATCTACCAAACAGTAAAAATGGTACCATTTTTGTAGAACCCATGTTTGATCCCATAGAATTTGCTAGAATTGTAGGAAGAAATGTTCCAGAAAGCCATAAATGCTTAGAAACACGTCTATGACATCATGACAGCTGATGATCATGGATTTACTAGCATGAGCCATAAAGTAAACAGAAGTCGACTGTATGGGTGTTTAGCCAAATCTAGCAAAAGTTGCTCGCGCACGAAGCATTTCGTGAAAATTCTAAGTGATACACAACCATTTGTTTCAGTGTTGTCAGGTCATTTTTGATTCTTCCCCCCAAATCTTAAGAAAAAAACCCCTAAATTGGTCTAGGTTTTTTTCAAAAACCCCCAAAAATTTCAAGAATGTAAAAAGTAAAAAAGGGGTCCCAAATTTCGTGAAAAAATCCTGTAGTGATACACTTTAAAAATTAAATTTAACGCAAATATATATATACTGAAAGAAGAGTTTTCTTTTCTGGGAAACGGAATTTTAGACAAACTAAGTTTTCGTTCGATGCTAAAAATTTTCTTTTAAAGTAATTAAAAATTAAAATTTGCTCTTTAAGAAAATACTTTATAAGAAGAGAGATTTTCGTTTGTTTAAAATTTCGTCCCTGAGGACATTATTTTTTCTTTGAATGTAATAATACAATATGTATATCAATTTAAAAAGCAGGCTTGCTCTTAAAATGTTTTCAGCTGCTAAGTTCAAATACGATTGTTTTTAATTGTGTCAAATATTAAAAATGCCCTTTCAGCAGAAGAGTTTAAAAAAGATTACGAAAATAATGCTATTGCTTGTATTTAGGATCTTCTTATTGACTTCCCGCATCTTTTTTCTCATAATTCATGCCAAAATTGTTCCGAATTTGCTTGAGAATTGCTCCACTTTATTAGGTAGAAGATATTTTTTTACCCCCAAAAATCCCCCCAAATAAATGTTACCCCTAAAAATCCCCCTAAACTTGAAAAAAAAGCCTAAAGTTGGGGGAAAACCCCTAACCTGGCAACACTGATTTGTTTGCCAGTTGTGTACCAAAGAAATCAGCAAACCAAACGCCGAAGACGGATCACTCTTCAAAGCATCGATTTGACGGGTCATCCGCCGTTTAGTCCTGACTTGGCGAATGTCTTCGTTTTTATTCCCAACGTTTTTCGATATCTGTAGAATAGGCTGATGCGTTCAGAATACATGTTTTGGAGATTGCAGTTGTATACGAGTTGTTTTGTTTATTCGGCTCCGGCCGATATTAGAACTGTCTTATTTCTTTTTATTAAAAAGGAACAGAAGCGGAGCGGAATTGTTTTCTCGGAATGGGAGCGGAGGTGTATAAATAAATTTCAATGTTTTTAGAGCAAAAAATATTTTATTTACTTGGTAGTCCCATAATACAAAAAAATCGCACTGAAGACCTTTCATGAATTGTCTTGGACCATACAACAAAGTCCCTTCAAACTGTTACGTCAATGAAAATAACTGCAGATTACATCGTTATTTGTTTGTTTTTTTTTTTATTTTGTTAATTTCATAATTTTTTAGTATTATACTGTTTTCTTCTTCTGAGTAGTTTTACTGTCTTTCACATGGTTGATTTTTTCAAAATTGCCAAACAAATAATTGTTTGCTTTGCTGATATTTTTTTCGAGTACTTAGCGTATAACTAATTGAAAAAGTAAATTTCATAAATAAAATAAAATATTTTTCTTTTACAATAATAATATAATGTATATAATTTGACATACTCGTACAATTGAATATCATGTTAGCATTGTAGAGTTTGCTTGCCCCACTACTACTGAGGTGTCTAAGTTAACGCATTCTCTGTAAACCATGAATTATTGTGTAACTATGATATCGCTGCGTGTATCAGAGGTACATACGTTTCAGTAACCAACTAACCGTAAAGGGAAGACAACAACAACAAACAATGTTTTCGTTTGTATCAAAGAGTCTACGTTTATTGGCTATACTGCTGCTGTCTGTCAGTAGTGCAAAACTATGAATGCGTGCCTGTTTATTTGGGTAAACAAAAAAAGAGTCACCCATTTAAGACGAAATGAATATCGAAATAGACCGCTTAGCTTAAATGAATTGTTACATCATTAAACATTTGTCATTCCAAAACTACTATGGGAAATAACAAAATTTCATATGATTTTAAGAAATTGATGGATATGTATTTTTTCCAGAAATGCTAAGTGAAGTATAGAGAATGCACTTAATGTAGTTGAATCCTGGAGAAGATGGAAAAGAAAAAGTATATACGACCGTATGTTCCAAGGATTGCGCAGAAACTTCTACTAAAGACTGTCATCCACAATCGAATTACCTGGGTTGCGGTAACACTTATCGATGGCAAGCTATCTTAAAACTTCTTAACACCGTCTTCTACATTGCAAGTTAGTCCATACGGGGTATACATTAAACAAAAAAAGGCCGATAAAATACGTATAACATATACCCAGCAAAAAAAAAGCGTCGCCAAAAAAGTAATGAAAATGTTCTTTTTGGATCCGGAAATTGACGGAGAAGAGAGGAACTTAACATGGGCTTGTCATAGGACGGAAGTCCTCCGTTCCAACAGCCGTTGCACTGAATTTGCATCACTTCTTTAGGTATGATCCGAATTCAATGTTTTAAAAAATTCCGTGATATTTTGTCAAATAAATAATTTTTATAATTTTAATGGATTCTAATGCTTGTCGGAAACGTTTGACCTCAAATATTTTCAAAAATTCACAATTTTTTCAGATTGGATTTAGCAATTTTTTTCGACAAATTTTAAATGATTTGTACCATTTTATGAATTCTTACTCTGTTTGCAATCTATTTGAAACAAAAAAAGTTAAAATTACCCATTAAAAGTACGAAAAAGTATGTTATACAAAATTGAATTAAAAGAACTTCCTGGGAAGTTAAAATAAAGAACATCATTGGGAGTGCATCTTCTGGAAGTGCTTTTAAAGTTGGGCCTTTGGAAGAACATCCAAATTTTTTTGCTGGGTAATTCAGTTTGACTCAATTTTCAATAGAAATAAAATTTTGACAAAAATTTCAATAGAAATAAAATTTTGAGAAAATTTTGTATAGAAATAAAATTTTGAGAAAATTTTGTATAGAAATAAAATTTTGAGAAAATTTTCTATAGAAATAAAATTTTGACAAAATTTTCTATAATAATAAAATTTTGACAAAACTTTCTATAGAAATAAAATTTTGATAAAATTTTCTATATAAATAAAACATTTTTTTATAGAAATAACATTTTGAGAAAATTTTCTATAGAAATAAAATTTTGACAAAATTTTCTATAGAAATAAAATTTTTATAAAATTTTCTATAGAAATAAAATGTTGACAACATTTTCTATCGAAATGAAATTTTGACAAAATTTTCTATAGAAATAAAATTTTTGACAAAATTTTACGTAGAAATAAAGTTTTGACAAAATTTTCTATAGAAATAAAATTTTGATAAAATTTTCTATAGAAATAAAATTTTGACAAAATTTTCTATAGAAATAAAATGTTGACAAAATTTTCTATAGAAATAAAATTTTGATAAAATTTTCTATAGCAATAAAATTTTCTATAGAAATAAAATTTTGACAAAATGTTCTATAGAAATAAAATTTTGACAAAATGTTCTATAGTAATAAAATTTTGACAAAATTTTCTATAGAATAAAATTTTGACAAAATTTTCTATAGAAATAAAATTTTGATAAAATTTTCTATAGAAATAAAATTTTGACAAAATTTTCTATAGAAATAAAATTTTGACAAATTTTTCTATAGAAATAAAATTTTGATAAAATTTTCTATATAAATAAAATTTTGATAAAATTTTCAATAGTAATAAAATTTGATAAAATTTTCTATAGAAATAAAATTTTGACAACATTTTCTATCGGAATAAAATTTTGACAACATTTTCTATAGAAATACAATGTTGACAAAATTTTCTATAGAAATAAAATTTTGGTAGATTATTTTTGCCGATATGGACCAATTTGTGTGTGATTGGCGATCGGCTGTATATAACTAAAGACCGATATGGCTCAATTTTTGCATGGTTAATAGAGACCAACACGACATACCAAATTTCAACAGGATCGGATGAAGTTTGCTTTTCTAAGAGGCTATAGATATTAAATTTTGATAAAATTTTCTACAGAAATAAAATTTTTGACAAAATTTTCTATAGAAATAAAATTTTGACAAAATTTTCTATAGAAATAAAATTTTGACAAATAAGATGTTTTTTGTTTGGTAGTTTTTTGGTAAAATTTTCTCTAAACGCGAATACTTGTTTTGACGGTGTTCATACAATATTGAATATATGCTGGTTCCACTAATGCCTAAAGTTGTCTCAATCTCACGATAGGGCACATCATCAGTTGGCGCATGGCTCCTTCACGAAATTCGCCCTGGAGTGAATCGAGGTCATAAACACTAGTTCCAAAACTTATTGGAATAAAATCAGCGACAATACAAAACTATCGATAATATCCCAAACGAGAAAATACGACAATGTGTGCAATTTGATAGGTGCAAGAAAAAATTGCGTAATGTTTTCTTGCAAACTGTGGGCAATTTGGTAGTTGCAAGAAAAAAACTCTCGCAATTTCTTCCTTGCAAGAGCTGACAAACAGAACAGCACATTTCTTTTTAAAAAGGGCTGAGTCGGAGCTACGAAGCCATTTCGAACACTGCTTTGGATAAAAGTTTGCTCAATTAGATGTTACAACGGTTTCCGGCTTTCTCGACGGAACAGCTGTGAGTTTTTTGAATAAATTATTTCTTTAAGTGCATTACATTACATTAACATCAATCATTCTTACAATACTTACCGGTTAACTGCGATGCCTTAGGTGTGACCAGCAATAGCGAGGAGACCAAAAACAGCAACGGCAACCGACACCAAATAATATGCAGCATTTCTTCGGCGACAGCTTGAGTGGCCTTAAATGAAGAACGCCAAGCCGATCGATTTGAAGAGAGTGAAGGCGGCCAACTATTAAGGCCAATGGAAAATGGGATTAATGTACGAATAAGTATGTTTCGTTGTGACTTAATGACACAAATAACAGCAATGTGGTTCGATTGCAACCTGTACAGAGGCAACGGCAAAAAGTTGAAGATGAATCTGCAGTAATGATGAATGAATGCACCGTAAATCTGAGAGTTGATGATGAACAAGATGCAAGATGTGTGGCTTTGACGTAAATACTTTCGTATTCGTTTGTTTATGCCGCTGATGAAAACGAAGAGAGAGAGGAAATTTTGCCAAAATCAAAATTTCCTTAATTTCTACATGGACCCGTCAGAGCTGATCCATGGTTGGCTGAATCAATCCATTGATTTATCTACGCTAAGTGGAAACTAATCAAAGAAACGAAAGAAAAAACGAAATTGTTTTCTTTTTATTTTTTTGCGATTTTTGATTCATTGCAGTTTGTTTAAAATACCACAGCAATATTTGTAGTTTTTTGTTTTGGTTTTTTATTTATGTGGGAAATTTGCACACCAATTTTATTGGCAAGAAAAGGCAAAATGTGAGAAAGTACAATACTTTCACTTGTAAGTGCAGCATTAACTATAGCAAATTGTTATGGTATCTACATACTGGCCAGATAGGGTTCCCAGATAATTTTCTACTTCAATTAGGTTTGCCAAACTTATCTAGCCTTCAAAAAAACCAAATAAAAAATAAATGGATGCATAGAGAGGAGAGAGAGAAAGTTTAATATGCCCCACAAAAATGTTGGTCAATGGAACATTAAATTTTAATTTTTTTAGTATTATTTATGATGCATTAAATTTGCAGTTCGTTACGAATTGAGGAAGTAGTGTTTTCCTGATTTGTTTCTAAGCTTTTCGCTACCTTACTCCTTGCGGGAATATTTCATAATAGACAGTTTTGTTTTGGATTTCATATTTGTGACCAAACGTATTTACTTTCATTTAATAAAAAGCAACCACAACACTTCATTTTACACGTTTATATTTGTTTAATTTTCATATGAAAAGTGGGGAAAATCGGTGTGACTCAACTCAATAAATGTATCCTAACATAATTTAAAAACAAGTATATACGGCCGTAAGTTCGTCCAGGCCGAATCTTATGTACCATCCACCATGGATTGCGTAGAAACTTCTACTAAAGACGGTCATCCACAATTGAATTACTTGGGTTGCGGCCGATGGCAAGGCATCTTAAAACTTCTCAACATCATCTTCTAAACTGTAAGTTAGTCCATGCGGGATATACATTAGACAAAAAAGGTCGATTAAATACGTATATATTCAGTTCTTGACCGGTATATATACCCTACGGGAAATTGGTGCAAATTGCCACTGAAGGACCCATCACAGTACTGGTACCGATACCCCAGTTAGTTGCAATTTTTAAATAGTCGTAATTTATTGATTTCCGTACACGCTTGATATTAAAATCAGTTTGGATCTATAAATTTGGTGAAATAAAATTATCAGAATAACCTATTGTTCGACATACTTCAAATGTTTTCAAATATTCGAATGCGATTTGGGTGCCAAAACTGAATTAGTTTTCTAAGAGTTTGTCCGAGTGTGGGTCCTGAGAACCTGTCTATGGAGTGCTCCTGTTAAATTGTCCCAGGACGTGTCCTTTGGAATGAGTCCAAGACGTGTCCTAAGGTGTAAATTTACCCCGTCAATGACAAACCCATGTTAAAGTGACCGGTCCTTTCCAAACATTTTGACCAGAAGTGGGACTGGCCCATACACACCAGGGACTAGTCCTGCACCGGTCCTGCGGTTGTTCCATTTCCCGTAGGCTAGGGAAGAAATAATTACGATATGAACTTTTGTGCGGTAATTATAGAGTCAGAATTGGAATATGGAGGTCGCATTATATATACGCAAAAAAATAATTCTTTCCTCCCAAACGAAATTTTAGACAAACAAAGTTCGTTTCTCATTTGCTTTTCGCTGTAAGGAAGTGTATTTGGAAGAAAAGTATATACTTTTTGTGATAAACGTTTATTCTTTTCCAGGATGTAAAAACAATTTCATAAAGACTAACTAAAAAAAAACATTGTTTTCTTGCTAATCGCATTTTCCCTCACATCTTTCTCACTTCCACGAAGTTTTTTAGTTCTTAGCACCTTTTTCTGTAATACAAACAATGTAGAAGAAATTATACGATTTTATAATTTTTTTTTACCTTTCGCCTGGACGGAGAATCGAACCCCGGACCATTCAATTTGTAAGCCGACACACTATCCACTGAGCTATGTACCTGTTATGGTCATCAATAGATAATTATCCATATAAGTTATATTTATATAGCATAGCTTGTGGCGCCCACGAACCGAATAAACAAAGTTTATTTAACAGAAACTAACATTTAGTTTGGCACCGTGGAGCAGTAGTTGCTACGTCCGACTTGCATGCCAAGGGTCGTGGGTTCGATCCCTGCTTCGACCAAAGTTTTTTTTTGATTTTTTTTTACATATATTCCAGATATGTTCGGAAGATTCCGAAAAAATGTTCAACATTACATTGTACAATATAAAATTTTGAAAAAGAACAGTGTTTGATATAAACGAAATGGACTGTGTTGTTGTTTCAAAAATAACTTTTTTATTGAAAAAATAAAAATTTTGTAACAAACGATTTTTTTTGGTGATAAAAGTTTAAAATTTTCGAAGTAATTCAAAAAACTCTAACAAAAGAAAAACGTTTTCGGTAGGCTATATAAAATTATGAATACGAGATTTGTAGAATTCTTGATGTTTTGGAAGATTTTGCAATATATTCTTCTCCAACTACGAAGTGCTTCATAAATTTTGTATAGAAATAACATTTTGACAAAATTTTCTACAGAAATAAAATTCTGACAAAATTTTCTATAGAAATAAATTTTTGACAAAATTTTCTATAGAAATTATATTTTGACAAAATTTTCTATAGAAATTATATTTTGACAAAAATTCCTAAGGAAATAAAATGTTGACAAAATTTTCTATAGAAATATAAAATTTTGACATTTTCTATGGCAATAAAATTTTGGTAGATTTGTTTTTTGCTCGAGTGGCAATCGTTTTTTTTCTGTGATTGGGGATCGGTTTATCTGTGGTCTATATATAACTATAAATCGATACGGACCAATTTTGGCATGGTTGTTATCGGCCATATACTAGCGCAATATACCAAATTTCAACCGGATCAGATGAATTTTGTTCCTTCAGAAGAGTCAGGAGGTCAAATCTGGGCATCGGTTTATATGGGGGCTATTAATAATTATGAACCGATATGGACCTATTTTTGCATAGTTGTTAGAGACCATATACTAACACCACGTACCAAATTTCAACCGGATCGGATGAATCCACCAAGAGGCTCCGGAGTTCAAATCTGGGGATCGGTTTATATGGAGGCTATATATAATTATGAACCGATAAAGACCAATTTTTACGTGATTGTTAGAGGGTATATACTAACATCATGTACCAAATTTCTACCGAATCTTGAGGGTCAGTTTTTATGGGGGCTATATATAATTATGAATCTATATGGACGAAATTTTGCGTGGCATTGAAATTTTATCTAACAATTTAAATTTGATCTACGAATAAGCTCCCGAAGTCAAATCTGGGGATCGGTTTTTATAGGGGCTATATATAATTTTGAACCGATATGGATCAATTTTTGCATTTTTGTTAGAGGTTAGGTTAGGTGGCAGTCCGATGTATCAAGCTCACTTAGACTATTCAGTCCATTGTGATACCACATTGGTGAACTTCTCCCTTATCACTGAGTGCTGCCCGATTCCATGTTAAGCTCAATGACAAGGGACCTCCTTTTTATAGCCGAGTCCGAACGGCGTTCCACATTGCAGTGAAACCACTTAGAGAAGCTTTGAAACCCTCAGAAATGTCACCAGCATTACTGAGGTGGGATAATCCACCGCTGAAAAACTTTTTGGTGTTCGGTCGAAGCAGGAATCGAACCCACGACCTTGTGTATGCAAGGCTGGCATGCTAACCATTGCACAAATACCAAATTTCAACCGGATAGGATGAAATTTTCTCCTCCAAGGGCTCCGGGCATGATTGTTAGAGGTTGTATACTAACATCACATACGAAATTTTAACTGGATGGGATGAAATTGGCTCTTCCAAAAGGCCCCGAAAATCTTTTCGGATCGCTTTATATGGCAGCTATACTTTAAAGTGGACCAATTTGGCCCATTTCAAGTTTCAAGTCTATGTTTTCTTAATTTCCCTATGGGAAATTGGTGCAATTTGCCACTGACGGACCCATCACAGAACTGGTACCTGTGCTCCAGTTAGTTGCAATTTTTAAATTGTCAAAATCTATTTATTTCTGTACTCGCTTGATATTAAAATATTAGATCCATTAAGATTTTAATATCAAACATTTTCACATTTAGTGAAATAAAATTATCAGAATAACCTTTTGTTCGACATATTTCGAACGTTTTTTTTTTTCATTTCGGGTTCGATTGGGATGGCCAAATTGAAACAGATTTCTAAGAGTTTGTCCGAGGCTGGTTCCTGAGGACCTGTCTATGGGGTGCTCCTGCTAAATTGTCCCAGGACGTGTCCTTTGGGATGAGTTCAAGACGCGTCCTGAAATGTAAATTTACCCCGTCAATGACAAACACATGTTAAAGTGACCGGTCCCTTCCATACGTTTTGATCAGAACTGGGACTGGTCCATACACACCAGGGACTTTTGAGGGTTCAAACAAACTATAAACCAAATATGCAAAATCCTCAAAATAAGTTTTCTTCAGTTAAATTAAAGCTTTATTCAAAGATTCGTGTCGCAAATTTTAAGAAAATACGTTTTAAAGCAAAATTTCTTTATTTTAATGCATATTTTGCACAAGCCTACACTGACAACCCACAAGCTGATAAATGTTCTTTGAAGACTTTTTATAGTTAGGTGATTTGATTTCAAAATTGGTATCTTGACATAAAAGAAAATTCAATTGGCAATTTGGTTTTAATAAATCTTAAAAATGTTTCAATATTAATGAAATCATCTTGTATCTTGATTCCAAAATTAAAAAAAAAGTTTAAAACTACGAGAAGTATTTAGTGACATTATTTAAAACACTTCCAGCAAAAACTGGGTAAATAGTTAAGGTGAAAACCCGGTTACCAAGAACATTTATGCCCCATTTATTTTATTTAAGAAATTGTTTAATATGTATTTGAAGGCACGTTTAAATTGGAATTTTAAAATGCGGATATTACATGCCGAAAACATAAAGAAACAAGTATAAAATAATATTTGTGTCCTAGTACGCAAGGCTTTTTTCTTTCTGTATATATATAAAGAAAATTGTCAAATTTCAAGTTCGTCCATCTGTTGGTTGGACGTGAGCAAAATTGTTCTTTCCGCACTGTACATGAGTAAAAGTTACGAGGGTGGTCCGATAACCACTGAGCCTCACCATCTAAATATTACAAAATCAATTTACTATCATGTTGTTCATTCATTGTGAATGCCTACTGACGGGCTTAAACGCGCTCGCGTCTTTACCATACTACAATGGTAAAAGAGCAGTCCCAGCTCTGGTCAAAAATTATGGAAGGGGCCTGTGTTTTTAACATGGGTTCACTGATTTTATCATGGGTCAGGGGTTTTTTTTTTTTTTTTGAGTCCATGAGTTAGTCTTAGACAACCTCTTAATAAGAATCTGTTTCATTTTGAGCAACATATTGAAAAATAGATAATAAATGTATAGTTGCAATAAAATTTTAATTTCAAAAGAATATAGAATTGGTACATATATTTGACAATTTTAAAACGCCTGAGGAATTTGGACAAATTTTACGTAGAGAATTTCCATTGTCGATGAATATACAGTGGCGTGCAGAAATGAGTACATAATTAATTTTTTTCAAGTAAAGAATTCAGAGAGATAAATAAACATAACAAAAAAACTCGCATGTACTCAATTTTGCACTTTTCTATACCGATGTCTGTTAGAACATTTTCTAGTACTTGGTCCAAAACCTTTTATTTTTTAATACCATATTTATACGCTTTGGAATGTTGCTATAAACAACCTTCTGGTTTCCCTAGAAAAAGAAAGGATAAAAGTGGTGGCATACGCAGATGATGTGGCGCTAGCAGTCAGGGGAAAATTCCCATCCACAATCAGAGATATTATACAGAGAGCTCTCCGGATGACTGAGAAATGGGCGAAAGATAATGGTCTTGGTGTAAATCCAGCAAAGACAGAACTAGTCATGTACTGCAAAGATCGCAAAACTCTCACGGTTAGGCCCATTTCCTTAGGGGGTACTGAAATTCCCTTTGGTGAGTGTGCAAAATACCTTGGCGTTATTTTGGACAGGAAGCTGAATTTTAGGCTTAATATTGAAGAGAGGGCGAGAAAAGCCACGATAGCTTTGTACTCGTTCAAAAAGGCAATAGGGAAAAAGTGGGGATTAAAACCAAAAATTGTGCATTGGCTATACACGGCAGTAGTTAGACCTATAATGCTATATGGTGTTGTAGTCTGGTGGCCGGCACTTCAGAAACCGACTTGTTTAGATAAAGTTCAGCGTATGGCGAGCTTATGTATCTCAGGCGCATTTAGTAAGACAGGAACATACTCCCTTAATGTCATGCTACATCTATTGCCTTTAGACATTTTGGCCAAACAGTCAGCTGCAACAACGACTGTTGCGCGAGCTATCGCTGTGGTCGGAAAAAATGTACGGTCATAGTTCGGTCCTCAAAGTAATGCCAGATGTGCCTAACGTAGTGGATTACACCCTGGCAAAACCACTTTTCGACAAAAAGTTTGAAACTCTAATTCCCAACAGTGAGGCGTGGTGTACACAGACCCCGGGGAATAAAAGATATATAGATTTCTATACTGATGGCTCCAAATTGAATGGACAAGTGGGGTTCGGAGTATATTCTAAAGATCTGGAAATTCGAAAAGATTACCTAATCACTGTAGTGTTTTTCAGGCTGAAATATTGGCGATAAGAGAGGTGGTGAATTGGCTGAAAAGTAATGTTCCAACAAATATTGGCATAAATATATACTCAGACAGTCAACCTGCAATAAAATCCTTGGACTCTGTGTTCCTTAACTCGAAATCGGCCATAGACTGCCGCAAATCTCTCAACGAGATGGCTGAGCAGTACAATATTCACCTAATATGGGTGCCTGGCCATAGGAACATACCGGGGAACTGCGAAGCAGATGTGTTAGCAAGGCTAGGAACTACCTTACATATTCCAGGGGAACTAGAATCTGTTGGTATGCCTCTAGCCACCTGCAAGCTCTTACTGCGTGAGAAGGCTGTTATGATGGCCAATATTCGATGGGAAAATTGCAAGGGTTGTAGCGACACCAAGCAAATATGGCCCCATTTAAACTTAAACCGCACACTAGATATGCTAGTGTTCTCAAGGCGTCAGATAGCACTCCTGATATCTGCTATAACGGGTCGCTGCCTTATAGGCGAATTTGCAAAAACTATAGGTGCGAAGTATAATGACTATTGTATAAGCTGTCATGATGTGGAGGAAAAGGAATCAATTAAACACCTCTTGTGTGAGTGTCCTACTTTTTGTGTAAGGCGTAAGCGAATTTTAGGAGCATATAGCTTTAGATTACTGGCTGACCTGGAAAACGTTAACTTAAGCAGTTTGTTAATGTTTTTGGAGCAATCTGGTTGGTTCCACAAAAGTAAATAATAGAGAAGGTTCAGTGGTTAAGACTAGAAGTGCCCATATGTAATAGGTACTTTTAGTTAAATGTGGTATCACAATGGACTGAATAGTCTAAGTGAGCCTGAAATTTAATCGGGCTGCCACTTTAACCTAACCTATACGTTTTGGCATACTTCCAACTAATTCCTTTATAATTCCATCTGGTATATTCTCCCACTGAAGCTGTACTCGTTCCCACACGTCTTTTAATTTTGATGGAGCTGATTTGTACAATCCTAGCCGTCTTCCCACGATTGACCATAAATTCTCAATCGGGTTGTGGTCGGGGCTTTGCGCTGGGTCATCACTTGAAAGCCATTTTTTCACTATTTTTTGCACTATGCTTCGGATCATCATCCTGTTGAAATACGACTTCATCTTCATGATAGGCACTCTTGTCAACAAATTCGGGAAGATGAGTCTGCAAAATGGCGAGGTAGTCTTCCTTCTTCATTATACCATCAATTTTCTGCAATGGCGCAATGTGCCACCAAGTGAAGCAGCCCCAAACCATGATGCTTCCACCACCATGGTTCACAGTTTGCTTAACATGGTGGCGTTGAATGGTATCATCAGGACGATGCCAGCAACATTGTTTACCGTCGATTGGAAACCATTAAATTTTGATTCAACTGACCAGATAATACGTTTACAGTCATCTTTCGTACAATTTTTATGCTCTCTTGCAAACTTCATTCGCGCCTTTTGATTCTTTTCGGGCAATGCACGTTTATTTTTTTTTTACAGCTGAAACATAACCAATGTTGTGGAGCGCTCGTCTTGCTGTCCATTCACTTACTTGCTTATTTTTGGCAACAGTAGTATTTTTCGGCGTTACGGACTTGTTCTGCCTCATTTCTGCCATCATAAGGCGAGCATCCGCTTCGGTCAACAGTTTTCGGCGGTCTCTGGTTTGCTCTTTGGGAGCAGCATTTCGTCTTTTTGGAACGAGAATGACCACAGACTTACTTATATTTAGTTCCTTGTCCAAAATAGAGTACATGCGAGTTTTTTTGTTATGTTTATTTATCTCTCTGAATTCTTTACTTTTTGTTTTGAGTTTTTTGTTGTCTTCTTTAGAATTGAAGAAGGAATAAAGGCAAAATAAATTTATTTTGAGTTTCTTTATTGCTGCTTTTTTATTCGTTTAGAGTTGAAAAAAAATTAATTATGTACTCATTTCTGCACGCCACTGTATGTATGTGTGTGCATATGTGTTTTTATACCCTCCGCCTTAGGATGGGTGGTATATTAACTTTGTCGTTCCGTTTGTAACACATCGAAATATTGCTCTAAGACCCCATAAAGTATATATATTCTGGGTCGTGGAGAAATTCTGAGTCGATTTGAACATGTCCGTCCGTCCGTCTTTTGAAATCACGCTAACTTCCGAACGAAACAAGCTATCGACTTGAAACTTGTCATAGATAGTTGATATCGATGTAGGTCGGATGGTCTTGCAAATGGGCCATATCGGACCACTTTTACGTATAGCCCCCATATAAACCGACCCCCAGATTTGGCTTGCAGAGCCTCTTGGAGGACCAAATTCATCCGATTCGCTCGAAATTTGGTATGTGGTGTTAGTATATGGTCTATAAAAACCATGCAAAAATTGGTCCATATCGGTCCATAATTATATATAGCCCCCATATAAACCAATCCCCAGATTTGACCTCCGAGGCATCTTAGCAAAATTCATCCCATACAGTTGAAATTTGGTACGTGGTGTCAGTATAGGGTCTCTAACAACCAAGCATAAATTGGGTCATATAGGTTCATAATTATATATAGCCCCCATATAAACCTATCCCCAGATTTGACCTCCGGAGCTTCTTGGAGGAGCAAAATTCATCCGATCCGGTTGAAATTTGGTATGTGGTATTAGTATATGCTCTCTAACAACCATGCAAAAATTGGTTCATATCGGTCCAAAATTATATATAGCCCCCATATAAATCGATCCCCAGATTTGACCTCCGGAACCTCTTAGAGGAGCAAAATTCATCCGATCCGGTCGAAATTTGGTACGTGATGTTAGTATATGGTATCTAAAAACCATGCAAAAATTGGTCCATATCGGTCCAAAATTATATATAGCCCCCATATAAATCGATCCCCAGATTTGACCTCCGGAACCTCTTGGAGGAGCAAAATTCATCCGATTCGGTTGAAATTTGGTACATTACGCTAGTATATGGTATCTAACAACCATGCAAAAATTGGTCCATATCGGTCTATAGTTATATATAGCCAATGGCCAATCACACAAAAATTGGTCCATATCGCGAAAAATAATCTACTATAGAAAGTTTTGCCAAAATTTTATTTCTATAGAAAATTTTGTTAAATTTTATTTCTATAGAAAATTTTGCCAAAATTTTATTTCTATAGAAAATTTTGTCAAATTTTTATTTCTACAGAAAATTTTGTTAAAATTTTATTTCTATAGAAAATTTTGTTAAAATTTTATTTCTATAGAAAATTTTGTCAAAATTTTATTTCTATAGAAAATTTAGTCAAACGATTGTGGGTGACAGTCTTTAGTAGAAGTTTCTACGCAATCCATGGTGGAGGGTAGCTAAGATTCGGCCTGACCGAACTTACGGCCGTATATACTTGTTTTTATACCCTGTGCCACACTGTGGAACCGGGTATTATAAGTTAGTGCATATGTTTGTAACACCCAGAAGTCCCGATATGGACTAATATGGTCCTAAAAGCCAGAGTTTTGGCCCAATTTGTTGAAATTTTGCACAGCGAGTAGATTTAGCATTGTAGCTATGCGTGCCAAATTTGGTTGAAATCGATTCAGATTTAGATATAGCTCCCATATATATCTTTCGCCCGATATGCACTTATATGGACCCAGAAGCCAGAGTTTATCCCGATTAGCTTGAAATTTTGCACAAGGAGTACAATTGGTAGTAAAGTCATGTGTGCCAAATTTGATTGAAGTCGGTTCAGATTTAGATATAACTTCCATATATATTTGTCGCCCGATATGGACTTATATGGCCCCAGAAGCCAGAGTTTTGGCCCAATTTGGTTGAAATTTTGCACTACGAGTACAATTAGTAATATAGTCATGTGTGCCAAATTTGATTGAAATCGGTTCAGATTTAGATATAGCTCCCATATATAGTTTTTCTGATTTTGACAAACATGGTCAAAATACCAACATTTTCCTTGTTAAATCGCCACTGCTTAGTCGAAAAGGTGTAAAAATGACTTTAATTTTACTAAACTTCTAATACATATATATCGAGCGATAAATCATAAATAAACTTTTGCGAAGTTTCCTTAAAATTGCTTCAGATTTAAATGTTTCCCATATTTTTTTTACTAAAATTGTGTTCCACCCTAGTGCATTAGCCAACTTAAATTTTGAGTCCATAGATTTTGTAAAAGTCTATCAAATTCTGTCCAAATCGAGTGATATTTAAATGTATGTATTTGGGACAAACCTTTATATATAGCCCCCAACACATTTGACGGATGTGATATGGTATCGAAAATTTAGATCTACAAAGTGGTGCAGGGTATAATATAGTCGGCCCCGCCCGACTTTAGACTTTCCTTACTTGTTTTTTCATATTGAATGTGGACGAGTGGAACTCAATTATTTACCCCAATCTTAAGTTAAATAAAAACAGGTCAATTGTTCATTTTATATTTAAATAACAATAATAATAT
The DNA here is from genome assembly GCF_050003625.1 of Haematobia irritans. NCBI lineage: Eukaryota > Metazoa > Arthropoda > Insecta > Diptera > Muscidae > Haematobia > Haematobia irritans. The sequence continues at coordinate 208,900,674 of NC_134399.1, forward strand.
TCAATATAAAGTAACAAAATGTTCCAATGTGTACTTTTTCTGTTTGTAAACAATAGTTGTAAAATCCGCAAATTAACGAGATCTCATTTTTTTGGCAAATCGGAATTTCGTGCATAGTGTGAACATAGTATAATTCTATGAAAAAAATTTTGAAAGGGTGTTAGGTTAGGTATAGTGGCTGCCCGATATTTTTAGGCTATTCAGTCCACTGTGATATCACAAATGAGTGATGCCCGATTCTATGTTAAAATCACTGACAAGGGACCTCCTTCTTAGAGCCGAGTCCAAACGGCATTTCACTTTAGAGAAGCTTTATAACCAGCATTACTGATAGGGTATAAACCTCCGCTGAAAAACTTTTTCGTTTTCGATCGAAACTGGGATTGAACCTATGACTCTTTGTACACAAGAATGCGAACCCTTGCACCACGGTGGCCCCCATTGAAAGCATATTGAATATAAGTATTTCTCTAATGTTAGTGTTTATTGGTTTTTATTCTTTTAGTCCGTCACGGCGGACTAAAAGGTTACTATAGGAAAAACAAGCCTATTGTACATGCCTATTTGGAAAACAACATTAAAAGAAAAAGGGAAAAATCTCATGGAAAATATTTTTGTATTCACACTAAGCGGTAATTGTGGAATTATTTTTGTAATATTGAACTCATATAGAGATTCATACATTTTGAGTATTTATTGGATCATCTACCTTGGAATTGGCGATTCTATCCAAAAATTTATTTGCTCCAGCTTACATAAAATTTCTTGGTCATTTTGGTGATTATTTCATTAATATAATTTTTATTACTTGTCATACTTTTTCTTATTTTATCCACGTTAACTTTCCCTCTTTTAACAAGCCTTTAAATTATCGAATATCCGTTAACAATTACGTTTCATATTTTTTTTATTCAAATACCACTTGACAAATTCAAAGATCTATTTTGATGCTTTTCACTTATATGATTTTTGCTTTCCATTTGCATGGTGAATTTGCATTTATATCGTTTTTATAACACTTAATTTAATTAAATAGCAATATCCTTCCGATTTCAGTAACGAGAGTAAACATTATTTCAAATTGCACATAATTATTTTATTTTTCTTTTCCCACATTTTTATGCCAATTTATATCTTGCTCTTTGGCATTCGCTATGCAACAATATTTTTTTATAATTATGTTATGATCAAATCAAATGGTTAAAATTTTATTACACAGTACGTATGTGAAATATTGATAGGTTTTATTAATTTTAAGAAATTTTCTGGATTATAACAATCGAATTGTTTCATAGATTTACTTTTTCAATCAATTGTATAGAAATACTTCAGCGCATATCATTAAATCCGATTTACAATTAGATCCGTTAACACATAACACGCTACAAGCATATCAAACCGTATTCCCGCTTATGTCTTAACCGTTACAATTGTCAACATCAACTGATTTCAATGAACTGCACACACTTCATATTGTCTAGCACAATTCCCGCTTATGTCTTAACCGTTACAATTGTCAACATCAACTGATTTCAATGAACTACACACAGTTCATATTGCCTCGCACAAAGAGACTCACAACCTGTCACCTGTTCCCCTTACATTTACTCAGTCGCTACTACGATAATTGAAACTCATACGCACCATGTACTTTCCTTACATTGCTCTTTACCACTCATAGAAATTTAAATCTCTGGGAATTTGTATATGCTCCCGCCAATTATGGAATACAGGGTTGCCATATATTAAATTAAGAAGTAAGGAAACGAACTGGTATTTTCCCATTTCGATCGCATTAAATGGTAAAAGCAATTAAATACTTATCGACTCAGAATCACCTCTTGGATCAATATAGATTTCTGTCCGTCTATCTATCTATTCGTTTTTTATTCGATTTAATCAGAGTTTTTTTGCAGAGGTTTTGAGAAAATCGCAGGAAATTATCTTTAAATTAACTGAGATATTGAATAATTTGATTAAAGATAAAACTCTCAAATATAAGCTATGACTTATTTTGAGGATTGTGCATCTTAACATACGTTTAAAATATTTATATCCGTCTAGCAACATCTGGAGGATTGTTCCACTTTGTTTGACCCAAGCTTTGGTACATTAGTGTTGATTTTTTTAATAAAGATTGATTAATTTTATACGTAGACAACAATGACTTTATGTGAGTTAATTTCAGTATCGACGATGTTCCAATTACGCGAAAACTAGAACAGGCCTCTATGTAATAGTTATTACGGGTTTTTTTCAAGTTCATATTTCGAAATTAAATATTTTTGATTTAAAATTTCGATTAAGAGTTATTTTTGCTTTCACAGCTACGATCAGTGATGTCAGTATTGGGAATTTTTCCAAAAGAGGGGATATTTTTTCGTGGATGGGGACAAAATTTTTGAGTTGGGGACTTGGGGATTTGGTGGGGAATTCCACAAATTTGGGGATTTTTGTGGGGAATTTTCAAAATATATTCAGTCTAATAAATAAGATTAATGGCCTGTTCCTGTATATCGAACGAAAGCGCCATTCATTTGGGAACTCAAGAGCTACTTTACAATTTACTCTGTTTCTTAAGAACTTGTTTACTATTGTGAAATTATTTCATAAAGACTCGTCTGCGTAAATCACTGATTTGGAAAATATATCCCATAAACAACGCCTTTTTATTGTTAACCCAATTTTATTTATTGACTATTTAGAACTAAGTTTTGATTCATAAACATATGTTGGCCGAACTCCCATTTTTATTTCTCGAGCATTTAGAAGATGATTTCGATGACTCTTTATGTTATACCAATAATTAACTCTGATGAGGGATTGTATCGGATGACATTTTAAGTACCCGCCTCCTGTTTTTGTGTTTTGAAATCTTCATCTTTTTGTTGTAACTCGCAATTTTTTTACGGATTTTCTTTAGCAGAATCTATTGCTTTACTTTTTTCAATAAACTTACTAACAATTTATTGGGGGATTTTTGTGGGGGATTTTTGTGGGGAATTTTAAATTAAATTGGGGATTTTTGGGGATGGAAGCGTTCCATTTTGGGGACAAGAGCCCGGAAAAAACTGGCAACACTGGCTATGATAATCATGGCAACCCTATTTATTTTGCACTTCACCTTCTCAATATTGCGTTGGTGTTAAATTCCAATGAACATAACTTCTCACTCTCTCTCTCTATCCGCAAAAAAAAAATTGGCAAAATGTCATTACCGTTTTAATAGTATCGTTGTGTTTGTTTAATCACATAAATGTAAAATTCCGGCTTTCACTCACTCGATTATCAACATGCTCAGAAAACACAACTCATTCATAAATTTTGTGTCTGAGCTTTATGTACAAAAAGAGTTTGGGGCACAGCTTCTACTTTTGGAAAAAGCCGGTATAAGTAATCGCGTAGTGCACTATTTCCTTTCTGTAAACATGAGAGCACAGGGGCTATTAATGATTTTCTTCGCCACGCGCTTGTCTGACTGACTCAAGTCAAGTTGTATTCTTATTTTTGCTGCTCTAAGTTTTATGCTGTGCTGCATTTACTGCCTTTCTTTCACGTTTTGTTGCTCAAAATCAAGTTCCAGTTAATGTTGATGAAATATTTTTTAATGTCTACGCAAAAGTTGACCAGCCATAACAAATGATCAGCAAAAGATGTTGAAATGTTTTTTTTGTAATATGAGCATCCAAAACAATACTCCAGCTAATAAAGTCCGTCCCACGATCGAAAATATGCAATAGGATCTGTTGTGTAGCACCACTAAGAGTATATTGATTGGTCGTTGGATGGTTGTAATTAAATTGGGAATACTTCAGTTGATGCTGAATCAATGCAATTTAATGTATTCGTATATTTAAGACATAAATAATAAATCTGAAAAAAATAAAAAAATAAATAAATGAATAAATAGATACAATTAAACGTTTATTTCAAAAATAAATATTAAATTTATCAACTCTCTCTTTAATTTCTATCACAAAAATTATATAGACAAATAAGAGTGAGAATCTCGACTGTTGTACATTTGTATTGAATAAGAGATTAGAACTTGGAATCTAGTTGAAAACATGGATAAAGAGTTCTCACTTTCCAACACATATCCAAGCAGCGTTACCGTTGGGAATTTTCAAAATGTGGCACAAAAAGTAGCAAACATCGAAAAAAGTGGCACAATTTTTATTTGAAAAGTGGCACATTCTTTTTAGTAGCTTATACCAAAAAAAAAAAAAAAAGATCAAATATTTTGCGAATTCATACAAATTGGAACACAAATGCTTTTTAAAATTAATTTTTAAGCGTTTATAAAATCATCGGGCCTTTTAATTATATCTTTAAATTGATTTTCGATATCAAAATAATTCATAACATTATTGGTTGTTAAGTAATGCGGGTCTAAGAATTTTTTATTATTCAACTTTTTGTTATATATGCCAATTCATGATAAAATTTGACCACAATTTTAGGGTAAAATTTTAGAATATTAGTTTTAACTATAGTAATACCAGTTTCAGGGATGCTTTTTCAAATAATTTGTTTTTTGGCTTCGTGGCCTAAATATTTTTGTAATTTCTTTAATATACAAAGAATTATGATAGTCGATAACTTGGAAATCACTAATTGCAAGATAACTCTTCTTTTTTTAATTTATGTGTATTCCCTACGGGAATTTGATGCAAATTGCCACTCACGGACCTATCACAGGACTGGTACCGGCACTCCAGTTGTTCACAATTTTTAAATACATACTACTAATTTATTTCCATACTTAAAATCTTATTGGATCTATACATTTAGTGGAATAGAATTATCAGAAAACCCTATTGTTAAACGCACTTCAAAACTTTTTTATTTCTGTTGTGATTCGGATGCCCAAAATGAAATTAATTCCGAGACAGGTTTATGAGGATCTGTCTATGGGGTGCTCCTACTAAATTGTCCCAGGATGTGGAATCAGTCCAAGACGTGTCCTAAAGTGTAAATTTACCCCGTCAATGACAAACCCATGTTAAAGTGACCGATCTCTTTTATAGGTTATCACCAGAACTGGGACTGGTTCCTACACACCAGGCACTTCTCTTGTACTGGTCCTGTGGCTAATCCATTTCCCGTAGGGTTTGTAATAGAATATTTTTTGTTGAATATATTATATCAGAATTTCAGTCTGTCGAACTGAAACAATTAGTCTCCAAGAGTGATTTCAAACTTTTTTTAACTGATCCATCATCTATTATTCCTTTGCAGTCGCGCTACAAACTTTAAACATTTTCATAAATATCATATCATCATAGAAATGATATTTAACGCTACAATAAATTTGACATAACCTAAGTTAGGTTAGGTTAGGTGGCAGCCCGATGTATCAGGCTCACTTAGACTATTCAGTCCATTGTGATACCACATTTGTGAACTTCTCTCTTATCACTGAGTGCTGCCCGATTCCATGTTAAGCTCAATGACAAGGGACCTCCTTTTTATAGCCGAGTCCGAACGGCGTTCCACATTGCAGTGAAACCACTTAGAGAAGCTTTGAAACCCTCAGAAATGTCAAATGTCATTACTGAGGTGGGATAATCCACCGCTGAAAAACTTTTGTATGCAAGGCGGGAATGCTAACCATTGCGCCACGGTGGCTCCTTTACATAACCTAAATTGAATTAATGGACGATAGCTGTTTATCGTTGGTGCACAATATTCAATTTTCTGAATAATGCATCTCTTTTGATGTTAACTTCCCATAAAATTTAAACTTTTGAAAAAGTGGCACACATTATTGGAAAAGTGGCACAAAATCGTAAAAAGTATCACATTTAGTGGCACAAGAAAAAAGTGTCACAAAAGTGGTATCGGCCAAAAAAAGTGGCACAACCGTAACGCTGTATCCAAAACCTGATTATTATTATGATTACGTGCGCCCATCTTATCTATTATCGGATGATGAATCAAATCATAAAAAAAGTTAAAGCTGATGAAAGCAGAGGGACATTTTACTGGACTTTTCCAATATACATGATACAGGGAAGGAAATTGGTTTTAATAAACATAAGCATCCCAAAATTATACGAATAAAAATCTGGCTAACAGAAAGATTATTACAAACAATTTTTTAAATTAAAATTTATAGTGAGTTTAAAAAAAAAACAATCAATTAAAAATTTAATTGATTCAATTAGTTTCTTAATCAAAACAAAACGAGTCTCACAATTTAATTTTTTAATTATACCCTGCGCCACACTGGAACAGGGTATAATAAGTTAGTGCATATGTTTGCAACACCCAGAAGGAGATATATATATATATATATATATATATATATATATATATATATATATATATATATATATATATATATATATATATATATATATATATATATATATATATATATATATATATATATATATATATATATATATATATATATATATATATATATATATATAAATTAGCCTCTGTGGGCTAATTTTTTGCTCCGATTTAGTTGAAATTTTGCATAGGGAGTAGAATTAGCGTTGTAACTATGCGTACCAAATTTGCTTGAAATCGGTTCAGATTTGGATATATCTCCCATATATAGCTTTCGCCCGATTTATACTCATTTGCCCACAGAGGCCAATTTTTTGCTCCGATTTAGTTGAAATTTTGCACAGGGAGTAGAATTAGCGTTGTAACTATGCGTGCCAAATTTGCTTGAAATCGGTTCAGATTTTGATATAGCTCCCATATATATGTTTTTCTGATTTCGACAAAAATGGTCAAAATACCAACAATTTCCTTGTAAAATCGCCACTGCTTAGTCGAAAAGTTGTAAAAATGCCTCTAATAAATCATAAATAAAGTTTTGCGAAGTTTCCTTACAATTGCTTCAGATTTAAATGTTTCCCATATTTTTTACTAACATTGTGTTCCACCCTAGTGCTTTAGCCGACTTAAATTTTGAGTCTATAGAGTTTGTAGAAGTCTATTAAATTCTGTCCAGATCGAGTGATATTTAAATGTATGTATTTGGGACAAACCTTCATATATAGCCCCCAACACATTTAACGGATGTGATACGGTATCGAAAATTTAGATCTACAAAGTGGTGCAGGGTATAATATAGTCGGCCCCGCCCGACTTTAGACTTTCCTTACTTGTTTTTTAATTGGAGTTGGTGACTTCTCCGAATCTTTGCTCCAGTTCTTTCACATATCAAATAATGCCATCATCAAACCGGGAAAAATATTGAACTGATATAAAAGATTATGCAACCTAAATTCTAGAATACGCAATTTACATAATATTAAGGACAAATTTCTTTAAAATAATGAAATTTTAATTAAAAGAAAGTTTATTTATACGTAAGAGATACTGAAATATGGTGAAATGTTCTCAGGAAAACAGACACACTTGTTTGCAACTGCCAAAGAGGAAACGATATTTTGATTCAATTATAAATACAGAGAAAAATAACACCAATATTTTTCAAACTAAAATTTCAATTGATTTAAAAAAAAATCAATTAGAAATTTTACTGTTTGAAAATGATTTTAAGCAAAACAAAATCAATTACAAAATTTAAATGTATCAATTAATTTTTCAATTGAATGAAATAAATTTTTAGTTGACGTATATGATTGAACAAATTTCAACTAAAAATTAATTAGATCAATTAATTTCTTGATTGAAAACAAACAAAAATTATTTGTTTCTATGAAGGAGCAACTATAACATCTTGAACAATTGTCTGCAAACAGGTCAAAGGGGGAGCCAACTCGACGTAATGGAGAAAATGATCATACCGTACACACAAAAAAAAATTATGATTCAATCACGAAATTATTTTGTCCAATTTATTTTTTAATTGAAATGTCTTCCATCAACTCTCTAAATGGAGTGGTTTTAGTCAGTATAATCAATTACGAGAGAAACGACATATGTAACTTCAATAGAGGGACAACTGAAAAAAAGTATTTATTAAAAAAAATCAAATGAAATTATCGATCTAGTCTTAAAATATTTTTACAATATTTCATTTTGTTATACAGTGTAGTCGCGCATGACTCTTTGGTGGTGGCGTGTGCCTCTCCAAAGGTGTTGTCTCCTCCATTTAAAGTCCCCTGATGTGAACGGATATATATCATTAGCTTTGATTAAGTTAAACTTGAACTGTTGATGTTCAAAGCAACCATCATCATCACATAGCACTATCATTAAAGTCATCTGTACCATACAAATCAAAAAATGCATTCTTTTAAATCTGATAACTCAAACAAACATCGCATGTATCTTGATTACCATAATTTGAAATTGATCATTCTTTTACATGGGTCCATGGGGGTTTATTGCAGCTAGAAATATGAGTTTATGATAATTGATGCTTCAATCACCAGTATTTTCATCGATGGTGAAAAAGACTAGAATTTGCTGTCAACTTGTAAGATAGGTTAAATTGCTTTGTCAGGTTCTATCAGAATTCGAAAATATATAACATTTTACACAGAAAAAAATATTGCCGTGAGGCCAAGGACTTCATGTCCTTAAAATATCAATGCAAATTTTGCTTAGCATGGAAGACACATTTCTCTGGTATAAAGATTTTTCCTTGTCCAAAAGTCGATAAAATTGTCCTTGAAGTCGTTATGTCCTTGTAGTTAAGTGATTAGACTTAAAATTGGGTATCCTAACATTAAAGAAAATTATGTTTGACTAAGGTCACCTTGGCTTCAATAATTCTGAGAAATATTAACAATTCTATATAATTATTTGTTTCTTTTTCAATATAAAATAATGGCAATATTTTTAAGAAAAAAATATTTTTTTAAATTTATTTTTGACTTGTTGTTCATTTGCTCTGCTTAAACATTATCCCCAATTACAAATTATTTGAAAAAGTCATTATAATAATAATCATTTAAACATATAAATTAACCATAAAGAAGTGTAAACTAAATAATGACATGAATATTTTATCACAGTTTAAATTCTTCAGGCGAGAAGGTTATGATTTAATTATTAACAAAACTCAATGTCTGTTTTAAGATTTATCCGCAGTCACTCTTCAAACAATACAACTCAAAATTCCAGTTTATAACCTCCATCAAGGGTAAAATCGCATGGGGTAAAAAAAAACCTAAATTGTCAACAAACATATTTAATTTTAGTTTTTATTTATTCCGTCATACTGAATGCCTAAATTAACGCTTCTTTTGTGTAAAATAAATAAACGTTAATGTTAGTGATTTAATAGTCTAAGGTGTGTGTAGATATTCATCTCAGTTTGACGAGCAAACGACAAATACCCATGTCATACTTGATGTATGATGCTCTTGACAGATTTCTGAAATGCCTAGTTGTTGATTGTTTGATTTGTAGAGTGGTGTTGTGAGCACAAGCAAGACTATGGCACTCCAATGCAATCAATATTTATTTCGTATACATTTCTTCAGTACATAAACAAAGACTCTGGCTCGAGGAGTATGGTTTAGCGTTAGTGAAATTTATCTTATACTGCTTTGGAAGATTTGTCCACTCATACCAAGCATTTATCAATCCATGCAACCAGCCAGCGCACAGCTTCAAATGACATTATTACCACATCTCAACGAGTACATGGAAAAAAAATCGTTCATTTCTACGATATTTTCTATAGAATTACAATTTCGACAAAAATTTATATCAAAATATAATATAAAAATTTTCTATAGAAATAAAATTTTAATAAAATTTTCTATAGAAATAAAACTTTGATGAAATTTCCTATAGAAATGAAATTTGAGAAAATTTTCTATAGAACTAAAAAATTTCTATAGAAGAAAACTTTTTCTATAGAAATAAAATGTTAACAAAATTTTCTATCGAAATAAAATTTTAACAAAATTTTCTATAGAATTCAAATTTAAACAAAATTTTCAATAGAAATAAAATTTTGACAAAATTTTCTGTAGAAATAAAATTTAAAAAAAAAATCTATAGAAAAACAAATTTCACGAAATTTTCTATAGAAATAAAAAGTTGATAAAAATTTTCTATAGAAATAAAATTTTGACAAAATATTCTATAGAAATAAAATTTTGACAAAAATTTCTACAGAGATAAAATGTTGAAAAAATTTTCTATAGGAATATAAATTTACAAACATTTTTTATGGAAATAAAATGTTGACAAACATTTTTGACAAAATTTTCTATAGAAATAAAATTTTTACAACATTTTCTATAGAAATAAATATTTGACATATTTTTGTATAGAAATAAAATATGGACAACATTTTATATTTATTTTTTAGAACTTAAAATTGGACAAAATTTTCTATATACATATATATAAAAATTTACAAAATTTTTCTATAAAAATAAAATTTTGACACAATGTTCTATAGAAATAAAATTTGGATAACATTTTCTGTAGAAATAAAATTTTACCAAAATTTTCTATAGATATAAAGTTTTAGCAAAATTTTCTATAGAAATAAAATTTTGACAAAATTTTTCATAGAAATAAAATTATAAGAAAATATTCTATAGAACTAAAATTTTGACAAACATTTTTATAGAAAAAAAAATGTTGATAAGAATTTCTATACAAATTAAATTTTGACAACATTTTTCATAGAAATAAAATTTTTAGAAAATTTTCTATAGAAATAAAGTTTTAGCAAAATTTTTATTAGAAATAAAATTTTGACAAAATTTTCTATAGAAATAAAATTTTAGCAAAATGAAACATGAATGAAAACATAGAAATAAAAGTATAAGAAAATTTTCTATAGAACTAAAATTTTGACAAACATTTTTATAGAAAAAAATGTTGACAAGAATTTCTATAGAAATAAAATTTTAGTAAACATTTTCTATAAAAATAAAATTTTGACAAAATTTTTCATAGAAATAACATAGACAAAATAAAATTTAACAAACTTTTCTACCTAAATAATATTTTTAAAAATGTTCTGTAGAAATAAAATTTTAGCAAAGCTTTCTATAAAAATAAAATTTTGACAAAATTTTTCATAGAAATCAAATTTTTGGAAAATTTTCTGTAGAAATAAAATTTTAGTAAAATTTTCTATAGAAATAAAATTCTGACGAAATTTTTCATAGAAACAAAATTTTTAGAAAATTTTCTATAGAAATAAAATTTTAGCAAAATTTTCTACAAAAATAAAATTTTGACAAAATTTTTCATAGAAATAGAATTTTTAGAAAATTTTCTGTGGAAATAAAATTTTACCAAAATTTTCTATAGAAACAAAATTCTGACGAAATTTTTCACAGAAAAAAAATTTTTAGAAAATTTTCTATAGAAATAAAATTTTAGCAAAATTTTCTATAAAAGTAAAATTTTGACAAAATTTTTCATAGAAATAGAATTTTTAGAAAATTTTCTGTAGAAATAAAGTTTTAGCAAATTTTTTATTAGAAATAAAATTTTGGCAAAATTTTCTATAGAAATAAATGGTTTAGCGTTAGTGAAATTTATCTTATACTGCTTTGGAAGATTTGTCCACTCATACCAAGCATTTATCAATCCATGCAACCAGCCAGCGCACAGCTTCAAATGACATTATTACCACATCTCAACGAGTACATGGAAAAAAATCGTTCATTTCTACGATATTTTCTATAGAATTACAATTTCGACAAAAATTTATATCAAAATATAATATAAAAATTTTCTATAGAAATAAAATTTTAATAAAATTTTCTATAGAAATAAAACTTTGATGAAATTTCCTATAGAAATGAAATTTGAGAAAATTTTCTATAGAACTAAAAAATTTCTATAGAAGAAAACTTTTTCTATAGAAATAAAATGTTAACAAAATTTTCTATCGAAATAAAATTTTAACAAAATTTTCTATAGAATTCAAATTTAAACAAAATTTTCAATAGAAATAAAATTTTGACAAAATTTTCTGTAGAAATAAAATTTAAAAAAAAAATCTATAAAAAAACAAATTTCACGAAATTTTCTATAGAAATAAAAAGTTGATAAAAATTTTCTATAGAAATAAAATTTTGACAAAATATTCTATAGAAATAAAATTTTGACAAAAATTTCTACAGAGATAAAATGTTGAAAAAATTTTCTATAGGAATATAAATTTACAAACATTTTTTATGGAAATAAAATGTTGACAAACATTTTTGACAAAATTTTCTATAGAAATAAAATTTTTACAACATTTTCTATAGAAATAAATATTTGACATATTTTTGTATAGAAATAAAATATGGACAACATTTTATATTTATTTTTTAGAACTTAAATTTGGACAAAATTTTCTATATACATATATATAAAAATTTACAAAATTTTTCTATAAAAATAAAATTTTGACACAATGTTCTATAGAAATAAAATTTGGATAACATTTTCTGTAGAAATAAAATTTTACCAAAATTTTCTATAGATATAAAGTTTTAGCAAAATTTTCTATAGAAATAAAATTTTGACAAAATTTTTCATAGAAATAAAATTATAAGAAAATATTCTATAGAACTAAAATTTTGACAAACATTTTTATAGAAAAATAAAAATGTTGATAAGAATTTCTATACAAATAAAATTTTGACAAAATTTTTCATAAAATAGAATTTTTAGAAAATTTTCTGTAGAAATAAAATTTTACCAAAATTTTCTATAGAAATTAAATTTTGACAACATTTTTCATAGAAATAAAATTTTTAGAAAATTTTCTATAGAAATAAAGTTTTAGCAAAATTTTTATTAGAAATAAAATTTTGACAAAATTTTCTATAGAAATAAAATTTTAGCAAAATGAAACATGAATGAAAACATAGAAATAAAATTATAAGAAAATTTTCTATAGAACTAAAATTTTGACAAACATTTTTATAGAAAAAAAATGTTGACAAGAATTTCTATAGAAATAAAATTTTAGTAAACATTTTCTGTAAAAATAAAATTTTGACAAAATTTTTCATAGAAATAACATTTTGACAAAATAAAATTTAACAAACTTTTCTACCTAAATAATATTTTTAAAAATGTTCTGTAGAAATAAAATTTTAGCAAAGCTTTCTATAAAAATAAAATTTTGACAAAATTTTTCATAGAAATCAAATTTTTGGAAAATTTTCTGTAGAAATAAAATTTTAGTAAAATTTTCTATAGAAATAAAATTCTGACGAAATTTTTCATAGAAATAAAATTTTTAGAAAATTTTCTATAGAAATAAAATTTTAGCAAAATTTTCTACAAAAATAAAATTTTGACAAAATTTTTCATAGAAATAGAATTTTTAGAAAATTTTCTGTGGAAATAAAATTTTACCAAAATTTTCTATAGAAATAAAATTCTGACGAAATTTTTCACAGAAAAAAAATTTTTAGAAAATTTTCTATAGAAATAAAATTTTAGCAAAATTTTCTATAAAAGTAAAATTTTGACAAAATTTTTCATAGAAATAGAATTTTTAGAAAATTTTCTGTAGAAATAAAGTTTTAGCAAATTTTTTATTAGAAATAAAATTTTGGCAAAATTTTCTATAGAAATAAATTTTTGACAATATTTCTATAGAATCAAAATTCTGACTAAATTTTCTATAGAAATACAATTTTGATATAATTTTCTATAGAAATACAATTTTGATATAATTTTCTATAGAAATAAAAATTTAGACAAAATGTTCTATAGAAATACAATTTTGACAACACTTTCTAGAAAAATAAAATTTTGACAAAATGTTCTATAGAAATAAAATTTTGACAAAATTTAAAATTGTACAAAAATGTTATATAGGAATAAAAATTTTCAACAATTTTCTATAGAAATAAAGATTTACAAAAACTTTCTATACACTGAAAAAAATATTGTCGTGAGGCCAAAGATTTCATGTCTTTAAAATACGAATGCAAATTTCGCTTATCGTAGAAGACGCATTTCTCTAATATAAAGTTTTTTGCCTTGTCCAATAGTCGATAAACTTTTCAATGAAGTCATATTGTACTTATAATTAAGTGATTTGACTTAAAAATGGGTATCATAAAATAATAGAAAAAATTTTGGGTTAAGATCAACTTGACTTTAATAATTAAGAAAAATTCTTTAAAATTAATGGAATTGTCTTCAAATTTGCAAAAGCATCTTGACTACAAAGCAAAAAATCGTTCAAAAATAGCATGTTTTTCAACACTTTATTTTAAAGATGTTTTTTACTGGAAACATAACATAATTTCTATTGGAAGCCGAGTCTGAATTTGGAAAATAAAATTATCGTTAACTCGTTATTAAAGGACTTTTATAGCATATGAAGAAAAAAAGCTTAAAAACCAAAAAATTAAGATTTGCTTCCTAGAAGCAAGTACACAAAACCCAAATTTAAGACTATTTTGTCTTAAAAGTATCCTTACTTGTATTATCCGCTTCTTTGGCTCGGTATCAATAACAAAATTGTTACAGTAAATACAAAATCTTTGGAACCGGGCATGCTTTTTTCAGTGTAGGAATAAAATTTCATTTTTTTCAAAACTTTTGTCAACATTTTTTATAGAAATAAAAGTTTGACAACATTTTCTATAGAGATAAAATTTTGACAAAATTTTCTAGAGAATTAAAATTTTTTCAAAATTTTCTATAAAAATTAAATTTTCAAAAAAATTTTTTTGAAACCGGGCATGCTTTTTTCAGTGTAGGAATACAATTTTTGCAAATTTTCTATTTTTTCAAAACTTTTGTGGAGATTTTTTATGGAGATACAATTTTGACAAAATTTTCAATAGAATTAAAATTTTGTCAAAATTTTCTATAGAAACCAAATTTTGACAAAATTTTTTATAGAGATAAAATTTTGACAAAATTTTCTATATGAATGAAAATTGACAAAAATTTTCTATAGAAATAAAGTTTCAACTATTTATCCCCTTTTTCCAAATATCTATATCAAAAATCTTTTAACGAAAATTTTCCTGAATCCAAATTTTTTCAGCGTAGAAATGCGACAAGACAATTACAGCAATTACATACATTGCAAACTTTATTGTCAATATGAAAATCAATTTACACATTATCAGTGGTTTTTCTGATATTTACATTTTGTGATAGTTTACTATAACTTCCGTCCATCTGACTCCTCATCTTCCCATTCCCCACTATCTGTTTGTCGTCATCTCTTGGCAGGTTTTGGGAGCTAAGTTTAGGTTAACGTGTTTATCTTGTTTTCACACAACCGAAGATCTATGACCTTAGCTAACTTTCTGCTTAGTGTTTTATTTTCTTCTTGGTTTCTGGTTAATGGTAATAAAAGAGCAAAGGTTTCTTATGTCTCACCCTGGGGGTATACCACTGTAACATCGTAAAATAATACTTTTGCTTTCAATTCATTAACTCAGCTTTGTGGTAAAGTTTTCGCCTTCATTTGCTACCACTTTATATCCGTAATTATGGTGAAATTAATAAAATTTTATATTTAAATGTTTAAGAGCTATCGAGTAGAGTGTCTAATTACATTTTGAGTCAATTAAGAGAAAGAATTGAATTGAAAAATTCACAATTGGAAATACATGGATTTTTAGAAATTTAAATAATTAAGAAAAATTGACGAGGGAATTAATATTTCGAAATTCCTATAAAATTGTCTAAATAGGCATACACAGAAAAATATATCACCAAAATATTTCCAATTGAAAAGTTGATTGAAGTTAAAAATTCAATTCAATTAATTGATACTTTTTAATCATGATAGAAACATTAAATTAATTCAAGGATTGGAAATTTTTAAATGTTTAATTTACAAAAACTTTTTATAGAATTTCTATAGAAATAAAATTTTGAAAAAATTTTCTATAGAAATAAAATTTTGACAAAATTTTCTATAGAAATAACATTTTAGCAAAACTTTCTATAAAAATAAAATGTTGATAAAAATTTTTCATAGAAATAACATTTTTAGAAAATTTTATATAAAAATAAAGTTTTAGCAAAATTTTCTATAAAAATAAAATTTTGACAAAATTTTTCATAGGAATAAAATTTTAAGAAAATTTTCTATAGAAATAAAATTTTGACAAAATTGTTTATAGAAATAAAATTTGACAAACTTTTCTACCTAAATAATGTTTTTAAAAATGTTCTATAGAAAAAAATTTTTACAAAATTTTTCATAGAAATAAAATTTTGACAAAATTTTTCATAGAAATAAAATTATTAGAAAATTTTCTATAGAATAAAGTTTTAGCAAAATTTTCTATAGAAATAAAATTTTGACAAAATTGTTCATAGAAATAAAATGTTGACAAACATTTTTATAGAAATAAAATGTTGACAAGAATTTGTATAGAAATAAAATTTTAGCAAAATTGTCTATAGAAATAAAATTTCAGCAAACATTTTCTGTAAAAATAAAATTTTGGCAAAATTTTTCATGGAAATAAAATTTTAAGAAAATTTTCTATAGAAAAAAAATTTTGACAAAATTGTTTATAGAAATAAAATTTGACAAACTTTTCAATCTAAATAATATTTTTTAAAATTTTCTATATAAATAACATTTTAGCAAAATTTTCTATAAAAATTAAATTTTGACAAAAATGATAAAATTTTGACAAACATATTTATAGAAATAAAATGTTGACAAGAATTTCTATAGAAATAAAATTTTAGCAAAATTTTCTATAAAAATAACATTTTAGCAAACATTTTCTATAAAAATAAAATTTTAAGAAAATTTTCTATACAAATAAAATTTTGACAAAATTGTTTATAGAAATAAAATTTGACAAACTTTTCAACCTAAATAATATTTTTAAAAATTTTCTATAGAAATAACATTTTAGCAAAATTTTCTATAAAAATTACATTTTGACAAAATTTTTCATAGAAATAAAATTTTAATAAAATTTTCTACAGAAATAAAATTTTGACAAACTTTTCTACCTAAATAATATTTTTAAAATTTTTTTATTTCCTAAATTTTCATAGAAATAAAATTTTAAGAAAATTTTCTATAGAAATAAAATTTTGACAAAATAAAATTTGACAAACTTTTCTAAATAAATAATATTTTTAAAAATGTTCTATAGAAATAAAATTTAAGCAAAATTTACTATAGAAATAAAATTTTGATAAAATTGTTTATGTTATTGAAATAAAATTTGATAAACTTTTCTATCTAAGTAATATTTTTAAAAACTTTCTATTGAAATAAAACTTTTGACAAAATTTTTCCAAAAAAAAAATTTTAACAAAGGTTTCTATTGAAAAATAAAACTTGGACAAAATTTTCTATTGAAAAATAAAATTCTGACAAAATTTTCTATTGAAAAATAAAATTCTGACAAAATTTTCTATTGAGAAATAAAATTGACTAGATTTTTCTATAGAAAATTAAAATTTATTTTCTAAAGAAATAAAATTTTGACAAAAGCTTCGAAAATGTTGACAACAATTTCTATAGAAATAAAAATTTAGCAAAATTTTCTATAAAAAAATTTTGACAAAATTTTTAATAGAAATAAAATTTTCTATAGAAGTAACATTTTTACAAAATTGTTTATAGAAATAAAATTTTGACAAATTTTTCTATAGGAGTAAAATTTTCATTTTTTTCCAAATGTTTGTCAAAACTTTCTATAGAAATAAATTTTTGATAAAAATTTCCATAGAAATACAATTTTTAACATTTTCTATTTTGTTGACAAACTTTACTATAGCAATAAAATTTTTACAAAATTTTCTATAGAAAAAAAAATTTAATAAAAGTTTCAATAAATATATAAATAGATTTTCGACTTTTGTATCCCTGGCAAATACAGTTCAAAACAAGTATATATAGCAGTAAGTTCGGCCGGGCCGAATCTTAAATACCCACCACCATGAACCAAATATTAGGGTTTCCTTTGAAATTTCAGGAGGGCTTGAGGACTTGAGGACACTTCCCGAAGTTAAATTTAAAGATTTCGCCTATGAGGACTGTATCAGATTCTGGATTTATAAGAACCATTTTTGTTTGAGTTTTAGAGGAATCATTAACATCTCTTGTAAGTGTGCAAGAAAATTATAAAATAACGTCTGGATTTGAAATCTTAAATGTGTAGAAGTAAAATCTGAAATTTTACATTGAGTTTCCAGCAATTTTCATGATCAGTGCGCCTTCTACACTCTCAAGAAGTGAAGTCGGTCTATATGGAGGCATTACCAAATGGACTGATAAAAACTTAATCCGATACACGTTTTTGTGAGCCTAAAATACCAGAATATTTACAATTTCAGGCAAATCAGATAAAAACGACGGTTTCTATAAGCCCAAGACCCCAAATCGGGAGGTCGTTTTATATGGGGACCATACCAAAACATGGACCGATACTCACAATTTTTGGCACACGTATTTGTGGTCCAACAATACCTCTAGATTTCCAATTTCAGGTAAACTGAATAAAAACTGCGGTTTCTATAAGTCCAAGAAGTAAAATCGGGAGATCGGTCTATATGGGGGCTATACCAAAATATGGACCGATACTCGCAATTTTTGGCACACGTTTTTGTGGTCCTACAATACCTAGATTTCCAATTTCAGGTAAATTGAATAAAAACTGCGGTTTCTATAAGCCCAAGAAGTAAAATCGGGAGATCGGTCTATATGGGGGCTATACCAAAACATGGACCGATACTCGTCATTTTTGGCACACCTCTTTATGGTCATAAAATACCTCTAGATTTCAAATTTCAGGCAAATTGAATAAAAACTACGATTTCTATAAGCCCAAGACCCCAAAAAAACCTGGACCGATATAGCCCATCTTCGAACTTGACCTGCCTGCAGACAAAAGACGAGTTTGTGCAAAATTTCAGCACGATTGCTTCATTATTGAAGACTGTAGCGTGATTACAACAGACAGACGGACTTCGTTATATCGTCTTAGAATTTCTCCCTGATCAAGAATATATATACTTTATATAGTCGGAAATCGATATTTCGATGTGTTACAAACAGAATGACAAACTTATTATACCCCCGTCACCATTCTATGATGGTGGGTATAAATATATGATTCGTAATAATCGTAATAATATTACAATTGACATTCTTAAAGAAAAACCAAACCATGACACTTTTATTTTATTTACCACAATTCATGACGTCTGCATTTGAACGTTACAAATTTGGATCATGTAAACGTATGGTATTGCCAACTTTTAACACTTTCGAAATGCTTCCAAAGTCTATCGTGGATTTTCCCAATGTTAACGATGTCAAATAGAAATAAACTACATACACAAATCGTACAAATATAATTTAACACTGAGGTATTTGTCACGATATTGTAAATTTAGTACTACTGTATTAATATTGAAATATGACGAATTTCGATTTAGTCGTCTTCCGTCAATATTGGTTAAGGTCATGTATACATGTCTTTGAGTTTGTATATGAAATAAAACACTTAACAAACAATCTAGTTAATTACTTTTGTTGTTCTTTCCAGAAAATTCTAAAACTTTACATAATTTTTTGCAGAGTTACACTTATTTTATTGTTTTTGATAACAGGGGCAATGTTTTTGGCGAGTGAGTTTGGGTAACAACAACATTAAAGTTCAAAGTAATTCAATCCAAACCAATTATTTTTAATGTTAGCCTGATACTGCAACAGGCAATTAACGTCCAAATGCATGATATTTTAATGTTACAAATAAAAATAAAACATGCAAAAATTTCCATAACAAAATAAAAATATCAACAAATTATTTCCAATTAAAAACTTGATTGAAGTTGAATTTTTTTTCAATTAATAAATTATTTGATACAATTAAATTTTTAATCAAAATTAAAAAAGTGATGGAGCATTTTTTTTTTTTAATTTTAACTAAACATTTATATCAAACAATCAATTTTTTAATCATACTAAAAACACTAAGTCAGTTAAAAAAGTAATTGAAAGTAGTTACGTTTTTAATGGAAAAAATTAATTGTGTCTTGCAATCAATATCAATTAGATTTTTAATTGAATCAATTAAAAATCAATTGAAATTTGCTCATTTTATTCATTAAGACTGTTATTGATACTATCATTTTCGTGATTGAAGACATTTCAATTAAAAAATTAAGTGGATCAATTAATTTCGTAATTGTATTGGAAACATTTTGTGTATGTTGTTGTGAAAACCATCAGACTGAATATGATTGTTAATAAGGGGGCAACCTTTTCAAATTATTCAGAGAAGAGTGAACCGCAAAATCTACTGGCCCAGCAAAATCTGGGTAAGTACTAGTGATTCTTTCAATACGAGGAAGTTGTTACCAATTTGGCGCAGGCATACTTGTACTCATACCTGGTAATAGGAGTTTTTGCTGGGGGCTTATACAAATTTGATATTTTGTATACTAAAACAAGTATTTATAGCAGTAAGTTCGGCCGGGCCGAATCTTAAATACTCACCACCATGAATCAAATATTATAGTTTCCATTGAAAATTCTTCGTCATAACGGGTTACTTGAAATATCTCCCAAGCAGATCAGTTCAACCAGTACGCTTCCCCATTATTATTAGATACATTTAAAAATTTTACGTATGAAGACTAGATCAGATTCTGGATTTATAAGAACCATTTTTGTTTGAGTTTTAGAGGAATCATCTAAAATAAATATAAATAAAATTTGAAAATTTTATATTCAGTTTAAAGCAATTTTCATAATCAGTGCTCCTTCTATATCGGTCTATATGGCGGTTCTAGAATCTAGACCCCAAATCGGAGGGCCGGTTTTTAAGGGGGGCTATATAAAAACCTGTACTGACACACAATATATTTAGCACACCTATTTAGTCCTATTTATAGTCCTAAAAAACCTTCAGATTTTCAATTTCGGGCAAATTGGATAAAAACTACGATTTCTAGCAGCTCAAGAAGTAAAATCCGGAGATCGGTCTATATGGGGGCTATATCAAAACATGGACCGATACTCACCATTTTCGGCACACCTCTTTATGGTCCCAAAATACCTCTAGATTTCTAATTTCAAACAAATTGGATAAAAACTGCGGTTTCTAGAAACTCGAGAAGTAAAATCGGGAGATCGGTCTATATGGGGGCTATATGAAAACATGGTCTGATACTCACCATGTTTGCAAAACCTTTTTATGCTCCTACAATACCTCTAGATTTACAATTTCAGGCAAATTGGATAAAAACTACGGATTCTAGAAGCCCAAGAAATAAAATCAGGAGATCGGTCTATATGGGGGCTATACCAAATCATGGACCAATAATCATCATTTTCGGCACACCTCTTTATAATCCTCAAATACCTCCAGATTTTAAATTTCAGGCAAATTGGATAAAAACTACAGTCTCTATAAGCCCAAAACCCCAAATCGAGAGGTCGGTTTATATGGGGACTATATTAAAACCTGGACCGATATATCCCACCTTCGAACTTGACCTGCCTGTAGACAAAAGACGAGTTTGTGCCAAATTTCAGAATGATAGCTTCATTATTACATTATTACGTGATTACAACAGACAGCCAGACGGACATGGTTATATCGTCTTAAAATTTCTCCCTGATACCGCCATCACCATTCTATGGTGGTGGGTATCAAAATGAACCCACCAGAAGAGAAAATGAGGTTATTTTTTTTTTAAATTTTAACTAAACTATATAATAATCGCCTATATCACAAAACTAAGTAAATATTTTTCGTAAAATTCAAGAAATGTATAAGACATAATTAATTTTTTTCACTTTCTAAAGAGTATTTCATAGTTTGAAGGAAAATTTTGAGTTCAAAATTGCAAAAATTTCTCTAGCGCATCGAAGTTCAAAATAGGTACTTTTCTGGTAAAGTTTAACATTTTTTTAAATTATGAACTATTTTGTGGCAAATAGGAGTTTAGTAAATATTTATTATTTTTTTATAGCATTTTCCCACTTTAAATTGTGTTCAAATTGTCGACAACTAACCTACATTCCTTGCTGGTGGGTTCGCGCAATTTCTTTGGTGTCGAGCGACAAATAAAACAAATCATTAAGTATGCAGTTTTTACTCGATAAACTGAATCCATAGGGCCAATGTGGTGATGAGAATCCGCAGCTATGGAATTAATCAATATAGCTGTTCTTTCTTAAGCAAAAATGTGTTGATATGCTTCAACGATTAAAGTATAAGACACACTTAATGCGCCGGCCTTATTATAAAGGAATTAGGTCTCTTAGCTTCTTGAGATGAAAATGAAGTTTAGGTAGGAATTCTCGAACGAAAATTCCACATAGAGAAGAAAAAAAAATTGGCCTACTTTGTTTTATTGAAACCCACCATGAAAACATTGCGACCAAAGTATTTTTTAATGAGTGTTAAGCATAAATAATTCTCTGTAATTTTGTATTAAGAAAAAACACTACAAGTGGCTTACATCTGAAAGAAGTGGTTGGATTTTTTTCCTTGTATTTTACTTTACTACACTTTATGCTGGTCTTTTTTATACAGTAATACATCATGAAACTGACTGTAAGCAAAAGTTTATAATACAAAAAATGCTAGTTTTTTTCAATTATTGCAGTTAGTAATAGATAATATAGAGAAACGTTTATTGGCAATATTACTAGCAAATTTAAAAATTACATTTTCTTATAAATGAAACAAGAAATTTTCTCGATTACTATGAAAAAATATTTTTTTTATTATTTCGTAAATTTATTCGTTGATCTTTCTCAACTATATGTTTCTAAGATTTAAGAGGAATATATTTGTTTTCATATATATATTTTTAATTATTTTAGAAAAAAACCGCATACCTGAAATGGTTTTCAACTGAAAAACCAACTTAATACCGGCCTTAAAGGGTATACAATTAAAAGGTAGTATAAAATTTAATTAAATAAATTTTTTATTTTATTTTATTTTATTTATCTTTTTTTATCTCCTTATTAGAAATGTTAAGCAAAAAGCCTATCATCATTGTTTCACCCACGTTTGTTTTTTATGGTTAATTGGGTTACCTCAATTATAGCTATTGAGGGGTCATCATACTCTATTCTTATATTTGAGATATAAAAAGAGGGCTAGAGAGTGGGCGAGTGAGAGTGTGAGAGTAATAATTCACAATTGCATT
The DNA here is from genome assembly GCF_050003625.1 of Haematobia irritans. Lineage (NCBI taxonomy): Eukaryota > Metazoa > Arthropoda > Insecta > Diptera > Muscidae > Haematobia > Haematobia irritans. The sequence goes on from NC_134399.1 coordinate 208,923,723, forward strand.
GTGTTCGCCACATTTAACCGAACACTTCGACTATTCGCAATGGCAAAAGTAAACCTCGAAAACAAAATACTTAAGCAACGAACGTGATAAACATTACAAATCCAATTGGATATATTCGCTGGCCAACATTGCAATCATATACATACGTATATTAGATTGTGCGGAAATAATAAATACATTTTATATTCTAACCAAAAAAATATTCTTTTATTTTTTTTTATTTATTTAAGTACTAAAAATATATGCCAGACTTTGAGTGTATTTACACTAAAATCAAAACATATTTTATTTTAAAAATTAAATTAAATTTACTACAACAGATTTTCATTCATTTCGGCAGAGATTATTGCTGTTAAAAGGCGTCCCAGAAAAAAAGCGTCGCCAAAAAAGTAATGAAAATGTTCTTTTTGGATCCGGAAGTGGTGCAATACTGATAAAATACCTATATTTCAAATAAATGTGTCCAAATATCTTTGAATTAGCTTCCGAATTGGAATTCAATAAAAGTTGTTGCTTTTTGAGTGAAAAACAAGTATATACGGCCGTAAGTTCGGCCAGGCCGAATCTTATGTACCCTCCACCATGGATTGCGTAGAAACTTCACAATCGAATTACTTGGGTTGTGGTATCTTAAAACTTCTTAACATCGTTTTCTAAATTGTGAGTTAGTCCATACGTGGTATATATTAGACAAAAAAGTTATGTATAGGTAAGTCTACAAATAATTACGAATCGATATGGACTTTTGCACGGTACGTAGAGAGCCAAAATTGAAATATGGGGTCGCTTATGTTATATGGGGGCTATATACAATTATGAACTTGGTATGGTCCAATTTTTGTGTGATTGGGGATAGATTTATCTGAGGGCAATATATAACAATAGACCGATATTGACCTAATTAGGCATGGTTGTTAACGGCCATAGACTAGCACAATGTACCAAATTTCAACTCACTCGGATGAAATTTGCCCCTCCAAGAGGCTCCAAAACCAAATCTCGGGATTGGTTTATATGGGGGCTATGTATGATTATGGACTGATATGGACCACTTTTGGCATGGTTGTTAAATATCATATACTACCACCACGTACCAAATTTCAACCAGATCGGATGAATTTTGCTTCTCCAAAAGGCACCGGAGACCAAATCTGGGGATCGGTTTATGGGAGCTATATATAATAATGGACTGAAATGAACCAATTCATGCATGGTTGTTGGATACCATATACTAACATCACGTACCAAATTTCAACCGAGTGGGAAGAAGTTTGCTCTTCCATGGGGCTCCGGAGGTCAAATCTGGGGATCGGTTGATATGGGGCCTATATATAATTATGGGCCGATATCGACCAATTTTTGCATGGGAGTTTGAGGCCATATATTAACACCACGTACCAAATTTCAACTGAATCAGATGAATTTTGTTCTTCCAAGATGCTCCGGAGGTCAAATCTGGTGATCGGTTTATATGGGGGCTATATATAATTATGGACCGATGTCACCCAATTTTTGCATTAGAGACCATATACTAACACTATGTACCAAATTTCAGCCGGATCGGAAGAAATTTGCTTCTCTTAGAGGCCTCGCAAGCCAAATCGGGGGATCGGTTTATATGGGGGCTATATATAATTATGAACCGATGTCACCCAATTTTTTTTTCAGAATTTAACAACGACCCAGGATATATATACTTTATGGGGTCTTAGAGCAATATTTCCATGTGTTACAAACGGAATGACAAAGTGAATATACCCCCTATCCTATGGTGGAGGGTATGAAAAGATATTACACTCAAAAACAGTTTACTTGGATCCAAAAGTGTTGATCTTCCCTTAAGGATTTGATATTGATTTCAAGCCAAAAGTGCGGCTTCTTTAAAATAAAGAATTTTTTTAAGAGACCTATGTAGCTTTAAATATATGATGAATAAAATTAAAATTATGACACATATCTCATATTTGGAGTTTTCATATTCTTTATGCCAGTTTAAAAATCCAAATTATATGTTAACATATACTTCAAAATAAAAAGTGTTTTCTTAATTACAAAAAACTTTAAACCAAAGATACAAATTCCTCAAAATAAGTCTTAGCCTATATTTGAAGTGTTTTTATCGTAAATCTAAAGATTCAATATTTAAGTCAGTTTAAGGATTATTCAAATCAAAAATGTTTTTCATTACTATAAGAAATTTCCCTTAGTTCAAAGACACACGACTTAACGTATAAACATTTAATAAAAAAATTGAAATTTTATATAATGTTTTGTTAATTAAAAAAAAATGTCCTTAACAATGTGTAAATTACGCATACTAATTTTTTTCTTGTTGTTTTGAGTTCCGTAATCCTTAATGCCACGGACATATTTTTTACAGTGTACTAGCATAAAAATTATGGATTTAATTCTCTTAGCGCTATCTATATGCGAGGCTGAAAACTTTTTAGTTGATCTTGTAACTATATATACCAGCAATACCATTTTTTTCGCTTCACTCTAATATCTACCCCTATAGCTAATATCACACCAAACAATGCATAGTAACATCCAATGCTGGCAATGACGTCCACAAGAGGATATAAAAACATGTATCTCTTTGCCAAACATTCCCTTTCAAATAGCAAGCGCAACGTAAAAAAGCTAATTCAGAATTTTAAATTATACCCAATCTAACATAGAGGTTTTCTTGGTTTCCAAATATTTTGCTTGCATTAACCACTCAAGTGGTATTAATGGCAATTGTGGCTATCATAAGTCAATGTTATTATTTTGGCTCAAACAACAGAATACTGGCCAAATTTATGTTGTTTTTATTTTTTCTTCTTATACCACTCAAGTGTTAAAATTTTGCTCTTGATTATACAGCTATAAAAGCTTATAAGGATTGTCGATATGCTTCATTTAGATTCTGGCAATGGAAGATCTTTCAAATCAGCTAGTATAGCGAATTGGTGTGTAAAAATAACTTTGTGGTTTTGTAGATCAAATTAAAGGGTGATAAGGTCAAAATTTGGTCAAGGGAAAACGCGTGTAAATCGGTGAAATCGTTTATTTAAAAAATCAAATTAAATTTCTTTTTCAAGTTCAATTAGTATAAAATTCAGGAAAAATATTCAGTTAGGCTTTCGCTTTTCCAAATCCGAATTGCCGGGCCTCGCGCTTGACACCTGTCATCAGATTTTGTACAGCCACCTTGTCCACCTTCTTCGCCGCAGAAAGCCAGTTTGCCTTGAACTGCTGCTCGTCCTTAGCAGTTTTTTTGGTCTTCTATAGGTTCCGCTTGACAATAGCCCAGTATTTCTCAATTGGGCGGAGCTCTGGCGTGTTGGGAGGGTTCTTGTCCTTGGGAACCACCTGTACGTTGTTGGCGGCGTACCACTCTATGGCCTTTTTACCGTAATGACAAGATGCTAAATCCGGCCAAAACAGTACGGAACAACCGTGTTTCTTCAGGAAAGGCAGCAGACGTTTATTCAAACACTCTTTCACGTAAATTTCTTGGTTGACAGTCCCGGAAGCTATGAAAATGCTGCTTTTCAAGCCACAGGTACAGATGGCTAGCCAAACCAGATATTTCTTTGCGAAGTTTGAAAGTTTTATGTGCTTGAAAATATCTGCTACCTTTCCCTTTCCTTTTGCCGTATAAAACTCCTGTCCAGGAAGCTGCTTGTAGTCGGCTTTGACGTAGGTTTCGTCGTCCATTACCACGCAGTCAAACTTCGTCAGCATCGTCGTGTACAGCCTCCGAGATCGCGCTTTGGCCGTCGTATTTTGTTTATCATCGCGATTTGGAGTCACTACCTTCTTGTAAGTCGGTAGTCCGGCTCGTTTTTTGGCTCGATGCACGGTTGTAGACGATACACCCAGCTTATTTGCGGCATCTCGGAGAGAGAGGTTGGGGTTTCGCTTGAAACTACCGGCAACTCTCTTTTGTCGTCTCAGCGGCTTCCGGTTTTCGATTTCCCCCCGATCCAGACTTCCTGGCTGTCGACAAACGTTCCCCAAACACTTTAATTACATTTGTAACGGTTGATTTGGCAACTTTTAGCGATTTTGCCAGCTTTGCGTGCGAGTAGCTCGGATTTTCGCGATGCGCGAGCAAAATTTTCATACGCTGCTCTTCTTGCTTGGACGGCATTTTGACAACTGAAGAGTGAATTCCAAAATCAAAATAGGAGCAACATTCTACACACACACACCTTCAAAATGAGGGGTGTTCAGGTTTTTTAAATGCAAAATTGAAAGAAATACGTCAAGTTTATATTGAACAAATTTTGACCGTATCACCCTTTATATGGATGAGGAAATTTATAATTTTCTCATTACACCGTGATGTCCAAACTGGGGTATCCAAAACTGACAGCGGTTAAGCGGATAACCGGACTCGGTTGGGTTATTTCGAAAAAGGGGATTTGGAACATCGGGTTTTTAATTTACTTTGTAGTAGGGTTTCTCTTAAAGTCGAATATTCAATTTTTAGGTTTTCATTATAAAAAAAAACACATAACATAAAACATCCCAGCAAAAAAAAAACGTCGTCAAAATATAAGTGAAAATATTCTTTTTGGATCCAGAAAAGGACCAAAATTGGCACAGGAGCGACGAATTTAACATGGGCTTGTCATACAACCACTTCAACAGCCGAATTTGCATCACTTTTTAAGGTGTGATACGAATTCATTATTTAAGATGTGAATTAAAAAATTTTGTGCTATCTTGACAAATAAATAAGTTTTATAATATTTTATGATTTTAATGCATTCTTACGCTTGTCTGAAACGTTTGAATTCAAATATTTTCAAAAATTCATGGAATGGAGTTGACATTTTTCGACCAAATTTATATTAAAAATACAATTTTATTAATTCTTACTCTATTTTTAAGTTGAAATTACCCATAAAAATAAAGAAACGATTTATAAAAAAATGAATTAAAAGAACTTTCTGTGTAGTTAAAATAAAGAACATCTTTGAGAGAAAATATTTGGAAGTGTTTTTACAGTTGTGCCTGGTTTTGGGAATAATAAAAAACCTAAAACCTGTATAAAAACTGAATAAACGAATAAACCTACACCCTACCAATAAGTTTCAGTTTGTTAAACAAATGCTCTCAACTTTGTATTTATTTATTAACATTAATTGTATTCTGTGACAATTTTTATTAAAATCGATTATCTACAATGATTTACAATTTTAGTAAAATTTATTCATTTGAGAGACTTATGAACTCAATTTTAGCAAACTTCTGCCATTTTAGGAAAATATGAACTATTTAATTTTTTAGTAAAATTATGCACTATATTTGTATACAACTTTTTTTCTTATTTTTAGTTCACGTAATTAAAGTTAGCAAAAAATTATTCAAATAAGGACATTTACTCATACTGTGCTAAATTTAACTAAAATCAACTAATCTTCATGAACTAAAATAAAGTTTAGTTGGCATTAGAGCCCCTTTTTTCTGGGTGTAGGGTATCGATTTACTCGAAAATCGTTTTTTTTTTTTATAAAAATGGATTGTGATCAATTATTTGTCAATACATTCTCTATTAACTCGATACAAAAAAATTATTTAAATTCGTTTAAAAATACTTAGACGATTTTCATCAATTTCAATTTTCAAAACATTTTCGCTGATTTACCTTATAGATGGGTGCCAACTGCAACAATAGAATTATATATTTTTTAAAGACAAGTAAACTTGAACAAAAAAGGTTTTTGAATGTTTCCTTAACCAATTTACACACAAACTATTTTCACTTAAAAATTCTGAGCCCCCTCCCAAATTTCTTAACTACGTCATTAGCAAAACTTCATTTCTATAGAAAATTTTTTCAAAATTTTATTTCTATAGAAAATTTTGTCAACATTTTATTTTTATAGAAAATTTTGTCAAAATTTTATTTTTATAGAAAATTTTGTCAAAATTTTATTTTTATAGAAAATTTTGTCAAAATTTTATTTCTATAGGAAATTTTGTCAAAATTGTATTTCTATGGAAAATTTTGTCAACATTTTATTTCTATAGAAAATATTATCAAAATTTTATTTCTATAGAAAATTTTGTCAAAATTTTATTTCTATGGAAAATGTTGTCAAAATTTTATTTCTATAGAAATATTTGTCAAAAATTTATTTCTAGAGAATATTTTATCAAAATTGTATTTCTATAGAAAATTTTATTTCTATAGAAATATTTGTCAAAAATGTATTTCTATAGAAATATTTGTCAAAATTTTATTTCTATAGAAAATTTTGTCAAAATTTTATTTCTATAGAAAACATCAAGAATTCCACCAAACATTTTTGGTAGAATTCTACCTACTGTGGCAACCGTTTCCACAATTGAAGTGAGGACTTTTCAACATGCAAGTTTGATACCTGCAAATTGAAAAGAAACAAGGGATCAACATAGGATTGAATTCTGAATCGATCATCCAGCAAAAAAAGCGTCGCCAAAAAAGTAATGAAAATGTTCTTTTTGGATTCGGAAGTGATGCAAAATTGAAACAGATGCGATGAATTTAACATGGGCCTGTCCTCCATTTCAACTGCCGAGTTCAATATTTTGGATGTAAATGTTTCTCTATTATTCTTATATTTACTATAAGTTTAATAAATAAATAAATAATTCTGTGATATTTTGTCAAATAAATAAATTTTATAATTTTTTTTAATTTTTAATGGATTCTATCGCTTGTCGGAAACGTTTGACCTCAAATATTTTCAAAAATTCACAATTTTTTCAGATTGGATTTAGCATTTTTTTCGACAAAATTTAAATGATTTGTACATTTTATGAATTCTTACTCTGTTTTTAACGTATTTGAAACCAAAAAAGTTAAAATTACCCATTAAAAGAATGAAAAAACCAATTTATAAAAAATTGAATTAAAAGAACTTCCTGGGTAGTTAAACTAAAGAACATCATTGGGAATGCATCTTCTGGAAGTGCTTTTAAAGTTGTGCCTTTAGTAGAACTTGCAAACTTTTTTGCTGGGCAGTATATAATGTAAAATCGAACATACTCAAAATAGAGTGAACCCAACAGGAAGGAAAATTTAACTGAATTGTATTACATAAAAATAATTTTTTTAATTGATAATGAAAAATTTCGAATTTTGAAGGAAAAAATTGGAGTTCAAGATTGCAAAAATGTCTTTAGTACCATATGAAGTTCGTAGTGGGGACATTTTTGGTACAATTTACAAATTTTAAGAAAGTCTGAACTATTTTGTGGGAGATACGAATTTAGTAAATCTTTATGCTTCATTTCATTATACCCTTCACCACTACTGTGGTACAGGGTATAATAAGTTTGTGCATTTGTATGTAACGCCAAGAAGGAAAAGTCTGAGACCCATCGTTTAGTATACCGATCGTCTTAGAATTAAATTCTGAGTCGGTTTAGGGATGTCCGTCTGTCTGTCTGTCTGTCTGTCTGTCTGTCCGTCTGTCTGTCTGTCTGTTGATGTATTTTTGTGTGCAAAGTACATCTCGCAGTTTAATTCCGATTGTCCTAAAATTTGGTATAGGGTCCTGTTTCGGCTCAAAGACGATCCCTATTGATTTTGGAAAAAATCGGTTCAGACTTAGATATAGCTGCCATATATATTTTTCACCGATCTGGTCATAATTAGCGTGTATATCAACCGATCTTCCTCAAATTCCGTACATCCGAATATTTTATGAGTCTCGAAAAACTTGCAAAATATCAGCCAAATCGGTTCAGATTTAGATATAGCTCCCATATATAGCTTTCGCCCGATTTACACTCATTTGCCCACAGAGACCAATTTTTTGCTCCGATTTAGTTGAAATTTTGCACAGGAAGTATAATTAGCATTGTAGCTATGCGTGTCAAATTTGGTTGAAATCGGTTCAGATTTAGATACAGCTCCCATATATAGCTTTCGCCCGATTTACACTCAAATGACCACAGAGGCCAATTTTTAACTCCGATTTAGTTAAAATTTTGCACAGGGAGTAGAATTAGCATTGTAGCTATACGTGCCAAATTTGGTTGAAATCGGTTCAGATTTAGATATATCTCCCATATATAGCTTTCGCCCGATTTACACTCATTGACAACAGAGGCCAATTTTTTGCTCCGATTTAGTTGAAATTTTACACAGGGAGTAGAATTAGCATTATAGCTATGCGTGTCAAATTTGGTTGAAATCGGTTCAGATATAGATATAGCTCCCATATATAGCTTTCGCCCGATTTACACTCATTGACCACAGAGGCCAATTTTTAACTCCGATTTGGTTGAAATTTTGCACAGGGAGTAGAATTAGCATTGTAGCTATGCGTGCCAAATTTGGTTAAATTGGGGTCAGATTTAGATTTAGCTCCCATATATATGTTTTTCTGATTTCGACCAAAATTTTCCTTGTAAAATCGCCACTGCTTAGTCGAAAATTTGAAAATATGACTAATTTTCCTAAACTTCTAATACATATATATCGAGCGATAAATCACAAATAAACTTTTGCGAAGTTTCCTTAAAATTGCTTCAGATTTAAATGTTTCCCATATTTTTTTTGCTAAAATTGTGTTTCACCCTAGTGCATTAGCCAACTTAAATTTTGAGTCTATAGAGTTTGTAGAAGTCTATCAAATTCTGTCCAGATCGAGTGATATTTAAATGTATATATTTGGGACAAACCTTTATATATAGCCCCAACACATTTGACGGATGTGGTATGGTATCGAAAACTTAGATCTACAAAGTGGTGCAGGGTATAATATAGTCGGTCCCGCCCGACTTTAGACTTCCCTTACTTGTTTTATTATTATAACTGTATAATTTTCCTGACTTTTTTAGCTCATTCAACCAACTTCACAAACAATTATTAAGGTCAAGAAAATTGTTTCAAAACATAATAATTCCATGAACTAAACTAGAATTAAATTCACCTTTGTTTTCGGGTAATTCAAGAAAATGGAAATTTATTCCATCGATTCAAATTTTCTTCAAATTTTAATCGGACCGAAATATCTACACTTTTTCTTCAGCACATCCTTCAATAAGATTTTTCCAAATTATCATACTCACATGCCCCCAATTTTTTAATAAAAAAAACTATCGCATTCACCCTTATGCATGGCAATATATGAATCTTTTTTTTGACAAAAACAACAGCTACCCATCAATGTCACAGTTATTGGACACTGATTGTATTACATAAATAATTTGTCAATAAAATTTGAATAATACAATTTATTATAGGAAAACTATAGTCAAAAATTTGTATTTTTGTATTTTGTATCGTATTTTCTCCCATAAAATATTTCCTCTTATTTGAATTGTAAGTAAATGCAATGATGAGTATGGTTTTCTGAAGTCGTTGGGTTTCTAGCGCTGAGTTGACTTGGAAGTGAGCTTTGCTTATTTGAAGTTTGATAAGAGTCTAACAAAGTTGGTTTGGTTGATGTGTTAATGTGTATTGCATATTAATTAGTATTTATTTAGGTTGTTAGTTTTTCGTTAAAATAAAAACCATATTTTGTATACACAGCTAGGAAAAAAGCAAAATAGTATAATTTACAGTTTTGAGATTCTGTAAGAAATAGCAAAAGACTATTTGTGTTTCATATGATGAGTTGGAGAGTAAAGTTTGATTTGTAAAATTTAATATAATTATAAGATATATTTATTTCAAATACTTTTATTCTACATTTTAAAAGCATTAGAATTTTATTTATTTATTTTTTACTTAAGTCCCTTTGCTTTTTACGAATGTCTATGATAAACTTAACCATAAAGTGTGTATACAGTTACTTAAAAACAGCATTCGAACTGTTTGTGAGTATATGTGTGGGTTATGTTTCTAAGCACATAACATTATCAATTCCCTGTGCCATTGTTATATGATCATAAATTCAAATTAAACCGTTATAACTATGTCATCTACATGCATATGGTATAGTTGCATATCTGGTGCTCTCTCTCTCTCATTTTCTTTATATGGGTGGATAAAATCTTAAGGTATCTTTTATGCATATCATCCATATGACAAGACAACAAACATTAACAACCACTGTAGACAATTTCTCACTGCATGTATTATGATTATATGTTGACAGCGATTTTTTACACGCAATACCTTGTCTTGTCTATGTCTTTTGCTTTTACCTATTTTCTTCTACTATTTTTATCCGTTTCTTGGTAAGGTTAATGAACGGAGATAATCTGAAAAAGAAGATGCAATGTTTGGCAATGAGAATGAACTTGTATGTCGAAATGATATTTATCAAATGAAATGAATATTATTATCTAGAGAATTGTATTAATTATAATTTTCAATATAAAATAAGCTTATTATAAAATCAGTAACCTGACATATGAAGGAAAAAATTCTGAAACACACTAAAATCAGATTTTAGAGCAACCATTGTAGAATAAATAGAATGAATAAATAGTTGTTATGCGCTCAATAAGCCATGACCTCGACATATTCTCTAGTGTCCAACATTATCGAATTGTTATCAAACAATAAGAAGAAATTATTAAACAACGTGCCCAGAAACAAAAATGAACCCCCGGGGCACTAAAGCCAATTTTATTTTATTTTAGTTCATGGAATTTAATCAAGAATATACAGCAATCCATCGATTTACGTCGCCTCGACTTACGTTGTTTCGATTTACGTCGTCAAAATTTTTGTTCCATCCAACTTCAATTTACTTCGTCAATTTTTTTGGCAACTTTATTAGAAACGCCTTCCATAAGTGAAATAACTACCAAGGATGATGACATCGAAACATTACCCTGTAGGAAGTCTGGGGATATATGTCTCGATGTCACCACTTTTGTCAACTATTATGGTGACTTTGTCGATAATTTGTCTACAGCTTGTCTACAAATATTTCTTTGGCTTTAATGTGTAGAGAAATGTATGCCAAATGAGCGTTAATGCTAATTCTTCATTTTCATTGTTTCGCTTTGTTATGGTGACATTGTCAACAATTTGTCTACAGGATTTGATGCGTAGAGAAATTTATGACAAATGAGAGTGAATGCTTCTTCTTCCTTTTAATTGTTTCGCTTCTTTTGGTTGTGGTATCGCAATAATTGGACAATAGTTTAAAAAGAACAGTGAGTTTTATAAATAAGTGAATTAAAAAATGAATAAAAGAAATTACAAAAGACTTGTGAAAAAGCAATTAAAATTGTACAAGGATAGAGCAAATGCTGAAGAGGAGTTAATTTCTAGAGAGCACTTTCAGTGATTTTGTGCTGCAAGAAGAAAATTGTGAAACTTTTGAAAATTTTGAGTTAGCTGATTTGCCCACTCCAACTCTGAATTTGAGGGAAAAACTGAAGCAGTGGTACATCGAAACATCGCCTTCCGGAAAGTGTTTGGAGAAGCTGCTCAGTATATTGCAGGAGGAAGGCCTAGACGTTCCGTCTTGAAGAAATAGTGCCCATGAAAAAGACTGAATTTTTCTTTAATTTAATTAAATATAAAGGGTGATTTGTTAAGAGCTTGATAACTTTTTTTTAAAAAAAAACGCATAAAATTTGCAAAATCTCATCGGTTCTTTATTTGAAACGTTAGATTGGTCCATGACATTTACTTTTTGAAGATAATTTCATTTAAATGTTGACCGCGGCTGCGTCTTAGGTGGTCCATTCGGAAAGTCCAATTTTGGGCAACTTTTTCGAGCATTTCGGCCGGAATAGCCCGAATTTCTTCGGAAATGTTGTCTTCCAAAGCTGGAATAGTTGCTGGCTTATTTCTGTAGACTTTAGACTTGACGTAGCCCCACAAAAAATAGTCTAAAGGCGTCAAATCGCATGATCTTGGTGGCCAACTTACCGGTCCATTTCTTGAGATGAATTGTTCTCCGAAGTTTTCCCTCAAAATGGCCATAGAATCGCGAGCTGTGTGGCATGTAGCGCCATCTTGTTGAAACCACATGTCAACCAAGTTCAGTTCTTCCATTTTTGGCAACAAAAAGTTTGTTAGCATCGAACGATAGCGATCGCCATTCACCGTAACGTTGCGTCCAACAGCATCTTTGAAAAAATACGGTCCAATGATTCCACCAGCGTACAAACCACACCAAACAGTGCATTTTTCGGGATGCATGGGCAGTTCTTGAACGGCTTCTGGTTGCTCTTCACTCCAAATGCGGCAATTTTGCTTATTTACGTAGCCATTCAACCAGAAATGAGCCTCATCGCTGAACAAAATTTGTCGATAAAAAAGCGGATTTTCTGCCACTGATTTTGGTAATAAAATTCAATGATTTGCAAGCGTTGCTCGTTAATAAGTCTATTCATGATGAAATGTCAAAGCATACTGAGCATCTTTCTCTTTGACACCATGTCTGAAATCCCACGTGATCTGTCAAATACTAATGCATGAAAATCCTAACCTCAAAAGAATCACCCTTTACATAATAAATATGATTAATTTCTAATGTTACGCCTTTTTATTTGGTAAAAACGAGTTGACAAAATGGTGACAATGGACTACTGATTCAATGGTTCCAATGTCTCCATATGGTTCCAAAAGTACCACCTAGTCAGTAGTTCTTGTGTCAGTAGTTCATTCTCAATGACAAGTACATGTTAAATGTCAATAGAATTTTACATTGTCTGGGGTATATTTGGTCAGTAGTACCGGCGACACAGTCAATAGTAAGTCAGTACTGTTTCACTATTGACATTTCCTACAGGGTAATTTCTGAAAATTATAATTTCTGAAAATCTTACCGTAAATTCGTCAGTTCGGAAACTTCTTAGCCTAGCACAAAAAGCGCTGTATAAACTGAAAAAAGTTAATTGTTTTGGAAACTTCCATCTCTGTTATGAACACATGTTAAATTTTGTTTCGATCTGGCAACTCCTTCATATAGAAATAGGTGTTCAAAAAAAAACGCATCCGCAATTTTTCTACAATGGAAAAATTAGAAATGCGTGCTGTCATTAAATATTTACATAAAAAAGGTTTATCGGGACAAGAAATTCATAATGATATGGTGAATGTGTTAGGTGAAAGTGCTCCTTCATAGGCAACAGTAAAAAATTGGGTTGCTGAATTTAAACATGGTCGTACAAGCATTGAAGATGAACCACGTAATGGACGTCCAAAAACAGCGACAACAACAGAAATTGTAGCCAAAGTGCAACCTTCCTTGCCCCACACTTGAAGGAAAGTTTCAAGAATTTTCAGGGAAGGTTAGGGGTGCTATTCACTACGGTGTTTGTCGATATTGTATCGGGGAAAGTGACGTCCCTTTAAAACAATAGAGGAAAATTTAAACATCTCCGATATACTTGTGATCCAGCCATCTATAAATGCATATCATATACGAAGTCTGCAGTTGAAATCTTAGTGGGGATCCTCCACGATAGACTTTGTAGTTGGGTAGAAGTGCAACAAGTTCTAGCAGAATATCAAGTTGGGTTTCGGAAGTATTATAAAAATAGGTCTAGCAGAAAAGAAAAAGGTATACGCATTTTTCGTAGATTTTAAAGCGGCAATCGATAAAGTCCCAGGCAGCGTTGCCACAATGATTTTTTTTGTTTGAACCAAAATTTTTCCAAAATTGGACCAAAATTCCTACCATTTTTCCAAATTAAATTAATATCATTTAAAATTAAATTTTTCAATGACTCTATTAATCATGTTCCTTAATATAAATCTGTCCATAAAGCTCGATTAAAAATTTTAAAATTAAATATAATGCATTTGGACGCTAATTGCCTGTTTCGGTATCAGGATAACATGAAATATATTTTCAAAATTTTACTTCGATAGAATATTTTGTCCAATTTTTATTTCTATAAAAATTTTTTATTTCTATATATTTTTATAGAAAATTTTGTCAAAATTTTATTTTATAGAAAATGTTGTCAAAATTTTATTTCTATAGAAAATTTTGTCAAAAATTTTATTTCTATAGAAAATTTGTCAAAATTTCATTTCTATAGAAAATGTCGTCAAGATTTTATTTCCATAGAAAATTTTGTCAAAATTTCATGTCACCATGAAATTTTATTTCTTTAGAAAAATTTTATTTCTATAGAAAATTTTGCCAATATTTTATATCTATAGAAAACTTGCCAAACTTTTATTTCTATAGAAAGTTATCAAAGTTATCAGACCAAATTTGAAAATTAATAATTTTTTGGACCAAAATGGCAACCCTGGTCCCAAGAAAAGATCTGATATACAAACTGTCATAGATTGGAATATCATACAAATTTCTTCGACTTATACAAAAAATATTCACAGAGACACAAAATCAGCGATATGCACCGGATAAGAGATCTCTGAATACTTTCAAACGCAGTCAGGAGTTCAACAAGGCTGTCTTATGTCACCTATTCTACTTTCATTATACATAAATAATTTGCATGAAATTCTAAATGGTGGCTTATGGATAGAGAAATACAATATACGCCTCTTATAACATGCAGATGACATTGTGATTCTCGCAAATGAAATAGATGTCTTACATCTATTTCACGGACGGACAGACAGACGGACGAACATCAAGCGCTAGATCGACTCAGGAGGTGATTCTGGGTCGATCGGTATATATTTTATGGGGTCTAACATCAATATTTCTTGTATGCACATTTTTTGGCAGATCAAAGTTATTATACCCTGAACACTATGTGGTTAAGGGTACACTGAAAAAAATATTGATATGCAACTTAAATTTTAGGACTCGAAATTACGCAATGCTAAGGACAAAATTCTTTAAAATAATGACATTTTAATTAAAAGAAAGTTTATAATCCTTGTTTTTTTCATTAAATTTAGGACACAAATCTTGAAATTTTGCACCCTCTGTTGAAGTTGTACATCTTTGAAGTAAGGCAAATGTTCCTTAAAATAAAGAAAAACATTTTTAATTTAAAGAAATCGTCTTTAACTCAACTGACATATTGAATTTTTAAATTTAAGATAAAAATTCTTCAAATATAGGCTAAGATTTATTTTAAGGATTTGCATCTTTGGTTTAAAGTTTTTTTTTAGCTTTAAGAAAACAGTTTTTACTTTAAAGTACTTGACATAATGTGGATTTTGAAACTCGAATTTGTTTGTACATGAATACATTTATTAATACATCGCAAACAAAGAATAAAAATTCGATTAATGAGATCTGTATCCAATTTTAATTTTATCGATCCTAGATTTAAAGCCAGGGAGGTCCCTACAGAATATCTTTATTTTAAAAAAGCCGCATCTTTGGCTAGGAATCAATACCAAAATCCTTAAAGGAAGGTCAAAATCTTTGGATCCAAGTAAACTTTTTTTCATTGTATAAAAACGGAAATCGATATTGTGATGAGCTACAAACGGAACTTACCCATAACAATTTGGTAGTGGGTATACAAATGGAGTTAAAAATTGTTAAAATGTTTATATCCCTACTTTACGAAATTCAATGTAGACCCATTTGCAGTAAAATTTAATCAATTTAAGTATTTGAAGTTTAATAAGAATCTAGCAAAGTTGTTCGAATATCATTTCATTTATTTATTTAATCAAACCGAGACCCATTGGATTATATGTTTATAGATGATGTACACTACGAAAAATTAATTAATACAAATATAAGCATTATTATTTCTAATTTAAATAATAATCCTAATAGAATCTTTCTAAAAATAAAAACTATCATTTAGTACAATTGTGTACTTCATTTTTAAAATTTTGTAAAATTGTTTTCTTCATTAGTAAAACTTAAAAATATATAAAATATAAGGAATATTTTCTTACATTTGGTCAAATTTAACGAACATTTTCATGAACTAAAATAAAGTTAAATCGCCTATAGTAATTTTCGTGGACTTAATTTAAGGGTAATATTTATTGTAGTTTTTCTCCCACCTAAATACGCGTAATAACACCTATTTGGAATATTTCGTTTTGCACTGATCACCCTCACAATGACTCACAAAATAAAAAAATAGAAATTCACCTTTCACCATGACAATGAAAGAAAAAGTGATAGAATTATATGAAATCAACTCCACAATTTAAATTATTACCTTAATTAAGTTGGCTCTTAATGTCAGCCATTCATTAAAGTATTATGACTTATGAAAACTTTTTATGGGAAAAAACGCACATCATGGTAGATATGATGACCATGTCATTTAGAGGAGGAAATGTTCTTTGGACATGTGAGCCAGCGAGATGTTTGACCTCAATGTGAGTTTTATTATGCCAAGAGTGTTGTATGTATGTACATTGTACTTTGTTTTCAGTTCAAAATAAATTACACTTTAAGTTGACTGATTTGAATTCTCATGATGAAAGTTATCAAAAGTTCTCAAGTATTGACGATGTTTTGTTTTTTGGGTAATATGAGAGTTTTCCCAATATAACAATAGTGTCATAAAATGAGAAGGAAATTATTTTGATTTTTAAAATACTATAAACAATAAATACAAAAATAGGTAATATGACAGACGAAAGATTAAAGATCACCACTATGATATTTTGTTATTATTTATGATTTCTTATATTAAATTCATATTGAGTATTAGAAAGTGGTATTTCTACAAAAGTCAATTAATAATATTTTCAAATTCTATGATAAACTATCGCTATAATAAATTATATTTGGAGTCATTA
The DNA here is from genome assembly GCF_050003625.1 of Haematobia irritans. Lineage (NCBI taxonomy): Eukaryota > Metazoa > Arthropoda > Insecta > Diptera > Muscidae > Haematobia > Haematobia irritans. Next base: position 208,940,338 of record NC_134399.1, read on the forward strand.
ATTTTATATAAGTTTGTTGCTTAAGTCTTTTGTTTCACATTACAGTAAAACCAAGAACTACCCTAGAATTGCAAAACCTTTTATGTAATTTAAAAAGAACACAGAAAAAAAATATCACCAAAATATTTGCAATTAAAAACTTGATTGAAGATGAAAATTTTTTTTTCAATTATTGAATTAATAGATACAATTAACAATGATTGAAAATATTAAAAATTGGTAAAAAAAAAACTTTTTAATCAAACTCGAAAGTCTAAGGTGATGGATTTTTTTTTAATTTTTGATTAAAAATTTATTTCAAACAATCAATATTTTAATCAAACTAAAAACACAAAGTCAGTTAAGAAAGTAATTGAAAATAGTTACTTTTTTATAAAAAAAAATTATTAATCGTTCCGGAGGAAAGTATTTTTTCTTTGGGTGTATTAACGTGGTTGGTTGGTATGGGATATACAGGTGAGCGAATGCCCCCTCCACACGTCATCATCGACAATTCTATACATCTGCAGTCGACAAACTCTCAATTTCAACCAAAACGGATGAAATGTGCAACTCCAGAAAGCGGAAATAAAATCTGGTGATCGGTTTGGTGGGGGAGGGTTTATATATAATTATGGACCGATATGGATCAATTTTGTCACGGTTATTAGATGCCATAGACTAACACCACGTATCAAATTTCAACCGGATCGGATGAAATTTGCTCCAACAGGAGTCTCCGCTGGCCAAATATGGGTGATCGGTTCACGGTTGCCACAGTTGGTACAGTTGGTACAATTCTACCAAAACTGGTAGATTTTTACTGTTTAGTATATTGGCAGAAGCTTCTATACAAATAAAATTTTGGTAAAATCTTCTATCGAAATAAAATGCTGACAACAAATTTTCTATGGAAATAAAATTTAAAAAAAAAAATTTCCATAAAAATAAAATTAAAACAAAATCTATAGAAATAAAATTTTGACAAAATTTTCTATACAAATAAAATTTGGGCAACATTTTCTATAGAAAAAAAATTTTGCCGAATTTTGTACATAAAAAAATTTTGATAAAATTTTTTATAGAAAAAAAAACTTTGACAAAATTCTCTATAGAAATAAAATTTTGACAAAATTTTCTATAGAAATAACATTTTGACAAAATTTTCTATAGAAATAAAATTTGGACAACATTTTCTATAGAAATAAAATTTTGACATAATTCTCTATAGAAATAAAATTTTGATAAAATTTTTTATAGAAAAAAAAAACTTTGACAAAATTTTCTATAGAAATAAAATTTTGACAAAATTTTCTATAGAAATACAATTTTGACAAAATTTTCTATAGAAATACAATTTGGACAAAATTTTCTATAGAAATACAATTTGGACAAAATTTTCTATAGAAATAAAATTTTGACATAATTCTCTATAGAAATAAAATTTTGACATAATTTTCTATAGAAATAAAATTTTGGCGTAATTTTCTATAGAAATAAAATTTTGACAAAATTTTCTATAGAAGTAAAATTTTGACAAAATATTCTATAGAAATAAAATTTTGACAAAATTTTCTTAGAAATAAAATTTTGACAAAATTTTCTATAGAAGTAAAATTTTGACAAAATTTTCTATAGAAATAAAATTTTGACATAATTTTCTATAAAAATAAAATTTTGATAAAATTTTTTATAGAAAAAAAACTTCGACAAAATTTTCTATAGAAATAAAATTTTGACAAAATTTTCTATAGAAATACAATTTGTACAAAATTTTCTATAGAAATAAAATTTTGACATAATTTTCTATAGAAATAAAATTTTGACATAATTTTCTATAGAAATAAAATTTTGACAAAATTTTCTATAGAAATAAAATTTTGGCGTAATTTTCTATAGAAATAAAATTTTGACAAAATTTTCTATAGAAGTACAATTTTGACAAAATATTCTACAGAAATAAAATGTTGACAAAATATTCTATAGAAATAACATTTTGACAAAATTTTCTATAGAAATAAAATTTTGACAAAATTTTGTATAGAAATAAAATTATGACAAAATTGGATCAAAAACTTCATTTTGTAAATTTGGTACATTTTTGGTAAATTTTTCTTAAAATTTTGGTAGATTTTTGGCAGGAGCGGCAACGGTGGGTCGGTTTATTTTTTAGTCTTTGCGATGTTAATTATAAGCTCATATAATTCACTTAAAGTTGTAAATTTGTCTATTGCTTTTTGTAGTCCATTTATGCTGCTTGCTATTATTGTCGTGTCGTTTTAGTGTCGTTGTATATTATTTACAAGATCTCCATGTGTTTGTACTCCCATCTTCTCCCATCATGGCTTTAATAATTTGCCAATAATACCAAACCATAATGGTTTCAGCAAATACTTTCGATCAATATAAACATTATTTACCTTAATAAATATATTATTTATAAAAGATTAAATTATAATTCCAAGGCAAACATCACAACTAATCTCCATTAGATGGTAACTAACATAGGGTATTTATTATAAAATAAAAACATTATATTTTCTTATGTTTTTATTTTGTTACTAAATTGACCACACTACATAAGTAAAACTTCAAACTCAAGAGTCAATATCTTCAAAAGTATTTTATAGCCGATGGCATTGACACAGATAAAAGCGTTTTTTTCTTATTTTTTAAATTCGATCGTAATTGTAATGCTTTAGCTATGCTGTAATGTTTAACTCCATATCTAGAATTGAATCATGTGATCTTTAACTTTTTCTACGTACATTTTCAATGCCAGGTGGTTGATAGTCAAGATTCAAAGTGCAGAGACTAAATTGATGGAACAAAATTTCCAACATACGTGTGTGACTAGTACAGCAATATTATAGTGATCATGATCTCCCAGGTGTGCTATTGGCTCATGGTTACAGTAGCATAACTTCATATAGAAGACATTGCATAGTTAAAAGCTATGCAATCACTTCAAAAGGCCAGGAGATCTTATGTATAACATAATACAAGAGCTGCATACAAAGAGGGTAATAAGTGAAAATAAAATGTACTTGAAGATGTAAAAACAAATAATTGTCAATTTTATTTATAGAAATAAAATGTTGACAAAATTTTCTATAGAAATAAACTTTGGACAATTTCTATAGAAATAAAATTTGGACAAAATTTTCTATAGAAATAAAATTTGAACAAAATTTTCTATTAAAATACAATGTTGACAAAATTTTCTAGAAAACTAAATTTTGAGAAAATTTTCTATAGAAATAAAATTTTGACAAAATTTTCTATACACATACAATTTGGGCAACATTTTCTATAGAAATAAAATTTTGACAAAATTTTCTATAGAAATAAAATTTTGACAAAATTTTCTATAGAAATAAAATTTTGACAAAATTTTCTATAGAAATAAAATTTTGACAAAATTGTCTATAGAAAAAAATTTGTTGACAAAAATGTTTTGACAAAATTTTCTATAAAAATAAAATTTGGACAAAATTGTCTATAGAAAAAAATTTTTCGATTCGTTTTGTTTTGTTATTGTTGGTTTTGTTCTTTAAGCATTGTTGTTGTTTTTTATTGCAGCTTAAAACCATACATTGACTAAACTACAAGTGTAGCTTAACCAACAGAGGAAAAGAATGTTTGTCAAATTCATTTGGGCAAAGCCCTATAGACTGCAATATGGTTGGATGGACGCACGTTTCGGAATTACCACATTCCTCATCAGCATCCTCTACTTGCAGCAAAACTATCAACCAATTATCAGAATAAATTCAGGCAGTTTATTAACGCCAACAAAAACCACACTAGCCGGCTTATGCCGAAACAAACATATCTCTTTTCCTATGCCACTGTCAAATCATCGATTTGAATTCAGTTGGCTGGGTTTATTTTGAGCGTGCCTCCTCTTCTTTTCCTCTGTTGGTTAAGCTACACTTGTAGTTTAGTCAATGTATGGTTTTAAGCTGCAATAAAAACCAACAACAATGAAAAAAAAAATTGGCAAAATTTTTTATAGAAAAAAATTTTTACATAATTTTCTATAGAAATAAAATTTGGGCAAAATTTTCTATAGAAATAAAATTTTGACAAAATTTTCTATAGTAATAACATTTTGACAAAATTTTCTATAGAAATAAAATTTTGACAAAATTTTCTATAGAAATAAAATTTTGACAAAATTTTCTATAGAAATAAAATTTTTACAAAATTTTCTATATAAAAAATTTCGACAAAATTTTTTTAGAAAAAAAAATATTTGACAAAATTTTCTATAGAAATAAATTTTTGCCAAAATTTTCTATACAAATAAAATTTGGACAAAATTTTTTATAGAAAAAAAATTTTTGACAAAATTTTCTAAGAAATAAAATTTTTGACAAAATTTTCTGTAGAAATAAAATTTTGACTAATTTTTCTATAGAAATAAAATTTTGACAAAATTTTCCATAGAAATAAAATTTAGACAAAATTTTCTATAGAAAACAATTTTTTGACAAAATTTTTTGTAGAAAAAAATGTTTGACAAAAGTTTCTATAGAAATAAAATTTGGGCAAAATTGTCTATAGAAATGAAAATTTTACAAAATTTTTTATAGAAAAAAAATTGACTAAATTTTCTATAGAAATAAAATTTGGACAAAATTTTCTATAGAAATAAAATTTGGACAAAATTTTCTATAGAAATAAAATTTTGACAACATTTTGTATATAAAACAATTTTTGACAAAATTTTGTATTGAAATAAAATTTGGACAAAATTTTCTATAGAAATTAAATTTGGACAAAATTTTCTATAGAAATAAAATTTGGGCAAAATGTTCTACAGAAATAAAATTTAGACAAAATTTTTTATAAAAATAAAATTTTGACAAAACTATCTATAGAAATAAAATTTGAGAAAATTTTCTAGAAAAATAAAATTTTGAGAAAATTTTCTAGAAAAATAAAATTTTGACAAATTTTTTTATAGAAAAACAAATTGATAAAATTTCTATAGAAATAAAATTTTATTTCTACACTGAAAAAGTTTCACGAAAATGTTTCCAATTAAACTCTTAATTGAATTTTAAAAAATATTCAATTAAAAATTTAATTGATTCACAAATTTTTTAATTGAAACAAAAAGCAATCACACAAATTTTGAGAAAATTTTCTAGAAAAATAAAATTTTGACAAATTTTTTTATAGAAAAACAAATTGATAAAATTTCTATAGAAATAAAATTTTATTTCTACACTGAAAAAGTTTCACGAAAATGTTTCCAATTAAACTCTTAATTGAATTTTAAAAAATATTCAATTAAAAATTTAATTGATTCAACAAATTTTTTAATTGAAACAAAAAGCAAAAATAGTATCAAATAATTTTTTAATTGGATCAATAAATTTTTAATTGCCTGTCAATTAATTTTTTAATAGATACTATCATTTCTGTGATTGAAGACAATTCAATGAAAAAATTAATTGGAGCTATTAATTTAGTGATTGAATCAGAAAAAAATTTTGTGTGTATAGAAATAAAATTTGGACAAGATTTTCTATAGAAACAAAATTTGGACAACATTTTCTATAGAAATAAAATATGGACAAAATTTTCTATAGAAATAAAATTTGGACAAAGTTTTCTATAGGTTAGGTTAGGTGGCAGCCCGATGTATCAGGCTCACTTAGACTATTCAGTCCATTGTGATACCACATTGGTGGACTTCTCTCTTATCACTGAGTGCTGCCCGATTCCATGTTAAGCTCAATGACAAGGGACCTCCTTTTTATAGTCGAGTCCGAACGGCGTTCCATATTGCAGTGAAACCACTTAGAGAAGCATAGAAACCCTCAGAAATGTAACCAACATTACACGCAGAGAAGGAATATGATCACCCCAAACATGTTGGAACATTTTTGTCGCAAAAATGTTGTTTTCTCGGCAAACATATACATGGTTGCCGAAATATGCTTTTTGAGAAAATAACATGGTTGCCACAAACATGCTACATGTTCTCCGTCCAAAAATAACATTTTGCTCTCGAAACATGGTTGAGGTGATCATATTCCTTTTCTGGGTGTACTGAGGTGGGATAATCCACCGCTGGAAAACTTTTTGGTGTTCGGTCGAAGCAGGAATCGAACCCACGACCTTGTGTATGCAAGGCGGGCATGCTAACCATTGCACCATTGCATAAAATTTTGACTAAATTTTCTATAGAAATAAAATTTTGACTAAATTTTCTATAGAAATAAAATTTTGACTAAATTTTCTATAGAAACACGTTGGCTAATTCAGCAGTATTTCTATTCTTTTTAAGCAAAGAAAATGTTTTGCTGTTTAAACTAACGAATGTTTGTTGAAAGAACTCATTGACCGCTTTCCCTTTGTCAGAAAACAAAAACTGCTCTTTTAGCAAATATTTTTGCTGTTATGAACAATAATATTTTTTTAAGTGTATTTATTCATGTAAGAATTAAAAACACACTTCTTCACTTAATACGTTTTTCTATAACCACCACCAAAAGCTTATTCTCTTTCTAACTGGTTTATTTTCTTTTGCATTTTCCAGACACTGGATGCTAATGTCATATTATTAGCCACCAAACAAATATTTATTGTTATGACATTATTAAAGTGGCTAAAGTTGAAGAGATTGTTACATTCAATGATTTTCTTTTTTTCGTATTTTTCTTCTACAAGTTACTTTACCGGATGTGTAATCGTAGTCTGCAATGATGTCTTGTAAGAGCTGCAAAAGAAAGTGAAGTCTATAACAGTGAAGTCATAATATTGACTCATACAATATTTTGTTGGTATATGTTTGAGCTCAATAGTTTGTTTACTTATGGTATCTTAAATCTTAAATTTTCGACATATGATATACACCCTCATGTTCCAATAATCCGAATCGCAAATTGCAAAAATTTCATTTGGCTATTTCATACAAAGCTTTAAATTCAAATCATTGAAATTCTTTTTTTTTTTAAATACACTTCATAGAAAAAATGTTTTGTTAATTTCAAATCTAAAATTGTAATGGAAAATAAGTATATACGGCCGAATGTTCTGGCAGGTCAAATCTTTTATACCCTCTACCATTGTGATATCACAGTGGTGAAGTTCTCTTTTATCACTGAGTGCTGCCCGATTCCATGTCCATACTCAATGACAAGGGACCTCCCTTTTATAGCCGAGTCCGAACGGCGTTCCACATTGCAGTGAAACCACTTAGAGAAGCTTTGATGTTCTAAGAAAGGCTTTCATCCACAATCGATTTACTTGGTTTGTGATAATAGTTGACAATGGCAAGGTCTCTTCTTAACATTGTTTTCAAAATTATAAGATAGTCCATATGGAGTTTACGTTAGTTAAACATAGGCACAATTGTTCAGTTTATATAGATGATTATAACTATATAATTATAAACTATGATGTATAAGTTTTTGAATGATATTTAGGGAGCATTTACTGACATCATTTACATATATCATATCAGCATTTACTAATATCAACTGGATCGGATCGAGAATTAAAATTGGGTGACCGGTTATATGAGGGCTACATATAAATATGAATGTGGTTATTAAATGCCATATATTATCATATCATAAATGCCATATATTATCATATCATATGAACCAGTTCCGCTTAACTTTGCTCCTCCTGATCCTGAAGTCTAATCTAAGCGTATGCTTATATTAGAGCTATATGGACCAATATGGGTTAACTTTTTCATGATTACTACCTAGAGGTCGGTTTGTAATGGGGCCTGTATATAATTATGGATTAATATGGACCAATTTTTGCTTAATTATTAAAGAGTATATACTAACATGACATACCCTCACGAAATTTTCCCTTCAGGAGGCTACGAAAGTCAAATCGGGGGATTGGTTTATATAATTAGATAATTAAGGAACGATATTGACCAATGTAATTATTAGAGAGCATACACCGATATCACGTACCTCCAAGAAGCTCCGGAATTACTATATACAACTAAACAAATTATTGACCATATGGAAAATTATGCATCATAATTTTTAGTACAATTCACAAAATATTAACGACAAATTCTCTTAAAATAATGACATTTTATTAAAAGGAAACTTCATCTTTGCTTCGAAACCTTTTTTTCATTAAAGGCGGATGTCATTGAAGTAAGGAACATTTTCCAAACAGTAAGGAGAAACAAATTTCTTAAGATTTAATATAAAAACTTTTCAAATGTAGGTTAATAGTTAGTTTAAGGTTTTGCATTTGTTCTAGTTTGTTTTACAGGTATCGGAATAAGAGAATGAAAATTCGACGAATGTGATCTGTCTGTTTAAAAATACAATTTTAATTTACATCCTAATTTTAATTTACAAAATGTCTTTATTTTAAAGAGGTCACATCTTTGGCTTAGAATCAATACGAAAATCCTTAATTGAAGGTCAAAATGTTTGGATCCATATAAACTGGGATCTGCTTATATGGGAGGCATATGTACACGGACGAAAAAGACAGTTTTTCATATGCTTGGATGTAAAAATTATATGTTTGGAACTGAAATTGTTTAACACAATATTTTTAAGTGCAAGCATATAATGTTCATAAACTAACATAACATGTTTGGGACATATATGTTGATATGTTAGAACATATTATGTTTGGGACATAAAATGTTTGTAGATATAATATGCTTATATTAATTTAGAAATAGCCTATAAACATATATGTGTTTAGAATGAGAGACCTAGAGAGTAAGTTGCAATTAAAATAATGGAAGTAACCAATTGGCGCCTTAAAAATATATCCACTCAAAGAAAATTTCATTAAAATTTTTTTCTACTAGTGTATGCCTTAAGGTGAAACATAATATGTTTGAAAAATACAAACAATTTTGTTTGGACCAATCTTGAAAATATATATGCTTGAAGCAAAATGTGTTTGGGGTATATGTTACGCAAGCGATTTGTTTGAGGGTGTAGTTATGGACCGATATGGTCCATAATCCAATCTACAGATGGGCTCTATATATTGACCAATATAGACCAAGTTTTGCATGTTTATTAAAGACATATGCTAAAATCACATTCCTAATTTCAACCGGATCTGATGAAATTTGCTTCTCCACGAGATTCAATAAATCAAATTAAAGGATCGGTTTATATGGGGGCTTTATCTCAAAGTGGTCAAGCTCGGAAATTAACTTAATTTTATTTTATTGTTATGCCCATATGCAAAACAATTTATTGACAGTTTATCGAATGAATTTATATGGCAAAAGTAGGTTTGAAGTTTTCTTTAACTTTTTTTTATATATGTGGGTTAAACTTTTAATAAAAATTTCTTTATTCTAAAGAACTTTGTCCTTCGCTTTGTACAAACTTAGTGTCTTAAAGTAAAGGGTATAAGGGGTTAACGCTAGAATAGCTACATGGCCCAGTGGATAGTGTGTTGTCTTACAAAACGGAAGGTTAGATTCTCCTATGGTAACATTTTTGAATATTTCAAATCGGGTTTTTTTAAACCCTGCGCCACACTATGGAATAAGGTATTATAAGTTAGTGCATATGTTTGCAACACCCAGAAGGAGACAAGATAGACATACGAGGGCGGTTCGGAAACATCTTAGCCTATCAATGAAAGAGAATAGTTAGTTTTTCAAAAATATTTTTATTTTTCAATATAATCTCCTGAAACTTCAATACACTTAGTCCAACGCTTTTCTAGCAATTCTATCCCTTGATTAAAATAGTTTCCTCAAGGTCATCAAAATAGTGGTTTACAACTGTAATTATTGCATTTTCATTTGAGGTAAAACGTTGCCAGCAAGGATTTTTTTTAGATTTTGGAACAAGTAAAAGTCACTGGGAGCTAAATCAGGAGAATAAGGTGGGTGGTCAAGAAACTCGTACTTTAATTCGTTGATTTTAGCCATTGTTAAAACACTCTTTTGCGCTGGTACGTTGTCTTGATGAAAAATTATTTTTTTGTGTTGTAATCCAGGACGTTTTTTCTCGAATTTGTACATTTAATTGATCCAAAAGGTTGCAATAGTACTCTGAATTTATTGTTTTAATTTAATACCTCATCATGCACTTTGGCTAAAATTTCTGTTGTTGTTGCTGGACATCCACTACGTGGTTCATCTTCAATGCTTGTACGACCACGTTTAAATTCAGCAATCCAATTTTTTACTGTTACATATGAAGGAGCACTTTCACCTAACACATTCAACATATCATTATGAATTTCTTGTCCCGATAAACCTTTTTTATGTAAATATTTAATGACAGCACGCATTTCTAATTTTTTTCAGATGCGTCTTTTTTGCACACCTGTTCCTATATGAAGGAGTTGTCAGATCGAAACAAAATTTAACATGTGTTCATAGCAAAGATGGAAGTTTGCAAAACACTTAAATTTTTTCTGTTTATACCGCGCTTTTTGTGCTAGGCTAAGAAGTTTCCGAACTGCCCTCGTATGGTGTCTTTGGCAATATTGCTCAGGCCGGCTCCTGAGTCGATCTAGCCATGTCCATCTGTCCGTCCATCTGTCTGTGAACACATTTTGTCCAGGTCGCAGTTTTAGTCCAATCGACTTTAAATTTGGCAAAAGTTTCGGGTCAGAATAGAAACCTATTGATTTTGGAAATCGGTTCAGATTTAAATAAATTACATTACAAGGAGCTGACCCACTTTTTAATAATAAAGAAGAAAAAATAATTATTTCTATTAAATAATTAGATTCAATTCTTTAAAGCTCCCATATATATTTTTCGCCAAAGTTTTACACCAATTTGCTTGAAATTTTGCACAAGGAGAACAATTAGTACTATATAGTGCTAAATTTTATTCAAATTTGGTTAAAATCGGCTCAGTTTTAGATATAGCTTCCATATATATGTTTTTCCGATTTGGGCTAAAATGTCCAAAATACCCACATTTTCCGTGTAAAATCGACACTGCTAAGTCGAAAAGTGGTAAAAATGACTCCAGTTTGCATTAAGATATAAAATATATCTATCGACCGATAAATCATAATACACTTTTGTAAAGTTGCCTAAAAATTGGTTCAGATTTAAATATTTCCATTTTTTTTTTTACTAACACAGTGTTTCACCCCAGGATTTTAGCCGACTTAAATTTAAAGTCTATAAATTTTGTAACACTCTAACAATTTTGTCCAGAACGGGACAGATTTTAATATATGTATATGGGAACATAAACCTTTATAAATAGCACCCAACACATTGGATGGATTTGATATGCTATCGAAAATGTGGATCTACAAAGTGGTGCAGGGTATAATATAGTCGGCCCCGCCCGACTTTGGACTTTCCTTACTTGTTTCTTTTAAAATATTTGCACTTTTTAGTATATTGCCCGGAATATTACCTGTTTAGTTTTTTTTTGTCAAAACAAGGCAGCACAAAAGATTTATACGTTTGTCTAAAATTTCATTCCGGAGGAAAATATTTTTTCCTTGGGTGTACCCTCAAGAAGTTAAATCGGTCTATATCGATGCCTTACCAAACGGACCGGTAAAAATAAATGCGATACAGATTTTTGAGGGTCTAAAATTCCAGTATATTTACATTTTTGTGCAAATCGGGTTTCTAGAAGCCCAAAGAGTTAAATCTGGAGATCGGTCTATGTGGAGGCTATACTAAACCATGGGTCGACACACACCATATTCGGCTAAACTATTTGTGGTCAGCCGGATTCCAGAAGTCCTAGAAATAAATTCTGGAGTTAGGTCTATATGGGGGCTATACCAAAACATGGACCAATACTCACCGACTTTTAGTGTTCCTCAAATACCTCTAGAATTCCACTTTCAGACGAATTGGGTGAAAACTACGAATTCCAGAAGCCCGAGAAGTAAAATCGGGAGATCGATCTATATGGAGGCTATATCAAAACATGGACCGATACGGACCATTTTCGACACACCCCTTTATGGTCCCAAAATACCTCTGAATTTCCAATTTAAAGCAAATCGGATAGTAAATACAGTTTCTAGAATCCCAAGAAGTAAAATCGGGAAATCGGTCTATATGGGGGCTATACCAAAACATGGACCGATACGGACCATTTTCTACACACCCCTTTTATGGACCCAAAATACCTCTGGATTTCCAATTTAAGGCAAATCGGATAGTAAATACAGTTTCTAGAATCCCAAGAAGTAAAATCGGGAAATCGGTCTATATGGGGGCTATACCAAAACATGGACCGATACGGACCATTTTCGACACACCCCTTTATGGTCCCAAAATACCTGTGGATTTCCAATTTCAGGCAAATCGGATAGTAAATACAGTTTCTAGAATCCCAAGAAGTAAAATCGGTCTATACACTCAAAAAAAAGTGAACTCTCTATTTCACTAAAGCCAATTTAACTTTATATTAGTTCATAGAATCATTATGTTTGGAAAAAGTTTACTTTACTCAAATAATTTTTTGCGTACGTTAGTTAAATGAACTAAAACACAGGAAAAAATTATACAAAAATAAAGCATAAAGGTTTCCTAATTTCGTATTTCTCACAAAATAGTTCATTATTTCCTTAAATTTGTAAATTTTACCAAAAATGTGTCCATCATGAACTTCGTATGGCACTAAAGACATTCTTGCAATTTTGAACTCCAAGATTTCTCTTAAAACTACAAAATTTTCTTTAACAAGTGCAAAAACTTAGTTATGTCTAATACATTTTCTTGAATTTGTCGAAAAATATTTACTTATTTTTACCATATCGGAGTGATGCCAGCGCTTGTAATACTGTTTAGTTAAAATTTTCTAAAAAAATTCAAAATTTTCTAAAATTAATCGAAAGTTATCTTTCCTGGTGGGTTCACTGTTTTTTCAGTGTATGGGGGCTATACCAAAACATGGACCGATGGGCACCATTTTCGGCACACCTTTTTATGATCCTCAAGTACCTCTAGATTTTCAATTTCAGGCAAATTCCCAAATCGAGAAGTCGGTTTATATGGGGACTATATCAAAACTTGGACCGATATAGCCCACCTTCGAACTTGACCTGCCGGCAAATCTGTGCCAAATTTCGATAGCGCCATTATTGAAGGACGATAGCGCCATTATTGAAGGATGTAGCGTAATTACAACAGACAGACAGACGGACATGCTTATATCGTCTTAGAATTTCTCCCTGATCAAGAATATATATACTTTATATAGTCGGAAATCGATATTTCGATGTGTTACACACGGAATGACAAACTTATTATACCCCCATCACCATTCTATGGTGGTGGGTATAAAAAGCGCCACCCAATTGATTCATCACTATTTCACTATTTACTAATATGCAATAATCATATTATAATAATAATTTTTCCGTATATTCAGTCAATCGACAATTCGATAGAGATGGTAAATATTATATAATAATTTTTGTTTTTTTTTTATGCGATTAACACTTTTTTCTATTTTACTTCCCAACACCCAGAAAAAAGTGACCCCTTCTTTAAGTTAAAATGAACTCATTGTGAAGAAAGTTGAACTTCGTATAGCGCCAAAGACATTTTTATTTGTTTGAACGATGTGATTTTCGTAGAAATTAGGTATAATGCATTCCCTATATTAGTTCACACTATACTACAGAAAGAAAAAATTTAACTGATTTGAATTCATATATGGAATGATTTTATTGAAATTTTTTCATTCATTTGGACAAATCTTACACATTTGTGATAAAACTTTTACTTCATAATTAGAACTGCTTACCTTCGTTTTTAAATACAATTTTATTTATTTATATAAGCAATTTTATCTTCAATAAAAGACATGTTTTATTAATATATTGAATATATTTATTAAGAATCAACAGCATCGAATCTCCTTAAAATATTAGTTTATTATTCCACTATTTCCAATTTCCATGTGATATTATCAACTGTAAAACGCACTTTTTCTTCTTCTTGTACTTTTCACTTTTAATAAGTTGCTGCCTTACAGTTTCAATACCTATAAATATAAAAAATCATAAACCGTTTTTGTTACAAAAGGTTAGCGTCACTGAATATTACCTGATAATTGAAGATTCCAAAATGAAGACAAATGAAAGGGTTGTTATTCTGCTGGTGTTTTCTTTCTTTATACACCATCACGATTGATAGATTTATTTTCAAAAAACGAAAATTTTTCTCACTAATTTAAATTAATAAATATTTTATATATTTTATTTGCTATTTATTATATTATTTTACGATATTATTTTTTAACAATCTCTCCGTATACCACAACAACGCGATTCCAACTAAAAAAACAACCCACGCGCAAACATATCGATTGCACTCACGCGCAAACACATCGATTACGATGACAGGTATCGATTACAGGTAGACAATAGAAATATAGGAAAATTTCCTATATTCTAACAAGTGTGTTTCCTTAAGTTTTGAAAGGATTGCATACTTCTTAGTACGAATGAACTAAAATATTTTTCTATGCCAAGTGTTGTTCGTATGTATGAACAACTTTCTATTGTAAAGGAAGTCGCAATTATCATTTTATAAGAAATTTTACTAATTTTGAGGAAACTTGGTTTTAGTTCGGTTTTTGTTTATTTTTACGAATGCTTTGTTATCGGTGAATAAAATTTTCTTGTTCGGTAGTAAATTCTTATACCCAGCGAAGAAAATACTATGAGTAAAATTCCATGCCTTATTCTAGTTAATGAACTATTCCTATCTGCTTACAGTTTAGGATTTTTTTACGGAAACGAGTAAATTTTATTATTTCTCACAAAAATTTACCTTAATGGAAATAAAATGGATAAACTATATTGATGAAAAATTTTTCCTTTAGTTTCGAAGGCACTTTTTTCTGGGTGAATAAAAGCACATGCCAAACTTACCAACAACCTTCTTCATAGTCATTGATTAAACGAAAACTTTTAGCTTTTTTTAACAGGTTGCCGACAAAACAAGTGTGTTTACCCATAGACAAACATTTCATATTAATATTTTTATTGGTCCCTTTGGAATTGTTGATAAAATATTAAAATCGTCAACATTATTTAGGTTTGCTTTTTGGTTTTTATTTCATAAAACTTCCGTATGTGTGCCTGGAATTTTTTAATAAAATATTTTTTCGTATTATTTGTATTATTTAAAAAAAAATTACTGTCAACATCGGATCAGATTGGAGCAATAAAAAAAAAACTCTGTAAGAAATCTTCCTAATATTTTAAACAAACTATTCTTTAGTATTCAAAAATAAATGCGATTAACACTATAAATTTATCAGTTTCGAATTTAAGATCTTCTTTTTTTCATTTTTGCTCTTTCTTACATGCCTTATAGTTTTATGACAGTCACGCTATTTGGGAATAATCGATAGTTTTTTAGTTTTTGGGGTTTTCGAAAATTAAAGGAATACTGGTTTCAGCTTGTGACCTTGAAGAAGTAAAACTTTTTTTAAATGCATCATTACAGAACATATCATTATGTCTGGTATTTTTCATTAAATATTCTTGGTATGGTAAAATTCAATGTCAGAGATAAAACGAGTTATTGTATTTGACCATACTACATCAGATTTTATATAATCATATAAAAAAATAAAGTAATAATAATATAAATTAATGGTTCTTCAAGCTCGAGGCCTTTTTAAAATATTTTATTTATTATTCCCAATATTTCGCGATTACGATATTGAATCGCTTCCTCAGGGGTCTACAATAGATTTATAGAAATTACATTTCATAAATATCACAGTATTAAACATTTAATAATTTAAATAAGTGTAAATCTTAATTACTTTTAGTTAATAATCTCAAATGGTATTATAGGATAATATAATTATACAAAAATCGGACAGACATATCTTAATCTCATTTTTCAAGTATCAGGCGAACAGAAAAATTAAATTAAGATATGTCTGTCCGATTTTTGTATAATTATATTATCCTATAATACCATTTGAGATTATTAACTAAAAGTAATTAAGATTTACACTTATTTAAATTATTAAATGTTTAATACTGTGATATTTATGAAATGTAATTTCTATAAATCTATTGTAGACCCCTGAGGAAGCGATTCAATATCGTAATCGCGAAATATTGGGAATAATAAATAAAATATTTTAAAAAGGCCTCGAGCTTGAAGGACCATTAATTTATAATTCTAACAAAAAGGTCGACCAAAAATCAAACAAAGTAATAATAATATATAAAAAAAATAATAATCAAGAAAGACCTCACATAGTATTTACGTATGGTTGTATTAATTAATTAAAAAATAAAAACATCTGCAAACCCATACACGCTTTCTTGTAGAATATTCATTAAATAAATATTTGTCATTGTTGTAATTTCGAATTACTTGACCCACATATAGACATCCATAGATTTCCGTAACATGTACATCATCACCCTGTAATTGTCTACACCTGACACAATTGATTGTTAAGAAAGTTTCCCTTTCTTTCTAGTTTTTTAATTTACATTTATATACTTTTTATTTCCTCACTTAAAGTATTTCAACGGAAATGTTTCTTCTTTTGAAGAGAGACAAGTGTATATGCATTATCTGATGTTAAAACTTTAAGCTGTGATCCAGGCCCAGTTGTAGACCATCTCTCAACACCACAATCACTAGCATTGTCAACATTTTACCATGGTTGTTTGTTTCTTTTTTGATTGGAATGAATTCAAATTTCTTCTTGTCTTTGTGTTAAGATAACACTGGACTACAAAAAAAATGTTTGTATGGACAGTTAATATTTGTCCGTAATTATTTAGTATGAAAAAAAGTTTGAAAGAGAAATAATTAAAAAAATCATATTTTTAAATGAAAATAATACAAGTATATACGGCCGTAAGTTCGGCCAGGCCGAATCTTATGTACCCTCCACCATGGATTGCGTAGAAACTTCTACAAAAGACTGTCATTCACAATCGAATTACTTGGGTTGTGGTATCTTAAAACTTCTTAACATCGTTTTCTAAATTGTGAGTTAGTCCATACGTGGTATATATTAGACAAAAAAATATTTATGTATAGGTAAGTCTACAAATAATTACGAATCGATATGGACTTTTGCATGGTACGTAGAGAGCCAGAATTGTAATATGGGGGTCGCTTATATGTGGGCTATATACAATTATAAACTTGATATGAACCAATTTTTGTGTTATTGGGGATCGATTTATCTGAGGGTTATATATAACTAAGGGCCATATAGTAGCACAATGTACCAAATTTCAACTGACTCGGATGAAATTTTCTCCTCCAAGAGGCTCCAAAACGGGATCGGTTTATATGGGGGCTATATATGATTATGGACTTATGTGACCCACTTTTGGCATGGTTCTTAAATATGTACTACCACCACGTACCAACCACGTATATATATTCTGGGTCGTGGTGAAATTCTGAGTCGATCTGAGCATGTCCGTCCGTCTGTTGAAATCACGGTAACTTCCGAACGAAACAAGCTATCGACTTGAAACTTGGCACAGGTAGTTGCTATTGATGTAGGTCGGATGGTATTGCAAATGGACCATATCGGTCCACTTTTACGTATAGCCCCCATATAAACGGGCCCCCAAATTTGGCTTGCCGACCCTCTAAGAGAAGCAAGTTTCATCCAATCCAGCTGAAATTTTGTACTTGGTATATTGTCTCTAACAACCATGCACAAATTGGTCCATATCGGTCCATAATTACATATAGCCCCCATATAAACCGATCCCCTGGTTTGGCTTGCGGAGCCTCTAAGAGAAACAAATTTCATCCGATCCGGCTGAAATTCGGTACATGGTGTTAGTATATGGTCTCTAACAACCATGCAAAAATTGGTCCACATCGGTCCATAATTATATATAGCCCCCATATAAACTAGCAGATTTGACCTCCGGAGCCTCTTGGAAGACCAAAATTCATCTGATTCAGTTGATATTTGGTTCGTGGTGTTAGTATATGGCCTCAAACACCCATGCAAAACTTGGTCTAAATCGGTCAATAATTATATATAGGCCCCAATAAACCGATCCCCAGATTTGACCTCCGGAGCCTCTTCGAAGACCAATTCATTTGATTCAGTTGAAATTTGGTACGTGGTGTTAATATATGGCCTCAAACTCCCATGGAAAAATTGGTTGAAATCGGGCCATAATTATATATAGCCCCCATATAAACCGATGACCAGATTCACCCAGAAAAAAGTGACCCCTTCTTTAAGTTAAAATGAACTCATTGTGAAGAAAGTTGAACTTCGTATAGCGCCAAAGACATTTTTATTTGTTTGAACGATGTGATTTTCGTAGAAATTAGGAATAATGCATTCCATATATTAGTTAACATTTTCCTATACTTATATACCACTATACTACAGAATGAAAAAATTTAACTGATTTGAATTCATATATGGAATGATTTTATTGAAATTTTTTCATTCACATGGTCAAATCTTACACATTTGTGGTAAAACTTTTACTTCATAATTAGAACTGCTTACCTTAGTTTTTAAATACAATTTTATTTATTTATATAAGCAATTTTATATTCAATAAAAGACATGTTTTATTAATATATTGAATATATTAATTAAGAATCAACAGCATCGAATCTCCTTGAAATATTAGTTTATTATTCCGCTGTTTCCAATTTCCATGTGATATTATCAACTGTAAAACACACTTTTTCTTCTTCTTGTACTTTTCACTTTTAATAAGTTGCTGCCTAACGATTTTGTCCTCCTTTTACAATTTCAATACCTACAAATATAAAAAATCATAAACCATTTTTGTTACAAAAGGTTAGCGTCACTGAATATTACCTGATAATTGAAGATTCCAAAATGAAGACAAATGAAAGGGTTGTTATTCTGCTGGTGTTTTCTTTCTTTATATACCATCACGAACATTGATAGATTTATTTTCAAAAAAAGAACATTTTTCTCACTAATTTAAAATAATAAATATTTTATATATTTTATTTGTTATTTATTATATTATTTTACCATATTATTTTTTAACAATCTTTCCGTATACCACAACAACGCGATTCCAACTAAAAAAAACAACCCACGCGCAAACATATCGATTACACCCACGCGCAAACACATCGATTGCGATGACAGGTATCGATTACAGGTAGACAATAGAAATGTAGGAAAATTTCCTATATTCTAACAAGTGTGTTTCCTTAAGTTTTGAAAGGATTGCATACTTCTTAGTACGAATGAACTAAAATATTTTTCTATGCCAAGTGTTGTTCGTATGTATGAAAAACTTTCTATTATAAAGGAAGTCGCAATTATCATTTTATAAGAAATTTTACTAATTTTGAGGAAACTTGGTTTTAGTTCGGTTTTTGTTTATTTTTACGAATGCTTTGTTATCGGTGAATAAAATTTTCTTGTTCAGTAGTAAATTCTTATACCCAGCGAAGAAAATAGTATGAGTAAAATTCCATGCCTTTTTCTAGTTAATGAACTATTCCTAACTGCTTACAGTTTAGGATTTTTTTACTGAAACGAGTAAATTTTATTATTTCTCACAAAAATTTACCTTAATGGAAATAAAATTGATAAACTATATTGATGAAAAATTTTTCCTTTAGTTTCGAAGGCACTTTTTTCTGGGTGTTTGAACTCCGGAGCCTCTTGAAAGACCAAAATTCATTTGATTCAGTTGAAATTTGGTACGTGGTGTTAATATATGTCCTCAAACTCCCATGGAAAAATTGGTTGAAATCGGGCCATATTATATATAGCCCAATCACCAGATTTAACCTCCGGAGCCCCTTGGAAGAGCAAAATTCAACCGATTCTGTTGAAATTTGGTACGTGATGTTAGTATATGGTATCCAACAACCATGCAGGAATTGGTTAATATCAGTCCATAATTATATATAGCTCCCATATAAACCGATCCCCAGATCTGACCTCCTGTGCCTTTTGGAGAAGCAAAATTCATCCGATCTGGTTGAAATTTGGTACGTGGTGGTAGTATATGATATTTAACAACCATGCCAAAAGTAGTCCATATCAGTCCATAATCATATATAGCACCCATATAAACCGATCCCGAGATTTGGTGGTCCATATCAGTCCATAATCATATATAGCCCCCATATAAACCGATCCCGAGATTTGGTTTTGGAGAATCTTGGAGAAGAAAATTTCATCCGAGTTGAAATTTGGTACATTGTGCTAGTATATGGCCGTTAACAACCATACCTAACTAGGTCCATATCGGTCTATAGTTATATACACGCAGAGAAGGAATATGTTCACCTTAAACATGTTTCAAGAGCAAAATGTTATTTTTGTATGGTGACCATATTTGTCACTAAAATGTTATTTTCTCGTCAAATATAACCTGCTTGCCGAAATCAGATACATGATTTCCGAGAAAATAACATGGCTGCGAAAACGATGTTCCATGGTCACCACCCAAAAATAACATTTTAAAACATGTTTGAGATGATCATATTCCTTCTCTGGGTGTATAGCCCTCAGATAAATTGAGCCCCAATCACACAAAAATTGGTCCATATCAAGTTCATAATTCTATATAGACCCCATATAAGCGACCCCCATATTTCAATTTCCATGTCGATTCGTAATTATTTGTAGACTTACCTATACATAACTTTTTTGTCTAATATATACCACGTATGGACTAACTCACAATTTAGAAAACGATGTTAAGAAGTTTTAAGATATCACAACCCAAGTAATTCGATTGTGGATGACAGTCTTTCGTAGAAGTTTCTACGCAATCCATGGTGGAGGGTACATAAGATTCGGCCTGGCCGAACTTATACTTGTTTTTTTTTATTTTTTTTTTGCGCCACACTGTGGAACAGGGTATTATAAGTTATGTTTTTTTTTTTTTTTGAATTAAGAAAACACTATTTACTTTGAAGTATCCGTTATAATTTGGATTTTTAAACTGGCATTTGTTTGTACGTGAATACCTTTATTAATAAACCGCGAAAAGAGAATGAAAAGTTGATAAATGAGATCTGTATCCTAATTTTAATTTTATTGGTCCTAGACTTAAAGCCAGATAGGTCACTACAAAATTGCTTTATTTTAAAGAAGCCGCATTTTTGACTCGGAATCAATACCAAAATCCTTAAGGGAAGGTCAAAATCTTTGAATCCAAGTGAACTTTTTTTTTTGAGTGTATCATTTTTTGCGTCTATACATTTCTTGGTCCATGATATTACATTGAAAATTCATAATAAAACCTAAACTCCTTTTTGTGTAAATATTAATTCTCGTTTCCTAGTGTAATTACAGAAAACCCAAAAAAAAAGTTGAGGGTCTCACGTTTCCCACATTATTATTTGTCTCAATGGTATTGTTTTTTTTTTTTTAACGTCAAACTATACAATTTCACCTTTTAAAGATGATATCTGAAGAAAGATGATGACGATAATAATGAAATTTGTTGGTGGTTTGTATGTCATTGCGTCGCAATGTTTATACAAATGTTTGAGAATAAAAATACGCCTATAACATTCGCTAGAGGTAGTTCACTTCATTGTATCTATGGGGGCTGCAAAAAAATAATAAAACAAACAATTGTTCGATTTTTTCTATATGATATTCAAACAATGTTTTTTTACTGCTCTTTAAGTGTTTAAACATGAGGTGAATTAAAGACGCCTATCTGTCTACTTCACTACTATTTGACCCACATCACTGATTTTTTTAAGATCAATTTCTGTTGAGAATATAAAAGGTTTTGGGGTGGAGTATATGAAAAATCTTAATAAATAAACAACTTGACGAACTTTGGTAATTCATGTTTTTGGTCTCATTTATTTGAAACCGTTTGAAAGAAAAGATATTTTTATGTGAGGATTTCCAATGACTATTGTGCCCTCCATAGTAATATACAAATTGGTTCATAAGTGTAAATTTTAATTTGCAAACAGAAAGGCAAAGGTTATTCTAGAATGAAGGCAATTTGTTTGTATAGCCTTCGTTTCATAATTATTCTCAGTCTACAATAACATCTAATTAGTTTTTTTTTAATAGAGAAATAAAATAAATATTTATTGCATTTTGAGACTAAATTTTACGACTTCAACTAAAATAAAAAATAAAAGAGACAATACTAACACCACACACACTCAGTTGTCTAAATAAACAAAAGACTTAAGTGACAAACACGGCCATCAATATTCACTTGAAAGCCCCCAATCTGGGCAAATGTATACCCCAATCGATGCACAATTCCAAATGGCAAGTACTTGATTTTATCGAATTTATATGTAGTATTTATTTTTCAGTAGCAATACCAAACAAATGAATTCAAGTGGAAATTGCACAACTCAAGGTAAAAACCCAAAAATCAACAAAAGTGATTTTTCATTGCGAGTTGCCGTTTTAACCAAATCCTACAACTGGCAATAACGTACGACAAAATAGCAATACACACACAAAACAAAATAGTATAATATTAAAACAAAAGGAATAATAAACTTGAAAACAGGAAAATATATAAATTGGGTGATTTCTGACAAAAAAAATAATGGTTCATATAACCACCCTATATCGCAAACAATGCGAATTGGTTTAGTGTGGTAGTAAAAGCATGATATTTGAAATTTATTTTATATGAGCAACTCTTGAGTACCCATTGTAAGAGTTAACATTTTAGTTAAAAGCTTTCATGAGCCGTGAAAACAAAGCCCCATTATTATTGCTACTACACATTATTGCCACAAGTGGCAGACAAAGTGAATGAATCCATTTTGTCTTTTTGACAATCCCAAAGATTAATGGATCACAAAATTATGTTATTGTAGTTTTATTGACGATATTGTTATTTACATATGACTCACTTTTGTCTACTTTTACACTCAAAGAAAATTGAGACTTCCACAAAACAAAAGAAATTTTGATAAAATATGACTTATAAATGAGACAGCATTTAGCTGTTGGCTGGGGTTGAAAAAAGTTCCTAATAGTCTATTTAAACTCTGCTCTTAATGTACACTGAAAAATTAAAAAAAAAATAATAATATGAAAATAAAAATATGAAAGATTAGGCAACCTAAATTTTAGACCAGACAATTTACAAAATATTAAGGACAAATCTTTTTAAAATAAATAAATATTAATTAAAAGAAAGTTCATAATATTTAGGAAAGTTCATAATATTTGCTTTAAAAATATTTTTACTTTACATTTAGGACTCGAATCCTTGAAATTTGCGTCCTTCCGCAAATTTGAAGTAAGTAATGTAAAACATTTTTATATAAATCTTTTAAATTTATAAAAATTTTTGACAAAACTTTAGTTCTATAGAAAACTTTGTCAAAATTTTATTTCTATAGGAAATTTTGTCATAATTTTATCTTTATATAAATTTTTGTCAAAGTTTTGTGAAAATTTTATTTCTCTAGAAAATTTTCTCAAAATTTTATTTCTAAGGGAAATTTTGCCAAAATTTTATTTCTAAAGAAAATTTTGTCAAAATTTTATTTCTATAGAAAATTTTGTCAAAATTTTATTTCTATAGAAAACTTTTTTAAACTTTTATTTCTATAGAAAACTTAGTCAAAATTTTACTTCTTTAGAAAACTTTGTCGAAACGTTATTTCTATAGAAAATTTTGTCAAAATTTTATTTTTATAGAAAATTTTGACAAAATTTTATTTCTATAGAAAATTTTGTCAAAATTTTATTTCTATAGAAAATGTTCTCTAAAGTTTATTACTATAGAAAATTTTCTCAAAATTTTATTTCTGTAGAAAATTTTGCCAAAATTTTATTTCTATAGAAAATTTTGTCAAAATTTTCTTTCTATAGAAAATTTTGTGAAAATTTTATTTCTATAAAAAATGTTCTAAATAATTTATTACTATAGAAAATTTTCTCAAAATTTTATTTCTGTAGAAAATTTTGTCAAAATTTTATTTCTTTTTATTTCTGTAGAAAATGTCAAAATTTTACTTCTGTAAAAAATTTTGCCAAAATTTTATTTCTATAGAAAATTTTGTCAAAATTTGATTTCTATAGAAAATTTTGTCAAAATTGTATTTCTATAGAAAATTTTGTCAAAATTTTATTTCTATAGAAAATTTTGTCAAATTTTATTTCTATAGAAAATGTTCTCTAAATTTTATTTCTGTAGAAAATTTTGTGAAAATTTTCTTTCTATAGAAAAATTTTATTTCTATAAAAAATGTTCTAAAAAATTTATTACTATAGAAAATTTTCTCAAAATTTTATTTCTGTAGAAAATTTTGTCAAAATTTTATTTCTGTAGAAAATGTCAAAATTTTACTTCTATAGAAAATTTTCTCAAAATTTGATTTCTATAGAAAATTTTGTAAATTTTTTTTTCTATATTTAATTTTGCCAAAATTTTTTGTTCTATAGAAAATTTTCTCAAAATTGTATTTCTATAGAAAATTTTGTCAAATTTTTTTGTTCTATAGATAATTTTGCCAAATTTTTTTGTTCTATAGAAAATTTTCTCAAAATTTTATTTCTATAGAAAATTTTGTCAAAATTGCATTTCTATATAAAATTTATGAAGTACTTCTTAGTTGGAGAGGAATATTTTGCAAAATCTATCAACAAAACATCAAATCTACTAAACAGTAAAAAATCTATTATTTTTGGTAGAATTTAATTGATTCAACAAATTTAGTAATTGAAACAAAAATCAATAACAAAAATTAATAGTATCAATTACTTTTTTAATTGAATCAATTAATTTTTTAATTGACTTTCAAGAATTTTTTTTTTAATTTATACTATCATTTCTGTGATTGAAGACATTTCAAGTAAAAATTAATTGGATCAATTAATTTAGTGATTGAAGACAAAAAATATTTTTTGTGTGTAGTATAGCGATTAAAAATAGTTTCGTTTTAATTAAGAAATTAATTGAATTTTGCAATCAACATCAACTAAGAAATTAATTGAATAAATTAGGAAATGAATTTGCTAATGAAATCAATTAATTGTTTAATCAAGTATTTTTTGATGCTGAATTAAATCTCTGACTGATACTATCATTTTCGTGATTAAAGACATTTCAATTAAAAAATTAATTGGATCAATTAATTTTGGGATTGAATCTGTATATCATATTCCATGGAATTTTAGACCAATATTTCAGTGCGTTACAAATGGGATGGTCAATTTTATAAAGCTCCCACTCTATGTTGAAGGGTATACAAATCACATGTCATTACCTTCAAATCTAAGGCAAATGCAGACATAGCCCCTATGAAGAAGAAACAATAAAAACGTAAAATTATAAGAAGCATACGCTCTTAACGCTACCTAATAATCACCAATAGTCCATAACATGGCTTACTAAATAAGCTTGCAAACTGGCTAGATGGATCGCTGATGGCTAGCAGACTGGCTAATTGAAAATAAAAGTGATTGGCTTATTACTTGTCGTTCGTCAGGGCCCCCTGGTTTATGCGTTCACCATAAAGCAGACGTCTTTGGCCGTTATTCAAAGTAGAGGTTAAATGGAATTTGTTATAGTATTTTCAAATTGTCTTTGTGTTTGTTTTTTATTTTGGATATTTGTAAACTATTGAAAATGTTTCTCTGCATTCGAGTTTAAAATTATAGAAATATTTACCTGGGACTGTTGGCTTGACCGCTTATTTAAGAAAACCCATAAAAATGTATTTTAAAATATTAATAATTTTTTCGTTTAATAGAAAAATTTTATATTTCAATGAAAGCCTGTTTGGTGGCGCTTATGCATGTATGGCGAGTAAACATCTCTCTGATTTAGCTTTTTACTAAATTTTACTTTTATTTCATTCACACAAACACACAAATTATGATTTTAGTGCCTTGCCTTTTATTTTATTTTTTTATCTGCCTTTTGGCTCTTTTTTTGTTAAGCCAACTTTCGAAAATATAATGCCTGCTTGTTTGCACTACTAGTACAAATAGCCGCGCGATTTTTGTTTACACACTTTACACTGAACCGTTACAATACCGTGTTCGGCACGCTTTATCCGTTAACAAGTTTCCGGTGTGCTCGCAAGACGAAGTTAAATAAACGACTGACTGATCGTAATATTTACTTGAGAGTATCAGGTGGTAAAATGAGCATAGCTTTTAGTAGTCAAATGGTTATTGGGTTTTGTCTCACCTGTAGCAAAGATATCTATATTATACTCAAAGAAAATTGTTACTCAAAAAATGCAGACAAAGCCTGCGAAACTAAACGATTTTGTTTGATAGAAATGGGAATATCAAAAACAAACAGAAACAATGGGAGTAAAAACCAATTTTGGCCAACTTCTCCGCCCGCAAAGAGAACCGGTATGTAGCTCTACCCATAAAGCCCAGTCTCTATAGTTGAAATCTACGCTACTCATAAGAAATGATTTACTGCATTATCGATTGTTTACATTTTGCTCCCATAAGAGATACATGACAAAACAGTATTATTGGCATGCAAATGAAATTTCCGCTAGTAGCACACACCAGGTTTAAGAAATGCATAGGCACTTTTGTTTACATTTTCTCGCAGAAAAACACATAACAGAACTGCCTTATTTAAAAGGGGATGGAAAATGTTTGTATATCGCTACCCGACATCGGTAAAATGATACTAGATGATTTAACAAATGCCATGATATTAGTAATAAAATCAACGCAATCAAATTGCTAAATCAAAAAAAAAATAGTTTTAAGATTGCTGGAGAACTGTTCGTTGCCATGTTATCGATTGTTTACATTTTCTCGCATAAAAACACATAACAGAACTGCCTTATTGATATGGGAATGGAAAATGTTTGTATATCGCTACCAGACATCGGTAAAATGATACTAGATGATTTAAGAAATGCCATGATATTAGTAATAAAATCAACGCAATCAAATTGCTAAATCAAAAAAAAACTTATATTGAAAATCAAGCTCATGCTATAGCTTTACAACATCCAAAATTATACAAACTTATACCGAAGCATAGAAAAAGTTATGGTCGAAGGAGCTAAAATTTCCTGCAATTGTACGAATGTGATGAATTTCCTAAAATTGGGTTCTCTGACAAGAAAAACATGAAGCAATTTATATTCTTCAAAAATGATCGTTACCCTGCCAGCATTTCAAAGTTCCATTTCATCCTCATCGCTACCACAGACTCGTAAGTAACACTGCAACAATCGCCAACTGTGATAGTATTTTGCCATCACTATTTGCATGAAGGTACTTTGTCATCACTATTGTTACAAGAGCCATTTTATATTTTGTGAAACACCAAGCACATCTAGCTTCTTATAATTTATTTAAATAAAAATGATAATGAAGTGCTGAAAAGATAGTTATTCCGCTTAAAATTGTGAAAGGTATATTGGTGAACAATTTTTGACTTTCCAAATGGAATAAAGTGATAGTTTTTCAAATATTTTTCCAGACACGCTGCCTCCATTGGAAATAAAAGCACTGGCTGATAAACGCTACAACATGTAACTTGCAATTTGTAACTCAGCATCAATCTTTTATTAATGCATAAAAATATGTTAAATGTGATGTGATAGTCGTATAAATGTTATATTTATGAGAATTTATAAATGTTTAATAAAATTAATAGACATCTAAATAATCGTGTTTTACTTGACCACAATGTTTCTTTTACAACTATCTTAAAATGCACTTTGTTTTCGACGTAGTGGGGATTCTCAGAAGCGCCCCCAAATTCAAAAAATGTTGGCAGGGTATCATGCCAGTGCCTTTACGAAAATGTGAGACTAGGATCGGCTCGCCGAAGTAATTATATCCCAAGTGATGGTAGTGATTATCAGCTGTTCAAAGTTCAATTACCAATAGCTTATCAAATTTCTATGTTTCATACATATTAAGGATGCGTTTAAGAGAAGCAAGTTGTCAGGTCAATTGATTTTGTGTTGAAGATAGGATTAGGTTAGGTTATGCGCTTTACAGACTATCAGTTATTCCGGACGGAATGTCGGTGTTTGTAAGGAATCTTGCAGTGTGTCGGATCGATGCGACTTGTCGGCGATGACTAAATAATCGGTAAATGTGTTATCGATCCCATAAACATGCAGCAGTATCGATTATGCCTTCGGACTTAACTTATATTGTGCACATCATATGGGATATGTTCGACACGAGCACTGTCGTCCGGAATAACTGATAGTCTGTAAAGCGCATTAGGAACACCCTGCCAACATTTCAAAGTTCAATTTCGCTACCACAGACTCGTAAGTGACACTGCAACAATCGCCAACTGTGATGGGGGAAGCCTATGAAAAAGTATGATATATTTTCTAGAGGTGTGCGCGTGACCGAAATTCTCGTGACACGCGTGAATCACGTGAGTCGCGAACAAAATCTAAAGCAACTCTCGTGAATGTGCGTGAATGGGACTAAAATAAATATGTCGTGCGTGAGAAATAAAATTGGTACGTGAATGTGCGTGAATAAAATTTCTGCAAAATCACGCTAACGAAAATAATCAAGATTTAATTCACGCTCGTATGTTAACTGAAATTAATTTAACTCTCGAAATGTATTCTATTTTTCAATTTTGTTACCTTGGTTGATTTCCGTTTGGAAAATATTGTGAGTCTCGTGAATTTGTCGCGAATCACGTGAATCGTGCCTATCGTGAGTCTTTAAAAGTAGTTCGTGCGTGAGTACTGGTTTTCATTTCGTGAATGTGCGTGAGTGGGATTGGCTACCACACGTATCGTGCATGAGCGTGCGTGAATAAATATTTTGCTTCATGAATGTGCGTGAGTGTGAGATAAATTTCAGTCACGCGCACAACTCTAACATTTTCCCATCACTATTGTTACAAGAGCCATTTTATTTTTTGTGAAACGCCAAGCGCAACCAGCTTGTTATATTTTATTTAAATAAAAACGAAAATAAAGTTCTGAAAACATAGATATTACGCTTAAAATTGTGAAAGGTATATGGTGAACAATTTTCGACTTTCCAAATAGAATAAAGTGATCGTTTTTCAAATATTTTTCCAGGCACGCTGTCTCCATCGAAAATAAACAAACTGGCTGATAGACGCTGCAATATGTAACTTGCCACTTGTAAATCAATCTCATTCTATTATTAATGAAAAAAATATGTTGAATGTGTTGTGATAGTGGTATAAATGTTAATTTATAAGAATTTATAAATGTTTAATCAAATTAATAAACATCTAAACAATCGTGTTTTACTTAACCACAATGATTCTTTTACAACTATCTTAAAATTCACTTTTTCTGATTGTTTGAAGGGGCTCTTATTGGCGTCGTTCTAAATTTATTAAAAAATGCACCTAATAGTTGCGTGGTACAACTTCTTAATAGTGACGGCGCTTTTCCGACGAGTTTTGGATGTCGTATACGATTGTTTTTGACGTGGTGGGGATTCTCAAAAGCGCCGTCAAATTCAAAAAATGTTGGCAGGGTATTAGTATTTATTGGGTTTGCTGCGTTTACACACCTCGGTATGGCAGTACGTCACACCACGTATCCACTAACCTGGCGATTCACATCCGAGATGATACACAACAGTAATGAAATTATATAAAATCAACATATCAAGAGGTATTTCAACTTGGTGAAGCATTACTTAAACTTGCTCTAAAAGTTACAAGGGCAAAGTCTTTTCAGTTTTGCTTATGAAAGAGGGCTACAATTGAGACCTGAATAAATCGGAAAACAATTATAAAGGGTGATTCTTTTGAGGTTAGGATTTTCATGCATTAGTATTTGACAGATCACGTGGGATTTCAGACATGGTGTCAAAGAGAAAGATGCTCAGTATGCTTTGACATTTCATCATGAATAGACTTACTAACGAGCAACGCTTGCAAATCATTGAATTTTGAATTGAATGGGCCCTAGAAAAGTTGGCAGAAAATCCGCTTTTTTATCGACAAATTTTGTTCAGCGATGAGGCTCATTTCTGGTTGAATGGCTACGTAAATAAGCAAAATTGCCGCATTTGGAGTGAAGAGCAACCAGAAGCCGTTCAAGAACTGCCCATGCATCCCGAAAAATGCACTGTTTGGTGTGGTTTGTACGCTGGTGGAATCATTGGACCGTATTTTTTCAAAGATGCTGTTGGACGCAACGTTACGGTGAATGGCGATCGCTATCGTTCGATGCTAACAAACTTTTTGTTGCCAAAAATGGAAGAACTGAACTTGGTTGACATGTGGTTTCAACAAGATGGCGCTACATGCCACACAGCTCGCGATTCTATGGCCATTTTGAGGGAAAACTTCGGAGAACAATTCATCTCAAGAAATGGACCGGTAAGTTGGCCACCAAGATCATGCGATTTGACGCCTTTAGACTATTTTTTGTGGGGCTACGTCAAGTCTAAAGTCTACAGAAATAAGCCAGCAACTATTCCAGCTTTGGAAGACAACATTTCCGAAGAAATTCGGGCTATTCCGGCCGAAATGCTCGAAAAAGTTGCCCAAAATTGGACTTTCCGAATGGACCACCTAAGACGCAGCCGCGGTCAACATTTAAATGAAATTATCTTCAAAAAGTAAATGTCATGGACCAATCTAACGTTTCAAATAAAGAACCGATGAGATTTTGCAAATTTTATGCGTTTTTTTTT
This sequence comes from Haematobia irritans, assembly GCF_050003625.1. Classification (NCBI taxonomy): domain Eukaryota; kingdom Metazoa; phylum Arthropoda; class Insecta; order Diptera; family Muscidae; genus Haematobia; species Haematobia irritans. The sequence goes on from NC_134399.1 coordinate 208,970,892, forward strand.
TTAAAAAAAGTTATCAAGCTCTTAACAAATCACCCTTTATAATTAATAAATTATCAAAGTGATGACACTATGAGTTATGAGTATTAAGAAGTTACGAGGGTGTACCAAATTGATGGCGTGAATGTACCACGGTACTTATTTTACTCGGGTCTAACAAATACAAAAATATCAACCCTGGCTCATAATTGTAGTAATTTTCAAGCATACAAACAACAGCGAACCTTGACAACAACAAAAACACAAATGATAATTGCAACGGAAATTGTTTAATATTACAATTAATTTATCAAAATGAATCAAAGTGCGTCTCAATCGACAGATCGAAAACAGCGTTATAAACAATTGATCGATGATGTGAACAATCTACGTAAGTAATCTTATCAGTTGGATGTTCATGTGAGTAAAATTTCATTCATGCTACAGTGAAGAAATGTTGCGAGCGGGAAAACTCGAATTTTGGAAATTGTTGCGATACTGTCCACGAGCCTTGAGTACCGTTCGAAATACATACTGGCACTACAGGGTGACTGATATGTAATGGAAAAATTTTTATTTTTCAAAAAAAAAAAAAAAATGACAACCTGTAGCGCTAGTTATGGCCGGCATGTCCATCACACGCAGTTTTTGGTCCATTACCGACGAGGCTCTTTGAGATAATCGACACTTTAATAGTTTGTAGTGGCAATCTTACTCTTCAAAATGCCCCGGCATAAAATTCGAAAGGATTGATATCTGGCTCTTGTGCGATAAAGCAACCTCCTTTTCAAGCCATTATTGGCTGACGCGTGCTGAGTACGATGGTACTAAGTCCTGTTGGAATATCCCTAGCCTACGGCCGAAATGTTTGTCTGTCTAGGTCTTCAATACTGTATTTAGGACATTTTCCCAATAATATTCGACATTTGAAAATAAATACGTGTGGGTAGTGGTCCATAGCATTACACTTGAGTGGCGCTTGAGTTTTAGTGGCCAATCGAAGGTGTATATTTTCACCTCCTTGGCAAGTAAACCGCATTATTTTATTCGCCTGTCGGTATGTTTGTAAACTGTTAAATATCAGCCACGCGCGGCTTTCGCGGCTTCTTTATTAAAATGGTGGGATTTACCATATAAATTAACTCAAATAATGATTTTTTTAACAGGAATATATTTGTTTTCCTTCGTAATGATGATTATTTTAGAAAAACTAACAGCGTAAATAAAGTATTATAAAATTCGTGATCTTCGATCCTTGGCCAATTTCCTGTTACTTGCATACCTATATTCCTTATAACCATCTAATAATGTTTTATATTTTGTTATTAAACAGAAAGCTCTATAGGAACTCGTATGACAAGTGAAACATGTCGTGCTGTACGTTCAATTATTCAAACCTGCGATGAAATACACAAGGAAAGTAGCATAAATGACAAATTGGAAAATCCCAGCGAAGTTGTTTTAGATGCACAAATTATAAAGAGCACCCATGAATCAATTTCCAAACTGTTGCTTGCAAATTCGGAATTTAATGATGGAATCTATCAAAATGCCATAGTAAGTTCAAAATTTTATCAAAATATTTAGATCTATTACATTCGCTTAATTTCTTGTACAATAGAGTGCCTTAATTTCCCACAATGACACCGAAAATTGGAAAGATATTACAAGACTTGCCATTGGCTGTTCTTGCAGTGTGGCAACAAAGTCGTCAATGCTAGGTGCCATCGATGTTGAACTAAAGGAGCGTGTGGTTAAGGAAAGACAACAGCGTAATCGTACGATTCTTAGTCAAGAGAAACGACCGGAGACTATAAAACAATTAAAACGAGATGATAAAGGTGCAGAAAAAATCAACATTCTGTTGAAACAAGTCAGCGATATATTTCGTGCCAACAATAAAAAGCCAATACCATACTATAAGCTCATCATAGATCCTCAGAATTTTATGAATACTGTAGAGAATGCATTCCAAATGGCATTTCTGGCGCGTGATGGTAATATAGCCATTGAACGTAGTAGTAATGGCCTTCCCTTGGTACGTTTGGCTTCAAAGGATGAAATAGATCTACATCCGGATACATCACAATCGATATGTTCATTAAATATGGATTTATGCCAGGTAAGATATAATAGTTTTTTAAATGTTAGAGCAATTCAAATGATTTTGATTGCTATCTTATGTGGTTACTTTGATTAATTTCAAAGATTTTCCAAACTTCTCTTGCGATTATTACAATTAATGTCCAATTTGTCTTTGCTTTGCAGAGAATGATCGATAAATATGACATAAGAAAGGCTATGCTTTATGTACCTGTTGATATCGATGATGAAAACAGTGGAGAAAATCATATGGAGAACATAGACGAAGAGGACAGTGACTAACTAACTCATGAAATTTCCGGTATGTGCGAGAATATTTTGTTGGCAGGCATATCCACATATATCTTTTTAAAGTATTAGAATAGATATTTTTACACAACTTTAATACTATTGTTATACTATACATGTGTACCTTTTCAATTAATAAAAAAAGTAAACATAATATTAATCTCAATTTCATCTTATTGCAATATTTATTGTTGTTGCTAAATAAGGAGAAACATGTATGTATTTAATAATAATAATAATTTTATTTTAAATCTAATAGAATGGTTTTTACAAATTTCAAAAAGGCCAAATTTTGTATGCTCTTCACTGATTGATGTTGTTTTGTTTGCATATTGGTTAAGTAAAAAAGCGGGCTACTGACATACACAATATGTAAAAAAGAAAAAAAAAACAAAACAAATAAATACATGATTATCGAAAAAGGCTAAGCTAATCATTTTCTTTCCTGTATAAAAGCCCCTTTTTTAATTAATTAATGAATCTTTTTGTTTTATTTGCATTGCACTCAGACGGCTATCTGGCTATAGTATAAAAATATACCTTCCAATTAATTTTCTTTACTATTTTATTGACACTCTTGTTAGTATGAATTGCTTGCTAATCCCTAGACTTTATAAGACAGAAAAAAGAGGACACACCTGAAAAACAAATGCTTCTTATATAGCTCTTAGACGGCGGAGGCTGGACTCTGAATAGAATGTTTAACAAAACAATGGCCAAAACAAACTTCAAAATAGACGTAAAAAACAATAATAAGAGCTTATTTTGTATATCGAATATATAGACTTTAATTATAACATTAATTTAACCCGTTCTTTCGATTTGTCCTAAACTCTTAGCCTTCTTGGCCAAAGTCTTCTGTGAATTTACGCAGTTTAATTAAATCATCATCGTTCACAGTGGGTTTCGTACGTGACAATGATTTTAACATATCGCGCTAAAAATGGGAAATAAAAACATAAATTAGCAAATGCATGTAAGGTAACGAAATATATAGGGGGTTTACCATTGTAACAGGCGGCTCAAACAATTTGTCGCCGGGTACATCAACCCAACTCATTTCTATGGCGCCATCATCACCCGGTGAACAAGGTACCAATAAATCATCACATATAACTTCTTTATCCATGGGAGATGGACCTGTTACACGCTAGAAGAAAATATGTATTGATTACTATTATGTTTTCAAGAGGAAACAGTACAAGGTAGATTAGTGAATGTATTATTATAAATGTATTATATAGACTTCTCCAAAAGTATAAAGGCAAACATAATCGTGTCTGTTCTGGTACACGCATGTACAAGTTACGTATGGTGTCACACTTAAAAGGTGTTCTGGCCAACACTATACACCGTCATAGACCTGAAAAATGTACACGAACATTTCTTTTGTGTAGGCTTAGTGTACATCCATCGTATGCAAAGTTAGAAGTTTTTATAACAAATAAATAACAGATTCTGAAACTTTAATATGTTTTTTATAAATATTTGCAAATTTTATTGGGAAAGTCACTTATATATGTCAGAAACCACGATTTTAAAAATCCATCTAAAATTTGAACCGAAATTTCCTCTGATTGGTGTATAAATTTTGGGGTTGTTTTAATCAGCTGATTTTCAGTGTGTTCGAAAGTACAATGTTGCCACAATTTTTAAAAGTTAACACAAAAAAGTTTTAAGCAAAATTATCTTTGATTTTTGTGAATACTATCCGCTTTCCTAAACAAATCAAAGGTCTTTTTGAAAATATAAGGTAATTAAATTATAATTTTTACAAAATCAATGGGCTAAGAAAAGTGAATTTTACCAAATTTATTGCATGAAAAATATGGCATCTTCAATTCTGCAAAGTGTTCTTGGTGCACAAATCACTGAGCAAATTAAAAAAACTAACGCCGCCAATATCTTTCTGCACAAGGAGGCCGCCACGATAGAAAATTTGTTTGCAATATTATTGTAAATAAAGGGTGATTCTTTTGAGGTTAGGATTTTCATGCATTAGTATTTGACAGATCACGTGGGATTTCAGACATGGTGTCAAAGAGAAAGATGCTCAGTATGCTTTGACATTTCATCATGAATAGACTTACTAACGAGCAACGCTTGCAAATCATTGAATTTTATTACCAAAATCAGTGGCAGAAAATCCGCTTTTTTATCGACAAATTTTGTTCAGCGATGAGGCTCATTTCTGGTTGAATGGCTACGTAAATAAGCAAAATTGCCGCATTTGGAGTGAAGAGCAACCAGAAGCCGTTCAAGAACTGCCCATGCATCCCGAAAAATGCACTGTTTGGTGTGGTTTGTACGCTGGTGGAATCATTGGACCGTATTTTTTCAAAGATGCTGTTGGACGCAACGTTACGGTGAATGGCGATCGCTATCGTTCGATGCTAACAAACTTTTTGTTGCCAAAAATGGAAGAACTGAACTTGGTTGACATGTGGTTTCAACAAGATGGCGCTACATGCCACACAGCTCGCGATTCTATGGCCATTTTGAGGGAAAACTTCGGAGAACAATTCATCTCAAGAAATGGACCGGTAAGTTGGCCACCAAGATCATGCGATTTGACGCCTTTAGACTATTTTTTGTGGGGCTACGTCAAGTCTAAAGTCTGCAGAAATAAGCCAGCAACTATTCCAGCTTTGGAAGACAACATTTCCGAAGAAATTCGGGCTATTCCGGCCGAAATGCTCGAAAAAGTTGCCAAAATTGGACTTTCCGAATGGACCACCTAAGACGCAGCCGCGGTCAACATTTAAATGAAATTATCTTCAAAAAGTAAATGTCATGGACCAATCTAACGTTTCAAATAAAGAACCGATGAGATTTTGCAAATGTTATGCGTTTTTTTAAAAAAAAAGTTATCAAGCTCTTAACAAATCACCCTTTATTTAAGTAATACAAATGAGAAAAACCTTAACAGAATAGTTAATTATGCCCACTATAATTAAATTTCCTTTAATGTATGGATGTTAAAAACTGTTTGACCAAAAACCAAAAAAAAAAAAACAAAATAAAAACTTCTCCGCCGACAAAAACAAAAACGGGAACGACACGGCGATCGTTTGTTCATGAGTAACATTGAGGAGGGATAGAAAAAAACACATCAAAACAGATTTGAAGCATCACGCAATTGTCTCCTTTTTCTTGATAAATTGCTCTTGTCCTTACATTATTCACTGCTAACAAAAATCCGGCAGGCATTTTATGGCTTTGAGTTACGCACTTACTTTTAATTTTTTATGTTTATACCGGCAAAATATGTTTTGTTTATAATTTCTGTCTGCAAATAATATGGCTTGCAGAAAAAATCAGCTGTCACATTTTTCGATTAAAAGTCCGAAAAAAGTGTTCACACGTGTGACTCAGAACAACTAACTTTGTGTGTGGTGTGTAGAAAGTGTATAGTGTGGTGCACAATGCGGTGTGACCCAGAACAGACATGAATATTTTCGAATTTTTTTCCGAACCATAGACCTGGTTATTTCCAGCTTATTTATAGTAAAAGTAGCATTTGTCTAATCCATTAATTTAACTTACTTTGAAGTGAGTAGCTGTCTGCACCTTTCGCACAGGTTCCATAAGAGCATCACGAACCACAATTGATATATCAGCGCCGGAATATCTACAAATATTGAATTGAAATCGAAAATATAAGAACAGAAAAGGTTGAGTTTTAGAAAAAATCGGTTCTTATCACAATCTCTAGGTAAATAGAGGTTTACGGGATGTACCATATAATAAAATAAATTTCAAAATAAGAAAAAGTTGACTTAAAAGAATCGATTCCGATCACAATCCCTAGCTAAAGTCTAATGCTTTCCATATGTTACAAAAAAAAAAAACTCTAGAGAGGTTTACGGGGTATAACTAGGGTTTTTTCGGGAACTGCATCCCGGGAATTTGCTATATTTTCGTTCCCGCTTTCCCGGAAATTAAGTGCGGGAATTCCCGGGAATTTTTCTTTAAAATATTTTATATGTAATAGAGGGTTTTATATGGCAAATGACAGTTAAAATCTAGTTAAAGTGGTTTTTGGAAGTATAATGTGAATGACTATGGTACCAAGTAGTAGTAGTTGACTTGTGGGACATAAATGGTCGTAGGTTCTAGCCCATATTCTAACGGGCTCCTAATTGTTAAAAAGAATGTTGCTTTTCCTAATTTATGATTGTCATATTTCTGTAAACCGGCATTCCGTTAGACTGGCAGACTGAGTAAACCTTTATAAAGGTACATTATGTAACCCACGTTTGCAATTGCATAATTTCAAAATTTCATAATTATTGCAAGGATGTTTTAATGAAATATGAAAATTCTTAACTTTATTAAGATAGTTACTTTAATTTCAAGCTTATACCTCATACACATTAGGCTCGAAATCTATTAAAAATTGATTTTAAATCCGTTATTTATAAAGTGGATTATGGAAGTGTAATGCCAATGAGGTATTAAGCGATAGTGTTTTGCTTTTAGGAATATTGACCGAATATGTGCACATAGTGACCCCGTTTTACGATGGTGAAATCGAAATAAGTTTCTTTCATTTCCAAACAGTTCTTTAATGTTCAAAACATCCCTCTATACTAATAGTGTGCTTCCGAAAACTATACCCAAAGAGACTGTCTTAACCAGGGCTGTGGAGCCGGAGTCTGAAGATTTTGCTGGAGTCGGAGTCGTAAAAATTTTGCTCGACTCCGACTCCGGCTAAACCAAATTTTTTAAAACACTTCACATTTTTGTAGCTAAGCAAGTTTTTATGCAAATTAGTCTCCAATGCGTTATTCATTCGATCAATATACAGCATGATTGTAAATGAAAATCAACTTCCAATTACGGCTATCTTTTGATGTTTCCTAGAATGTTAGACTAGCAGATGGGCTGGATCGATCCATTTTAATACCCGAAATTATTATTTTTTTTTAAATTTTATTTTAAGGCCATATACATATGTGGAATATTGACAGAAAATTTTTTCAAAGTTGCTTTTTATAGAAAAGTTTGTCAAAATGTTATTTCTATAAAAAGTTTTGTCAAAATTTTATTTCTATAGCAAATTTTGTCAAAATTTTATTTCTATACAAAATTTATTCAAATTTTTTTTTACTATAGAAATATTTTTTTCTATAGAAAATTTAGTCAAAATTTTATTTCTATAGAAAATTGAGTCAAAATTTTGTTTCTATAGAATATTTTGCAAAATTTTATTTCTATAGAAAATTTTGCAAAAGTTTGTTTGTTTTAAATATACTACAGTTGTAAATATACTCCCTTGTAAAGAAGTTCACTGTTCTTTAAATTTAAATTAATTTCCCTGAAGACGAGCATTGGAGATGTCTCGAAATATTGGAAAATTTTAAATATAAAAATACAACTCAAAAAACAACAACATCTGTTTTTATTCACATGACCTCAAGCCGAACTAAGCAAATATAATTTTATTTCTATTGATATTTTATTTCTATAAAAATTGAAGTCAAAATTTTATTTCTATAGAAAATTTTGCCAAAATTTTATAGCAATAGATTGTTTATTAGAAAATTTTGTCAAAATTTAATTTCTATAGAAAATTTAGTCAAAATTTTGTTTCTGTAGAATATTTTGCAGAATTTTATTTACTACACAAAAATTTTTCTAAAATTGTACTTTTATTGATAATTTTTTCAAAATTTCATTTCTATAAGAAAAAATTGTCAAATTTTATTTCTATAGCAAATTTTCTCAAGAATTTTTTTCTTACTGATGCTCACTGCTATAAAAAATGTATTCAAAATTTTATTACTATAGAAATATATTTTTCTATATAAAATTTAGTCAAAATTTTATTTCTATAGAAAATTTTGCAAAATTTTATTTGCTACACATTTTTTTTAAATTGTATTTCTATTGGTAACTTTTTCAAACTTTTATTTCTATAAAAATTTTTGCCAAATTTTATTTCTATAAAAATTCTATTCAAAATTTTATTTCTATATATTTGGTCAAAATTTGATTTCTATAAAAAATTTTGCCAACATTTTATTTCTATAGAAAATCTAGTTAACCAGTGTATTCCTGATATCTTAGGATGTTCCTTCAGGAACTATATTAAGATGAAGTCTGTTTTTCACTTTTACAAAATTTTTAAGTACGGGAAGCCGGAAGTTTTGACCCGTGAATTTACATTTATTAATTCAACAAGAAATGTACAGATTGATGTACCGAGAATTCAGTCTAATATATACGAACAATCCTTTCTGGTCCGAGTTTTTCTTTTGTGGAATCGATTGCCTTCTGATCTAAAAGTTTTCTCTAGTTCTTGTAACGAATATAGAAGGAAACTAATTGACTATTTGAATAATATGAGTACGGTAAACTGAAGCATTGATGTCTGGCACTTATAGGACTTTTTATTCTTTTTTGTATTAATTATATTATATTCATGTGGTTGGGGAGCCATATACTTTTGTTATAAAATAATTTCAATGTATTTAAAATTAGTTTTACAATATCTAACATAGCTTCTTTATTACAATACATGTATAATAGGCCTTTAGTGGCTTCCTTTGTATTGATGTTTAATAAATGAAATGAAATGAAAATGTAGTCAAAATTTTGTTTCTGTAGAAAATTTTGTAAAATTTTATTTACTAGACAAAAATTTTTCCAAAATTGTATGCTCACTGCTAAGTCGAAAACTTGTAGAAATGACTCAAATTTTTCAATGAATGAATCATAAATGCATTTTTGCGAAATTGTCTAAACAATTATAAATATTTCCCAAATATTGCCCGAGATTTTGTAAAGTCTGATTTGAGATTTTATCAAAATGTAGAAATACAAAGTTGTGCAGAGTATATTATAATCTGCCCGCCCGACTTTAGACTTTCCTTGCATTTTTATTTTTTGTTAAAATTGTGTTACGTCCCATAACGTTAGATTTAAATTTAAAGTACATAGATTTTGTAGAAGTATATACAATTTTGTCTAAATCGATTCAGATTCAAATTCATGCATATGGGAATATAAACCTTTATATAGCTCGCAACAAATTTAAAGAATTTGAGATAGTATCAATAATTTTGGTCCACAAATACATATACTGTTGGTATCTTCTCATATTATGATGGGTATTTATAGCATTATTTTATTTATTAAACATTGCCCTAAATTTGAAATATAGAGTTTAATTGGCATCTAATGTGAAATCAATACCTTTTTTTTGCACACATAAATAAATACGATACTTTATATCGATCCACTTACGGTAACCCACAATAGAACTACAAATTAGTGGTATTAAAATGAGATTTAGTTATAAAGGGTGATTTGTTAAGAGCTTGATAACTTTTTAAAAAAAAAAAACGCATAAAATTTGCAAAATCTCATCGGTTCTTTATTTGAAACGTTAGATTGGTCCATGACATTTACTTTTTGAAGATAATTTCATTTAAATGTTGACCGCGGCTGCGTCTTAGGTGGTCCATTCGGAAAGTCAAATTTTGGGCAACTTTTTCGAGCATTTCGGCCGGAATAGCCCGAATTTCTTCGGAAATGTTGTCTTCCAAAGCTGGAATAGTTGCTGGCTTATTTCTGTAGACTTTAGACTTGACGTAGCCCCACAAAAAATAGTCTAAAGGCGTCAAATCGCATGATCTTGGTGGCCAACTTACCGGTCCATTTCTTGAGATGAATTGTTCTCCGAAGTTTTCCCTCAAAATGGCCATAGAATCGCGAGCTGTGTGGCATGTAGCGCCATCTTGTTGAAACCACATGTCAACCAAGTTCAGTTCTTCCATTTTTGGCAACAAAAAGTTTGTTAGCATCGAACGATAGCGATCGCCATTCACCGTAACGTTGCGTCCAACAGCATCTTTGAAAAAATACGGTCCAATGATTCCACCAGCTTACAAACCACACCAAACAGTGCATTTTTCGGGATGCATGGGCAGTTCTTGAACGGCTTCTGGTTGCTCTTCACTCCAAATGCGGCAATTTTGCTTATTTACGTAGCCATTCAACCAGAAATGAGCCTCATCGCTGAACAAAATTTGTCGATAAAAAAGCGGATTTTCTGCCAACTTTTCTAGGGCCCATTCACTGAAAATTCGACGTTGTGGCAGATCGTAAGTCTATTCATGATGAAATGTCAAAGCATACTGAGCATCTTTCTCTTTGACACCATGTCTGAAATCCCACGTGATCTGTCAAATACTAATGCATGAAAATCCTAACCTCAAAAGAATCACCCTTTATTACCCGGAGTCGACTCCGGAGTCGGAGTCGAACTGATGAAAAATGCTGGAGTCGGAGTCGGAGTCGAGCAAAATTGGCTCGACTCCATAGCCCTGGTCTTAACCATTGTAAAAAAATTTTGTATTACAAAATATTTCGTATTTTAGTATGATTTACGGCTAATGTAAGAGATCAACAGAATATATATTGTTAGTTGCCAGATAGCGCCTTATAACCATAGTTTTAGGCGATTTTCCCTTTGACCGGGATCCCGGGAAATTAAAAAAAAATACCGCTTTCCCCGGAATAGAAAAAGTCCGGGAAAAAGAAAACCCTAGGTATAACGTATAAAAAATTCAAATTTCAAAATAAAATCAATACTGCCAAATATTTTTAGCAAAAATTCGTGAGCGAGTGGTTGGTGGAGAAAAAACGGTGGGCCGCTTTATCTTCTTACCTTGACGATTGGTTTTTCGTAAAAATTTGGTGGACCGGTAGAACCGGTGTTTACAAGCCCCCAACAACCGGCATTCGGTTTTTATATATTTCGTGGTAAAATTGCCAATTCAACGTCAAATTTAGGCATATACATTTGGGTTTTTAATTTATTTAGGCATAAACATCTGGTGAAGCATTCGAAATCAGGTGCTGCACGTAGACAGCCACCATACATATCCTGACAAAAATCGCCAAAACCGCAAACGTCAAAAAATCTTCAAATATATTTCGTTTATACAAAATTCCATTTTAGTCTCATAGTTTTATCTGACTGAAATTTCGACAGTAAGAGTTTAGGAAAATTTTAGGGTAGTAGTCTTCCTGAATCGGAAGAGAATTAAGTTCAAGGCTAACCAAGAGAACGGCGAGTATAGACCTATCCAAGAGTAAACAAATCTTTCAACAATTTTGGCTGCATTTATGCTGGAGACGTTCGGAGTCTTCTGTTTTAAGTTGGGTCACACTAACTCCAAAACGTACAATTTCCCATATAAATGCTAAGAGAAATCAGACGCAATGTCGAATCCACTCCTGCTTTTACTCCTGTTAAAAACAAAAATACAATGTTCTGTTCCCTTATCTTTCTTTCGTATTCCAAATGAATTTGATTTTGGTTCTTCTATTTCGAAAGCAAGTTACTTTATATTTTCAAGCCTGATCTGACTTAAATTTCGGCAGCAAGCGTATAAGAGAATTTTAGGATAGTAGGCTTACTGAATCGGAAGAGAATTAAGCTCTAGGCTATCCAAGAGAAAGACGATTATAGACCAATCTCTTGAATGCCTGTCCTAGTTAGAAATAAAACACTGTACTAATGATAGCAACTTTCCAGAAATTATTAAAGCAGAAGGCAGTCGCTTAATACGAGGTAGTCGAACCCTATTTCCTCAACTTCACACTTAAGCCATACCATCTCAATTCATACATCAAGGCTTAGATGTGAAAAATTCCATTAAACTACTGTGAGCGTCAAAAGTGTGTCAACACCCTTAAACATTTCGCTTCTCGTAGGGTTACTGAAAAAATATAAATTATATATAGGTTTTAATCGATCAAATTAAGTTTTATTCCAACCTATGAAAATAAAAGTAAAAAAACAACAACAACTTTGCAATATTTTTATACCCTTCACCACTACTGTGGTACAGGGTATAATAAGTTTGTGCATTTGTATGTAACACCAAGAAATAATTGTCATAGACCCATCTTTTAGTATACCGATCGGCTTAGAATTAAATTCTGAGTCGATTTAGGTCGCAGTTTAAGTCCGATCGTCCTCAAATTTGACATAACGTCTTTCTTCGGATAGAAGACAATCGCTATTGATGTTGGAAAAAATCGGTTCAGATTTAGATATAGCTGTCACATATAGTTATCACCGATTTGATCATAATTCACGTATTTATGAACCGACGTTCAATGAACAAAACCTCCAAACTACGGTGAAACATGGTGGAGACTCAGTTATGGTCTGGGGATGTTTTCCATGCTCTGGGGTTGGAGAAATTGATTTTATTGAAACGACAATGAATGCGAAAGGTTATTTAGATGTTCTAAACAAAACTGTGACACCAAGTGTTGCTAAATTCGGTTTGAATATTCCAACAGGACAACGATCCCAAACACATATCTCGCTCAGCGAAGGAATGACTTCTATACAGAACACCAAAAATAAATAGATCACCCCCCATGCGTGAAAAATTGACTTTTTTATATAAATGTTCCTAATAGTGAATATTGCAATATTTTTTTATTTACTTTATGTTGAATGTTTGAATAAAAACTGTACATTTTTTATATTTTTCCAAAAATCTGACAAGAACTCAAATGTTTCTAGGTGTTGACACACTTTTAACGCTCATAGTATATGCCAAAAACTTTTGATTCCCTTTCAAACATGCAAAGCTAAACATTTGAAGACTAATATATTTTTCCAAGTCTTGTCAAATTATGGATGGAAAATAATTCAAGCCATTGATTGCGAAAACATTTATATTTCTAAATTAATTGGTTCAAAAAAGTAACCACGAAAACAAGCTGGTTTTCAGATTGAACCTATTTTGCTGTTTTTCAACCGAATAATGAACGTGGAGTTATGCGATATGGCCAAAGAATTTGGTCCAGATTTTCTATACAAAACCCTTCAAAATCACTTTCGTGTGGCACGAAATACAATTAAAAAACATCTAATATTTAAACTATTTTAATTAAGCTTGTCGACAAAATAGGTAGTTTATAGAGTCTATTTGCAAATAAAATGCATTGCAGAAAAAACATCTGATGTTTATATTTTTTGTTCGGAAGTCCGAAAAAAGTGTGTGTCAGAACAAAAAACAGTACAGTTTCCAAACCAGATTTTCCAAAACCAATACTACATCTCAGATTGTTTTCCTAATTTTATATGCTAAATTTTTAAACAATGGTATATACCACCAGAAATTAGAAAATATTCAAATTGACTTGGAACTTACCCATCGGTTTTTCCAGCTAACTCCTTCAAATTCTCCTCTGTCAAAACATGTGTTGTATTGCCCAAATGAATTTTAAACATTACCAAACGAGCATGAGCTTCAGGCAAGGGTATGTAAATACGTTTTTCAAAACGACGACGAATAGCCGAATCCAAAACCCATGGAATATTGGTGGCGCCCAACACCAAAATACCATCCGTGTCATTTCCTACGCCCTGCATTTGAACAAGAAATTCCGTCTTGATACGACGCACACTGTCGTTCTCGTTATCTGAACGTGCCGAACACATTGAATCGATTTCATCGATAAATATAATGGAGGGTTTATGTTGACGAGCCAATTCAAAGAGATTCTTAACAAGTTTCTCAGATTCACCCAACCATTTTGACATCAAATCAGAACTGGATACCGAGAAGAATGTAGAGTTGTTTGCTTCCGTTGCCACAGCTTTGGCCAGATATGATTTACCGGTACCAGGTGGGCCAAAGAGTAAAATACCCTTCCAGGGGATACGTTTGCCAGTAAAGAGATGAGGAAATTTAATGGGTAGAATGACAGCCTCTTTCAAGGCCTCTTTTGCTGCATCTAAGCCGGCTACGTCAGACCACTTAACATGGGGCTTTTCGATGACGATGGCACCTTCCAATTTACTTTGTAGTTTTTTCTTTTCCGGATCTTCACCATCCGAATCACTATCACTTTTCTTATCTTTGTCGTCCCTTAAGAATAGAGTCAATATATCAGAATTTTAACAAACAAAACTGAGAAATCTTTAAACTTACTTAGAACTGGAATCACCCTCCTTTACAGGTTTTTTCTTGCCCTTCTTCAGATACTCCTTAAGTTTTTCCGCCCTATCCAAATATTGTAAACATTTAGCTCTAATAGAATCCTTAGCCTTTTCACCTTGAGCCTCGTCTATAACAAGTAAAAATGATTCATACTACCCAAGGCTCAAAGATATATTATTCCTTACATTTTATGGCATGAAGAAAATACTCCACTCCATGTTCATACAAACGTAAAGCCTCCGCATAATTCTTATTACGATCTTCCTCAGTGGCTCTTGTCACTAAATCAATGGCTTTTTGGAGCGTTGTACCACTAGCCATGACCAAAGCTCCTATAAATAGTAAAACTATAAATCAATATATTTTGGAACGAGTTAGTACGAAGGAAAGGGCCGAATTGTCACTCCATTAGTTGCAGTGACATCATAATATCTACATTGTTGCTGCTCTTTTTGACATTCTTAGGATACCATCACAAAACAACTGAACGTAATGCAATGAAATGAAGGCAACTCAAAACATTGATGGATGACTAATCATCATCATCATCTCATATAATATTTTGTTTTTTTTAAACTAAATTCTTAAACAAATCACAATTATTCTACATACTTTTTTATATTCGTTTTCTTATGTGTTTACTTTTTGCGTCTATGCAATTATTGGCAAGTAATATCTTTCCTCTTAAATCTTCTACCACCGTAAAAATTCAGCACAAAAACAAAAATGACGACTCCGTTGACTGGTAAATCGATTACGATAACTAAAGCAGCGGTTAAAACTACGTAAACGTATTGTTAAAGTATTGCAACGTAACAATTATTACATTTCCCGCTTGTTCGGCAAGAAGCCATTGTCGCATTTTCGCTTTTTATATAAACAACTACAAGGTGGACTGGTTATTTAAGAGGAGATAAGTAATCCTGGGAATAGTCGAATAATTATAACACAGATAACTGGTTGCCTGTAAAATCGATGCGGGAGAACTCTCTTATTTGCTGGACAATTTTTACAGCTCTCTGAGATAATTATCCGTTATTTTGAAGAACAAACAAAGCAACAAAGCTCATCTCAATACTTTAGAATTTTCAGAAACTCATAATTTAGTTAGTTTTCTGTTGGTTTCGTAGCAAGAAGTTTTTTGCAGAGCATTAAAAAACAATTTAATAAAAACGTGTTTGGATATATTGCGGAAGTTTTTTAGTAAGTACACTAATAATATGGTATACATTTTGCATTATTTTGTTAATTGTATTATTTATTTTCAGGTACCACTATATCATTCAGATACACATGCTATGCGGTGCGTTCCCGTAAAGACACCTTTCTATTATGTATTCAAATTAAGTTTTATATTTTGTATTTTTCAATTTAACGTTTAAATATGTTTGTGAAATATATTTAGTTTTAATTTAATATAATTCATGTTAATAAATAAATTAAAATAATCAAATTATATTTTAATCGATTTGTGGTATACTTATTACAATACTGAAATTAAGGTATTTATATATGTATCCCACAGTTACTATTTATTTCTTGGGCTATACGTAATGCTAAGGATATCCAATTGGCTCCCTCCAATGACATCCCCATGTTAAATTCACCAGTTAAATACATGTCGAGTAGATTTGGTAGTAACTAGTGGTACATATTGGTGATAGGTGAATTTGATAGTCAATAACTAGTTACTTGAACAAACGGGTTACTTCTATTCAGATTAATAAAAATTTCTAATACCTCATTCACATTACACTTCTAAAATCCACTTTAACTAGATTTCAACTGTCATTTGCTTTATAAAAAATGGATTTCAAATCTACTTTTAGTAGATTTCGAGCCTAATTTGAATGGGGTATAATACAAATGTATTCGGCCATGAAGGCTTAGTATTACTGAATAAAAACTGATAAATAAATAAATAAATGCTACGCTCTCATACAAAAATTACTGGAAGAATAAAAAGGTGCCCTCTAAATTCTGTACAAATAAAGTAATACCTAAAAATTCTGTACTTTTCAAGTCATCCCAACAAACACAAGGATGAGTATTTTTCACATGTAACACCATATCAATTTCCCTGCCAACATTTTTCGAATTTGGGGGCGCTTCTGAGAATCCCCACTACGTCGAAAACAGTCGTGTACGATTCCAAAACTCCTCGGAAAAACGCCGTCACTATTAAGAAGTTGTACCACGCCAAGTTACTACAAAAAACTATCGCATGAGTGCAATTATTAGGAGCCCTTCTGGATACATTTATAAGGACGCCAATAAGAGCCCCTTAAAACAATCAGACAAAGTGCATTTTAAGATAGTTGTAAAAGAATCATTGTGGTCAAGTAAAACACGATTGTTTAGATCCCAATAAACACAAACGTTTGAAAAATGCTAAATTTCAACAATTTTTCAAACATGTTTTCAAAGGATTAGGATAATATTCAAGTTGAGAAATTGTTGAGAAAATCGCGTTCTCAACAAAAAACAGACATTACCCTCAACAGTGAAATTCAACACATTAGCAATAATATCTCAAGTGTTATCCTCAAATTGAAATGCATCGCTACTCAATAATTTGTCAAACAATTTTCGATGCGAGTCAAATTCAAAATTAACATCGTTGCAAATACTTTTCAACCTAAATTTGTATGAATGATATCCCCACTTCAAATTGAAAGTCAAAGCCAAAATTCTATGAATTTTGTATAATTTATTTATTTTTATCAAAATAAAATATATAATAATACACTACACTACATAATACACTACAATAACAAATGATAAATAATAATCTTATTAAACATATCAACAAATAAGAAAAAAAAAAAAAAAAAAAAAAAAAAAAAAACTTTAAATATCTTAAACATTATTAGTAAACACTTTTGCATTGATAATTCGATTTCCTTCCTTTTGGTGTCATAAAACAGCATTAAAATTTATTAACATGCGGGCAATTTGAAATTAGGAACGTACTGGACCGCGTGTTAGAATTGATTTCCAGCAGAAGGAATTCACAAAATATCCATTTTAAACTTATAATAGTGCACAGGTGTGTGGGGGGATTGTGACAGATGACAGTGGAGAAGTTTTACAAGAAATCCCCTGTATGAGATGAGTGGACTGTATAAGGTTGTGTGTGTGTGTGTGCTTGGGTTTATTATTTCTCAAAGTAATGAGAAATAATAAACAAAGCGTTTGATGGAGTGAAACCCAACCGGAAAAGGAACAAAAAATAACAAGTGGAGGTTTCAGTTTTCAATGTACAATTAACAATATTTATTTATAAATATGATATAGGGGAAAAGGTAGAGAAGAGAGATCAGCAGAGGAGAAATACAATGCTTACCGTCGGGTAGTTAGAGAAGAAGTGAAGTAAAAAGCTAGGATCTTAAGGCTTAGTGTACTAACTTTTACAACAATAATATTTACAATAGATGTTATCGATATCAATTCAGCAATATTTTAGTACATATAATTCAAAATAAACAAATTGATCAGAAATTCAAGAGATCGATAATTATGTAAATATGATATATTAAACAATTCATTTAAATTCAAATTCATAAAATTCATTCATGTATAAAATTCAAAAGATTCATAAAATTCATTCAAATATAAAAAATCAAAAAATATGTTTGGCAAACTATGAAGTTTGTCCATGCCCCCGGCCTTGCACTTATGCAAAGTTCGACTTGCAAAGCACGGTAGCAATGGACTTTATAGCCTCGGCCAGGATATGCTGGTTCCGCTTAGGACGTTGGTTGGAGCGTCTCCTCTGCATCTTATTGTTGGTATGAGCATGTTGTGGTGTAGGCTGTCGTGGTGGTCGTCTTATCGTAGTTGATGTCTGCGGTATTGGGTTCTTCGTGAACCATCGGATGGGCCTTCTTGTTTGTTGTGTAGTTGTACTGTTGTGTCTTCCCGTGATTATTACTCGTCTTCTAGTGGTATTGTTTCTTGATGGTGTTTGGCGTGTCGTCGTGTTCCTTTCCCTAGGCGTGTAGTAGGCTGGTGAAGTTGCGGATGGCGTCCTCGCTATTTGTGGATGCAGCATAGTGTGATGCTGATAGCCACACTTCCGACAGGTCGCTGGGGAACTGCACCGTTCAACTGTGTGGCTTTTTGCCAAACAGTTCATGCAGTAATTATATGTCCGAACCGTCACCCTTCTATCCGCCACAGGCATCATTATAAAAATTGGGCAATCCCGCAAAGAGTGTCTTTCCTTGCAGATGCCGCAATCGTAAACTTGATGGTGGGACATTTTTAGTTAGTAATCTGTAATTGGAAAGGACTTTAGTATGGGATAATGGGAAGGTTATGAAAAGATTTTATGAGAGGAAGGAATGTGAAAAGGTAAGATTTAAGAGGTTGGTTCAGGAGAGGCTTGGTCTAAGAGCGGTAAGTAGCATAATTTCACGATAGGGCGAGTGATAATTCCTGAAGCAACTTTGATATCCGCAACACGAATATTATTGTCGGAACCATGATGAGTATTTACGATTCTACCCAAGCGCCAGTCGCTAGGTGGTAACAAATCGTCCATGACGACAACCAAATCGCCAATCTTTAAATTGGGACCTGAATTTTTCCACTTATATCGTTTGTGTAGAGATTTCAGATAGTCCTCTTTCCATCTGATAGCAAATTGATGGTGCAGAGCTTTTAACTTTGTCCATCTATTGAGAAGAGATAAGTTTTGAGATGGGGTTTCAGGGAAAGACATAATTGGTGATCCTTTTAAAAAGTGACCCGGAGTAAGAGCTGTCAAATCTGATGGATCTTCAGAAACGGCAGATATGGGACGTGAGTTTAGAATTCCTTCGATTCTTGCGAGAATTGTAGCAAATTGTTCGAAAGTAAATTTATGGGCACCAGCTATTCGTTTAAAATGATGTTTAAAACTTTTTACGGCCGATTCCCATAATCCGCCCATATGCGGGGCATGCGGTGGGATAAATTGCCACTCAAAGCCGTGTGTTGAATATTTCTGGGATATGTCACTGGCGGTGGATTTAACAAAACCAGAAAATTCTTTTAGTAATTTTCGGCTTGCCCCAATAAAATTTCTTCCATTATCGGAAACAACCCTATGGGGTAGCCCCCGCCTCCCGACGAATCGTGTAAATGCAGCTTCAAAGGCTAGAGACGATAATTCTGAACAGGGTTCTAAGTGGATCGCTTTTGTAGTGAAACAAACAAAAATCGAAACGTAGCTTTTTATTATTGGAGCTCTTTTTAGAGTGGAACTTTTTAGCTCAAAAGGCCCTGCGAAGTCTACACTCGCAATGCGCGATTGTAAGACGAAAATCTGAGTAAAATATCAGTATCGTCAATTGTACTATGATAAGTTTGAACATTAACACGTTTTCCTAATTCTGGTGCAACCAATGGATTTCTTTTAGGCCACGTTGAATGTGGTTGAGTTAACCATTTTGGACCATTAAACCATAAAGAATTGGGTGTTAAATCTTGAGGTCGGCAACCTCTAGTACCGAGATCTGCAGGATTATCATGAGTCGGGACATGCCGCCAATTGCTACCAGGAACTAACTCGTGAATTTGCGAAGTTCTATTTGCAATGTATGTCTCCCAGGACCAAGGTGGTTTCGAAAGCCAACCAAGAACTATTGAAGAGTCAGTCCATAGAGTAATAGAGCTTATCTTGAAATCGAAATTCGAAGTGACATAATTGACGAGTTTAGCTAACAGAAATGCACCATTAAGTTCCAATCTTGGCAAACATACAGGTTTGAGAGGAGGGACTTTGCTTTTAGCAACCAGTAAATTAGAAAACACAACTGATTTATTAGTCTGGCATCGCAAATAAACACATGCACAATATGCAGCTTGAGACGAATCTGAAAACCCGTGGATTTCCAAAGTATCAGTAGGACAACATTGAATCCATCTTGGTATAGAGATAGAATTAATGTGAGGGAAATCGAATACGAGTCTATTCCAAGTAGCTTGTGACTCTGGACCAAGATTGTCATCCCATCCAATTCCTTCTAGCCACAATTGTTGCATTAATATTTTTGCCCGAATAATAACCGGCGCAATCCATCCCGCGGGATCAAATAATTGAGCGATTGACGATAGAACCATCCTTTTCGTCATAGTCTGTTCAAATTGTATTGGATTTATCGAGTAAGTAAACGAATCTGACAACGCGTTCCACTTTATACCCAAAGTTTTTGTAGAACTTGATTCATGGAAGCGTAAAAATTCGGAATCGTATAGGTCTTGAGACGGAATATGAGCGAGTAATTGTGGATCATTAGCTATGATCTTCTTAAGAGGAAAACCGGCATTCTTTAAAATATCACTTAGATCATTTTGAGCCTTCAAAGCCTCCTGAATAGAATACCCGCCCGATAAAATGTCGTCAACGTATGTTTCGTGTTTAAGTATTCGAGCTACTGTGGGATGAGTTGCTTGGACATCAGATGCCAGTTGCAAAAGAGTACGTATAGCAAGGAATGGCGCGCAATTAATACCAAAAGTTACTGTTTTGAGTTGATAATCTTTAATAAAGTTATTATCGGACGGTTTGAATAAAATTCGTTGATACGGTCTATCATGGGGGTGTACAAGAATCTGTCTGTACATTTTCTGAATATCCCCGCAGAAAACATACTGATATTTCCGCCAATTCAGAATAACAGAAGTGAGATCAGATTGCAATGTGGGACCGGTGTGTAACACATCGTTAAGAGAATAGCCTGATTTCGTCTTTCTGGACGCATTAAAAACAATTCGAACCTTTGTGGACTTATGTTCCGGTCGTACCACAGCGTGATGTGGCAAGTAAAATGAATTAAATTTATCATCAAAGGAAATTTCGCGAGAAGACGTTTCTTCTGCGTGATCAAGCGCTATATATTCGTTCAGAACATCATGGTACGATTGTACTGAGCCAAAGCCATAAATCTAGAAGGACCCAAGTACAATGAATCAGAAAATTCTTCCTTAAAAGGAAGTCGTACCATGTAACGACCATTGGGTAAACGAGTTGTAGTTTTTCTGTAATACTCTTCACAGAACGCATCAGCAGCTGAGACGAGATGGGATGTAGGAACTTCTTCTTGTTCCCAAAATTTTCTCAGCATTTCGTTAATAGAGGATTCTTCGAATTCATGAACATTTACGGAGAATGAATGTATTGTTTCAGTCCGCATTGGACCACTGAGAACCCAGCCAAATATCGTATTATAGGCTGAAGTTTCGCCACAAATATTTTTCTTGATTCCTTCAATATTAATAAAACGTTCGGAATCATTACCCAGAACCAAATCAATTTGCGAAGATTTGTTGAAATATGGATCTGCCAACTCTAAATTTTCCAATTCTGAATTATTTGGTATTTCAAACGAAATGGCAGGAAGACGTTTTGTCACTTTCGGCAAAACAATGGCAGAAACTGTGAATTGTATTTCATGTTTCTTTGACACTATGTGCAATTGACATTGTTTGTCAGATGTTTGACGCTGGCCACCAATTCCAGATATTTCAAAACTTGACTTAGTAGTTGGAAGTTGCAACCGGGTTTGAATTCGTTTTGAAATAAATGTTCGTTGAGAACCTGGATCTATAAGGGCTCTAATCGTGAACAATTCTCCATTATGTTCAATCTGCACTAATGCAGTTCGGAGTAAAATCATATCATTATTCGATGAAAAGTTGGCTTGGATATGAGAAGAATTATTTTGCTTTGATGTAGATGGTTGTTCCTTCTGTGAGGATAAATTTTGTGTATTTTTAATGGGCTTTTGATGATTCTGGCTTTCGCTTCTATTTTCTTGAGTATTTGAATTTTCACTTGTATTTTCGTTGTATTTAGTTCGTATATGAATCAAACTGTGATGCGGTTTGTGACAAATTATACAAGTGTTTGTACTTTTACAATTAGGCTTGAGATGGGAGTTTGATAAGCAGTTACTGCAAATCTTATTTTTATAGACAAAGTCTACACGCTGTTGTGCAGTAAGTTGACGAAATTTCGGACACATTCGTAAAGAATGGTTGGTTTCACAAAGTAAACAAGTAGCTGTGAGTCTTTCTTGCGAAAGATATGTTTGTATTTTGCCAGAGCCCTGAGATGAGATGGGATTGCGCTGATCATATTTATTTGAATTTTGATGTGTAACATTATTTTGCTGCTTTGTGCACTTTATGCTTGAGATGCGTTCTACAACTTCGAATCTATTTATCAAAAATTCGTCCAGTTGATTCCACGTAGGCAGATCTCGATGTGATCTGAGGGATTGTTCCCATAAAGAGAGAGTTTCATCTGGTAATTTTGTGGAAATTAAATATATGAGAATGGGATCCCATCCGTCAACTTCGACGTTAAGAGATCGAAGAGTACATAAACAATCATTGACCGTGGACTGAATTTTTTGAATTGATTCGCTGTTTTCAACATTTGCCACAGGTATATTGAAAAGAATTTTTAATTGATTATCAACTAAAACACGTTTATTTTCATACCGAGCTTTAAGTGCGTGCCATATTAAAATTTTCATCGCACAAAGTGTAACGCTTGACTATAGCCCCAGCTGGGCCCCTGGTCTTATTGCGTAAATGATAAAGTTTTTGAGCGGGGGTCAATTTTGGATGATTTACATAAACTGCCGTGAACATATCACGGAACGAGGGCCACTCCTCGTATCCACCTTTAAACACCTCGGTGTCACACGGAGGAACTTTTATATAACTGTCGTTAGAGTTATGAGAAGAGGCGGGAATAGAACTCTGATTCTGAGGTATATATTCAGGAACTAGGCTGTGTCTGGCATTTTGACGTGCTTGGCCTCCAGATATTCGGAGAATATCTAAGATTTGAGACCTTGCGGTGTAATATGCCTCAGAACTGGCATTGAAATTTATTTTTGCATTAGCTTTAATATCCTTCGGATCGGTGGAACTCGGCGATAGCATTATATTTTTATATGAAGTCTGAAGTTGTTGCCATCTTTTCTCCAAGTCTTCCAATTTAACTTCCAATACAGAGTCCGTTTGATCTCTAATATCGCATTGTTCGAATTGCGTGCAAAAAAGTATTAAATACTCGCAATCAAAAAGAAATCTATCATATGCGGGAGATGCAGCCACTGCTGCGTTAGAATTGGAGGAAGCATTTGATCCAGAAGGACCTGATGAAAGTTCATTAGGATTGTTTGTAGGATTCATTGTCGTAAAAAATGTATCAGAAAATTATCGATTGCAAACGAGAAAATGTTTTCTTGAATTTATCAAATTAATGAATTGGAATTGCAGAAATATAGCGAGAAAAAATATATGGGTTTTTGGAATTGCAAATATGAAGTTTTGTGGGTAACCTCTAACCGTTTTAGTTGTGTTTTATGCGAAAATTTATCTCCAGAACTAATAAACTAATAAGCGGGATTTGCAAATGTTGCGAAAATATAGTAGTTTATTGTTCAAAAGATCAATTGAAAAGATAAATATGCGAAAAGAAAAATAATCAATCAATTTTAATTGATTTGAGCTAATGAAAATATAATTCAAACAATTTTAATTGTGTTTCCACAAATTCCAAAGTGTTGCGTTCTTTATGTAATGCGATGCAATTGATAAATTCGACTTCCAATCGATACTTTTAAACAGAATTCAATCGGTAAAATTTCTGTCCTAAAATTTCAAGAAAAACAAGTTTTTCACGATAACAAAATCTTTTTTTTTTTTTCCAAAAAACGTGAACGAGGCAAAATTTCGATTTTTTCGTTTATGAGACGAGATTAAATTTTATTAAGATTTTATTAAGCAGGTGAAATCTATTGAACACATTCACTGAACTATGATTTTCCAAACCTCTCGAATCGAAAAATCATAAGTCTGCAATCAAAGTTCAAAATTCGACCAAGCTCTTTGTAGCAAACAGATAAAATAATTGTAAACTTCACAGAATGAGAGATGTAATTTTCAAAGAGAAATATATTGAACTCACTGAAAACATATGACTTTCAAGATTTTGTTTCAAAAAAATGATATATCTTCAATAAAAGTTCAAAATTTCCTCCAAATTTTTGTGAAGCCACAGGCCAAATAATTTTAAGCTTCACAGAGCGAGAAATATAAATGTCACGAAGAAATATAATGAACTCATCCAAAAGAAATATGACTTTGTTCAATTTTTCTTCGAAAAAATCATATAACTCAATAAAAGTTCAAAAATTTCCTCAAATCTTGATAAAGCACAACAGGCCAATTTAATAGCAATATTCAGAGAGCAAGAGATATTATTGTTACAGAGAGATAATATATATGTTTCATCAGCCAATTCGGCTTTGAGATGCAATTTCACTTTTTAGATATATTGATGTTTATTTTTAATGTCGTAATGAGTATTTTCGTTGATAGTTTGTTTTAATGTTTCGATGAGTGATTTCGTTAATATATTCGATGAGCGGAAATTGCGATGTTCTGAATCACAATTTTCCTTATGAGACGCTTATTTTCTTGTATATATTTCTTTTCAACAAGTTTAAATATTCGAGGAATGACAAATTGCGATTTTATTTCTCACAATTTTTTCTTATGAGCCGCTTGATTTCTTGTATATGTTTACCAATTTTAATAAATTTAATATTCGAGAAGTGAAAATTGCGATTTTATTTCTCACAATTTTTCTTATGAGACGCTTGTTATGTTGTAAATATTCATAAATTACCAATAATTTCAAAAATTTACCTGTTGTTATGATGATTCGTTCATATATGTTGAGATAATATTAATTTGAGTGTATTCGCAGTCGCATGAGTTGATCTGAGAATTTTGTTTGAGTGCACTTCGTATTTGGGGAACGAAAAAATGTTTTCGAGCGTAATTACTTTTCTGAGTGTAAGAATTTGTAGAGATTTTCATATATGTATTTTATTTCAACTTTAGAAAATTTCCGAAGTTTTCCCACTTTTCCCGAGTGTAATAATAGTTTTTAGTTTAATAAAGATTGATTTTTTTTTTTCCGAGTGTAATAATTTTCCGGAAAATATAATTGAAAATATGTTATGTCGTAATTTTTTGAGATTATTATTATTTATTTTTTAGCAAATTTTAGTATTGCAATATTTTGAAGGAAATAACATTTTGAATGTAGAAATATATTCCAAGACAAAAAATTTTTGAGTGTAGGAAAAATTTCGAGAATTTAAATAATTTTTTCCCGAGTGTAGGAAAAATTTTAAAAAATATTGCAAGTTAAAATTTTGAGTTTATAAAAACTTTGCAGAATTTAAAAAATTTTGCTGGGTGTACAAAATTTGGAATGCAAAAAATGTTCCAAGTTAAAATTTTAAGTGTAGAAAAATTTTGGAGAATTTTTTGCTGAGTGTACAAATTCGAGTTTTATGTATATTTACATTTTCCAAATTTTAGCATAACGTTTTGAGAGTCGAAAACACGAAATTTTCAGTAGCGGATTTTCTTTTTGAATTTAAAGACAAATTTCTGTAAGTGTAATTTTCGTGAATTTTTTTTTTTAAAAAAATTTTGTTGATACTAATTTTTGCAAGTGTAGTAATTTGCGTTTTACCAAAGAGAATTAGCGCTTTACCAAAATTTACTTTATGAATGTAAGGAAACTTCTACGATGATATACAAATTTTCTTGAGTGTAATAGGTTTGTTTTTTCAAGTGTAGATAACTTTTCCAAAAATTCGCGTTTTTGTTTTTATACCCCGGTAAAACACAAATGGATGTATGTGTTTGCGTACTCTACTTTGATTTAATCACTTTTGACATAAAACTGATTTTTTTTCTCCCGCGGTGTACCGAATTAATTTGCACTCAAATAAAATTTTCAGAATTGCATTTGTTGTGTAAATGGTAAATAATTCACTGTTTGATGGTTTTTTATACGTGTACATATAACTACTACGTTCAATATAAAATGATAAAATGTGCAATGGTATTAAAGTGCAAATACGATTATATTAGTTATTGTGCAAATATTTGTTGCGGTGTGTTGAATTATGTCGGCGTGAATGCAAAGTGTATGATCAATTTGATGTCTTTGTTAACTACGCTGGTAATTCAATGTAAATTATTGTGCATTAATTTATTAATATTTTAGCAAAAATTTTTGTTATTGTAACCAAAATATAGTGAGATGGGCAAAATTTCCAATATTTACTTTTATTTGTTTTAATTACATTCACTTTTTTAATCAAAAATCCAAATATTAATTGAATTTAATTAAATCGACATTATCATTGATCATACGCTGCGCATCATTGATCATACGCTGCGCATTCATTCAGGTGCGTTAGGTGTAATTTGGTGTGTGACTTCGCTAATTGAAACGGGGGTGATATGGTAACACTAGCACAGCTGACCAATTGTCACTCTATCATATGTATAATATTCTTTGTGGATTTTATTCACATATGATCACAAATGCAAATTTGAAGAATATGAAAATTTTGTTTTTACCGATGAAATGTTAATGTTTTAGCACAAACGCGTTTATTTCATAAAAAATGGGAATTTTCACGATAGCTAATGTTATCCAAACCGTTGAAAGCAAAACGAAAATTATTTGTTAATTTTCCTGATCTTCTTCTTGATTTTCTTTCTTCTTTTTTTTTCACTTCATACCAGTCCCAATAAACACAAACGTTTGAAAAATGCTAAATTTCAACAATTTTTCAAACATTTTTTCAAAGGATTAGGGTAATATTCAAGTTGAGAAATTGTTGAGAAAATCGCGTTCTCAACAAAAAACAGACATTACCCTCAACAGTGAAATTCAACACATTAGCAATAATATCTCAAGTGTTGTCCTCAAATTGAAATGCATCGCTACTCAATAATTTGTCAAACAATTTTCGATGCGAGTCAAATTCAAAATTAACATCGTTGCAAATACTTTTCAACCTAAATTTGTATGAATGATATCCCCACTTCAAATTGAAAGTCAAAGCCAAAATTCTATGAATTTTGTATAATTTATTCATTTTTATCAAAATAAAATATATAATAATACACTACACTACATAATACACTACAATACCAATTGTTAAATAATAATCTTATTAAACATATAAACAAATAGGAACAAAAAAAAAAAAACAAACAACAAAACTTTAAATATCTTAAACATTATTAGTAAACACTTTTGCATTGATAATTCGATTTCCTTCCTTTTGGTGTCATAAAACAGCATTACAATTTATTAACATGCGGGCAATTTGAAATTAGGAACGTACTGGACCGCGTGTTAGAATTGATTTCCAGCAGAAGGAATTCACAAAATATCCATTTTAAACTGATAATAGCATATGAATTAAACTGACGATGTGATGCCCATTTTCATCCAGAAGTTGTTGATTTCAACAATTTGTTGTTTTTAACAATTTTAATTGGTTGCACTTTTAATGTTTCTGGAAACTTTTTCTTGTCGATAAGCCACTCATTTATCATTGGTCAACTTCTTAATGTTTGCAAGAATGTAGCATCCAAAGATTTTAGTTTTCTGCAAAGAGATTTAAATTTAGTGACTTCTCTTAAGTGTTGATTTAATTTTTCATATTGACGTACCAATTATTATAAACTATTTGAAGCAGTTCCAGTTAATTGTCCACCATTTTTTCATCGGTCAGCGTTTTAATGTTTTCAAGAACGTAGAATCCATAATTTTAGTTTTCTGCAAAGAGATATACATTTAGTGACTTCCTTAAAGTTTTATTTCATTTATTATTTTCACGTACCTATTTTTATAAACTATTTGGTTATTTGTCCAAAATTTTCCATTTTTTTATTTCTTGCAATTGACCACGAACTTCGTTGCACAAATAAGTATTGAAAACCACATGGTTTTTTCGTTGCATTTTAGGGTAGTGTTTTGTCAAAGTTTTCTCATATTATCTTCAACACCTTTTCAAAGATTTCGTCAACATTTTGGCAAATTGGAAGTAATTCGCAAACAATTTGAAGATGTATTGAAGATGAGCTATTTCAAGTCAAGTTGAATTTATGTTGAAAATTATATTTACCCTCAAACTGAAAAGTTGTTGCATTTGAAAAACGCTCATCTTGTGTTTATTGGGGTTCGTTGAACCAATGCATATATGACATACAAACAACTATACACGAATATGCATCAAAAAGGTTCAATTTTTTCTGTTTTTTTCGATTTTTATGAAATTTTTACAACAAATTTTTACCGTTTTTGGACCGTTGGACGGACGGACAGCAATGGAAGTCACACTTTTTTCACACTTTTACACCAATTTGCACCAATTTGTTCTTGTAATTTTGATTTGCACTTCAATTTTAGTTAAAATACATATATATATATATATATATACATACATACGTTTGCAAACACAAATTGCGGTTTTTTTTCGATTTTTCTCTTCTTCTCCTTGTTTTTTAGAGAAGTTTTCGCCAATTTTATCCGGAATATCAATAATTTGACTATTTTAATCACCGTAAACCAACTTTAGAAGTTTCTCTGTACATTTTTAACTTGTTTCGTTGCATTTGAAACAAGTCATAGGAGCTTCTCTACGCTATTTTTACAATTTTACCCAACTTTGTATCAATTTTAAAGATTTTTGTTCACTTTTCCCTCTATTCTTGGGATTTTAAATGATTTTTACCGTTCTTTTTAGCCTTTTCTCCCAATTATTTTCACACTTTTAACAAATTTTATAAAGTTTTGGACAATAGTTTACCTTCTTTGTTCGATTTCTACCTTTTTTTTTTTAATTTCAAAGTATTTTTACGAAAATTTACCTGATTTTAACACGAAATTTACCCGAATTTTTAACGAATTTTAACTTTTTAACTCGCGTATTTTCCCCGTTTTTTGTGTTTGCTTACGTTTATGTTCTTTTCTATATAATTTTGTGACGTATCACTTACCGGCGATCTTTCAACTGAGTAGATAGAGATGGTAATTTGTTTGTTTACTTTGTTGTGGATGGTGTTGTGGATTTCGATATGTTACCAATGAACGGCTGCGGAGGACCATGCACAGGTGTGTGGGGGGATTGTGACAGATGACAGTGGAGAAGTTTTACAAGAAATCCCCTGTATGAGATGAGTGGACTGTATAAGGTTGTGTGTGTGTGTGTGCTTGGGTTTATTATTTCTCAAAGTAATGAGAAATAATAAACAAAGCGTTTGATGGAGTGAAACCCAACCGGAAAAGGAACAAAAAATAACAAGTGGAGGTTTCAGTTTTCAATGTACAATTAACAATATTTATTTATAAATATGATATAGGGGAAAAGGTAGAGAAGAGAGATCAGCAGAGGAGAAATACAATGCTTACCGTCGGGTAGTTAGAGAAGAAGTGAAGTAAAAAGCTAGGATCTTAAGGCTTAGTGTACTAACTTTTACAACAATAATATTTACAATAGATGTTATCGATATCAATTCAGCAATATTTTAGTACATATAATTCAAAATAAACAAATTGATCAGAAATTCAAGAGATCGATAATTATGTAAATATGATATATTAAACAATTCATTTAAATTCAAATTCATAAAATTCATTCATGTATAAAATTCAAAAGATTCATAAAATTCATTCAAATATAAAAAATCAAAAAATATGTTTGGCAAACTATGAAGTTTGTCCAAATAGCATATGAATTAAACTGACGATGTGATGCACATTTTCATCCAGAAGTTGTTGATTTCAACAATTTATTGTTTTTAACAATTTTAATTGGTTGCACTTGTAATGTTTCTGGAAACTTTTTCTTGTGATAAGCCACTCATTTTTCATTGGTCAGCTTCTTATTGTTTGCAAGAATGTAGCATCCAAAGATTTTAGTTTTCTGCAAATAGATTTAAATTTAGTGACTTCTTTAAAGTGTTGATTTAATTTTTCATATTGACGTACCAATTATTATAAACTATTTGAAGCAGTTCCAGTTAATTGTCCACCATTTTTTCATTGGTCAGCTTTTTAATGTTTTCAAGAACGTAGAATCCATAATTTTAGTTTTCTGCAAGGAGATATACATTTAGTGACTTCCTTAAAGTTTTATTTCATTTTTTATTTTCACTTACCTATTTTTATAAACTATTTGGTTATTTGTCTAAAATTTTCCATTTTTTTATTTCTTGCAATTGACCACGAACTTCGTTGCACAAATAAGTATTGAAAACCACATGGTTTTTTCGTTGCATTTTAGGGTAGTGTTTTGTCAAAGTTTTCTCATATTATCTTCAACACCTTTTCAAAGATTTCGTCAACATTTTGACAAATTGGAAGTAATTCGCAAACAATTTGAAGATGTATTGAAGATGAGCTATTTCAAGTCAAGTTGAATTTATGTTGAAAATTATATTTACCCTCAAACTGAAAAGTTGTTGCATTTGAAAAACGCTCATCCTGTGTTTATTGGGATGTTTATTAAATTTATGAAACATTTATAAATTCTCATAAATATAACATTTATACGACTATCACATCACATTTAACACATTTTTATGCATTAATAAGAGATTGATGTTGAGTTACAAGTTGTAAGTTAAATGTTGTAGCGTCTATCAGCCAGTACTTTTACTCCCAATGGAGGCAGCGTGTCTGGAAAAATATTTGAAAAACTATCACTTTATTCCATTTGGAAAGTCAAAAATTGTTCACCAATTTACTTTTCACAATTTTAACCGTAATAACTATGTTTTCAGCACTTTATTTTCGTTTTCATTGAAATAATAATAAGCCAGTTGCGCTTGGTGTTTCACAAAATATAAAATGGCTGTTGTAACAATAGTGATGGCAAAATACTTCCATGCGAATAGTGATGGTAAAATACTATCACAGTTGGCGATTGTTGCAGTGTCACTTACGAGTCTGTGGTAGCGATGAGGATGAAATGGAACATTGAAATGCTGGCAGGGTTGATAGTGAATCCCATATTCAACATTAAATCAAATGGCCTTGAAAATTGCTTGCCTTCAACAAATTTTCCAATAGGTTTGAAGCATTAAAATGAAATTTAGTTTGAAAAGTTGTTGCTAACGTGTTGAATTCTACTGTTGAGGATAATGTCTGTTTTTTGTTGAGAACGCGATTTTCTCAACAATTTCTCAAATTGAATTTAGCGTATTGAATATAAGTATTTCTCCAATGCTTGTGTTTATTGGGATGTGCATAGTGAGGAAGGTTTGGTGAACGAATGACAATTTAAAGTAGAATATTTGTTATTAGGCTTCCTATGTACCCTGCCAACATTTTTTGAATTTGACGGCACTACTGAGAATCCCCACCACGTCGAAAACAATCGTATACGACATCCAAAAACTCGTCGGAAAAGCGCCGTCAGTATTGAGAAGTTGTAACACGCCAAGTTACTAAAAAAAAGTACCGTATGAGTGCAATTATTAGGTGTCTTTTTAGATAAATTTAGAACGACGCCAATAAAGGTAGGTATTAAGTTCGAGTTTAGCCGCTAAAATCATTTTTTCTTTTTTTTCTTTTTCGATTACTTTTCTTTAATAATCCATTCAAGGAATACAAACTTTGTGAAAATTATCTTTGGGATATTCCCCCTCAAGTTATAACAAAATTTGCAACAAATATACATAATTTTATGCCTTTTTTACTGGTTTAGTTTTCACTTTAGCGGAAAAACTCGAACTTAGTACCCACCTTAAGAGTGAAAGTGAATTTTAAGGTACACACAGAAAAAATTATCACCACAATTTTTTTAAATAAACACTTAATTGAATTTCGAAACGGATTCAATTAATATGTTAATTGATTCAATTAATTATTTAATCAAATCCGAATAAAAACCAATTAAAAAATTATTGATATTTGTTACTTTTCCAATTAAATTATTAATTGATTCAATCAATTTATTAATCAATTTGGAAATAATTTTCAAATACAAACGTGATTGAAAAATTTTCCGTTTCCAATAGAGATCTTAAAGGCGGATACACACCTTTAGCAGCTACCCATAATAAATACATTGCTATATATTTGCTAACAAGTATACCGTGGACCGTTATTATCGATTGTTTACATTTTGCTCCCAAAAGTAATAGGGCTGTTTTCTTTTAGCACTGGATATGCTAAGCCGTGAAGGACAAAACGAAAACAGCAACACTGTCATCAGCTGTTCAAAAACAATCACAGGAAAGAAGTGAAATCTTGCATTTTTAATATATGAAATGTTCCAATTAGTAATAAATATTTACTCCTGCGATTATTTATGACACTACACCACTTTGAATTTAATGTTTTTCGGTAAATTAGTCACAATAAAGTGCTATTGTGAATCGATGAAGCGTCACTTTATCAAAACACAATCTGGCAAGATCGGCGCGACTTGCACTGATGAGATGTTCTGGATAGAACACCAGTGCAACGATGTTCTGGATAGCCCATACAAATGTTGTATCCAGTGCAAAAAGAAAACAGGCCTCCTATTGTAAAACTGTGTTGTTGGCACGCAAACGAAATTTCCCCCAAAGGTTCTTACCGGTCTTGTTCTTCATCGTTTTCTTCAAATAATGAAAGTTGGCAGTACTGATGTTTACATACAAAGTCAGATGTCCATAGTCAAGAATTTCTTAATTAATAAATAATTCAACTTTTACTTTGCAAATGGCTTCGATGGCATTAATTTGCCGTTTATGTCTTAAACATTCGACTTCGTATAGTCCCATCGATACGTTCAGTTCCATTTCATCGAAATATTTTCAAGACGATGTAATTATAATAAACATGGCATTTGTTACCCAAGATTTAAACTTTTCTCGTGATTCAATTAATTTTAGATATTGTATGCAAATTTTGGTCACCATGTAATATGCTGTGAATGTTGGGATCACATAAGTACTTTTCACAAATTTAAGCAGTCGGTCATCGATGCACATAGGCGAATGGGCAAAAATAAAATATGCCGAAAGAAATTAAAAATACACGTATTCTCTAAGAAAAGCTTGCCTCCAGCATCAGATCCCATTAGCCGATATATAACTTCTGATACAGTCTGGTTCGATATTTTTGTTGTAGATGAAAGCTACAAGGGTAGGGTGGAGGTGGAAGGTGAGAGTTCAGAAATAGTTATGGATTCTACAAATGTAACTTCACCACATAATGAGTTAATAGAAAATGAAACTGCCCTTTCGCACATAGACCAAAGAAATGTTCAAGCACATGATAGTTGCGTAAATACGGGCGATGATCTAATTGAAAATGAACGAGAAGTAATAAATACCGAAGAAAGTGTTAGCGAACATTTGGCGCTTGAATCTGCAAATTCAGACAATCAGTATGCTTTGCAAATTTCTTTCGATGCTTATAACAAGTCGAACGAGCATGATAATATTGGATATTCATCCGTATCATCCATCGATGGAGAATGTAGTGCAAGCAAAGAAGATGCCGAATCGAATGAAGAAAATTTCTATAGAATTGCAAAATCGGAGAAAAGTGTCCTATCCAAAATGGATGATATCGATAAAGAAATATATAAATTTATGCCGAATCTAAAATGTCGAGATTGCAATGATACCTGCAATAGTTTCAATGCATTAAAACAGCATTACAAGGTAAAGCATCCAGAACAACGTTGTTCTGTATTTTGTTGCCAACACTCCTTTCTTCAACGAAGTGAATTGCGCGATCATATACGGTTTCATTTGAATCCACAAACATTGACATGCGAACAATGTGGAAAGGTGTGCAGAGATAGATATTATCTCAGAGCCCACAAATGTTTAAAAACAAAGAAAAAGATGGGTCCAAGTAGAATAACACGTGGTAGAGATGTATTGGACTACGAAATATCGCAGTATATGCCATATCTTCAGTGTATATACTGCGATGACACTTATAGAAACTTTAAGGAATTACAAAAGCATTGCAACGAAAAGCATCCGGAAGATCGTTGTTTGGTTTCATGCTGCGATCAGATATTTAGAAGTCGTGGCGATTTGGCTGAACATGCTCGTTTTCACTTGAATCCCCAAGGGTATATTAAAAGAAACTATCGCAAGCCAAAGCAATCTAAAGTACCGCCAATGAAATTCTACGAAAGTACAGAACATGCTGTTGGACTCAAAAAATTATCTGATAAAATTGCAGCAGAATTAGACATCATATTGTCTACAATACATATGTCATTGAATTGTGGAGTATGCCACAGTCCAAGTTCAACATATAAACAATTGTTAGCACATTTCGAGTTATGTCATTCAGATCAAGAAACACATGTGAGTTGCTGCGGTACAAAGTTCTATGAGCCAGTCAACATTGAAAAACATTTTCTAATGCACAAGCAATCGGATGGCTCCTTTATATGCCCAATATGCTATATGCCCTTTAAAGAAGAAGTTTATTTGATATGCCACATGAGTGAACACAAAAGCACTCCAATACAAAATAATAATCCTAGAGATGAAACTGTAATATTAAATTTGCAAGAGTCTTCCACAAACAATGAATTAGTTATTGGAGAAAAGTTGGAAGTTAGCAAAAGTGAAACAAGAAAATAGCTAAATGGAAACCTTTGTTACCATGTTCTCTCTGCGAAAGAACATGCCCAAATTTTGTTCTATTGAAAGAACACTATGAAAAGTATCATCCCGGCAAGCGTTGCATTGTACAATGTTGTAATTTTAAATTCAGTCGTCGATGGGAACTTGGAGAACACTTACAATTTCACACCAACCCTAAGCCAGAAAATACTTGTAAAATATGTGCTAAATGGTTAAGAAATAGATTTTCATTAGATTATCACATGAGGATTATGCATATTGAAGAGCATAATAGGCTTTCGAAGATGGACACTTTAAAAGTCGATGTCTCATTAACGGAAATGAAAGTCGATTTTGTTTCATCAAAGTCACTCGAAATTCTTTACATTATATTAATGGCCTCTAATGTTCATAACTGATAGACCATTTATAAATCTATGTTTCGCCAGTTTACTTCTATAGAAACAATATTCGTAACTGTCCAGCTATTCCTGTCAAATGTTGTATGGTAGTGTTTATTTCCGGAGTCTTGCAAAATTGACTCGACTCCACAGCCCTGGTTTCCACAAGAACAACGATGATTTGCAATGCAAGATATGCCACAAAGTCTTTAGAAGCAAAATTGATTCGACTCCATAGCCCTGGTTTCCACAAGAACAACGATGATTTGCAATGCAAGATATGCCACAAAGTCTTTAGAAGCAGATATAGTCTACGAATTCATAACAGGTTGGCTGATAAGTCCCCGGTCTTACACATAGATGGCGTCGCTAGTATTAAATGTATATTATTTTTATATATTTTATATACCTTCAAATGATTCGTGTCAAAATTTGACGTCCGTAAGTCAATTAGTTTGTGATAGAACGTCTTTTGTGAAGCAACTTTTGTTATTGTGAAAAAAATGGGAAAAAGGAATTTCGTGTTTTGATAAAATACTGTTTTCTGAAGGGAAAAAATACGGTGGAAGCAAAAACTTAGCTTGATAATGACTTTCCGGACTCTGCCCCCCAACAATAATTGATTGGTATGCAAAATTCAGGCGTGGTGTAATGAGCACGGAGGACGGTGAACGCAGTGGACGCGCGAAAGAGGTGGTTACCGACGAAAACATTAAAAAATCTACAAAATGATTTTGAATGACCGTAAAATGAAGTTGATCGAGATAGCAGAGGCCTCAAATATGTCAAAGGAACGTGTTGGTCATATCATTCATCAATATTTGGATATGCGGAAGCTCTGTGCAAAATGGGTGCCGCTCGAGCTCACATTTGACCAAAAACAATAACGTGTTGATGATTCTGAGCGGTGTTTGCAGGTGTTAACTCATAATACACCCGAGTTTTTCCGACGATATGTAACAATGGATGAAACATGGCTCCAACACTACACTCCTGAGTCCAATCGACAGTCGGCTGAGTGGACAGCGACCGATGAACCGTCTGCGAAGCGTGAAAAGACTCAAAAGTCCGCTGGCAAAGTAATGGCCTCATTTTTGGGATTTTTATCGATTATCTTGAGAAGGGAAAACCCATCAACAGTGACTATTATATGGCGTTATTGGAGCGTTTGAAGGTCGAAATCGCGGCAAAACGTCCCCATATGAAGAAGAAAAAAGTGTTGTTCCACCAAGACATCGCACCGTGTCACAAGTCATTGAGAACGAAGTCAAAAAATTCATGAATTGGGCTTCGAATTGCTTCCCCACCCACCGTATTCTCCAGATCTGGCCCCCAGCTACTTTTTCTTGTTCTCAGACGTCAAAAGCATGCTCTCAGGGAAAAAATTTGGCTGCAATGAAGAGGTGATCGCCGAAACAGAGGCCTATTTTGAAGCAAAACCGAAGGAGTACTACCAAAATGGAAGGTCGTTATAATCGTTGTATCGCTCTTGAAGGGAACTATATTCAATAATAAAAACGAATTTTGACAAAAAAAAAATGTGTTTTTCTTTGTTAGACCGGGGACTTATCAGTCAACCTGTTATGTCTAAAATTCGTAGAAATCATTATAGTTATAGAACCAAAAGATTTTGAAAGAATTTCACTATGGAGTTGATTATAAACGAAACTCTTAAGAATATTGCACAACATTCTTTGTAGTGTAAAATCCAAATTGGGTGAATTTCAAAATCTTGATGATGAACTATGTGGATATATTTTGAAGCTTCAGAATTTAGATCCACAGGTATAATGATAATACAAATTTCAGATAATCATATAAAGGATGATTTGTTAAGAGCTTGATAACTTTTTTTTTGAAAAAAACGCATAAAATTTGCAAAATCTCATCGGTTCTTTATTTGAAACGTTAGATTGGTCCATGACATTTACTTTTTGAAGATAATTTCATTTAAATGTTGACCGCGGCTGCGTCTTAGGTGGTCCATTCGGAAAGTCCAATTTTGGGCAACTTTTTCGAGCATTTCGGCCGGAATAGCCCGAATTTCTTCGGAAATGTTGTCTTCCAAAGCTGGAATAGTTGCTGGCTTATTTCTGTAGACTTTAGACTTGACGTAGCCCCACAAAAAATAGTCTAAAGGCGTCAAATCGTATGATCTTGGTGGCCAACTTACCGGTCCATTTCTTGAGATGAATTGTTCTCCGAAGTTTTCCCTCAAAATGGCCATAGAATCGCGAGCTATGTGGCATGTAGCGCCATCTTGTTGAAACCACATGTCAACCAAGTTCAGTTCTTCCATTTTTGGCAACAAAAAGTTTGTTAGCATCGAACGATAGCGATCGCCATTCACCGTAACGTTGCGTCCAACAGCATCTTTGAAAAAATACGGTCCAATGATTCCACCAGCGTACAAACCACACCAAACAGTGCATTTTTCGGGATGCATGGGCAGTTCTTGAACGGCTTCTGGTTGCTCTTCACTCCAAATGCGGCAATTTTGCTTATTTACGTAGCCATTCAACCAGAAATGAGCCTCATCGCTGAACAAAATTTGTCGATAAAAAAGCGGATTTTCTGCCAACTTTTCTAGGGCCCATTCACTGAAAATTCGACGTTGTGGCAGATCGTAAGTCTATTCATGATGAAATGTCAAAGCATCTTTCTCTTTGACACCATGTCTGAAATCCCACGTGATCTGTCAAATACTAATGCATGAAAATCCTAACCTCAAAAGAATCACCCTTTACAAGCATTGTAATTTGTGGCTTCAAATTACATAATGAAAATAAAATAAATAATGGCAT
Source organism: Haematobia irritans (assembly GCF_050003625.1). Taxonomy (NCBI): domain Eukaryota; kingdom Metazoa; phylum Arthropoda; class Insecta; order Diptera; family Muscidae; genus Haematobia; species Haematobia irritans. Next base: position 209,008,926 of record NC_134399.1, read on the forward strand.
TTTATTATAAATTGAAAAATAAACAAGTAAAGTCTAAAGTCGGGCGGGGCCGACTATATTACACCCTTCACCCCTATGTAGGCCAACATTTGTGTTACCATCTCAACTACTTCACATTTGCTGGAAGCTATATAAAGGAGACAATTTTTTTACTTTTAATAAATCTCTAGAATTAAAATTTAAATCGGCTAACGCTATCCAGTTAATTGGAGGAAACATCCATTGAAAATGGGTCTAAAATGTGTAACAGTCTACCATATTTCCCCAACTCTGGTGTACGTATATATGGGAGCAATATAATCTGAACCGATTTTGACTAAATTTGACATGTATAGTTAGAATAATAATTCTGCTATATATGCGAAATTTCACGTAAATGGGAGTATAACTGTGGCCCCCCTGGTCATATGAGTGCAAATCGGACGGAAGATATATATATGGGAGCCATATCTAAATCTGAATCGATTTCAACCAAATTTGGCACAATTACCGATACTACTAAACGTACACCCTGTGCGAAATTTGAAGCAAATCACGGCAAAATCCTGGATTTTGAGGCCATATAAGTTCAAATCGAACGAAAGATATATATGGGAGCTATATCTAAATCTGAATCGATTTTGACCATATTTGGCAAAACTCTGGCTTTTGAGACCATATAAGTCCAAATCGGGGATAAATATATATGGCAGCTATATCTAAATCTGAACCGATTTTTTCCAAAACCAATAACGATTGTCTCTGTCCCAAGAAACGGCTCTGTGCCAAATTTGAGGACGAGATTTTAAAGTAATAACATTTGGTAGAATTAGGTTAAGTTAAAGGGACAGTGGTAGTTTTTGCAAACTCGCCTATTAGGCAGCGACCCGTTATAGCAGATAGCAGGAGTGTTATCTGGCGTATTGAAAACACTAACATATCTAGTGTGCGGTTTAAGTTTAGATGGGACCATATTTGTTAGTATCTTACTGCCTTCTCACGCAGTATAAGCTTGCAGGTAGCCAGAGGCATACCAAAAGATTCTAGTTCCCCTGGAATATGTAAGGCAGTTCCTAGCGTTGCTCATTTGCTTTCCCTGGTATGTTCCTGTGACCAGGCACTAGGCTTTCCATATCCAATTTGTCAAAACACTTGACATTCACAAAAAAACTTGATTTTGAAAATAAAATTGGCAAAAAAAAAACACTCATGTTATTGGGTTTATTTTTTTATTTATTTTTTTAATAAAATTATTAGAATAAAAGCAAATATATCTTAAAAATAGAAATAACCAATATAAATAAAATTTTGACAATATTTTCTATAAAAATAAAATGTTGAAAAAATTTTTATACCTATAAAACTTTGACAAAATTTTCTATAGTAATAAAATGTTGACAAAATTGTCTATATAAATAAAATTTTGCCAAATTTTTTATAGAAATAAAATTTTTGATAAATGTTTCTATAGGAATAAAACTTTGACAAAATTTCCTATTGAAATAAAATTTTGAAGAAAATTGCATAAGGGAGTTTAAACTAGCAATTCATAGAATATAGTCCGTTATCTTCATTCGCTTCGTCGATATGCCAGAGGTTATATGGACAATTCGTTTCAGGCAGATCTGCATGTCATTTGCATATTGTACATAATCTATGCCATCAATTTGGTACGTAAATATAGTTTGGAAGTGCTGATTGATGAGGAGAGCATTCCTTATAGATTTAGAATTATATTTGTAAATGTCACAACAAAAACAATCCAATATTATAACAGGAATCACGCAAACTTCCTATTCGATAAAATGTTTTTCTCATCTGAACCTCGAAGATCATAATGAAAAGGCAAAAGAAATTTCATAATCGTCTTAATTCAAATTTTGCCAGATTTGAATTTTAAATTTTAAATGATGAGGACATTGATAAGTATAAGGCAATTTTTTATTATATAATGTAGACTTTTTTTAATTTTAGAATCGAGAATTTATACAATTCTATCCTCATTTTACACCTGTGCTATACGCTCTTTGTCGCATTAAAGGGGCGGCGAAAATATTGTTACGACGTGAAGGTGTCGACGAAATTAGCTTTGCTGCCCTCACAACAATAGGCTTAAAACAAATACAGCAGTTTTCGCTTATAGTCCATCGCACATATAGGAGATTTTCACATATAGTCCAAAAATTATTCTTCTAATCTCATTATGACATAAATTTCACACAAATAGTTTGCTGAATAATCTATTCACATATATGCCGATTTTGCATATATTCCGTTTTTTATTGTGCTGATCAAAAGAAATCGATATAAAATATTTAAGATATAGTCCACAATAATATAAAATTTTGGCAACATAATGAAAAATGCGCCAGATTGGCAGTATTGGTACATATTAACATTAGCGTAGCTAGACAATTTTCCTAGGGGGGGCTATAGCCCCCCTAGCTAAAACTTTATAGACTGAACTTATAGGTTCAACTACTGTTTTATTTCATAAAATTGAATAAAAAAATAGATATCAAAATAACTCGACAATCAATTTATAATAAAGCAACTAAAAGTACCCTACGGGAAATTGGTGCAAATTGCCACTGACGGACCTATCACAGAACTGGTACCTGTGCTCCAGTTAGTTGCAATTTTCACATTTAGTGCAATAAAATTATCAGAATAACCTTTTGTTCGACATATTTCAAAAGTTTTTTTTTCATTTCGGGTTCGATTAGGAGCCCAAATTGAAAGATATTTCTAAGAGTTTGTCCGATACTGGTTCCTGAGGACCTGTTTATGGGTTGCTCCTGCTAATTTGTCCCAGGACGTGTCCTTTGGGATGAGTCCAAGACGCGTCCTAAAATGTAAGTTTACTCCGTCAATGACAAACCCATGTTAAAGTGGACGGTCCCTTCCATACGTTTTGATCAGAACTGGGACTGGTCCATACACACCAGGGACTAGTCCTGTACCAGTTCTGTGGTTGATCCATTTCCCGTAGGGTAGTTCCACACTTTTTCCCAGCAAAAAATTAGGAGTTGTTCTAAAGGCACAACTTTAAAAGCTATAGTAGAGCGCACGGTTACAGCGGAAGTAGAACTCTTTATTACTAAATGTCAATAACATAAGGAATACAATAAATGTCATAATACATAAATATATACAAATAGGGATATAATAGGATATGTAGATTACATGATAGTATAATCCCAATACTCCTCCTTAATCTGGATATTCTATTGAAGCCCCATTGCCTTTCTGAATAATTCCAATTTATTCTTTTCAAGCGGTTTTGTTAGGATATCAGCAACCTGTTCGTTTGTGCTTATGTAGTTCACTTTAAACTTTCCATTTTGTAATTGATCTTGCACAAAGTGATGACGAACATCAATGTGTTTAGTTCTGGAATGGTCTCCACTTGCTGATGCAATCGATATGGCACTTTGATTATCGCAAGCTATTTGCATCGATTTTGGACTCGAGTAAAAATGTGATTCTATACCACTCCACCATATTGCTTCTTGAACAGTTGCTGACAGAGCAATGTATTCAGCTTCACACGATGAGAGTGCTACGGTTTGTTGCCGTTTTGAGCACCAGGATATGGCTCCCCCTTGAGCGATAAAGACATAGCCTGTCGTAGATTTCCTATCATCAACACTACCAGCCCAGTCTGCGTCAGAGTATCCGATGATATCACTTCTCTCATCTTTCAAGAAATTCAATTTTAATTTTGAGGTGCCACGCAAATACCTTAAAATATGTTTTACTGCTAACCAATGATGGGTTCCAGGATTTGCGTTGAAGCAACTCAATTTATTTACAGCGAATGTAATGTCTGGTCTAGTACATTGAGACAAATACATAAGACATCCGATAGCTTCCTGGTACGGAATATTTTCCATTTTCTTCATTTCCTCGGATGTGGTGGGACAGTCATCTTTTGAATATTTTTCACTTGCATTCATAGGTGTGCTGACTGGTTTTGCATTCTTCATTCCAAATTTTTCAAGAATGCTCTCAATATAGTGTTCTTGATCAAGAGAAATTTTACCTTCTTCACGAGTGATTCTCATTCCAAGAATTTGTTTCGCGGCTCCAAGGTCTTTCATGTGAAATTTACGGTTAAGGTGACCTTTTATATTCTTGAGCCATTTATCATTGTTACAGAACAGTAAGATGTCATCCACATATACAGCTACTATAAGTAGTTTGTTGTCTTCGAGTTTGTAAAATACACATGGATCATATTTTGACTTTTGTAGTCCACTAGCTTCTAGTACCTTGTTTAATTCTTTGTTCCAAACTCTGCTTGACTGTTTTAGCCCATACAATGCTTTATTTAGACGACATACTTTTGACGCATTATAATGATCCGTGTATAGCGGTGGCTGTTCCATGTAGATCTCCTCTTCAATATTGCCTTGTAGAAATGCTGTGATGGCATCCATTTGTTCAACTTGTAGATTTAGTTTCGCCGCGATTGCAAAAAGGTATCGTAGGGAACTATGACGTATAACTGGCGAGTACGTTTCATCATAATCCACCCCCTTTCGCTGCGAGTATCCTTTTATGACCAATCGCGCTTTATAACGATCAATGCTACCAGTGACGTCACGTTTGGTTCGAAAAATCCATTTACATTTGATTGCCTTGCGGTTTGGTGGCAATTCTGACATTGACCAAGTATTGTTTTGCATCAGAGATTGATATTCCTCTTCCATTGCCAGCTTCCAGTGATTCGCATCTGGCCGTGCCAATGCTTCTTCTAGCGTCGCCGGATCATCCATGTATGTCTGAAACAATTGTGATGCAGTATTTTGTTTATTTTTAAAATTAATTTCAAAATACTTGCCTTTAAATATGCGCCCCTCATCGCCGTGCTTAACCTTTTGTTGGGGAAACAATTTTCGGCTATTTGGTTGCAATGGAGGCGCCGCCAATCCAGAAAATCCAATAAAGTTGACTTCAGAACTACATGTTGAGTTACCATCTCCTTGTTCATCATTTCGTAAAACAGCTGTTTCATACTCATCTGATGATGTACTTTCATTGCCAGTGAGGTATTCATATAATCTAACGGGTTTCTTTCGGTTTCTTCCACTCCGTCTTAATGACTGTGTTGCAGTATGCTGCTGCTGAGAAACTTGTTGATTTGTTTTGTTTACGTCGTCCGTTGAATCAGTTGGGATAATTTCAGTTTGTTGTTGTTCTGCCACTTCATTTCTGTTTATAATTTCAGTTTGACTTTGTTCTTCTAGTGCATTTTCTCTTAAATCTAGACCGACTTTGCTATGTTTTGTCTTGATCGCAAACTTCGCACGAGTATCTGTAGATATGTATCTGTAGATATCTGTAGATATGTTTTCATCAATGAATGATACATTACGGCTTTTGAACACCATGTTTTTATCCGGATCATAAAAACGGTAACCTTTTGTGTGCTCATCGAAGCCTACTAAAACACATTCTTTTGCTTTTACATCCCACTTTTTACGATTTGCATTGGGTATGTGGACCATAGCATTTGTTCCAAAAACTTTTATATGTGACAGATCAGGTTTCCTGCCATTCCACGCCTCTTCAGGAGTGATGCCAGTGCCTTTCGATGGTGACCGGTTAAGTAAATAAACCGAATATGCTGCAGCTTCTGCCCAAAATATTTTTGGCAAATTTGCATCTGCTAACATACATCTCGCTTTTTCAACAATTGATCTGTTGTTGCGTTCGGCAACTCCATTTTGCTCAGGTGTATGTACATTTGTTGTTTGGTGATTTATCCCATTCTCTTTTACTATGCGCCGAAAGGTTTTGTTTACAAACTCCGTTCCATTATCGGTGCGTATGGTTTTTAGTTGTTTACCACTTTGCCTCTCCGCAAAACACAAAAATTCTTTAAATTTGGCAGCAACTTCACTTTCACTTTTCGTTGGAAGAAAATAAATAAAAATTTTTCGTGTTTTGTCGTCGATAAATGTTAAAAAATATCGACTTCCTCCAAGAGAATGTTCTTCCATTGGGCCGCAAACGTCACAATGTACCACCTCGAGTATCTCCGAAGCTCTATGTGCATTTTTGTTGAATGGCAATCTAATTTGCTTACCCATTGGACAAATTTTACAATCATTCGCGTTGTCATTCGAAAATTCTATGCCAGTTGCTAAACCATTTTTTAGTTTTTGTAAACTTTTGAGGTTAAGATGACCCATACGTCTGTGCCATAAATTGTAACTTGCAGTTGCCCCACATGCAAATGCTTTATTAGTGGTTTTACACTCCAATTTAAACAGACCGTTTATATGTTTTCCTGTAGAAATTACTTTGTTTTCCGGGTTCAACACCTCAACACCGTTTTTGCTAAATATAACACAATGACCTCTCTTCACAATTTGACTTACCGAGAGTAAATTAGTTGACAAATCAGGAATGTGCAATACATTATTTATTTCTATGTCTGTGTCATGACAATCAGGACGTATTGTTGATGTACCAGACGCTTTTATTTGCATTATCCCTTTATTTGCTGTTGAAACTGTTCCAGTTTTTGAATTAATGTTTGTCAACAAATCCGAATTGAACGTCATATGTGATGTAGCACCAGAGTCAAAGTACCAATCGTTGTTGTTGGTTGTGTTTAGCGTCGAAAGAGCAACAGCTGAGTACGCATCATATTTTCTATCACTGCTGTCAGATGTTGGGACTTTCGTGTGACAATATTTTGCTATATGACCATATTTCTGGCATTTCCGACATTTCGGGCCTTTTTTGTTGTTTACTTGTTGGAACTTTCTTTGTGAAGCTTTAAATGCAGATGTTTCGCATGCACTTGGTATTTCTTGCAGAAGTTTTACCTTTATGCTATCTCCAGTGATGCTAATTCCTGAGTTTTCCAAAGCCATAATCATTGGTCGGTATTCATCGGGTAGTCCAGCAAGTAACAATGAGCCAACCCATTCTTCACTTATCGTGAAACCAATACCGTTCAAAGATTGTGCAGTCGTAACAATTTCTTTTACATATACTTCCATCGATCCACAGCTTGCAAGAGACGTTGTGATCAGCTTTCGCAATAATGCTACGCGTCGAGTCAGTCCAGAATCTTCGTATGCTTTTGCTAGCTGGTTCCAAAGGTCTTTTGCTGTTTTTACATTTTGTATGTGAACATAACATACCGGGTCGATTATCAACGTCAGCTTACTTTTCGCTCTCCTGTCTTGATCTGGATTCACATCTTTTTTTGGATTTCCCTGTTCATCGACTTCATAATCGATCGTGGTAGTCCAAAGATTATCTAAATCCAAATAAGCCTGCGCAGCAATTTTCCAGGTGGGATAATTTTCTCTCCCAAAAAGTCTTTCGATAGACAATCCTCCTGTATTACTTTCCGGCTTCGACATGTCGAGATTAGATTGATAATTTAGGATGAATTATAATTTTATTTCTAAGCTGGGAACATAACCTATAGTAGAGCGCACGGTTACAGCGGAAGTAGAACTCTTTATTACTAAATGTCAATAACATAAGGAATACAATAAATGTCATAATACATAAATATATACAAATAGGGATATAATAGGATATGTAGATTACATGATAGTATAATCCCAATACTCCTCCTTAATCTGGATATTCTATTGAAGCCCCATTGCCTTTCTGAATAATTCCAATTTATTCTTTTCAAGCGGTTTTGTTAGGATATCAGCAACCTGTTCGTTTGTGCTTATGTAGTTCACTTTAAACTTTCCATTTTGTAATTGATCTTGCACAAAGTGATGACGAACATCAATGTGTTTAGTTCTGGAATGGTCTCCACTTGCTGATGCAATCGATATGGCACTTTGATTATCGCAAGCTATTTGCATCGATTTTGGACTCGAGTAAAAATGTGATTCTATACCACTCCACCATATTGCTTCTTGAACAGTTGCTGACAGAGCAATGTATTCAGCTTCACACGATGAGAGTGCTACGGTTTGTTGCCGTTTTGAGCACCAGGATATGGCTCCCCCTTGAGCGATAAAGACATAGCCTGTCGTAGATTTCCTATCATCAACACTACCAGCCCAGTCTGCGTCAGAGTATCCGATGATATCACTTCTCTCATCTTTCAAGAAATTCAATTTTAATTTTGAGGTGCCACGCAAATACCTTAAAATATGTTTTACTGCTAACCAATGATGGGTTCCAGGATTTGCGTTGAAGCAACTCAATTTATTTACAGCGAATGTAATGTCTGGTCTAGTACATTGAGACAAATACATAAGACATCCGATAGCTTCCTGGTACGGAATATTTTCCATTTTCTTCATTTCCTCGGATGTGGTGGGACAGTCATCTTTTGAATATTTTTCACTTGCATTCATAGGTGTGCTGACTGGTTTTGCATTCTTCATTCCAAATTTTTCAAGAATGCTCTCAATATAGTGTTCTTGATCAAGAGAAATTTTACCTTCTTCACGAGTGATTCTCATTCCAAGAATTTGTTTCGCGGCTCCAAGGTCTTTCATGTGAAATTTACGGTTAAGGTGACCTTTTATATTCTTGAGCCATTTATCATTGTTACAGAACAGTAAGATGTCATCCACATATACAGCTACTATAAGTAGTTTGTTGTCTTCGAGTTTGTAAAATACACATGGATCATATTTTGACTTTTGTAGTCCACTAGCTTCTAGTACCTTGTTTAATTCTTTGTTCCAAACTCTGCTTGACTGTTTTAGCCCATACAATGCTTTATTTAGACGACATACTTTTGACGCATTATAATGATCCGTGTATAGCGGTGGCTGTTCCATGTAGATCTCCTCTTCAATATTGCCTTGTAGAAATGCTGTGATGGCATCCATTTGTTCAACTTGTAGATTTAGTTTCGCCGCGATTGCAAAAAGGTATCGTAGGGAACTATGACGTATAACTGGCGAGTACGTTTCATCATAATCCACCCCCTTTCGCTGCGAGTATCCTTTTATGACCAATCGCGCTTTATAACGATCAATGCTACCAGTGACGTCACGTTTGGTTCGAAAAATCCATTTACATTTGATTGCCTTGCGGTTTGGTGGCAATTCTGACATTGACCAAGTATTGTTTTGCATCAGAGATTGATATTCCTCTTCCATTGCCAGCTTCCAGTGATTCGCATCTGGCCGTGCCAATGCTTCTTCTAGCGTCGCCGGATCATCCATGTATGTCTGAAACAATTGTGATGCAGTATTTTGTTTATTTTTAAAATTAATTTCAAAATACTTGCCTTTAAATATGCGCCCCTCATCGCCGTGCTTAACCTTTTGTTGGGGAAACAATTTTCGGCTATTTGGTTGCAATGGAGGCGCCGCCAATCCAGAAAATCCAATAAAGTTGACTTCAGAACTACATGTTGAGTTACCATCTCCTTGTTCATCATTTCGTAAAACAGCTGTTTCATACTCATCTGATGATGTACTTTCATTGCCAGTGAGGTATTCATATAATCTAACGGGTTTCTTTCGGTTTCTTCCACTCCGTCTTAATGACTGTGTTGCAGTATGCTGCTGCTGAGAAACTTGTTGATTTGTTTTGTTTACGTCGTCCGTTGAATCAGTTGGGATAATTTCAGTTTGTTGTTGTTCTGCCACTTCATTTCTGTTTATAATTTCAGTTTGACTTTGTTCTTCTAGTGCATTTTCTCTTAAATCTAGACCGACTTTGCTATGTTTTGTCTTGATCGCAAACTTCGCAGGAGTATCTGTAGATATGTTTTCATCAATGAATGATACATTACGGCTTTTGAACACCATGTTTTTATCCGGATCATAAAAACGGTAACCTTTTGTGTGCTCATCGAAGCCTACTAAAACACATTCTTTTGCTTTTACATCCCACTTTTTACGATTTGCATTGGGTATGTGGACCATAGCATTTGTTCCAAAAACTTTTATATGTGACAGATCAGGTTTCCTGCCATTCCACGCCTCTTCAGGAGTGATGCCAGTGCCTTTCGATGGTGACCGGTTAAGTAAATAAACCGAATATGCTGCAGCTTCTGCCCAAAATATTTTTGGCAAATTTGCATCTGCTAACATACATCTCGCTTTTTCAACAATTGATCTGTTGTTGCGTTCGGCAACTCCATTTTGCTCAGGTGTATGTACATTTGTTGTTTGGTGATTTATCCCATTCTCTTTTACTATGCGCCGAAAGGTTTTGTTTACAAACTCCGTTCCATTATCGGTGCGTATGGTTTTTAGTTGTTTACCACTTTGCCTCTCCGCAAAACACAAAAATTCTTTAAATTTGGCAGCAACTTCACTTTCACTTTTCGTTGGAAGAAAATAAATAAAAATTTTTCGTGTTTTGTCGTCGATAAATGTTAAAAAATATCGACTTCCTCCAAGAGAATGTTCTTCCATTGGGCCGCAAACGTCACAATGTACCACCTCGAGTATCTCCGAAGCTCTATGTGCATTTTTGTTGAATGGCAATCTAATTTGCTTACCCATTGGACAAATTTTACAATCATTCGCGTTGTCATTCGAAAATTCTATGCCAGTTGCTAAACCATTTTTTAGTTTTTGTAAACTTTTGAGGTTAAGATGACCCATACGTCTGTGCCATAAATTGTAACTTGCAGTTGCCCCACATGCAAATGCTTTATTAGTGGTTTTACACTCCAATTTAAACAGACCGTTTATATGTTTTCCTGTAGAAATTACTTTGTTTTCCGGGTTCAACACCTCAACACCGTTTTTGCTAAATATAACACAATGACCTCTCTTCACAATTTGACTTACCGAGAGTAAATTAGTTGACAAATCAGGAATGTGCAATACATTATTTATTTCTATGTCTGTGTCATGACAATCAGGACGTATTGTTGATGTACCAGACGCTTTTATTTGCATTATCCCTTTATTTGCTGTTGAAACTGTTCCAGTTTTTGAATTAATGTTTGTCAACAAATCCGAATTGAACGTCATATGTGATGTAGCACCAGAGTCAAAGTACCAATCGTTGTTGTTGGTTGTGTTTAGCGTCGAAAGAGCAACAGCTGAGTACGCATCATATTTTCTATCACTGCTGTCAGATGTTGGGACTTTCGTGTGACAATATTTTGCTATATGACCATATTTCTGGCATTTCCGACATTTCGGGCCTTTTTTGTTGTTTACTTGTTGGAACTTTCTTTGTGAAGCTTTAAATGCAGATGTTTCGCATGCACTTGGTATTTCTTGCAGAAGTTTTACCTTTATGCTATCTCCAGTGATGCTAATTCCTGAGTTTTCCAAAGCCATAATCATTGGTCGGTATTCATCGGGTAGTCCAGCAAGTAACAATGAGCCAACCCATTCTTCACTTATCGTGAAACCAATACCGTTCAAAGATTGTGCAGTCGTAACAATTTCTTTTACATATACTTCCATCGATCCACAGCTTGCAAGAGACGTTGTGATCAGCTTTCGCAATAATGCTACGCGTCGAGTCAGTCCAGAATCTTCGTATGCTTTTGCTAGCTGGTTCCAAAGGTCTTTTGCTGTTTTTACATTTTGTATGTGAACATAACATACCGGGTCGATTATCAACGTCAGCTTACTTTTCGCTCTCCTGTCTTGATCTGGATTCACATCTTTTTTTGGATTTCCCTGTTCATCGACTTCATAATCGATCGTGGTAGTCCAAAGATTATCTAAATCCAAATAAGCCTGCGCAGCAATTTTCCAGGTGGGATAATTTTCTCTCCCAAAAAGTCTTTCGATAGACAATCCTCCTGTATTACTTTCCGGCTTCGACATGTCGAGATTAGATTGATAATTTAGGATGAATTATAATTTTATTTCTAAGCTGGGAACATAACCTATAGTAGAGCGCACGGTTACAGCGGAAGTAGAACTCTTTATTACTAAATGTCAATAACATAAGGAATACAATAAATGTCATAATACATAAATATATACAAATAGGGATATAATAGGATATGTAGATTACATGATAGTATAATCCCAATAAAAGCACTTCCAAAAATGTCTTCACAAGAAGTTAACTATTTTAACTACACAGGAAGTTTTTTTACTTCATTTTTTTATATTTTAATGCGTAATTTTTTGTTTTCTTTTTTCAAATAGTTAAAAAAAGAGTAAGAATAAATAAATTGGTACAAATTATTAAAATTTTGCCACAAAAATTCTAAATCCATTATAGAAAATTCGATAATATTTGAAAAAACGTATCAAACAAGCGTTAGAATGCATTAAAAATCATAAAAAAGTATACAAATTATTTATTTGGGAAAATATCACAAAGTTTTTAATTTACATTCAAAGCACTGAATTCGGATCACACCTTAAGAAGTGATGCAAATTCATTGCAACGGTTGTTGAAACGGTGGACATTCGTTCTATGAGAAGTTCATATTACATTCATCGCTTCTCCGCCAATTTTGTACCACTTCCAGACCCAAAAAGAACATTTTCACTCCTTTTTGGCGACGCTTTTTTGCAGCACTATTAAGATATTAATTTATGAAAGAATAGTTTTAATATCAATTACTATTTTTTATTCAACTAAATCATAAGTTCAACCACAGCTTTATTTCATAAATATCAGACTTCTACCACAAACCAAGTAATTCGATTGTGCATGAAAGTCTTTAGTGAAACTTTGTGCGTTGTACGAGTAAATACTTGTTTAATTTTTATAAAAATGTAAAATCGTAAATAGGTTTTCAAATTCTGGGGGGGGGGGGGCTAAAATTTTTCTGCTGGGGTCTAAGCCCCCCCCAGGGGCCTTCCTACGCTTATGCATATTAAGAAAATAGGGAAATCCCATCTTTTTTACACAAAATAAATTGTCTTTTTCTTATTTTCTGTTTATCTCATATTTCTGGAAATGTGTGAAAACAGTTATATACCAAAGTGGCATATAAATGAATTTGCTTAACAGTCGAATTTCACTTATAGTCCAAAAAAGTTGTGCAACTATTTAATATATGCCGCCAAATAATATGGTTTAATATTAAGTTCTCTAAATATTACATAAATGGGAATCCATATGGGATAAATCATTCTCAAATTGTTAGGGAAATTAAAAAAGAAATGGAAATTCTCAAAATTTAATTTAATTGAATGCAATTAAATTCAGAACCTGAAACTGCAAATGCGTAATATTGGAATTGTAAGCTCGGGTTTTAAGGGATATTTTCTACATTTATAGAAATCGAGGGAAATTTTGCTTCGCGTTGATCAATAAAGAAAATTCAAACATTTGTGAAATATTTATGTGAGAAAACTTTTGTTTCTGTGGGCCGCCGGTTGAATTTTCAGCAGCGCGGATAGGCAAGGTTAGAGTGTATAATAAAACGCCTTCAGTTAGTGTGGCTACGTTCTCTGTCATAATAGAAGCCGCCAATATTGTTTTTGTTTTCGGCTACTATATATATAGTAGCCGAAAAAATACATTGCTAGGGTGTTATTTTAGTCCGTAACGGAATAAAAGAAAGAAGTCGATGAAACTGATATATTCATTTGGTGGAAGCAAAATCAACAGGTATATCTAATGGCGTTTTCTATACACAAAAAATATGTTGCTTTGGTGTTACCCTCGTTGCATTTTCGACCAAATGATAGCGTCATTCCAAAGTTATTGTTATTTCCTAATATTGTGAGAGATACAGGATCCAAAATCTATCACAGTGTCCTTCATATTTTGCTATCAATTTGCACCTTTTTCCCAATCGAAATCGCTATAAAACTCCGTAGGCCGATCCTTTTTCGAAGTTTTATTAATTTTAATTTTCTTAGCTTTAATTTAAAATTTCTCGAAATTTACAAAGTTAGCTCAAAATTTCTTAAGGTGAGTACTATGTTCGAGTTTTTCACCAAAAGATCCAATGTATTGATTGCGAACCATTTAATATTTCTAAATTAATTGTTTAAAAACCGTGAAAATAAGCTATATATAATTATGGACCTATATGGACCAATATTTTAGCGTGAATGCTAGAGACCACATTCTAAGACCACGTACCAAATTCCAACCGGATCTAATGAAATTTGCTTCTCTAAGAGGCTCCGCAAGCCAAATCTGGGAGCCCGTTTATATGGGGGCTATACGTAATAGTGGTCCGATATGGCCCATTTGCAATACCATCCGACCTACATCAATAACAACTACTTGTGCCAAGTTTCAAGTCGATAGCTTGTTTCGTTCGGATGTTAGCGAGATTTCCACAGACAGGCGGACATCGCTAGATCGATTCAGAATTTCACTACGAACCAGAATATACATACATACGGAATGACAAACTTTATATACCCCCCATCCTATGGTGGAGGGTATACAAATATAACAAAATAATATAAACAAATGTTGTTTCATTAAAGCCGCCGATAATACTTAAATTGATCGGCTCGCCCACCGCCGCCGCACTTCTTTTGTCATCCGCCGTCGAATTTTTTTGTCAGCCGCCGCCGCCGCCGACCAACGTACTCGGCCCTAGACTCTACTCTGAAAAAAGTATTGTACCGTCGTCCAAAAGAGGAACAAATATTACGTTCTGTTGATATGCCTTCAATAATTTTCTGTTGGTTTTGTATAGGGAAATGTACCAAATACAAAAGCATTTGTGACGAGAGAATCTACAACATAGCTGCTCAATATTTTGAAGCTACGGTAAGAATGAATGGTGACATGGTTCATTGTTTTCTAATCCAAATAATCATTTACAGTTTTTGTCAGTTTCCGAAGAGGTAAATGAAAAATTCATTTGTTTTGAATGCTGGAGGAATATTCTTGCCTTTCACAAATTTAGGAGGTCAGTCTTGGAAGCTCATTCAAGTCTTCAAGATAATGACGAGTTAATGGAAGCATCAAAATATGAGGAAGATGAATATGATAGTGAAACTAAATCATCGGACCGAGATGAAAACCAAAGTGAATGGTTTGACGATGATAACGAGGATGACGGTGACCCTTTAGAAGTCTCCTGCGATATTGAAATCAAGGAAGAAACTGATATAAAAAGTGAACAAGACGACGACTTTGAATTGTACAATAATTTTACACTAGAAATCAATGAGGGAAAGGCGACAGAACTAGATGAAAAACGCAAAACGCAATTAAACCCCCCAAGCCAAAGAACTGCAATTTACCCTACAGAATGTTTGAATGAAGATAATAATAGTTCATTGCCAACCGTGGATTTGGATTCAAGGACCAAGAATACCATCTCGCGAAAGGAAGAGCTAGACAACATCATAGCCAAATGGAAACCAATCTTAAATTGTGTATCATGCAACGAACCATTTAACACATTCACCTTGCTTCAGGAACACTTTCGGCAGAGCCATCAAAATGAAGAGTTTTTCGTTAAGTGTTGCAATGTAAAAATCAAAAAACGTTGCCATTTCGCTGAACATTCAAATATCCATGTCGAAGCCGTCACTTTCAAATGCACGATGTGTTCTCGAAGTTTTGCTCGGGAAAGGAATTTACGACACCATATAAAGACAATACATGAAATAAAAGGCAGAAGCGAATCAGCCACTAGAGTAAGGTCTACTAATCGCCAGGGTAGGGTTCTAGCCCGGGATAAGAGCGACGATTTCATCAGTAAATGGATATCACAATTAAAATGTGGCATTTGCCAAAAGTCGTTTCCAAAGTATACATTGTTGCATCATCACTTCAAAGAGGAACACACAAACGAGACCTGTTTTGTTGCTTGTTGTGGAAAAAGATTCTATAAGCGGCGATATCTACAAGAACACATTACCATGCATGAAAATCCGCAAGCCTTCCAATGTGATATATGCGGAAAGAGGCTTTCAAGTAATTATTATCTAAAAGCCCATTTGAAGAAGTTTCATCAAAATGACCAAGATAAAAATATGCCGGAGAATATTGAGATCGATGAATCGTCTCATCTAATCTCATCTCAAACGAAAAAGAAACGCCAAACGGCGAATGAATTAGATAGAATTATAGCAGAATTTAAACCAAATCTGGAATGTGTGCGATGCAGTGAAAATTATCCAAATCTTACATTGTTGCGCCAACATTTTAGCAAAAAACACCCCAATAATGTTTTTTATATAACTTGTTGTCAGATAAAATTCTCCGAAAGAACGTCATTTGTGGATCACATAAAATTTCACAAGGATCCTAACGTGTTTAAATGTGAGATATGTTCCATTTCATTTGCAAGTAGTCGTAATTTAATCAGACATTGGGATAGAAAACATAACTAATAAAATTTATTTTTTTTTAAATATAAGTGAAATCAGTGTTTCCTCTTATTGTGAGTTTGTTTTATAAATACAAAAGATATCTTCTGCATACATTTCGGGTATGAGTAGAAAATGCTCTTTACCAAACATGCCTGTTTGAACCCCAAGCGAAAATTCATGTTGCATACAAATAAGGTATTTTCCCATATATTTATACCCTAAACCACATAGTGGTCAGGGTATAATAACTTTGATCAACCAAAAACCACATAGTGGTTAGGGTATAATAATTTTGATCGGCCAAAAATGTGCCCTCCGATTTTGATTTTTAACCGATTTTGATGAAATTTGGTACAGGGTGCTTTTTGGGCACAAGGTCGAAAGTTTTTGAATTTGGAAGAAATCGGATCAAATTTAGATATAGCTCCCATATATATATGTATCGCCCTACTTTGACAAATGGGGTCGCGTATCGCTTTTTTATTAACGGATCGTCATCAAATTTGGGTAAAAGTAATTTTCTTCATCACCATAAAACCCGTATTTATCAAAGTTGACTAAATGTAATATTTTATAGCAATTACTATATGTGCAAAATATCATCCAAATCGGTTCAGATTGAAATATATATTCCATATATATGTAGAGCCCAATTTTCAAAAATTTGCCGCTTATAACCTTATTTTTTACCGTAGTGGCCTCATTTATTAACCGATCTTACTCAAATTTAGCACAAGGTAACCTTCTGTGGTATCAACCAAATCTGGAAAATATCATCGAAATCGGTTCAGGTTTAGATATAGCTCCCATATATATGCATTGATCTATTTTCCCAAATTTGGGCATAATACTCTTTTTTTATTAACCAATGTTGCTCAAATTTCAAATGTACATGTATGAACCGATCGCATTTAAACTTACATGTAGCTTTACATAAATCTATTGCCCTATTTTGAGAAATTTGGCTTTACTATCCACTCTAATTGAGAGATTTCCTCTTTTTTAATAATGGACTCAATATTAGTGGCACACACTCTGTAGGTTCAGAATTAACCGACATTTCTGTTCAGATTGTGATAAAACTCCCATAACTATGTACCCCTTAATGTTCTTAAATATGGAAATACGGTTTCCCCCCAAAACCTATACCACTGATACCCCACAAAATAATGTTTACTAATCCAGTAGGGGTGGTTTAGGGTATGATATTTTCTACTTTACTCACTTATTCACGGGAGCCACCGTGGTGCAATGATTAGCATGCCCGCCTTGCATACACAAGGTCATGGGCTCGATTCCTGCTTCGACCGAACACCAAAAAGTTTTTCAGCGGTGGATTATCCCACCTCAGTAATGCTGGAGACATTTCTGAGAGTTTCAAAGCTTCTCTAAGTGGTTTCACTGCAATGTGGAACGCCGTTCGGACTCGGCTATAAAAAGGAGGTCCCTTGTCATTGAGCTTAACATGGAATCGGGCAGCACTCAGTGATAAGAGAGAAGTTCACCATACCACAATGGACTGAATAGTCTAAGTGAGCCTGATACATCGAGCTGCTACTTAACCTAACCTACATTATACTAAAAAAAGTGAAAAAAAACGTCCCATTCGTCGTCAAAGTGTTAAAGATCGATTATTCTATGAATTTCTTTGGGGAACAAACTATAAGCAATGGATAACATCGACCTTTGCCACATCCCATCCCAATAATAAAGTTTCATCATGTATTCCCTATGACTAGTGACTTCGTTTGATTGCCGGTAACTCAGTTTTCCCCTTGTATTTCTTTTGGGAACAAAATGTAAACAATCTGGTATACTAATTTCAATGTGGCAACCTTACGCTACGAAATCGTCAGCTGTTGTAAAAGCTGCATATCAAATTAGTTTTTTAGAGAACCAAGTTCTTTCACAATAAAACAAAATAAACATTCTAAAACTTGAAATCTAACAGGTATGAACAATTTAGTTGTTGAGTACATGTGATAAAATATTTCGAGATTGCAAATATTGAGTGTGTGTGTAACGCTTTCATACATAAAAACGACTCAAAATTTGATGTCATTAAATATAATTGCTAAATCATCTTGATTATCCATCGAAATAGTAAGAGTAAACGTGTTGAAAACTGAAAAGGTGGATCTCTGCGGGACATAACAAAAAGTTACAAGGCAATTAAAAACAAACATGGCCGAAATTCCTACTTTAGAAGAATGCGTGCAACTTCCAATACAAGATGATGTATTGATTGAAGTCACCGAAAAAGCTAAGGATTGGGCCATTATGCATGGAGCCGCAATGCGATCAAAAACTAATTTTAGCCCGGACTCATTAAATGTAATTGAAATGATAATACACACAAAGTACTTAGAAGTAGATAATAATGATTTTTTATTTTCAGTTTGCTCCATTCCTGTTGACACCATCGTCATTTCCAAGGAAGGAATTTGAGAAAGCGGTGGCTTTACAGACAATTATAAATCGCCTAATGCATAATGTTGCTCACGATGAAGAATTTCTCACAACTACATTAGCAGAAACTATCAAAGTTGATGAATTTACTGGAAATTTATTTAATATTTATAAAAAAGTTTTGGCCAGTGGTTTTGGACAGGTAAGTTGAGAATAAAATCCAATTCATTATGAAATTTAATTTCCAAGACTACAATTACATAAAAAAATTTACGACTACAAAAAACAAACAAGCCAGCCCATTATTGGTATCACAAATTAACAAAATTCCCTATCACGCCCATAACAATGGAAATAATAGAAAATATAGACGCAGTTGACCATTAAAAATTGATAACTTCCGAAGTAATTACAAAATTAATATACATAAAAACAAATAAATAAATTTGATTCCTGTTCCTTTCCTTTAAATTGTTTGATTATAGTGGCAGCCCGATATTTCAGACTCACTTAGACTATTCAGTCCATTGTGATATCAAAATATTACTTGATTTTATGGGCCATAATTTTATTCAAATCTTGCGATGTATAATCACTTTAGGTTAGGTATTTTTTTCCATATGAAACACCTTCCAACTTTCAATATTTTAAAAAGGCTTAATTTTTATTTGTCTATCAACAACAATAATCATTTTACCAAATGTTTTAATTGTTTTTTTTTTTTACTAAAATTATCTACTGACATAAGTACATATGTATCATAGGTACTTTATTTACTTAAAAATAAGCCTACATTGCTAGTGTTTTACCACATGACGGCATTTAGCTTATGGGAAATCTGCATAATAAAATTAGCTGAAACAAACAAATAATTAAGAACAAAAAGGTTTATTCACAATTTCTATATATACTAAATGTCTTTGTCAATTAAAACAGAAATCAATGTTATTTATTTATGTTTTTTAAAAAAAAAAATTAAATACAAACTTATTTATTATTTATTCAGTATGTTATACTTCATGGCCAAATACATTTGTATTACAAAGTTATAATAATCTGAATAGAAGTAAATATACTAAATTTAAATATAACTAAAAATTATATAAGATAAACTAAAAGTATAATCTAACGATTTAATCATGATTGGCTCCCCAGCCATATGTAATGAAATGGAAGATATGCAACACTACGAATCAGAAAAGTGTCTGAATACGTTAATGCTAAACACATCATTTGAGTGTGAGAAATTTTAAAAATCAGTTAAATAAATTAAAATAAGTAAATAAATATAATTTAAATTCTTCTTCGCCTTCAAAGTGACACTTATTGACTACTGACCTCAGCCCGACTATTGACATTCCATATTGGGTTTTATATTAGCAAAATTGTTAACATACCTATTCATTGTTCACGTTCATCTCACTTGCCATAGCAAATAATTCAATCAATATTGGCACATTTTGTACCACCAATGAATGTTGGAACCAATGGCCATGTTTATTTGAACACACAAAAAATTCATTTTTTATCCACATCTTGCAAATTAATAGTTTTTATACACATGTTATATATTTTATTTCCTTTTTTACATCTCTTTTTTTGTCATTAATACTAAAAATACAAAAAAGCGCTTATCGTTGGGTATTATACGGAGTGATTTGATGTTGGAATCAAGGTGTAAAGACTTGATAAATGAGAATGGAAGCAAAGAGAATGAAAAACCCTGTGCCTACTGTTGTTGGAAGCAAGTCGAAATTAATACTATCGCATCTGGTTTTGGCCATTTAGGTCCAGCCAGTAGAGCCATACAAAGGTGCCAGAAAAGTATATATTTAACCAACTAATTACAAACCATTTTAGCAATATAAAAAAATTTTTGCAATCTGAAAAAAAAACTATTTGGCAATTTACCTTTTAATATTCTAATATATATTGTGAAAATGACCATTATTTCGTATCTAATATATATGTCACATCTTCTACACAATAACATATTAACTTAAATTTCAAAGAACTTCACTTGTTAAATTACATCTAATCAGAATAATGAAAAATATTTTCACATGTTCTTAATGAAAACATGCATATTCTTAATAATAATTTGCGATGGATTTGATATGGTATATTTGTTCCTAGTATATTATTGTGTAATGGATGAGATATAATAAATCTGTATTTGTATATTGCTTGATTGGTAGATAATTACTTTCTGAACTTAACCCAGCAAAAGGAAAATTAAGTATTTCAAAAATAATTAATGATGTTACTTATCGCGAAATGAATAGTTATAAATGATGTGTCAAAGGAGGTTATAATATTACCTAAATTTTACATTTTTTATGTTAGCGACTAAATCTGTAGAAAAATGTGAAAAACTCAAATTAGTTTTTTAATATTTAGGAGCGGTTAAAATTCCTTCTCTACCCACCCATTATATATCTAGCAAAAATCGCTTTTCTAGAGATGGACTCTATTTTCACTTCAAATTCTTTTGAGATGATATATTAAAGTTCATTGTTTTACGCAATTTTCGCAATAGATTTCACATTTCAGATTTTTTTCTGTATATAAATCACAGTAAGGGCAAGCAAGATAATAGAAGTTTTCAAAAAATATTTGAAAAGTGTACCTATCACGATTGCCACAGTTGGTAGAATTCTACCAAAATTGGTAGATTTTTCACTGTTTGGTAGGTTGGTAGAATTCTTGATGTTTTGGTAGATTTTGCAAAATATTCTTCTCCACCTAAGAGGCTTCACAAATTTTCTATACAAATAACATTTGGACAAAATCTATCGAAATAAAATTTAGCCAAATTTTCTAACTAAATAAAACTTTTACAGAATATTCTTTAGGAATAAAATTTTTACAACATATTCTTTAGAAATAAAATTTTGAAAAAATTCTCTATAGGCATAACATGTTGACAAAGAAATAAAATTAGAAATAAAATTTTGACGAAATTTTATATAGAAATAAAATTTTGTAAAAAATATTTATCGAAATAACATTTTGACAAAATTTTAATGATGACTAAAATTTTTCTCTAGGAATAAAATTTTGCCAAATTTTCCATCGAAATAAATTTTTTTATCGAAATAAAATTTTAACAAAATTTTCTATAGATTTAAAATTTTGAGAACATTTTTTATAGAAATAAAATTTTGTCAAATTTGCTACGAAATAAAATTTTGCAAAAATTTTTCTCGAAATAAAATTTTCATAAAATTTTTTATTGAAATAAAATTTTGCAAAATTTTCTCTAGGAACACAATTTTGAAGAGAACCCTATTGATTTTGGAAGAAATCGGTTCAGATTTAGATATAGCTTCCATATATATATTTCGCCCGATATGGACCTTTATGGCTCCAGAAGCCAGAGTTTTACCCTAATTTGCTTAAAATTTTGCACAAGAAGAACAATTAGTACTATAGTCAAGTGTGCCAAATTTTATTGAAATCGGTTCAGATTTAGATATAGCTCCCATATATAGCTTGCGCCCGATTTACACTCATATGACCATAGAGGCCAATTTTTAACTCCGATTTAGTTTTGATTTTTGCACAGGGATTAGAATTAGCATTGTAGTTATGCGTGCCAAATTTGGTTGAAATCGGTTCAGATTTAGATATATCTCCCATATATAGCTTTCGCCCGATTTACACTCATATGACCACAGAGGCCAATTTTTGAAATCGGTTCAGATTTAGATATAGCTCCCATATATATGTTTTTCTGATTTCGACAAAAATGGTCAAAATACCAACATTTTCCTTGTTAAATCGCCACTGGTTAGTCGAAAAGTTGTAAAAATGACTCTAATTTTCCTAAACTTAATACATATATATCGAGTGATAAATCATAAATAAACTTTTGTGAAGTTTCCTTAAAATTGCTTCAGATTTAAATGTTTCCCACCCTAGTGCATTAGCCGACTCAGATTTAAATGTTTCCCATATTTTTTACTAACATTGTGTTCCACCCTAGTGCATTAGCCGACTCAAATTTTGAGTCTATAGATTTTGTAGAAGTCTATAAAATTCTGTCCAGATCGAGTGATATTTAAATGTATGTATTTGGGACAAACCTTTATATATAGCACCCAACACATTTGACGGATGTGATATGGTATCGAAAATTTAGATCTACAAAGTGGTGCAGGGTAACAGGTTGGCTGATAAGTCCCCGGTCTAACAAAGAAAAACACATTTTTGTCAAAATTCGTTTTTATTATTCAACTTAGTTTCCTTCAAGAGCGATACAACGATTATAACGATCTTCCAATTTTTTTGGTACCATTTTGGTAGTACTCCTTCGGTTTTGCCTCAAAATAGGCCTCAGGTTCGGCGATCACCTCTTCATTGCAGCCAAATTTTTTCCCTGCGAGCATCCTTTCGAGGTCTGAGAACAAGAAAAAGTCGCTGGGGGCCACATCTGGAGAATACGGTGGGTGGGGAAGCAATTCGAAGCCCAATTCATGAATTTTTGCCATCGTTCTCAATGACTTGTGGCAAGGTGCGATGTCTTGGTGGAACAACACTTTTTTCTTCTTCATATGGGGCCGTTTTGCCGCCATTTCGACCTTCAAACGTTCCAATAACGCCATAAAATAGTCACTGTTTCCCTTCTCAAGATAATCGATAAAAATTATTCCATGTGCATCCCAAAAAACAGAGGCCATTACTTTGCCAGCGGACTTTTGAGTCTTTACACGCTTCGGAGACGGTTCACCGGTCGCTGTCCACTCAGCCGACTGTCGATTGGACTCAGGAATGTAGTGATGGAGCCATGTTTCATCCATTGTCACATATCGACGGAAAAACTCGGGTGTATTACGAGTTAAAATCTGCAAACACCGCTCAGAATCACCAACTCGTTGTTGTTTTTGGTCAAATGTAAGCTCGCGCGGCACCCATTTTGCACAGAGCTTCCGCATATCCAAATATTGATGAATGATATGACCAACACGTTCCTTTGATATCTTTAAGGCCTCTGCTATCTCGATCAACTTCATTTTACGGTCATTCAAAATCATTTTGTGGATTTTGTTGATGTTTTCGTCGGTAACCACGTCTTTCGGGCGTCCACTGCATTCATCGTCCTCCGTGCTCATTTCACCACGCTTGAATTTTGCATACCAATCAATTATTGTTGATTTCCCTGGGGCAGAATCCGGAAACTCATTATCAATCCAAGTTTTTGCTTCCACCGTATTTTACCCCTTCAGAAAACAGTATTTTATCAAAACACGAAATTCCTTTTTTTCATTTTTTTCACAATAACAAAAGTTGCTTCTTACAGACGTCAAATTTTGACACGAATCATTTGAAGGTTGGTACTATATAAAAATAATATGCATTTAATACAAGCGACTCCATCTATGTGTCAGACCGGAGACTTATCAGCCAACCTGTTATAATATAGTCGACCCCGTCCGACTTTAGACTTTCCTTACTTGTTTTATTTTACGATTGAGTGACAACCGTGGTATCGACCCATTTCTCGCAAACATCGAATTTGCGATAAAATTTGTAGTATTATGCAAAACGCCTTTATGGAGATATACAAGTCGGAAAAAGAAAAACCTATTTGTTTTAAGTTTTTCTCCGAAATACTAAACTAACATAACATCTGAAGAACTAATGCTAAATCAATGTTTCGGATGCTTAAAAAGAGCTCATAGTCTAATTTGAGCTTTGAGTCTATTTTGTACCACTTCCGGGACTCAAAAGGATAATTTCATTTTTTTTTGCCATGCAAAATTCATTGCTTCTGGGTCTAGTTTGCACCACTTCCCGATCCAAAACTAGTCTGAAACAAAATGAGCACGATTCTGTTGCTTATGCCAAACATAAATCAATCTTCTGGTATGTATTGTTGAACTTTAGACAGTGCCATTTTTATTCGATCTCTTTGAGTGATTCTTTGCTCTAGAGTGGTTAAACTAAATCCGGATTCACCTACAAATCCTGTATTCATAGCAAACCAGTTCTTCGAGTAAGCATGTTGTCGATTTGAGAATCAATACTTCTTCGAAGCCCGATATTTATAGGTCAACATCCTTCCAATTTTCCTAGAATACGGTGCAGTTTATATCGCCTACAATCACAGGATAATTCTGCCATTCACTTCTATATTTATGCCGGAATAATTCAACAGTTCCGGTAGACTGGCAGTGAATGTTAAAAATATTTTGTTTTACTTATTAAAGAGAAAAAAATATATATATATAATTGCAATGTCGAAGTCGATAATAAAGAATGGCCCACAAACAAATAAACAAAGTTGATAAAATTCTAATAATCGCTCAAAAAATTATGCTAAAGGGTGATATGGTCAAAATTTGGTCAATATAAACTTGACGTATTTCTTTCAATTTTGCATTAAAAAAACCCCTCATTTTGAAGGTGTGTGTGTAGAATGTTGCTCCTATTTTGATTTTGGAATTCACTCTTCAGTTGTCAAAATGCCGTCCAAGCAAGAAGAGCAGCGTATCAAAATTTTGCTCGCGCATCGCGAAAATCCGAGCTACTCGCACGCAAAGCTGCCAAAATCGCTAAAAGTTGCCAAATCAACCGTTACAAATGTAATTAAAGTGTTTGGGGAACGTTTGTCGACAGCCAGGAAGTCTGGATCGGGGGGAAACCGAAAATCCGGAAGCCGCTGAGACGACAAAGAGAGTTGCCCGTAGTTTCAAGCGAAAACCTAACCTCTCTCTCCGAGATGCCGCAAATAAGCTGGGTGTATCGTCTACAACCGTGCATCGAGCCAAAAAACGGGCCGGACTATCGACTTGCAAGAAGGTAGTGACTCCAAATCGCGATGATAAACAAAATACGACGGCCAAAACGCGATCCCGGAGGCTGTACTCGAAAAGGCCATGGAGTGGTACGCCGCCAACAACGTGCAGGTGGTTCCCAAGGACAAGAACCCTCCCAACACGCCAGAGCTCCGCCCAATTGAGAAATACTGGGCTATTGTCAAGCGGAACCTAAAGAAGACCAAAAAAACTGCTAAGGACAAGCATCAGTTCAAGGCAAACTGGCTTTCTGTGGCAAAGAAGGTGAACAAGGTGGCTGTACAAAATCTGATGGCAGGTGTCAAGCGTGATGCCCGGCAATTCGGATTTGGAAAAGCAAAAGCCTAACTGAATATTTTTCCTGAATTTTATACTAATTGAACTTGAAAAAGAAATTTAATTTGATTTTTTAAATAAACGATTTCACCGATTTACACGCGTTTTCCCTTGACCAAATTTTGACCGTATCACCCTTTAAAGTTAAGAGGCATTTGAACATATTTAAGTGTTGAGTGTTGTTTTCTTTTCTACTAAGGAAATTAAAGATTATTATAATTCATTTGGATGCAAAGAAATTTTCGTAGCTGTTTAGAAGTTAAAGCAATTCACAATGTCTCTATTGAAAGTAAATTTGAAACCTTCTTTTACACTTCGATGAATTGTTTATAAATACATACTTTGAATATGGGTAATATTATTTAATGCAGTTTGGTAGTATATTCGCATCGTAAATGTAGTTAATGTTATCACCCTTTGACACCACGATTTTGCTGGGAAGTTATTTGATTGGCTTATTATTATTTCCCTAAATTAACTGAAATTAATATATAGTTTTCGTTGTCTTTTGTATTATAACGCTTTGCTTGATTTAATTGCATGCCATTTCATGTTATTTTATATAGTAATATATAAGTTATTAGTTATACATATATTTGAGACATGCAGTTTGGCCAGGGATTCTTTTTCGCATAACCAACATAACGTTTGGGAATTGTGGTATTTTTTTTATTCTATACAAATCCCCCACAAGTTCAATTGGTTTAAACGTAGGAGTGAGCCCAGTGATATAGCTCCTTTTTGTTTTGCTTCTTAAAAACAAAAACATCTTTCTCAACTGTCACAATCATCAATCATTACGCTTTAATACTTTTATACGTTATGATATTTGTTTTAAACACACATGCCTATAAAAAAATAATATATAAATTATAATTGATGTGGATGTTTTATATTTTCTTTGTTTATATGTTTTCTTTCTTCGTTATGTATACAATTACAGGATCTTTCCCTTGGCATCCTACGTTCCGATTATTTGGCTCACATCTTTGCTGATAATGCTATAAAACAAGTCGAAATCAACACCATTGCCTCTAGTTTCGGTGGCATTTCCACACACATGTTGCCTCTGCAGAGGTATTTTTCAAAAAAACAAAACATTTCTTTTTTGTATCAACTAAGTAAAATATTTTTATAATAGCTCATCTTCCAATATTATGCGAAAAGAAATGGCATCTGTAAAATCAATTTTAGTTTTCTTTTAGTTCTAATATACATTTTATTATATACTAACCCAAAGTAGATTTTGTATTACATATATATAGAGATGTCTGTATTAAACGTATGCTTGTTTTGTAGTTAATTGTTTGTGTATGTCTCAAATTTTTAACACATATTTAATCATTTATAATTATTTTCTTTTGTTTTTTTTTTTTTGGCTTACAGCTTTGTTTTGCGCGAATTAAACTTTCCGGAAAAAATTAAAAATGTAAGTGTATCCATGTCTAAATATAATTATGAAATACATTCCAATAAAGGATTTTTTATTAATAATGAATTTTGTTTAGATGCCTGATAATGACGCTCTTGCTGGAATTTGTAATGGCATGATTCGTGCATGGGAAATCTATAATAATCCTAAAGCAGTTATTATGTTCATTATAGAGGATGTCACTTACAATATTTGCGATCAAGTAAGTTTTTGAAAGAAATGTTTTAGCACCAATTATTTGTTCTTTGTAAGACCAAGAATAATGGAGATATATAGCAGCAGACACTAACTAATGTTTTTGAAGACTTTCCAATGAGTGGGTCGCCGCCACAAGTTCACTTTTTGACTTTTTCCTAACATTGAAAATTTGTACATTAAAATAGGAACCAAGAGACCTGTTCATATACTCAAAAGAGATTCAACATCAACATTGGAATTTTGTACAAGTCCATAGCTATGGACCTTCAAGATTGCTTTTACTTTAATTCATATTCCTTTAACGACTGTTAAAATTCCTACTGTCCCCATCTAAGTTAGGTTAGGTTATGGAGGATGAGACCAGCCCGTAACTAAAGGGGTTGGTCTCCCACTTATACCATGTTGATCCATTGTGTTTCCTCATTGTTGTTCTTCTTCGTCCTCCTCAATCATTTGATTGAGTCTTCCTAGTCTTCCTAGGGTTAATGCCCAATCCGCACCTCATTGCCCAGTCGGATAAAATTTACAGGGCCTCACTCATTATATCCGAGATCGTGTCCAGAAATTTGCCTGATGCCATTATGACAATATCATCCGCATACGCCACTGTCTTTATCGCTTTGTTGTGCAGAACAGTGAGTGAACTGTCCTCATATACTGTTTAAGTCCCTACTGTCCCCATCTACTGTATATGTTCTTACTGTCCCATACACTGCTTGTATTCCTACCGTCAGGGTGGAGTGATATCTCCGGCACTGTTTAACCTCTACCTGTCCTCGATTCCACCCCCCTCATGACGGCGTCGAGATTGTATCATATGCGGACGACTGTACAATCATGGTATCCGGGCCCATCGTTGATGACATATGCGATCATTTAAACGTGTACATTGCTGATCTTACCAGTTATTTCGCTGCTAGAAATCTATATCTGTCACCAAATCCTCAGCCACACTGTTTACTACATGGACGGGGGAAGTACGTAGGTAGTTGAATGTTAGAGTCGATGGCGAAATAATTGCGGCAGTAAACTACCCCAAGATACTCGGGATAACATTCGACAGCCTTTTCAGGTCATCTGCCCATGCCACAGCAATATGTAATAAGCTCCGCGGTAGAAACAAGGTCCTCAAGACACTTGCCGGCAATACTTGGGGTGCAGACAAAGAAACCTTGTTAACTACTTATAAGGCAATTGACCGGTCAGTGGTAAACTATGCAGCTCCAGTGTGGACACCGCAGACCAGTGACACGCAGTGGAATAACATACAGACCTGCCAGAACGCTGCCCTTAGAACTGCGACTGGGTGCCTCCGCAGCACACCCCTGGATCACCCTTATGTGGAGACAAAGATCATCCCTGTGCGAAGACACAATTACATGTTGCCAAAGCAGTATCTCTTGGGTTGTTATCGCAGTAATCATCCAAACCACCATCTCATGGATATACAACCACCGCCGAGGAACGTAAGGGTTGATATACATCATCTAGAGCGCGAGATCCAGCGTTACAAAAGAGAGCCTCTAGATCAAGCAGCGTACCAGGCAGGTTTCAACAGGATTCATGAGGATACTGTAGCTGAAGCGGTGAGAAGCTACAAGGTCAATCCTGTTTTCGGAGTCCTTCCACCGTCCATAGCACCGGAGGAAAGAGACTTTCCAGTAGTTTTAGCCCAATTAAGATCAGGCAAGTGCAGCCGCCTTAATTCCTACTTATCAGTGATTGATAGCAGCGTAGCTTACGTATGTCCAATTTGCCACCAAGGGCCACACGACACGAGTCATCTATTCTCTTGCCCTGCTAAACCAACCCAACTTACCACTTACTTACAGATTACTCTGGACGCACCCCACCTTAGTCGCAGTATTCCTCGATCTGGCCACAAGCTGAAGTACCATAGCGTATAACATAAAAATGGATGAAATCACAATAAGCTGTTACAACAACAACAACATTCCTACCGTCTCCATTGAATGGCCATAGTGAGCATGAATGCTAGGAAGGGTCCTCTTCGTCTCCTCGGGCTGATTGAATGTGGCCAAGGAGACCGCTCTCCTGTCATCTATTCTTGCAGGGTCTATGTCTAGAGGCATTTCTTTGATTCTATAATCAACGGGATTCCACCCTTTCCAGAGCAATTCGGTCAGAAGATATGAAATGAGTAACATCATATACATATATAGGAGAGTCGACGTAAACGGTGGATATTTTTTTTATTAATTTCGTAATTTCTGGAGGCTGGATGTATTAATTTCCCTGATATCTGATTTGCATTAACGTCTCTATGTTTAGGCTAGAAGAACTTTTAGAAATTGGAATTGAATTCCTTATACGCAAGGCGAGCATGCTAACCATTGCAGCACCACGGTGGCTTCCTAAAATCTTTTAGAATCACAAGTTGAATATGAACAACAGTACTCTATACACGTCTTATGATATGAACTCCCAGGCTTTTATCCTTTCAAATTCCACAATTGTCCGGTACAAATGGTGTATTATCAATACTTCATTTTTATTGCGATTCTTACGCATCGCTTAGTAGCTCACACATTTTTGTTGCTATATTGCGTTTAAGACTATTTATGCGATGCTAAAGCAATGTGAAAGTTAATTTTTTAGCCTCCCACGTCTAGAGTTTATTTTGCGTCATGTTATTCATATCACTCAGTTTTAAAATATTATTTTCTTTTGATGATTTTTGCAGCGTTTCCACGAGTTCTATATTCGCGAAAAATGTCCCCATATAAAAGTAGTTCGACGAACCCTTACTGAGGTACATGATACTGGCAAACTAAGTCTGGAGAAACAATTAATTGTGTAAGTATACTCATCTTTCTCATTATTTTTTCATTTTTATAAAATAATTTTTTTTATTATTTTTATAGAGGAGATCTCGAAGTAGCCGTGATATATTTTCGAGCTGGCTATGAACCTGCCCACTATCATTCTCACAAAGAATGGGATGCACGTTATTTAATGGAATCTTCCAAAGCCATAAAATGTCCTTCTATACACTATCATTTGGCTGGTACCAAAAAAGTTCAACAGGCTCTAGCTCAACCAGAGATGTTGGAAAGATTTATTAGTGATCCCGAAGAGATTAAAGCGATAGGCAAAATTTTCACCGGCCTTTATTCATTGGATGACAATGAAGTCGGAAATAATACCTATGAAATGGCCCTCAAAGAACCTGAGCGTTTTGTCTTAAAACCTCAACGTGAAGGTGGTGGTAATAATGTCTATGGCCTAGATATACCAGATGTATTAAGGGTAAGTGTTCAGTTGTTAAAAACAATTTCAATTAAACCTCATTCACATTACACTTCTAAAATCCACTTTTACTAGATTTCAACTGTCATTAAGAAGGAATTTTAAATCCACTTTTAGTAAATTTCGAGCCTAATGTGAACGGCCTATAAGTTATCATAGTAAATTGTTATTAACAAGAAACAAGTTATTGTGTCATAGTTCAACCAATAGATTTCGAATTGTCAGCGATAAAATGCTTATAGTTTAGATTGGACACCAATTAAATTGAAGCACTTAGCTTTGTATATGGAGTTCAAAAAATTCCTATTGTCCCTATCTACTGTTTGAATTGCTAGTTTTCTATCCACAGTATAAATTCCTACTGTCCCCATATACTGTATAAATTAGAGGTCTGCATCGAATAACTTTTTACTACATGTATGCAATTCGCTGTCGAATATAGTACATACACTGTCTTTCGCTCAGAGCGCAAGTAGTGAAGTGAAGAGAACACTTGCTTGTCAAATACCACCAAGTACTTATCCGAAACAATATGTGTTCCGAAAAAAAGGAACAATAAAAATGTAAGTACTTGAGAAGAAGTACAACATGGATTCGCTTCACTTCACGTGGTACCACAAGTATTTCTCAGTATGTGCGAAGCAAAACTTTCCATTATTATGAATCATAGATATGTATGTATATCACATATTTCATATATTTATGTATGTAACACACTTACCTTAATGTTTGCCGTTCTTTATAACAAACCAAAACATATAGTATGGAGAGTAACTGTTTTTTTGTATTTCTGAAACTGCACGTGGTACATGGAGTACTCTATGAAGTTTTGTTCTCGCAACATACTCGACGTGATCACTCTGAGTACACTTCAATAAGAGAGAAAGAGGAATATGTGTTTGTTTGTAGTGAAGACATCAGAGTAGCAACAAGAAGTTACTCGTGGCTTTTGGTGTACATCAAAATGTGTACCAATAGTTTTGCGACTCTCTCAAATAGATGTACTCATGTAGTAAGTACACGTGTACTCTGCATTTACAAATGGAATTGTGCAGACCTGTAGTATAAATCTTTACAGTTTCTATTTACTACTTGAATTCCTACTGTCCCCATCTACTATATATGGTCGTACTGCCCCATATACTGCTTATATATATTCTTATTGTCTCCATCTAATAGTCACTGTGAATACGAATGCGAGGAAGGACTCTCGCCTTTCTGTAATCCTCGCGTTGATTGACCGTTAAAAATACCCACATTCGCTTTAGTCACATACAAGTGGTATCTAATGTCTAGAGGTATTGCTATGATCAACAGGATATCCCAAGTCGATTTTTTCAATAAAAACGTATCCCATTCCAAAGTAACAAATTTTGACTTGGGTTTTTATATAAAAAAACGTATATATTTTATTTTGTTTTTGTATATATTTTTATTTTATATATTTTTATTTTGTTGTTTTTTATCTCTTTGTTCAGAAAATGTCACGTGTTGAACGTTCCGCTTGGATTTTAATGGATCTTATAAAACCACCCGTATCGAAGGGTTACATGATAAGACCTGGAGGACAAATGCCCCCACCAATAGTGGATGTTGTTTCTGAATTGGGTATTTTTGGTGTTGTTATTGGAGATGTTGACAACATTATATGCAATTATCAAGCCGGCCATATGTTGAGAACTAAAGTAGCAACGGCTAATGAAGGTGGCGTTGCAGCTGGTTTAGGTGCTTTAGATAGCCCTTACTTAGTAGACTAATAATACTACTACTATATTATTACACAGTTGAAAGACTCGTTTTTATAATTTTGTATATACATACATATATTCTTAACAAACAATTCACAACATTCGTATGTACATAGTAGATGTGGACAATGCAATAAATTTACATTATTTTTATCAATGAACATTTGTGCTTTCGCTTTTAATACTGAGATTCTAAATGGATTTTATAAGAGTACGACGGGTAAGTATTCGATTTTGAATAATTATAATAAGTTCCAACTTAAACTTTATGGAATTCTCTGAGAATTTAATGTCATTTAAAGTTTCCATTTCGAGTTTTCGACATTTTCAGTAATTAGAAAAATGGGTTTTTAAAAAAAATTTGAGTTGTGTTAAGGATTTTACACATTCATATATTCCGTATGCCTGTATATGTATCCCGTTTGATATATTTTTCAAAATAAATTGTATTCATTGGCTAGGGTTGCTGACTGAGCCAAGCAACAAATTCACTCCGTCGATATGACCATATTTCTCCTAATGTCCAGGAGTTCCTTGGGTGACCATTTTCTAGGTTTATTGACTTCAGGTCACTTGTTCATTTCCACAAGATGTTCAGTGCTCAGTTATCTCGATTTCTCGTGGACTTATTTTCTTTTGGCCGCTCGCGGCGAAATCAGATTGTTATGAGGTTATATGGACAAGTTTAATCAGTCTAGAATCGCCAGGTCATATAATTGTCTCCCTACTAAAAGGAATTCTCGATTTCTGATTCGTCTTAACGAAAGAGATTACTCGATCATCTTGGATCACCTACATGAAGGTTATCCAACCTCGTGTTAGTAGTGTTGCTTTGTTGTGGTTGGTTTAATAAATAATCTTTTCTTATTTTGTCTTCTTTTAATTATATTGGGAACCCAATATGTTTTGTCATATTCCGTATTACGAATTAATTTATTTTTATTATACTATCTTCTATACATATTTATACTTATTATATACACGCATATGTTCTCACATTGTCATAATTTGAATTATACTTTATTCATAGTCAGTAGTTCGTTGTAATTTATATAATTTGGCCGCTATGTGGCTTCAAATTACATAGTGAAAATAAAATCAATAAATAAATATAAATGTATATTGTGCATTTATTTCAAATAATTATAATATACAAGAATTCAAACACCATATATTCTAGAATATAAATAATTACTAATTATTCATTGTACTACTTCATAGAGTTATTGTTGTTCAAAATTGTATTTGGCATTATTGACAATTAGATTAGAGCAAAGCATTTCTTAGGTAAAGATCATCACATGATAAATTTTTAATTTATTGTAGCCTATATTACGTTGCTCTTGAAATATATTTGCGATATGTGTTATCCATCAAATAATCAACACTATGATCTATTGGTGGAATAATAAATGGTATAGATATTAAACCAAAGGCAGTTGGCAAGTATTTAGCAATTGTCTTGTGTACATCAGCTTTGCGCAGTAATCGGCCACTTAAATAAGTTATTCTACAAGAAAAGTAAATGGTAAAATTAATTAAAAATTATATAGTTATGGCGCTTAACATTTGATAAAACGAACTATGGTATATGGCAGTGATAAAGTTCTAGATCCCCTTCTCTAGGATAAGCAAATGAATGGCTGTGAAAGAAATATTTTTAATATGTCGTTTAAAATGCTCTAAAACGACTAAAAGCGTTATCCACATTTTTTTTAAAGGATCAATTAATTTTTTAACAGACGTTTTTATTGATACAATTAATTTAAAAATGTCAATTAAAATGTAATTGTATCAATTAATTTGGTGATTGAAGTCAAAAACATAGGTGTTTATGCTTGGAAGTAGTAAAAAGTGTACTACTTTACTTAGTGCTTTCTAACAGCCATTTTCATGTAGCTCGGATGGGCTTTAACTGCCAGTTAACAAAAAAGAAGTTGCCAATATATTCTTACCGGTTAACTTTACTGAAATAATTTCCGCAGTTATGTTTCTAACTGGCATATGGAATATATAGGCAAGATGACAGATATGTTCATAGTACGGATTAAAATATCGTTAGCTAACGTAGCATTAACTGAGCTTCATGAAAATGGGGGTAAGAACAGTAGCACATAATAATTATAAAGCCGTGATCGTAGAAAAAACCTCTCCAATTTGATTCGTACATACCTATTTATTGTAAAACCAGGAATAATCACCGAAGCTAGTATCTGCCATATGAATACATCTGTGGCGGTTATTCCAATATTCCAATAAGATGAGCCTTTTTTATAATCCTTGTAGGACTTGTCTATTGTATCAGCACAAACATAACCGGTGGAAACAACGTAACTAGCTGTTACCACCTTCGAAGGCACCAAACGTCGAAATGCTTCGCCCACTTCATTGCAATAACCTTTAGAGAGAGTTATGGATTAAATACTTTTTTTATCAGGATTTTGTGGCAGTAATGGTATCGCTTACTCATACTTACCCAAATATCGCACCCAAGTTTCTCTATATATGTCCTTCTCCTTTTCCATTATATTCAAGTATTTATGTTCTTATGTAAGAAAGCTGGCTTAAAATTTAATACTATTTAAAACTGTCTTTTAACGCTTGCTTTGACGTTCAACTAGGTTTTTAGAACTGCTGATAGTGCAAACCGCATGTAATTACTAATTGAATGAATTAAACTAGACCCAGCAATTGTTTGCGGTTTAGAATACGAAGGGACACCGCCACCCACCTCCCAAAGTAATTTTTAAATAAAAACCACCTTCTTAGTAAAATCAGCTGATATTGTTTTGATTTCTAGAGTTGCCAGAAACACAAACTTTCTCAATGTTAGAGATGTGGCTATCTTTCGATTACAAAATTAAAGGAGGTGGTATATGCGCTTTACAGCCTATCAGTTATTCCGGACGGAATGTCGGTGTTTGTAAAGAATCTTACAGTGTGTCGGATCGATACGACTTGTCGGCGATGACTAAATAATCGGTAAATGTGTTATCGATCCCATAAACATGCAGCAGTATCGATTATGCCTTCGGACTTAACTGATAATGTGCACAATATATGGGATATGCACAATATATGGGATATATGGGATACACGAGCACTGTCGCATAACAAGTCATACAAAAGGGTTGAAATAAATAAAGTGTGTAATGCGCTTTACAGACTATCAGTTATTCCGGACGACAGTACTCGTGTCGAACATATCCAATATATTGTGCACATTATAAGTTAAGTCCGAAGGCATAATCGATACTGCTGCATGTTTATGGGATCGATAACACATTTACCGATTATTTAGTCATCGCCGACAAGTCGTATCGATCCGACACACTGTAAGATTCTTTACAAACACCGACATTCCGTCCGGAATAATTGATAGTCTGTAAAGTGCATAACAACAAATGCCCTGCCAAATGCATTTTTTGAGTTTGGGGGCGCTTCTGAGAATCCCCACTAAGTCGAAAACAGTCGTATACGATATCCAGAACTTCTCGGAAAAGCGCCGTCACTATTGAGAAGTTGTACCACGCCAAGTTACTACAAAAAAGTATCGCATGAGTGCAATTATTAGGTGCCCTTCTGGATACATTTAGAAGGACGCCAATAAGAGCCCCTTCAAGCAATCAGAGAAAGTGCATTTTAAGATAGTTATAAAAGAATCATTGTGGTCAAGTAAAACACGATTTTTAGATGTTTATTAATTTTATTAAACATTTATAAATTCTCATAAATATAACATTTATTCGACTATAACATCACATTTAAAATATTTTTATGCATTCCCAGCAAAAAAAATTGGAAGTTCTTCCAAAGGCACAACTTTAAAAGCACTTCCAGAAGATCTACTCCCAATGATGTTCTTTATTTTAACTACACAGGAAGTTCTTTTCATTCAATTAAAAAAAATGTTTTTTTTTCATATTTTTAATAGGTAGTTTTAACTTTTTTTGTTTCAAATTTGTTAAAAACAGTATTAGAATTCATAAAAAGGTACAAAAGGTACAATCTGAAAAAATTGTGAATTTTTGAAAATATTTGAGGTCAAACGTTTCAGACAAACGTTAGAATCCATTAAAAATTATAAAAAATTAGAACAATTATTTATTTGACAAAATATCACAGAATTTTTTAATTCACACCCAAAACATTGAATTCGGATCACATGTTGAGTTAGAAGTTGATCACATGTTGTAGCGTCTATCAGCCAGTGCTTTTATTCCCAATGGAGGCAGCGTGTCTGAAAAAATATTTGAAAAACTATCACTTTATTCCATTTGGAAAGTCAAAATGGAACACAATAAAACTTTCTATTGAAGCCTATTTATATTAAACGGACTAAAATAATATATTTTCATGAAAATATTAAATTAATTTCTTTTAGTGGGTATTTTTATTTCGTCAAATTGGTCACTCAATTACCTCTATGATTTTAATCCAAAATCATCTAGTATACAGAATATTTGTGCAATCAAAAGGTGGATAAAATTGTAACATTTTTGCACGCTTATGCGCTTTACAGACTATTAGTTTTTCCGGACGACATTGCTCGTGTCGAACATATCTCATATATTGTGCACATGATAAGGTAAGTCCTAAGGCATAATCGATACTGCTGCATGTTTATGGGATCTATAACACATATCCGGTTAAATCCAATTAAATTTTGAATTGAAAATCGTGTTGGTTTTCGATCAAAATGGGTGATCGATACTATCATTTTCGTGATTGAAGACATTTCAATTAAAAAACAATGAGTGAATCCGCGATTTTCGTGATTGCAATCGAAACATTTTTTTTTGTGTGCTATTCAGAATATTTATTTTTTTCTCTTTTCTTTTTATACCCTAAACCTAAACCACATAGTGTTCACGGTATGATGTCTTTGATCTGCCAAAAAATGTGCCTACCAGAAATATTTATTTTATAAAATATATACCGATCGACTCAGAATCACCTCCTAAATTGATCTGGCGCCTGGCGTCTGTCCGTCCGATTGTCCATGTATTTGTTGTTCACCGGATTCCGGTCGCAATTTTTGATCGATTTTAATGAAATTTGGTACAGGGTGCTTTTTGGGCATAAATGGATCTAATTTAGATATAGCTCCCATCACGTTGCACTTTTTTACAAACCGATCGTCATCAAAATTGGCACAATGTAATCTTTTGTGTCACCCTTTAAGTCTGAAAATTTTATCGAAATCGGTTCAGATTTAGATATAGCTCTCATATATTTGTATCGCCCGATTTTCCCAAATTTGGTCATAAAACCCGTATTTATTAACCGATCTCATTCAAACTTGGCTTACTCGAATCTTTTATAGTTCTAAGGTAGTTTCGATGATTTCGGCTAATTGCATTGGCGAGATTGTCAGTGACGACTCTTATATCAAACGCTTCTGCTCTGAAAGACAACATTTGAACATTGGTTTCTTCAATGCCCAGTCCTTGAGGCCTTGCACTTTGTCGACTAAATTCGACGAGGTTTTCAACATGCTAAAAAGTTGCCACCTTAATATTGTTGGCGTAACTGAAACGTGGCTTAAATCTTATGTGCCTAACAAAGCCGTTAATATTCCAGGATATAAATTCTTCCGTAACGATCGTAGTGGCATGCGTGGTGGAGGTGTGGGCTTATATGTTTCTGAGAAATTAAGGGTTCGGCCGCTCGCTACTGCATCGGATCCGAATTCTTGCGAAGCTTTATTTTTAAAGATAACATCTGGATCATTTGAGTTCGTGGTTGGTGTCGTATATTTGCCTACGGGTAATCTTGATTCTCTTGAAGATCTCATCTCTGATATGTCTGTTAGCTTTTCCGATATTATAATCATTGGTGATTTTAACTGTGATATTTCTGTTTCTAGAAAGTATGCTAATCTTAAGTTAATGTTGACACGTTGTAATTTGTCTATTCTACACAACAATATGCCCACTCATTTTTATTTGAACCGTATGTCCGCTTCTATTATTGACTATGCTCTAGTTAGCAACACTTCTGCGGTTATCCGCAGCAGTCAATTTAATTTCCCAGCGCTGAATTGAAATCATGCTTTCTGTCTTGTGCAATATTTAATTCCAAACCAGGATCAGAACTTGTTTTATTCTTACCTTGATTATACTTCCATAAATATGGACAATTTGTTATGTGATATAGAAAGTGCAGATTTTACGCCTCTTTATCTCACGAATGATACCGATTCTCAGATAACTCTTCTGAATTGCATTTTGAATGAGTTACTTCGGAGAAATGTACCTGAGCGAACAAGGGCAATTAATAGCGTCAGACCACGCTGGTATGACAATGATGATATTAGCTGTTTGGCATCGCGACTTAGCGTGCCATGCTTATATTGAGAATCAGTGTATTAGTAATAGAGACACATACAAAAGATACAGATCAATGGCTCTGAGGGCAACAAGACGTGCTAAACGAGCGTATGGTCTTCGCATGTTTCAGGGTACGTCCACTGCCAAGGAACTCTGGTCTCGGATTAGTTCTACTGGAGCACTTGATTCTGACAACGCCTGTGATAATAACTGTGATATAGATCTTGACCTGCTGAATAATTATTACACATCCTCACAATCTAACTATGTGCAATCTAGTATTAATTATGATGTTTTGCGTGATAACAACTTTAATTTTAGGAATGTATATCTGGACGAGTTACACAGTGCAATATTTAGAATTAAGTCCAATGCCTTAGGAACTGATGGTATTCCCATTCGCTTCATTAAGATAGTATTTCCGTACATTTGTCATCACATATTACATGTATTTAACACAATACTTATGACTAGTTGTTTTCCGGCTTCATGGAAGCTAGCAAGAGTTACGCCTCTCAAGAAGAAGGGCACTTCGGTTTCAAATTGCAGTGATTACAGGCCTATTTCCATTCTTCCAGCGCTGTCGAAATGCTTTAAAATCTTGCTAAAGGATCAGCTAATTGCGTATCTGAATAATTTTTCTTTAATTGATCCATGTCAATCAGGCTTCAGAAATCGCCATAGCACGACGTCGCTTATGGTAAAGCTTACAGATGATATCAGACGTGTAATTGACAAGAGAGATCCCGGAATTCTTGCTGCTCTTGATTTAAGCAAGGCTTTTGATCTGTCGGTTTTTTCCTGTAGACTTATTTCGTCCTTTTTATCGAACCGTTTCCAATTTGTACATAGTGGTGGCCGTAGTTCATGTGTAAATCCAATTTCTTCAGGTGTTCCACAGGGATCTATCCTTGGTACTATACTGTTTATGTTATATATTAATGACATTGTACATTGTGTTCAACATGTTGATATGGCTATATATGCCGATGATATTTAATTATTTATTACCTGCGCATCTGGCACGACGCAAGATGCTCTATTGAATTTGGATCATGACATCGGTCATATTTATGACTGGGCTAGAAGAAATAACTTGTCCTTTAATGTCAGCAAAACAAAGATCATGGCTTTTGATCACAGCCGATCACACTGAGAGATATTGTGATCCAAGACAATTTAATTAGTTTTAGTGTCTCCATTATTTCTCTTGGGTTTCACATTGACCATAGACTTGGCGATTTCCATATAGCCAAGATATGTTCAAAAGTTAACCTCGTTCTGAAGAAACTATATATTTTGAACGTTATTCTCCCGCTTCCTGTGAAACGAATGCTGGCGCATTCACTACTTATGCCACATATTTTATACGGTGTAGAGGTTTATATGGGGTCAAGTAGATCAAGTTTGTCTAAACTTACTTCATGTTTTCATTCTCTGCTTCGTTTTGTATTCGGTAAAAACTGTAGACACAACTATTCACGCTTTGCTAATGAATTTCTGGGATGCTCGTTTGAGCGTTATCTTGATATTCGATGTCTTTGTTTTCTTTATGGTGTTTTGAAATCAGGTAAACCAGCATATCTTATTTCTTATTTCCGGTTCTTGAGTACAACAAGGACCACTCAAATACGCATTGAACATTTCAACCATAATATTCTGGAGCGCTCGTTTGCAATTCGAATTACCAGACTGTGGAACTCCTTACCTCAAAACATAAAGCAATTATCGAATAGTGTTCATGTTTTCAAAAAAAAAGTTAATATCCCATTTTTCTCACGAAGCTTAGCAGTTTAGTTATTGACAATCTCTGTCTCACACTTATTCATTATTTTTTTAGATTTGTGCATTGAGGATTTTTAGATTTTTAAGTTTTTTTTATAGTTTTAGAATTTTTCGTGTTAGTGCCTTAGCAATTTTTGATGTATGTAATTAATATTTTAAATCTCATTATTGCTCTACTTTATATATCTATCAACATATGGCCCATGGGGGTTCAGTTTGATTAAATAAATAAATAATAATAAATAAATAAAAAAAATCACCGAAATCAGTTCAGATTTAGTTATAGCTACCATATATATGTATCGCTCGATTTTGCTAAATTTGGCCGTAAAACTCTTATGTATCAACCGATTATACTCAAATTTAACTAAATGTAATCTTCTATAGCACTTACTGTATGTGCACAATTTCATCGAAATCATACCGTATATACCATACCGTAAATATCTTACGATCGATTTACACTCCTATGGCCTCAGAGACGAAAGTTTTACTCCGACTTATCTGAAATTGTGCGCAGAGAGTGATATTAACATTATAAATAAGCATGCCGAATTTGATTGAAATCGGTTCAGATTTAGATATAGCTCTCGTATATATCTTTCTTCCGATTTACACTCCTATGGCCTCAGAGACGAAAGTTTTACTCCGAGTTATCTGAAATTTTGCGCAGAGAGTGGTATTAACATTATAAATACGCATGCCGAATTTGATTGAAATCGGTTCAGATTTAGATATAGCTCTCGTATATATCTTTCTTCCGATTTACTCTCATATAACCACCGTAGGTCAAAATTTCACTCCGATTTACTTGACATTTTGCACAAAGAGTGGTATTAACATTCATGCTATGCATGCCAAATTTCATCGGTTCAGATTTAAATATAACTCCCACATATATCTTTCGTCCGATTTAGATTCATATGACCACAAAGGCCAAACTTTTAACAAAAATGTGTACCCACCGTATATATGTTTCTCCGTTTTGGGCAAGTATGGCTAAAATACCCACATTTACCTTGTAAAATCGCCACTGCTAAGTCGAAACTCTATTTTGTATGTATTAGCCGAAAAATCATAAATGC
This sequence comes from Haematobia irritans, assembly GCF_050003625.1. NCBI lineage: Eukaryota > Metazoa > Arthropoda > Insecta > Diptera > Muscidae > Haematobia > Haematobia irritans. The sequence continues at coordinate 209,050,490 of NC_134399.1, forward strand.
CGATTTGCGAAATTTTATGCAATGACTTTATATTTAAATATTTCCAATATTTTTTACTAACATTGTGCTCCGTTCAGGTCATTAACAGATTTAAATTTTGAGTCTAGAGATTTTGTAGAAGTCAAAAAAAAATGTTGTCCAAATCGGTTCATATTGAAATATTTGTATGTATATTAATTAGAATATAAAGCTTTATATAACTCCCAAAAAATTTGAAGAAGTTAAGTTGGTAACAAAAATTTTTGGTATTCATAGTGATTAAGGGTATAATAAAGTCGGCTATGCACGACTTTAGGCTTTACTTACTTGTTTATTTTTCAATTTATAACAAAAAGACCTTTGTCTGAAAATTATATCTCTGGTTATGATCTAAATTCTGAAGCTTCAAAATATATCCACATAATTAGAAATTCACCCAGTTTGGATTTTATACCACAAAGATTGTTGTGCAATATTCAATTCAATTCAAACATTTATTTAATCAATTAAGCCCTCTTGGACCATACATTGATATTCTTAAGACTTTCGTTTCACATCAACTCCATAGTGAAATTCTTTCAAAATCTTTTGGTTCTATAACTATAATATTTCTTATGGACGTTAGACATATGAATTCGTAGACTACATCTTTTTCCATAGACTTTGTGGCATATCTTGCACTGCAAATCGTCGTTGTTCTTGTGGAAACTGGAAACTTTTTGGTGTTCGGTTGCATGTTTCATTAGGGTAAAACGTGTTCTGAATTGATGATTACAACACTTAACATAACATTGGACATCAGGGTGGGTTGTTCCAAAATGACGACGTAACTCTGTAAAAGTATGACATTTCTCAGAACATATTTCACATTTCAATGTTGGCCTCCATTGGGCAATTTTCTCATCAAGTGTTAACGCATGCTTCCTTTTTGTGAGGCATTCATCTTCGGACATGTCATCCTCTCCGATCGCTTCAGCATTATGCATGCCTATGTGAGATTTTACATATTCCTCCAATTCAAAGGACATTTTACAAATTTCACAAACAAAATCGGCTTTCATATTTTTATGTTTGGAAATGTGCTGTTCAATGTCATTATGATGGTAAAACATTTGGCCGCAACATTTTATGTGACAGATCTGCTCCATATGTCTCAAACGGAAATGTGACAATAGGCGGGTATAACTTGAACAAGGTCTTGCACAAACACCGCATTCCAAATCGACTTTCATTTCCGTTAATAAGACATCGACTTTTAAAGTGTCCTTTTTCGGAAGCCTATTATGCTTTCCAATATGCACACTTCTCATGTGATTATCTATTGAAAATCTATTTCTTAACCATTTACCACATATTTTACAAGTATTTTCTGACTTAGGGTTGGTGTGAAATTGTAAGTGTTCTCCAAGTTCCCATCGACGACTGAAATTAAAATTACAACATTGTACAATGCAACGCTTGCCGGGATGACACTTTTCATAGTGTTCTTTCAAGAGAACAAAATTTGGGCATGTTTGTTCGCAGAAAGAACATGGTAACAAAGGTTTCCATTTAGCTATAATGTTATCAATATCAGCTGAACGACTTCTCTTCAATTTTTTTGTTTCACTTTTACTAACTTCCAACTCTTCCCCAATAACTAATTCTTTATCAGTAGACGCTTGCAAATTTAATGTTACAGTTTCATCTTTAGGATTATCATTTTGTATTGGTGTGCTTTTGTGTTCACTCATGTGGCATATCAAATAAACTTCTTCTTTAAAAGGCATATAGCATATTTGGCATATATAGGAGCCATCCGATTGCTTGTGCATTAGAAAATGTTTTTCAATATTGACTGGATCAAAGAACTTCCTACCGCAGCAACTCACATGGGTATCTTGATCTGAGTGCCATAACTCGAAATGTGCTAGCAATTGTTTATATGTTGAACTTGGCCTGAGGCATACTCCACATTTCAATGACATATTTATTGTAGACAATATGATGTCTAATTCTGCTGCAATTTTATCCGATAATAATTTTTCGAGACCTCCGGCATGTTCGGTACTTTCGTGGAATTTCATAGGCAGTACTTTAGTTTGCTTTGTCTTGCTATAGTTTCTTTTAATAAACTCTTGGGGATTCAAGTGAAAACGAACATGTTCAGCCAAATCGCTACGACCTTTAAATTTCTTATCGCAGCATGCAACCAAACAAGGATCTTCCGGATGATTTTCGTTGCAATGGTTTTGTAATTCCTTAAAGTTTCTATAGGTGTCATCGCAGTATATACACTGAAGATTAGGCATATACTGCGATATTTCGTAGTCCAATAAAGCTGGACCACGTTTTATTCTACTTCGTCCCATCGTTTTCGATGAATCCTTTGTTTTTAAACATTTGTGGGCCTTGAGATAATATTTATTTCTGCACACTTTTCCACATTGTTCGCATGTCAATATTTGTGGATTCAAATGAAACCGTACATGATCGAGCAACTGACTTCGATTACTAAAGGAGTATTTGCAACAAAATACAGAACAACGTTGATCTGGATGCTTCACCTTGTAATGCAGTTTTAACGCACTGAAACTATTGCAAGTATCATTGCAATCTCGACATTTTAGATTCGGCATAAATTTAGATATTTCATTATCGATATTATCCGTTTTGGATAGGTCGCTTTCAACATTTTTGGATATTTCTTGTCCACAGCGTTTCTTCGATTTTGTAAATCTAGGGAAATTTTGTTCATTCGAATTGGCATCTTCTTCGTTTGAACTAAATTCTCCATCGATGGATGATAGGGATAAGTATTCAATATTATCATGTTCGTTCGCCTTGTTATAATAAGCATCGAAAGAATTTTGCAAAGCATACTGATTGTCTGAATTTGCAGATTCAAGCGCCAAATGTTTGCTAACATTTTCTTCGGTAATTATTACTTCTCGTTCATTTTCAATTAGATCGTCGTCCGTATTTACGCAACTAGCATGTGCTTGAACATTTCTTTGGTCTATGAGCGAAAGGGCAGATTCATTTTCAAGTAAATCGTTATGCGGTGAAGTTACTTTTCTAGAATCCATAACTATTTCTGAACTCTCACCTTCCAACTCCACTGTATCTTTGTAGCTTTCATCTAGAACAAAAATATCGAACCAGGCTGTATCAGAAGTTATATATCGGCTAATGGGATCTGATGCTGGCGGCAAGCTTTTCTTAGGGAAGATGAGCAATTTAAATTTCTTTGGACATATTTTAGTTTTGACCATTCGCGCATGAGCATTGATGACCGACTGCTTAAATTTGTGGAAAGTACTTATGTGATCCCAACATTCACAGCATATTACATGATGACCAAATTCTGCATACAGTATCTAAAATTAATTGAATCACGAGAAAAGCTTACATTTTGGGTAACAAATTCCATGTTTATTCTAATTACCTCGTCTTGAAAATATTTCGATGAAATGGAACTGAACGTATGGATAGAACTATACGAAGTCGAATGCTTAAGACACAAACGGCAAATTAATGCCAAAGAAGCCATTTGAAAAGTAAAATTTGATGTATTTATTAATTAACAATGACACCGTTTAGTTGTAATTATTTATGTCTCAATTCAGATTGCGTTAGAGGAATAGATTAATGAAGAAATTCTTGGTTTGACTATGGACAGCTGACTTTGTATGTAAACATCAGTACCGCCAACTTTCATTGTATGAAGAAAAATATGAAGAACAAGCCCGGTATGCACCATTGGGGGAAATTTCGTTTGCGTGCCAACAGCACAGTTTTGCAATGTATTACTTTTGGGAGCAAAATGTAAACAATCGATAATAAGGCCCCATGGTATTTTCGTTAGCAAATATAAAGCAATTCCAGAAGAAGAAATATATAGCAATGCATTTATTATGGGTAGCTGCTAGAGGTGCTTATCGGCCTTGAAGGCCTCCAGCGGAAATTTCGTTTGCGTGTTAACGCCTCACGGAAAATTCATTATATACATTTTCCTTAAGACCGGTATGCATCTTTCTAAAATTCCTGTTGTATGCCAATAATACAGTTTTCCCACATATTTCTTATGGGAGAAAATGTAAACGATCGATAACTACCGAAAATTTCTTTATGTCTGGTATGTAAATCTAGTGGAAATTTTTTTTGTGTGCCAATAACACAGTTTTGCCTCACGGGATTTTCGTTAGCAATGTATTTCTTATGGGTAGCGAGAATTTGCTCCATACCCGGTTTTCAATAAAGCCGGGTATGGAAATTTAGCGAATATTTCGCTAAATCATATATGACTAACATAACCTTATGAAATCAGTCGATAGCAGAGTTTTTACTATGATGTTTTCTAATGAGGTAATGATAAAACGACCCCATAATTTAATGTACAGCAAGCACATTTTCTATTAATTTTTCAATTTGGGATTATTACATCAAATTTTGGATATACTGGATATCTCTAGTAAATGGAATTTCGTAGAAAAACTGTGTTTTATGTTCGCTTGTTTAGCCATTGATTTATTTAAGGTACATGAAATCATTCCAATATCTTGTTGTTCCATGTAATTAGCAGCTTTGTGCAGTGTTGCGAGTATTTTCCGGGCCCTTGTCCCCAAAATGGAACGCTTTCATCCCCCAAAAGTCCCCAATTTAATTTAAAATTCCCCACAAAAATCCCCAATAAAACAAAGTAAAGGAAATGCGTAAAAAATTACAAATTGTAAAAATGTGCAATTTTATTATACTAACGCAAAACCAGGAGGCGGATGCTAAAAATATCATCCGGTACAAGCCCTCATCAGAGTTAATTATTGTTATAAAGAGTCATCGAATTTTTTCTTATTCAAATCATTTTCTAAATGCTCGAGAAATAAAAATGGGAGTTCGGTCAACATGTGTATTTATGAATCAAATTTTAGTTCTAAATAGTCAAGAGGTAAAATAGGGTGATAGTTCAAAGGCCTTGTTGTCCCGATATGAACTCTATTCTATATGTATGGCATATATTTTCCAAATCAGTGACGTACGCAGATGAGTCCTTACGAAATAATTTCTCAATAGTAAGAAATTGTAAAATAGCTCTTTGGCTCCCCAAAATAATTTTTGATCAAATTTATTATAGTGAACAGGTTTCCCCAGAAAAATCACCAAATTTTTGGGAATTCCCCATCAAATCCCCAAGTCCCCAACTCAAAACTTTTGTCCCCATTCTTTGAAAAATATCCCCGAGTTGGGGAAAAATCCCCAATACTGGCAGCACTGCTCTTGTGATGTATTTATTATGGGAGCAAAATGGTAATAATCGATAATAATGTCTAAATGGATTACCGTTAGCAAATAGAGATATGAATTTATTTTTTCATTTTAGACATATATAAGCTTAAGATAGGGACACTTTTATTTTTCATGTTAGAAATACATCAGATTAAAATTGGGAATTACTTCCTAATTTATCTCTGCACCTCTATTATTCAAACAGAACAAATTATTTTTGTTCTTTCTGACTAACTTCTTTTTTCTCTTATCAAACATGTTCATAAAACTTTTAATAAATAATTACTTAATTATTTATTTACATGAATCTTTAATCTTAAAATAACAACTTTAAAATTAATAATAATAATTATTATAAGAGAAAGTATTTATAATTTTACATGATCTAAGTGGGATCCAGCTCTTTTTTCTGCTGGCTGGTCTCATCTTCCATAACCTAACCATAACATAATATAATTAAAAGAAGATATATCTAAAAACAACAAAATTTAAATAAGATCTCCAAATATTAGTTGAGGATAAAATATAAATGCAAAAGAAATAAAAAAAATATCTACAGAATCAAAATTTCGTATCTGAAGCTGAAAGTTCGTTAGACGTAACTACAAATAAATAATGCTTTCAAACATAGGCTAAATTGGGTAATGCAATGGTTAATGGTCTTTTGTTATTAATTTTCTGCAAATATTTTACTGCTATGCTTTGTTCGTAAATGTCTATTTAAATTTCTTCTACTTGTAAAAGTACGACCACATGTGTCACATTTAAAAGCATTTGGATTTTTATGATATCGTATATGTTCTTCTATATCATGACGTCCTGTGAATTTAAGCTCGCAACAAATTATATAACAAGGGGCTCCAGGATGAACTTTGTTAAAATGTTGTGTCAACAGTGTGAAAGTGGAACATGTAGACTTGCATAATATACATTCCAGATTGGGTTTCCATTCTGCAATAACAGCATCTAGTTCTTGTATAGTTTTACGCTTGTTTGATTTTTTGCTGGGCTGCTCTACTAGATCGTCTATTGTAGGAATATTTACTGTAGAAATTTCACATTCTTGCTCTTGAGTGTCTGCGTGTACTTTGGATATATGATGTTTTAAATTGGAGCTGCTATTTAAAAATTTTCCACAAATTTCACATTCAAAGCCCTCCGGATTTATGTGTTTGCTAACATGCTCTTGAAATGGCCCCCGCCTAAAGAACTTTCGTTCACAACAAACAACAAAACCGTTTTGATTGCAATGGCTTTGCTGAAAGTGCTCATGTATTAGCGTGTATTTTGTATAAGTCTCTTTACAAATACCACAAGTTAAAGTTGGCATCCATTGGCCTATTAAATTATCACTTTCCAATTGTGCTAATTTCCGGTGTGGCTGTTTATCCGAAGGCTTCCTCATAAATCGGACCAAATCATTTGTATCGCTTTCATAATTTGTCTCACGAGATCCATGAATATCAGATGTTGTGGGTTTTTCATTAACATCATCATTTTTCATTCCATGCTGTTTCTCTACATGATATCGCAAATTTCGTTTTCTTGTAAAGCCCTTGTTGCATTGAATGCACTTGAATGCCTTGGAATCGATATGAAGACGGACATGTTCCGCGAGTTGGGCACGTTTTTTTATTTTGATGTCACAACATTGCACAATCAACTCTTCATTGTGATGGTTCATTTTGAAGTGATTTTGGAGAAGTGTGTAGCTCGTGAATGTAGAATTGCACAAAGTGCAGTCTAAGTTAGGTTTCCATTTTGAAATTATATTATCTAATTCCTCTTCTCTCTTTCTTTTTAATGATCTTTTTAATTGATCACGCGAATCGCGCTCGCCTAATATTTTTATTAAGGAATCATTGTCCTCACAAGAACTAGTATTAGAAAATGATGTTTTCATATGTTCAAACGAGGAATCCAAATTACCATCGTTATCAATTCTTGAGGATATTTCGCTATTTGATTCTGCCAGTAACGATAACTCTTCCTCATCAGTTTTTAAAAAGAAATGCTCCGAGTTGTCTTCATTCGCTGTGTCAAAATGAACCTCTTCCTTGACTATAATATCGTAATATATTTCGGTATTAGAATACTTGTTGGACTCACTATTCAACGATGTTGTGAGGCAGTCTTGTTCCACGTCGGGCTCTCTTTTAATTTCACTCTTAATAATTACTTCTTTGTCATGTATTCCTACTGAATTTTCGTGTAGGCTTGAATGGGCTCGAATTACAGATTCTCGAAAATTATGGAAATCATATATATGTGTCCAGCATTCTAAACATATGGCCTTTTCGGGATTTTCGTCTGTTAAAGCCAAAAACTGAAAAAGAGATCAATTTCCAATTGAAATCCATAGTCAAGATTCATTCATTCAAATATGTTCACCTCAAGATCGAAATAATGGATAGTAATTTCATATATGTTTTCTTCATTCAGTTTTTTGAAAGCATTGCAATACTTGGTGCAAAACCAACATTTAGACATTATGGGAATATGCAAAGTATGGAATAAACTTTGGAATGTTTTATCACTGCAATTTATTTAGCTCAAAATGTAAACAAACCAAAACAGCTGATTACCAAGGCTCAATGTTGCCATGAGTCATACAATGTGCACACTTAACCCCCTAATATCCATTCTTTTTGCCTGCTGATAAAAGAATCCAGACCGGTATGCATCTCTCGAGAAATTTTCGGTAGCAAAAAATTATTTAAGTCTTCAAAAAAAAAGTCTTGTGTATAGAGTGTAGAGAAACATAATGCACACAAATTTTAAACCAGCAAATCGCTTTTAAAATTGTTAATATTTGTTCCAAGTATTTCTCAAATAAATTGTTGATTATTTACAGACCCCTAAAAACTTTTACACACACAATGACTGTAATAAATTAAATGTTTGCTGCCATGATTTGTAACATCTCTCCAAAATATGCCCTGTTATGAACAAAAATTTTCATTAGAGGTGCGTACCAGCTTACGAAATTGATCGCTACCGAAAATGTCAAGCATAAATTGCAATGCATTTCTTATGGGAACGAAATTTTTCGCAAGAGGTGCATACCGGTGACGCGTGTCGTGTGGCTTTTGGTTGCAAATTGGACATACGTCAACTACGCTGCTATCAATCATTGATAAGTAGGAATTGAGACGACTGCACTTGCCTGATGTTAATTGGCTAAGTCTATCGTGAGAGGTCTCTTTCCTCTGGTGCTACGGGCGGTGAATCGACTCCGAGAACAGTATTAACCTTGTAGCTTCTCACCACTTCAGCTACAGTATCCTCATGAATCCTGTTCAAACCTGCCTGGTACGCTGCTTGATCTAAAGGCTCTCTTTTGTAGCGCTGGATCTCGCGCTCTAGATGATGTATAACAACCCTTACGATACTAGGGAGATACTGCTTTGACAACATGTAGTTGTATCTTCGCACAGGGATGATCTTTGTCTCCACATAAAGGTGATCCAGGGGTGTGCTGCAGAGACACCCAGTCGCAGTTCTAAGGGCAGCGTTCTGGCAGGTCTGTATGTTATTCCACTGCATGTCACTAGTCTGCGGTGTCCACACTGGAGCTGCATAGTTTACCACTGACTGGCCAATTGCCTTATAGGTAGTTAACAAGGTTTCTTTGTCCGCACCCCAAGTACGGCCGGCCAGTGACTTGAGGACCTTGTTTTTACCACGGAGCTTATTACAAATTGCAGTAGCATGGGCAGATGACCTGAAAAGTTTGTCGAATGTGACCCCAAGAATCTTGGGGTAATTTGTGGTCGGAATTATTTCGCCATCGACACTAATATTCAACTGCTTGCGTACTTCTGCCGTCCATGTAGTGAATAGTGTGGCTGAGGATTTCGTGGGGGATATCCTCAAGTTTCTCGCAGTGAAATAACTGGTAACATTAGCGAGGTAGACGTTTAATTGATCACAGATGTCATCAACATAGGGCCCAGATGCCAAGATTGTACAGTCGTCTGCGTAAGATACAATCTCGACGCCGTCTGGAGGGTGTGGAATAGAGGATAGGTAGAGGTCGACCAGTGCCGGAGATATCAACCCACCCTGGGGGACTCCCTGTTTCATTCTACTTGGTTCCTGCAGGTCGGGACGTGTTCCCGATGTCCTCGAAAAGTCTGGCATGGTTGACCGTATCGAAGCGCCACGAGGATCGTCCTGTGACACGGCTTGTACTGAGGTTGACCGTATCGAAGCGCCACGAGGATCGTCCTGTGACACGGCTTGTACTGATTGAGTCCCCTATTTATAAATGCTGAATTGGCATGCAAAGCCGTTGTCGTGCTGTGAACTTTGCGGAGTCCATATTGATGATTAGCAGCTGGAAAATTTTCCACAAGGTTGGGGAGTAGTGCCTCAATTGTCTTGGCTACTAGCAAGTGAAGGAAATCGGCCTGTACGATTCACCCTTACTCGAGTCTTTGCCTGGTTTCAGTAGTAGAATCACCCATAGACCTTATAATACATAGATGAGCCATGGGTGTCAAACTACGTTTGACAGTTCCGAAGATTAAGAATCATAGACCTTATAATACAAAGATGATCCATTATTCTCTTTAAAAAAATGTGTCAGTTCCAAAAATTAATTTTCTGACATTTCGTTTTGATTTTTTCTTAAAGAGTCAGTCCCAAACATTAATTTTCGCGCATTTGCTTTTGTGTTGTTCGTAAAGAGCAATGCTGCTCAAAATTAAATTTCGTATTTTCGCGGTTTTGGTCACTATTTTTTGTTCAAATATGAACTTTTAATATATTAATTTATTTATAAATCCTGTGTTGCTTCATAAACGTTCTAATTTTGTGTAAAATTGGCAAACTACAAAAAGGAAAACGAAAGAGATTTTAAGTGTTCTCTTATTTTTTCTCGTTTATTCTTAATCTTCGGAACTGTCAAACATAGTTTGACACCCATGGTTCATCTACGTATTATAAGGTCTATGGCTTTGACTAAAGCCAGAGTTGTCATGTGCGTTTTATAATATCCCCAAAATGTCGTAAACGGCGTATTGCCATTCATAGTATGCGTTTTGATTTAGACGCTTTCTTATTTACATAGGAAACAGCTGATTGATTAAATTTTAGTAAATAAACATATTTTTTGGAAATTCTTGTGCAGGATAGCTATTTTATAAAGATATTTGAATTATACCGAAATACCAATCTTTCGGGCCAAAAAATGGCGAAAAATGAACAGGCAAAAAATGAATGTCTATTGTGTGTAAAGGACTTGTCTGCAGAAAATTACAAAAAACTGTGCGATGAATTTGGTCAGTACAACGAGGTTTATTTTGTAACTGTAAAGTATTTTGACTCAATGGTAAGTTTGTACATTAAATACCCATACAGGCGTTGTAAATTACATCTACCTTCCTCTCTACAGATTTTCAATATGGCCCAGGCAAATGGTCCCAAAATAATATGTCTGGATTGTTGGCGGCACATTATTGAATTCCATAATTTCCAAAAGTCCGTATTAGAGATCCAAGAAAGGCTACGTAGCCATGTGAATGAAAGTATTATTAGCGCCAATATCTCAATAAAGACTGAACATCCTGATATCTCCTCGGAGAAATGTATCATAGAAAGTGACAATAACGAATTACTCTATGGTTACATCGTAAAAGAAGAAGTTGAGTTTACATCTCCATTGGAAACATTCCAAACAGAAGTGAATCGCACATCAAACAATAATATACTTCTTTCCGATGAGCAGGAGTTAAGATCACTAGCAACATCATCGAAAATTCCATATATGAACTATACAACCAAATTTGATAGAGGAACCTCAACCCTTCAATCTGAAATTCAAAAATTTAGTAATGCAGCTACTAGCGAGGATACTCATGACAATGATGGTAATATCAAAGATTTAGTGGCTGCAACGGGTACTATTAAAGAAACAGAGCATGATGATGATGATTTAATGGATATATCCGAAACGGAATTGAATTCTTTAGATGTTTACGATAGTTTCGACGATAATGAGATGATGCATGAACCTGAAAGTACAAAAGTGGTTTTACCTATCAAACAAATGAAAGGAAAAACATCCATTGTAAAATCTCAAAACGAAAAGAAAGCTCAAGAACCTTGCAGCAATAAAATAAAAAAACAACCTGTAAAAAGGCTACCCACAAAAAGGCTCTTGAAATGTAAAAGAGAAGAAGAACTTGACGATGTTATTGCTCAATGGAAACCCAAACTGGATTGTATAAAATGTAAAAAGAGTTTCATAAGTTACACATTATTGCAACAACATTGGCGTGAGGAGCATCAAAACCAGGAATTCTATATAAAATGTTGCGATATAAAAATCAAGAAAAGAGGCCAGCTAGCCGAACATATAAGACTTCATATAAATAATAAGGCCTTCAAATGTCCCTATTGTGAGCGCCGTTGTAACCGGCAAAGAAATCTTCGAGCTCATATGCTAAATAAACATGGCATTTCGGAAGCGGTAGTAATTCCTCTCACAGATTCAAAGTCGAAGAAAAATACAGGTACAGAAATTAATATCGATGACAGTGATGATTTTATAGCACAATGGCTTCCTAATTTGGAATGTGTTCTTTGCAAAAGTGCATGGCCCAGTTACACTCATTTACAAGAGCATTACAATAAAAACCATCCCAAGGATGAATGTTATATTCTATGTTGCGACTATAAATTGAATACCCGGTCCCTTATTGCTAAGCATTTGGTACAGTATACCCATCCTAGGGCTTATAAATGTGAATATTGTGAAGGCTGTTTCACAATGAAGAGGAGTCTAGATTCTCATATACGTAAGGAACATTCCCACAACGACAATGATTCCATAATGAGCGACAAAAGTTGTGATTCATCTGGTAAAGTTGATAACATGGAAAGCGATGCAATGATAGCACAATGGTTTTCATCGAAATTGGAATGTGCCATTTGTAAGCAGGTCTATAGCACATTTACCTCATTAAGACAACATTTCACTCAAATGCATCCGCAAGAAAAGGGTTGTTACGTTATGTGTTGTCAACGAAAATTTGGTAAACGTTACCGGTTGGTAGATCACGTTCGGAAGCATTTAAATGCAAAAGCTTTCAAATGTGAACTTTGCGGAAAACGTTATTCGCGGCAAGATGGCCTGGACACACATATGGGAAAGCAACATTATGGCATAGGTTCTAAATATGAAGAGAATACAATTGATTCGGTTGAAGAAGAATGCAGCGACAATATATCTAAAATGGAGCTTCAAACTAATCCAAGCAATAAAAGGAAATCAATCAAAGAATTAGATGAAATTATTGCAAAATGGAGGCCAAATTTAGAGTGTTTTGTATGTCATGAACTATATTCGACTTTTACTTTGCTGCAAGAACATTTCCGTGATAAGCACCCGGATACTGGATGCCACATTACATGCTGCCGGTCAAAATTTGTTGGACGATATGATATTGAAGAGCACATTCGATATCATAATGATCCTAATGCTTTCAAGTGTGAGAAATGTGGTCGTTGTTTTGCTAGAAGACGTTCCCTAATTGGCCACATGAGAACACATCGTGGGTAAATTATACAACTAGAGTGGCCAAAGTGGCGGTAATGAATTTATGTTTTTGTTATATTGGCTTTAAGTTCTTTGATTCGTTTGGATTTACACAAAAGCAAAGAGTATACAAAATAAACTATGAAATATCATAAATTTTAATTTTTTATTTGAATTAAATATTCTAAATTCAGCGTTGTAAGTAGCAGAAATACACTAGTTAGCAACACCACATATTCATATTCAAATAACCATCATAAATGAAGCGAAATATATTTGGTGACAATGAATGATTCAATTACAAGCATTATAAGTAAATTACTAGGAATATAAGTAAACTAGAATTGAATACCACATCATTCTAATTCAATTCTAGACAAAATTCTTGTTACCCGCTGACAAAACGGTATTTTTATTCGTTTCTTATGGGAGCAAAATTTAAGCAGTCGATAACAACGGAATTTTCGTAAGAACTTAGAGATACAGACCGGACTATCGAAAATTCGAAAATTTCACTGGATGTACATACCGGGGTTTACGTTGTTACCTTATTTATGCAAAATAATATTTTTTCGTGCGAAAAATCCAGGGTTGTATAAATATGTGTCTGAAAATGCTCAAAACAAAAATTTCGCATTTATTCCGCGGTAACGTTTTTTATATGGAGTATAACAGTTTCTCGTTCGAAAACGTGATCTTAGTACTAGGCTTAAGACATAAATGGAAAAACTGTATTATTGGCATGCAATAGGAATTTGCATACCGGCCTTTAAGCCAAATTTCAATCGATAATAACGTCAAATGGAATTTTCGTTAGCTAATAAGTTATAATGAATTTCTTATGGGCAGCGAAAATTTCCTTTGCATGCCGGCCTTTATAAGAAAAAAATGTTATCGCCATAAACAATTTTACTAAACTGTTTTATCGGCATGAAAAAAATACACTGCCCATAAAAGTGCGCCCGGTACGCAGCTCTTGCGAATTCTCGCTAGAAATCAACAAATTTTATTAGATATGCATACCAGGATTTAAGTTCGTAGATTTTGTTCTAAAAATCTAAAATCTGTTTTAAGGCCGGTACTATGTTTCCTTTTCGCGTTGAAATTTTGGCGGTTATTTCAATAAAATAGCTTAGTTCAAAGCAGAAAATTTAACTCCATTGATACGCACTTTCTTTGTCGTTGAGATTTCGTCAAGATTTAACAGGAATATGTTTGTTGTTATGTATAATTTTGATTATTTCAGAAAAAGTAATCGCGAAAATAAAGTGATTTTCAACTCGAAACCCGAACATAGTACCGGCAATTTTGTAGGTTAGTATACATATCTAGCGGAATTTCTGCTATCCATAAGTAATATTTGATGCATTGATATTGCTTGCTTAAACAAAGTAATAAATAAATAAAAAATGCCGTTTCCATTATAACCACTTTACAACACTGTATTGTCGGCATGTAAACGTAATTTATTCTACCATAAAATGTGCAGTTGTTTCCTAACGAATACTCCGTTACTATCGATTATTTCCATTTTGTTACCAAGAGAAATGTATGAAAAAGCTGGGTCACTGGGATGCAAACAATTGTTCACTAGAGACCGGTCCATGACTACTCCTTCGTCATTAAGCTACCAATAAAGTCACACATTTCCCATTATTACGAAAATTTTGACTAGATAACAATTAGCATCATCCGAAAATTGATGAAGCCATGTATGCACCCCTAGCGGAAATTTCATTTGCGTGCCAATAACACAGTTTTACAATGTATTTCTTATGGGAGCAAAATGTAAACAATCGATAATAACACCTCCGGGTAATAATTGTCGTTAGCAAATATATGACAATGCATTTCTTATGGGTAGGGGAAATTTATGCTAGAGGTACATACCGGCCTTTATATGGAACTCATTATTTAGGCCCCACGTAAACCAGCTGTTTTGTATAATTTAATTTGTTTTGGTGGAAAAAGAGGAGCGAGACAAACGAGCGCCAATATTAACCATCACAGTTATCAAAAGTTCTTTGTTTGCAGAGGAAGATTAAAACAATAATTATAAAATAATGTGGAAGGGACGATTTTGTTTATTATTTTTTTTAAATATACTATCTACAATCCCCATAAATGGCGAAAAGTATCCAATAGTAATGTGGCATGGAATGGGTAAGAAAATATATAAAACGTTTCAAGATAATTTAAAATTATATTGCATCTTGTTTTAGGCGATACTTGTTGTTTCCCCTTCAGCTTGGGATCCATAAAGAAAATATTAGAAGATCATTTGAATCAAACCTATGTTCGTTCACTGAAGATAGGAGGCAATATGGTAATGGACTATGAAAGTGGATTTTTTATACACCCCAACCAGCAAATAGATTATGTTTGTCAACAACTGGCCAAAGATGAAAAATTGAGTAAGGGTTATCATGCCATAGGATTTAGTCAAGGTGGACAATTTCTGTAAGTTAAAGATAGCCAGCAAGATGACCATTCAGGAGATATAAAACTTTTTTCATATTGAAGACGCGCTTTAGCCCAACGCTGTCCTTTACCTCCCATGAAGGTTCTTATCACTATGGGTGGCCAACATCAAGGTGTATTTGGTTTACCTAAATGTCCTTCACTTTCTTCGCGGTCCTGCGAATATATACGAAGAATTTTAAATACCGCAGCATATGAGGATTGGGTACAATTGAATTTAGTACAAGCTACATATTGGCATGATCCATTGAAAGAAACTGACTACATTGCCCATAGTACTTTCTTGGCAGATATAAATAATGAAGTATTTGCTAATGGTTTGTATGCTGATAATCTAAATCGATTGGAAAAGTACGTACATACTCTATTACCTTCAAATGTAACATTGTCATTCTACTTTTCAGATTCGTCATGGTTAAGTTTTTAAATGATACCATTGTGCAACCAAAAGAATCTCAATGGTTTGAATTTTATAAGCCAGGACAGGATAAGGATATTCTACCGCTGAAAGAAAGCAAAGTCTATGAACAAGTAAGATCATTTTGTATAGTAGTTTCCATTGTATGGGAAAGGGATGAACTTTAGACATAAGTATGTGTGTATACATGTATACTTATAATCCACCTCTAACCAAAATTCTTATGGATAGCAGAAATTTCGCTATTTCTTTGGGGGAAATACATGCTAAAAATGTATACGTAATTTTTGTAAGAGCTGTGTATCGGACGTTAAGGCCGGTATGCACCTCTAGCGGAAATTTCCGCTATCCATAAGAATTGCATTGCTATTTATATGCGCACGAAAATTCCGTGAGGTGTTATTATCGATTGTTTACATTTTGCTTACACAAGAAATACGTTGTAAAACTGTGTTATTGGCACATAAAGGAAATTTCCGAAAGTGGTACATACCGGGCTTTAAAAGAAATGTTCTTATAACGATGTTATCGATTGTTTACATATTCTCCCGTAAAGGCTGGTATAACACCTTCAGCCGTAATTTTCGCAACCCACCTCTATGTACCTCTATTTCGTTGGCGTGCCAATAACACAGTTTTGTCATGTATTTCTTATTGGAGCAAAATGTAAAGAATCGATAATAACACCTCACTGAATTTTCGTTAGAAAATATGTAGCTATGCATTTCTTAAGAAACACATGCCAAAATGCCAGTATTGGCCGGCAACAGGAATTTCTGCGAGGGCTTTAAACGTGATATGACATTATATTATTTTTACTAACGGTGTTACTGACAGTTTAGGTTTCTTCCACTAAAGTCCAGATCTCAGTAACGAATATAATATACTAGTGTATTGTGATTCGTTAAATTGGTATTTCAAAGGCTTTGAATTGCTTAACTAAATGAAAAAAAAATAATTAAAAGAAAAATAAGAAGTACATGGCGAACTGTCTTTTTGGCATGAAATAAACATTTAAGAAAATTTCTGTTGCATGTAAACACTCGATAACGATTCCTCCGAAATTTGGACATTTAATTTTGTAGAAAAGTGTCTATGTATTAAGCAATATGAAATGTTGGTATTTTGCCGACAAATGCTTGTTGTATTAAGAAAAATTTGAACTTTTGATCTGTTTTTAATTTTAACGAAACAAAATCTGCTGAAAAAAACGATATTTTTTGGCTGTTTTTCTATGGGGTTTAATACAAACAATAATTCTAATCCAACATGCGCCATTCCAACTGTTATGAACCCAGAATAGAACTTGAATTAACAGGTTGGCTGATAAGTCCCCGGTCTGACACATAGTAGATGGCGTCGCTAGTATTATATGCATATTATTTTATATTGTACCAATCTTCAAATGATTCGTGTCAAAATTTGACGTCTGTTAGTTAATTAGTTTGTGAGATAGAGCGTCTTTTGTGAACCAACTTTTGTTATTGTGAAAAAATTGGAAAAAAAGGAATTTCGTGTTTTGATAAAATACGGTTTTCTGAAGGGAAAAATACGGTGGAAGCAAAAACTTGGCTTGATAATGAGTTTCCGCATTCTGCCCCAGGGAAATCAACAATAATTGATTGGTATGCAAAATTCAAACGTGGTGAAATGAGCACGGAGGACGGTGAACGCAGTGGACGCCCGAAAGAGGTAGTTACCGAGGAAAACATCAAACTCACATTTGATCAAAAACAACAACGTGTTGATGATTCTGAGCGGTGTTTGCAGCCGTTAACTCGTAATACACCCGAGTTTTTCCGTCGATGAAACATTGCTCCATCACTACACTCCTGAGTTCAATCGACAGTCGGCTGAGTGGACAGCGATCGGTGAACCGTTTCCGAAGCGTGGAAAGACTCAAAAGTCCGCTGGCAAAGTAATGGCCTCTGTTTTTGGGATGTGCATGGAATAATTTTTATCGATTATTTTGAGAAGGGAAAAACCATCGAAATCGCGGCAAAACGGCCCCATATGAAGAAGAAAAAAAGTGTTGTTCCACCAAGACAACGCACCGTGCCACAAGTCATTGAGAACGATGGCAAAAATTCATGAATTGGGCTTCGAATTGCTTCCCCACCCATCGTATTCTCCAGATCTGGCCCCCAGCGACTTTTTCTTGTTCTCAGACCTCAAAAGGATGCTCGCTGGGAAAAACTTTGGCTGCAATGAAGAGGTGATCGCCGAAACTGGGGCCTATTTTGAGGCAAAACCGAACGAGTACTACCAAAATGATATCAAAAAATTGGAAGGTCGTTATAATCGTTGTTGTATCGCTCTTGAAGGGAACTATGTTGAATAATTAAAACGAATTTTGACAAAAAAAATGTGTTTTTCTTTGTTAGAACGGGGACTTATCAGCCAACCTGTTAATTTCTGTAGAAAATTTTGTCAAAATTTAATTTCTATAGAAAATTTTGTCAAAATTTAATTTCTTTAGGAAAATTTCTTTATAGAAAATTTAGCCAACATTTTATTGGTATAGAAAATTTACCCAAAATTTTATTACTATAGATAATTTTGTCAATATTTTATTTCTATAGACAATTTGTTAAACATTTATTTCTATAGATAGTTATCGCAAAATTTTATATCTATTTCAAATTTTTTGTAAAGTTTATTTTTGTACAAAATTTTATTTCTATAAAAAATTTTTGCAAAATTTTATTTCTATAGAAAATTTTGGCAATATTTTATTTCTATACAAATTTTTGTCAAAATTGTATTTCTATAGAAAATTTTGTTAAAATATTATTTATACAGACAATTTTGTGAAAATTGTATTTCTATAGAAAATTTTGAAAAAATACATATTCTAACGGTCATACACTGCCGCTACTTCCAATTTGACTTTTTACATCAAAGCGGTTTCAACATTTTAAGGAGTAATATCTGTGTGCCCTCGGTATGAATATTAATTATATTAATTTTATTTCTATAGACAATTTGTCAAACATTTATTTCTATAGATAGTTATCGCAAAATTTTATATCTATATACAATTTTTTGTAAAGTTTATTTTTGTACAAAATTTTTTTTCTATAGAATTTTTTGTCAAAATTTTATTTCTATAGAAAATTTTGGCAAAAAAATTTCTATAGAAATTTTTGTCAAAATTTTATTTCTATAAAAAATGTTATTTCTATAGAAAATTTTGAAAAAATACATATTCTAACGGTCATACTTTGCCGTTCTATTGGTTGTATAAACTGATTTTACTTTTTTGTTTTCTTACAGCTCGCCTTGAAGCAAATGGATATAAATCAAAAATTGGTCTTCTTGGCTACCGAGGGTGATCATCTGCAATTCGATAAAGAATGGTTTCTGCAAAATATAATACCTCTTCTAAGTGCTGAAAAAAATTAAAGAATATCCAAAGAATATTCGTTATATTAGTCAACTATATTTTATTTTCCTTCGTTGTCGGTTCGGATAATAAAGAATTTATATTGTTTAAAACACTTCTGTACTTTCTATAATATTTACAATATTTTCAGTGATATTACAGACCAGAGTGTATGTTTGCATGTAGAGGCTATCATGAAAAGACTTAAGGTTTTTTAACTGATTTATTAAACTAGGATATTGCTGAAGTTCATTATTTGACATTGAATTTCTTAGGGAATTGATATCATCTTTTTCTTCTTCTTCTTCTTCTTGATGCGATTTATTCGCCATTTGATTTAACGATTTTAAAAATGTTTCTTCGAGTTTTATGATTAAATCTTCCCATTCATCAATGCTTGTACATAATATACCACGGACAAATAGAAATCGTGTTTTTGATTTTTCTGGATTTTCCAATAGCTTTTGTTCCAATTCCAAAGATTTACCTTTCATATTATCCAATATGGAAGATAATTCGTTAAAGTACAAAGCCCGTGGTTGGGCATTTGAGACTCGCAATACCATAGTTTTTAGAGAATCTACTTGTAAATCCCACGTCTTTTCCCTTGGTTTCTTTAATCTGTTATAGAGATCGTTGAGTAGTTGTAAATCATGATAACGTTGACATTTGAAACCAGGATTTAATTGTTCAAATATTTCCAAGTCATTAAGACTACGTTGATAGGGACAAGCTATTTCAATAGGTTCGAGATCTGCTGTTATTTCACCCAAGCCAACTGTTAAATTGTGCATCATTTTCATTTTGGATTTCTCTATGACATTTGTTTGTAGTTTATTTAGCTTCTTTTGATAATCTGGATGGGGTTCACAGTTACCTATAAGGCGCATTATAATGCCATCTATTTTTCGATCAAAAAAATTTGGATTTACCCTTAAAATCCATTTACTTTTTACCACCGCCACCTTACGGGGTTGATATAAGACCTTTATCTCCTTTGTCTGGCCCTGACACAAACGAAAGGGAATATTATCGAAGAGAAATTCATTATCGTGGGATTGTAACAAAGATGAATTTCGTTTATAATACGAGCGATGGCACCAATCAAAATTCAATACTTTTTTACCAATATTTTGAAGGGTTAACAGCAGCTTAATTTCTTTACCAAACGGATGACAAGAGAAACGTGTTGCAATTTCAAAGTTTTTGGAATATTTCTTTTTATCTCCATCGAAAATGAATGTTTGCTCATTGACTTTTAAACCATACTCAACAATGGATTCATTCTTGGTTTTTGTAGAGATTTTAGTTTCATCACATATTCTTCCCTCCTCCTTGGATTCGGAGGATATTTCACATATATTATTAGCCGGCAGCATCAATTCTATCTGTGAGTCATGCTGGAACATTTCATTTTTGAAAATTCCTTCACCAACTATTTGCAAATTATCTATATCGGGATAAAATTCTATAACACGTTCGATATCTTCGCGTTTTTCTTCGATTTTTCTTTCCAAAATTTTCGATTTCAACCAACTGTTCATCTTCGGAGAACCCTGATTTCTGGCTTTACCCAAGAGTTCTTGTTTTGTGATCTTAGGTAAACCGCTTATTTCCACTATGGTTTTACCTATCCTTTCACTTAGGGGTTTGGTTTCCAGCACTTTGCCGATTGTCTGGCATGTTGTAGAGTTATATTTTTCTGGCAATTTTGATATGTCCTTCTGCATTAATTTTGTCGGTTCCATACGTTCAGCATAGTCCATAATTCGTTTAACAGTCTGTCTATCTCTTTCATCGATGGTAGACAAACGATTATAGAGAATATCCTCTGGGAGCTTTGAAATTTTTTCTTGAATTTTCGAAGTTAGTTTTTCACGATCTTTAACCACATCCTTCCAATATTTTAGACGTTTATCATAGCTATATTCGGATGAATGCAATTGCAAGCTGGAACATTGTGAAGATGAAATATCACAGGTACCCTTACGTTCATCGAAAAAATCATTGATTATTTTCTTAACAAAACGTCGATTGTGTTCCATGGTTATGGTTTGTAAAGGTGCAATAGTGGAATCTGAGGATAAGGCATTGATGTGAGAGTTATCCATTTTAAATAATCAATGAGTTGTATAAAATAAAAAAAAAAAATAAATATTTGAATGACGTTAAAATAAAATTAATTTTAGCCTAAAATTCATATCCAAAAACTTTAAACAAAGTAGCAAGGAAACTTTAATGTTACTAATTTTGTTAAAAAAAATTGATAGAAATATAGCATTTCACACTACTAACTACATGAATAGCTAAAGGATGTAGCCAGTTGCCTAACGTCAGAATCAATGGCGTAACAATTCCGACACCAAAATATCCCAATATATTGGGGGTCACATCTAACGTCCTTTTTAAGTCATTCGTCCATGCCACTGCTATTTGTGATGAGCCCTGAGATAAGAATAAAGAAACTTCCGTGGCTACTTTTAAGATAACTGACCTGCCAATTGTAAACTATGCAGACCCAGTATCAACCAGAACTAGTAACCTTAATTGAAATTGTTTATTCACACTCACGCACATTCGCGTGGAAAATTTTTGAGAGAATTTTCTATAGAAATAAAATTTTGAGAAAATTTTCTATAGAAATAAAATTTTAAGAAAATTTGCTGTAGAAATAAATTTTTTGACAAAATTTTCTACATAAATACAATTTTCTATAGAAATAAAATGAAAATTTTCTAGAGAAATGAAGTTTTGACAAAATTTTATATAGAAATACAATTTTTACAAAATTTTCTATAGAAATAAAATTTTGACAAAATTTTCTATAGAAATAAAATTTTGACAAAATTTTCTATAGAAATAAAATTTTGACAAAATTTTCTATAGAAATAAAATTTTGACAAAATTTTCTATAGAAATAAAATTTTGACAAAAATGTCTATAGAAATAAAATTTTGACAAAAATGTCTATAGAAATAAAATTTTCTATAGAAATGAAATATTGAGAAAATTTGCTGTAAAAATAATTTTTTTGACAAAATTTTCTACAGAAATAAAATGAAAATTTTCTATAGAAATAAAATTTTGACAAAATTTTCTATAGAAATAAAATTTTGACAAAATTTTCTATAAAAATAAAATTTTGACAAATTTTTCTATAGAAATAAAATTTTGACAAAATTTTCTATAGAAATTAAATTTTGCCAAATTTTCTATAGAAATAAAATTTTGAGAAAATTTTTTATAGAAATAAAATTTTGACAAAATGTTCTACAGAAATAAAGTTTTGACAAAATTTTCTGTAGAAATAAAATGTTAGCAAAATTTTTTATAGAAATAAAATTTTCACAACATTTTTTATAGAAATAAAATTTTGACAACATTTTCTATAGAAATAAAATTTTGCCGAAAATTTCTATAGAAATAAAATTTTGACAACATTTTCTATAGAAATAAAATTTTGAGAAAATTTTCTATAGAAATAAAATTTTGAGAAAATTTTCTAAAGAAATAAAATTTTGATCAATTTTTCTCTAGAAATACAATTTTGACCAAATTTTGTATAGAAATAAATTTTGACAACATTTTCTATAGAAATAAAATTTTTACAAAATTTTCTATAGAAATAAAATTTTGACAACATTTTCTATAGAAATAAAATTTTGACAAAAATTTCTATAGAAATTAAATTTTGAGAAAATTTTCTCTAAAAATGAAATATTGAGAAAAATTTTCTAAAGAAATAAAGTTTTGACAAAATTTTCTATAAAAATAAAATGTTAGCTAAATTTTCTATAGAAATAAAATTTTGCCAAATTTTTGACAACATTTTCTATAGAAATCAAATATTAAAAAAATTTTCTGTGGAAATAAAATTTTGATCAAATTTTCTATAGAAATAAAATTTTGAAAAAAATTTCCAATAGAAATAAAATTTTGAGAAAATTTTCTATAGAAATAAAATATTGACCAAATTTTCTATAGAAATAAAATTTTTACCAAATTATCTATAGAAATAAAATTTTGACAAAATTTTCTATAGAAATGAAATATTAAGAAAATTTTCTAAAGAAATAAAATTTTGCCAAATTTTCTATAAAATAAAATTTTTCTAAAAATTTTTATAGAAGTAAAATTTTGATAAAAAATTCTATAGAAAACAAATATTAAGAAAATTTTCTATGGAAATAAAATTTTGATTAAATTTTCTATAAAAGTAAAATTTTGAGGACATTTTCTATAGAAATAAAATTTTGAGAAAATTTTCTATAGAAATAAAATTTTGTTGTTGTTTTTTTTTATTTCAGCTTAAAACCATACATTGACTAAACTACAAGTGTAGCTTAACCAACAGAGGAAAAGAATGTATGTTAAATTTATTTGGGCAAAGCCCTATAGACTGCAAGATGGTTGGATGGACGCACGTTTCGGAATTACCACATTCCTCATCAGCATCCTCTACTTGCAGCAAAACTATCAACCAATTATCAGAATAAATTCAGGCAGTTAATTAAACCCAACAATGAACCACACTTGAACCTTCCAGAAAAAAGGTTTTGTATGATAGCCGGCTTATGCCGAAATAAATTCAAAACAAACATATCTCTTTTCCTATGAGACATTTTTCTATAGAAATAAAATTTTGACAAAATTTTCTAAGAAATTAAATTTTGACAAAATTTTCTATAGAAATTAAATTTTGACAAAATTTTCATAGGAATACAATTTTGAGAACATTTTTTGTAGAAATAACATTTTGATAAAATTTTCTATAGAAATAAAATGTTGACAAAATTTTCTATAGAAATAAAATTTTGACAAAATTTTCTATATAAAAACAATTTTGAGAAAATTTTCTCTAGAAATAAAATTTTGACAAAATTTTCATAGGAATACAATTTTGAGAACATTTTTTGTAGAAATAAAACTTTGACAAAAATTTCTATAGAAATAAAATGTTGACAAAATTTTTTATAGAAATAAAATTTTGACAAAACAAATTTGAGAATTTTCTCTAGAAATAAAATTTTGAGAAAATTTTCATAGGAATACAATTTTGATAATATTTTCTATAGAAATAAAATTTTGACAAAATTGTCTATAGAAATAAAATTTTGACAAAATTTTCTATAGAAATAAAATTTTGACAAAATTTTCTATAGAAATAAAATTTTGACAAAATTTTCTATAGAAATAAAATTTTGTCAAATTTTCTATAGAAATAAAATTTTGACAAAATTTTCTATAGAAATAAAATTTTGACAAAATTTTCTATAGAAATAAAATTTTGACAAAATTTTCTATTGAAATAAAATTTTGACAAAATTTTCTATAGAAATAAAATTTTGACAAAATTTTCTATAGAAATAAAATTTTGACAAAATTTTCTATAGAAATAAAATTTTGATAACATTTTCTATAGAAATAAAATTTTGACAAAATTTTCTATAGAAATAAAATTTTGATAACATTTTCTATAAAAATAAAATTTTCACAAATTTTTCACAAAATTTTCGATAGAAGTAAAACGAAAATTTTCAATAGAAATAAAATATTGAGAAAATTTTCTTTAGAAATAAAATTTTGACAAAATTTTCTATAGAAATACAATTTTGAAAAAAAAATTTCTATAGAAATAAAATTTTGATAACATTTTCTATAAAAATAAAATTTTCACAAAATTTTCTAAAGAAATAAAATTTTCACAAAATTTTCGATAGAAGTAAAACGAAAATTTTCAATAGTAATAAAATATTGAGAAAATTTTCTATGGTAATAAAATTTTGACTAAATTTTCTATAGAAGTGAAATTTTGAAAAATTTATAGAAATAAATTTTTAAAAAAATTTTCTATAGAAATTAAATTTTGACAAAATTTTCTATAGAAATAAAATTTTCTACAGAAATAAAATTTTGACATTTTCTATAGAAATAAAACTTTAAAAATTTTCAATAAAAAAAATTTTTTAGAACATTTTATATTGAAAAAAAAATTTGAGAAAATTTTCTATTGAAAAAAAAAATTGGAGAAAATTTTCTATAGAAAAATAATTTTGAGAAAATTTTCTATAGAAATAAAATTTTGAGATTTTTTTTTTAAATTCAATTCATAGGCAATTAAAATTTTAAATTTTCGTGTTAGATCATACTCTGCAAGCTAAAATCGCTAAAACATATATACAAGAAGTTCGACACATTTAAAATTCAAGAGTAATTATACACCCAAAAAATGTTCGCTAATAGGAGGGATCATTCATTCACTCGAAGAAAAAAAAATTCGTACTAACCACAAAGATTTGATCAAAAACTTCAAATAGGTTTTTGTTTAGTTTGGTAGATTGAGGTAAATTTTTCTTCAAATTTTGGTAGATTATTTTCGGTACGAGTGACAAACGTGCTTAAAACTCGACTTGAAAAATAAATCACAACTTTCCAAAAATTCGTAAACTAATAATAACCCCATTTGCATATAAATAAAAATAACATTTCTTAATAATTCGTTTTTATTGGGAGATGTTTTATATAAAAAATTATTAAATTAATGATTAAATAGTTATAAATACATGACATAATTGTAATAAAAAAAGATTTTCACCATATTTCTATGAAATATTTAATTTGTTTCTTTCCAATTTTTTGAGATGGTTTATGTATTTTTATTCGCTTGGTTTTTTATTGCCTTGAAGTGCACTTGATTTGTGTTGTTTTTTATAATATTCAATATTTTTTAGGATAATAATGTTTTTGACTTGATTTTTGTTTTCTTACAACAAAGAATAGTTTTTTTTTTATATCGTATTGGAGAAAAACATAGAATTTTTTAGAACAAGAAAAAAATTCTTTAAATATAATAACAAACAATAAAATACAAAAACATAGTCAATATAAAAATATATCGCCTTAATACAACCAAAAATTAATGTATACAGTAATATAAATTCTAGCAGTTACGTTGGAGTGTTTATTTTGTGTGTGTGTGAGAGTGTAGGTGACTGACTAAAAACAACAAAAAAACAAAAACACATGCATAAATATTTTATTCAAATTTAGCACAGTTTAGAACAACATATTAAAAGGAAAAGGATGTAGGATGAAAAATGAATATCTTTAGATTAAATCGCTTAATAGCTTTGGAATGCGAAAAATGATTTGATCATAATTTCGATTTTGGTTTGGCATTGCGTGCAAATATTATTTCAGGATTTTTATCGGGTTTTTGTATTTCACGATAATTGTTGACAATTTTTTTGGTTTCATCCTTGGGACATGATTGGAGATTGCGAAAAACTTGAACCTGTAATGAGAAAAAAATAAAACAAACAATATACTTGCAACCTATAAAATAAAGAAAAATTAACGTAATCAGCTATTATGACTAGACAAGTTGGGAATATGGGTAACCTAGTAGACGCGGTAGTAAATTATATATGTAATAAATAAGGAAAGTCCAAAAACGGACGGTGTATATTCACTCTGCACCACTTTGTCGATCTACATTTTCGATAACATATCAAATATTTCAAATAGATGACGCAGAACGCTAGCATTATGATTTCTAAACATTTTGGGAAACAATTGGAATTATTGGAAGTGGCTCTTGTCTTCAAATTATGATGCTTTCGTCCCCAAAAATCTCCAATTTTAATTTACATTCCTCACAAAAATCCCCAATACATTTTTGACAAGTTTTTTTTTGTTAAATAAAGAAAAAGGCCCTGCTGTAGAAAATCAGTAATAATTAAAAATTGAAAACAATTAAATTTTGTCAAAAATTTAAATTCCTCACAAAAATCACCAATATATTTTTGACGAGTTAAAAAAAAATAAAGAAAAAGGCTTTGCTGTAGAAAATCAGAAATAATTTAAAAATTAAAAAAAAAATAAAGTTTGTCAAACCAGCTTGCAAGCTGCAATAATATCAAGATTTCGAACCACAACACCAAGAGACCGGTTAGGTTAGGTATAGTGGCAGCCCGATATTTCAGGCTCACTTAGACTATTCAGTCCATTGTGATACCACAGTGGTGAACTTCCCTCTTATCACTGAGTACAGCCCGATTCTATGTTAAGCTCAATGACAAAGGACCTCTAAATATAGCCTTCTATAGCCGAGTCCGAACGGCGTTCCTCTAAGTGGTGAAACCAAAATTTACTTCTAAATATTCAAGTGGTAAAATTGGGTGGTAGACACGATTGCCACAGTTGTTATAATTCTGCCATAAATGGTAGATTTGTTTATTGTTTGGTAGAAATAAAATTTTGACAATATTTTCTATATAGAAATAAAATTTCGACAAAATTTTCTATAAAGAAATAAAATTGTGGCAAAATTTTCAATATAGAAATAAAATTTTGACAAAAATTTCTATATAGAAATTATGGAAAAATTTTTGTTTGGTAAAATTTTCTTCCAATTTTGGTAGATTAATTTTGGCTCGAGTGACAACCGTGATGGTAGATCAGCGGTGGATTATCCCACCTCAGTAATGCTGGTGACATTTCTGAGGGTTTCAAAGCTTCTCTAAGTGGTTTCACGGCGTTCCACATTACAGGCTATGAAAAGGAGGTCCCTTGTCATTGAGCTTAACATGGAATCGGGCAGCACTCAGTGTAAGAGAGAAGTTCACCAATGTGGTATCACAATGGACTGAATAGTCTAAGTGAGCTTGATACATCGGGCTGCCACCTAACCTAACCTAATATTAAGGTGAATTATCTTCATCATTTCTGTATTTATCGGATATATTGTTCAGTGAGAAACACTAATTATGATGGCAACGAGTCTGGAATGACTTTGCAATTGTAGAATTTCTTAGACAAACTGAGTAAAATTAGAAAAAAGAGCTTAGGCCCCCGCAATAAAATCCTGTGTCCTTTTCTAGTTCAAATGCTCCATTTGTATCCTTTCGAATACCGTGGAATAAAGAGCAGCATAGTTTTCTTTTTTAAATGTTGACGAACCACAGGACTTCTTTTGTAAAAATGTAGATTTTGATGTTAATTTATTACGTTAAATCGATAAAAAAAAAAACAAAAAACAAGTAAGTAAAGTAGAAAGTCGGGCGGGGCCGACTATATCATACCCTAAACCACCCTTACTGAATTAGTAATCATAAGCATTTGTGGGGGTAACATTGATATAGGTCTGGGAGATAAACCACAGTTGCATATTTAAGAAAATTAAGGGGTACATGTTTATGGGTGCTTTGTCTCAATCTGACTATAGCTCATACTACAAATTATGTTGAGTGAAAATGTCCCTACATTGCGGCCCTACGTCTCTACAAGACGCTAAATATTAGAAAAAAAAACTACATATAGGGAATTTCCCCTACTTCTAGCAGCATTGGCTGTAGTTGATATTGCACCTACGGAGTTAGTATGCCACTAATATTGAGCCCATTATAAAAACAAGAGAAAATCGTTCCATTAGTGTGGGTAATAAATCCAATTTTGTAAAAATCGAGCAATATTCTTATGTAAGAGCTACAAGTAAGTATAAATACGATCGGTTAGTACATCAAAATTTGAGTAACATTGGTTAATAAATAAGAGTATTATGGCCAAATTTGGGAAAATCGAGCGATGCATATATATGGAAGCTATATGTAAATCTGAACCAATTTGCATAATATTGCGGTTTTGATTAATACAACAAAAGGTTACCTTGTGCAAAATTTGAGTAAGATCAGTTAAGAAATGAGGCTCTATGGTCAAACATAAGGTCCCTAACAACCAAATTTTTCAAAATCGGGCGATACATGTATGGGAGCTATACTACATCTGAACCGATTTCGATGAAATTTTGCACATACCGTTAGTACTATAGAGGACTGGATCTTGCCAACTTTGAGTAAGATCGGTTAATAAATAAGGGTCCTATGGCCAAATTTGGGAAAATCAGGCCATACATACATATATATGGGATCTATATCTCAATCTGAACCGATTTCGATGAAATTTAGTACATACAGGTAGTGCTATAGAAGATTACATTTAGCCAACTTTGAGTAAGATTGGTTAATAAATAAGGGTTTTATGGCCAAATTTAGAAAAATCGGGCGGTACATATATATGGGAGCTATAGCTAAATCTGAACCGATTGAGATGCTTTTTTGCACTTATAGTTAGTGCTATAGAAGATTACATTTAGCTAACTTTGACTAAGATTGGTTAATAAATAAGGGTTTTGTGGTCAAATTTGGGAAAATCGGGCGATACATATATATGAGATATCTAAATCTGAACCGATTTTGATGAAATTTTGCAGACTTGAAGGGCGATGAAAAAGATTATTTTTTGCCAAATTTGGTGACGATCCGTTTGTGAAAAAGCGCAACGTAACCCCGTTTGTCGAAATCGGGCGATACATATATATGGAAGCTATATCTAAATTTGATCCAATTTCGTCCAAATTTAGAAGCGTTCGTCCTTGTGCCCAAAAAACTCCCTGGAGCAAATTTCATCAAAATCGGTTAATAATTGCGACCGGAATCCTGTGAACAACAAATACATGTACAGACGGACGAACGGACACCAAGCGCTAGATCGACTCAGGAGGTGATTCTGAGTCGATCGGTATATATATTTTATGGGGTCTAAAATCAATATTTCTGGTAGGCACATTTTTTGGCAGATCAAACTTATTATACCCTGACCACTATGTGGTTTAGGGTATAAAAATCCCCAAATTTATGGAAATTCACCACCAAATCCCCAAGCCCCCAACTCCGAAGTTTCGCACCCATTCACGAAAAATATCCCCAGTTTGGGGGAAATCCTCAATACTGGCAAAACTGGTTTCGACGTATGGGATTGAAAATTCGTTTTTCTACAAGGATATTTTTTTTTATTCTCTTATGATGTTTCTTCGTCACGGTATTAAACGCGAATTATTATAATACAACGAAAACATTTGGAACGATAAGTCCTATACAGCGAACAGCAGAGAAATCATAAAGATCTACACTACGTTACCAAATAAATTCTTATTTGTCTTTTCGACAAAAGATAATCAATCGGATAGAGAAGCAACATTCTAGCTTTTGCATGACTCAACTTACCTGTCCTTTTGATACATATATCGGTGTTCTATATATAATCCATGTAACACTTTCAAAATATGGTGCTGTTGTTAGAGATCCCTTATATGTATAATAATGTTTACTTAATTCCTGCAAACCAATCCATGAGAGACAATCTATAATGAAATAATTTATCATCTTTAGAAAGATCAAAAAATGTTTTTTTGATTTTCTAATACCAAATACCTGAATCAACAGATGCATTTGTATGAATTTTCTGCACAATACGAATACCTTCGGTAATTTTCTTAAATTCTGGACAATCCTTCTCACCACAAGCTTGTATAAAAAATGCCACTACAGCCAAACCATCTGGTTTATTTTTAGCTTCTGTGAAATCTTTGTACTTTGCATTAAAATGTACCGCATGGGCTTCCATTGAATATTTTATACCCTCCAGAGTATGTTCACAGCCAGATTCATCTGTATCAGCCCAATGGAAATGTAATTGTTCGAATATATATTTTTCATCTCCCAAACAACCACCTACTATATACGGTAGTTCTTTGCGTTTGCCAAAAGTTACCATAGCCGATGTTCCTGTATTGTGTATACGAGCAATTCCCACTGGTTCCCAGTGGCCATGATATTCTAGCGGATCAATATCATCGATATGTTCAATGACACGATTGCTAATTTCAATTGGTGACTGAACGGGCATTATGAAATTTTTGGCTGCGTATCGTATGTGGTAATTCTGTTTTGTTAAAAGCTACTTGCCGCACCAAAAGGACGTGTCTATGTGATATTGACAGCGTGATATGATTTTTTCTTAACTTTATAAACACAAAAGTGTTGTGGTTTAAGGAGCCAAGTAAACTGCGTCGTGGTGGCGAATTTTATAAAACTCGTTGAGGATCAAGAAAAAATTATTGTTGTATTAGCGGTCCAGGGCTTTCCGTTGCTCCACGGAAAAGACTTTAGGTATTCTATAAAGTAAACAAGAAACAAATTTTATTAATACAGGGAAATATAAAAAAATCATTTAAAAATATCTCTCTCATATAAATACATCTCCCATTAAGATTTCTTAAGGCGTATAAAACAATTTTTACTGAAAGTTGGTAAGTAATAGAAATATAAACGAAATTGTCTTGATTCAATTCAAAGCCAACTTTTAACATTTCTTGTTAAAAATCGAAAGTTTATTATGCAATTTAGAAAAACGAAGAAATCAAACAATCGATTTTACAAAAACAAAGAAATCAAAAGTCGATTACCAAATTGAAAAAAAAAAATCCAAAATCGTTTAGCGAAAATTCCTTTTCGACTTTTGTATCACATATATCGGTCTCTATAAAGATTTACAAAACATTTTAAATATTTTAAATGTTATGGGTCTTACAGACTATAAGTTTTTCCGGACGGAATGTCTGTGTTTGTCAAGAATCTTACAGTGTATCCAATCAATACGACAATTCGTTGATGACTAAATAATCGGTAAATGTGTTATCGATCCCATAAACATGCAGCAGTATCGATTATGCCTTCGGACTTAACTTCGTAGAATTGTGGCCAATATATGGGATATGATCGACACGACCACTGTCGTCCGGATTAACTTATAGTCTGCAAGGCGCATTACGTATTTTTAACCAGTACACAGAAAAAAAATACCACCAAAATAAAAGTTAATTGCAGTTGAAAAATTGTTCAATTAATAAATTAATTGACACAATTAACTTTTTAATCAAGATAAAAACATTAAGTTAATGATTGAAAATTTTTAAATTTAAAATTATTAAAAATGTGTATTGATATAATTAATTTTTTAATCATACTCGGAAGACTAAGACAGTTAAGAAAGGTGATGGAAAATTTATTAATTAAAAATGTATTTTAAACAATCAATCTTTTAATCAAACTAATAACACTAAAATTCAGTTTTGAAAGTAATTGAAAATAGTTACATTTTTTAATTAAACAATTTACCAATTACATTTTTAATTGAATCTATTAAAAACTTAATTGAAATTTGCCCATAAAATTAATAAATTTTTTAATGAAGTATTTTTTTTTGTCCAATTAAAACAGTGATTGATACTAGCATTCAAATGATCAATTAATATATATTTTTTTTGATATTTTTTCAATTTTTTTTCTATAGAAGATTTTGTCAAAATTTTATTTCTATAGAAAATTTTGTCAAATTTTTATTTCTATAGAAAATTTTGTTAAAATTTTATTTCTATAGAAAATGTTGTCAAAATTTTATTTTTCTAGAAAATTTTGTCAAAATTTTATTTCTATAGAAAATTTTGTCAAAATTTTATTTCTATAGAAAATTTTGTCAAAAATTTATTTCTATAGAAAATTTTGTCAACATTTTATTTCTTTAGAAAATTTTTGTCAAAAATTTATTTCTATAGAAAATTTTGTCAAAATTTTATTACTATAGAAAATTTTGTCAAAATTTTATTTCTTTTTGTTTGTTATTGTTGGCTTCTCTTCAATCGTTATTGTTGTTTTTGATCTCAGCTTAAAGCCATGCATTGACTAAACTACAAGTGTAGCTTAACCAACAGAGGAAAAGTATGCTTGTCAAATTTATTTGGGCAAAGCCCTATAGACTGCAAGATGGTTGGATGTACAGCTGTTTCGGAATTACCACATTCCTCATCAGCATTGCAGCAAAACTATCAACCAATTGTCAGAATAAATTCAGGCAGTTCGATAAACCCAAAGTGAACCACACTTGAACCTTCGGAAAAAAGGTTTATGATAGCCGGCTTATGTCGAAATAAATTCATACAAACATGTCTATAGTTAAGTGAAGATCATAAGCCCATTCTGAAGGATAAACTCAGAGGAGGAATATATGTATTTATCATCCCAAACATGTTTCAAGAGCATAATGTTATGCTTTTGTCGCAACCATTTTATTTTCGCAGAAATTATGTATCTGATTTCGGCAATCATATTCTATCTGATGAGAAAAGAATATTTTTGCGATAAAAATATTAAATTTTCCCCGTAAAAAAGTAACATGATTCTCTTGAAACATATTTGAAGTAATCATATTCCTTCTCTGCGTGTATATGATAATCCAATTCCAGCCAAACATTCTTACTTTTATTGTGTTCGCCTTTCGAAGTAATCTTCCCGTTGCCAGAGCACAATTCGATTCTAATCGATGTTAACTGCACAAAATCGCAAACCAAACTGTTTCAAGTGCTTGTTCGCATTCATTCATTCAACACAATCGTCAATCATCAAGAAAGTGTAAAGAAAAGAAATTAATTAACGACTTTTTAATTTATTATGTATGATAACTTTCGAGTGTGTACTTGTGTGTGACATCTTCTTCCGGAAAAAATAAATAAAAAACAAACTGTATCACAAACGCCTCTTTTAGCAGCAAATGACCATTGGTAATAGGTAAGACATAGATATCTGCCAGTTTATAGCAAAGCCTTTAGTTCTGGCATTTGTTTATATTTCAATGTCAATATTAATATTTTTATAACTTCTAAGACAGTAACTCAAAATGGCAATGTTGGTTACCTCACCAACATCAGCAGTAAAGGACAATGGAAAAATAAATAAATACGCATATTCACAAAGGGTTCAATAAATACGTATAAATTTATTTGAAAGTGATAAGGATGGTTAAAATCTTTATATTTATTTAAATTATGAAATAATATCGAATAAAAATTCAAAGAAAAAAAATCACGAAAATTTTTCCAATAATGTCTTAATTGAAAAATTTCAATTAAAAATTTAATTGATTTAACCAAATTTTTAATTGGAATTGAAATTTTTTAATTGGATCAATTAATTTTTTAATTGATACTATCATTTCTGTAATTGAAGACATTTCAATTAAAAATTAATTGGATCAATTAATTTCGTGATTGAAGACAAAAAATATTTTTTTGTGTATGCTAACACACAAAAATATATTTTTTGCGAAATTAATGGGTTCAATCCCAACCTCTGATCAAAAAAAAAAAAAACGATGACTAAATCAATCACCTCAATAACTATTGGAATTATAAAATGTCTACAAGTTTTGCAACATAATATAACGAATAACTTTCGTAGCCGGTCACAAGGAGGAAGTATGTCGTTTATTATTGGAATTAAAATAGAAATTGAATTGATAAATAACAATTTCTTACAAAGCAAAGGAAATAAATTTTCTTACACATACAAAAATAAATCTTTTCTCCGAAACGAAATTTTAGACCAACTAAATTTTTATACCCTGCGCCACACTGTGGAACAGGGTATTATAAGTTAGTGCATAGAATTGTTCCTATTGTCATTACCCTTTATATTAAATTTCAATACAAATGTCAGTTTAGAAAACACATTCATCAATGTTATGTGGATTTGTCCAAGGACAAGGGCAAGGACAAGGATAAGGAAATGAGCATGTCATAGTTCGACGATCTGGGGACGATAATAAAATATGCACATTTACCCTATTGCCAATTATTATTTTGCATTCGAAATACGCTCAGAGTTATTTGAACCCAACCACCACCCACCAGTAGTCCGTTCATGGTCACGAGAAAAAAGGCAACGATATGAACTAACAATACCGCTATTAATATGAATTATTAAATAAATTTATGAATGTCATTCTTCAACTTTTTAACATAGCAAAAAAAAAAATCGGCAAAAATTTGTTTATAAAAAAAAATACATAAAAATAATGTTGTTCAATAGATAAAATTTCTAATTTGGGAATAATGAATGTTTTTGTAGGTATTTCAAAACAAATGAGTAAAGTAGAAAGTCGGGCGGGGCCGACTATATGATATCCTAAACCACCCCTACTGAATTAGTAAACATTTTTGAAAATCGGGCTCAACATATATATGGGAGCTATATCTAAATCTGAACCAATTTGGATGATATAGAACATTAGAGTCAATAGCGTTCGTCCTTGTGTCCAAAATTCAAACAAATTTCATCAAAATCGGTTAATAATTGCGACCGGAATCCTCCAAACAACAAATACATAGACAGACGGACGAACATGGACAGACGCTAGATCTACTCAGGAGGCGATTCTGAGTCGATCGGTATATATTTTATGGGGTCTAAAATCAATATTTCTGGTAGGCACATTTTTTGGCAGATCAAAATTATTATATATTCAAAATTATTATATATTAATTATACCCTTCACCACTACTGTGGTACAGGGTATAATAAGTTTGTGCATTTGTATGTAACGCCAAGAAGGAAAAGTCTGAGACCCATCGTTTAGTATACCGATCGTCTTAGAATTAAATTCTGAGTCGATTTAGCGATGTCCGTCTGTCTGTCTGTCCGTCTGTCTGTCTGTTGGTGTATTTTTGTGTGTAAAGTACAGCTCGCAGTTTTAATCCGATTGTCCTAAAATTTGGTATAGGATCCTGTTTCGGCTCAAAGACGATCCCTATTGATTTGGGAAAAAATCGGTTCAGATTTAGATATAGCTGCCATATATATTTTTCACCGATCTGGTCATAATTGGCGTGTATATCAACCGATCTTCCTCAAATTCCGTACATCCGAATATTTTATGAGTCTCGAAAAACTTGCCAAATATCAGCCAAATCGGTTCAGATTTAGATATAGCTCCAATATATAGCTTTCACCCGATTTACACTCATATGCCCACAGAGGCCAATTTTTTGCTCCGATTTAGTTGAAATTTTGCACAGGGAGTAGAATTAGCATTATAGCTATGCGTGTCAAATTTGGTTGAAATCGGTTCAGATTTAGATATAGCTCCCATATATAGCTTTCGCCCGATTTACATTCAAATGACCACAGAGGCCAATTTTTTGCTCCGATGTAGTTGAAATTTTGCACAGGGAGTAGAATTAGCATTGTAGCTATGCCTGCCAAATTTGGTTGAAATCGGTTCAGATTTAGATATAGCTCCCATATATATGTTTTTCTGATTTCGACAAAAATGGTCAAAATACCAACATTTTCCTTGTAAAATCGCCACTGCTTAGTCGAAAAGTTGTAAAAATGACTCTTATTTTCCTAAACTTCTAATACATATATATCGAGCGATAAATCATAAATAAACTTTTGCGAAGTTTCCTTAAAATTGCTTCAGATTTAAATGTTGCCCATATTTTTTACCAACATTGTGTTCCACCCTAGTGCATTAGCCGACTTAAATTTTGAGTCTATAGATTTTGTAGAAGTCTATCAAATTCTGTCCAGATCGAGTGACATTTAAATGTATGTATTTGGGACAAACCTTTATATATAGCCCCCAACACGGATGTGATATGGTATCGAAAATTTAGATCTACAAAGTGCTGCAGGGTATAATATAGTCGGCCCCGCCCGACTTTAGATTTTCCTTACTTGTTTTTTATTTAAACGTGTTCAATCACGTAAATGATAGTATCAATTAAATGATTAAAAACATTGATTGATCCTACACAGAAATATAATATCACCAACATTTTTTTCCAATACAAATTTTACTTGAATATTAAATAGAAAATAATTTTTCAAGCTTGATCTCAAGTTTGAATAATTAAAAATTTTTTAATTGAATTGAAAATCAATCAGAAAAATTAATTGTAACAATTAACTTTTTAATT
Organism: Haematobia irritans; assembly: GCF_050003625.1. NCBI lineage: Eukaryota > Metazoa > Arthropoda > Insecta > Diptera > Muscidae > Haematobia > Haematobia irritans. The sequence continues at coordinate 209,087,214 of NC_134399.1, forward strand.
GGAACAATTAATTTTATAATTGACTTTGTTGATTGATACTATCATTTCTGTGGTTGAAGACATTTCAATTAAAAATGAATTGGATCAATTAAATTTGTGATTGAAGACAAAAAATAATTTTTCTGGGTACTGATTTGTGTGATTTATTTTTGTTTTGATTAAAAAAAAATAATTGAATTAATTAGTTTTTTTTTTTAATTTAGCACTATTTTCATATTAATGATATTTTTTCTATTTAGACAATTTTTCTGGATACAATATTATGTGAAGTGTGGGTCCTAAACCGCATTACTAATCAGGCCAATATAGTTTTCAATGTAGCTGTGTTTTTTTCGGATATCATTCGAATATTAATGCAGAGTTAATCGTTATATTTTGTAATATTTCTTTCCCTGTATAATATTCTTCCGTTAATCCATATTAATTTTCTTATTGCGTGAGAAATTTTATATAGTACATTCAGCTTGCTCGTCTGTTTATTATAGACCATTTTCCCAAGTAAACAATTCTATTGTCTGTTTCGAGCATGTTCAATATAAATGAAGTTTATTCTTATTTTATGATTAGCAAAGATTGCTTTTTCTTCAGAATTGTATTATATCTATTCGGAATTTTATTTTCTCTACTTGAGAAAACTAGAATTCACTGAGATTAAAAAATTTAGAAGTAAACTTTGTACGGACGGAATTAGTTGCAATTGGAGAATAGCAAATATTTGCATAAATTTGATTTAATGGAGGCATGTGACAACAATTTTAAAATGCAAGTTATTATTAGTCAGATATCTTGAATTGTGGAAGTGGGTAATTACTACGTTTCAACCAGTTTTAACTAATTTGAATGAATAAATATTGAAATGTCCAAAGTCAATATTTTCCAATCACTCGGAATTCTTTTTTGTATTCATTTTTTTTTTACATTAATAAATGTTGTTTCGCTCAAAATACTACAATTTATATAGTAATAATCCCACAGGCTGGGAAATACAGACCTACACCCAAAGATAAAATACTTTCCCTCAGGAACGAAATTTTAGACAACCGAAATTCCCCTTCTTATAAAATATTTTCTTATTGACCAAACAAACTCAAATTCATGATATGCGATTCAACTATTTTCTCCAATTTTAACCCTGGAAAATCATCCTTATTTTTTGTATACTAACGTCATCCTTCGTCATTTTGACGAAGGATGACTGTCCAGGGTTAAACAAAATTCTTTAGCGTCAAAAGAAAATTTTGCTTGTTTAAAACTTCGTTTCTCAGAAAAGAAAACTATTCTTCCAGTGTACGCCTTGTGAATGTTAGGCCTAAAAAATAATCTTTCAGGGTAAGCCTTGTGAATGTTAGTTAAAAAATAATTTCTTTACTGGAGAAAGAAATTTTAGACCAAAGAGGTTTTTTGTTTTTCCAGTTTAAAGTTAAGATTGTTGGGCAAATGCAAATATTATTTAAAGAGACAACTTTATCAACAAATAAAACTTCGTTGGTCTAGCATTTCGTTTCGGAAGAAGAGTTATTTTTTGTAATAGCGCTATCTATTTGCGGACCGCATTTTTATACACAAAAAAAGTCAACTGTTTTGAGGGCGGTTTGCTTCTTTTATTTATTTTTCAAAAAAAAAAAAAAAGGAATTCACTGAGATACCATGAGACGAAAGATTCCATCAAATTTCTGGAAACTGATATTCAATGACCGGGCACCTAGGATAGATTAGGTTATGTATAGAGACAGTCCGATATTTTTTACATAATAGTCTAAGTGAGCGATTCAGTCCATTGTAATACCTCAGGTGCTGAAATGAGTGCTGCCATATTCTATGTTTAGCTCAATGATAAGGGACCCCCTTCTTATTGCCCAGTCCTAACCACGGTTGCCACAATTGGTAGAATTCTATCAAAATGTTTGATTTTATATTGTTTGGTAGATTGGCAGAATTCTTAATGTTTTGGTAGATTTTGCAAAATATTCCTCTCCAACTAAGAAATTTTTTAGAAATAAAATTTTTTTTGGAAATTTTGTATAGAAATAAAATTTGGAGAAAAATTTCTTTAGAAAAAATATTGGAGAAAAAATTCAATACTCGTAAAATATAATTTGGGGAAAATTTTCTATAGAAATAAAATTCTGAGAAAAAATTCTATAGAAATAAAACTTGGAGAAAAATGTCCAAAGAAATAAAATTTTGACAATTTTTTCTATAGAATATTTTCTATAGAAATAAAATTCTGTGAAAATTTTCTAAAGACATAAAATTTTGAAAAATAAGATGTTTTTGTTTGGTAACATTGTCTCCAAATTTTGGTAGATTATTTTTGGCAACTGTGGTCCTAAAGCCGAATAGTAGCAGTGGCTGATGGTGTATTTAAGGCGTATTTTGAGGATGAAGATACTGTGGACCATACCTTCACTCCTTTAAGAAGATGTGGAGCACACACAAAAATAACATTTTTACTACTTTTTTTTGCGACGCTTTTTTAGCTGGGTAGTGTCCGCGGTTCGATTCTCCGTCTGCAGTTCGAAAGTTAAAATTCGGATAAAGTGCTAAAAATTAAGTAAACAACTTGGAATTGAGAATTATATTAGAATTAGTCGGAATATTAAAAACAAAACTTTTTTAATTAGTCTTTATCGAATTGTTTTCAAACAGTATTAATGATTGAAGAATAAACCAAAACAAAACGAATTAGATGATGCTGATGAGGAATGTGGGAGTTCCGAAATGATTGCCCAAAGAAATTTGTCATAACATACTTTTTCTTTGTTGGTTAAGATACTCTTGTAGTTTAGTCAAAGCATGGTTTTAAACTAAAATCAAAATAACACGTGAGGTTAGGGATAGTGACAGACCCATATTTTCAGACTCACACAGACAATTTTTTTTTGTCTTCAATCGCGAAATTAATTGATCCAATTCACATCACAGAATGATAGATTAAAAAATTAATTGATCCAATTAAAAATTTAATTGATACGATTAACTTCTGTGATTGATTTTTGTTTCAATTAAATAATTTGTTGAAACAATTAAATTTTTAATTGAAAATTTTATAGAATTCAATTAAAATTTTAAGTGGAAAACTTTTGGTAATATTTTTTGTGTGCACTTAGACTATTCAATCCATTGTGATACTCCAGTGGAGAACTTCTCTCTTATCACTGAGTGCTGCTGAGTGCGGCTGAGTGCGGCTGAGTGGACAGCGATCGGTGAACCGTCTCCGAAGCGTGGAAAGACTCAAAAGTCCGCTGGCAAAGTAATGGCCTCTGTTTTTTGGGATGCTAATGGAATAATTTTTTATCGATTATCTTGAGAAGGGAAAACCCATCAACAGTGACTATTATATGGCGTTATTGGAGCGTTTGTAAGTCGAAATCGCGGCAAAACGGCCCCATATGAAGAAGAAAAAAGTGTTGTTCCACCAAGACAACGCACCGTCCCACAAGTCATTGAGAACGATGGCAAAAATTCATGAATTGGGCTTCGAATTGCTTCCCCACCCACCGTATTCTCCAGATCTGGCCCCCAGCCACTTTTTCTTGTTCTCAGACCTCAAAAGGATGCTCGCAGGGAAAAAATTTGGCTGCAATGAAGAGGTGGTCGCCGAAACTGAGGCCTATTTTGAGGCAAAACAGAAGGAGTACTAGCAAAATGGTATCAAAAAATTGGAAGGTCGTTATAATCGTTGTATCGCTCTTGAAGGGAACTATGATGAATAATAAAAACGAATTTTGACAAAAAAATGTGTTTTTCTTTGTTCGACCGGGGACTTATCAGCCAACCTGTTATCATGCAGTTTTTGTCGGCGCTTCTCTCAAATATCATATAGTTTGCGCCGGCGTCACCCAGTTCAGTTCAAGAAAATAGGATTTAGAACCTACTTTGTAGTAACAAATGTTATTTTTTATAAATGTTTTCATTCCGTTAAATTTTTTTGCAGACAATTTGAAATTATAACTGCTGATGACTCTATAAAGAATTTATCAAAACAGCGCTTTGACCGCAACGTCGGTAATGCCAAAGCTGCAGGTATTGTGCGACATCTATACGGTTGACATATGTTGTTTTTGTAGACGAGCGCTTTGCGTTCTCTTGTGTTTTTATTCTCTCTGATAATGACAGAGAGTATTAAGATAACAAGAGAACGAAACTGTCAAGCGAAACTGCATCAATAGGTGACAGTCATGAGGAAATTTATCTAATGTCATACAGTTTTTTTTCAGCGCTTCTCTCACATATCATACAGTTTGCGTCGGCGTCACCCGGTTCAGTTCTCTGCCGGCCTTATGAAACGTAAGAAAAATAGGATTTAGAACCTATTTTGTAGTAAAGAATGTTCGTTTATATAAATCTTTTCATTCTATTAAATATTTTGGCAGACAATTTGAAATTATAACTGCCGATGCCTTAATATAGAATTTATCAAAACAGCGCTTCGACCGCAACGTCGGTTATACCAAAGCTGCAGGCATTGTGCGACATCTATACGATTGACATTTGTTGTTTTTGTAGAAGAGAAATGTTCGTCCTCTTGTTATCTTAATACTCTCTGATAATGATATTGGTAGCCTTGCCAGACCATGGCGGTGGTAAAAAAAATTGCAATGATTCCGTAAATGATAACTCGATGGAATCCACGACGTAATGGCAATCAAATGTAGACATAATCGTACAACTTACAGCAATACAACAAAATTTGACTCGAAAAGAGTTGCTGCGTTTGCAAGATGTGGTTACCAAATGCACATACGAGTTTTAATTTTCCATTTGAAATGATTCTATGGCCAGCTGTGGTCATCACTCGTCTGAACGCATCAAAGTAAAAGGGACTCTTTTCTTCGAGATCATAACATTTTCGATAATTAGCCTATTATTTCTATTCGAATTTCACTGTGGCCCATCCTATTATTCTGATATTATCATGACAAACATTTACATTTTTTCTGGGTGTAAATTCGATGATTATATTATCTTAACAGAAATTGACTGTTTCAGTACGCGATCACGACGGAAATTCATTAAGCTCACGATGAAAATATTCCCAATCATACAATTAAATAAACACTTCTCTTCATGCAACACCTAACCGAAAAATTGTTTGTGACCTACTTTCTGGATGTGTGTACTTGTCAATGAACTCGTTATAGGACGGAGGCTTTGAAGTATCAAATTCCATTGCACTTTATATATTTCTTTAAAATATAATCAGGTTTTAAGTATCTTATCAATGTTATCAATTGTATTTGTTTTTTTTTAATTTTTACAACATTTTTCATTTATTTTTGTTATATGAACACTTTACACACAAACCAATTAGTCTCATATAGAAAATGTTTAAAGAACACTTTGAATTCTTATTTTGAAAATGTGTACAAACATACAAACACTTATTGATTTCTTTGTACAAAATGAGTATAATTGCTTTGCCAAGTAATATTTATATGTTTCTTTATAATTTACGACTTCCACTTTATAACTTTCGCGAATATTTAGCATGGCTATAGATAGGAAATATAGTGCTTATATTGAATTAAAACAATTAATATTTAATTAATAAATAATTACTTTTTTTTTGTTTTTTTTATTCAGCTTAGTTTTTCCCAATAATTTATGAATGCTACAAAAGGTTAATTTTATATTTAATTTTGAGGAATTGTGACCGTTTCTCAAAAGACGCGTTTTATGGGAATTAACAATTAAACTGTTTGATCACGTGAAAACACTTTTTTTATCATATTATTTTTGCGGTTAGACTGATGTTTACCCTTTGGCAGTTAAATTGCTAATGACACAAAGTAGTTAATTGCAAAGAATTTTAAAATTTGGAAAAAAAACACCGGTTTATTTCTTATCACTAGAAATTGATAAAATCAAAAAAAAAACGACGGTGCCCAGCAGGTGATGGCTATCTAAAACAAAAACAAAATATGAAACATCACAACAATAAAATTTCAATAATAAATATATAACAAATTTGAAAGAAAATTACAATTTCTAAATTTCGTCAACATTTCTTCGATAGAAAATTTTGTCAAAATGTTTCTTCTATAAAAAAATTTTCAAAATTTTTCTTCTATAGAAAATTTTTCAAAATTTGTCTTCTATAGAAAATTTTATCAAATTTTTTCTTCTATAGAAAATTTTGTCAACATTTATTTTTTATTGAAATTTTTGCCTTCCATAGAATTTTTTTTTCAGTTTTCTTCTTGCTTTTGTCAAAATTTTTTTCTATAGAAATTTTTCTCAAAATTTGTCTTCTTCTTCAGTTGTCTTCCATAGAAAATTTTGTCAAAATTATTCTTCTACACAGAAAAAAATTTCACGAAAATTTTTCCAATTAAAATCTTAATTGAGTTTTAAAAAATATTCAATTAAACATTTAATTGCTTCAACAAATTTTTTAATTGAAATAAAAATCAATCACACAAATTAATAGTACCAATTATTTTTTTAATTGACTGTCAATTAATTTTGTAATTGATAGTATAATTTCTGTGATTGAAGACATTTTAATTAAAAAGTTAATTGGATCAATTAATTTCGCAATTGAATTGAAAGTAAAAAATGTTTTTTGTGTGTATAGAAAAGTTGGTCACATTTTTTTCTTCCGAAGAATTTTTGTCAAACTCTTTTGTCAAAATTATTCTTCTACACAGAAAAAAATTTCACGAAAATTTTTCCAATTAAAATCTTAACTGAGTTTTAAAAAATATTCAATTAAACATTTAATTTTCAACAAATTTTTTAATTGAAATAAAAATCAATCACACAAATTATTAGTACCAATTAATTTTTTAATTGATGGTATAATTTCTGTGATTGAAGACATTTCAATTAAAAAGTTAATTGCATCAATTAATTTCGCGATTGAATCAGAAAAATTTTTTTTTTATGTGTATAGAAAAGTTGGTCACATTTTTTTTCTTCCGAAGAATTTTTGTCAAACTCTTGTCACTGTGACTTAAAAGTTACTGTTTTGGTTTGATAAGAATTTAATCAATAATTTCGATTTGTAATGATTTCCATGCTATCGTCATTCATAATTGAAAGAAAATAACAAAATTTCAATAATAAATATAAAACAAATTTGATAGAAAATTAAAATTTTTAAATTTTGTCAACATTTCTTCGATAGAAAATTTTTCTTATAAAAAAAAAAAAAATGTCAAAATTTTTCTTCTATAGAAAATTGTATCAAATTGTTTCTTCTATAGAATATTTTGTCAACATTTATTATCTATTGAAATTTTTGCCTTCCATAGAAATTTTTTTCAGTTTTCTTCTATAGAAAATTTTGTCAAATTTTATTTTTCTATAGAAATTTTTCTCAAAATTTGTCTTCTTCTTCAGTTTTCTTCCATAGAAAAGTTTGTCAAAATTATTCTTCTATAGAACATTTAGTTGCTATAGAAATTTTTCTTAGAATTTGAAACATATTTGGTGTGATCATATTCCTTCTCTGCGTGTAGAAAACTATACCAAGTTTTTCTTCTATAGAAAATTGTGTCAAAATTTCTATAGAAAATGTTGCCAAATATTTTTTCTATAGAAAAGTTTGTCACATTGTTTTTTTCTATAGAAAATTTTGTCAAGAATTTTCTGCCGAAGAATTTTTGTCAAACTGTTGTCACTGTGACATAAAAGTTACTGTTTTGCTTTGATAAGAATTTAATCAATATTTTCGATTTGTAATGATTTCCATGCTGTCGTCATTCATAACTTAAAATATTAGTAATAATAAGTTAGTATGTTTTATTATTAATAAAGAAGTACAAATTATTAAAATTTTGTCGAAAAAAAAATACTAAATCCATTCTAGAAATATTGCGAATTTTTGAAATTTGTTGAGGTCAAGCGTTACAGGCAAGCGTAAGAATGGATTAAAAATCATAAAAAATTATAAAAATTATTAATATGGTAAAACATTACACAATTTTTGAATTCACATCCAAATAACTGAATTCGAATCACACCTTAAAAAGTGATGCAAATTCAGCGCAACGGTTGTTGAAATGGTGGACATCCGTCCTATGACAAGCCCATGTTAAATTCATAGCTTCCTCGCCAATTTTGCACCACTTCCGGATCCAAGAAGAACATTTTCACTAATGTTTTGGCGACGTTTTTTTGCTGGGGATTGAAATAGAAAGCAACAATAATAACAAGTATATACGGCCGTAAGTTCGGCCAGGCCGAATCTTAAAGGGTGATACGGTCAAAATTTGGTCAATATAAACTTGACGTATTTCTTTCAATTTTGTATTTAAAAAACCTGAACACCCCTCATTTTGAAGGTGTGTGTGTGTGTAGAATGTTGCTTCTATTTTGATTTTGGAATTCACTCTTCAGTTGTCAAAATGCCGTCCAAGCAAGAAGAGCAGCGTATCAAAATTTTACTCGCGCATCGCGAAAATCCGAGCTACTCGCACGCAAAGCTGGCAAAATCGCTAAAAGTTGCCAAATCAACCGTTACAAATGTAATTAAAGTGTTTGGGGAACGTTTGTCGACAGCCAGGAAGTCTGGATCGGGGGGAAATCGAAAACCGGAAGCCGCTGAGACGACAAAGATAGTTGCCGGTATTTTCCAGCGAAACCCTAATCTCTCTCTCCGAGATGCCGCAAATAAGCTGGGTGTATCGTCTACAACCGTACATCGAGCCAAAAAACGAGCCGGACTATCAACTTACAAGAAGGTAGTGACTCCAAATCGCGATGATAAACAAAATACGACGGCCAAAGCGCGATCCCGGAGGCTATACACGACGATGCTGACGAAGTTTGACTGCGTGGTAATGGACGACGAAACCTACGTCAATGCCGACTACAAGCAGCTTCCGGGAAAGGAGTTTTATACGGCAAAAGGAAGGGGAAAGGTAGCAGATATTTTCAAGCACATAAAACTGTCAAAGTTCGCAAAGAAATATCTGGTTTGGCAAGCCATCTGTACCTGTGGCTTGAAAAGCAGCATTTTCATAGCTTCCGGGACTGTCAACCAAGAAATTTACGTGAAAAGAGTGTTTGAATAAACGTCTGCTGCCTTCCCTGAAGAAACAGTGGTACGCCGCCAACAACGTGCAGGTGGTTCCCAAGGACAAGAACCCTCCCAACACGCCAGAGCTCCGCCCAATTGAGAAATACTGGGCTATTGTCAAGCGGAACCTAAAGAAGACCAAAAAACTGCTAAGGACGAGCAGCAGTTCAAGGCAAACTGGCTTTCTGCGGCGAAGAAGGTGGACAAGGTGGCTGTACAAAATCTGATAGCAGGTGTCAAGCGTGAGGCCCGGCAATTCGGATTTGGAAAAGCGAAAGCCTAACTGAATATTTTTCCTGAATTTTATACTAATTGAACTTGAAAAAGAAATTTAATTTGATTTTTTAAATAAACGATTTCACCGATTTACAAGCGTTTTCCCTTGACCAAATTTTGACCGTATCACCCTTTATGTACCCTCCACCATGGATTGCACAAAAACTTGTACTAAAGGACTGTCATCCACAATCGAATTACTTGGGTTGCGGTAACACTTGCCGATGGCAAGGCATCTTAAAACTTCTTAACACCGTCTTCTCAATTGTAAGTTAGTCCATACGGAGTACATATTAAACAAAAAAAGGCCGATTCAATACGTATATAATTCAGTTTGACAAAATTTTCTATAGAAATAAAATTTTCTAAACATAAAATTTTGACAAAATTCTATAGAAATTTAGACAAATTTTTTTATAGAAATAAAATTTTGACAAAATTTTCTATAGCAATAAAATGTTGACAAAATTTTCTATAGAAATAAAATCTTGACAAAATTTTCTATAGAAATAAAATTTTGACAAAATTTTGTATAGTAATAACATTTTGACAAAATTGTCTGTATATAGAAAATTTTGTCAAAATGTTATTACTATACAAAATTTTGTCAAAATTTTATTACTATAACTACAAAATTTTGTCAAAATTTTATTTCTATAGAAATAAAATTTTGATAAAATTTTCTATAGAAATAAAATCTTGACAAAAATTTTGTATAGTAATAAAATTTTGACAAACTTTTCTTTGGAATGAAATTTTGGTAGATTATTTTTGGGGATCGGTTATATATAACTATAGACCGATATGAACCAATTTTGGCATGGTTTTTAGCGGTCATATACTAGCGCAATGTACCAAATTTCAACCGGATCGGATCAATTTTGCTCCTCCAAATCTGGGGATCGGTTTATATGGGGCTATTTATAATTATGGGCTGATATGGACCAATTTTTGCATGGTTGTTAGAGACCATATACTAACACCATGTACCAAATTTCAGCCCGATCGGATGAAATTTGCTTCTATTAGAGGCTCCGCAAGCCAAATCGGGGTATCGGTTTATATGAGGGTTATATATAATTATGGACCGATGTGTATCAATTTTTCCATGGTTGTTAGAGACTATATACTAGAGGTCTGCACAATTCCATTTGTAAATGCAGAGTACACGTGTACTTGCTACATGAGTACATCTATTTGAGAGATTCGCAAAACAATTGGTACACATTTTGATGAACACCAAAAGCCACGAGTAACTTCTTGTTGCTACTCTGATGACTTCACTACCAACAAACACATATTCCTCTTTCTCTCTTATTGAAGTGTACTCAGAGTGATCACGTCGAGTATGTTGCGAGAACAAAACTTCATAGAGTACTACATGTACCACATGCAGTTTCAGAAATACAAAAAAACAGTTAGTCTCCATAATATATGTTTTGGTTTGTTATAAAGAGGGGCAAACGTTAAGGTAAGTGTGTTCACTTCAAATTTTTGAGGCGTACAATTTAAAGTGAATTTCATAAAACTTTGTATTAGATATGAGTATATACATTTATACCATAAGTTCTATTTAAGTAGCTGATGCAGATAAACGTAAAGTGTTGCATATGTATATTTATTTTTTAAGTTATAGAGTTAGGCCTATTGCTCTATATATGTAATAAGAAAATGAAATGAAAATAAATGGTTACAATGAAACTGAAACTGAAACTGAAGGTAAGTGTGTGACATACATAAATATATGAAATATGTGATATACATACATATCTATGATTAATAATAATGGAAAGTTTTGCTTCGCACATACTGAGAAATACTTGTGGTACCATGTGAAGTGAAGAGAATCCATGTTGTACTTTTTCTCAAGTACTTACATTTTTATTGTTCCTTTTTTTCGGAACACATATTGTTTCGGATAAGTACTTGGTGGTATTTGACAAGCAAGTGTTCTCTTCACTTCACTACTTGCGCTCTGAGAGAAAGACAGAGTATGTACTATATTCGACAGCGAATTGCATACATGCAGTGAATTGCATACACCATGTACCAAATTTCAGCCGGATGGGATGAAATTTGCTTCTCTTAGAGGCTCCGCAAGCCAATTCGGGGGATCGGTTTATATGGGGGCTATATATAATTATGCTCCGATGTGGACCAATTTTTGTATGGTTGTTAGACACCATATACTAACAAAATGTACCAAATTTCAACCGGATCGGATAAATTTTGCTCCTCCAAGAGGCTCCGCAAGCCAAATCTGAGCGTGGGTTTATATGGGGGCTATAGGTAAAAGTGGTCCGATATGGTCCATTTGCAATATCATCAGACACCTACATCAATAACAACTACTTGTGCCAAGTTTCAAGTCGATAGCTTGTTTCGTTCGGAAGTTAGCGTAATTTCAACAGACGGACGGACATGCTTAGATTGTCTCAGAATTTCACTTTATGGGGTCTTAGATCAATATTTCGATGTGTTACAAACGGAATGACAAAGTTAATATACCCCCATCCTATGGTGGAGGGTATAAAAACGAAACAAATTTTTCTTGTCTACTATTTTGTTAAAAATTTTCTTCTATAGAAAATTTTGCTTCTAGGAATTTTTTTCAAAATTTTTCTTCTATAGAAAATTTTGTAAAAATTTTGGTTTTATAGATAATTGTGGCAAAAATTTTTGTTCTACAGAATATTTTCGCTAAATTTCTATTCTATAGAAATGTTTTTTTTTGTTTTTAATTTTTGCTCTATAGAAAATTCTGTCAAAATTATTCTTCTATAAAAATTTTTGTCAAAATTGTTCTTTTACAAAATTTTTGATCTATATATTTTTTTCAAAATTTTTGTTCTATAGAAAATGTTGTCAACATTTTTCTTCAATAGAAAATTTTATCAATTTTTTTTATTCTATAGAAAATTTTGTCAAAATATTTCTTCTGATGATTTTTTGTCAAACTTTTGTCACTGTTGCTTAAAATTTACTGTTTAGCTTTGATAAAAATTTAACAAAAAATCACTTATCCCATCCGAAAGTATTCGATGAGAGGAGAAAAGTAATTTCTGGATTTTGCTAGACTCAAACAAAAATGAACTCTCTATTTCACTAAAGCCAATTTAACCTTATTTTAATTCATGGATTTATTTTGTTTGGATAAAGTTTCATTTACTCTAATCATTTTTTTAAGCATAAAGGTTTACTAAATTCGTATTTCTCACAATATAGTTCAAATCAAAAGAGAATACTTTAGGGATTGCCAAAAAATAGAAACATTTTCCAAACTATTTATACAGAAAATTTATTTAAAATGTTTCTCCTATATTTTTTTCAAAAGTTGTCTTCTATGGAAAATTTTGTCAGGACTTTTTTTGGAATTTGCTATAGGACGTTTTTTGTAATAATTTTTCTACTACAGAAAATGTTGGCAAAATTCGTATATCAAAAAATTTGTACAAATTTTTCTTTTAAATAAATTTTTATTAAAAATATTCTTCTAGTTTTTATTCACGTTTTTCTTCTACATAAAATTTTGTCAAAATTGTTTTTGTACACTCAAAAAAAGGAGAACCCTCATTTTCACTAAAGCCAATTTAACTTTATTTTTGTTCATGGAATTATTAGGTTTGGAGTTATTATGTGGAATTGTTATGTTTACTCTAATAATTTTTTGCGTACATTAGTTAAATGAACTAAAAACAGGAAAACATATTATAGACAAATGAAGCATAATAATAATCTAATAATTTTTTGCGTACGTTAGTTAAATGAACTAAAAACAGGAAAACATATTATAGACAAATGAAGCATAATGATATACTAAATTCGTACTTCTCACAAAACAGTTCATTATTTCCTTAAATTTGTAAATTTTACTACATATGCGTATGGCATTAAAGACATTCTTGCAATTTTGAACTCCAATTTTTTCCTTCAAACTACAAAATTTTCTTTAACAAGTAAAAAAAAAATTAATTATGTCTAATAAATTTTTTTGAATTTGTTGAAAAATATTTACATATTTTTTTGATATCGATGTGATGTCAGCGCTTGTAATACTGCTTAGTTCATATTTTCTAAAATTAAGCAAAATTTTTCATCATGATGGGTTCACTGTTTTTTCAGTGTATAGAATATTTTTCCATACTTTTGTCACTGTGACATACAATTTACTGTTGTTGATTTAATCAGTATTTTGGGTCTGTAATAATTTCCATGGTATTCGTCATTCATAATTTAAAGTATTAGTAATGTTTTATTATGACAAATCATTGTTCAACGTTAAGGCCATTGACCAATTGCGATTGACCAATTTCGCTATCGATTTTATAAGGCAGAACAGATGTTGACCGTAAATGGTAGGGATTGCAGATAGAATAAAATAAACTTTTTTTAATTTCGTTTTCGTCAGTTTCAAATTTGAAAATTAGACCTTTCGACAATTTTAAAATTTGCTCTAGTTTTCGACCTTTTAATTTTGTATATTTTATTTGTTACAAAAGTTTTGCAATTTATAAATTTTGAAAAAAAAAAACAAATCGAAAATGAAAAATTGATTTTAGCACTCAATAAAACATTAGATCACTGGTTAAGGGGGATAGTTTTACACATTCATTTACACCGCAAGGGATACTTATGTATAATGTTTAAAATAAACAATATCGTCTACAGATACCATAGAAATATTTTTAACATATTTTCCCATTTAGACCAAAATCTACTTTCCCATTTTTAAAAAAAAAATATTATGAAAAGTCGAAATGTCATTGCTTTACAAAAAGGATTAATTGTTCGAAAAGTAAATTTTCGATTTTTTATTCCATAGAATATTTAAGACCTTCAGTATTTTCAATTGAATAGAATTCCCACATGTTGAACGCATTGTTCAACAATTTTAAATAGAGAAAATATGGAAATACAGTCGAAGCCTTGTTTTACGAACGATATATTGTAAGGCCCTTTCGTTAATTAGAAAATACGTTAAATCGACCGGAAATTTTTGATGTTAACTTTTATTGAAAATGGTAGTTTTTGATATATGAGAAGAAATTCATGAGTTTTTGATAAATATTATTTAAATAAATGATTTTTTTCTTATTATTATTTTATTGCCTATATAGTCAAAATTTTATTTCTATAGAAAATTTTGTTACAATTTCATCATTTCATTTTATCAAATTTCTATAGAAAATTTTGTCAATTTTTTTTTTCTATATAGAAATTTTTGTCAAAATTTTATTTATATAGAAAATTTTGTCAAATTTTATTTTTAATTTTGTGAACATTTTATTTCTATATAGAAAATTTTGTCAACATTTTATTCTATATAGACAATTTTGTCAAAATTTTATTTCTATAGAAAATTTTGTCAAAATGTTATTTCTATAGAAAATTTTGTAAATATTTTATTTCTATAAAAAATTTTGTCAACATTTTATTCTATATAGAAAATTTTGTCAAAATTTTATTTCTATAGAAAATTTTGTCAAAATTTAAATACGTTTCAGGCCACGGTTTCGATTTAGTGACACGTTTAGAATAAATATTGATGGGAAGGAATTAAAGGAGACAGGTTCACTGAAATATTTAGGATTGCAATTACAAAGTAATCTAGCCTGGGATCAACATATACGATATGTGAAATCCAAAATTGCCCCAGCTGTAGGAATTTTGCGAAAATTTAGGAATAGATTTGACCAAAGGACTAAACTTTTGATTTACCAGGCTCTGATTCAAAGCCATTGTAACTATTTGGCTATAATTTATGCGCACAGGAAGAGTGCGGAGTTAAGGACTCTGCAAAGAATGCAGAATAAGGCATTAAAAGCAGTGGCAAATTTGCCTATAGGATACCCTACGCTTGCCCTGTATAAAGATGTTTTCCCTCTTATTTTACCAATTCACGGAACTTATAACCTTCAACTATTGTTATATGTATACAAATGTTTGCATAAAATAGGACATCATACAATTTCGTTCTTGTCCAATAGTCACAACATAAACACTCGTAATAATAATATGCTAAATGTGGTTTTATGCAGAAGTGAAACAACTAAACAAAGAATTGAATATTCTGGCAGTTTAAGATTTAATAGTTTGCCCAGTGAAATCAAGTCTGTTTCAAGTATCTCTGTTTTTAAAGTGAGAATAAAGGAATTTTTGAAAACAAACATCGATGAACTCCTAATATAATTTTAGTTCTAACCTCGAGTTTTTTTTTTTTTTTTTAAGTTAATGTATTGAATGAAAATTTAAAAATCTAAGATTATATTATATGTTGCCAACGAGCCTCTACAATGCCTTAAGGCGCTGAGGCCATACTATGAAATTTGTAAATTTATAACGTTATAAAGAAACAATAAATAAACAAAAAAAATTTTATTTCTATATAGAAAATTTTGTAAAAAAAATTTTATTTCTATATAGAAAATTTTGTAAAAAAAATTTTATTGAAAATTTTGTCAACATGTTATTTCTATAGAAAATTTGTCAAAATTTTATTTCTATATAAAATCCGTCAAAATTTTATTTCTATCGAAAATTTTGTCAAAATTTTATTTCTATTGAAAATTTTGTCAAAATTTTATTTCTATAGAAAATTTTGTCAATATTTTATTTCTATAGAAAATTTTGTCACAATTTTATTTCTATAGAAAATTTTGTCAATATTTTATTTCTATAGAAAATTTTGTCAAAATTTTATATCTATAGAAAATTTTGTCAAAATTGTATTTCTGTAGAAAATTTTGTCAAAATTTTATTTCTATAGAAAATTTTGTCAAAATTTTATTTCTATAGGAAATTTTGTCAATATTTTATTTCTATAGAAAATTTTGTCACAATTTTATTTCTATAGAAAATTTTGTCAATATTTTATTTCGATAGAAAATTTGTCAAAATTTTATTTCTATCGTAAATTTTGTCAATATTTTATTTCTATAGAAAATTTTGTCACAATTTTATTTCTATAGAAAGTTTTGTCAAAATTTTATATATATATAAGCCGGCTATCAATGTAAAACCTTTTTTCGGAGGGTTCAAGTGTGGTTTTTGTTGGGTTTAATAAACTGCCTGAATTTATTCTGATAATTGGTTGATAGTTTTGCTGCAAGTAGAGGATGCTGATGAGGAATGTGGTAATTCCGAAACGTGCGTCCATCCAACCATCTTGCAGTCTATAGGGCTTTGCCCAAATAAATTTGACAAACATTCTTTTCCTCTGTTGGTTAAGCTACTCTTGTAGTTTAGTCAATGTATGGTTTTAAGCTGAAATAAAAAACAACAACAAATTTTATATCTATAGAAAATTGTATCAAAATTTTATTCTATATAGAAAATTTTGTCAAAATGTTATTTCTATAGAAAATTTTGTCAAAATTTAATTCTATATAGAAAATTTTGTCAAAATTTTATTTCTATAGAAAATTTTGTCAACATTTTATTTCTATAGAAAATTGTTTCAAAATTTTATTCTATATAGAAAATTCTAATAAAAAATCTAAAAAATCTAATAAATTTTTTTGAATTTGTTGAAAAATATTTACATATTTTTTTGATATCGATGTGATGTCAGCGCTTGTAATACTGCTTAGTTCATATTTTCTAAAATTAAGCAAAATTTTTCATCATGATGGGTTCACTGTTTTTTCAGTGTATAGAATATTTTTCCATACTTTTGTCACTGTGACATACAATTTACTGTTGTTGATTTAATCAGTATTTTGGGTCTGTAATAATTTCCATGGTATTCGTCATTCATAATTTAAAGTATTAGTAATGTTTTATTATGACAAATCATTGTTCAACGTTAAGGCCATTGACCAATTGCGATTGACCAATTTCGCTATCGATTTTATAAGGCAGAACAGATGTTGACCGTAAATGGTAGGGATTGCAGATAGAATAAAATAAACTTTTTTTAATTTCGTTTTCGTCAGTTTCAAATTTGAAAATTAGACCTTTCGACAATTTTAAAATTTGCTCTAGTTTTCGACCTTTTAATTTTGTATATTTTATTTGTTACAAAAGTTTTGCAATTTATAAATTTTGAAAAAAAAAACAAATCGAAAATGAAAAATTGATTTTAGCACTCAATAAAACATTAGATCACTGGTTAAGGGGGATAGTTTTACACATTCATTTACACCGCAAGGGATACTTATGTATAATGTTTAAAATAAACAATATCGTCTACAGATACCATAGAAATATTTTTAACATATTTTCCCATTTAGACCAAAATCTACTTTCCCATTTTTTAAAAAAAAATATTATGAAAAGTCGAAATGTCATTGCTTTACAAAAAGGATTAATTGTTCGAAAAGTAAATTTTCGATTTTTTATTCCATAGAATATTTAAGACCTTCAGTATTTTCAATTGAATAGAATTCCCACATGTTGAACGCATTGTTCAACAATTTTAAATAGAGAAAATATGGAAATACAGTCGAAGCCTTGTTTTACGAACGATATATTGTAAGGCCCTTTCGTTAATTAGAAAATACGTTAAATCGACCGGAAATTTTTGATGTTAACTTTTATTGAAAATGGTAGTTTTTGATATATGAGAAGAAATTCATGAGTTTTTGATAAATATTATTTAAATAAATGATTTTTTTCTTATTATTATTTTATTGCCTATATAGTCAAAATTTTATTTCTATAGAAAATTTTGTTACAATTTCATCATTTCATTTTATCAAATTTCTATAGAAAATTTTGTCAATTTTTTTTTTCTATATAGAAATTTTTGTCAAAATTTTATTTATATAGAAAATTTTGTCAAATTTTATTTTTAATTTTGTGAACATTTTATTTCTATATAGAAAATTTTGTCAACATTTTATTCTATATAGACAATTTTGTCAAAATTTTATTTCTATAGAAAATTTTGTCAAAATGTTATTTCTATAGAAAATTTTGTAAATATTTTATTTCTATAAAAAATTTTGTCAACATTTTATTCTATATAGAAAATTTTGTCAAAATTTTATTTCTATAGAAAATTTTGTCAAAATTTAAATACGTTTCAGGCCACGGTTTCGATTTAGTGACACGTTTAGAATAAATGTTGATGGGAAGGAATTAAAGGAGACAGGTTCACTGAAATATTTAGGATTGCAATTACAAAGTAATCTAGCCTGGGATCAACATATACGATATGTGAAATCCAAAATTGCCCCAGCTGTAGGAATTTTGCGAAAATTTAGGAATAGATTTGACCAAAGGACTAAACTTTTGATTTACCAGGCTCTGATTCAAAGCCATTGTAACTATTTGGCTATAATTTATGCGCACAGGAAGAGTGCGGAGTTAAGGACTCTGCAAAGAATGCAGAATAAGGCATTAAAAGCAGTGGCAAATTTGCCTATAGGATACCCTACGCTTGCCCTGTATAAAGATGTTTTCCCTCTTATTTTACCAATTCACGGAACTTATAACCTTCAACTATTGTTATATGTATACAAATGTTTGCATAAAATAGGACATCATACAATTTCGTTCTTGTCCAATAGTCACAACATAAACACTCGTAATAATAATATGCTAAATGTGGTTTTATGCAGAAGTGAAACAACTAAACAAAGAATTGAATATTCTGGCAGTTTAAGATTTAATAGTTTGCCCAGTGAAATCAAGTCTGTTTCAAGTATCTCTGTTTTTAAAGTGAGAATAAAGGAATTTTTGAAAACAAACATCGATGAACTCCTAATATAATTTTAGTTCTAACCTCGAGTTTTTTTTTTTTTTTTTAAGTTAATGTATTGAATGAAAATTTAAAAATCTAAGATTATATTATATGTTGCCAACGAGCCTCTACAATGCCTTAAGGCGCTGAGGCCATACTATGAAATTTGTAAATTTATAACGTTATAAAGAAACAATAAATAAACAAAAAAAATTTTATTTCTATATAGAAAATTTTGTAAAAAAAATTTTATTGAAAATTTTGTCAACATGTTATTTCTATAGAAAATTTGTCAAAATTTTATTTCTATATAAAATCCGTCAAAATTTTATTTCTATCGAAAATTTTGTCAAAATTTTATTTCTATTGAAAATTTTGTCAAAATTTTATTTCTATAGAAAATTTTGTCAATATTTTATTTCTATAGAAAATTTTGTCACAATTTTATTTCTATAGAAAATTTTGTCAATATTTTATTTCTATAGAAAATTTTGTCAAAATTTTATATCTATAGAAAATTTTGTCAAAATTGTATTTCTGTAGAAAATTTTGTCAAAATTTTATTTCTATAGAAAATTTTGTCAAAATTTTATTTCTATAGGAAATTTTGTCAATATTTTATTTCTATAGAAAATTTTGTCACAATTTTATTTCTATAGAAAATTTTGTCAATATTTTATTTCGATAGAAAATTTGTCAAAATTTTATTTCTATCGTAAATTTTGTCAATATTTTATTTCTATAGAAAATTTTGTCACAATTTTATTTCTATAGAAAGTTTTGTCAAAATTTTATATATATATAAGCCGGCTATCAATGTAAAACCTTTTTTCGGAGGGTTCAAGTGTGGTTTTTGTTGGGTTTAATAAACTGCCTGAATTTATTCTGATAATTGGTTGATAGTTTTGCTGCAAGTGGAGGATGCTGATGAGGAATGTGGTAATTCCGAAACGTGCGTCCATCCAACCATCTTGCAGTCTATAGGGCTTTGCCCAAATAAATTTGACAAACATTCTTTTCCT
This sequence comes from Haematobia irritans, assembly GCF_050003625.1. Classification (NCBI taxonomy): domain Eukaryota; kingdom Metazoa; phylum Arthropoda; class Insecta; order Diptera; family Muscidae; genus Haematobia; species Haematobia irritans. The sequence goes on from NC_134399.1 coordinate 209,107,225, forward strand.
CTGTTGGTTAAGCTACTCTTGTAGTTTAGTCAATGTATGGTTTTAAGCTGAAATAAAAAACAACAACAATGCTTAAAGAACAAAACCAACAATAACAAAACAAAACAAAACAAATGGAAAAAGAAGAGGAGGCACGCTCAAAATAAACCCAGCCATGTGAATTCAAATCGATGGTTTGACAGTGGCATAGGAAAAGAGATATGTTTGTTTCGAATTTATTTCGGCATAAGCCGGCTATCAATGTAAAACCTTTTTTCGGAGGGTTCAAGTGTGGTTTTTGTTGGGTTTAATAAACTGCCTGAATTTATTCTGATAATTGGTTGATAGTTTTGCTGCAAGTAGAGGATGCTGATGAGGAATGTGGTAATTCCGAAACGTGCGTCCATCCAACCATCTTGCAGTCTATAGGGCTTTGCCCAAATAAATTTGACAAACATTCTTTTCCTCTGTTGGTTAAGCTACTCTTGTAGTTTAGTCAATGTATGGTTTTAAGCTGAAATAAAAAACAACAACAAATTTTATATCTATAGAAAATTGTATCAAAATTTTATTCTATATAGAAAATTTTGTCAAAATGTTATTTCTATAGAAAATTTTGTCAAAATTTAATTCTATATAGAAAATTTTGTCAAAATTTTATTTCTATAGAAAATTTTGTCAACATTTTATTTCTATAGAAAATTGTTTCAAAATTTTATTCTATATAGAAAATTTTGTCAAAATTTTATTTCTATAGAAAATCTGTCAAAATTTAGAAAATGTTGTCAAAATTTTATTTCTATAGAAAATTTTGTCAAAATTTTATTTCTATATAGAAAATTTTGTCAAAATTTTATTTCTATATAGAAAATTTTGTCAAAATTTTATTTCTATAGAAAATTTTATTCTATATAGAAAATTTTGTCAAAATTTTATTTCTATAGAAAATTTTGTCAACATTTTATTTCTATAGAAAATTGTTTCAAAATTTTATTCTATATAGAAAATTTTGTCAAAATTTTATTCTATATAGAAAATTTTGTCAAAATTTTATTCTATATAGAAAATTTTGTCAAAATTTTATTTCTTAGAAAATGTTGTCCAAATTTTATTTCTAATGAAAAATTTGTCAAAATTTTATTTTCTACCTCTTCGATTCCTTATTGTGTGTGAAATGCATATTAAAGTTTTAGGAATACCGTACTTGATAGAACGGATTGATGTTTATCTGAAGAAATTTTATTTCGATTTATTGTTTTTATTGCACAGACGAACGCTTAGTTGCAACTATTTGTATTTCTTGTTTATTTTCATTTTCGTAAAATCGAACGTAAATTTTGTTAATCCGTTCGTTATTTAGAATACTCAATGTTAAGAATTTGGAGTTCGTTAAATTGGATTTTCGATAAATAGGTTATTCTGTTTAACGAATAACCTTGGACTGATGTATGCTGTGAAATATGAGAAAATGTGTTACGGTTCGCAAAACTAATTGAAGTAATTCTTACCAGCAATTATGATATTTCGATACATTTCTGTCATAAATTCAAAGCAAATTGTATATTTCAAAATTTTTGGTATAAAATAATTTTATTTTGAATTTTAATTTGTCACAATTGTAAATTAAACATTGGCATAACCAGCAACATTTAATTCAATGATATATAATCATAGTTTGAAGAAATACTGCATGGTATTTGGTAGGGGTGATGACAAACCCATAAAACCCCTTTAGCTACGCCTATGCCATTAAATACCAACAATCAAATGAAAAAATTGTAATCACATGATAGCAAGAAACTACCTTCCTAATTATGATTTGGGCACATTCGTAGAGTAACAGATGACACAACTGAATTCACTATGACACTGAAAAATTGCTATGCCTTGAAAATTATTTCAAATTATTTTTCTATACAAAAAATTCTCTCCTACATAATTTTTTCTAACTATCGGAAACAATTTTCAATTTTTACCTGAGATTAAATAAAATGGTTGATTGTACATTGTGTTCTATTCTGAGCTTTGGTTTTCGTTGCATTTTTAACATTATAACGGCTGCTCTGGAGAATCCTTTCATCATTTGTATGCTGAGTTTAATGATAGCCCTGGTGTTTATGTCGAATATTCATACAGCAAAAATTATTTGCAATTTTAGTAGAAATTGTAGCATAAATAATAGAAACTCATATGGAAATGGAAGTACATGCGGAAGTTTGCCACGAAATTTCGATTATGGTGCGGAGAGGGGTAAGTCATGTCATAGACGATAAGCAAAAGGGGATAATTTAAATTTTATTTTTCGAAAAAAAGGTCCCCATACATGGCTGAGCTCCAATGCAAATCAATCCCCGATAAATATAATTGAAAAAGATGTTCAGAAATTTCCTATACGAGAATTACTAACATGGAATCATTATGATGAATTGCCCAGTGTTATAACAATGGAAAATAATGGTCATACGGGTAACTCCGGAATTACGAGAAATTTATCCTTTTTTTCCTGAATTTTATTTTTGTCTCTCAATATTTTCTAGTTGTAGTCAAAGCTGCTTTTGAGGGTAATACACCTACCTTAAGCGGAGCTGATTTGTTGGCCAGTTATACCTTTGTCGAATTATGTTTTCGTTGGAGTCTCTTGAATAATGAAGGTTCTGAACATATGATTAATTATCGGCGCTATCCTATGGAATTACAAGCAATGCATCGTACTGGACAAGGGGGTCAAAATATCTCCAGTTATGATTTACTTATTTTGGCCTATTTTTTTGATGTAACGAAATGTTTTTCTAATCAAAATAGACACAAATTTTTTTATTTGTAATTTTCAGATATCCTCCCACAATCCCTATTTGGATCCCATTATACAAAATTTACATCGCATTCAACGTCCAGGAACAAAAATTGAAATTCCTCCATTCCCTTTGGCCTATTTGTGTTATCAATTTCGTACGGGTTTCTTTAGCTATGGTGGTTCCTTGACTGAGCCACCTTGCTATCAAGGTACCGAATGGTTTGTCTATCCAGAACCATTGGCCATTAGTGAACGTCAACTAAATGAGTTTCGTCAATTGTTAAGTGGTGATGGTAAGACACGAATTATGCATAACTCTAGACCCGTCCAGAATATCAATGAGAGTCGTATAGTCAATCTCAATCAATATAATCCTTTGGGTGCTTGCGATTTACTAGCTCCTCAAGAATCGGAAATTTCAATAATAGAATAATTACCTGCTCTTATACCTATATATTTTATTTTTATATAGTTTTTGTTTTCTAATTTCTCTATACTTGATTAGAATCCATAATATATATTTTCTATAGACATTGACTCTAAAACATTTTGTTTAATTTATTGGGAAAAACGTTTATACAAGCATCCAGGAGATAGAAAACAGCCACTAAGAATCAATCAAATTTTGTCAACATTTTATTTCTATAGAAAATTTTGACAAAATTTTATTCGTATAGAAAATTTTCTCAAAATTTTATTTTTTCTGTAGCAAATTTTCCCAAAAATTTATTTCTATAGAAAATTGTTCTCTATAAATTAAAAAAAATTATATAGATTTTTTTTAATTTTATTTCTATTGAAAATTTTGCCAAATTTTTTTATAGAAAATTTTGTCAAAATTTTATTTTTGTAGAAAATTTTGTCAAAATTTTATTTCTATGGAAAATTTTGTTAAAATTTTATTTCTGTAGAAAATTTTCTCAATATTTTATTTTTATGGAAAATTTTCTCAATATTTTATTTCTATAGAAAATGTTGTCAAAATGTTATTTCTATAGAAAATTTTGTCAAAATTTTATTTCATTCTTTTTGTTTTGTTATTGTTGGTTTTGTTCTTTAAGCATTGTTGTTGTTTTTATTGCAGCTTAAAACTATACATTGACTAAACTACAAGTGTAGCTTAACGAACAGAGGAAAAGAATGTTTGTCAAATTTATTTGGGCAAAACCCTATAGACTGCATGATGGTTGGATGGACGCACGTTTCGGAATTACCACATTCCTCATCAGCATCCTCTACTTGCAGCAAAACTATCAACCAATTATCAGAATAAATTCAGGCAGGTCTTACATTCTTTTCCTCTGTTGGTTAAGCTACACTTGTAGTTTAGTCAATGTATGGTTTTAAGCTGCAATAAAAACAACAAATTTTATTTCTATAGAAAATTTCGTCAAAATTTTACTTTTATAGAAAATGTTGTCAAAACTTTATTTCTATAAAAAATTTTGTCAAAATTTTATTTCTATAGAAAATTTTGTCAAAATTTGATTTCTATAGAAAAATTTGTCAAAATTTGATTTCTATAGAAAATTTTGTCAAATTTTGATTTCTATAGAAACTTTTGTCAAAATTTTATTTCTATAGAAAATTTTGTTAAAATTTGATTTCTATAGAAAATTTTGTCAAAATTTAATTTCTATAGAAAAATTTGTAAAATTATTTCTATAGAAAATTTTGTAAAAATTTTATTTCTATAGAAAATTTTGTAAAAATTTTATTTTTATAGAAAATTTTGGTAAAATTTTATTTCTATAGAAAATTTCATCAAAATTTTATTTCTTTAGAAAATGTTGTCAAAATCTTATTATTTTGTAAAAATTTTATTTCTATAAAAAATTTTGTCAAAATTTATTTCTATAGAAAATTTTATTTCTATAGAAAATTTTGTAAAAATTTTATTTCTATAGAAAATTTTGTAAACATTTTATTACTATAGAAATTTTTGTCAAAATTTTATTACTATAGAAATTTTTGTCAAAATTTTATTTCTCTTGAAAATTTTGTAAAAATTTTATTTCTATAGAAAATTTTGTTAAAATTTTATTTCTATAGAAAACTTTGTTAAAATTTTATTTCTATAGAAAATTTCGTCAAAATTTTATTTCTTTAGAAAATGTTGTCAAAATCTTATTTCTCTAGACAATTTTGCCAAAATTTTATTTCTGTAGAAAATTTTGTCACAATTTTATTACTATCGAAATTTTTGTCAAAATTTTATATTTTTCTTATTTGTAGATACGGCTTTTAATCGGGAAACATTTTGGAAGTTACTTTGGAGTCATGTACTTTTTTCATTTGTACCATTTTAGAACATTTTATCAAAATTTTTTCTCTATAGAAAATTTTGTAAAAATTTTATTTGTCTTGAAAATTTTGTCAAAATTTGATTTCTTTAGAAAATTTTGTTAAAATTTCTATAGAAAATTTTGTCAAAATTTTATTTTTATAGAAAATTTTGTCAAAATCTTATTTCTATAGAAAATTTTGTCAAAAGTTTATTTCTATAGAAAATTTTGTCAAAATTTTATTTCTATAGAAAAATTTATAAAAATTTTATTTCTAAGAAAATTTTATTTCTATAGAAAATTTTGTCAAAATTTTATTTCTATAGAACATTTTGTCAAAATTTTATTTCTATAGAAAATTTTATAAAAATTTTATTTCTATAGATAATTTTGTAAAAATTTTATTTCTATAGAAAATTTTGTCAAAATTTGATTTCTATACAGAATACTGTCAACATTTTATTTCTAAGAAAATTTTGTCAACATTTTATATCTATAGAAAATTTTGTCAAAATGTTATTTCTATAGAAAATTTTGTCAAAATTTTATTTCTATAGAAAATTTTGTAAAAATTTTATTTTTTTTTTTTATTTCTTTGTAAAATGTTGTCAAAATCGTATTTCTCTAGAAAATTTTGCCAAAATTTTATTTCTATAGAAAATTTCTATAGAAAATTTTGTCACAATTTTATTACTATCGAAATTTTTGTCAACATTTTATATTTTTCTTATTTCTAGATACGACTTTTAATCGGCAAACATTTTGGAAGATACTTTCGAGTTATGTACTTTTTTCATTTGTACCATTTTAGAAAGGGATCTAAGGCAAACAAGTACAGTGGTATTAAGCTGAAAAACCGATAGGATTTATTCGTGTAAGAATTCTTCTTTACCATTAAGAAAACACATTTGCACAAAATGGTAATTGAAGTGGTCATATGCTGTACAAACAATCCAATTATATTCGCGTGATTTTCCGATCACACCGTATAGAATAAATTCTATACTTTACTTGATATCCAAGAGATTTTGGCTCCCAATAGTCTACAAAAAAATTAAAAATTGCAATTGATTTAATTGTTTATTTCATTTCGCATAACAATGGTCTGGAGATAGACAATCACCCTTTTACGTAAAGAGCAATACAAAAAAGTGAAAAGCAACAAATATTATATATCACATGCTTTTAGTAATTGATTCTGCTACTTTCTCTATAGGCGGAAAAAGAGTCAATCAATATGAATTGCAATTTTTCATTTTGTTTTCGTTTTTTTAGGAGTACTTTGAAGGAATTGATCGAGTTTAATTTATTTGCAAAACATTTATTGGTCCCGCAATGAAGACAATTGTTATGTCTATTCAATCGCACATCCATCCATCAGTTTTATAACAATTAATTATTTTATAGATCTACAATTACCATTAAATTTTTGTTGACCATCAATATGAGTGACCAGCACCATTTATGTGATCTTCTACTCAGTCAAGTACTTTGTTTGTTCCCCCACTCTCATGAAATGTTGACGTCTGTTGGGTTCTTATATACAGCATATCAGATACTTATCGTTAGACTTGTTAAAACAATTGTTCAATGTTTTTTCAATAATTTTTGAGTAGATGGAAAATTTTGCTGTACTAGTTATAATTTCGACGAGACTGATGCACTGATATAGTTTTTGACTTTTGGAACGAATCAAATTATGAAAAGGGGAAAATTTAATAAATATTTCTGAACCCAATTGATATGATAAAGGTAAAATTTTTAAAGAATCTAATGTAAGAAAGAGCTAAAGTGGGGCGTAGCCGACTATATGATATCCTAATCAGTGAAATATAACATTGATGAAATATTTTTTTTATTTTCTAAATAAAAATAAAAATAAAAATAAAAATAAAGATTTGTTACCTGCATAGTAAAAACTATTACAAATTTTTCCCAATTAAAATCTTAAATTTTCTTCGACTTTTTGAAAATTGGTCCAAAGTCCTCCCATTTATTTTTCGATATCTCGTCGGGGAGGGGGCCTCCTCGCTGCCCGACTGTTTTTAAAGTATATTGAAAAAAGTCCGATTTACTTAAAATTTACAGGGAATGTGGGCGAAGGGGAGTAAGTGAATATATCGGGGTCGCTATTTTTATTTTCGGACCATAAAGAGGTGTGCCAAAAATTCTGAGTATCGGCCCATGTTTTGGTATAGCCCCCATATAGACCGATCTCCCGATTTTACTTCTTGGGCTTCTAGAATCCGCAGTTTTTATTCAATTTACCGGAAATTCGAAATCTAGAGGTATTTTAGAACCATAAAGAGGTGAACCAAAAACGGTGAGCATCGGTCCATGTTTTGGTATGGTCCCCATATAAACCAACCTCCCGATCTGGGTTCTTGGGCTTATAGAAACCGTAGTTTTTATCCAATTTGTCTGAAATTGGAAATCTAGAGGTATCTTAGGACCGTAAAGAGGTGTACCGAAAATGGTGAGTATCGGTCCATGTTTTGGTATAGCCCCCATATAGACCGATTTCCCGATTTTACTTCTAGAATCCAAAGTTTTTATCCAATTTGCCTGAAATTGGAAATCCAGAGGTATTTTCTGGCCATAAAGAGATGTGCCGAAAACGGTGAGTATCGCTTGGGTTTCTAGAAACGATTTAACTCCTTGGGTTTCTAGAAACCGTAGTTTTTATCCGATTTCTCTGAAATTGCAAATATTCTGGTATTTTAGGCTCACAAAAACGTGTATCGGATTAAGTTTTTATCGGTCCATTTGGTAATGACTCCATATAGACCGATTTCACTTCTTGAGGGTATAGAAGACGCACCGATCATGAAAATTGCTTGAAACTCAATGTAAAATTTCCAGATTTTTTTCTCGGGTGAATATCTACAGATTTAAGATTTCAAATCATGACGTTATTTTATAATTTTCTTGATCACTTACAAAAGATGTTAATGATTCCTCTAAAACTCAAACAAAAATGGTTCTTACAAATCCAGAATCTTACATAGTCTTCATAGGTAAAATCTATAAATTTATCTTCGGGAATTTTTTTACAAAATGTTCTATAGAAATAAAATTTTGACAAAATTTTCTATAGAAATAACATTTTGACAAAATTTTCTATAGAAATAAAATTTTGACAAAATTTTCTATAGAAATAAAATTTTGACAAAATTTTCTATAGAAATAAAATTTTGACAAAATTTTCTATAGAAATAAAATTTTGACTAAATTTTCTATAGAAATAAAATTTTGATAAAATTTTCTATAGAAATAAAATTTTGACAAAATTTTGTATAGAAATCAAATTTTGACAAAATTTTCTATAGAAATAAAATTTTGACAAAATTTTCTGTAGAAATAAAATTTTGACAAAATTTTCTATAGAAATAAAATTTTGACAAAATTTTCTATAGAAATAAAATGTTGACAATATTTTGTATAGAAATCAAATTTTGATAAAATTTTCTTTAAATTAAAATTTTGACAAAATTTTAAATAGAAATAAAATATTGACAAAATTTTCTATAGAAATAAAATTTTGACAAAATTTTCTATAGAAATAAAATTTTGACAAAATTTTCTATAGAAATAAAATTTTGACAAAATTTTCTATAGAAATAAAATGTTGACAAAATTTTCCATAGAAATAAAATTTTGATAACATTTTCTATAGAAATAAAATTTTGACAACATTTTCTGTAGAAATAAAATTTTGACAAAATTTTCTATAGAAATAAAATTTTGACAAAATTTTCTATAGAAATAAAATTTTGATAAAATTTTCTATAGAAATAAAATTTTGATAAAATTTTCTATAGAAATAAAATTTTGACAAAATTTTCTATAGAAATAAAATTTTGACAAAATTTTCTATAGAAATAAAATGTTGACAATATTTTGTATAGAATCAAACTTTGACAAAATTTTCTTTAAATTAAAATTTTGACAAAATTTTAAATAGAAATAAAATATTGACAAAATTGTCTATAGAAATAAAATTTTGACAAAATTTTCTATAGAAATAAAATTTTGACAAAATTTTCTATAGAAATAAAATTTTGACAAAATATTCTATAGAAATAATATTTTGACAAATTTTTAAATAGAAATAAAATGTTAACAAAATTTTCAATAGAAATAAAACTTTAACAAAATTTTCAATTTTTTGACATTGAAATAAAATTTTGACAAAATTTGCTATAGAAATAATATTTTGACAAAATTTTAAATAGAAATAAAATTTAAAAAAAAATGTCAATAGAAATAAAATATTGACAACATTTTCTATAGAAATGTTTTGAAAGTTTTCCGATTTTCTTGAAATGTGCAAGGAAGGTAGAGTGTAGTTCCTGTATGGGAACTAGCTACTTCATTTTTTAACAGTTGCACTGGAAGGGAAGCCCCTTCTTGCTTAACTTTTTTAAGAAAAAAGCTTTAATTTACATTTATTGACAGACAAAATGGAGGTGTACGTCCGGATAGGTATCTTCCACGTACACGATATTTAAAAGAATTTTATTATGATAATTATTTTAAGAAGTTATTTAAGTTTAAATGTTTTATTAAGAAAATAACGTCGACCGAAAAATTTACGATTTGCGATTCCAAATTTTACGATTTGCGAATCCAATTTTTTCCCATTCAAAAATAATATTTTGCTTTTGAAACATGTATGAGGGAAAATCTCTGGGTGCGCAACATGGGGGAGAATTTTTATCTACACTTGGAATCCCCAACATTCATTTTCGTATCCTCGAAAAGTCGAACTTTGTTTAACGACATACTGAAGCAGCGGAACAAATGACTTATTACAACTCGTTTTCATTAATTAGCACAGAAATATATTTTATTATTCTTAGATAAATCTGAAAAAAAAGACTGATAAATTGACTGTATGTTATAAAGCACAGAGGCATTTTAGCCCGATATTTACCTGCAGCAAACGAGTATTTTCAGCGTCATGTCTCATAAAAACAAAAACGCATGTAAAACTCATTTTCACTAATTCTTATTCCAAGAAATCGTTTTACCCGGTTAACCAGTTTTTCTCATAACAAAACAAGCGAATATAGGGTTTTAAGCCTATTTTCGGATAAGACGCTTATTTGAACACTCTAATCGTAGCTTAATTCGATCAATTTGTCCACGATGAGGAGGGAGGTATAACGGAATAGTCTATCACTATGAAAGACAATATTAAGCTTCATATTGTTTCCTCAATTCTGCGAGGACACAGTCAATTGGGGAGTCGGAAGCTACGACCGATAGTCATAAGTTTGCGCCCTGGTATAAACATCTAATTTTTGTAAAGCCCACTATTCTCTGAACAGTTAAAAAACAAGAAATTATTTACAATTCAAACTTGGCGACTCTAAACGTGATTCTAAGTCAATCAGTATGAATATATATAGCTTGGTCTGGTAATCAGAAGAAAGTTTCTAGACTATAAAAATAATTCACCTATAGAATGTTCAAGAGCCACTTAAAATTTGGCATTCCATATCAATGACTTTATATGACGACTTATTGATAAATACACGTTCATAATAACTAATGGAATTATACGAAATTTGGTTATTATTTAAGTATACACTTGAATTACTTATAATAATGATAGGCAACCACGTCATAGATTAGCTGGCCACTATCTTTTCATATTTCATAATCATACGATGAGGTGTCCAGAAACAGCAATTACGTACGAAGATAAGTATTTCAGAAATAATAAGACAAGATCAAATTATGCAGATTTAAATTCCATTGATTTTTATCACTTATAGTTTATTATTGATAGGATCCCTTAAGAAATGATCACAAAACTCACACATTTATTTAAAATATTATAAGAAATTTTTTAATACTTTGTATTTGTTAATCACATCACTTGGGCACCAGTGTTATCATTGTATCAAAATTTAATGCTTTACTTTGCATTATCGACTCAGTACTAAATTTCATTTTTATTCTCTGTTTCATTATCTTTTGGAAGATTCTACATTTAATTCACAGGTAAAATATGAATAAAAACATACATACACATTATGAGTGAAACACATAAGGCATTCGTGAATACCCTTAATGTTGGATATTTGTTAACCCTGTACGTTTATCTTTTTTAGATTGTTTGTTCTATCACATACACGTTGATTTCAGGTACGATTTTACGATTTCACAAAAATACATCACTTAGAAACCACTCGCCATCTACTCGAAACGATCTGTTCTGTTTACTAAACCGTCATTATACTAACTCAATGAGCGATAAAGAAAACTCGCATCTAGAAAATACCTAACTTTTTGTTGATACCTAAATTTCATAAAAGCCTAAGTTGAAAATTTTGTAACAATTTTAATTCTATAGAAAATTTTATTTTTATAGAAAAATTTCTCCAAATTTTATTTTTTTAGAAAATTTTCTCAAAATTGTATGTTTATAGAAAGTTTTGTCAAAATTTTATTTCTATAGAAAATTTTTACAAAATTTTATTTCTATAGAAAATTTTCACAAAATTTTATTTCTATAGAAAATGTTGTCAAAATTTCATTTCTATAGAAAATTTTGTCAAAATTTCATTTCTATAGAAAATTTTGTCAACATTTTATTTCCATAGAAAATTTTTTAAAATTTTATTTCAATAAATGTCAATATTTTATTGCTATAGAAAATTTTCTGAAAATCTTCTAAAAACTTAAAAAAAAAAAATCTAAAAACTTAATTTCTATAGAAAATCTTCTCAAAATTTTATTTCTATAGAAAATGGTGTCAAAATTTTATTTCTGTAGAAAATTTTGTCAAAATTTTATTTCTGTAGAAAATTTTGTCAAAATTTTATTTCTATAGAAAATTTTGTCAAAACTTTATTTCTATAGAAAATTTTGTCAAAATTTTATTTCTATAGAAATTTTTGTCAAAACTTTATTTCTATAGAAAAGTTTGTCAAAATTTTATTTCCATAGAAAATTCTCTCAAAAATTTTTGTTATAGAAAATTTTCACAAAATTTTATTTCTATAGACAATTTTGTCAAAATTTTATTTCTATAGAAAATTTTGTCTAAATTTTATTTCTGTAGAAATTTTGTCAAAATTTTATTTCTATAGACAATTTTGTCAAACTTTTTTTTCTATAGAAAATTTTGTCAAAATTTAATTTCTATAGAAAATTTTGTCAACATTTTATTTCTATTGAAAAATTTTTCAACATTTTATTTCTATAGAAAATTCTCTCAATTTTTTTTTTTTATAGAAAATTTTCACAAAATTGTATTTCTTATTATATTTCATGTTAGCCTGATACCGAAACAGGCAATTGACGTCCAAATGCATTATATCTAATTATACAATTATTTTTCGAGCTTTATGGACAGATATATATTAAGGAACATGGTTAATAGAGCCATTGAAAAGAAAACGCCAGATACAAATCTATACACGCCTGGACTGTACATGTTTCGGTTCGGGCGAATGAACCTTTCCACAGCCTTTAGTATGTAACAAAACGTTGCATTAAAAAATTTTCACAAAACTTTATATCTATAAAAAATTTTGTCAAAATTTTATTTCCATAGAAAATTTTTTTGATTATTTTTATAGAGAATTTTCTCAAAATTTTATGTTTATAGAAATTTTTCTCAAAATTTTATTTCTATAGAAAATTTTCTCAAAATTTTATATCTATCGACACAACATTTTATTTTTTATGGAAAATTGTCACAAACTGTTATTTCTATAAAAAATTTTGTCAACATTTTTTTTCTAGAAGATATTCTCAAAATTTTAATTCTGTAACAAATTTTGACAAAATTTTATTTCTACAGAGAATTTTGTCAAAATTTTATTTCTATAGAAAATTTTGTCAATATTTTATTTCTATAGAAAATTTTGTCAAAATTTTATTTCTATAGAAAATTTTATCAAAATTTTATTTCTATTGAAAATTTTCTCAAAATTTTATTTCTATAGAAAAATTTCTCAAAATTTTATTTCTATAGAAAATTTTCTCAAAATTTTATTTCTATAGAAAATTTTGTCAAAATTTTATTTCTATAGAAAATTTTGTCAAAATTTTATTTTTATAGAAACGTTTGTCAAATTTTTATTTCAATAAATGTCAATAGTTTATTTCTACAGAAAATTTTCTCAAAATCTTATTTCTATAGAAAATTTTCTCAAAATTTAATTTCTATAGAAAATTTTCTCAAAATGTTATGTATATAGAAAATGTTCTCAATATTGTTTTTTCTATAAAGAATTTTCACAAAATGTTATTTCTATAAAAATATTCACAAAATTTTATATCAATAAAAAATTTAGTCAAAATTTTATTTCTATAGAAAATTTTGTCAAAGTTTTATTTCTATAGACAATTTTTCAACATTTTATTTCTATAGAAAATTTTGTCAACATTTTATTTCTATAGAAAATTCTCTCAAAAATTTTTGTTATAGAAAATTTTCACAAAATTTTATTTCTATAAAAATTTTGTCAAAATGTTATTTCTATAGAAAATTCTCTCAAAATTTGTTTTTTTTTTTGTTATAGAAAATTTTTACAAAATTTTATTTCTATAAAAATTTTCCCAAAACTTTATATCTATAAAAATATTTCTTAAAATTTTATTTCCATAGAAAATTTTGTGATGATTTGTATAGAAAATTTTCTCAAAATTTTATGTTTATAGAAAAATTGCTCAAAATTTTATTTCTATAAAAAATTTTGTCAAAATTTATTTCTATCGACAAAACATTTCACAACGTTTTTTTTATGGAAAATTGTCACAAACTGTTATTTATATAAAAAGTTTTGTCAAAATTTTATTTTTATAGAAAATTTTCTTAAAATTTTATTCTATAAAAAATTTTGTCAAAATTTTATTTCTATAGAAAATTTTGTCTAAATTTATTTGTATAGAAAATTTTCTCAAAATTTTATTTTTATAGAAAATTTTGTCAAAATTTTAGTTCAATAGAAAATTTTTGCAAAATTTTATTTCTATAGAAAATTTTAAATAAAAGATCGAAAAACAACAAAAACATAAAATAGAAAATTTTGTCAAAATTTTATTTCTATAGAAAATTTTGTCAAAATTTTATTTCTATTAAACATTTTGTCAAAATTTTATTTCCATAGAAAATTTTGTCAAAATTTTATTTCTATAAAAAATGTTGTCAAAGTTTTATTTCTATCGAAAATTTTCACAACATTTTATTTTTTATAGAAAATTGACACAAAATATTATTTCTATAAAAATTTTTCCCAAAATTTTATGTTTATAGAAAATTTTCTCAAAATTTTATTTCTATAACAAATTTTGACGAATTCCCGTAGAAAATTTTGTCAAATTTTATTTCTATAGAAGATTTTCTCAAAATTTTATTTCAATAGAAGATTTTCTCAAAATTTTAATTCAATAGAAGATTTTGTCAAAATTTTATTTCAATAGAAAATTTTGTCAAAATTGTATTTGAAATGTTATTTCTATAGAAATTTTTCTTAAAATTTTATTCTATAAAAAATTTTGTCAAAATGTTATTTCTATAGAAAATTTTGTCTAAATTTATTTCTATAGAAAATTTTCTCAAAATTTTATTTCTATAGAAAATTTTGTCAAAATTTTAGAAAATTAGAAATTATAGAAAATTTTCTCAAAATTTTAGTTCCATAGAAAATTTTTGCAAAATTTTATTTCTATTAAACATTTTGTCAACATTTTATTTCCATAGAAAATTTTGTCAAAATTTTATTTCTATAAAAAATTTTGTCAACATTTTATTTCTATATATCGATATTTCGATATAATCTGTGTGTGAATCTACTTAGCCTCATTTCAAAAATTATGATTTTCAATTTGACATATTATAGAGTGGATATGTCAATGCACTTTGATGTATTTTATTATACACCACGTATAAATCATACAACATAATATTCGCAATATAATTTGTTTGGAAGATTATGGCTAAAAATACACATATGGGCAACTTGACACTTTTGATTAGGCTGTGACAGACATGGCCTTCTAGCTAAAATTATCGATATAAAAACATAAACCAATTTGATTTATTATTATTTTAGGTTTATTAAACGTATATTTTTGAAGAAGTTAAATACTTAATAGGAGTGTTCTTACCAAGATCAGTCTACATTGAATGAAATATGGTTGCTACATTATTAAAAGTAAAATTGAGAAACAGTTTTTCATTGGATTTATATCAAATATGAAAGTTCTCCGGCACGTCGCCTTTCATTTCTGAAAGACAAATAATAACGCTTGATAGAAATTTCAATATGTATGGTAAGAGTATTACAAAGGACGTTTAATTTCGAGTTTTGTTTTGGTTTTTCACTTTTCGATTAGAGAGAAAAAGTGCAATTTTCAATTAAAATTATTAAATACAATTTCAAACTTGTTTTTCAATGCAAATTTTAATGACCCAAAAAACGTTTTGTTTATAATCAACAACAAATTCAGTTCAAAGTCTAACTCCGAACGCATGCCTCACAAGTGAATGAATAATTCAGAGCGATACTCAAAAGCTTCCATTGACACACATACACACTCGACAACATATTTATCATTAAACTTAGTTTCAAATGTGGATAAACTAAATTAGTCTAGAAAATCTTCGCTTTTAGTAATATATGCTATTTTTAATAATTTGTTTCTAGAATTCTAAAGAAATAAAATATTTATAGCAATTAATTATTTTAAATATTTCTAGTTTTAACTAAGGGCGTTGTCGATTCGCAAGAAATATGTTGTGTTACACTACTTTTTCCCTAATTGACATTTCGCCCAAATGATAGTGTAATTCTAAAGTTATTGTTAATTTATAATATTGTGAGGTATATAGGATCCAAAATCTATGACAGTGTCCTTGATATGTTGCAATCAATTTCGAGAATGTTGCACCTTTTTTCCCAATCGAAATCGCCATAAGTATCAAAAATTGGGAATACCCATTATTTTCTATAGACATAAATTAAAAAGTAAATAATGCGCATTTACAGTAAACTTGTTTTGGAAGGTATAAAATTTAGCGCTTTTTGCTTGCTCTTCATTAACAACAAAAGACATTTTTTTATTTCAGTTTCAATTATTTATGTATGTTTGACCATTTTTAGAGAATGTAAACAAAAAAACACACACACACACATTCACAAATGCGAACCCACCTGTATGGTGGCTTAAAAGCCATATATTAACTAGCCTATGAAATGGCGACATTAAATACATTTTTGTGGAGAGTTAAATTTATAGTGGAATGGAAGCAATCTTTGTTTGTTTTTTTCATTAGAGGCGACATTTTCAAATTTATTAGTTCAAATCGAAAATGGTTGATTATTATCAAGAAGAAACTATACCATAAAATATAACAAAAAAAAAAAGAAAAAAGTTCATATATTCGAAATTCATTTTTAGTATTGGTACGTGCTAAAATATGCTTTGGAAGTGTTATACAACTGAATCAATAAGTCTCTTGTTTGGACTATATATTCCAGGCATTCGTTTTACGAGGTTTGTATATTAAATTGTAGGTCTCCATAAAATTAAAATGTTTGGTGTGGATAAGAGTTGAACTAGTCTTCATCCAGGTGTTATCCAGTGTTATTTATAAATCAACAAATATATTATTACTGACTCCTAATCCATTCGAGATTTTACGACGATGACAAAAGTTGTCAGTCGAACCTTTAATAATTTTAAAATTAATAATAACTTTACGACTGTAACAAAAGTTGTCAATCGAATCTTTAATAATTTTTAATTTAATAATAATAAAATTCATTATTTTACATATAATTTAAACTTTTGCAAAATGAAAAAAAAAAATGAAAAATACTAATGACAACTCGGTTAGGATTAATTTCCCATAATTCAATGCGGATTTTAGGTATGCGTTAAGGTTTTTGCAATTCATATCCAGTCTTCTATTTTGTAAGTTGATCATTTCTGTGTGTCTCAATACAGACTTTTTTAAAAAGCAATGCCTGATGAATATATAAATCAAGTATTGGGAATTTACCTAGAAACAGAGTTCAATAGCTTCTTCCAAGGCAAACAAAAAAAGCGTCGCCAAAAGTAGTGAAAATGTTCTTATTGGATCCGGAAGTGGTGCAAAGCGATGAATTTAACATGTGCTTGTCATAGGATGGATGTCCACCATTTCAACAGGCGTTGAATTAAATTTGCATCACTTCTTATGGTATGATCCGAATTCAGTGTTTTGGATGTGAATTAAAAAATTCTGTGATGTTTTGATAAATAAATAATTACTTAAATTTTTTATGATTTTTAATGCATTTTAACACTTGTCTGGCACGTTTGACATCAAATATTTTCAAAAACTCGCAAGTTTTCTTGAATGGATTTAGCTTTTTTCGTCTAAATTTAAGTAATTTGTATGATTTTATTAATTCTTAATCTTTTTTTTTTAACTTATTTGAAAAAAAATTTAAATTTCCCAATAAAAATATAAAAAAATCGAGTAATAAAAAATTGTCTCAAATGAACTTCCTGTGCAGATAAAATAAAGAACATCTTTGGGAGAACATTTTTGTTTGTGCTTTTAAAGATGTGCCTTTAGAAGAACTTCCAAATTTTTTTGCTGTGTAGTCCTTAAATTCGCTATTGGTTTTCAACAGATTTTCTAAAATGTATACTTGCATCGCTTATTTTAAGACATCTTAATATTGTTTGTTGTTCGAAATCGAAACTTTACACATAAATTTTTTTTTTCTGATTCAATCACGAAATTAATTGATCCAATTAAATTTTAAATTGAAATGTCTTCAATCACAGAAATGATAGTATCTATTAAGAAATTAATTGATCCAATTTTAAAACTAATTGATCCAATTAAAAATTTTGTTTCAATTGAAAAACATGTTGAATCAGTTCAATTTTTCATTGAATATTTTTTAAAACTCAGTTAAGACTTTAATTGGTAAATTTTTTGTGAAAATTTTTTCTGTGTACACACAAACAATTTTTTCTGATTCAATCACGAAATTAATTGATCCGATTAATTTTTTAATTCAAATATCTACAGAAATCATAGCATTAATTAAAAAATTAATTGATCCAATTAAAAAATTATTGAGACTATTTTGTGATTGATTTTTGTTACAATTATATTGTTGAATCAATAAAATGTATAATTAACACCACTGTTCCGATATCCACTTCAATTCCACTTCCACTATTCACGTCAAATCCACGAACGTGAAAATTTGGTGTTCTTAATTCCACGTTCTTTTTTGAACTTTTCTGTAACCAGCTGGGTTGCACAAATCACCCAAAAATTCACTAAGGCGGAAATCAAAATAAGTGGAATCAATAGACTTATTATAATTTATTATTTTTTTAATTAAAAATGACGCAGTTTTAATAAAACTCATGTATTAAATATAAAAGATTTAAAATTTTTTACGCGAGTACTTTTTTTAACCGGAAATACACCCATCTTGGACATAATTCCAAGACTTTTGCAAGTGAATTGATTTGACGAAAATTCCGGTGAAAGTGGATTGTAGGACACGAAAATCGTGGAATTGATTCACATTCACCTGGAAGTGGATTTGGGAACATGGGTATAAATATTTTTTAAAACTCAAGACTTTACTTGGAAAAATTTTTTCAACATTTTTTCTTTGTAAATAAACATATAAAATGCGTTTTTATCGTCGGATATATTTGAAAGTACTTCTCCGGTGAAGTGGCTTTAGATGTTGGACAAAGCGACTTCGTGTGTAAACCCAGGAAAATAAGATCGACTATATAGAAGACTGATGTTGCAGATGCTTTTCCCGTATCTGGTTTTACACCTGCACTAACATTGAGCACTCATTGAAAAGAGAGGTATTCATCAAATTCCGTGGATAAAGTACGAGTTATAATTGTGACAGAAACGTTTGCATTTCAGAATTTCTAGCACAAAACACGGATCTGTGTTAAATTTTACTAGATGTGTGAATTTTGATATATCGCCGAATTCAGGTTCTAGTTAAAATATTTAAAGGTAAGTTGATTGGGAAGACTATACTAAGTACCAGCATATTTTTGTATTATACTTTATAATATAATGTCATATGCATTATGAACCATGAAATAGAACAAACTACAAAGTTCAAGTAAATAAACTCGCGAAAATAAACAACAATAGAACCGGTTGCCGGCTTGTCTCTCGTATGTCTGTTTAATTTTGTGTAGTATTGATCTTCAACTTCAACAACAGAACAGCAGGTAGCGAAATTTAGATATTTTACGATTTTTTGTTTTCGACAAAACAAATACAAATATATGGCCATTTCTATTACTCACATATCAACATATTCTCACCCCGACCCGACGAAGTCAATAGTACTACTCTATCAATAGTTAAAATCAAATTAGACAACTATCTATTTGAGCGTTGCTCAAAATGATAAACCTTGAATAATACGGAAGTCACCACACACAATAACACCAAAATAAAGTCAATAATTATTTAGAGATGATAAAGTCATCCACTAAAGATAAAAGAAAAATGCACCTCCATAACGACCGACGATGACATATATCAAAATGCAATGTTTTCATCTTATTGCCATGTATACGCCCAATATGATAGCTTCAACTATAAACCAATTAAGAAATTGTGGAATTTTTAAAAAATTTAACAAAAACATTTACCTGTTGAATTTTCTTTTTTTGCCAAATATTTATATTTGTTTACACCCGTCCCGTTGAAGGAATGTGGAATGTACACGTAATTGTATACCAGCGAGTGTATGAAATCTCTGTTTATGTTTAAGCACACGATTAGAACTAGCAAAAATGTGGTACGATAAGATTATATTATTAATTTTTCAATTTATAATATTTTACGCTAAAATTTTATCAAAGTTCTGGAAAAATTCTTCCGCAGCAAATAGCCAATTGCGACTTTCCTGAATTGTCACTTTATCTCAATTTGACAATTATTTTGACAGTACAAATTAGTAATGAAATCGATAGCTGCTTATAACTATGATATCGATGGACTGAGTTATCGATTACTAATTAATTGTAGATAATCTCCCACAATCAAAAATATTCTCAAAGAAATAAAAAACAAACAATTTTTTTTTAATTCAACATACTTTCAAATATTTTCCCAAAATAATAAATTAAGAGAGTGACATGAGAGCATTTTAAACTTGATGGGAAGACCGATACGTGTTTGGATATGTAAAAAATATGTACAGGTTGTAGTAATAGAACGAACAGAATACACGGTTGTCGTCAAAAGGTGAGTACATGTTCGATGTTTTCACCAAAACACTAAATTAAAAGTACAAATATATTTATGAAGACGATTATACTTTGATCAAGTCTTACCAAATAATGGATGGAAAGGATCCAAGGAATTGATTGCAACTAATTTAATATTTCTAAATTAATTAATTAAAAAAGTAACCGTGAAAACAAGCTGGGTTTCAGCTTGAAACTGAACATAGCACTCAGCTAAACACAAAAAAATTCTGATTCAATCACGAAATTAATTGATCCAATTAATTCTTTAATTGAAATGTCTTCAACCACAGAAATGATAGTATATATTAAAATATTAATTGATCCAATTAAAAATTAATTGATGCTATTAATTTTTGTGATTGATTTTTGTTTCAATTAAAAAATTTGTTGTATAATTGATTGAATATTTTTTAAAACTCAATTAAGATTTTAATTTGATTAGGGATAATTTTTTTATTTTTATATAAAAATGTTACTAAATTAGTATCTATTTAAAAAAAAATAATTTTCATGTTGTATTGCATAACATAAAAATGTTTTTTGTTTTAAAGTGAATTTGTTATGCTTTTTTATTGAGTTGTTGGGTAAGTTAACTTCCTGTTTTTTATATGATATAAATACTTTTGTTTTGTTCTAACCAAAACAGACGTTTTACTTTAATATTGTTTAAATTCCCGATTTTTGGTGATTTTTAAAATTCAAATGCCGATTATAACGATTTTTTCGGGAAAAAGTGTAGTCACTTTTGAAATTTTATTGGCAGCCCTGGCTGTATTGATAACTGACCCGCCACATAGGGTAACAGGTTGATGAATGCGCTTTAAGGCCGGTATGCACCTCTAGCGAAATTTTCGGTAGCAAAAATTTATTTAAATCTACAACAAAAGAACAGGGCTGTGTACACAAATTTTAAACCAGCTAATCGCTTTTAAAAATTGTTAATATATGTTCCAAATATTCCTCAAATAAATTGTTTATTATTTACAGACCTTTTAAAACTTTTACGCACACAATGATTGTAATAAATTAAATGTTTGCTGCCAAAATATGCTTTTGACAACCCTGTTATTTTCATTAGAGGTGCGTACCAGCTTACGAAATTGAACGCTACCGAAAATTTCGTTAGCATAAATAGCAATGCATTTCTTATGGGAATGAAATTTTTTGCTAGAGGTGCATACCGGCCTTTACAGACTATCAGTTAGTCCGGACGACAGTGCTCGTGTCGAACATATCCCATATATTGTGCACATTATAAGTTAAGTTCGAAGGCATAATCGATACTGCTCTATGTTTATGGGAAGGGTTATCATTTACCGATTATTTAGTCATCGCCGACAAGTCGTATCGATCCGACACACTGTAAGAATCTTTACAAACACCGACATTCCGTCCGGAATAACTGATATTCTGTAAAGCGCAGGAGCCCTGGAATGCGTCTTATGCGCTTTGCAGACTTACACAATGTAAGATTCTTTACAAACACCGATATTCCGTCCGGAATAACTGATAGTCTGTAAAGCGCATTATCCGCTTTACAGACAGATTCCGTCCGGAATAACTGATAGTCTGTAAAGCGCTTTACACACCATAAGTTTTTCCGGACGGAATGACTGTTTTTGTAAAGAATCTTACAATGTGTCCAATCGATACGTCAATTCGTTGTTGACTAAATAATCGGTAAATTTGTTATCTATCCCATAAACATGCAGCAGCAATTATGCCTTCGGACTTAACTTATAATAATAATATAAACCAAAATTGGTCCAAAAAAATTTTATTTTTAAATTTGGTCCGATGGTCGGACCAAACGAAATTTAGCCCACTTTGGTCCATTTTCATAAATTTGGTAAAATTTATCAATTTTTTTCTAATATTTATTTTTTTACTATTTTATATCTGTGGAATTAGATACCATTTCCATGATCACATAAACGTTCAAGGAAATCAGATGTTAGGAATATATAGTCCTGAAATATATTGGTTGAAAAATCGGACCTATTTTATTCTCTCAAGAAATAAAATCGGGAGAATTGTCTTCATGGGGCTATACCAATACGAACCAAATGCTTGACTATTGTGGTGTTGAATTATGCTATGTTCCCACCGACTCGTTTTCCTTATTCGTTTTTCCAAAACATTTCACCGTTCACACCAGGTTGAGATGTTTTAATTTGAGAGTTGGAAACTAGAAATTCACATTTAAAGGCCGGTACTATGTTCATTCTTGCGAAACATTTTTATGGAAACCATTATTTCGCACATAGAAAGCGGCGTTTTTTTAGGTAGCTTGGAGCGCTATTATACAGGGAGCGATATTGGATTAAGTTGGTGGTTGTTGCTTGTTTTTACAAAATAACATTTTATTTTTCCTTGGACAATTGATCTGCTATTCCTTTGATCCTTTGTATAGTTTCGGAACAAAAATATGGTCCGTGTTTGATTTATAAACCCGCACAAATAGTTTTTAATAAATAAATTATTTCTTAATTCACATTGCAAATGGCGCCGTGCTATAAACGTCAGTTTTTCAACACGAAAAAACAAAGTATCACAAATGGAATAAATTTCGCAAATTTTTCGCATTTTTTGGTTTTGTATGGAGTTTCAACGCGAAAACCGAACAGAGTACCGGCCTTAAGGTAAGTACTATGTTCACTTTTCGAGTTGAAATTTTCGCGGTTACTTTATCAAAACAGTTTAATATAAAGCAGATAAATTAACTCAATTGATGCGCAGTTTCATGTTCCTCTAAATTTCGGCAAGACATTATGGGAATATTTTTGTTTTCATATATAATTTTGATTATTTCAGGTAAAGCAATCGCGAAAATAAAGAGATTTTCAACTCGAAATACGAATATAGTACTCACCTTTACTCGAAATTCACATATATGCAACCTATGTTCAAATAATTACCGCGGACGCAAGGTGAAAAAATTTTATGTTATTTTCACATGTCCATGTTCTTAAAAGCCTTTGTTTATTCTTATTTTTTTTCTATGAAACTTATGGCGTTTTCTTTTCTTATGAAAAATGCGCACTTTTTTTGCATTTTGGCCGGAAAATGTACTTTTTAGGTTCTTTTCTAAAAAAACAGGCAAAAGTGCGAAAAGGCTTCGAATTCTTTTGTGAAAATAGTGCCACGCATAGAGGCAAATTACGGGCATTTTCAGCACTGCCAACAAACGAGAGTGCTGCGATTGCCCTGTTTCCTTCTTTGAATTCTTTTCTGCCCGCTGAAATAATAGCATTTTTTTAGGTTGCTGGTAACATTTTAAAAATGCGCATTCTGTACAGACAAAATGACGGCAAAGCACTTTTTTCAGAAAAGAAAACACCATTATTTCAATATTTTGACATATATTTTGAATAGGGTATGTTATTCGGGGTATATTCCAAATTAGGTGGGTTCACATTCTAAAATTGACGTGTTTTGGAGGAAAACTTGTGTTTTGAACTTGTTTTTTAGTATGGCGAAAACGACTCGTTTTGAAGTGCTTATAAAGGGAAAACATTTCAAACCCCAAAACATGCTTGGTGAGAACCGTAACCGTAAATAGATTTCGCATTTATTCCGCGCTAACGTTTTTTTTATATGCAGTATAACATTTTTTCGTGCGAAAACGTGATTTTAGTACTAGGCTTAACTTGTGAAATAAGAACTTAATTCTAATCATTTTATAGAAAAACAATCCTTTATTTGTCGCGATGTAGATTCCTATTGCAGTGTAAAGGAGCTCAAGTTTTTTGAGCAAATATTGCTGTTATACATATGTAAGCGAACAGACCTTACGTACCACAAAACCATTGTCAAACAATCGCTCGATTTGTCTGTAGACGCCCGATTTGCTATTGTGTTTTGGATATATTTTGTCTGGCTATTTGTTCGTCGCCGTTCATCATTGAATATTTTAGCCATGTACTTGTACCGTCGTTAGTTGTTGTTCAACTTTGTTATCTGTGTAGCTATCGTTTCATGACGACACTGCACTAAATAAATATATTTTATCAACGTTTTCTCATAATTTATTAAACCATTCGCAGAATAAGTGAAATTATCGAGTTTAAATTATCATATTTTCGTGGACAAGTTTGAATTCTTCATGCGGCAACATGGAAAAATGTCCAAAATAATGTGTTAAAAATTTACAAATTATGTATGTGTGTGTGTGTTTGTGCCTACGATATGTTGTTGCAATCCCATACAATAATGGAAAATATACTTGTTACGGACTTTGGATGTTAAATAAATTTGTGTAATGGAAAATATTACGCGAAATAAATATATTTGTAAATACATACAACAACAAATTATCAGATAAAAACGAAATATTTTACGGTTACGGTCGGGCTTTATGAATTCTCTAAAGTAATTTCAATAATCCGGAAGGCTGGTAGAGACGACATTCTCTGTGCTCGCCGATTTTATTGTCATCATCGTTGTGTGTTAATGGTGGTGGTGCTAGTGGCTGCTTGTTGCTCTTCATTCTTGTGATTTCATATTCAGTTTTTTGTTTTCTTGTGGTTTTATGCTTTGCTTAAAAACAACAACAACTACGACAAAAACAAATCCAACAACAAAAGAATTTGTTGCTTCTTAAGGCCGTCATAGCGCATTCATAACCAAAGTAACAACAAAAAGATAATAATGTGTTGCTTCTTAGGATCAACGCCGCTACCACAATCATGTTTGCAGACTTTGGAGTAGAAATCCAAAAAATTTGCCAACAATTCTGAATAATTGTGCGAATCTACATTTCCCCAAAAATCGATTAATGTATATGTTGGTGGACGTACATTGCTGAATATGTCCCACCAACTAGTGAATATTCACACCAAACGTATTGACAAACGAACTATTGTTAAAAAGAAAAATTAAACTTAACTACTAAACTTTGAAGTTATTGTATTTGTAGTTGCGGAATCGCCTTCGTCCTACCGCTATGGTTATTTTTACACATTTTAGTCGCGTTGTAGAAACAACTACGTCACGTTACGAAAGACCTATTTTCGGAGTTACGGGCCCTGAAAGTTTTCATTATCATTTAGATTGGATTAGCACCCAACGCATATAATCTTCCTAAAAGTAATATATATTTTATCCAAATAGTAGATGATAAAGTGTATATATATTTAGAACACATAAACAAAATTCATAATCATAGACCTGGAGAGGTTCCGGGTCCTTAAAATGTTGACCCTTACTCATATAAGCAATATCGTATTCATATTAAAGCTAATTCCGAGTACATTGCGAATTCGATTGAGAGTGGAAAAAATCTACTTTAGCAAAAGTTGTTAAAAACAAAGAAATATTTTTTAGAGTGTAGGAGAAGGGATTTTAAAGCGAAAATGTAAAGTAAAAAAATTGTCGGAAAGGCCTGATTTTTGAGATATCGACATCTGACAATTGGTATTTTCCTTTACATTTTTGTCAATTCTGACAGCAATTTTTCATGAAATGAAAACATTTGGTAAAAATAGTGCATTTTAAAGAGGAAATATTAAGTACATATTTAGTCGGATGAGCTTAGTTTTCGAGATACCGACCCTTAAAAATTAGCATATATGTGGCCGGCCTTCGGCCGCGGTTTGAGACTTTCAAAAGGGAACAGGTGGCACGACTTCGGCCGGGGATTGAGACTTTCTCCTATGGACAGAGTCCAAAGTGGGCTAACACGAAATCAGGACCTCTCCTGGTCCATGTTTTTCTAAATATATAACTTTTGGGATGACTATGTGCGATGGATACTAAAAACCATATATATTATAATGAAAATTTTGGGGGTCCGTAACTCCAAAAATAGGTTCTTCCGACAAAAAGTGGTATAACATTTTGTGTTTAGAATCGCAAAATCTACACGCTGACCAAAAATTGCACCAATCGGACAACTTGTACTAAAGTAGATTTAAGCCAAGAGGTTTTATATAGAAGCTCATTAAAGAGAAGACAGAACAAAATGAAAAATATCTCAAAACAATATCGCACGATTTTTTTCATGTAATATAATTATGTTTTTATTTTTATTTATATTTATTGTGAAAATAACCAAGCCTTTAGGCCAATATAAAATGGTTATAAAAAAGACTACAAAAGTAACTTTAAATATCTAAAAATTTGACAAAAATAACAAAATAAAAATTGGAATAAAAGCTAACAGTAATAAATTATAAAAGATAAGAACAAAGAATAAATAAAGATACACTTTTTTTTAAATTAGAAAAAAAAAAAATGAAATAAAAAACTATTTTAGTGATTTAGAAAGCCAAGTGAGAAGTAATTAAAATATTTAAATGGCCTATATCTCGAAAACAAAGTCCAAAATAAGAAAAATAAAATCTTTTGAATATACACCAAAATGCTAATATTCTTAAATTTATATCAAAATGAGAAGAAAACAAGAAAAAAATCGGAGGCCAATATTTCGAAAACTCGGGGTGTTTTCAGCAAAAATACCCGCCAACTGTGCTGCTATCAATCACTGATAGATAGAAATTGAGGGGGCCGGCCAATTGCCTTATTGGTGGTTAACAAGGTTTCTTTGTTCGCACCCCAAGTGCTGCTGACAAGTAACTTAAGGACCTTGTTTCTACCGCAGAGCTTAGCACAAATTGCAGTGGTTTTGGCAGACGATTTGAAAAGGCTGTCGAATATGTGACCCTGAAAATCTTTTGATAACTTATGGTCCGAATCGTGTCGCCATCGACACTAATATTCTACTGCCTGCGTACCTCTGCCGTCCATGTAGTGAATAATGTAGCTGACGATTTTGCGGCGGATATCCTCAAATTTCTAGCAGTGAAATAACTGGGCAAGGTCATCATTGTAGATATATAAAAGTGAAATACTTTTAGGAGTGTGTTTATAAGATTGCTATACGAAAACATAGACCGAAGATAGTCCATTTTTATGTATCTGCATCTCAAACATCTTCTGAATCTTCCCCAAAAGGATACGTTTATCCCCTTGTCATAGATTATAGATTGATTACAACAGTGTCTGAAATTTGACTTTCAATGCCGTAAGAAATTCAAAATTCAAAACGTATTCTTTTGAATCTCCACTTGGACCACAGCCATTTTTCTAAATCTTAAAATGTCGAAATTTGAAAAGGTCGACGGGAATTAAAAATCTCGTACAGTTCAATATTGCAAAAATGCAAAATGTAAATTTAGATCGGATAGCATCACATAGGCTGATTTCCTTGCAATAACCACTTTCAACTCTAAGCTAATCATTCACCTATAGTATATGTAAAATCAATTTTCGATTATATTCTGAGATTAGCGATAAGAGAAACGTCGTCACCATTATAAATGAAAATTTATTTTCGCATTCGTCAGAAAACTGAAAAGTGTATGCATGGTGGACAAACTAACTGTTTTAGGATAATATTTTGGGGTCACAAGCAACAGTCTCACCAAAAATTGATGATGATGTTACATCGCACATAAATAAATAAATTCCTAAAAGGTGTATTTCAATATTCGATTTCGTGCTGTATTATTCCTGATGTATAACTGGAATTTGCAGGTAAATATTAGATAATAATTGCAAATTTTTTAATTTCTATTTATAGTTTTTTTATTTTCGGTGAATTTGGGAAAAAGTGAGAATCACTTACAGAATCTGATTTTTTAATTATATATTCAACAACGTAATATGAAAGAAATACAGAAGCCAGAAACCTATTGTGTATATACCTATAGTGACAATACATAAAAATTTATCTCGCGGGCCATTTTTACCATCGTTTATTTGAAAAATCTACCCAAATATAAATTAAAATACCAATCTGTTTCTAGTTGGAATTGCTCCTCGAGCAAATTGTGTCCTCTGTGGTCAAAGAAAAAAATATGGGCATTCAGATTTATGTGTGAAATATACACCTTTCGCATATTCCACCATCAGATGTTCAACTGATAACCAATGCGGACGACTGTTTCATAGCTACATCAAGTAGAGACATTAAGGTGCTTGAGGTGAAGATCAATGACTACATCTCTCCATTTTCTTTATGGTTAACAAACTATATCGCTGGCAGACAGCATAAGGAATTGAGAGGAAAAAGATCTTCGCCCAGTAGGAATAAACAAGGCGTAACTCAGGGCGTTGTATTGTTTCCCCTGTTTCTCTACATCAAGTAGAGATATCAACGAGGTAGAAAAATTCTGCTGAAAGATTCGATGGCAACCAATTTCACACCGTGGACCGAAGAAGTGTACCATGAGCTTCAGGTGCGAGAGCCCCCATTTCTTGATGTGACATCTCCTTTGTGGAAAGAATGGGGACAGGGTTGCTAAAAGCAGTGGCAGTAAATACAAGATCCTGAAGGCATTGACCGGTAGCACTTGGGGGAAATATGGAGAGACGATTCAAAAGTCTTATGGGTACATTGTTTGTCCCCTACGTGACTCCCGTTTAGACTTATAATCGGTATCCAACGGAGAAATCGTCAAATGGTGCAAAATTCTGCTTTGCGGATTGCCACAGGATGTCACTCTGAAACACCGGAATAGCAACTGCAGAATGAGTCCATAATTCTTTCAGTGGGCACTTGATAAACTACAGAGGCGAGCACCACTGGAACGAGCCAAGCCCATCGATTTCAGGAAATACCTACATTCAATTTCAATTCAATGATCGACGATGACAGTGATGAGGAAAAAGGAGGGCACAGACGCCAGGGGTTCAAATAGCAATTGCTTCGCATCATTGCAGCGTTGTGCTGGATGGAAGACCACCAGCTATCAACGTCGAAAAAAGGCGGCAGCCTAGAGTAACCAGGTCGATGCTAACTCAGCTAAGATCTCCAATCTTCAGGTATTTGAAAAGTTAAATCTCTTTTCTAAACCCGGCAATTTAAGGTGTGTGCTCAAATTGTGGGCATTCGCCTAACATCACGAGGACCACAAAAATTTCGATAAAACGATGGACATAGATATGTAAGCACAGTTTCGATTACCCAGGAGCTATAGATTTGGAAAGAAGCTCGATGTATAATGCTACACGAGTTAACACAAAAAAAACCCACTGACCAAATTTCCATTTGCGACCGAATCTTTGGGAATCGCAACAAAATCGGCTCAGTCTTGACGAGGTTTGTGAATGGATCGCGTACGACAGCGTCAACCGAAAGCGGTCGTGGTTGAAACGCGGTGAGCCAGGTTTTGCTGTGTGTTTGGTGGGATATTACTAAACTATGAGCTGCTCCCATAGATCAAAACTCTTAACTCGGAACTCAATTGTCATCAATTAGACTTTGAAGTAGAGATGTGCGCGTGAGTAAAATTTCATTCCCACTCACGCGCATTCACGAAACAAAATGTTTATTCACGCACGCTCACGCACGATATGTGTGGTAGCCAATCACGCTCACACACATTCACGAAATGAAAACCTGTACTCACGCAATAAAATATAGTACGACAGCTAAATTAATTTCAATTAACACACGAATAAGAATTAAATAATAATTTTTTTTCGTGAATGTGATTTGATTTTTTATTCACGCACATTCACGAACCGACTTAATTTCTCACGCACGCTCACGCACGACATATTTATTTTAGTCCCATTCACGCACATTCATGAGAGTTGCTTTGGGTTTTGTTCACGACTCACGTGATTCCCGCGTGAATCACGCGTGTCACGAGAATTTCGTGTCACCCGCACACCTCTACGTTGAAGGAAGAAATCTCCCAGAAACGGCCATCTTTGGTTAATAGGACAGGATTTGTGTTCTATAGGGGTTAGTACCACGGTTGTCACTCGTGCCAAAAATAATCTGCCAAATTTGAAGAAAATTTTACCAAAAATCTACCAAATTAAAAAAAAATTATTTTGAAGTTTTTATCAAAACGTTGTCAACATTTTGTTTCTCTAGAAAATTTTGTCAAAATTTCATTTCTAAAGAAAATTTTTTCAAAATTTTATTTCTATAGAAAATTTTGCCAAAATTTTATTTTTATAGAAAACTTTGTCACAATTTTATTTCTATAGAAAATTTTGTCAAAATTTTATATCTATAGAAAATTTGGTCAAAATTTTATATCTATAGAAAATTTTGTCAACATTTTATTTCTATAGAAAATTTTGCCAAAATTTTATATCTATAGAAAATTTTGTCAAAATTTTATTTCTATAGAAAATTTTGTCAACATTTTATTTCTATAGAAAATTTTGCCAAAATTTTATATCTATAGAAAATTTTGTCAAAATTTTATTTCTATAGAAAATTTTGTCAAAATTTTATATCTGTAGAAAATTTTGTCAAAATTTTATATCTGTAGAAAATTTTGTCAAAATTTTATTTCTATAGAGAATTTTTTCAAAATTTTATATAGAAAATTTTGTCAAAATTTTATATAGATATAAAAAATAAGAAAATTTTGTTAAAATTTTATATCTATAGAAAATTTTGTCAAAATTTTATTTTTATAGAAAATTTTGTCAAAATTTTATTTCTATAGAACATTTTGTCAAAATTTTATTTGTATAGAAAATGTTGTTAAAATTTTATTTCTATAGAAAATTTTGTCAAAATTTTATATCTATAGAAAATTTTGTCAAATATTTATATCTATAGAAAATGTTGTCAAAATTTTATATGTATAGAAAATTTTGTCACAATTTTATTTCTATAGAACATTTTATCAAAATTTTATTTGTATAGACAATTTTGTTAAAATTTTATTTGTATAGAAAATTTTGTTAAAATTTTATTTCTATAGAAAATTTTGTCAAAATTTTTTTGTATAGAAGAATTTGTCATTTTTTTCTATACAAAATGGTGCCAAGTTTGTTTGCTATACATAATTTTACCCAAATTGTATTTCTATAAAAATTGAAGAACATCTTAGTTGGTGAGGTTCATAAGTTAACGAAGAAATTGAGGGTTAGTGGACTACTGAGGTCTGAGTCTGAAGATTCAAATTCTTGCTGATTTTAAAATGACCCTTGGCCTGCCCGAAGTTAGGAACGCCTTTACATATTTATATACTGTTTATTATTTCCAAGTTTTTTCTTTGGCTCACATTTATTTTGTTTTGATCTTTTGTTCCAGATATTAAAAATTCTACACATGCAAACGGATTTGAAGATACGTGAATAAAGTTTGTTTCGAGGCTCGAAAAGTTAAAGACAACAGCAATTCTCCACTCAGGCACAAACAAACTTCATATCGGTATAAAACTCGCAACAAAACGAAATGGAAAAAGATAAAATGGGAGACCCACTGGGGCAACCCACTATCATCAACGTTAAAAATAAAGCAAATGACAGTCAAACCATTGCAGAAACAGACAAACTCCTATGCTAGGTGTGTGTGTGTGTGTGCGTGTCGATTCCAATTGTAACCATGTGGTTTTGTTTTTGTTATTATAGTGATATCAGTAAGAAGTCACAGTAGGAAAAACATCGAAACCCCTTATCGAGTTCCTCACCACCAGTTGTAGGAAAAATATAGGAAATTTAAAACTAAACAAACTCACTCACCTGGTAATAGTACATTGGATTGAATGGAATACTCCTCACTTCATACTTATCTGTTGAATTGAATGATAGAAGAAATAAAAAAAATCAAAATACCAACTCTAAGGAATATCAAGAAAGTGATGAGACTTGGAAGTGGAAACAACAATAGAAACAAAGAGAACGTACAACGAGAATGAATGAAAGATTGAGTAAACGTGTTACAATAGCACGCTTCATTCATATTCAAACCTAAAATCGTAGCTTTTTCTTAATACGATTGGGATTTCTTTGTTGGGTCTGATGGACATCATATCCAAATTTTTGGGGGGGATTTGAAAAACAAAACTACATCTCCCCACTCAATGTAGTTAGAAATCAAAACAGACCATAAAACTCAAATAAAATAAACATTAGCGAATGTAAGACGCCCTCCGGAAACCTCTTGGCTTGTGGCTGTTTTTCAATCACATTATTTGACAATAGAGAGAAGGCAAATCGAGAAGGTTTACACTCACACAAACACAAATATATAAGGCCCAATGCCATATCACTGTACTGACCAATGATCGAAGAAGTCACGATCAAAGGGAATACAAATAAACAGTTTTTAGGAATCCCAAAAACACGCTGGTAGAAATCTCTGCTCTTTCGAAACAAAAGGTTTTGGCCAACAACAAAGCCATGGCTCCTCACCCACCGCCATACACACACACAATTTTGGTCACCCTCAAACAGTAGGAAAAGTGACAATTTGTATAGCAAGAAGAAATCAAACTTAGAAAGGAAAGAGTCATCATCGTCATCCTAACCAGCACCACCACCATCATCATCACCACCACCACAATTGTTGCATCAGCATCACAAAAACAGATAGCCTTGTTCGTTTTTGCAAGACCCCATTGAAATAATCCCAAAACGAACAACATAACATTAATTGGCATAGAGAGCTTTGGAGAGAAGTACAAATTTACTACCCACTCCTACAAGTATTAAACTATTATTACCACCGTTATAAGTTTTTTGGGATACCCATCACATTGGCTAGCTAATGGCCTACTAGCTACTGTCATTATTTTCTAAATAGTGACAATATTGACATTAGTTTTCCTTGGCATCACCATAGAAGTGTTGCAACATGAAAACAAAACGGAACCTTTTTTCCATTTCAGGGAAGGAGTCAATTGCTGTATTCAACTTAGTGTGGTTTTTTGTGTCAGCGAGTCTGCTTCTTTCCACTTTTGGAATATTTTAAGTTTACCTGTAAACACTGCAGCATAGCAAACAACATACAGTTTTCTAAAAATAATACAACAAAAAGCAACAACAACATAAAGCCCAAAAGGGTGTTTATCTTTAATTCAATCCTGATTTGAATCTTCATGTAGCTAATAAAAATTGCATTTGATGTGTTTCACCACAATAGATACTACTTAAGGATATACCATAAATATAAGCTAAGCAGTTTTATATATATTTTTTTCTACAATTATTTAAACAACGAAACGAAAATTAATTTAACAACACAATATGGCTTCCCTGGATGATGATCGAAGGCGAAGGTAAGTTGAGTATATTTTTTTCTTCTAATAGTTTAAGTGGTTATTGTATATACATGTGAAACAAAAAAAAAATGTTAGTAATATAATATATAAAAATTATGATATAGAGCTTTGAAGCCGCGAGGTAAAGCAAACATTACAAATAAACAAAACAGTTTTCTGATTCAATCACGAAATCAATTGATCCAATTAATTTTTTAATTGAAATGTCTTCAATCACATCAATTCAAAATTAATTGATTTAATTAGCATATTTCAATTAATTTATAAATTGATTTAATTGAAAACTCAATTAATGTTTTATTTAGACGTTACTATTTTCAATTACTTTCTTAATTGACTTTGTTTTTAGTTTGATTTTTTAATCACACTAATTGTTTGAAATAAATTTTTAATCAAATTTGATTAAAACGTTAATTGTATCAATTAATTTTTTAATTAAAAATTTAAAAACAAAATCATTGAATTATCTTGATTAAAATTAATTGTATTATTTAATTTATTAATCGAAAATTTTTTCAACTTCAATCAACTTTTTAATTGGAAATATTTTGCTGATATTTTTCTGTGTGCATTCTATGTGAGATAGAATGCTGAAACTTTGCAATTGATTAGTCTATATTATAGCAGAATGCATCCTATTTGAAGTTATGAACAAGAGCGGAAAAGTGGCCATTCATGCTCCCCTACACGATAAAAGTCTTATTTTGTTCTTGCACAGAATGCCTAACTTATCGGAATAAGTGGAGAGACCAGAATACGGTTAGTCTATTAAGTCTCAGCAAACTTTGAACTCAATGGGAAATCCCATGGGTGCGTATTTCCTTCAAGAAAAATATGGCTCACATGTATGTTTCTATAAGGTTGGTCAAAGGAGCGATGTTGCCGTCAAAATAAATTTTACACAGAAAAAAATTTTTTTCTATTCAATTTCACAAATTTTATGGATAAAAAAAAAATTATATACGCTTCACGAGTTGTGGTGAAATTTTGAGTCCGTCTGTGGAAATCACGCTAACTTCCGAACGATACAAGCTATAGACTTGAAACTTGGTACAAGTAGTGGTTATTGATGTAGGTCGGATGGTTTTGCAAATGGGCCATATCGGATCACTTTTAGGTATAGCCTAAACCACCAGATTTGACTTACGGAGCCTATTGCTATAGCATTTTCTTCTGATCCACTTAAAATTTGGTAAGCGATGTTAAAATTTCCCCTCTAACAACCATGCAAAAATTGGTCCATATATGTTCATAATTATATATAGCCCCCATATTCTTTTTACACCAAAACATATGAAAAACAGTCTTTTTTGTCCGTGAAGTAATTTAGCTGGGGGCCTGATTGAAAAAGTGAGCAGCGTTGCCTCAACGAAATTTTATTTTGGACCATAATTTTTCCAAAATCTGAACAAAATTCTTACCAGCGGACATTTTTTCCAAATTTAAAGCTGAGTACTATGTTCAGTTTTCAAGGTGAAAATCAGCTTGTGTTCATGGTTACTTTTGTAAATTAATTAGTTCAGAAATATAAAATGATTCGCAATTAATTCCTTGTATATTTTCCATCCACTATTTGACAAGACTTGATACAAATATAATCGTCTTCATATATATTATTGTACTTTTAATTAAGTGTTTTGGTGAAAAAAACCGAACATAGTACTCACCTTAAGAGAAAAACATTTAAATGTTAGTAGTTAGTTAATTAGTTTGTTGTACAAATTCATTGCAATAGGAAATATTGTCAAAATTTCATTTCTACAGGAAATTTTGTTAAAATTTCATTTCTATAGGAAATTTTGTTAAAATTTCATTTCTACAGGAAATTTTGTCAAAATTTCATTTCTATAGGAAATTTTGTCAAATTCAATAGAAAAGTTTATCAAAATTTCATTTCTATAGGAAATTATGTCAAAATTTCATTTCTATAGAAAATTTTGTCAATATTTAATTTCTATAGGAAATTTTGTCAAAATTTCATTACTATAGGAAATTTTGTCAAAATTTCATTTCTATGGGAAATTTTGTTAAAATTTCATTTCTATAGGAAATTTTGTCAAAATTTTATTTCTATAAAAAATTT
Organism: Haematobia irritans; assembly: GCF_050003625.1. Classification (NCBI taxonomy): domain Eukaryota; kingdom Metazoa; phylum Arthropoda; class Insecta; order Diptera; family Muscidae; genus Haematobia; species Haematobia irritans. The sequence goes on from NC_134399.1 coordinate 209,142,685, forward strand.
TGTCAACTTTTCGTTTCGATAGGAAATTTTGTCAAAATTTCATTTCCATAGGAAATTTTCTCAAAATTTCATTTCTATAGGAAATTTTGTCAATATTTCATTTCTATAGAAAATTTTGTCAATATTTAATTTCTATACGAAATTTTGTCAAGATTTCATTTCTACAGTAAATTTTGTCAAATTTTCATTTCCATAGGAAATTTTCTCAAACTTTCATTTCTATAGGAGATTTCGTCAAAATGTCATATCTATAGGAAATTTTGTCAATATTTTATTTCTATAGAAATTTTTCTCCCAATTTGATTTCTATCGAAAATTTTGTCACAAATTTTATTTCTATAGAAAATTTTGTCACAATTTCATTTCTATAAGAAATTTTGTCACAATTTCATTTCTATAAGAAATTTTGTCAAAATTTCATTTCTATAGAAAATTTTGTCAAAATTTCATTTCTATAGAAAATTTTGTCAAATTTCATTTCTATAGGAAATTTTGTCAATATTTCATTTCTATAGGAAATTTTGTCAATATTTCATTTCTATAGGAAATTTTGTTAATATTTCATTTCTATAGGAAATTTTTGTCAAATTTTCATTTCTATAGAAATTTTTTTCAAATTTTCATTGTCAAAGTTTCATAGGGAATTTTCTCAAAATTCCATTTCTATAGAAAATTTTGTCAAAATTTCATTTCTATAGAAAATTTTGTCAAAATTTCATTTCTATAGGAAATTATGTCAAAATTTCATTTTTTATAGAAAATTTTGTCAATATTTCATTTCTATAGGAACTTTTGTCAAATTTCATTTCTATAGGAAATTTTGTTAAAATTTCATTTTTATAGGAAATTTTGCCAAATTTTCATTTCCATAGGAAATTTTCTCAAACTTTCATTTCTATAGGAAATTTTGTCAAAATTTCATTTCCATAGGAAATTTTGTCAAATGCTCATTTCTATAGGAAATTTGCTCAAACTTTCATTTCTATAGGAAATTTTATCAATATTTCATTTCTATAGGAAATTTTGTCAAAATTTCATTTCTATAGGAAATTTTGTCAAATTTTCATTTCTATAGAATTTTTTTTCAAATTTTCATTGTCAAAGTTTCATAGGGAATTTTTTCAAAATTTTATTTCTATAGAAAATTTGTCAAAAATTTTATTTCTATAGAAAGTTTTGTCAAAATTTCATTTCTATAGGAAATTTTGTCAAAATTTCATTTCTATAGGAAATTTGGCAAAATTTCATTTCTATAGGAAATTTTGTCAAAATTTCATTTCTATAGGAAATTTTGTCAAAATTTCATTTCTATAGGAAATTTTGTGAAAATTTCATTTCTATAGGAAATTTTGTCAAAATTTCATTTCTATAGGAAATTTTGTCAATATTTCATTTCTATAGGAAATTTTGTCAATATTATATTTCTATAGAAATTTTTCTCAAAAATTTTATTTCTATAGAAAATTTTGATGAAAATGGACCTAAATCAACTAAATTCCATTTGGTCCGACCATCGGACCAACTCTGAACGTAAAATCGAAAGCGCTTTTAAACTGCTAACATTCAACACGTAAGCTCTTCGTGTGTGGGATTATTTTCGCGAGCGAAAATTCGTTACTCACGCACACTCACGAAGAAATTGTTTACGAGACTCACGCTAACGCAGGACATTTTATTTGGTTAATTACGCTCAAGCACACTCGCGCCGTTGTTATTAACGTGACTAATGACCCACGCGAGTCCAAACATTCTTTTCCAGTCCAAACATTTTGAGTTCACATTAACTTAAGTTTTCCTATTTATGACTACTTACCTTTCAATGTTGAATTATTTTCCATTTTTAACTTTTACGATGGAAGCTTTATTTTATTTGAGTTTAATAAAGATTCTTTGGCAAAATTTCTCACATAGATGCCCAGCACTTGCCAACATTGTTTTATGCCTAAAACTGTATTTGCCGTTTACGAAAATCATGACAACCGTTTGGCACCAAAAGTTTAACGTTAATAAAAATGTTGTAGCATATATTCTACTTTATTTGAAATTCTTTCAAGATCATAAATAAAAAGACCAAAAAGTGCAATGGAGTTAGCCAAGTAGGCTGCTCGCTTATACCAAGCCTTAAATGCAAGGCAGAACGATCAACAATCAGCGAGTGACCAAATTATGGATGCTGCTGCTGCCATAGTCTGCTAACAACATGAGAATGGGATGGACGGACATGTATTTTCAATTCATTTTGTTATTTCGTGTCAAAATACAACAAATATTACATATCATTGGATACCTATCTCTCTAGATTTCATATATCATCGATCTATACAAGGTGTTGAGCATTTGGGTGTTAGAATTCCAATTAAAAGCAAATATGCAACCGTCATAATAATAATGCGACAATAATAATGACTATGCTGACGACGATCATGACACGCAGTTGTATGCCAAAAAAGCCGTAAAACTCAGCAAGAAGATGATATAAATGTTCAAACAAAAACAGCTCTAACGAAACCGTGCGTAACTACAATTAATTACAAGCCTAACGAATACATCAAACAAATAATGATTGATTTTCATTCCATATACACTTTGCACACTCTCTCGTCCCCAGCCATCTATACTTTTGGGTTTCACCTTATCGGTGCATCTAGAAAACGGTGGTGGCGAACAAGGAACGCACGCACTGCACAACTAAATTTGTTAAAAGGTGTTTTTGTTAACAAATTTATTATAGCAAATCAGAACACAAAAACAAAAAACATTATGTTCACTTGCTTAACCGCTAATATTTCATATGGAACAGTGGCACTTCGGACAGTAGCATCTATGATGTGCTGGCAAAATTGACCAAGTCTAATAGTGAAAATTGTACCTGGATTTTGGTAGGATTTATTGTAATATCGGTCCAAAAACATTTATAATAATTAATGGGATTTTATGGATTGTATCAATTTTTAGTACAACAAATTATAAAACAAATCGTTTAAAATTTTTTTGGCGCCCAACGCAAGACAATAAATGGTTTTCATCCATCCAGTGTTGGGCGCCAAAAAATTTTAAATAAATAGATTTTATAATTTGTTTTATATGTCAATTTTAATTTATTCTTATGAATCCGCCTTTTTTTTCATTTGGCACCAATTTTCCACACTTTTGTATCTTTCCCATAGCTTTTAAACGGTCAGAAATTGTTTGTTGTGCAACATAACATTTCTTTTTGGCGCCCAACGCAAGACAATATAAAGTTTTTATAACGGATTGTGTCAAAAACTATTTATTATCCTTGTTGGGCGCCAAAAAATGTTAAAAAAATAGTTTTAATAATGGATTGGATCAATTTTAACTTATTCTTATGAAATCATACGTCTACTGCGTTCACCGTCCTCCGTGCTCATTTCACCACGCTTGAATTTTGCATACCAATCAATTATTGTTGATTTCCCTGGGGCAGAGTCCGGAAACTCATTATCAAGCCAAGTTTTTGCTTCCACCGTATTTTTTCCCTTCAGAAACCAGTATTTTAAAAAGTGTTGCCAGAAGTAGGGGAAATTCCCTACATGTAGGTTATTTTCTAATATTTAGCGTATTGTAGGGACTTATGAACACAATGTAGGGACTTTTTCACTTAACACACTTTTTAAAAATTTTTAAATTTTTTTGTCAAAATTTTATTTCTATAGAATAATTTGTCAAAATTTTATTTCTATAGAAAATTTTGCCAAAATTTTATTTCTATAGAGAATGTTGTCAAAATTTTATTTCTATAGAGAATTTTGTCAAAATTTTGCTTCTATAGAAAATTTTGTCAAAATTTTATTTCTATAGAAAATTTTGTCAAAATTTTATTTCTATAGAAAATTTTGTCAAAATTTTATTTCTATAGAACATTTTGTTAATTTTTTTTTATATAGAAAATTTTGTCAAAATTTTACTTCTATACAAAATTTTGTCAAAATTTTATTTCTATAGACAATTTTGTCCAAATTTTATTTCTATGGAAATTTTTGTCAAAATTTTATTTCTATAGAAAATTTTGTCAAAATTTTATTTCTATAGAAAATTTTGTCAAAATTTTTTTTCTATAGAAAATTTTGTCAAAATTTTATTTCTATAGAACATTCTGTTAAAATTTTTTTTACATAGAAAATTTTGTCAAACTTCCCTACATGTAGGTTATTTTCTAATATTTAGCATCTTGTAGGGACTTTTTCACACATTTTTAAAAAATTTTTACATTTTTTTGTCAAAATTGTATTTCTATAGAAAATTTAGGTAAATTTTTTGTAGGAATAAAATTTAAAATCGCTCGATATTTTAAACAGTGTTGCCAGAAGTAGGGGAAATTCCCTACATGTAGGTTATATTCTAATATTTAGCGTATTATAGGGACTTATGAACACAATGTAGGGACTTTTTCACTTAACACAATTTTTAAAATTTTTTTTGTAAAAATTTTATTTCTATAGAATAATTTGTCAAAATTTTATTTCTATAGAAAATTTTGCCAACATTTTATTTCTATAGAGAATGTTGTCAAAATTTTATTTCTATAGAGAATTTTGTCAAAATTTTGTTTCTATATAGATTTTTTTCAAAATTTTATTTCTATAGAAAAATTTGTCAAAATTTTATTTCTATAGAAAATTTTGTCAAAATTTTATTTCTATAGAAAATTTTGTCAAAATTTTATTTCTATAGAACATTTTGTAAAATTTTTTTTATATAGAAAATTTTGTCAAAATTTTACTTCTATAGAAAATTTTGTCAAAATTTTATTTCTATAGAAAATTTTGCCAAAATTTTATTTCTATAGACAATTTTGTCCAAATTTTATTTCTATAGAAAATTTTGTCAAAATTTTATTTCTATAGAAAATTTTATTTCTATAGAAAATTTTATTTCTATAGAAAATTTTGTCAAAATTTTATTTCTATAGAAAATTTTGTCAAAATTTTATTTCTATAGAAAATTTTGTCAAAATTTTATTTCTATAGAAAATTTTGTCAAAATTTTATTTCTATACAAGTTTTTGTCAACATTTTGAGTTCTATAGAAAATTTTCTCAAAATGTTTTTTCTATAGAAAATTTTGTAAAAATTTTATTTTATAGAACGAAGAATATAGTAGGGGAAATTTTTTGGGAATGTGGGGGAAAGTAGGGAAATTGTTGTTGTCTTTCTAGGGTAAACCGAAAAATTTCCCTGGCAACACTGTCGATAAAAGGCTCGTGTCGATTGATCGAAAGATGTGCTCTAAACCTATGATCGCGGTGTTTCGAAACCAGTGTTGCCAGGTTAGGGGTTTTCTCCCCAAATTTAGGGTTTTTTTTTCAGGTTTAGAGGGATTTTTAGGGGTAAAGTTTATTTGGGGGGATTTTTGGGGGTAAAAAATTATTTCAGACCTAATAAAGTGGAGCAATTCTCAAGCAAATTCGGAAAAATTCTAGCATGAGTTATGAGAAAAAAGATGCGGAAAGTCAACAAGAAGATCCTAAATACAAACAAGTATCCAATAGCATTATTTTCGTATTTCTTAAATAGCAAATTTTATTTTTTATTTACTTCAAACGAAAAAAAAATTAGCATCAAAAGAAAACTTTGGTTGTCTAAAATTTCGTTTCTCAGGAAAGAACTCTTCGTTCAGGATATATATTTGTGTTAAATTTAATTTTTAAAGTGTATCACTACAGGATTTTTTTCACGTAATTTTGGGACCACTTTTTGTACTTTTATATTCTGAAATTTTTTGGGGGTTTTTGAAAAAAGCTTAGACCAATTTAGGGGATTTTTTCTTAAGATTTGGGGGGAAGAATCAAAAATCACTGTTCGAAACACGTCTATGACATCGTAACAGGTGATGAAAAGTGGATCGTAAACAGCAGTCGTCTGTACGAGTGTTTCAAGATGAGCCAAATCCAACAAAATTTCCTTGTACACTCCAAGTACTTCCAAGCAAATTATCGCCTAGAACAACGCCGAACAGTAAATTCTGAGAGGTACACAAACATTTGATTGCTAGTTGTCTTCCAAGAAATCAGGAAAACCAACTGGCGATGACGGATCACTCTTCACCATGACGAAGCCTTTTGCATTTTTGAGAACTCTAAACATTAATTTGATGGATCATCCCAGTCCTGATTTGGCACCGAATGACTTATGTCTTGCGTACACAAGGTCGTGGGTTCGATTCCTGCTTCGTCCGAACACCAAACAGTTTTTCAGGGGTGTATTATCCCATCTCAGTAATGCTGGTGACATTTCAAAGCTTCTCTAAGTGGTTTCACTGCAATGTGGAACGCCGTTCGAACTCGGCTATAAAAACGAAGTCCCTTGTCATTGAGCTTAACATGGAATCGGGCAGTACTCAGTGATAAGAGAGAAGTTTACCAATGTGGTATCACAATGGACTGAATAGTCTAAGTGAGCCTGATACATCGGGCTGCCACCTAACCTAACCTAACCTATGTTATGACCATATGTAAAAAAAATGAAATGAGAGCACAACGTTTTTCGACACCCGAAGATGGGTTCTAAATGCATTATTGGACATTGGACCTCAATCAGAGTGGCAAAATGCTTCGATTTTATTGGGGAATATTTTGAAAAACAATAAAGCGATTTTCGATTACTAATATTTGTTTTTATTCTCTAATCCCGAAATATAAAAGGCAACCCTCGTATGGATGAATAATATTAGTAAAAAGGTATTAGTTAAAAGAGAGCTATATGTCATTCCACGTTCAATTAAAAGTCGATTTTTTTAATCTAAACGGTACTATGGTACTTTTTGTACTGGGCAAAAGTGCTAGAAAATGTCCGTGCTTGATTTTTTACAATGGTGCGAGAATTCTGCTGTTCAGATGATCCGTCGCTGTGTCATCGAATTTGGTCTTTTGAAAAAAAAAAAAACAAAAAAACACATCCATAACTTTTAAGTGTTGAATTGATTTCACAATTGACAGGCGAGGGAACAGCAATTCAATACGCACTTTTCCAGTCTTACAATAGAAAAAAAACGAAACCTGTCGAAATGTTTATGGCTACATTGGGAGAAGCAATAAGTGACACTCAACGAAAAATATTTATAGCCTAAACAAATAAAAATCCTGCGTAGAGTTATAGGTTTCTGCATTCACAATAAACCCTAATGTTGATATATCTTTAAAATATTACAGTATGAGACAATCTCGATGATCGTCTCCTAAAGTGTTAATTTTTTCTCTGCAAATTTAGACATAGTAATTTACATTTTCCAAGCCTCTAGCCTGGCAATACAAGTGTTTATGAAACAATATTTTTTTATTAAAAATTAGATGTCAATCGAATTTTTATCGAACATTTGTGAAGCGATTTTTTATTGAAAAATTGGTGGCTAATTACGGTTGTTAATTTAATTTTTTATCGAAAATTATATCATCACAAATTTGGTGGACATTTTTAAAAATATCAAGGCATACAAAGTTTCATTAGATATACGCGATACTATCTTATTGCAGATGAAAAACATCTCACACAGTCTACACTGGTCTAAGGGTCGTTTATGAAGACACCAATTTATTAAAAAAATACTAAAGAGCTGCCAACTTAAGAAATTTAGAATATTTTTTCGGGATTCCGAAAAATCTAGGGATGCAAAATAAAAAATTCCAGGCCTCGGGATAAATCCCGTCCCGAAAATCCTGGGATTTTGGGGCGGGATTAATGTTTGCATATTGAATACTTAAGAAAAATAGGAAGTTTTTTAATCGAAAATTTAGTATCGTAAACTAATTGAAGAAGTGATTTGCTCTAAATTTTTTCCGCGAGCGTAAATACATCAATAGAATTTTATTTTTTCAACATTTGTTTTTTATATTGTTAAAATAAAGTATAATTATTGTAAGCGTTTTTTTTTGTATCTTTTTACTCAAAAAGATTGTTGATATATTTGTTGTCTAACAAAGTATATTGCTGGCTAAATTGTTGTTCTAATGTCCGTTGGTCTATACTTTGATGTCGTGTCGTCGACATCGTTGTTCGTCTATGTCTGTCAACACATCCATCAATTTCAGGCGATTGCTTTTCATTTTGCTATGGAATAGATGGGGAGAATGGAAATGACACTGACTTTGCCTTTTTGTTATGTGTTTGCCATTTATCCATTAAAATGTATAGTTTTGTGTATTGTACGCTTCTAAAATATTCTGAAGATTTTCTTAAAATGTTTGCAAAATATTGAGTTAATGATAGAGATTAATAACATAAGGTTTGGCAAAAATGAAATTTTCGTTATATAGGCTAGGAATCGATTTCAAAGAAAAATACACAGAGAGTTCAGATTGGTTGTGATAATCGAATTTATTGCTAACCTCCTTTTGGCAGTTGCACCAACTATGTTATCTGTTGGTAGTTGTGTCACCCAACAAATTCGGACGACTCAATTGAATTATGGGAAAGAAAAAAGAAGGAAGAAGAAAACTAGTAAATTTCTTCAGCTTTTTACGCCACGCGGGACACATGTTCGCATTATTGCTCCTTTAAAAAACAAGCACCTACATTAAAACAGGAAGGGATATTATGTTGAAATGTAAAACCTTTATTTTCTATATAAAAGAATTTTTAAAATATGTACAGATCTGTGACCACGAGATGAGGAATTCGGTAGTTGTATGCATCCCATCATCAATTTTAATTTAAGGTTTTTGACCGGAAATTACAGAGGAATAATGCATTTTGGTTACAACTCCCTTAATTTTTTTGGGCGAATTATTCCCAAAAAATGTCATCGTTTTTGCCGTTTTATTGTAATTTGTAATACCAATTTTTCCCCAAGGGAAAAATTTCCCATTTTCGAAGTTGGTTTAGAATAAGGGAAAAGGGAATAAAGAAAAATTCCCCAGGGAGATTTTGTTTAGAATAGGGAAAAAATTCCCAGGGAGTTGTTATTTACCTCAAATGAAGATGCAATTACAGTTGTAAACCACTAGTTTGAAGACCTTGAGGAAAACTATTTTAATCAAGGGATAGAATTGCTAGAAAAGCGTTGGACTAAGTGTATTGAAGTTTCAGGAGATTATATTGAAAAATAAATATATTTTTCTAAAACTAATTATTCTCTTTCATTGATAGGCTAAGAAGTTTCCGAACCGCCCTCGTAGGATACATCGTATGCATACATGTGTATGTTACAGCCAAATCATTTATGCTGAAAAGGGCTGAACCAAGAATGGATCCTTGAGGAACGTCTCGGTATATATTTTTCAATTTCAATTTCCATTTATTTCGTAATACAAAGCCAATGAGGCCAAATAATAAATGTATTACATGACTATAGCCTAAGTAAAAATACACGCAAAGAAAAAAAACGTTTGGAAAACGTGAACCGAAAACGTTTTTCTTTTGTTAGAGTTTTTTGAATTGCTTCGAAAATTTTAAACTTTTATCACCAAAAAAATTCGTTTGTTATAAAATTTTTATTTTTTCAATAAAAAAAATTATTTTTGAAACAACAACACAGTCCATTTCGTTTATATCAAACACTTTGCTTTTCCTACTTTAGGTCTTTAATAAGACACATTTTACAGTTCAAAATTGAATATACTACAATGTAATGTTGAACATTTTTTCGGAATCTTCCGAACATATCTGGAATATATGTACAATAAAAAAAAACTTTGGTTGAAGCAGGGATCGAACCCACGACCCTTGGCATGCAAGTTGGACGTAGCTACCACTGCTCCACGGTGCCAAACTAAATGTTTGTTTCTGTTAAATAAACTTTGTTTATTCGGTTCGGCGCCGCAAGCTATGCTATATAAATATAACTTATATGGATATTTATCTATTGATGACCATAGCCGGTACATAGCTCAGTGGTTAGTGTGTTGGCTTACAAAGCGCATGGTCCGCGGTTCGATTCTCCGTCCAGGCGAAAGGTAAAAAAATTTAAAAAATTTTTAAAATCTTATAATTCCTTCTACATTGTTGGTATTACAGGAAAAGGTGTTAAGAACTAAAAAACCTCGTGGATGTGAGAAAGATGTGAGGGCAAATGCAATTAGCAAGAAAACAATGTTTTTTTAGTTTTTCTTTATGAAATTGTTTTTACATCCAGGAAAAGAATAAACGTTTATCACAAAAAGTATATACTTTTCTTCCAAATACACTTCCTTACTGCGAAAAGCAATTGAGAAACGAACTTTGGTTGTCTAAAATTTCGTTTGGGAGGAAAGAAGAACACATAACAAGTGTGTAAATTTAAAATTGTATAAAAATTTTTTACATGAGTAACTCATAAAGGGCTCCCCCCGCAAAGTAAGTATAATATAAGGGAATACGAATTAATTTTGGATCAGAACTCCTATTGTTATAAATACGATTTGGAGAAGTAGAAAAAATTGTGCACTTTAGATAGCAATATATGTGATTTCTCGTATCAAACGCCTTGTTATGATGAAGAAGCGTTTCCGTATATTTTCCACAACTTCGGTAAGAGCTGTGATCCAATTTGTCTTCCAAAATCCAGATTGATATTCACTCAGTAATTTAAGATCTTTTCCATAACATTCGTGAGGAAAAGTAGGATGGCAATTGGTCGATAATCGCTATTAGATTTTGGAATTGGAATTATTTTTGCGATTTGTCAAACCTTTGGAAACGTGGATTTGGGTAGGCACGTTCTAAAAATACATGCAAAAGAAGCTAGAAGCTTTTGTAATAATATTTTTATGAATTCCAGTTGCATTTGATTTAATTGTATGGAAACTCTTCAGTACATCAAACTGATATGGTGGCGCTAAACTCACTACTATATGTCTTGCAGTGGCTGCGCAGTATTGATTCTTGCAAAATGATCATTTATTTTATTACACCATCAGGACTTTAATTTGTTCTTTACAAAAAGTCGATTTACCCTTTTTGTTTCTTCAAAACATGGTTTTTATTGCAATACTCTCGGTATCCTAACCATTGAAAAGTTCTCAAAGTCTAAGTTAGCGGATAGTAGTTTTCAATTCTTATTCAGTCTTTTGTGTAAGTGTTTGCTATGAATGCGCTTTGTTTTTGTGTGTTGAGTGTAAAAAATAACCGCAATATCAACCTCAAATCAGACGCCAACAACAATCCCCCCAAAATCAAAACGAAACAGTAAACGTTAGACTCTCGTATTGAACGAATACAATGAGCGCCGTCAAATTTGCCGCTAACTTTGACATTGTCTTAATTTTGTATTACCGTAAAAAATCACAAATAACCAATGTTGTGTGACAAAAAAAAAAAAAAAACAATGTTTAAAATCCAAAAGTTAATTCATTGTTAGCCGATTGGAAAGGAGTAAAAGAAATTTAAAGTCCATATTCTCAATGGTCGGGGAAATGAGTCACAAGAGTTGACGGTTCCGAAGTTCGTCGCCGACGTCATTGTCTTCATCTCGTCGGTCAGATGCAAAAAGCAATAAGTGTGTGTGTTTGTGTATGCGCTAGAACAACGTATCACGTATCTATTGTGATTTTAGATTTTATGAATATTGAATGAAGTGAATGAAAACAAGGAAAAAGAAACAAACAAATCAAATCAAAACAAAACAAACCATTTAAATCAGTACTTATCATGCTGCGTAGCTTTTGTGTGTGTGTGTGTGCCTCTTTCCATCTGGCGCTTTTATAAAGTTGATTGGGTTTTGTAACGTGTGGCTTGCGGTATTTCCTCGATCTGCGACACGATTTTGTGGTCACTTTTTCCCACATGGCTTGTGCCAAAATTTTTGAAAATCAGTCGCCTATAACTGACAGGCGGGTTTTAATGCTTTGCGCAAGGCTTTCCAAAGTTCCTCGACATGACTTGTAAATGAAAGAAAAAGTACACACAAACTGTCCGCACTTTTTCCGTAGTGCTAAAAATACCCTTTTTGTTTGTGAATGAAGTAGTGACGAGAACAAGTATGAATGAATTCTAGTCAATGAATGTGTTTGTTCTAAATGCATTATTATTTTGCGTTGGATTGAAAGGTTGCCGACGCTTTTGTCAACCGATTTAAAATGGATATTAACCTTTATGATATGCTACCAACAAGAGATCATATATTACGGTAATTTTTAATTTCGTAATTTTTTATTGATAAAACCATAATAATAGTAGGGAACCTATATCTACAATGAAAATAAACATAATTTAATTACGCTCAAAAAAGGGTGAACCCATCAGGAATGAAAATTTTGATTAATTTTAGAAAAATTAGGTTAATTTTAGAAAAATTATGTTACTTTTAGAACACTAAACTAAAAAAATCAAGAAAATTTGTCAGACGTACACTGAAAAAAAAAGCTAATGATTTTGGTATTAATTCTGAGCCAAAAAAGCGGAAAATTAAAGAAATGATACTTTTTAAGATAGAATTGCCTTTTAGATTTAAGTTTTGCGTACTTGATTCTAGATAGCAAATTTTAATTTATTCGTTTTTATACGCTCCACCATAGAATGGGGGTATATTCACTTTGTTATTCCGTTTGCAACATATCACAAATATTGCTCTAAGACCCCATAAAGTATATATATTCTGGGTTGTGGTGAAATTCTGAGTCGATCTAGCCACTTCCGTTCGTCTGTCAGTTGAATTCACGCTAATTTCCGAACGAAATAAGCTATCGACTTGAAACTTGGCACAAGTAGTTGTTATTGATTTAGATCGGATGGAATTGCAAATGGGCTATATCGGACCACTTTTACGTATAGCCCCCATGTAAACCGACCCCCTGATTTGGATTGCGAAGCCTCTTAGAGAAACAAATTTTATCCGATCCGGCTGAAATTTGGTACGTGGTGTTAGTATATGGTCTCTACCAACCATGCACAAATTGGTCCATATCGGTCCATAATTATATATAGCCCCCATATAAACCGATCCCAAGATTTGACCTCCGGAGCCTCTTGGAGGGGCAAAATTCATCCGATTGGGATGAAATTGGATACGTAGTGTTAGTATAGGATCCCTAATATTCGAGCAAAAATTGGTCCATATCGGTCCATAATTATATAAAGCCCCCATATATACCGATCCCCAGATTTTGCTTGCAGACCCTCTGGAAGGAGCAATTTTTATACAATCCCGTTAAAATTTGGTACGTGGTGTTAGTATATGGTCCCTAACATGAATGCAAAAATTGGTCCATATCGGCCCATATTTATATAAAGCCCCCATATAAACCGATCCCCAAATTGTGCTTGCAGACCCTCTTGATAGAGCAAATATCGTCCGATCCGGTTGAAATTTGGCACGTGTTGTTAGTATATGCTATCTTACAACCATCCAAAAATTGCTTCATATCGGTCCATATTTGTATATAGCTCCCATATAAGCCGATCCTCAGATTTGACTTCCTGAGCCTCTTGGAGGGACAAAATTCATCCGATTCGGTTGAAATTGGGTACATAGTGTTAGTATAGAATCCCTAATATTCGAGCAAAACTTGGTCCATATCGGTACATAATAATATATAGTCCCCATATAAACCGATCCCCAGATTTTGCTTGCAGACCCTCGCGAAGGAGCAAATCTCGTCCGATCCGGTTGAAATTTGGTAAGTGGTGTTAGTATATGCTATCTTACAACCATCCAAAAATTGTTTCACATCGGTCCATATTTGTATATAGCTCCCATATAAACCGATCCCCAGATTTGACCTACGGAGCCTCTTGTATGGGCAAGATTCATTCGATCTGGTTGAAATTTGGCACGTATTTGTTAGTATATGGTATCTAACAACCATCCAAAAATTGGTTCATATCGGTCCATATTTGTATATAGCCCCCATATAAACCGATCCTCAGATTTAACCTCCGGAGCCTCTTGGAGGAGCACAATTCATCCAATCTGGTTAAAATTTTGTACGTGGTGTTAGTATATGGTCTCTAACAAGCATGCAAAAATTAGTCCATATCGGTCCATAATCATATATAGCCCCCATATAAATCGATCCCCAGATTTGGTTTTGGAGCCTTTTGGAAGTCCAAAATTCATCCGATACGGTTGAAATTGAGTACAATGTGCTGGTTTATGGCCGCTAACAACCATGCCAACCATATTCTGGGTTGTGGTGAAATTCTGAGTCGATCTAGCCACTTCCGTTCGTCTGTCAGTTGAAATCACGCTAATTTCCGAACGAAATAAGCTATCGCCTTGAAACTTGGCACAAGTAGTTGTTATTGATTTAGATCGGATGGAATTGCAAATGGGCTATATCGGACCACTTTTACGTATAGCCCCCATATAAACCGATCCCCTGATTTGGATTGCGAAGCCTCTTAGAGAAACAAATGTTATCCGATCCGGCTGAAATTTGGTACGTGGTGTTAGTATATGGTCTCTACCAACCATGCAAAAATTGGTCCATATCGGTCCATAATTATATATAGCCCCCATATAAACCGATCCCAAGATTTGACCTCCGGAGCCTCTTGGAGGGGCAAAATTCATCCGATTGGGTTGAAATTGGATACGTAGTGTTAGTATAGGATCCCTAATATTCGAGCAAAAATTGGTCCATATCGGTCCATAATTATATAAAGCCCCCATATATACCGATCCCCAGATTTTGCTTGCAGACCCTCTGGAAGGAGCAATTTTTATACAATCCCGTTAAAATTTGGTACGTGGTGTTAGTATATGGTCCCTAACATGAATGCAAAAATTGGTCCATATCGGCCCATATTTATATAAAGCCCCCATATAAACCGATCCCCAAATTGTGCTTGCAGACCCTCTTGAAGGAGCAAATATCGTCCGATCCGGTTGAAATTTGGCACGTGTTGTTAGTATATGCTATCTTACAACCATCCAAAAATTGCTTCATATCGGTCCATATTTGTATATAGCTCCCATATAAGCCGATCCCCAGATTTGACTTCCTGAGCCTCTTGGAGGGACAAAATTCATCCGATTCGGTTGAAATTGGGTACATAGTGTTAGTATAGGATCCCTAATATTCGAGCAAAACTTGGTCCATATCGGTACATAATAATATATAGTCCCCATATAAACCGATCCCCAGATTTTGCTTGCAGACCCTCCCGAAGGAGCAAATCTCGTCCGATCCGGTTGAAATTTGGTATGTGGTGTTAGTATATGCTATCTTACAACCATCCAAAAATTGTTTCACATCGGTCCATATTTGTATATAGCTCCCATATAAACCGATCCCCAGATTTGACCTACGGAGCCTCTTGGAGGGGCAAGATTCATTCGATCTGGTTGAAATTTGGCACGTATTTGTTAGTATATGGTATCTAACAACCATCCAAAAATTGGTTCATATAGGTCCATATTTGTATATAGCCCCCATATAAACCGATCCTCAGATTTAACCTCCGGAGCCTCTTGGAGGAGCACAATTCATCCAATCTGGTTAAAAATTTGTACGTGGTGTTAGTATATGGTCTCTAACAAGCATGCAAAAATTAGTCCATATCGGTCCATAATCATATATAGCCCCCATATAAATCGATCCCCAGATTTGGTTTTGGAGCCTTTTGGAAGTCCAAAATTCATCCGATACGGTTGAAATTGAGTACAATGTGCTGGTTTATGGCCGCTAACAACCATGCCAAACTTGGTCCATATCGACCCATAGTTATATATAATAAACCGATTCCCAATCACACAAGAATTGGTTCATATCGGTTCATAGCTACCCCCATATTTCATTCTGGTTCGTATTTATTTGTAGACTTCTGTATATATACCGGTCAATAACTGAATTATATACTTATTTACACTGAAAAAAATATTGTCGTGAGGTCAATGATTTTATGTCTTTATAATACGAATGCAAATTTTTCTTAGCATAGAAGACGTACTTGTCTAATATAATGCGTTTTTCCTTGTCCAAAAGTCGATAAACTTTTCAATGAAGTCGTAGTGTCCTCATAATTAAGTGATTTGACTAAAAAATCGGTACCGTAACATGAAAGAAAAAAATTGACTTTAATAATTCTGAAAAATTCTTTAAAATTAATGACATTGTCTTTAAATTTGTTGTCTTTTTGCATCTTGACTACAAAGCAAAAAATCGTTCAAAAATAGGACGTGTTTTTCAACACTTTATTTTAAAGACGTTTTTTACTTGAAACATAGCATAATTTCTACTGGAAGTTGAGTCTTAATTTGGAAAATAAAGTTGTCGTTAACTCGTTTTTAAAGGACTTTGATAGCATATGAAGAAAAAAAGCTGAGAAAACTAAAAATTAAAATTTGCTTCCTAGAAGCAAGTACACAAAACCTAAATTTAAAAGAGAATTGTGTCTTAAAAGTATCCTTACTTGTATTTTCCGTTTCTTTGGCTCGGAATCAATACCAAAATTTTTAAAGTAAAGACAAAATCTTTGGAACCGAGTATGCTTTCTTTTCAGTGTAATCTTTTTTTTTTGTCTAATATAAACCACGTAGGGACTAACTTGCAATTTAGAAGTCGATGGTAAGCAATTTTAAGATACCTTGGCATGGGTAAATATTACCACAACCCAAGTAATTCGATTATGGATGGCAGTCTCTAGTAGAAGTTTCTACGCAATCCATGGTGGGGGGAAATAAGATTCGGCCTGGCCGAACTTACGGCCATATATACTTGCTTCTGTTTTTTTTTCTTCATGTGCAATTAAAGTCCTTTAAAAACGTGTTAACCACATATTACATTTCTAAATTCGGACTCGACTTCAACTAGAAATTAGGCTATGATTCTTTAAAATAAAGTGTTGAAAAACATCTCCTATTTTTAAGCGCTTTTTGGCTTTGTTGTCAAGATGCAAAAGGACAACAAATTTAAAGACAATTTCATTATTTTTAAAAAATTTTTCACAATTATTAAAAGCAAGTTGGCCTTGGTCAAACAAAATTTTCCTTCATTTTAGGATACACGTTTTTAATTCGAATCTCAAAACACAATTCCGTGAACTAAAACCGAATTATTACACACTATTTTTTGAGTGTAATCACAATATATGAAAAGATGATGTACACAGAAAAAAAATCCAAGTATAGTCTTAATTGAGTTTTAAAAATATTCAATTAAATTTAATTCAACAAATTTTTTAATTGAAACAAAAATCAATCACAAAAATTAATAGTATGCATTAATTTTTTAATTGATACTATCATTTCTGTGATTAAAGATATTTCAATTAAAATTGGATCAATTAATTTCGTGATTGAATCAGAAAAAAATTGTTGTGTGTGTACAGTGTTGGTGGAAATGGTTGAATTTATATTATTTACATTAGAAGATATCAGTAGATATTTTTTATTTGTATCTATCATTATCGGTCATATGTGCTCATTCAGTTGGGAATTTACGATTTGCTCAATTAGAAAAATTAGAGGATACAGCGTTTGGATATTTTCCACGTTCTTTTAAGCGTACATGTGGCAACGCTGTCATAAGTCGGGTTTTTTTAAGAAAATTCTTTCTAACAAAGGCTAATTTCGTTTGTCTAATATTTGGTTTCGGAGGAAAGTATTTTTTCTTTGAGTGTGGCTTTGGTGTAAGCTGGCACGTTTCAATATATGTTTAATCCTTTAATGGAATATCGATTTTGTTCAATTCGATATTTAACTAGGTTTTGTTACTTTTATCAACGCTACCAATATCATTATAACGATTTGTGATGCGATACACCAACATTTTGTTCATATTGAGGGTTTTGAGAGGTTTGGCCAGCCAATCGCGTTATTACGCCTTAACCCCCATTACAAATAAACACAGAAGCAAATATTTTTGATGGTTTGTAAACAATATAATGAACTGTCAGTCATATCATGTAGCTGTCATTTAGTTTAACAGTCATACCATAACGAATATATTCTATTATTTAAATGTTCGATTTTTTTTTTAATATTCAATGAACAATTTTTTTTTAACCAAAGATTATTTATTTTATAAAATATCATCACATGAAAGAATTAAGTGTTCTAAAATGATGAATATATTTTTTAATGTGTATTTTCTACAATAAAAATTGGGTCCTAAAATTTAGGTCACACAATAGTTACTCATTAGAGATTTTTCCAGTGCACGTTTGAAAATAGTGACACCCTTTTTCGAAAATAACATCAGCTTTAAGTGGCTTTAGCGAAATGCTCAAAAAATCAATTAAATTTGGTATAGTTAGTTGGTACGTGCCTGCATGCGATGTGTTATCGGCGCCTTTAACTTTTGTCCATGTTTAAGCCTCATTATTTTGGTCTCACTTTTTAATTAAAATCCTCCCAAAACCATTAAGTCTTGTTAATCATTTCAGTTTCTCCATTAACCAGCGCCTAACTCCTTACCACCCAACCTACAATCAATCTATGAATTTCGAATAAAGAACATTTCAATTTTCAATTTCGATTTAATTAAAATGCGTTCTATGTCGTACTCATAGGCATTTTAAGAATTTTCCGTTTTCAAATCGTTTTGATTTTTCACGAACGCGACTCATTAGTTGTTGTAGTTCACAATTTTAAATTAACGATTGTTTGCGGTCGGCCAGAAGAAAATATGCCGCCGCTGCTGCTAGCGTCAATCGTCGTTTGCTATTAGATTGCCGCCACAGTGTTTTATATTCTCGAGATCACGAAATTACTTAATTGTCCATTTATTTGAAATGAAATAACGACAACGATCTGTCGCTTGTCTGTCCGCATGTCGGTCATCTGTCCATTTCACGAAAACCTTTCGTCGTCGCTAGCACGAACGAATCAAATGAAACGAAGGCGACAGATGAACGAGTGATTAAACGATCGATGAAGCTATTGAGTGATATCTACTCAAAAAAAAAAAAAAAAAAAAAAAAAAAAAACTATAAGCTTTCCGCACCACCGCCAACCACATTTTGATGTGTACAATTGAAAAATGTTAATTAACTGAATTGTCACATTCGAGTTAAAACTTTGTGTAAACACTGCATAAATAAATCTGATCAAATTAAAGAGTATCTGAATTGAATTTTAAACTAAATTGCGGGAGTATTTAAAATTGTGTTATAAAATAAAACGATTAACGGAACAAATTTGTATTTGAAGAACAAAATTCACGTCTATTTTTTTATCAAATATTGTATTTTTGTAGAAGCTTTTGTTACAATTTTTAAGCCTAAAGTTTTTTTATTTTTGTCAACATTTTTTTTTCTATAGAAAATATGATCAGCATTTGTATGTCGATGGACAATTTTGTCACAATTTTTATATCCATAGGAAATATTAGCTCCGTTCGAGAACCCGATAATTTTTGATAATTATTATTGGAAGTCGTTTGTTTACACCAAAACGCCAGCAAAAGAGAGCCGGAGAGAGACTACATTTGACAGTTATGAGATAGAGAAATTTCAAGTTTTTGCTAGAGATTTTTTTCCCAGTAAAATCTTGCAAACCATATCATACGTTGCCAACTGGTTATTTATAACAAACAAAGTACCAATACAATGCACATGTTCGGCAACTACACCCTCAAAAAAAATCGCTTCTTTAACATATGTTCCAAACATATTTTGCAGGAAGCACATATATTATTGGATACTGCCGAAACATTAATATGTTTGTTTTATGTGAACATATCATATGTTTGGAAGCATTTTGAGCCCAAAAATATTATATGTTTGGAAGAATTTTTCCCAAAGACGATTGTGCTCATTGCCTAACATACTCGTAATTTTCACTTCCTCGAAATATTTTAGTTCTTGGCACCTTTTTCTGTAATACAAATAATGTTGAAGAAATTATTCACTTTTATACATTTTTTAAATTTTACCTTTCGCCTGCACGGAGAATCGAACCGAGGACTATACAGTTTGTAAGCCAACAAACTACCCACTGGACTACGTAGCTGTTATAGCCACCAGTAGATAATTATCGTTACACTTATATAGCATAGTTTGCAGCGCCCACGAGCCCATGCAAACATAACTTTATTTAACAGAAACATACATTTGTTTGCCACGTGGACTCTCCAGTCAACTCTCCCGGTTTCCATCTCTATTTCTTTCTCTATACTCTCTCTGTCGCTTTGAATAAAATATCACAACATATGTATGTTTAGTCGAAATTTGTAAATTTATATATGTTTGCATTCACACATATGATTTTTATGAAACATTCATGCCCCAAACATAATATATTCTAACATATTAACATAGATGTCCCAAACATTTAGTGTTAGTTTAGGAACACACCTTGTTTGCACTTAAATATATTGTGTTTTAAAATTGTGCCCGAAACACATTTTGTTTATATCGGAACATATGAAAAACATATTTTTCTAAGAGTGTACGATTGGAAGTTAAATATACAGGATTCGTTTTTTGTTTTCAATGTTTTAGCATCTGAAATTTTCAATGTGCAAATAGTTACTGGATACCGTTCGTGTACTTTTCAGCAATTTTAAGCAAAGAGTGTAAAATACACTCTTACTCTCTTGCTCGTTTTTACTGGATATTTTTTTACTGGAAAAGTACGCGAACAGACCTATTATCAAAATATTTCTGTCTATAAAAAAATCTATCAAATATTGGCAATTTTGACAAAATTTTTACGCCATTAAAAGCTTTTGTCAAAATTTTTTATCTCTATATAAAGTTAAAATTTTATGTAAATAGAAAACTTTGTAACTATTGAAAAATTTCATCAACATTTTTATGTGTATAGAAAATTTTGTCAAAATTTTTATGCCTATCAAGAAAAAATATCACAAAACTTTTTCCAATTAAAATTTTAATTGAGTTTTAATAAACAAATAAACATTTATTTTTTTTTTAAATTGAAACAATATTTAATCAATAAAGTTAGTTGTATCAATTTTGTAATTGACTGTGGTGATTGACACTATTACTTCTGTGATTGAAGACAAAACATATTTTTTTGTGTGTATAGAAATTTTTTTTAAACCTTTTTTATGACTAATGAAAAATTTGTCTAAATTATTGTCTATAGACATAACAGGTTGGCTGATAAGTCCCCGGTCTAACAAAGAAAAACACATTTTTATGTCAAAATTCGTTTTTATTATTCAACATAGTTCCCTTCAAGAGCGATACAACGATTATAACGATCTTCCAATTTTTTGATACCATTTTGGAAGTACTCCTTCGGTTTTGCCTCAAAATAGGACTCAGTTTCGGCGATCACCTCTTCATTGCAGCCAAATTTTTTCCCTGCGAGCATCCGTTTGAGGTCTGAGAACAAGAAAAAGTCGCTGGGGCCAGATCTGGAGAATACGGTGGGTGGGGAAGCAATTCGAAGCCCAATTCATGAATATTTGCCAACGTTCTCAATGACTTGTTAAAGTGGCAGCCCGATTAAGATTCAGGCTCACTTAGACTATTCAGTCCATTGTGATGTTAAAGTGGCAGCCCTCAATGACTTGTGGCACGGTGTGTCAAAAATGGGGTGTATTGGTCCATGTTTTGTGTAGCTCCCATATAGACCGATCTCCCGATTTTATTTCTTGGGCTTCTAGAATCCTTAGTTTTTAACCAATTTGACTGAAATTTGAAACCTAGAGGTATTCTAGGAAAATAAAGAGATTTACCGAAAATGGTAATTATCGGACCATGATTTGATATAGCCCCCATATAAACCGATCTCCCGATTTTACTTCTAGAATCCGTAGTTTTTATCCAATTTGCCTGAAATTGGAAATGTAGAGGTATTATAGGAAAACAAAAATTTCCAGATTTTACTACTCGTTATAATTGAAATAATTGGGTTAAAAATCTACAGATTTAGATTTCAAATCAAGGCGTTATTTCATCATTTTCTTGCACACTTACAAGAGATGTTTATGATTCCTCTAAAACTCAAACAAAAAATGGTTCTTATAAATTCAGAATCTGATCTAGTCTTCATAGGTAAAATCTTAACATTTATCTGTGGGTAGCGTACTGGTTGAATTGATCTGTTTGGGAAAATATCTGTCATCAAACCCCCCTGAAATTTTTAAAGAAAACTATTATATTTGATTAATGGTGGTGGGTATTTAAGATTCGGCCCGGCCGAACTTACTACTGTATATACTTTTTTATTCTCTATTGAATTTTTTTTTTTTAATTTGCAAAAGGTTACATAAAATTAATGAGAGCATTAGATACTTCAAGTTCGTTAATGAGTAAATATTTTGATTCACATATTTTTCCATCATCCATCAAGCATGGTATCACTACCATTACTGGAATTTTTGATTCCTCTGCTGCCCTACCTCCTCCTCTGGCTGTGTGATTTTATGATGTTATTCGGTTAGTGATCATCATGACTAATAATCCACCTAATGAAGTTGGTCGAGTGCCAAGTGCTTTTCGTTGTCACTTCTAAGCAAATATTTACATTAATTGAATAATTCAAATAGTTATAAACAGTAGTCATACAGTCTGTTCGTCTTGAGACAACCACCACTACCACGAAAAAAGAACAAATGAGATAATAAAATAAAATTTAGAAACAAAAATTGAAAAAAAAAAACATATTTGGTTTTACATTACTCTCCATACTAGAAAAAATATGAAATAAATGATTTTTTTCTAATTTAAATTAAATTTTGTTTTTATGGTATTTACGAAATTCATCAATGATAGTTAAAACCCTAAAAAGTGTCAGTAAATACATAAATACTCTTTAAAAATGCAATAGATTTTTTTTTTAATATTTTTTCTGTGTATTATAATTTTATTGTATTTACTTACTTGAGATCATAAACAAAATGCCATTTGAAAACTTTTGCCATTTTTCAAATATGCTTCAAATATTTGGCGTTTCGATTTCCTCATAAATATCTCATAAATTGAAAAAGAAATGAACAATATTTTGACATTCATCACCAATGAACAATCAACGATTAATCTACCAAATTTTTTTTTTTCAAGTTCATTCACACTCTCGTATTAAATAGAATTAATGTATTTATATTCATGTCACGTTGTTTTATTTACTTCTTTATTTTAAACGAGAAATACAATTGTTTGTGGTAAATTGCCGCTCTATGTTAAGAATCTTTATTTGTCTGTTGTATAATATTGTGGTAATTTTAAATATGTTGCTATATTATTACATCATACTGTGGTTTTTTATTTGCTAACTAAAAAAAAACTAAAAAAAATAAAATCATTAATTCAATTGATTTTGATATTATTAAAATTGAAGAAATTAATTGAGATAATGAGAATAAACTTGTTACACAGAAACAATTTTTCTGAATCAATCGTGAAATTCATTGATCCAAAAAAATAATAAAATAAAAAAATAATAAAAAATTAATTAAAATTGCTTCTATCACGAAAATGATAGTATCAATAATAAAATTAATTAGAAACAAGTATATACAGCAGTAAGTTCGGGCGGGTCGAATCTTAAATACCCATGGTGGTGTGTATCAAATATAAAATATAATAGTTTAACTCTTCGTCGTAACGGGTTACTTGATAATATATAAGATTTGATGACAAATATTCTCCCAAGCAAATTAGTTCATCCAGTACTCTTCCCAAAGATAAATTTAAGGATTCTACCTATGAAGACCAGATCAGATTCTGGATTTATGAGAACCATTTTTATACCCTGCACCACACTGTGGAACAGGGTATTATAAGTTACTGCATATGTTTGCAACACCCCGAAGGAGACGAGATAGACACATGGTGTCTTTGGCAAAAATGCTCAGGGTGGGCTCCTGAGTCGACATAGCCATGTCCGTCTGTCCGTGAACACATTTTTGTAATCAAAGTCTAGGTCGCAGTTTTAGTCCAATCGACTTCAAATTTGGCACAAGTATGTGTTTTGGCTCAGAATAGAACCCTATTGATTTTGGAAGAAATCGGTTGAGATTTAGATATAGCTCTCATATATACATTTCGCCCGATATGGACTTATATGGCCCCAGAAGCCAGAGTTTTACCCTAATGTGCTTAAATTTTTGCACAAGAATTAAAATTAGTACTATAGTCAAGTGTGCAAAATTTTATTGAAATCGGTTCAGATTTAGATATAGCTCCCATATATATCTATCGCCCGTTATGGACTAATACGGTTCCAGAAGCCAGAGTTTTACACCAATTTGGTTGAAATTTTGCACTAGGAGTACAATTAGTAGTGTTGTCAAGTGTGCCAAATTTTATTGAAATCGGTTCAGATTTAGATATAGCTCCCATATATAGCTTTCGCCCGATATGGACTTATATGGCCCCAGAAGCCAGAGTTTTACCCTAGTTTCCTTAAAATTTTGCACAAGAAGAACAATTAGTACTATAGTCAAGTGTGCCAAATTTTATTGAAATCGGTTCAGATTTAGATATAGCTCCCATATATATCTTTCGCCCGACATGGACTAATACGGTCCCAGAAGCCAGAGTTTTACCCCAATTTGGGTGAAATTGCACAGGGAGTAGAATTAGCATTGTAGCTATGCGTGCCAAATTTGGTTGAAATCGGTTCAGATTTAGATATAGCTCCCATATATATGTTTTTCTGATTTCGACAAAAATGGTAAAAATACCAGAATTTTCCTTGTATAATCGCCACTGCTTAGTCGAAAAGTTGTAAAAATTACTCTAATTTTCCTATACTTCTAATACATATATATCGAGCGATAAATCATAAATAAACTTTTGCGAAGTTTCATTAAAATTGCTTCAGAATTAAATGTTTCCCATATTTGTTTACTAACATTGTGTTCCACCCGACTTAAATTTTGAGTCTATAGATGTTGTAGAAGTCTATCAAATTTTGTCCAGATCGAGTGATATTTAAATGTATGTATTTGGGACAAACCTTTATATATAGCCCTCAGCACATTTGACGGATGTGATATGGTATCGAAAATTTAGATCTACAAAGTGGTGTAGGGTATAATATAGTCGGTCCCGCCGGACTTTAGATTTTCCTTACTTGTTTTTTTACTAACATTGTGTTCCACCCTTGTGCATTAGCCGACTTAAATTTTGAGTCTATAGATTTTGTAGAAGTCTATCAAATTCTGTCCAGATCGAGTGATATTTAAATGTATGTATTTGGGACAAACCTTTATATATAACCCAAAACATATTTGACGGATATGATATGGTATCGAAAATTTAAATCTACAAAGTGGTGCAGGGTATAATATAGTCGGCTCCGTCCGACTTTAGACTTTCCTTACTTTTTTTTTTGAGTTTTAGAGAAGTTATAAACATATTGTGTATATGATGAAATAACGCTTTGATTTGAAATCTTAAATCTGTAGATTTTTCCGTCATTTTTTAAATGAATACGATGAGTAAAGTCTGGAAATTGTACTTTCAGTTTCAAGCAATTTTCATGAGGCGCACTGCCTGCTATACACTGAAAGAAGAGTTTTCTTTTCTGAGAAACGAAATTTTGACACAAATTTTACAGACAATCGTTGAATCACTTATCAAAAATTGTGATTAATTTGCTCTAAACGAAAATACTATATACGAAAGGGGAATTTCGTTTGTCTAAAATTTCATTCCGGAGAAAAATATTATTACTTTGGGTGTACCCTCAAGAAGAGAAATCGGTCTATACCGATACCTTACCAAATGGATCGGTAAAAATAAATGCGATACAGGTCTAAAATACCATATTTACATTTTCGACCAAATCGGATAAAATCTACGGTTTCTAGAAGCCCAAGGAGTTAAATCGGGAGATCGATCTATGTGGGGGCTATACCAAAACATGGGTCGATACACACCGTATTCAGCTGACCTTTTTGTTGTCAGCCGGATTCTAGAAGTCCTAGAAATAAATTCGGGAGGTAGGTCTATATGTGGGCTATACCAAAACATGGACTAATACTCACCATTTTCACCTCTTAATGGTCCTCAAATACCTCTAGAATTCAAATTTCAGACAAATTGGGTAAAAACTTTGAATTCTATAGTGATGTATAGTCGGAAGATAAGTCCAGAAACCCAAGAAGTAAAATGGGGAGATCGGTCTATATGGAGGCATTACCAAAAAATTGGAACGATACGCCTCATTTTCACCACACCTATTTGTGGTCCTAGAATACTTCTAGATTTCAAATTTCATGCAAATCGTATAGAAAATACAGTTTCTAGACGCCAAGAAGCAAAATCGGGAGATCGGTTTATATGGGGGCTATACCAAAACATGGACCGATAAACACCATTTTCGGCACACCTTTTTTGGTCCTAAAATACCTCTAGATTTCTTAATTGGATAAAAACTACGGTTTTTATAAGCCTAAGACCCCAAATCGAGATCCAAAATCTTTTAATTTGCATGATATTTTTTCTGCATAAATTATTTAATTAATTTGTGTATTGGTGCGCCTGTTAGATAAAACCGTTTAAATTAATGGTAAATTAAATCGATAAAATGTGCAGTGAAAGCTAGCAATAAAATTTGGAAGTTCTTACCAAGCCATTAACCAGAAAAAAGCATCGCCAAAAATCTAGTAAAAATGTTCTTTTTGGACCCGGAAGTGGTGCAAAATGGGCGCAGAAGTGATAAATTTAACAGGAGCTTGTCATGCTGGGTACTTTTAGTTAGTGTACATCCAAAAGGTTTTATTTGTTTTACTCCGTTTTTGCAAAAAACTTTTTTTTTTTTTTAATTTCAGAGAGTATATAATATTTCAAGGACAAATAATATATTGAATATTTAAAAACAAAATCCATAAAATATATTGTTCAAATAATATTTTCATAAAAATACACCTAGAGAGGGAGGGAATATGATCACCTCAAATATATTTCAAGAGCTATTTTTTTTGGGAAACATGTTGTTTTCTCATCACACATATATATTACATGCTTGCCGAGATGAGAAAGTTAATTTTTGAGAAAATGGTTTCGACAAACATGTTACATGTTCCCCAGCCAAAAATAAAATTTTGCTCTTGAAACATATTTGAGGCAGGCAAAATTAAAATTTAGGAATGCAACTTAATTAAAATGTTCCAATTTTAGAAAATATTAACTATTTTGTGGAAGTTTCGGATTTAGTAAAATTGTAAATTTTTTCCGATTTTTAGTTCATATAAGTAAGGAAAATATTCCGGCAAAATTTAAAAAAAAATTAAGTTATTTTTATAAACTAAAATAAAAATAAAGCGGTTACAGAAATATATGATCGTTGAATCCATAATTTGTTGTTATTGTATTAATTACAATTTCTATATCTATTCTAATTCATTTCTATTTATTTCGCTTCACCGAAGAAATATCTGCCGTTAAGATGAATACCCAGATGTTGATGATTTCAAAGAATTCACAAAAGAACTTTGTCATATGGATACGCTTGTTATTTTGATGGCGCTTTTCGATGTCTTTCAATTTCCATTTAAATATTTTAAGAAACATCTTGTCAGAGCCACGAAAAATCGCACACAACATCAAAACGCAAATGTTCATCACTTCCGTCCACGTCATTTTCGTGATTTTGTTATTTGGTTTTTGATTGTTTTCATTTATTAGTTTGGTTAAATTAGTGTACCCGGTGCGAGATCGATAATGGCCCGTTGTTGGTTTTTAGTGTTGACAAAGCGCTAACGTGGCATAGAGACGTAGAAGATGTCATTTGAATATTAAAAAAAAAAATTATTATTACATTTATACAAAAAGAGATTGTTTTTGTATTGCTTAGGAAAAAATACACTCAAAACTCAATAGAACAAAATTTTTGACAAAATTTTGTATAGAAATAAAATTTTGACAAAATATTCTATAGAAATACAATTTTGATAAAATTTTTTATAGAAACAAAAAATTCCTAGAAATAAAGTTTTGACAAAATTTTCTATAGAAATGAAAATTTGACAAAATTTTCTTTAGACATAAAATGTAATTTTAATATTAAAAAAATTTATTATTGCATTTTATACAAAAAAAGATTGTTTTTGTATTGTTTAGGAACAAATACTTACACTCAAAACTCAATAGAACAAAATTTTTGACAAAATTTTCTATAGAAATAAAATTTTGACAAAATATTCTATAGAAATAAAATTTTGACAAAAGTTTCTACAAAACTAAAATTTTTCTATAGAAATAAAATTTTGAGAAAATTTTCTATAGAAATAAAATTTTGAGAAAATTTTCTATAGAAATAAAATTTTGAGAAAATTTTCTATAGAAATCAAATGTTGATAAAATTTTCTATAGATATAAAATTTTGACAAAATTTTCTATAGAAATAAAATTTTGATAAAATTTTCTATAGAAATAAAATTTTGATAAAATTTTCTATAGAAATAAAATTGTTGACAAAATTTTCTATAGAAATAAAATTGTGATAAAATGGTCTACAAAAATAAAATTTAAAAGAAAAATTCGTTAGAAATAAAATTTTGATAAAAGGTTCTATAGAAATAAAATTTTGACAAAATTTTCTATAGATATAAAATTTTGACAAAATTTTCTGTAGAAATAAAATTTTGACAACTTTTTCTATAGAAAAAAAAAATTACAAAATTTTCTATAGAAGTAAAATTTTGAAAAAATTTCTATAGAAATAAAATTTTCTACAAAACTAAAATTTTTCTATAGAAATAAAATTTTGAGAAAAATTTCTATAGAAATAAAATGTTGAGAAAATTTTCTATAGAAATCAATTGTTGAGAAAATTTTCTATAGATATAAAATTTTGACAAAAGGAAATACAATTTTGACAAAATTTTCTATGGAAATAAAATTTTGCAAAATACGATTTTTTTGTAAAATTTTCTCTAAATTCTGGTAGATTATTTATGTCTCGAGTGGCAACCGTGATCACAATGGTCCGAATAATCTAAGTCAGCCTAAAAGTAACGGACTGCTGCTATACCTAACCATGTTCCGCAACTACACTTAAACAAAATTGTGGTGAGGCCAAAAATTGCATGGTCTTAAAATACGAATGAGAATTTTGCTTAGCATAGGAGACGCATTTCTCTCTTCAAAAGTCGATAAACTTTTTAATGAAGTCTTTTTGTCCTTATAGTTAATTTTTGCTAAATTACAGAAATTGTATTCAAAAGAAAGTTCATAATATTTACTGTTTTCATCAAACTTAGGACACGAATTTTGGGAAATTTGCGTCCCTGCGTTAAAGTCGTATGCCTTTGAGCCAAGGAAAATTTTCCTCAAAGTAAAGAAAAATATTTTCGATTTATAGAAATTGTCTTTAAATTAAGTGGCATATTTTGATACTTTAGATTTAAAATAAAAATGCTTCAAATATACACACAAATTTTTATACCCTCCACCATAGGATGGGGGGTATATTAACTTTGTCATTCCGTTTGTAACACATCGAAATATTGCTCTAAGACCCCATAAAGTATATATATTCTGGGTCGTGGTGAAATTCTGAGTCGATCTGAGCATGTCCGTCCGTCCGTCCGTCCGTCTGTTGAAATCACGCTAACTTCCGAACGAAACAAGCTTGAAACTTGGCACAAGTAGTTGTTATTGATGTAGGTCGGATGGTATTGCAAATGGACCATAACGGTCCACTTTTACGTATAGCCCCCATATAAACGGACCCCCAAATTTGGCTTGCGAGGCCTCTAAGAGAAGGAAATTTCATCCGATCCGGCTGAAATTTGGTACATGGTGTTAGTATATGGTCTCTAACAACCATGCAAAAATTGGTCCAAATCGGTCCATAATTATATATAGCCCCCATATAAACCGATCCCCCGATTTGGCTTGCGAGGCCTCTAAGAGAAGCAAATTTCATCCGATCCGGCTGATATTTGGTACATGGTGTTAGTATATGGTCTCTAACAACCATGCAAAAATTGGTCCATATCGGTCCATAATTATCACCGATCACCAAATTTGACCTCCGGAGCCTCTTGGAAGACCAAAATTCATCTGATTCAGTTGAAATTTGGTACGTGATGTTAATATATGGCCTCAAACGCCCATGCAAAAATTGGTCGATATCGGTCCATAATTATATATAGGCCCCATATAAACCGATCCCTAGATTTGAACTCCGGAGCACCTTTGAAGAGCAAAATTCTTCCCATTCGGTTGAAATTTGGTACGTAATGTTAGTATAGGGTATCCAACAACCATGCAGGAATTGATTCCTCTCAGTCCATAATAATATATAGCTCCCATATAAACCGATCCCCAGATTTGACCTCCGGTGCTTTTTGGAGAAGCAAAATTCATCCGATCTGGTTGAAATTTGTTACGTGGTGGTAGTATATGATATTTAACAACCATGCGAGTTGAAATTTGTGGATGACAGTCTTTCGTAGAAGTTTCTACGCAATCCATGGTGGAGGGTACATAAGATTCGGCCTGGCCGAACTTACGGCCGTATATACTTGTTTTTTTCTGATTCAATCACGAAATTAATTCATCCAATTAATTTTTTAATTGGAATGTCTTTAATCACGAAAATAAAGCAGCAAACACAGTTTTAATTGGACATAAAATATACTTGATTAAAAAATTAATTATATTTCATGACCAAATTTCAATTAATTTTTTATTTTGATTTAATTAAAAATTTTGATGTTGATTGCAAAACTCAATTTTTTAATTTCATATTTTTAATCAATTTTCAAAAACGTAACTACTTAACTGAAATAAATTTATAATAAAAAATTTTAAAAAAATGTCCATCGCCTTTTTTAACTGACTTAGTCTTCCGAATTGATTAAAAAGTTAATTGTATCAATTATTTTTTTAATTAAAAATGTTCAATAAATAATTGACTTAATTAACTTAATGTTTCTATCTTAATTAAAAAGGTAATTGTATCAATTAATTTATTAATTGAAAAGATTTTCAACTTCAATCAACTTTTTAATTAAAAATATTTTTAAGGAAATATTTTGGTATCTGTTATAATTGGGAAGATATATGAGATCTGTATCCTAATTTTAATTTTATTGCTCCTAGATTTAAATCTATATGTGTCGCCAAGAAATGTATTTATTTTAAAGAAGCTGCATTTTCGGTTGGAATAAATACCAAATCCTTAAGGGAAGATCAAAATCTTTCGATCCAAGTAAACTTTTTTTGAGTCTAGGGTTAAGCTTTTTTTTGAACAATTAGGAAAGTACAAAATTGGAAATTAAATCATTTGCTTATGACGTATGTATATTGTTTCAGAGGTTATTTTGTATGACAATTCCAAATACTTT
Organism: Haematobia irritans; assembly: GCF_050003625.1. NCBI lineage: Eukaryota > Metazoa > Arthropoda > Insecta > Diptera > Muscidae > Haematobia > Haematobia irritans. Next base: position 209,173,784 of record NC_134399.1, read on the forward strand.
TTACGACAGAAATCAAATTTAAAAAAAATTTCCTTGTTATGTTTATCTGTAAAAATAAATAAACAAACCAGACATTTATACCGGGAATCAAATTATGTCGAAGAAAAAAAAAACTGCCAATGGCCGTTCCATTTCAGTTAATGATGCAGTCAGTCAGCAAGCAAGCTAGTCAATCAATCAAACAAATAGTTAGCAAACAGACATCATTATTATCCATTTCGCTAGCTTTCAATTGTGTGACTCAAGGCTTTATTCTTTTTTTTTTGACTTATGGATTATTAGTATTATTAAAAAAAATGGTAATATAAACTTTTTGTCTATAATTCCAAGTATCCAAGTTCAGTTTTAAAAAACAAAAATATTCAAATATTTTCTTCTTTGTGTTTATTAAAATGAAATTTTGATTTTATTTTTGTTTCAATAACAAATCATACAACACTTTTTTTGGCAAATTATCAACAATTAATAATTATAATATAATTTTAATTGTTCCGGTGCATTTGGTATTTTTGGTTGTTTCTTATTTGTAGTACTATCATTGTTCTTCATTATTATCGACCAATTCAATTTCATACTTAATTTAAGAAAATCATTTTGTTCGAATAACATTAAAGAATAAACAAAACAAAAAGTGCAAAGAACCTAAATAAATATTTATTATTTTCTTTATGCACTTGAGGATTTTTGTTGTTATTATTACCATTTCTACCGACATCACTACAATTAAGTATGATTCATTGTTTTGATTTGTATGTTAATGAATTGGAAATACCATACCATATATACATATATGGAAATTAGATAAAACTTATTAATATGAACTCTTATAATTTTGATTTTCTCCATATAAATTTTTCATGTGTTCAACAAAAAAATATTAACTTTGAGGTGTAAACAGAAATTATTATGAAATTACAAACGTGGTTACATGACCCGTCGTAAAATTCATTTGCGGAAGAAAAAGTGCAACGCTGTGAATGGAATTGAAATAGACGTCTATACATTTCTTGGTCTATGATAAAACTTTATTATCACAGGCAATTTTGGTTTCGTGAACTCCGTTCCAGCAGTTTCGATATCAAAGATGCAGCTCTCTTTGGAAGTCCAATTGTCGAGGATGTTATAAAATCATGGAAACATTGTCGAGTCCAATCGTTTCATTTGGTTTGAAAAATATTTCATTTGATTTGAAAAGAGTTTCATTTTGTTGGAAAATGTTGTCATAGGAATAGAAAAAATTTTATTTTTATTTTATGCTGCCGATGTAACATCCAATCATAGGCAATTAAAAATTAAAAATAGAATCGACAAAAATGAATAGTATCATTTAATTTTTTTAATGGGATCAATTAATTTTTTATTTTTAATCGATTTGGATGAAATTAACCGATTTGGATGAAATTTGGTACATGGCGTTTTTTGTCACAAGGCGTTTTTTGTCACAAGGACGTACGCTATTCAATTTGGTAAAAATCGAATTTAATTTAGATATAGCGCACAGGTTAGGTTGTAGAGGATGACATCAATTTTTGTGTTGAAATTGATGTCCACTTAGATCAGTATAGGTCCATTGTTATTCCTCGATGTGATCTTTCTATCTTCTTCCTTCCGATGCGGTCCGCTTTGTCCCAGAGTTTCCTCCTGCTCGTTCTCTTTGAAAGAAATCTCAGAACCACCAACCACAGGCCCTGATGAATGCAAGTATGTTCCTTAAGCTGCACTCCCTCAGATCAGTGAGAGCCTGAAAGAAAAAAGAGCGCAGTATCTTGTTTCTTTTAAAGGATAAAGCTGGACACTGGCACAGGAAGTGGTACGAGTCCTCCGTAACTTACTGTTATAATACCAATCAGTGGCCGCAATTCTTCTCTGTTCATCGACATCAAAAATTCGCAGTTCCTACGTTTCTTTTCGTCCCATATCAACTTGGTATGCTCGCAACCATCCGAAGAAACCCAGCGTCTTCGCCATAGTTCGTCATAGTTGGCCTCTATCCTGTAATGATAAGAAGATATTGGAGGAAAAACGTCCGCTAGGACATTATTCGTTCCACGAGCGCCCTTCTTAGCCAGCACATCCGCTTCCTCATTTCCTATTATCCCATAGTGCCCAGGTACCCAGCACATAGTCATATTATACTGTTCAGTGAGAACCTTGAGTTACTTCGATAGCGGCTGACTACCTTCGACTTTATGTCAGCACTGCACAATGCCTTTATAGCAGTCTGACTGTCGATGAAAAAGCTGATATCGCTTCCGAATAACGGCCTCATCAACAGCGACTCAGCAGCCTATGTGATCGCAGAAATCTCAGCCTGAAAAATACTGCAATCACTATCCAGCGTGTAAGACTCCCTTATTTCTAGTTCACTGGAATAGATTCCGCTGCCCGTTCCTTCCTCCATCTTTGACCCGTCCATATACATGTTCAGGGTTCCGAAGTGTATCCTCCTGTCTTCCCACTCCTCTTTACTTGATATAATGTATGTCGGTTTGTTATGATAAACATGCTCCGTGGCCATATAGAGAGACGGACCGTCTCTCTATACTGCCCGGTCAGAATCTCAGTATGCCTGCAGGCTGTCCTCTCCAGCGTGTTCAAGCTCTTAAGTCTCAGAAGTGTCAGTTCCGCCGTCTTCCTTACGTGTAAATCGAGTGGGATAACTTCCATCAGTACCTCCAAAGCGGCAGTGGCTGTGGATCTCATAGCGCCTGTCATATAAATAAGTGCAGTCCTATTTATCCTATTTATTCTCGACATATGATTTTGGTGGTTCACGATTGTCCACCAAACATGACAACCATATGTGGTAACAGTTCTTACAACCGCGGTATAAAGCCAGCCAAAAAGAGAAGGCCTGATTCCCCATCTCTGCCCGACCAATTTCCAATAATGCCGCATAGGCCCTCTTAATGCCGCATAGGCCTCCAATAATGCCGCATAGGCCCTCTTAATGCCGCATAGGCCCTCTTTATGCGATCCGCAGTATTCTCCATCCAGTTTAGTTTGGAATCCAAAAGAACTCCCAGCGCACATATATATGTACACACAAAAAAAATTTTTCTGATTCAATCACCAAATTAATTGATCCAATTAATTTTTTAATTGAAATGTCTTCAATCACGAAAATGATAGTATCAATCACAGTTTTAATTGGGCATAGAAAAAATTCTTGATTAAAAAATTAATTGATTTTTTTCAGCAAATTTCAATTAATTTTTTAATTGATTCAATTAAAAATTTAATTGATGTTGATGGCAAAACTCAAATAATTTATTAATTAAAAAAGGTAACTATTTTTAATTACTTTCTGAATTGGCTTAAAGTTTTTATTTGGATTAACAAATGATTGGTTGAAATACATTTTTCATTAAAAATTAAAAAAATCAGCTCTTTTTTTTAAATGAATTAGTCTTCCGAATTTGATTAAAAAGTTAATTGTATCAATTAATTTTTTAATTAAAAATTTTAAAATGTTCAATCATTGACTTAGTTAACTTAATTTTCTATCATGATTAAAAAGTTAATTGTATCAATTAATTTATTAATTGAAAAAATTTTCAACTTCAATTAACTTTTTAATTGGAAATATTTTGGTGATATTTTTTTCTGTGTATGGGCCGACTTCGATAAATGCGGTCATATTGCGCTTCTTGACTATCATCGTCAAATTTAGCATCAAATTATCTAATTCCCCACCCTTAAGTCTGCAAAATTTCATCGAAATCGGTTCAGATTTAGATATAGCTCCCATACCCAGCAAAAAAAGCATCGCCAAAAAAGTGATGAAAATATTCTTTTTGGATCCGGAAGTGATGCAAAATTGACGCAGAAGTAATGAATTTAACATGGGCTTGTCATAGAAAGGATGTCCACCATATCAACAGTCGTTGAACTGAATTTGCATCACTTGTTAAGGTGTGATTCAAATTCAGTGTTTCGGATGTGAATTAAATTTTTTTATAATATTTTGCCAAATAAATAATTTTTATAATTTTTTGTTGTTGTCTGAAACGTTTGACTCCAAATATTTTCAAAAATTCGCAATTTTTCTACAATTTGTACCACTTTATTAATTCTTACACTCTTTCACGTAAATTTCTTGGTTGACAGTCCCGGAAGCTATGAAAATACTGTTTTTCAAGCCACAGGTACAGATGGCTTGCCAAACCAGATATTTCTTTGCGAACTTTGACAGTTTTATGTGTTTGAAAATATCTGCTACCTTTCCCCTTCCTTTTGCCGAATAAAACTGCTGTCCCGGAAGCTGCTTGTAGTCGGCTTTGACGTAGGTTTCGTCGTCCATTACCACGCAGTCAAACTTCGCCAGCATCGTCGTGTACAGCCTCCGGGATCGCGCTTTGGCCGTCGTATTTTGTTGATCATCGCGATTTGGAGTCACTACCTTCTTGTAAGTCGATAGTCCGGCTCGTTTTTTGGCTCGATGCACGGTTGTAGACGATACACCCAGCTTATTTGCGGCATCTCGGAGAGAGAGGTTAGGGTTTCGCTTGAAACTACCGGCAACTCTCTTTGTCGTCTCAGCGGCTTCCGGTTTTCGATTTCCCCCCGATCCAGACTTCCTGGCTGTTGACAAACGTTCCCCAAACACTTTAATTACATTTGTAACGGTTGATTTGGCAACTTTTAGCGATTTTGCCAGCTTTGCGTGCGAGTAGCTCGGATTTTCGCGATGCGCGAGCAAAATTTTGATACGCTGCTCTTCTTGCTTGCACGGCATTTTGACAACTGAAGAGTGAATTCCAAAATCAAAACTGGAGCAACATTCTACACACACACACCTTCAAAATGAGGGGTGATCAGGTTTTTTAAATGCAAAATTGAAAGAAATACGTCAAGTTTATATTGACCAACTTTTGACCGTATCACCCTTTAGTGATATAGAAGACTAGATCTGGTCAACTTTGAGTAAGATCGGTTAATAAATAGGGGGTTTATGGCCAAATTTAGTAAAATCGGTCGATACATATATGGGAAATTTTGCGCACTTAAAGAATGTTGAATTATATTACCTTGTTCTGAATTTGACGACAATTGGTTAGAAAAGAAGCGCAATGTGACCCCAGTTGTCGTAATCGGGCGATACATATATATGGGAGCTATATCTAAATTTGATTCGACTTTTTCCAAATTCAATAGCGTTCGTCCTTGTATCAAAAAAAAAACACTCTGTACCAAATTTCATCGAAATTGGTTAAGAAATGCGACCGGAATCCTGCGATCACCAAATACATGGACGGACACCAAGGGCTAGATCGACTCAGGAGGTTATTCTGAGTCGATCGGTATATATACACTACAATGTCTAAAATCAATATTTCTGGTAGGCACATTTTTTGTCACATCAAAATTATTATACCCTGACCACTATGTGGTTTAGGGTATAAAAAGGAATTGTAATAGTTTTTATTTGAAGTGGAAAATGTTTGATTTGAAAAAGGTTTCGTTTGGTGGCAAAAAATTTCAGGCACAGAAAAAATTTCACCATAATTGATTGAAGTTGAAAATGTAATCAATTAAAAAATTAATTGATTATTTAATTGATAATGGATTGAAATAACTTTATTCAAATTACATTAAATTATTCTAATTAACATTTTAATCAAATAAAAAAGAAACATATATCCAATTAAAAATTTAATTTTAATTTAAACTAATTTGGTTTATTAAATTTCATTGCTTTGTTAATTTTCTTTCATCCAACTATAATAATAATCGGAAAATTCGTAAGAAAGTAGAAACACCAATAAAAATTAAAAAAAAAAATCAAATAATTATGAATAAATAAAACAATAAATTATTGACTGCTTCAATTAAAAAATTAATTGAGCATTGCGACCAAAATCAATTAAATTTTTAATTGAACCAATAAAACAATTACTTGAAAGTGCCGACAAAATCAATCAATACTGTGATTGATACAATAATTTTTGTGATTGAAGCAATTTCAATAAAAAAAATTAATTGGATCAATTAATTTCGTGATTTAATCGGAAAAAACACTCTGTGTGTGGATTGTAACAGCCCTCATTTGATGTACATGTTTTATTGTGCAGTTTTTGTATCCTAAAATGTAGGTTTATAATCTTTTTAATTCAATATTTGTTTATAATACACGCACAGGCATTATTGAAATAAATATAATTTATTTTTGTATGATATAATATCTTTTTTTTTTGCCAAATTGATAAAATTCCATATGTAATTGACTACATGGGTCATACGCGCCCTTATTTTTATGGGCATTCAGCCTTTCTGTTATATTATCATCATTTTATGGTTGTAAATATTTGTTTTTTTTTTCAAAATATTCATCTTTTTGTACCATACAAGAAGATAACTTGTCAATCAATGATCATTTATTATGTGCTTCTACATTGTTGTAATAAAAATATTTATATAGTAGATATGTATGTAAAATTGTAAGTCAATCTTTTTATTAATTTAATTGATTTTGTGTGTTTGTTTTGTAATATTTTGTAGGACTCATGTGCTCGAACAGGAGATGCGTAATCCATATAGTATTTGCAATGTAGACTGCCTGCTAGACACAGTGACCGCTTTGGTAAATGACTGTGATCATGAGTCATTGAAACGCCTGAAAAATATAGAGCAATATGCATCAAAATGTAAGTAAAACGATATGCGCCTCAAAGGAATCAACTGATGATTGGGTAAAATACTACCCAAGACCGATGCTTATTTTACATTAATTTGTTTCTCTCTCGTCTTCCAGACAAACCTCTTGCACAACAAATATGCCAATTGCGCATGAATGTCGATGATTTCGATTTTATTAAAATCATTGGTGCCGGTGCCTTTGGTGAAGTACAATTGGTTCGACACAAATCCTCCCGCCAGGTATATGCCATGAAACGTCTATCAAAATTTGAAATGATGAAGCGGCCCGATTCGGCATTTTTCTGGGAAGAAAGACACATTATGGCTCATGCCAATTCGGAATGGATTGTCCAATTACATTTTGCCTTTCAAGATACCAAGTATCTGTATATGGTAATGGACTATATGCCCGGTGGTGATATTGTCTCGTTAATGTCCATATATGAAATACCTGAAAAATGGGCCATTTTCTATACCATGGAAGTGGTATTGGCCCTGGACACAATACACAATATGGGATTTGTACATCGTGATGTTAAGCCGGACAATATGCTTTTGGATCGTCAGGGTCATTTGAAATTGGCCGATTTTGGTACATGTATGCGTATGGGTGCCAATGGTCTGGTGGTATCCAGTAATGCTGTAGGAACTCCTGACTACATAAGTCCAGAGGTTCTGCAAAGTCAGGGTGTGGACAATGAATATGGCCGTGAGTGTGATTGGTGGTCCGTTGGTATTTTTCTCTATGAAATGCTGGTGGGTGATACACCTTTCTATGCAGACTCCTTGGTTGGTACTTATGGCAAAATTATGGATCATAAAAACTCCTTGAATTTTCCAGCCGAAGTAGAAATTAGTGAAAATGCCAAAAGTCTGATTAGAGCCTTCCTCACGGATCGTACTCAACGCTTGGGTCGTCATGGCATTGATGAAATCAAAGAGCATCCCTTCTTCCAAAACGATACATGGAGTTTCGATAACATTCGTGAGAGTGTACCACCCGTTGTGCCTGAATTGTCTTCCGATGATGATACCCGTAATTTTGAGGATATAGAAAGAGATGACACGCCCGAAGAGGTGTTTCCAATACCCAAGAATTTCGATGGTAATCATTTGCCTTTTATTGGTTTCACCTATACCGGAGATTATCAATTGCTATCCCACAATGATACTGTGGATGCTGAGGCTAAGGAGAATAACATCAATACAGCCAATCATAATCACCGACATAGACCTTCAAATTCCAATGAAATCAAACGTTTAGAGGCTCTATTGGAGAGAGAACGCAATCATGCCGAGACTTTGGAGAAACAAGACAAATCGTTGAGACAACAATTGGAGATGATAACCAAACGGGAAACGGAGCTGCAAAATATGGCTTCCGAATATGAGAAGAATTTGGCCATAACACAACATAACTATAAAGTAGCTTTACAAAAGTTTGAGCAAGAGATCGAATTGCGTAAGAAAACCGAGATACTCTTGGCTGAGACCCAAAAGAATCTCGATAATGAACAGAAAATTCGAACCAGGGAGATGAATAACAACCAACATCATAATGAGAAGATCATAACGTTAGAGAAGCAGCTGAAAGAAATGGAAGAGAATTTCAAAAATGAAACGGAGAACTCGCAAAAGCTCAAAAAGCAAGCAGCCGAATGGGGTCTTGCCAAGCAGGAATTGGAGGCGAAAATTGCTCAATTGCAAGTGCTGATAGCGGGGTTACAAAATCAAAAGGAGACCCTGCAACAAGAAGTGGCCGAATTGCAAGCCCAATTGGCCCAAGAAAAGAATTCAAGGTCTCAATTGAAGGAGCTACAAAAGGAAACTGAGAATAAACTCCAAACTCTAGCAAATGATTTGGAAAGGGCCATTACCCGGGAACAACAGGCCTACGAAGATAATCGTGTTCTCAATGAAAAGATATCGGATTTGGAAAAAGCCCATGCCGGTTTAGATTTCGAATTAAAAGCAGCTCAAGGTCGTTACCAACAAGAGGTAAAAGCCCATCAAGAAACCGAAAAATCTCGTATGTTAAGCAGAGAAGAAGCCAATCTGCAAGAGGTGAAAGCCCTGCAAACCAAACTCAACGAAGAAAAATCGGCACGCATAAAATCCGATCAAAATTCCCAAGAGAAAGAACGCCAGTTATCTATGCTCTCAGTGGATTATCGACAGATCCAACAACGTTTGCAAAAACTTGAAGGTGAATGTCGGCAAGAAGGTGAAAAAGTCTCCGCTTTGCAATCGCAATTGGATCAGGAGTACACAAAGAAAAATTCTCTGTTATCCGATTTAAGTCTTAAGAGTTCCGAAGTGGCCCACTTAAAGTCACGGGAAAATCAACTGCAAAAGGAAGTCACTGCCTTGAGAGAAAATAAGCGTAAATTCGAGGAGGATATGGCCCAATTAAAAATATCTCTCAATAAGGAAATTCTACAAAAGAAAGAACTTCAAGATCAACTCGATGCTGAGCAAATCTTCTCCCGCCTTTACAAAGCCCAGGCAAATGAGCACAGAGAAGAAATCGAAGAACGTTGTCGAGAAATACAAGATCTCAAAGAGGAACGTGTATCGCTTAAGCATCAAGTGCAAGTGGCTGTGGCTAGAGCCGACTCTGAAGCTCTGGCCCGTTCGATAGCTGAAGAAACTGTGGCCGATTTGGAGAAAGAGAAAACCATTAAGGAATTGGAATTGAAAGATTTCATGACCAAGCACCGCAATGAGATAGTCGCTAAGGATGCTTTACTCTCTGCCGCCAAGGATAATGAAGCCGATTTTGTTAAGAAACTAAATCAAAAGAATTCCGAATATGATGAGCTACAGCAACAGAACAAGAAACTTCAAGATGAAATGAATCAAATAAAAACAACGAAAGAAGAGGAAATCTTCAAACTCAAAGAGAAATGGAAGACCGAAAGTCTATTGAAGCAGGTGGCTGTTAATAAATTGGCAGAGGTTATGAATAGACGTGATACCGATTTGAAACGTAAGTATATTTTTTTTGGTTCAAAAATTTGGAGAATAGAACTTTGACCAACTTTGACCAAAACTGGTAACTAATTTTTGGGATTTGAAACGTAAAGCGCGACACCCATAGAATAAAAAATGCATCTTTTGATCTTTCATTGACAAAAGTCAATCGATTTTATTCGTGTATCTCTCATGTGCACTCTGCTAAATTATTAGTAGAATCTCTTTCACTATGGGTATTATAAGTTAGTGCATGTGTTTGCAACAGCCAGAAGGAGACGAAATAGACATATGGCGTATTTAGCAATATTGCTCAGGACGGGTTCCTGAGCACGGTTGCCACTTGTGCCAAAAATAATCTACCAAAATTTGAAGAAAATTTTACCAAAAATCTACCAAATTTTAAAATATTTATTTTGAAGTTTTTGACCAAAATTATGTCAAAAGTTAATTTCTCTAGAAGATTTTTGTCAAAATTTAAGCTGAAATAAAAAACAACAACAATGATTAAAGAAAGATACCAACAATAACAAAACAAAACGAATAAAATTTTATTTCTATAGAAAATTTTGTCAAAATGTTATTTCTATAAAAAATGTTGCAAAATTTTATTTTGTCATAAAATAAGAAAATTTTGCCGAAAATTTTATATTATTATTTTATTATTATTTTTATTCATTTAATCAACCAACGCCTCTGTGGACTAAATGTTGATAGATTTGATACAATTCAAAGCAAATTGCTTAAAACTAACTCTTAACCTAACTCTTTCGTTAGAAAATTTTGCCAAAAATTTTATTTCGTTAGAAAATTTTGTCAAAATTTTATTTCTATTTCTCTAGAAAATTTTATCAAAAGTTTATTGCTGTCGAAAATGTTGCCAAAAGTTAATTGCTATAGAAAATTTTGTCAAAATTTTATTTGTATAGAAAATTTTATCAAAATTTTATTTTGTTAAAAAATTTTGTCCACATTTTATTTCTATAGAAAATTTTGTCAAAATTTTATTTCTATAAAAAATTTTGTCAAAATTTTATTTCTATAACAAATTTTGTCAAAATTTTATTTCTATAGAAAATTTTGTCAAAATTTTATTTCTATAGAAAATTTTGTCAAACTTTATTTCTATAGAACGTTTTGTCAAAATTTTATTTTGTTAGAAAATGTTGTCAAAATTTTATTTTGTTAGAAAATTTGTCAATTTTTTTTTTGTTAGAAAATTTTGCCAAAAATTTTATTTTGTTAGAAAATGTTGTCAAAATTTTATTTCTATTTCTCTAGAAAATTTTATCAAAATTTTATTGCTATAGAAAATTTTGTCAAAATTTTATTTCTATAGAAAATTTTATTTTGTTAAAAAATTTTGTCAAAATTTTATTTCTATAGAAAATTTTGTCAACATTTTATTTCTGTAGAAAAGTTTGTCAACATTTTGTTTCTATATAAAATTTTATTTTATTAGAAAAGTTTGCCAAAATTTTATTTCATTAGAAAATTTTTATTTCCACACAAAATTTTTTTCAAAAGTTTATTTCTATAAAAAAATTTTTCAATTTTGTTCCAGAGAAAATTTTGTCAAATTTTTTTCCTATAGAAAATTTTGTAAAATTTTATTTCTATAGAAAATTTTGTAAAATTTTATTTCTATAGAAAAATTTGTAAAATTTTATTCGTATAGAATATTTTAATTTTTTTCGGTGGAAATTTTTGTCAAAATTTTTGTCAATTTTTTATAGCAAATTGTGTCAAAATTGTGTTTCTATAAAAACTCATTTATATCTTAGTTGGAGAGGAATATTTTGCAAAGTCTACCAAAACATCAAGAATTCTACCAATCTACCAAACAGTAAGAATCTACCGCTATTGGTAGAATTCTAGCAACTGTGGCAACAGTGTTCCCGAGTCTATATAGCCGTGTCCGTCCGTCTGTCTGTGAACACATTTTTGTGTTCAAGGTCCAGGTCGCAGTTTTAGTCCAGTCAACTTCAAATTTGGCACAAATTTCTTTTTTGGGTCGGAATAGAACCCTGTTGAATTTGAAAGAAATCGGTTCAGATTTAGATATAGCTTCCATATATAAATTTCGCCCGATATGCATTTATATGGTCCCAGAAGCTAGAGTTTTACCCTGATTAGCTAGAAATTTTGCACAAGGAGTACAATTAGTAGTGTACTCAAGTATGCTAAATTTTATTGAAATCGGTTGAGATGTAGATATAGCTCCCATATATATCTTTCGCCCGATTTTCACTCATATGACTACAGAGATCAAAGTTGTAATCCGATTTACTTGAAATTTTGCACAGGGAGTAAAGTTAACATTCTAATAATGCATGATAATTTTGGTTGAAATCGGTTGAGATTTATATATATATATATAGCTCCCATATATATCTTTCACCCTATTTTATCACAATGGACTGCCACTTTTCACCCTATTTTCCCTCATATGACCACATAGGTCAATGTTGTTATCCGAAATTTTGCACAGGAAGTAGAATTAACATAGTAACTATGAATGCCAAATTTGGTTGAAATCGGTTCAAATTTAGAAATAGCTTCCGTATAAATGTTTTTTTCCGATTTGGTAAAAAATAGCCAAAATATATCGAACTGTAAGAGATTAGTTTGTTAGGAGTGGTAACAGGCTAGTTTTAGGCTTCCTTGTGCTACGTTCACAATATTCTCGACATTACCAAATACTTTTCCTTTCAAGATTAAGAAAATTACTTTGTGTTTTGTATCCTATTCGAATTTTGTATCCCTTGTAAAATGCATGTTTCCAATTATGGTGAAAATTGTAAGACGATATATCCTTCCATCTGTCTTAGGTCTACTTATCTTGTGTTTTGTATGCTATTCGAATTTTGTATCTCTTGCAAAAGGCATGTTTCCAATTATGGTGAAAATTGTAAGACGATATATCCTTTCATCTGTCTTAGGTCAACTTATCTTTCTATTCTAATCAAGGTACAAAAATAAATAATCCGATTTCCTAATTTAGTTACCTTCGAGTTAGTAGATTTCTAGCCTAATCGACGTAGCTTTTGAATGTAGTGAAAATGCAACCAATAGAAATTAAAGACTGCAAAAAATTATTATATTTAAACATTTGCCATTTTCTTTTATGTTAAAAACCAACATCCCATTTCTCTTCTCTTTAGAACAAAAAGGTAAAACACGTTCATCGGCTGAATTGCGTAAGAAAGAAAAGGAAATGCGTCGCATACAACAAGAGATGCAACAGGAACGTGAGAAATACAATCAATTGTTACTTAAATTCCAAGATCTACAAAGTCAAGTCATTGAAGACAGTCACGTGAGTTACCAATATTCTCTTTCATCACATGGAATTTGATGTGTAATAACATTGTCTTTCTATTGTTAGATTAAACAAAAACTCCAAATGGAAATCGATTGTAAAGCAACCGAAATTGAGCAGCTGCAATCAAAACTTAATGAAACCGCCTCATTGTCATCGGCCGACAATGATCCCGAAGATAATCAAGTAAGTTTTATGTTTTCCCCATTTCTCTTTCTCGATTTTTTGTCAAAACTAATTTCCATGAAAAACACTCATTTAACTACTTGACATTCTATATTTGTTTTTTTTTTTCTTCTATTTCTATATTTCTTTGGCTTCATCATATCATTCATCCATCCATCTACCCAATCATCATCATTCACTACAAACTACCATCATGATTTTATTTGTATTTGGGGGGTCGAAAAACTCACTCCAAAACTTCAAAATGAAAACAATGCTCATCTACTAAAATTAAACCAAATTAAATCAACAATTATTAACTTAACTAACAAAATGTCAATGATAACTCTATTGTCCCCAACCCCCCCAAAATTTGTTTGTGGTATGGAAACCATGACTTTTGCGCGGGGGGGCATGTTCTTGTTGTCTCACACAAATGGCTAGAATTCATCTCTGCTTTCACTTACACAGGATTCGGTATTCGAGGGCTGGTTGAGTGTGCCTAATAAACAGAATATCAGACGCCATGGCTGGAAGCGTCAATTTGTTGTGGTATCATCGCGTAAAATTATATTCTACAATTCGGAAATCGACAAACAGAATACCATTGATCCTGTGCTAATATTAGATTTAAGGTAAGTTAACACATCCTTAAAAAAAGTATATTTCGTATTATTAAAGTAATACTATCAACCTAAAAACAATGAAGTTTTCTATACGTCGAAATTTGAAGTTTTATATGCTTCCTCGAACGAAAAGGATGTAAATTCGTTATCATTTGGAAAAATTGAAATCTCTATGAAATCCTCAAGAATTATATATTTGTATATGAAAATCTTAGTTTGCTCGTTTTACTTCAATTAGCTTTCTGGGGGTGGAAAATATGTTCATATGTATTTACCAGTGGTTATAATTTTGTTTGTTTTTTTTTTTTTTTTTTTAACAATTATTTGAATTATCATTGTCTTTTTGAATTTTACAGCAAAGTATTTCATGTACGTTCAGTAACTCAGGGTGATGTTATAAGAGCCGATGCCAAAGAGATACCGCGCATATTTCAATTATTATACGCCGGCGAAGGTGAAGCCCGTAGACCCGATGAACAACAACAATTGGATATGAGCATGCTAAGAGGAGGTACAGGAGATGAAAGACCTGGATCGATAATACATAAAGGTATGTGTGTGGGGACAGTCGTCTTCAACTTTCAGTAAAAATGTTAACCATAACAAACACATTTAATTTCATTTCGCTTTACTTTTTTTTAATATCTAGGCCATGAATTTGTGCATATAACCTATCATATGCCAACAGCTTGTGAAGTATGTCCTAAACCCTTGTGGCATATGTTTAAGCCGCCGGCGGCGTATGAATGCAAAAGGTATTTGGAAGACAATGCAATGAATAAATAGAAAAATAGTTTAATTCAATTTGTTTTTTTTTTTATTTTACCATTTTTCTAGATGCCGCAATAAAATCCACAAGGAACATGTCGATAATAATGATCCCTTGGCTCCTTGTAAACTCCATCATGATCCTCATAGTGCCCGAGAAATGTTATTGTTGGCCACAACACCCGATGAACAGAATTTATGGGTATCACGTCTCTCTAAACGTATCCAAAAATGTGGATATAAGGCAAATTCCTCATCTAATAATAATAGCAATAATTCAGATGGTAGTAAAATATCACCAAGGTGAGTATGTATGTGTGTGTGTGTGTCTCATAGACAATAAGGCAATTATTCTTTCTCTATTTGGAGCTTTGGATCTATATAGGGTTTATGTTTCTACATTGTGTTGTATATAAAAAAATCATTTGGGATTTAGTTTCGTTTTTGATTGTGATAGAGAATAAAACCAGTTTAAGAAAGAAGTAAACCACTAACATTGTCGCCTAGTTAATAATTAATTATGCACCAATGTTGCCAATATTGGCGATATGCCCCAAATTCGGGATTTTCTTCAGAAATTTTTGTGACAGTTAATCAAATAACAAGTAAATACGGCCGTAAGATCGGCCGAATCTTATGTACCCTCCACCATGGATTGTGTAGAAACTTCTAGTAAAGGCTATAATCCGCAATCGAGTTAATTGGGTTGTGGTAGCACTTGCCGATATACTAACACAACGTACACAATTTCAACCTGATCGGATAAAATTTGCTCCTCCAAGAGGCTCCGCAAGCAAAGTCTGGGGATCGGTTTATATGGGGGCTATATATAATTATGGACCGATATGGACCAATTATTGCTCGAATGTTAGGGATCTTATACTAACACAACGTGCAAAATTTCAACTGGATCGGATAAAATTTGCTCCTTCCAGAGGGTCTGCGAGCAAAATCTGGGGACCGGTTTATATGGAAGCTATATATAATTATGGACCAATATGGACCAATTTGTGCATGAATATTAGGGATCATTCGGAAGTTAGCGTGATTTCAACGGACGGACGGACATCTCTAGATCGACTCAGAATTTCACCATTTATACTTTATGTGGTCTTAGATCAATATTGCGATATATTACAAACGGAATGACAAAGTTCAGTGGTGGAGGGTACACAGAAAAAAATTCCACGGAAATTTTTCCATTTAAAATTTTAATTGAGTTTTAAAAAATATTCAATTAAAAATTTAATTGGTTCAACAATTTTTTTAATTGAAATAAAATCAACCACAAAAATTATAGTATCAATTAATTTTTCAATTGGATCAATTAGATAAATTTTTAATTAATTTTTAATTGACATCATTTCTGTGATTGAAGACATTTCAATTAAAAAATTAATTGGATCAATTAATTTCGTGATAGAATCAAAAAAAAAAAATATATGTGTACAAAAATATAACAAAATTGATCTTTATGTCAGTAAAAACATGCCGCGAATTAGAATCATTTCTTATAGTTTTTTTTTACGTGCTTGAAACTTGGCACAAAATTTCTTATAGGAGTAGGTCGACGGATATTTTAGATTAGATTTAGACCAGAAACGAAAACAAGATTTTATTTCGCGGCTATTCAGAAATATTTCTTTTATACTTTTTGTTATAAAAGTTTCTATAAATAAAAATAATAACAATGATTATTCAATTTATTTGTCCTCTGACACAAGATCGATACTGGCGACAAATGATCAATTTTCGGTCTATGCGAATTCAATGAAAACACGATTTTTCCGTGTGTGTAAAAATACAAAATTCTCCGAAAAACTATAGAGCGATACCGAATTTCGAAAATTCAGTATTTTTTACTTATTGGAAATTTTGATTTTTTAATAAGCAAAGAATTAACAAAACTCGAAAAGGTGTAATTTCGAAAAACACAAATAATAGGGAATTCGACGAATTGTCGACATTCGTCGGCATATCATGCATTTTGACTTCTAGTAAATATTAACTATAGGATTACTTAAGTGGCCTCGAGCCATCGTGGTACAAGGGCCTTGGCTTCGATTCCAGTTTCAAGTGAACACCAAATACTTTTTCAGTGGTGTTTTAATCCCCTCTCAATAGCGCTGGTGACATTACTGAGTTTATTAAAGCTTCTCTAAGTGGTTTCATTGTAATCGGCTTTAAAAAGAAAGTCCCTTATTAATGAAAACATCAATTGGTTTTATTCTCTATCATTTACGTTTATATATCAATCATATGTCTTAATCATTTTTATTAATTCTTTATTTTTTTTTCAAAATGACTCATGATGCTTTAATTTGTGTGTCTATTGCGTCTATGCCACTTTTTAATACAAACAAAAATCTAAATAAAACAAATCTACATTTATTGGTAATTTTCATACAACAATTAATTTTTATTCATTTCTTTTATATATCCTGCTATTTCTCTCTTCCAAACATTATAACAATGTGTTGTTGTTGTGACCGTCTATCTATAAATATATTAAAATGTGTCTGTGTGTGTGTATTACCTATTACATCGTTTAATATTGGTAAAATGTTGTAACACTCTTAAAAACTCTCAAACCACACACAACAATAATGCGTCAAAACAATAAACGAAATTAACACCCGGTCCTAAATCCTGAAAATCATACCAAATTAATCTCAACATCCTATTGATCAACAACAACCATCATCCACCATACCACCTACCTTTAATTCGTTCGTTCGTTCGATCGCTCGCTCGTACAGCCAATCAACACGTTCCAATTATAAGCCATATGCTGTTAATGTACAAAGATCAGCTACGCTGCCAGCAAATTCATCATTAAAACAGTGATTTTTATAAAATATCTTTATACATATAATGTTTATTTTTTTATTTTTCTGTATTATTATTTTTTTTTTGCTTTCAATTTTTTTAATTTAATATATTTTTATTTAATTTTAATGTTATTATTTTTTTTTGTAATAAGAATTATAAAGAAGTGATCTTTGCTTTTCTAATCCTTTGCTGTTTATATATAACATAGTATTTATATCTGTGGTTACCTTTATTATTTCTAACAGAAAGTGTTTTGTTAATTTTTTTCTCTTTTAACTTTAATTTGCTGCCTTTTATTTTCCAATTTCGCAAACCAGTTGTCATTTTTTGGTAGAACATTTTTTTTATTTGTGGAATATAATATGAAATATCTGTAAAGAGGTGATTTGAAAAAAGGGGTAAACGTTCCTTTTAATAAAAATCCAGTTGCTAAAATTTTCTCTTATTCTAAATTATATCAATAGTTAATTTAATTAATTTATCTAATCATTTGAAATTACCATGCAATACTTGAGATCTTCAGTTGATGTTTAATTATTTTCTGCATTTCGGTTTTCATTGCATTTTTAATTTTATTCAATTTATATCATTTAAATATTCATTTAATTTTGAAAAGTCTATTAAATTTGCCTTAAAAAAAAAGAAACAAAAATAAATGCAACTAATTCCGTTAAATTTTTTTTAAAAATTAATATATTTCAGATTGGATTAAATTGGTTTACTCAATTGAACCAGACAAAATACAAAAATAAAATATATTGGTTAATAGACTAAAATCAATTTTGGTTAACATTGAATTTCGATAGGGATAATTTAATTGAAATTAAATAATAAAAATATAAAAAATAAATACAAATAATTCTGTTAAAAATTTAATTAAAAAAAAAATAATATATTTCAAACTGGATTAAATTTGCTTTTCAATTTAATTGAACCTGAGAAAATATAAAGTTACATTACATTGATTAATAGTCGATAGTCAATTTTGTCTAACATTAAATTTCGATAGGTCGATTTGAGAAATAATTTAAATGAAATTAAATAATAAAAATAAAAATATAAAAAGAAAAACTAATTCTGTTAAAAATTTATTAAACATTTAATATATTTCAAATTTGATTAAATTTGTTTTTAAATGTAATTGAACCTGATAAAATACAAAATTAAATTATATTGGTTAATAATCGAAAGTCGATAGTCTATTTTTGTTAACATTAAATTTCGATAGGTCGATTTGAAATATAATTTAAATGAAATTAAATAATAAAAATATAAAAAATAACAAAAAATAAGTACAACTAATTCCGTAAAAATTTAATTAAAAAAAATTAATATATTTCAATTTGAATTAAATTTTCTTTTCAATTTAATTGAACCTGAGAAAATATAAAATTAAATTTATTGGTTAATAGTCGAAAGTCGATAGCCAATTTTGGTTAACATTAAATTTCGATAGGTCGATTTGAAAGATAATTTAAATGAAATTAAATAATAAAAATATAAAAATAATAAAAAATAAGTACAACTAATTCCGTAAAAAAATTAATTAAAGTAAAATTTTAAAATATTTCAGATTGGATAAAATTTGTTTTTCAGTTTAATTGAACCTGGGAAAATACAAAATTAAATTATATTGCTTAATAGTCGAAAGACGATAGTCAATTTTGGTTAACATTAAATTTTTATTGATCCATTTGAGAGGTAATTTAAATGAAATTAAATAATAAAAATAAAAATATTAAAAATAATAAAAAATAAGTACAACTAATTCCGTAAAAAATTTAATTTAAAAAATTTTTAATATTTCAGATTAGATTAAATTTGCTTTTCAATTTAATTGAACCTGAAAAAATACAAACTTAAATTTATTGGTTAATAGTCGAAAGTCAATTTTGGTTAACATTGAATTTCGATAGGTCGATTTGAGAGATAATTTAAATGAAATGAAATAATAAAAATAACAAAAAATAAGTACAACTAATTCCGTAAAAAAATTTAGTTTAAAAAAATTTTAAATATTTCAGATTGGATTACATTTATTTTTCAATTTAATTGAACCTGATAAAATACAAAATTAAATTATATTGGTTAATAGTCGAAAGACGATAGTCAATTTTGGTTAACATTAAATTTTTATTGATCCATTTGAGAGGTAATTTAAATGAAATTAAATAATAAAAATAAAAATATAAAAAATAATAAAAAATAAGTACAACTAATTCCGTAAAAAATTTAATTTAAAAAATTTTTAATATTTCAGATTAGATTAAATTTGCTTTTCAATTTAATTGAACCTGAAAAAATACAAAATTAAATTTATTGGTTAATAGTCGAAAGTCAATTTTGGTTAACATTGAATTTCGATAGGTCGATTTGAGAGATAATTTAAATGAAATTAAATAATAAAAATAACAACAAATAAGTACAACTAATTCCGTAAAAAAATTTAGTTTAAAAAAATTTTAAATATTTCAGATTGGATTACATTTATTTTTCAATTTAATTGAACCTGATAAAATACAAAATTAAATTATATTGGTTAATAGTCGAAAGTCGATAGTCAATTTTGGTTAACATTAAATTTCGATAGGTCGATTTGAAAGATAATTTAAATGAAATTAAATAATAAAAATAAAAATATAAAAAATAACAAAAAATAAGTACAACTAATTTCGTAAAAAAAATTAATTTAAAAACAATTTTAAATATTTCAGATTGGATTAAATTGCTTTTCAATTTAATTGAGCCTGCAAAAATACAAAATTAAATTTATTGGTTAATAGTCGAAAGTCCATAGTCAATTTTGGTTAACATTAAATTTCGATAGGTCGATTTGAAAGATAATTTAAATGAAATTAAATAATAAAAATAAAAAAATAAAAAATAACAAAAAATAAGTACAACTAATTCCGTAAAAAAATTTAATTTAAAAAAAATTTTAAATATTTCAGATTGGATTAAATTTACTTTTCAATATAATTGAACCTGAAAAAATACAAAATTAAATTTATTGGTTAATAGTCGAAAGTCAATTTTGGTTAACATTAAATTTTGATAGGTCGATTTGGAAGATAATTTAAATGAAATTAAATAATAAAAATAAAAAAAAAATAAATTATAAATAATAAAAAAAATAAATACAACTAATTCCGTAAAAAATTAATTTTAAAAAAGTTTTAAATATTTCAGATTGGATTAAATTTGTTTTTCAATTTAATTGAACCTGAGAAAATACAAAATTAAATTATATTGGTTAATAGTCGAAAGTCGATTGTCAATTTTGGTTAACATTAAATTTCGATAGGTCGATTTGAAAGATTAAATGAAATTAAATAATAAAACAAAAAAATAAAGATATAAAAAATAACAAAAAATAAGTACCACTAATTACGTAAAAAATTTAATTTAAAAAATTTTAAATATTTCAGATTGGATTAAATTTGCTTTTCAATTTAATTGAAAAAATACAAAATTAAATTTATTGGTTAATAGTCGAAAGTCGATAGTCAATTTTGGTTAACATTAAATTTCGATAGGTCGATTTGAAAGATAATTTAAATGAAATTAAATAATAAAAATAAAAATATAAAAAATAATAAAATATAAATAATAAAAAAATAAATACAACTAATTCCGTAAAAAAAATTAATTTAAAAAAGTTTTAAATATTTCAGATTGGATTAAATTTGTTTCTCAATTTAATTGAACCTGATAAAATACAAAATTAAATTATATTGGTTAATTGTCGAAACTAGATAGCCAATTTTGGTTAACATTAAATATCGATAGGTCGATTTGAGAGATAATTTAAATGAAATTAAATAATAAAAATTAAATAATAAAAAATTTAAAATTTAATTTTAAAAAATTTAAAATATTTCAGATTGGATTAAATTTATTTTTCAATTTAATTGAACCTGATAAAATACAAATTAAGTTATATTGGTTAATAGTTGAAAGTCGATAGTCAATTTTGGTTAACATTAAATTTCGATAGGTCGATTTGAAAGATAATTTAAATGAAATTAAATAATAAAAATAAAAATATAAAAATAATAAAAAATAATAAAATAATAAAATATAAATAATAAAACAAATACAACTAATTCCGTAAAAAAAGTTAATTAAAAAAATGTTTAAATATTTTAGATTGGATAAAATGTCAATTTTGGTTAACATTAAATTTTTATAGATCGATTTGAGAGGTAATTTAAATGAAATTAAATAATAAAAATAAAAACAAAAAATATTAAATAAATACAACTAATTCCGTTAAAAATTAATTAATAATATTTAATATATTTTTCCAATTAAAAATTATTAATAAAAACGAGCTTATTTTTATTTAATATGTCTTCTTTCCATTGAAAGACTTCATCGGGAACATTTTTGAAAACAACAAAAATATTATACTGTTGAGTAGAACCTAACGACTCGGAGTTTGTTGTCATATGTTGAGTTGAGTTTTTATAAATAATTTTTAATTGGAAAAATCAAAATACTTATCGAATACAATAAAAACAAATTTGTAACATAATATTTAATATATTTCAGATTTGATTAAATTTTTTTTTCAAGTTAATTGAACCCGAGGAAATTCAAAATTAAATTGTATTGGTTAATAGTCGTGTGAGTCGATAGTCAATTTTGGTTAACATTAAATTTCGATAGGCCGATTTGAGAGATAATTTAAATGAAATTAAATTAAAACATTAATTGAGTTTAAAAAAACGAGAAAACCATCAAAGAAATGTTTTTATTAAATTTAATTCAGTTAAGCACATATTGAAAAGTATATTAGAATTGCCTTAAGCAAAATGAAAAAAATAATTAAAATTTAATTAATTCCGTTAAAAATTTAACTAAAAGATTTATATATTTCATATTCGTTTAAATTTATTTTTCAATTAAATTGAGCTTGGGAAAATACCGAATTAAGCTATATTGGTTAATAGTCGAAAGTCGATAGTCAATATTGGTTAACATTAAATTTTGATAGACCGAATTGAGAGATAATTTAAATGAAATTAAATGAAAACTTAAATTGAATTTATAAAACCGACTCTGAAAAACCCCACCAATGAAATGTGGATAATTTTATTTATTTTTATTAAATTTAATTCAGTTAAGCAAATATTTAATTTTGAAAAGTATATTAAGATTGCCTTTAGCAAGAGAAAAAAAAAATCAATGAAATTTAATTAATTCCGTTAATTTAAAATTTATTAAAAAAAAATTTAATATGTTTCAGATTGGATAAAATTTGTTTTTCAATTTAATTGAACCTGAGAAAGTTGACATAAAATTTTTATAGACCTATTTGAAAGATGAATGAATGATTAGAGTGTAATGAGAACAAAATAGTCGGTATAAATTTTATTATTTCCGCATAAAAATTTTCGTTATATTTATTATTGTTTCAAGATTATGAAAAGTGGATTAGTCCACATTTAAGATCATGAAAAGTCCATTCGTCTATTGTGAAAAATATCAGAATTTTCTTTCTATACTAGAGCTCCACCGAAGCATCGGCTTCGGCCAAAAATCGATAATCGGCCCCGAATCGGTCTTCGGCGTCAAGAGGCCGATTAACCGAAGCCGAAGCTTTTTGAATAATTTATTTGATATTGAATTGTTGAATTTGTCTCTGTCAAAACACCCAGTACAAATAATACGTAAAAAAATTATAAAAAATTTTGTTTTGTCCTTATGATATCAAATGAATTACCTTTTATTGTTTTATTTATGCATTTGTTTAAAAAAAATATTCTAATATTGAACTAAAAAACACCAAATTTTTTTACAAGTAATACGTAAAAGAATTATAAAAAATTTTTTTTGTCCCTATGATATCAAATGAATTACCTTTTATTGTTTTATTTATGCATTTGTTTAAAAAAATATTGTAATATTGAACTAAAAACACCAAATTTCTATTATTACAAATTTGAGGAAATAATCAGCTTCGGCTTCGGCCGATTATTGCTGTTTTTCTACCGAACATCGGCTTCGGCCTAAAAAACTCGCTTCGGTCGAGCTCTACTCTATACACACAAAATTTTTTTTTTCTGATGCAATCACGAAATTAATTCATTAATTTTTTAATTAAAATGTCTTCAATCACAGTAATAATAGTATCAAATAAAAAATTAATTGAGAGTCTATTAAAAAGTTAATTGGTAATATTAATTTTTGTGATTGATTTTTGTTTCAATTAAAAAATTTGTTGAATCAATTAAATTTTTAATTGAATATTTTTTAAAACTCAATTAAAATTTTAATTGGACAAATATTTGTGAAATGTTTTTTCGCAATAAAGCCTATTTTCTTACAAGATTTTCTGCATTTTATATTTTTTTTTATCCCATTCACAAAAATTCTAAAGCTTTTCCATTGTCTCCCGTCCAATGAAATCGTCGTCTTTAGTTAGCAATTTCATAAATATTTTTTTCTGTTTTGGTTCGGAATTTATTTAAAAAACACTTGGTTACAGTTTCTTAGTTTGCTCTCATACCTTTCGTTAGCAACCCTCGATAATTTGAAATTTTTAAAAATTTTCTATAGTTACAGGAGAACAGTGTCTTACAATCCTACTAGACCAACGCAGAGGCAAACTTATCTTTTGGATTCCAAACCAATGTCTAGAATGTTTTTGGAAACATTCTTTTGAATAATTTTTAATATATTTAGAAAATCTCAATGATGGAAATTTTAAATTTCTTAAATTTAGGATTGGAAAAAACTACAGTGAAATCCCTCAAACTTGGACAGTCTGAAAAGCGGGCACATCTCAAATGTGGGCAACTTTTGTGAGACATTTGCCATATTATCATTTTAAAAATGAACCTCTAAAATGTGGCAACATTTTGGGGCGATCGTCGGTGTCCACTTATGAGAAGTTTCAACTACTTCATAGTTGATTTTATCTATGATGCGCGTATATTTTTATATGACATTTGTAGAAATATAACTTTTAATGTAGCAACTGTTAGAAAAATATAATATGAACAATTTTGTAAATCGGTTAGGCTATAATTTAGTTTTGCAGAATTTTAGTGGCTCCAAAAGACGGTATGAAAATGGGGCCCAGGAAAATAAGCCCCAACAAAATGTAACTGAAGCATGATAACCTACCCCTAAATAAAATTTGGGCTTATTTTCTCTTTAGATCGCGTGAAAATGAACCTTAACGTATGGAAAAAATATGAAGATTTAATTAGAAAAATTAAATAAATGTGCCTGAGTATTAATCTCTTGCGAATCGCAATAGCGCTCTTTAGACTTTATCTAGAGCCGAATACTTTATATCCCGGCCAAAGGCCACCCACTCAAACAACCAATCTGATGCTATACTTTACTTTTTACAACAACAAAAGTGTGTTTAGTTGCCATTATTGTCAACTCCCAGAATCCAAAAATATGACCCACTTGAAAACGAAGCCCAATCCTAAAAAGGAAATTGGGGTTTATTTTCATAATGCAAACGAGTCCCAAAAATAAAATGAAATTAATCCACAAAAACTATAAGAATTTGCTGTGTTTGTTTCCCATTTAACATATTTTGGGGTCCTACTTTATTTAAGTTGAGGGGCTAATTTTCATGGGGCCCATATTCATAGCGTCGCTTTAAAATTTTCCACATATCTTCGGGGTTTATTTTCATAAAGCACACAAGCCCCAAAAATAAAATGAAGTTACTCCCCAAAAAAATATAAAAATTTAATGTTGTTGTTTTCCATATAATTTTTTGGGATCCTACTTCATTTAGGTTTTTGCGGCTAATTTTCATGGGGCCCATATTCATAGCGTCGCTTCAAAATTTTCAACATAACTTCGGGGTTTATTTTCATAATGCAAACGAGCCCCAAAAATATAGAGATTTGCTGTTGTTGTAGTTTTCCATATAATTTTTTGGGATCCTACTTCATTTAGGTTTTTGGGGCTAATTTTCATGGGGTCCAATTCACAGCGTCGCTTTAAAATTTTCCACATATCTTCTTTATTTTCATAATACAAATAAGCCCCAAAAATAAAATGAAGTTACTGTTGTTGTTTTCCATATAATTTTTTGGGATCCTACTTCATTTAGGTTTTTGCTTTAAAATTTTCCACATATCTTGGGCTTTATTTTCATAATGCAAACGTGCCCCAAAATAAAATAATCTTACATCCCCAAAAAATATAAAAATGTACTGTTGTGGTTTTCCATATAATATTTAGCGATCCTACTTCATTTAGATGGTTGGGGCTAATTTTAATGGGGCCCATATTCATAGTGTCGCTTTAAAATTTTTCAGATATCTTCGGGGTTTATTTTCACAATGCAAAGAAGCCCAAAAATTGAAAAAAGTTGCTTCCCAAAAAATATAAAAATTTACTGTTGTTGTATTCCATATAATTTTTTGGGGTTAATTTTAATGGGGCCCATATTCATTGCGTCAAAAATTATAAGAATTTGCTGTTGTTGTTTCCCAAATAACATATTTTGGGGTCCTACTTTATTTAAGTTTTTGGGCCCATATTCATAGGGTCGCTTTAAAATTTTCCACATATCTTCAGGGTTTATTTTCATAATGCAAACAAGCCCCAAACATAAAATAAAGTTACTCCCCAAAAAATATAAAAATTTACTGTTTTTGTTTTCCATATAATTTTTGGGATCCTACTTCATTTAGGTTTTTGGGGCTAATTTTAATGGGGCCCAATTCATAGCGTCGCTTTAAAATTTTCCACATATCTTCTTTATTTTCATAATATAAATAAGCCCCAAAAATAAAATGAAGTTACCGTTGTTGTTTTCCATATAATTTTTTGGGATCCTACTTAATTTAGGTTTTTGCTTCAAAATTGTCCACATATCTTGGGCTTTATTTTCATAATGCAAACGTGCCCCAAAAATAAAATAATCTTACTTCCCCAAAAAATATTAAAATTTACTGTTGTGGTTTTCCATGTAATATTTACCGATCCTACTTCGTTTAGATTTTTGGGGCCCATATTCATTGCGTCGATTCAAAATTTTCTACATATCTTCGGGGTTTATTTTCATAATGCAAACGAGCCCCAAAAACAAAATAAAGTTACTCACCAAAAATATAGAGATTTTCTGTTGTTGTTTTCCATATAATTTTTTGGGGTCCTACATCATTTAGGTTTTGGGGCTAATTTTCTATGGGCCCCATGAAAACTCATAGCATCGCTTCAAAATTTTCCACATATCTTGGGCTTTATTTTCATAATGAAAACGAGGCCCAAAAATAAAATGAAGTTACTCCCCAAAAATATAGAGATTTGTTGTTGTTGTTTTCCATATAATTTTTTAGGGCCCTACTTCATTTAGGTTTTGGGTCTAATTTTCATGGGGCCCACATTCATAGCATCGCTTTAAAATTTTCCACATATCTTGGGCTTTATTTTCATAATGAAAACGAGGCCCAAAAATAAAATCAAGTTACTCCCCAAAAATATAAGAATTTGCTGTTGTTGTTTTCCATATAATTTTTTAGGGCCGTACTTCATTTAGGTTTTGGGTTTAATTTTCATGGGGCCCATATTCAAAATTTTCCACATATCTTCGGGGTTTATTTTCATAATGCAATCGAGCCCCAAAAATTAAATAAATTTACTCCCCAAAAAATATAAGAATTTGCTGTTTTTGTTTTCCATATAATTTTTTGGGGTCCTATTTTATTTAGGTTTCGGGGCTACTTTTCATGGGGCCCATCTTTATAGCGTCGCTTTAAAACTTTCCAAATATCTTCGGGATTTATTTTCATATCATATTTTGGGGTCCTTCTTCATTTAGGTTTTGGGGATAATTTTCATGGGACCCATATTCATAGCGCTGCTTCAAAATGTTCCACATATCTAGGGGTTTATTTTCATTATGCAAACGAGCCTCAAAAATAAAATGATGTTACTCCCGAAAAAATATAAGAATTTGCTGTTGTTGTTTTACATATATTTTTTTGGGTCCTACTTCATTTAGGTTTTAGGGCTAATTTTCATGGGGTCCATATTCATAGCGTCGCTTCAAAATTGTCCACATATCTTTTTTTTCCCCCTTTACTATTAAAATTATAGAGTCTATATAAAAGTCAATGAAGTTTCATAGAAGATAGAAGTATTCAAAAATAAATATTCCAAAAACATAGAAAATATTGCGTCCAATATGATTAACTCGTCATTGATTTACACAAAGATTTTGTCCAATTAAAATAAAAAATATTCACAATTTCATTAAAAAATGTCAGTGGAAATATAATGTATAAGTTAAATAGAAATATAAAATCCGCTTTGCAGAAAATCTTAAAAATAAATAAATATTTTAAGGCGCTTATTTATATTTGATGTTGGATGTAGTTTCGAAATTTGAAAAATTAAGAACAAAAAATCCGAAATTAAATATTGAAAAAAGAAGTTTAGAATGATTGCCTACAAAAATATATCAGATATCACAAGAAATAATAATAATAATAAGGTATCATTAGAAATAAAATCGGAAATCAGGCCATTTAACAAAGAGGAACTATTTATTCCAAACCACATTTCCCATAAAATCATCGATCTTTACAGATATTTCAAATTCAAATTTACAAACGTTCTAATACCATAAAATGCGTATTTCATTACAAACCAACCCCTTTATTTTCCATATTCAAATTATATTTATCTGTTCTTTACCTTCTCACAACCTTTTTGTGTTTATAGAAATTTCGCCTAAATTTAATTTATTTAACAAAATAATAATAATTTATATTTATATAAAGAGCTATTACTAAACAAATGAAAAAAGAAAAACGTTTGTACTTTAAACCATACATCAAAACATGTTAATAACAAATCAATCATTTACTTTTATCTAACATTCTAATTTATATACTATTAGTAATGAACATGTGTGTATATGCTCTGAGAAACTATGGCTTTTTGTTAGTAATAATATTAAACTTATACTTAAATACAAGAACAATTTAAAACATGAAAACAAAAATAAAAAAACATACAAACGTATATAACTTTAATTTTATTATTAATAATTTAATAACATATATTTCCTCCGTTTTTTTTATATAAAAATAATGTTTAATTTTTTATGCCAACTTTTATTTAATATATTTTTCTTTTTTTTTTTTATTCCAATAATATTTTAGGCCCTAAAGTGTAAAAAAAAAACAAACAACAAATATAAAACCTATTATTTTTTATTGTTGTTTTATGAATTTATTGCTTTCCTTCTTTACTACTTATTCTGTTGATAAAATTTTCCTGATTCCTTGTATTTTGTGTTAAGCAATTGCCAAAACTCTTTAAAGAGAGCCAATATTAAAATGAAAAACAAAAAGAAAATATCAAAAAAAAAAATAATAAAATATAAATAAAAAATAAATAAGTAATGAAAAAAATAAATTTATTTAGATTTAATTTGTATATTCCATTAAGTTTATTTAGTGTTAATATTTCTTTGCTCTTCCTTTCTTCCATCGCCCATACCCTTTACATTCAGGCAACTTTTTTTTATAAAAAATAATTTAAAAATTATCTAATTAAAGAAATTCGAAAATGTTGTTGGAAAAGTTGAAGTAAAAAAACTGTTAAATTTATTATATCTTTACAAAAGCTTTCTAAGTATATTTTGTTAATCTAGAAATGACAATAAATACTACTACACTGAAATAAATAGTTTTCATTATTTATAATTTATTTTTAAAAGCAAAAACTATTTAATTAACAAAAAATATTAATTATTGCAATTATTGAAATCTACTAAAAGTGGATTTGAATTCCCTATTTTATAATGCAAATTCCAGTTGGAAATATTGTTAATGTGGATTTTGGAAGTGTATTAAAAATTGAAATTTTCTTATTTTGAGATTATTCATTTATTATTATTATTATTATAGGATTCTTATTTCAACGATTTCGGCTAATTGAATAAAATCGGTTGTATGTTAATATTTTAGGATTTTTGTGGTATACTTTTCTGCTAATTTCTCTCGTTGTCTCGTATGGAATGTTAACATCCCAGCAAAAAAAATTTTGAAGTTCTTCCAAAGGCACAACTTTAAAAGCACTTCCAGAAGATGCATTCCCAATGATCTTCTTTATTTTAACTACTCAGGAAGTTATTTTAATTCAATTGTTTTTAACTTGGTTTTTTCATACTTTTAATGGGTAGTTTTATCTTTTTTTGCTTCAAATAGGTTAAAAACAGAATTCATAAAATGCTACAAATCATTTAAATTTTGTCGAAAAAAGGGTTAAAGCCAATCTGAAAAAATTGTGCATTTTTGAAAATATTTGAGGACAAGCGTTAGAATCCATTAAAAATTATAAAAAATCATAAAAATTATTTATTTGAGAAAATATCACTGAATTTTTCAATTTACATCCAAAACATTGAATTTGTATCACACCTAAAGATGCATTACAATTCAGCGCAACGGCTGTTGTAATGGAGGACTTCCGTCCTATGGCAAGCCCATGTTAAATTCATCGCTTCTGCATCAATTTTGTCCCACTTCCGGATCCAAAAAGAACATTTTCATTATTTTTTTGGCGACGTTTTCTTTGCTTTTTTGGTAGTTCTTTCTAAGCCATTATTTTTAAAGCACATCCTAAATTGCTCTTCTAGAGATGGACTTAATTTTCACAAGAAGTTCTTTTCTGATGATATACAAAAATCCTAGGTTTTACGTAGTTTTACCAGTAATTTTTTACTGGGCATAAAACACAGAAAAGACAAAAAATAAGAGAAATTTCCAGAAAAATAAAATAAAATAAAATAAAATAAAATAGACGTTCAGACAGACGTAGATATGAAGTTAAAAAAAAACTAAGAAAACGTTATTTTTGTAATTGATTCCCAATTTTTTTTAATGAAATCCTAAATACTGAAATAGAATCACATCTGAAGAACTAATGCGAAGTCAATGTAGCGAATTCTTAAAAAGATGTCTTCCACCATATGACAAGCCCACACAGAAAAAAATTTCACGAACATTTTTCCAATTAAAATTTTAATTGAGTTTTAAAAAATTTTCAATTAAAAATTTAATTGATTCAACAAATTTTTTAATTGAAACAAAAATCAATTACTAAAATTAATAGTATCAATTAATTTTTTAATTGACCTTCAATTAATTTTTTAATTGATACTATCATTTCTGTGATTGAAGACATTTCAATTAAAAATTAATCAATTAATTTCGTGATTGAATCAGAAAATTTTTTTTTGTGTGCACAGAAAAAAATTTCATGAACCTTTTTCCAATTAAAATTTTAATTGAGTTTTAAAAAATTTTCAATTAAAAATTCAATTGATTCAACAAATATTTTAATTGAAACAAAAATCAATTACTAAAATTAATAGTATCAATTAATTTTTTAATTGACCTTCAATTAATTTTTTAATTGATACTATCATTTCTGTGATTGAAGACATTTCAATTAAAAATTAATCAATTAATTTCGTGATTGAATCAGAAAATTTTTTTTGTGTGCACAGAAAAAAATTTCACGAACCTTTTTCCAATTAAAATTTTAATTGAGTTTTAAGAAATTTTCAATTAAAAATTTAATTGATTCAACAAATTTTTTAATTGAAACAAAAATCAATTACTAAAATTAATAGTATCAATTAATTTTTAATTGGATCAATTAATTTTTTAATTGACCTTCAATTATTTTTTTAATTGATACTATCATTTCTGTGATGAAGACATTTCAATTAAAGAATTAATTGGATCAATTAATTTCGTGATTGAATCAGAAAAAAAAATTTTTTGTGTGCAGTTATTGCTTCTGAGCCAATTTTGCACCACTTCCGGATAGGAAAAGAAAACTATCATTGCTTTATTGGATACACTTGTCTACTGAGATGTTAACTTTGCCATACACACCAAGAAAAATATTAGAATTAAAATACCAAAAGTCTGCTGAAACAGAAAGCATTCGTTGGCGGCTAAAATTGTAAAAAAAACTCTTGTATTTGAAACGTAAAATATATCTGTGATTTTAAAAACATTTAAATAGTAATTTAAAACGATATGGGCAGAGAATGAAGCCGACCCATTTTCGTCGGCAACGGCTGACACTAAATTTTTGCCTCCGGCGCCAGCGGCTTGACATCTAAGCCGATATAAATTTGTCCATTTGGGGGAGTACAATTATCCATTATAAAATCAATTTGAAGTTATTCGAATGGTAATGAGATTAGTTGTACAAACAATGTTACAATAAAATTTTCATTGCATTCATTTTCCAAGCTAAATTTTTGCAAAATTATTATAGCATCATGAAATTGATTGATTGTAGGTAGAAAGTTCAAAATTTTAGAAAAATACGACAATTTTTAATAAATTTTTCTGATTTAAATCGATATTTGTGATTAATTGGCGGCTAAATTTGAGTCGACATATTCGGCGGCGGCGTCGACTGGCCAAAAATAGTCGACGGCGACTGAAATCGTTGGCGCGACTCGGCGGCTTCATTCTCTGCATATGGGAGATTATTTATGCTAATTGTTATTGCGATTTTAATTCTGATAAAAAGTGTAACATTCAATCGCTCTTTGATATTCATATTAATTTTGCTCAATTGGCGTTTTTTCCAATCAAAATAACACATTATTGTGAATGGAGAGTACAATAAAATTATAGAAAAAATAAATATGCAATTCGTTGATTAATAAGTCATTTACTTTTTATTAAATTATCAAAAAATTATTATTGGAGAAAACCGTTTTACTGCGATAATTAAAATAACACGATATTCAAAATGATTGTCAGATTAATTTGGCCTAATTGAATCACAATAACAAATTATTGTGAATTGAAAGTAGTGCAAAATATACTCAACATCTCCAATCCATTTAGCAAAGTTATTTTGTATTAAAATATCAATGATTATGTTCATATTCAAAGGAATTCACATTGTAAAATTATTTAATTTTTTTTATATTACTCATGATATTCAAAATGATTGTCAGATTAATTTTGCCTAATTGAATCACAATAACAAATTATTGTGAATTGAAAGTAGTGGAAAATATACTCGATAACTCCAATCCATTTAGCAAAGCTATTTTGTATTAAAATATAAATGTTTATGTTCATATTCAAAGGAATTTAAATTGTAAAATTATTTAATTTTTGTTTTACATTACACACGATATTCAAAATGTTTGTCAGATTAATTTGGCCTAATTGAATCACAATAACAAATTATTGTGAATTGAAAGTAGTGGAAAATATACTCAATATCTCCAAACCATTTAGGAAAGTTATTTTGTATCAAAATATCAATGTTTATGTTCATATTCAAAGGAATTCACATTGTAAAATTATTTAATATTTTTTTTATTTACACACGAATCACAATAACAAATTAATGTGAATTTAAAGTAATGGAAAATATACAATCCATTTAGTAAAGTTATTTTGTATTAAAATATCAATGTTTATGTCCATATTCAAAGGAATTTACATTGTAAAATTAATTAATATTTTTTTACATTACATAAAAAAAAATTGTCTTCGATCACGAAATTAATTGATTCAATCGGAAAAATGATAGTATCAGTTTAAAAATTAATTGAAAGTCAATTAAAAAATTAATTTATACTATTGAAAAATTAATTGATACTATTAATTGATAATTTTTGTCATTGATTTTTGTTTTAATTTAACAATTTGTTGAATCAATTAAATTTTTAATTGAGTATTTTTTTTTTTTCAAACTCAATACTTAAATTGGAATTATTTTCTTTTTTATCTGTATAGGAGTCTAGCTTTTATGAGGCCTCCTAACAATTCCATCTACTTTCCAACACACATTTTCGATTTCTTTCGAACTTTCCCCATTTTTTTAACGAAAAATAAGTGATAAGAGTAAAAGCAAACAAAAATAGAAAAAAAATCTATATAGATATATAAAAATACCGCTATCATTACCTATTATGCAACTAATAATTCCATTGCTTAAATTTTGTGTTAGAATAAATTAAAAAAAATATATATTTTTTTTACTATATTTTTATATGATTAAGTATTATTTTCTGAAAAAATAGGCTTTTAAAAAATAAACCGTTATAAGCGCATTCAATTTCAATTAAAGGCAAACGAATTGAAAACTTAATTTGTTTTTGTTAATTTTAATTATTATATTTAGCTTTGTATATTTTTTCTGTAATTTTTTTACTATGTATTTTCATTTTTTTTATTATTTTGGTTTAATTTATTTATCTTTTAGTTATTTATACAATATATAATGTGTTTTATAATAAAGTCATTTCCTTTACATTTTTAATTTTTTTGTTTTGATTTTTATGTTATTATTTTTCTTTCTTTAATGTTAAGTTTTAATTATGATTTTAGTTTTGCTATCGTTTAATTTAATAATTTTATGCTTACATACATTATATATTATTTTAAGTTACAACTTCAAAATAAAATATATATATTTTTTACAAAACAAAAAAAGATCGAAATCGTCATATTATTTTATTTCCTTTCGGGAACATTATTTTTTATTAAAAAATTGTAATCCTTGTTTTTGTATTAAAAATTTTATATCAAAAAGGGAATAGAAGCTACATATTTGATATAAATACGTCAGAAATATGATTTGCTGACGGACAGATAAGCTGCACATAAATATCATCTCACACTAAAAAAAAAAAAAACAAAAATGGATTCATCTGGGTAGATGAGATTAGATCGAATTTAGATACATTTCTAAATCATATATCCGAAGATAAAATTGTCAATTTAATAAAACTTTGAAAAAGGCTTTCTAATGTTTAGCTATACGCTGATATTTTTTAAAAGGCGATAAAAAGAGTGTCGTTTGAATTGAAAAATCATTTTAAGAAATTGGGCACGAATTCCGATAGGTTGCAGCTGTTTTTTGGCAACCGCCGGTCCTGATGCAAATTAGATTTGAATCAATTCCAAAAATAATTTTTTCTTTTAACCCTCTAAAGCCCAATCCCGCCTTTAGGCGGACTTCATGAAATAAGGAAGCTTTTAGTAAAGCACAGCTTAAGACAACAAAAATTTTTTATTAAAAAATTTTAATCCTTGTTTTTGTATTAAAAAAAGGGGAAAATATTCATTGAAACTACATATTTGATATAAATACGTCAGAAATATGATTTGCTGATGGACAGATACGCAGCACATAAATATCATCTCACACTCAAACAAAAAAAATGGATTCATCTGGGGAGATGAGATTAGATCGAATTTAGATACATTTCTAAATCATATTTCAGAAGATAAAATTGTCAATTTAATAAAACTTTGAAAAAAGGCTTTCTAATGTTTAGCTACACGCTGATATTTTTTAAAAGGCGATAAAAAGAGTGTCGTTCGAATTGAAAAATCATTTTAAGAAATTGGGCACGAATTCCGATAGGTTGCAGCTGTTTTTTGGCAACCGCCGGTCCTGATGCAAATTAGATTTGAATCAATTCCAAAAATATTTTTTTCTTTTAACCCTCTAAAGCCCAATCCCGCCTTTAGGCGGACTTCATGAAATAAGGAAGCTTTTAGTAAAGCACAGCTTAAGACAACAAAAATGAATAAAATAAAAAGAAAACTTAGTTGTTCAAGAGCCTTTGCAGCATATACTGAATTTTACCGTATAATTTTTTCTTGATTAGTTTTCTAGCTTTCGTGTTGTTAAAATTGAATATTTAATCAGCTGACAAAAAAATTGAGGCATTAGAGGGTTAATTATGAATCAATTTTAGTAATTAATCTTTGTAATTAACACCTGATTATTTTCAAACAAACATTTCCAGGGAAATGTTTGCATACTTTTAGGCAAAAAACATCTAATTTAGAAAGTATGCAATTTGGCATAAGAAAATGATTCTTAAATTTATTATGAATCATTACGAGTGTCTGCGAAAGCGGCACAAAACTAACATCTCACACTTAAAAAAGTGAACCTATCTGGGAAAAATATATTTTAATTTTAGAATGTGTTTTTCTAAACGCCTATATTAAATTAAGTAGATATTTTGGAAAAATTCAATTCAAGACAATTTAGTAGACATAATTATTATTTTTTTTTGTTTTGAAGAATTTCAAGAAAAAGTCAAATCGGGAGATCGGTCGTTATATGAGACCTATATCAATATATGGACCTATATAGCCCATATTCGAACTTGACCTGCTTACAGACAAAAGACGAGTTTGTGCAAAAATTTCGTCTTGATATCCTCCCTAATCAAGAATATATACTTAATATAATCGGAAATTGATATTTCGAGGTGCCACAGACGGAATGGCAAACTTATTATACCCCCATCACTATCCTTAGGTGGTAGGTATAATAAGTAAATATGTTTTGACAAATTCAAAAAAATTTTCAATTTTTAAATTTTAATTTGACTTTATTTTATAATTTCAAAAAATTTGTATAACATCCTAACAGCAAAAAAATTTGGAAGATTTGCAAAATGTCCCACTAAAAATGTTCTTTATTTTAACTACACAGGAAATTGTTTTAATCCAATTTTTATAACTCTTTTTTTTTAATATTTTTAATGGGTAACCTTTTTTGCTTCAAATCGGTTAAAAACAGAATAAGAATTAATAAAATGTCGAAAAATGCTAAATCCATTCTAGAAAAGTTGCAAATTAAAAAAAAAAAATATTTAAACCTTTAATGCCCGAATTTTGTTGCCAGCGGATTAAATATTAAATGTTAATGACACAAAAAGAAGAAAACTATACAATAAACAAGTATATACGGCCAGGCCGAATCTTATGTATCCTCCACCGTGGATTGCGTAGAAACTTCACCGAAAGACTGTCATCCACAATCGAATTACTTGGGTTGTGGTATCTTAAAACTTCTTAACATCGTTTTCTAAATTGTGAGTTAGTCCATACGTGGTAGAGAGCCAGAATTGAAATATGGGGGTCGCTTATATGGGGGCTATATACAATTATGAACTTCATATGGACCATTTTTTGTGATTGGGGATCGATTTATCTGAGGGCTACATATAACTATAGACCGATATGGACCTAGTTAGGCATGGTTAGGTTAGGTTATGTGGCAGCCCGATGTATCAGGCTCACTTAGACTATTCAGTTCATTGTGATACCACAGTGGTGAACTTCTCTCTTATCACTGAGTGTTGCCCGATTCCATGTTAAGCTCAATGACAAGGGACCTCCTTTTTATAGCTGAGTCCGAACGGCGTTCCACATTCCAGTGAAACCACTTACAGAAGCTTTGAAACCTTCAGAAATGTCACCAGCATTACTGAGGTGGGATAATCCACCGCTGAAAAACTTTTTGGTGTTCGGTCGTAGCAGGAATCGAACCCAAGACCTTGTGTATGCAAGGCGAGCATGCTAACCATTGCACCACGGTGGCTCCCTAGGCATGGTTGTTAACGGTCATATACTAGCACAATGTACCAAATTTCAACTGACTCGGATGAAATTTGGTCCTCCAAGAGGCTCCAAAACCAAATCTCGGGATCGGTTTATATGGGGGCTATATATGATTATGGACTGATATGGACCACTTTCGGCATGGCTGTTAAATATCATATACTACCACCTCGTACAAAATTTCAACCAGATCGGATGAATTTTGCTTCTCCAAAAGGCACCGGAGTCATATCTGGGGATCGGTTTATATGGGGGCTAAATATAATTATGGACCGATTTCGACCAATTTTTGCATG
Source organism: Haematobia irritans (assembly GCF_050003625.1). NCBI lineage: Eukaryota > Metazoa > Arthropoda > Insecta > Diptera > Muscidae > Haematobia > Haematobia irritans. The sequence continues at coordinate 209,210,823 of NC_134399.1, forward strand.
GGTGTTTGAGCCCATATATTAACAATACGTACCAAATTTCAACTGAATCAGATGAATTTTGGTATTCCAAGAGGCTCCGGAGGTCAAATCTGGTGATCGGTTTATATGGGGGCTATATATAATTATGGACCGATATGGACCATTTTTTGCATGGCCATTAGATACCATATACTAACACCATGTACCAAATTTCAGCCAGATTGGATGAAATTAGCTTCTCTTAGAGGCTCCGCAAGCCAAATCGGGGGATCGGTTTATATGGGGGCTATATATAATTATTGACCGATGTGGATGAATTTTTCCATAGTTGTTAGAGACCATATACTTACACCATGTACCAAATTTCAGCCGGATCGGATGAAATTTGCTCCGCAAGCCAAATCGGGGGATCGGTTTATATGGGGGCTATATATAATTATGGATCGATGTGGACCAATTTTTGCATGGTTGTTAGAGATCATATGCTGACACCATGTACCAAATTTCAGCCGGATCGGATGAAATTTGTTTCTCTTAGAGTCCCGCCAAGCCAAATTTGGGGGTCCGTTTTTATGGGGGCTATAGGTAAAAGTGGACCGATATAGCCCATTTGCAATACCATCTGACCTACATCAATAACAACTACTTGTGCCAAGTTTTAAGTCGATAGCTTGTTTCGTTCGGAAGTTAGCGTGATTTCAACAGACGGACGGATGGACGGATATGCTCAGATCGACTCAGAATTTCACCACGACCCAGAATATATATACTTTATGGGGTCTTAGAGCAATATTTCGATGTGTTACACCCTCAACCCCCATCCTATGGTGGAGGGTATACAAATTATACGGTAAAATTGAGTATATGCTGTAAAGAAAACTAGGTTTTCTTTTTATTTTATTCATTTTTGTTGTCTTAAGGTGCATTTTACTAAAAGCATGCTGATTTAATGAAGCCCGCCTAAAAGCCCGCCGGCATTAGAGGGTTAAGGTCAAACGTTTCGGACAAGCGTGTTCGAATGCATTAAAAATCTTAAAAAATTATAAAAATTATTTATATGGAAAATTATCACATAGTTTTTGAAATCATATTCAAAACACTGAATTCGGATTAGAAATGATGAAAATTCAGGGCACCGGGCATAGAATGGTGGACATCCGTCCTATGATAAGCCCGTGCTAAATTCATTGTTTCTGCGCCAATTTTGCAGCATTTCCGGATCCAAAAAGAACATTATCACTACTTTTTAGCTGGGATAAAAAAACTTAATTATCAATTGGGACTTATTATTATAATCTAAGATATTTATTTATTATTTTTTATTTAATTGTTTTTTGTTTTAATTTATTTTAAAAAATTCTTATTTTTTTAGTTTTAGCCAATAGTATTATTTTATATTTTTTGGATATTCTTCCTTTAGCTAGTACAGCCTATCGCATTGATGAAAATAAAAATTATTTTTGTTTTCATTTTTATTTATTTATTTTCTTTTTATGAACATTTAAACATATAAAAATTCTTCACACAAATTAGTACAATGGACGAGATCAATTTTTTATGTTTTTTTTTTGATTTTGATATTCGTCGATATATGTCGACATTTTCAAGGGATTTTTTATTTTAAAAATTATATGTCATGTAATTTAAAACATAATTTTTTAAATAGAAGATCCCTTGAAAATGTCGACATACATCGACGAAACGTCGGGAAATATTTAACTAAAAATTGTTTTTATGGACATCAATGCGATAGGCCGTATTAGCTAAAGGAAGAATATAAAAAAAAAATTAAAAATAAAAAAAAAACATTTTTTTATTTTACATCAATGCGGCTGTATTAGCTAAAGTAAGAATATCAAAAAAATTATAAAATAATACTATGGGTTAAAACTAAAAAAAAAGATTTTTTATAGAGATTCAGTCAAATGACTTAAATTGATTGAAACCATTTCTTCAAAAAACAAACTACTCCGAAAATTTATTAGAATAAAAAATTTGTTATTTATTAGTATTAAATAATTTGTTTCACCTGGTGAAGAATATTGCGTAGGAAAAGATTGGAGCCTAAAATTGCAAAAATGTGGACACATTAAATTAAAACTTTTTTAAGAGAATATGATTTTGATTTTTTTGAAAATTCTTCCGTTTTTTTTTTGGTTTTGAAGTTGTACCACAAACATTACATTTTATTTGTACAAAATACATCATGGATGCTTTTTTATTGGGATGCTTCAAAATTTTAGCCATTTTTTGTTTTCTTTATTTTTGCCTAGATTGTTTTTTTTCATATCTGCAATTTGCCTGTTTCTTGCGTTTTTGTTTTCTCATTTTAGCTAATTAAACTCCCAAATATTTTGATATTTTTTCCTTGGCTTCTTCCTCAATTGAAAAATCATTTTATTGATATGACATACATATATTTTTTCTTTAATATGTTGTTGTATTTTTTTTTGTACTCTATTTACTATTGCAGCCGATTTAAATTAATACAACAACAATTGTCGTTAACAAAATCATAGCAAACCACAATATTCGTCATCATTCTCTTCACAATTCTCGCAACGTTTAAGTAATCGTTTGCTCAACAGTTTTATACGGCGATTTCGAGCCAAAAGAGCCACAGATTAATTTAATAACAAATTAATTTCAAAACAAATAAAAAAACTATTATATTACATAAAATTTTGAATGAAAAATAATACACATCTTTATCCTGATATCATCTAACGAATTTAATTGTAGTTATAAATATGAAATTTCTGATTTTTGAAAATAATAGCATTAAATATAAAGAGAATTTTATAGACTCTTGCTATTGTGAATTATGATCATAGACACAATATGTGATTAAGCGAAAGGATTTTTATTTTTTAACTGAAAAGTAAATACAAAAAATTTTCTTTACTATTATAAACGTTTAGAATATTTGGTTTACAAAATTTTATTTCTATTGAAAATTTTATTTTTGTGAGTAACTCTTAACCTATGGTCACACTGGGCAATTATTTGACAAAAATACAAAAAAGAAGTCTTCATCTCCACAGTCAAATTAGCAAAAAATTTTAGCTCATATGGGGGATACAAATATTTCGCAAATTTGGTGAAGAGTTCATTTTTATAAAAATTTTATTTTTGTGTTAATTTTATTTTTAAGAAAATGTTATTTTTGTGAAAATGTTATTTTTGTGAAAATTTTAATTTTGTGAAAATGTTATTTTATGTGAAAATGTTATTTTTGTGAAAATTTTATTTTTATGAAAATTTTGTTTTTGTGAAAATTTTATTTTTGTGAAAATTTTATTTTTGTGAAAATTTTATTTTTATGAAAATTTTGTTTTTGTGAAAATTTTATTTTTGCGAAAATTTTATTTTTGCGAAAATTTTATTTTTGTGAAAATTTTATTTTTGCGAAAATATTTTTGTGTAAATATTAATTTTGTGTAAATGTTATTTTATGTGAAAATTTTATTTTTGTGCAAATTTTATTTTTGTGAAAATGTTATTTTATGTGAAAATGTTATTTTTGTGAAAATTTTATTTTTGCGAAAATGTTATTTTTGTGAAAATGTTATGTTTGTGAAAATGTTTTTTGTGTGAAAATTTTATTTTTGTGAAAATGTTATTTTTGTGAAAAATTTTTTTGCGAATATTTTATTTTTGCGAAAATTTTTATTAGGGATGTTTTCTTTTAGCACTGGATGCAATATTTGTATGGGCTATCCAGAACATCGTTGCACTGGTGTTCTATCCAGAACATCTCATCAATTCAAGATGCGCCGATGTTGCCAGATAGTATTTTGATAAAGAGAAGCTTCTTCGATTCACAATAGCAACAATTTATTGTGACTAATTTATCGAAAAACATGAAATTCAAAGTTGTACAGTGTCACAAATAATCGCAGCAGTAAATATTTATTACTATATTAGCATTTCATACATTAAGAAGTATATACGGCCGTAAGTTCGGCCAGGCCGAATCTTATGTACTCTCCACCATGGATTGCGTAGAAACTTCTACTAAAGACGGTCATCCACAATTGAATTACTTGGATTGCGGCCGATGGCAAGGCATCTTAAAACTTCTCAACATCATCTTCTAAATTGTAAGTTAGTCCATGCGGGATATATAGTAGACAAAAGAAACGTCGATTAAATACATATATATTCAGTTCTTAACCGATATATATAGGGAAGAAATTATTACGAACCGATATGAACTTTTGTGCGGTAAATATAGAGCCAGAATTGAAATATGGGGGTCACTTTTTATGGCAGGTTTTTTAACTGTTTGGTACAATTCTTGATGTTTTGGAAGATTTTGCAAAATATTCTTCCTATTATGACAAAATTTTCTATAGAAATATAAAATTTTGACAAAATTTTCAATGGCAAAAAAATTTGGTAGATTATTTTCGGATAGGATGAAATTTGCTTCTCTTAGAGGATCCGCAACCCAAATCTGGGGATCGGTTTATATGGTGGCTATATATAATTATGGGCCGATATGGACCAATTTTTGCATGTTTATTAGAGTCCATATTTTAACACCATTTACCAAATGTCAGCCTGATCGGATGAAATATGCTTCTCTTAGAGGCTCCGCAAGCCAAATCTGGGGGTTTATATGGGGGCTATAAAAAGTGAACCGATATGGTCCATTTGCAATACCAGCCGACCTACATCAATAACAACTACTTGTACCAAGTTTCAAGTCGATAGCTTGTTTCGTTCGGAAGTTAGCGTGATTTCAACAGACGGACGGACATGTTTAGATCGACTCAGAATTTCACCACGACCCAGAATGTGTATACTTTATGGGGTCTTAGAGCAATATTTCGATGTTTTACAAACGGAATGGCAAAGTTAATTACCCCCTATCCTATGGTGGAGGCTATAAAAATGTAAGATTTCACTTGTTTTCTGTGATTGTTTTTAAAGAGCTGATGACAGTGTTGCATATTTTTTGGAGATGTCCTGGATAGTATGTTTTCTTTTAGTCCTTCACGGCTTAGAGTATCCAGTGCTAAAAGAAAACAGCCCTATTTTGTGAAAAAAAAAATTTTTGTGAAAATTTAATTTTTGTAAAAATTTAAGTTTTGTGAAAATTTAATTTTTGTGAAAGCTTAATTTTTGTGAAATTTTATTTTTGTGAAAATTTTATTTTGGTGAAAATTTTATTTTTGTGAAAATTTTATTTTTGTGGAAATTTTAATTTTGCAAACATTTTTGTCAACATTTTATTTCTATAGGAAATTTACTCCTAATTGTAGTCGATAGAAATTGCGTAGAATTTTTGTTTGTATTTTAATTTATTTCTTTTTTCTAAATACCTCCTCTTTGAAATATTATTTATAATTTTCTTTACTATTATAAACGTATAGAATAGTTTTTTACAAAATTTTATTTCTATTGAAAATTTGAATTTTGTGAGTAACTCTTACCGTACAGTCATACAGGGCAAATATTTGATAGAAGTAAAAAATATCTTCATCACCACAGTCAAATCAGCAAAAATTTTTAGGTCGTATTGGGTATACAAACAACATCACGATAGGAGTATTTTTCAAAAACTAAATATTTTGTGAAAACTTTATTTTTGTGAAAATTTTATTTTTGTGAAAATTTTATTTTTGTGAAAATTTTATTTTTGTGAAAATTTTATTTTTGCGAAAATTTTATTTTTGTGAAAATTTTATTTTTGTAACAATTTTAGTTTTTGTAAAAATTTTATTTTTGTGAAAATTTTATTTTTGTGAAAATGTAATTTTTGCAAAAATTTTATTTTTGTGAAAATTTTATTTTTGTGAAAATTTTATTTTTATGAAAATTTTATTTTTGTGAAAATTGTATTTTTGTGAAAATGTTATTTTTGTGAAAATTTTATTTTTGCGAAAATTTTATTTTTGTCAACATTTTATTTTTATAGATTTATTTACTCCTAATTGTAGTCGATAGGAATTGCGTAGAATTTTTGTTTGTATTTTAATTTAATTTCTTTTCTAAATACCTCCCCTTTGAAATATTATTTCTAAAGGAAATTTCTTTTTGAATTTATTTATATACCACATCTACCGCAAATGTGTTCGTAATATTTTTTGTTGTAATAGCAGACCTTTCGCTTAATCACATTTTATAGGAAAATCTAACATTGTATAATTTATAAGAGTTTTTTATACTATAAAGAGTATTTAAATTATGTTATTTATTTTTTACAAAAAAATATGTTACTATAACGAATTTACTTTGATTAAGTTACATTCCTATTATACTAATTAAAATATGTTTTTGTTGTGTCTTTTTAACAAAATAATGTTTACATAAAAAAATGGTCCTTTTAAAATACTGCAAGCATTTATTAGAAAATACAAAAAACAAAAACAACAAATGTTAATGCCGCACAGTAAATAGAAAACACAAAATTCGAAACCTAAATTTAATTGGCAGTTAAAATTTTAACATTAAACATAGATATATTTTTAATAAAATAATTGGCCAAATTGATTATTCTAATTTTAAATAAAAAGCTAATTAAATGGTTATCGAAATATTTTTTGTTATCAAGTTTCCTGTTTTTTAGATTGTGTTCATATATAATACAAACTCTTATATAATTAATAAATATTTTATATAAAATTCATAATATTTGCCATTTGAACAACAAAATCACGACCCCTTTACTTTCGTTGATTACACCGAGACATTTTCATATTTAAGCAATAAGAATAGCAGTCATAGCTATTAATAGCAATAATCAAAATTCTATAAGACTTTTTCGTATATGAAATAATTGGAGGTGCCTTGTATATGTAGAGATATACAATGATCAACAAAAGATTGTGAAGCAAACCAATAAGACCATAACATATGTGAAAAAAATTATACACCAAATTGGCAACTATAAAGAAAATAGTCCACTCACATACATATATATTTTTTTAATTTTTATAAAAAAAGTATTCAATATTTTTGGAATATGAAAAATATTTATGAAAAATATCAAAATAACTCCAAATATAATATCGATAGCATATAATATGAGAAATCTAAATTTAAAATCATATCTTAAAACATACATATACATTTATCCATATGAAAATTTCAAACATTTATAATGGACATCATATCAAAAAAAAAAAAAAAAATACGAAAACAAAAAATGAAATCAAATAAAAAATGCATACTATGTAGTTTTTGACATTTTATAAACGAAAAGTTAAACAAATCATAAATACATTTATTTTCCATAGTGTAAACAAACTGTATTGATTTCGTTTGTTAAAGGTAGCAGTATTTCGGTAGGTAAAGTACAAGTACATGGTAAGTATATAAAATTGTTTTTACATGCATCTTATTTACTTAATTTATGGTATATTATTATATTAACGTTTTATACACATAAAAGTGTATAAGGTTGAATAGAAGAGGCTTTTCTAATATTGTCGCCTGAAAGTATACTTCTGTATTCTGCACCATTTTAAATCTGTTTTCTCTGTCTTTGGAATAATTACGCCTGTTATGGGTCTCGCCGCACGGTTCACCACAAATTCTTCAGACCTCTCAAAAAGTGAGGACTGGTCATATCCCCCAACGGGATATGATAGTTGTGTTGACTCATACACAAAAAAAATATTTCTGATTTATTCACGAAATTAATTGATCCAATTAATTTTTTATTTGAAATGTCTTCAATCGCACAAATGATAGCCTATCAATTACAAAAATAATTGAAAGTCAATTAAAAAATTAACTGAATCCAATTAATTGATACTATTAATTTTTGATTTTTTTTTGAAAATTGATTTTTGTTTTAATTAAAAAATTTGTTGAATCAATTAAATTTTTAATTGAATATTTTTTAAAACTCAATTAGGACTTGAATTGGAAAAATTTTCTTGTGTACGTGAAAAGACTTTTTTCCGACTTCGCATCGAAAAATGTAAACAGCTAATTTTTTTTGGTATGGCATTTTTTTTTGCAGTCCGAAACTATAAACTATGTTAAACATATTTTCCCCGTAAACTATATAAAAAACAAGTAAGGAAAGTCTAAAGTCGGGCGGGCCGACTATATTATACCCTGCACCACTTTGTAAATCCACATTTTCGATACCATATCAAATCCGTCAAATGTGTTAGGTTCTATATATAAAGGTTTTTGTCCCAAATACATACATTTAAATCTGACCCCATCTGAACAAAATTTGTAATCTATACTCGTAGATTTCAAATTTAAGTCGGCTAATGCCCTGGGATGGTACACTAAGTTAGTATGGGAAAAATTTTAATCTGAACCAATTTTGAGGCAACTTTGCAAAAGTGTATTTATGATTTATCGGTCGATAGATATGTATTAGAAATAAAGGAAAAATTGAGTAACTTTTACAAGTTTTCGACTTAGCAGTGGCGATTTTATAAGGAAAATGTGGGTATTTTGGCCACTTTTGCCCAAATCGGAAAAAAACATATATATGGAAGCTATATAGAAATCTGAACCGATTTCAACCAAATTTGACATGCATACTTAGAGTTTTAATTCTATTCCCTGTGCAAAATTTCACGTAAATCGGATTACAACTTTGACCTCTGTGGTTATATGACGGAAAATCGGGCGAAAGATATATATGGGAGCTATATCTCAATCTGAACCGATTTCAATCAAATTTGGCACACCTGACTATAGTACTTATTGTTCTCCTGGTGCAAAATTTCAAGCAAATTAGGGTAAAACTCTGACTTCTGGGGCCATATAAGCCCATATCGGGCGAAAGATATATATGAGAGCTATATCTAAATCTGAACCGATTTCAATCAAATTTCGCAGACTTGACTATACGATCAAGTGTTATGTTTGTGCAAAATTTCAAGCAAATCAGGGTAAAACTCTGACTTCTGGGTCCATATAAGTCCATATTCGGCGAAATATATATGGGAGCTATATCTAAATCTGAACCGATTTCTTTCAAAATCAATAGGGTTCTATTCTGAGCCAAAACACATACTTGTGCCAAATTTGAAGTCGATTGGACTAAAACTGCGACCTAAACTTTGATTACAAAAATGTGTTCACAGACAGGCGGACGGACGGGCGGACGGACGGACATGACTAGATCGACTCAGGGACCCACCCTGGGCATTATTGTCAAAGACACCATGTGTATATCTCGTCTCCTTCTGGGTGTTGCAAACATATGCACTAACTTATAATACCCTGTTCCACAGTGTGGCGCAGGGTATAATAAAAAAATTAAAGACGAAGCGGACGTCATAGACACTAGAGCTCGACCGAATAATTGGCATTCGGCCAAAAAACGATAATTTGATTGATTCAATTAAAACTTTAATTAATGTTGATTGCAAAACACAATCAATTTTTTAATTAAAAAATTAACTATTTTCAATTACTTTCTTAACTGATTTTGTGTTTTTTAGTTTGATTAACCGAGTGATTATTTAAAATAATTTTTTAATTTAAAATTTAAAAAAAAAAATCTATCACCTTTTTTAACTGACTTATTGGAGATATTTTTTTCTGTACATGACTCCATGCCCAATAAAATGGAGAAGAGTGAAAACATTAAAATGAAATGGATTCATATATTACGGAGTCTACTATACGACTTTCGCCCGATTTAAAGTGGCAGCCCGATTTAGTTTCTACGAGGGCAGTTCGGAAACTTCTTAGCCTAGCACAAAAAGCGCGGTATAAACAGAAAAAAGTGTTTTGGAAACTTCCATCTCTGTTACGAACACATGTTAAATTTTGTTTCGATCTGGCAACTCCTTCATATAGAAACAGGTGTTCAAAAAAGAGGCATCCGCAATTTTTTTTTGACAAAGGATAAATTAGAAATGCGTGCTCTCATTAAATATTTACATAAAAAAGGTTTATCGGGACCAGAAATTCATAATGATATGGTGAATGTGTTAGGTGAAAGTGCTCTTCCATATGCAACAGTAAAAAATTGGGTTGCTGAATTTAAACGTGGTCGTACAAGCATTGAAGATGAACCACGTAGTGGACTGCAGCCGAAGTTACCAATGTCATCAACAGCGCGAAACCATCCAAAGCACTGGGCTCTGACGGAATCTCTATGCTAAAGCTGAAGCATCTGGGAATAGAGGTGTGCACGTGGGTAATAGTTTACTCACGCTCACGCACATTCACGAGTGAAAAATTATACTCACGCACACTCATGCACGATATTTTTTGGCAGGACTCACGCACACTCACGAAAAGAAAATTTGTACTCACGCACGAAAACGTCGTGACTCACGAAAAATATCGTGACTCACGAAAAATATCGTGAATCACGAATAATTTTATGATTAATTTACCTTACCGAAGTGTCTGAAAACATGAGCATTATTAAAATCGAGAATGTTATTAAACTCTTAACATCCCAGGCGTCACTAAAATTGTAATTGAATTTAACTCTTAAGCGTTTTATGTTGGTGAGCAGGAATATTTTCGTGAGTGTAATTCGTTACTCACGCACACTCACGAATATATTATTTTCGTGACTCACGCACGACATTTTGGTTTGTTAATAACGCTCACGCACACGCATGCTGTTGTCATGAGCGTGACTCACGACTCACGAAAATTTTCGTGAGTCACGGCAATTTCGTGTCACGTGCACACCTCTATCTGGGAATACTGGGAGTTGAGTACTTGACCTCAATCAACCCAGGCCGTGTGGCGCTTGACTTATCGAAGGCATTCGATACGGTTAACCATGCCAGACTTTTTCGAGGACATCGAGAACACGTCCCTACCGGCTGGAACGAAGCGTTGGGTTAGTAATTATCTGTGCGGACGCCAGTATGTGGAATTTAGGGATAGGAAATCTAGACCCCGTAGAGTGAAACAGGGAGTTCCCCAGGGTGGGGGTGATATCTCCGGCACTGTTTAACCTCTACACTCCTCTATTCCACACCCTACAGACGGCGTCGAGATTGTATCATACGCAGACGATTGTACAATCTTGGTATATGGGCCCAATGTTGATGACATCTGCGATCGTTTAAACGTCTATATCGCTAATTTTACCAGTTATTTCACTGCGAGAAACTTGAGGATATCCCCCACCAAATCCTCAGACACACTATTCACTACATGGACGGCAGAAGTGCGCAGGCAGTTGAATATTAGTGTCGATGGCGAAATAATTCCGACCACAAATTACCCCAAGATTCTTGGGGTCACATTCGACAGCCTTTTCAGCTCGTTTGCCCATGCCACTGCAATTTGTAATAAGCTGCGTGGTAGATACAAGGTCCTCAAGTCACTTGCCGGCAGTGTTATTGTGAGAAAAATGAAAAAAATGGAATTTCGTGTTTTGAAAATACTGTTTTCTGAAGGGATAAAATACGGTGGAAGCAAAAACATGGCTTGATAATGAGTTTCCGGACTCTGCCCCAGGGAAATCAACAATAATTGATTGGTATCCAAAATTCAAGCGTGGTGAAATGAGCACGGAGGACGGTGAACGCCCGAAAGAGGTGGTTACCGACGAAAACATCAAAAAACCACAAAATGATTTTGAATGACCGTAAAATGAAGTTGATCGAGATAGCAGAGGCCTTAAAGATATCAAAGGAACGTGTTGGTCATATCATTCATCAATATTTGGATATGCGGAAGCTCTGTGATGATTCTGAGCGGCGTTTGCAGCTGTTAACTCGTAATACACCCGAGTTTTTCCATCGATATGTGACAATGGATGAAACATGGCTCCAACACTACACTCCTGAGTCCAATCGACAGTCGGCTGAGTGGACAGCGACCGGTGAACCGTCTCCGAAGCGTGGAAAGACTTAAAAGTCCGCTGGCAAAGTAATGGACTCTGTTTTTTGGGATGCGCATAGAATAATTTTTGTCGATTATCTTGAGAAGGGAAAAACCATCAACTATTATATGGCGTTTTTGGAGCGTTTGAAGGTCGAAATCGCGGCAAAACGGCCCCATACGAAGAAGATAAAAGTGTTGTTCCACCAAGACAACGCACCGTGCCACAAGTCATTGAGAACGATGGGAAAAATTAATGAATTGGGCTTCGAATTGCTTCCCCACCCACCGTATTCTCCAGATCTGGCCCCCAGCGACTTTTTCTTGTTCTCAGACCTCAAAAGGATGCTCGCAGGGAAAAAATTTGGCTGCAATGAAGAGGTGAAACTGAGGCCTATTTTGAGGCAAAACCGAAGGAGTACTACCAAAATGGTATCAAACAATTGGAAGGTCGTCGTAATCGTTGTATTGCTTTTTAAGGGAACTATGTTGAATAATAAAAACGAATTTTGACAAAAAAATGTGTTTTTCTTCGTTAAACCGGGGACTTATCAGCCAACATTTAAATTATAGAACATGTTTGCGGTATTTGCTTTAGATAAGCATTAAATGGATGCGACAATCATGTCCAAACATGGTTTTTCTGGGCGTGCAGAGGAAAGAGACTTCCCACGGCAGACTAGGGTAGTTTTAGCCCAATTAAGATCAGGCAAGTGCAGCCGCCTCAATTCCTACTTATCAGTGATTGATAGCAGCGTAGCTGACGTATATCCAATTTGCAACCAAGGGCCACACGACACGCGTCATCTTTTCTCTTGCCTAGCTAAACCAACCCGATGTACCACCAGATCACTCTGGGCACACCGCACCTTAGTCGCAGAGTTCCTCGATCTGGCCACAAGCTGAAGTACCAAAGCGTATAACATAAAATGGATGAAATCACAATAAACTGTTACAACAACCAACAAATATATAATTTCAATTTGAACTACAAAATATTTGAATAAGTTTGGTGATCAGATCGAAAAATACATTAAAACTAAGGAATTCCCTAAACTCTAATTTTTATTTCGTATCGAATCACCCTTTTGGCTACCTAAAAGTGTCAGCCTAATTTACTATTTTAGACTTATTTTAAAAAAAGCAAAAAAACTCTTAAAGAAAGATTTCAGGCCTCTGGCCATTCCCCAATCTTAATACTGCATATATCAATTAATCTCTAATTAAAATAAATAATTTAATTAATGGTAGCTAATGAGAGAATATACAACTTTGTTTTCATACTAGCGAAGTTGTTATATCGTGACATTGTGGATATTAATCTAATTCAAGGTGTTATATTATTAAGGCCTCATTTACTACTTCTCTCCACTATGTGAACTCTTTAGAAAAATCAAATTAGGTTATTTACACCTTCGACTAGTTTCGAAGATCATATTAAAATCATAAATAAAAACAAAACAATTGATGTGTTGTTTACTACATTTGTTGGAGCCAGTTAAGATGGTATCTGTATGGCAAAGCACTGCTTTAAAATGGCACGAACCTAAAATCCATAAAAATCAAACATAGAAGAAATCATAAAAATGAAATATAAAAATGCAAACTAACCAGAAGAAACCGCATCAACCTCATTCACGGTTAATGTTTATCGAGACACATGCGTTTATGGTTGTACATGGTTGAAATGATTGGTTGGTTTGGTTTTCTATGGTCATCCATCTATTGAAGACATTTGTTTTTGACGTTGGTTTTAATAAACAAAACGCGTCTTGATCAGGCTTAGTTATGAAAATTTTGCTCCAATTTACCCAAAACTCTACAATTACCAAATATTCACATGGTAGCTAATTGTTAATTTTCACATGTGTGTAATTTCTTTCATTTTCGAACACATTCGGTTATGTACTTTGCATAGATTAAAGTTAATGTGAGGAAATTTTTTTGTTATTTAACTAAAACAGTGAATGCATTACCATAGTTACCTCCTTCCCCATCACCTAATGAAGTTCAGTTTCCAACGAAAGTTTTGTTGTTGATTTTAAAATTGTTTCCTCTACTTAAAATATATTGATGAAGTTTATTTCACAAGATTTTCGTTTTCGAAAGAAATGGGGGGAGGAAAACACATTTTACAAGAATTGCCCATTGTATTTTAATTTTGATGTTGACTTTATTGCTATTCAGTTATTTTGTCCTCAATGCATTTTGCCCAAAACAATTACCCATTAATATAAAAAAAACATTTCGTTTATTTTAATTTTTTGGGAAAGTTTGTTCGAAGCATTGAAAAGGGCAGACGAATTAAAACTATCGTATTGTAAATATTATATGTATCGAATTTTCGTGAATATTTTTGTAGTAACATTTTTTTTAAATAAGTTTGTGTCTTAAGTCTTTTGTTTTGATGTTACTGTATTTTTCTATGAAATTTCATTGAATCGATTTTTCCAGATGATTTTTTAGTAAATGGGTTTGTGTCTTAAATCTTTTGATTTGTCTATTCTGTGTAAACAAAAGCAATCTTCTATTTCCTTTGTTTACACAGGACAGACAAACCAAAAGGGTACATTGCATGTGAAATTATGACGAATCGAATTTTCTAGATCTTTTGTCTTGTGTGTTTTTTATTGAGAAAAAAGTTGTGTCTGTTTGGGCATGTTAGTTTAAAATATCGACTTAACCAATATTGCTAATAAGAGAATCATACGGCCAAAAGTTAATGTCCAAAGTTCAAACACCATGGAAATTACGAATTTTGGACATAATATGCGAAATATTAAATACAAACTAGTCCAAAACACTCCGATGCAAAATAGAGGGAAGATCATTCAAGGGAAGAAAGGAAAAGACTTGGATTAAAGACTTGGATTAATAACATTCAGGAATGGACCGGTATAACAGATGTTGGAACTGTACTTAGCGAATGCAGAAACTGACTATCTTTCGCTGAAATAATAAAAAACAAGTAAGGAAAGTCTAAAGCCTGGCGGGGCCGACTATATTATACCCTGCACCACTTTGTATATCTAAGTTTTCGATACCATACCACATCCGTCAATTGTGTTGGGTGGTATATATAAAATGTTTGTCCCAAATACATACATTTTAATATCTCTCGATCTGGTTTGATAGACTTCTACAAATTCTATAGACTCAAAATTTAAGTCGGCTAATGCTCTAGGGTGAAACGCAATGCTAGTAAAAAAAAAGAATGGGAAAGATTTAAATATGAAGCAATTTTAAGGAAACTTCACAAAAGTTTATTTATGATTTAACGCTCGATATATATATGTATTTGAAGTTAAGGAAAATTACAGTCAGTTTTACAACTTTTAGACTAAGCAGAGGCGATTTTACAAGGAAAATGTTGGTATTTTGACCATTTTTGTCGAAATCAGAAACACATATATATGGGACCTATATCTAAATCTGAACCGATTCCAACCAAATTGGGCACGCACAGCTACAATGCTAATTGTACTCCCTGTACAAAATTTCAACTAAATCGGAGTAAAAAATTGGCCTCTGTGGTCATATGGGTGTAAATCGGGCGAAAGCTATATATGGGAGATATATCCAAATCTGAACCGATTTCAACAAAATTTGGCACGCATAGTTACAATGCTAATTCTACTCCCTATGCAAAATTTCAACTAAATCGGCGCAAAAAATTGGCCTCTGTGGGCAAATGAGTGTAAATCGGGCGAAAGCTATATATGGGAGCTATATCTAAATCTGAACCGTTTTGGCTGATATTTTGCAAGTTTTTCGAGACACATAAAATATTCGGATGTACGGAATTTGAGGAAGATCGGTTGATATACACGCCAATTATGACCAGATCGGTGAAAAATATATATGGCAGCTATATCTAAATCTGAACCGATTTTTTCCAAAATCAATAGGGATCGTCTTTGAGCCGAAACAGGACCCTATACAAAATTTTAGGATAATCTGACTAAAACTGCGAGCTGTACTTTGCACACAAAAATACACCAACAGACAGACAGACGGACATCGCTAAATCGACTCAGAATTTAATTCTAAGCCGATCCGTATACTAAAAGGTTGGTCTATGATTACACCTTCTTGGCGTTACATACAAATGCACAAACTTATTATACCCTGTACCACAGTAGTGGTGAAGGGTATAAAAACGTATGAATATATCTATATATTAATAATAAAATATATTTTATGCAGTAATTTGAAGAACATTTTATCAAAAATTTAAAAAATCTTATTTTAAAGTTTTTAATCATTTTTGTGGTTAGTATGAAATAATTTTTTTTCTTCGAAATATATGTTTTATTATTTTATTTTTGAAGTTTATTTCTAACATATTTTGATGTTAAATGTTATAAGGATTTTAGCTTGCACCATTGAGGTAAAGTTACTACTTCTACAAAAAAGGAGAACTTACTCACAATGAATTTTTATAGTATGTGATATAACAACAAATTAAAATTTTTAAAGGATTTGGATTTATAGACAATTTAGAGAAAATTTTATTTCTATAGAAAATTTTGTCAAAATTTAACTTCTATAGAAAATTTTGTGAAAATTCTTACTTCTAAAGAAAATTTCCTCAAAATTTTATTTCTATAAAAATTTTTCTCAAAGTTTTATTTCTATAGAAAATTTTCTCAAAATTTTATTTCTATAGAAAATGTTGTCAAAATTTTATTTCTATAGAAAAATTGTCAACATTTTATTTCTATAAAACATTTTGTCAACATTTTATTTCCATAGAGAATTTTGTCAAAATTTTATCTCTATAGAAAATGTTGTCAAATTTTTATTTCTATAGAAAATTTTCTTAAAAGTTTATACCTATTCAAAATTTTGTGAAGATTCTTAGTTCTAAAGAAAATTTCCTCAAAATTTTATTTCTATAGAAAATTTTCGCAAAATTTTATTTCTATAGAAAATTTTGCCAAAATTTTATTTCTATAGAAAATGTTGTCAAATTTTTATTTCTATAGAAAATTTTGTCAACATTTAATTTCTATAGAAAATTTTGTCAATATTTTATTTCCATAGAGCATTTTAACAAAATTTAATCTCTATAGAAAATTTTGTCAAAAATTTATTTCTATAGAAAATTTTGTCAAAATTTTATTTCTATAGAAAAAAGTTTATATCTATAGAAAATTTGGACAAATTTTTATTTCTATAGAAAATTTTCTTAAAAGTTTATACTTATAGAAAATTTTGACAAATTTTTATTTCTATAGAAAATTTCGGCAATTTTTTTTTTCTATAGAAAATTTTCGCAAAATTTTATTTCTATAGAAAATTTTGTCAAAATTTTATTTCTGTAGAAAATTTTCGCAAAATTTTATTTCTATAGAAAATTTTGTCCAAATTTTATTTCTATAGAAAATTTTGTCAACATTTTATTTCCATAGAGAATTTTGTCAAATTTTATTTCTATAGAAAATTTTGACACATTTTTATTTCTATAGAAAATTTTGGCAAAATTTTATTTCTGTAAAAAATTTTGTCAACATTTTATTTCTGCGAAAATGTTTAAAAAAAAAATATTTCTGTAAAAATGTTATTTCTATAAAAAAAATTTTTATTAACATGAATATTTCCGTCGAGATTTAGTTTCATTCATCCTGGAGAAATTTTAATTTGATTTTATATTGTCGAAAATAATCATATGTCGAATTATGGAAAAACCGCAAGCAACCGAAATAAAAGATAAAAAATAAATCGTTAAATAAAATACTTAAAGTTGGCCTAACACATACACCTACCCCCCAAAAAAGTAGTCTGGAATAAAATTTGAATTAAAATTCTAGAAAAGTGACATAATTTTATTTCCATAGAAAATTTTGATAAAGTTTTATTTTTAGAAAAAATTGTGATACAATTTTATTTCTATCGAAAATTTTGTTAAAATTTTATGTCTGTAAAAAATTTTGTCAACAGTTTATTTCTGCGAAAATTTTTCAAAAATTTTTATCTCTGTAAAAAATTTCCCCAAAATTTTATTTCTGTACAAAATTTTCTCAAAACTTTATTTCTGTAAAAATGTTATTTCTATAGAAAAATTTTTTATTAATATGAATATTTGCGTCGGGATTTAGTTTAATTCATCCTGCAGAAATTTTAATTTGATTTTATATTGTCGAAAATAAAAATATGTCGAATTATGGAAAAACCGCAAACAACCGAAACAAAAGATAAAAGAAATCGTTAAATAAAAAGCCTAAAGTTGGGCTAACACATACACCTACCCCCCAAAAAAGTAGTCTGGAATAAAATTTGAATTAAAATTCTAGAAAAGTGACATAATTTTATTTCCATAGAAAATTTTGATAAAGTTTTATTTTTAGAAAAAATTGTGATAAAATTTTATTTCTATCGAAAATTTTGTCAAAATTTTATATCGGTACAAAATTTTCTCAAAATTTTATTTTTGCGAAAATTTTTCAAAAAATTTTATTTCTTTAAAAAATTTTCACAAAATTTTATTTCTGTACAAAATTTTCTCAAAATTTTATTTCTGTAAAAATTTTATTTCTACAGAAAAAAAAAATTATTAATATGAATATTTCCGTCGAGATTTAGTTTCATTCATCCTACAGAAATTTTAATTTGAGTTTATATTGTCGAAAATAATAATATGTCGAATTATGGAAAAACCGCAAGCAACCGAAAAAAATATACAAGAAATCGTTGAATAAAATGCTTAAAGTTGGGCTAACACATACACCTACACATACCCTCCAAAAAAGTAGTCTGGAATAAAATTTGAATTAAAATTCTAGAAAAGTGACATAAAAAAGATCCATAAATTAATAGTATTTATTTAATGGTGCATCATTCCACTATGGAAATTGCTCGTGTAGTTTTGTGTGGCTTTTGTTTCGGTGGAGTAACCTTGAACTAGAAATTATCATTGACATATAAAGAAATCAAGATATTCAGATTTAGTTTGCACAATAATCCAAATTTAGACGTCAGCAACACTAGCACAATATCAAAGAGCTTTAAGATTAGTACTACCATATATATCGTCCATTATATTTAATGATAAATGTGAGATATTAAAAGAAGAAGAACCTCAAATAAGAAAAAGAAGCTGTCAGACCTGCAGCATCAGCTGAAAAAAAAATGAAATAAAATTGACAACCATCCATTATGGCTATGAGAAGATATGCGATGGGGCTGTTTTTAGCTGGGGGTCTCCACTACCATTTTGTTTCTTTTTTCTAGATTTCCAATCAAAACTTCATCTCATCACCATATTGAATTCATTTTGTTTTCTATATCAGAAACCTGAAACTGAAACAAAATTAAAAAATATTTATATTTGTTTCTTATTTGTCCATATCTCTATGCAGACGCGGTTTTTATTTAAAATATCTATCAAATGCAAAATAGTTAATTAACATGGCATTTCAATTTAATTTTAATGATCGTCATAGGAATTGAATGTCCGAACAAAAAGACCGATACTGGAAATAAAACTCGATTTTGATATGTTTGCCTTGCCAGGAGGACCTAAGGCCAATATTGGTAGCAGGCCATTGTGCCATATGAATGGGCAGACATAAGCTAATTGCAATACGAACAATGATGGCCAGACAAAAATATTAAATTTATTTGTGTAAATTTTATATTATTTATTTTCTACCGAATTAAATTGACCGCGAAATTTAGTTATACCGCTTTTTTCTTGTTCAAAAAATTTGCCATTGTATTTATATAGGTTTTTATTAATTATTGTACTATGTGTAGTAAAACCAAAATTGCACAGCTTCTGTATGAATGTAAAAACTGTGAGTATCTTTTAAAAATATTTTCTTCTTTATGACATATATAAAAACTTTCTTTTCCAAACCTCTGAAACGTGTATTATTTATATGAAAATATTCTAATTTATTACTATAATAAGTTTAAGAAATAGAATTCAAAAAATAATTTTACTATTTTATACGAATAAAATATGAAAGAAATAGAAGAAATAGTAGAACCACAAACTGTAAATAATTTGGAATATTAAATAAAGGAAAATAAATTTTTAAAATTCCTTAATCGGAGGCCTTGGAAGTTTACCACGATTTTCTATGTCATAATCACTTTGATTAAGACTTCTGGGTGAAAGACTTAGGCAAACCCGAGGAGACATTACACGAATATGTAATGTCCCCTAGGGACATTAAAAAGAGGACCCCAATGGACCAATATGGTTGAAATGAACATCAGACCGTTACCACGGATTCATGTTATCGTCCATAACCTAACCTAATCCACCAAGAATCAATCGAGTAATTTAACAGTGGCGAGTTGAAAATGAGAGGTCCCATGTGAATCCATTCTTTCTTCAATTTAGCATCGAATTTCTTGAAATTGGCATCTGAGTGGGGTTAGGTTAGGTTAGGTTAGGTGGCAGCCCGATGTATCAGGCTCACTTAGACTATTCAGTCCATTGTGATACCACATTGGTGAACTGAGTGGGGTTAGGTAGTATATGTAGGAGACTCTGAAACAAACGATGCCATTGTGATACCATTTTAAATTAAGCTTAAGTTCTTCCAAAGGCACAACTTTAAAAGTACTTCCAGAAGATGCACTGCCAATGATGTTAGTTATTCTAACTACCCAGGAAGTTCTTTTAATTCAATTTTTTATAACTTGGGTTTTTCCACTTGGGTTTAGACCACGATTGCCACTCGTGCCAAAAATGATTTTCCAAAATATGACGAACATTTTACCACAAATCTATCAAAAAACAAGTAAGTAAAGTAGAAAGTCGGGCGGGGCCGACTATATCATACCCTAAACCACCATTACAGAATTAGTAATCATAAGCATTTGTGGGGTAACATATAGGTCTGGGAGATAAACCGCAGTTGCATATTTAAGAAAATTAACGGGTACATGTCTATGGGTGCTTTGTGTCAATCTGACTATAGCTCATAGTCAATGTTGCCAGGGAAAATGTTCGGTTTACCCTACAAGGACAAAAAGAGTTCCCTACTTTCCCATACATTCACAAACAATTTTCCCTACTATATTTTTCGTTAAATTTAAAAAAATTTACCAAACAAAAATGGTTCTAAGTACTTTATTATCTTAAAACATGAATATGCAACGTATATAACTTAGAATATAAATTTGTATTACCACCACGGTTGCCACAGTTGGTAGAATTCTACCCAAATTAGTAATCTTTCTTGCTAAATCTCTATAAAAATAAAATTTTGGAAAAGTTTCTATAAACAAATTTTTATGAGAAATTTTTCTATAGAAATAAAATTTTGACAATAAATTCTATAGAAATAAAATTTTGAGAAAAAATTCCACAGAGATAACATTTTGAGAAAATTTTTTATAGAAATAATATTTTGAAAAAAAAAATTGTATAGAAATACAATTTTGACAAAATGTTCTATAGAAATAAAATGATGTCAAAAATCTCTACATGAATAAAGTTTACCACACATTGTTAAAGAGCCTTGCTGGCTTCTAATTTCCTCCTCTAGAGCCACCAAAATGTAAAAATTATTACAAATTGTGTTGAGTGAAAATGTCCTACATTGTGACCCTACGTCCCTACAAGACGCTCAATATTATAAAAGCCCTACATATAGGGAATTTCCCCTACTTCTAGCAACACTGGCTGTGTTGATATTGCGCCTACGGAGCTAGTATGCCACTAATATTGAGCCCATTATTAAAAAGAGAAAATCGCTCAGTTAATGTGGGTAATAAATACAAATTTGTAAAAATCGAGCAATATTCATATGTAAGAGCTACAAGTACGTACGATCGGCTAGTACATCAAAATTTGAAATTTGAGTAACATTGGTTAATAAATAAGAGTAATATGGCCAAATTTGGGAAAATCGAGCGATGCATATATATGGAAGCTATATCTAAATCTGAACCAATTTGCATAATATTTTGCGGGTTTGATTAATACCACAAAAGGTTACCTTGTGCAAGATTTGAGTAAGATCAGTTACGAAATGAGGCCTGTATGGTCAAACATAAGGTTATAAGGGCGAATTTTTCAAAATCGAGCGATACATATATGGGAGCTATATCTAAATTTGAACCGATTTCGATGAAATTTTGCACATATGGTTAGTACTATAGAGGACTGTATCTAGCCAACTTTTAGTAAGATCGGTTAATAAATAAGGGTTCTATGGCCAAATTTGGGAAAATCGGGCTATACATATATATGGGAGCTATATCAAAATCTGAACCGATTTCGATGATTTTTTGCACATGTAGTTAGTGCTATAGAAGACCACATTTAGCCAAATTTGGTTAAGATCGGTTGATAAATAAGGGTTTTATGGTCAAATTTAGAAAAATCGGGCGGTATATATATATGGGAGCTATAGCTAAATCTGAACCGATTTCGACGATTTTTTGCACATATAGTTAGTGCTATAGAAGATTATATTTAGCCAACTTTGAGTAAGATCGGTTGATAAATAAAGGTTTTGTGGCCAAATTTGGGAAAATCGGGCGATACATATATATGAGAGCTATATCTAAATCTCAACCGATTTGGATGAAATTTTGCAGACTTGAAGGGCGATGGAAAAGATTACCTTTTGCCAAATTTGGTGACGATCCGTTTGAAAAAAAACGCGCAACGTGACCCCATTTGTCGAAAATGATCCGATTTCTTCCAAATTCAATAGCGTTCTTCCTTGTGCCCAAAAAACTCCCTGTACCAAATTTCATCAAAATCGGTTAATAATTGCGATCGGAATCCTGTGAACAACAAATACATGGACAGACGGACGGACGGACACCAAGCGCTAGATCGACTCAGGAGGTGATTCTGAGTCGATCGGTATATATTTTATGGGGTCTAAAATCAATATATCTGGTAGGCACATTTTTTGGCCGATCAAACTTATTATACCCTGACCACTATGTGGTTTAGGCTATAAAAAGAAATAAATATTGCTATAGAAAATTTTGTCCATATTTTATTTCTATAAAAAATTGAAGTACCTCTTAATGAAGATGAATGTTTTGCAAAGTCTACCAAAACATCAAGAATTCTAGCAATCTACCAGACAGTTAAAAACCAAGTTGACCTTAGGATACCCAATTTTAATTCCAATTACTAATTATTAGTTTAAGTGGAAAATTTAACAGCATAAAATCTGAAAAAACGGCTGGAAAATCAATGCAGCGGATGCTTAAACAAATGACATGGGGCCTATGACAAACCCATGTTAAATTTAGTGCTCCTGATCCGATTTTGTACCACTTCCGGATCTAAAAAAATGTTTCATTACTTTATTTTTGCTGGGATGTTTTTGGTAGAATTTTTCTGTATTAAAAGAAGAAGATTTATCCATCTTTAGGGAACTGCTGAAAGGGTTTCCTTTACACTGAAAAAAAATTTGTCGTGAGGTCAAATATTTCATGTCTTTAAAATACGAATGCAAATTTTGCTTAGCATAGAAGGCGCATTTCTCTAATATAAAGTTTTTTTCCTTGCCGAAAAGTCGATACACTTTTCAATGAAGACATATTGTCCTTATAATTAAGTGATTTGACTTAAAAATGGGTATCATACCATGAAAGAAAAAATGTTTGGGCTAAGGCCAACTTGACTTTAATAATTCAGAAAAATTCTTTAAATTTAATGAAATTGTCTATAAATTTGTTGTCTTTTTATATCTTGACTACAAAGCAAAAAATCGTTCAAATATACGACATGTTTTTCAAAACTTTATTTTAAAGAAGTTTTTAACTTGAAACATAGAATAATTTCTACTGGAAGTCGAGTCTTAGTTTGGAAAATAAAGTTGTCATTAACTCGTTCTTAAAGAACTTTGATAGCATATGAAGAAAAAAAAGCTGAGAAAGTGAAAAATTAAAATTTGCTTACTAGAAGCAAGTACACAAAACTCAAATTTAAAAGAGAATTGTGTCTTAAAAGTATCCTTACTTGTATTCTCCACTTCTTTGGCTCGGAATCAATACCAAATTTGTTAAAAAAAATCTTTGCAACCGGGTATGCTTTTTTTCAGTGTAGCCATTTAAGACTGACTTTTTACTATTTTTTCTCACCCCACTCTACTGAGTGATAAATACAAAATTTTTACGCTATAAGGGAATAAGGTTGATATAAAAGAAAATTTAAGTAAACATAATTATATAAAACTAAATTTAATAACACAATAATTAATTAAAATAATTTAATTAAATTATACTCACTTTATTTAAAATTAAATTTGTTATTAAATTGAACTCACGTTATTAAAATTTCAATAAATAACAAATATTTATATACGTTCAATTACAAAAAAACTACTATTAAATTAAATTATAATAAAATAAATACGTATATAAATATATTTATTCTATACCTTCTATGAGCGTATAAAGATGTGTGGGTATGTATTTTTTTTATTTGAAAAATATTTTAAATAATATTTTAAAATAATAGTCTTCGTATTGATTCAAGCTGTTGGGTGTGCTAAAATATATAGGGATTGGCAATATTTAACACTTGGAGTGCATAGATATATTAATTCATTATTTTATGATGTGCGGAAATTACAATATATGTGACAAGACAATTAAAAATTAATTGCTTTGTTTTGTTTGTTATATAATTTTATAATACCGTCATCTTTTGGCTTAAAATAATTAATTAGAAACATTGAAAAGATATTTGTTTCGTAGTACATTAACACCTACCCTCATATCATAAACAGAAAATGCAAAATTAATAGTTTTTCATATTTAAAATGAACACATACGCTCGAGAATATTATGGCAAGCACTATGAACATTTTTGAAAATTCTTCCTAGATAAAAATGTGTCTTAAACACGGTTGGCACTTGAGGCAAAAATAATCTACCAAAATTTTACCAAAAACTACCAAACAAAAAATATTATTTTGCAAAAATTTATTTCTGCAGAAAGGTTTGCCAAAATTTTATTTCTGTGGAAAACAAATTCTATAGAATATTTAATAAAATTTGTTATTAGAAAATTTTTTCAAAATATTATATTATTTTAGTCAATTTTTTATTTCTATAGAAAAATTCGCCAAAATTTTATTTTTATAGAAAATTTTGTCAAAATTTTATCTCTATAGAAAATTTTGCCAAAATTGTATTTCTATAGAAAATTATGTCAAAATTTTATTTCTATAGAAAATACTTTCAAATGTTTTTTTTTTTCTATAGAACTTTTTATCAAAATTGCATTTCTATAGAAAATTTTGACAACATTTTATTTCTATAGAAAATATTGTCAAAATTTTATTTTTATACAA
This sequence comes from Haematobia irritans, assembly GCF_050003625.1. Taxonomy (NCBI): domain Eukaryota; kingdom Metazoa; phylum Arthropoda; class Insecta; order Diptera; family Muscidae; genus Haematobia; species Haematobia irritans. Next base: position 209,235,878 of record NC_134399.1, read on the forward strand.
AAAAATTTCAAAATTTTATTTCTATGGAAAATTTTGTCAAAATTTTATCTCTATAGAAAATGTTGTCAAAATTTTATCTATATAGAAAATTTTGTCAAAATTTTATTTCTATAGAAAATGTTGTCAAAATTTTATTTCTATAAAAATTTTTGTCAAAATTTTATTTCGTTGTTGTTTTTGATTTCAGCTTAAAACCACGCATTGGCTACACTACAAAATGTAGCTTAACCAACAGAGGAAAAGAATGTTTGTCAAATTTATTTGGGCAAAGCTATATAGACTGCAAGATGGTTGAATGGACGCACGTTTCGGAATTAACACATCAGCATCCTCTACTTGCAGCAAAATTATCAACCAATTATCAAAATAAATTCAAACAGTTCCCTAAACCCAAAAGTGAACAACACTTGAACCTTCCGAAAAAACGTTTTACATGATAGCCGGCTTATGCCGAAATAAATTCGTACAAACATATATCTTTTTCCTTTCCGAAACGTGCGTCCATCCAACCATCTTGCAGTCTATAGGGCTTTGCCCAAATAAATTTGACAAACATTCTTTTCCTCTGTTGGTTAAGCTACACTTCGTAGTTTAGTCAATGCGTGGTTTTAAGCTGAAATCAAAAACAACAACAATGATTAAAGGAAAAAAACCAACAATAACGAAACAAAACGAATGCAAAAAAAAGAGGAAGCACGCTCAAAATAAACCCAGCCAACTGCACTCAAATCGATGATTTGACAGTGTCAAAGGAAAAAGAGATATGTTTGTACGAATTTATTTCGGCATAAGCCGGCTATCATGTAAAACCTTTTTTCGGAAGGTTCAAGTGTGGTTCACTTTTGGGTTTAGTGAACTACCTGAATTTTTCTGATAGTTCGTTGATAGTTTTGCTGCAAGTAGAAGATGCTGATGACGAATGTGGTAATTCCGAAACGTGCGTCCATCCAACCATCTTGCAGTCTATAGGGCTTTGCCTAAATAAATTTGACAAACATTCTTTTCCTCTGTTGGTTAAGCTACACTTCGTAGTTTAGTCAATGGTTTTAAGCTGAAATCAAAAACAACAACAATGATTAAAGGAAAAAAGCCAACAATAACAAAACAAAAGGAATGAAAAAAATTTTATTTCTATAGAAAATTTTGACAAAATTTTATTTCTATCGAAAATTTTGTCAAATTTTTTTTTATATGCAAAATTTTTTCTTTATAGAAAATTTTGTCCAAATTTTATTTCTATAGAAAATTTTGTCAAAATTTTATTTATATACAAAATTTGTCAAAATTTTATTTCTATAGAAAATTTTGTAAAAATTTTATCTCTATAGAAAATTTTGTCAAAATTTTATTTCTATAGAAAATTTTGTCAAAATTTTATTTCTATAGAAAATTTTGTCAAAATTTTATCGCTCTAGAAAATTTTGTCAAAATTTTATTTCTAAGCAAAAATTTGTCAAAGTTTTATTTCTATAGAAAATTTTGTCAAAATTTTATTTCTATTGAAAATTTGGCAAAATTTTATCTCTATAGAAAATTTTGTCTAAATTTTATTTCTATAGAAAATTTTGTCAAAATTTTGTTTCTATAGAAATTTTTGTCAAAATTGTATCTCTATAGAAATTTTTGTCAAAATTTTATTTTTATAGAAAATTTTTTCAAAATTTTATCTCTGTAGAAAATTTTGTCAAAATTTTATTTCTATAGAAAATTTTGTCAAAATTTCATTTCTATAAAAATTTTTTGTCAAAATTGTAATTTTATAGAAAATGTTGACAAAATTTTATCTTTATAGAAAATTTTGTCAAAATTGTATTTATATAGAAAATTATATTTCTATAGAAAATTTTGCCAAAATTAAATTTCTATAGATAATTTTGTCAAATTTGTATTTCTATAGAAAATTTTGTCAAAATTTTATTTCTATAGAAAATTTTGTCAAAATTTTATCTCTATAGAAAATTTTGTCAAAATTTTATCTATATAGAAAATTTTGTAAAAATTTTATCCCTATAGAACTTTTTATCAAAATTTTATTTCTATAGAAATTTTTGTCAAATTTTTATTTCTATAGAAAATTTTGTAAAAATTTTATTTCTATAGAAAATTTTGTCAAAATTTTATCTCTATAGAAATTTTTGTCAAAATTTTATCTCTATAGAAATTTTTGTCAAAATTTTATTTCGTGTTGTTTTTGTGTAGCTTAACCAACAGAGGAAAATAATGTTTGTCAAATTTATTTGGGCAAAGCCCTATAGACTGCAAGATGGTTGGATGGACGAACGTTTCGGAATTACCACTTCCTCATCAGCATCCTCTACTTGCAGCAAAACTATGAAGTAATTATCAGAATAAATTCAGGCAGTTCCCTAAACCCAAAAGTGAACCGCACTTGAACCTTCCGAAAAAAGGTTTTACATGATAGCCGGCTTATGCCGAAATAAATTCGTACAAACATATTCGCCTTTGGAGAATAGACTACTTAGATCTGGCGGTCCGTCAGTCAGTTCATTTCGTTGTTGTTTACTTTATATATTGCATCCGATCTTCAGGATGCTAGTTTGAATTGTATTCATTTATTAAATTTTCTCTACATCATAGTGTAATATCCAACACATGATAATTTAATGACGATATAGTTTTATAGAAGAAAGAATAACAAAATATTCACAGTTTTGTATTTCGATTTCGATCCTACAAATGCTTTCTCTAACAATTCCCAGATCGTTTTAGCTCTGAAAATTTCCTATAGAATTGCTTACTATGAATTTTTCAAGTGACATTAGGTGAACTTAACAAATTGATACTATGTATTAAAAACAAAACCTGGTAAATGATAGTGAGTAAGGAAACATGTTTCACCGGTGTTGATGGCAAAGCTTCGAGAAATAAATAAAAGCTTCTATTGAACAATGCAAGAAGCAAACGAATGTTTCGAGTCTAAAGAAGATTTATAAAATGTCAAACATTGTGTTGTTGTATTGTGTGTTTTTTTTTGTTTTCAAAGAAAAATTGCAATAATTTAGTGATGGTTGTTGCTTTTGTTGGGGTTGAATGTTGGTGTTTGATGATTTGTTGTTTTACAAGAAATTAATGTTCCTCACCCGGGCAAGTAGACAGGCCTTACACTGGAAAAAACCAGTCTTTTAGGGTGTGCTTTTTTGAGCTGCCAGTACTAATGACTGGGTTGCTTCTATTCAAACAAATGGAAATGTAAGCATTTAAAGTGCTCTGACAGTAATTTCAGACCGTTGCTATTTTTGTTTTTGGTGTGTTTGTATTTTTTTTGCTGCTGGTTTTGTTACTGTTACCGAAGTGCTGGATTTGTGGTGTCAATATGCCTGTGGCGCTTTGTTGCTGTCGCTGCTATTGAAGCTCTGTACCTGTCAGCATGCTTAGTTATTTTAGTGCACCTAGATTTGAGAGCGTACGTCAGACGGTAACGACTGCGCATGCTCAGCTGCTTTTTAGCGGCAACAAGATTGTATTTGTAGTTGTTTTTTTTTGTTTTTTTCTTTTCAAAACAGCAAATATCACAGGCAAAGCGATGTACAACGCACACAGAAAAAACGCCAGCAAAATATGTTTAAAGACATAAAAAACAAATTGTTTTCTTGAGTCTCTAGTCAAACCATCAACCATTAGTCGTTATTAAGAAGTTGTGCTAAGCTAACACGCTTTAAGCTTAAGGTCTAAGCGTTAACATTAAGTGATTGGGGATAAAAACTAAAAAAACCAAAAAAATAGAATAAATTTCAAAATACATCATATCATAAAAAGAAATAAATCCCTAATAAAAGTGATTATAGTAAACTAGACAAAATAGAAATCCCTGATAAAGGCTGATAAATTAAAACTAATTTTTTTATTAATTACCAAAAGAATAAATCCAAAAAAAAAACTCCAACACAATGAAATTCTTCAACATGTGAGTGTTTGCAAAAATAAAACATTTATTAAGTAATTATCAATATTTTTATTATATTCTAAGTTGTTTGTGTGAAATAATTCTGTTTTAACATAAAACAATTGCTTTCCTAAGTCTTTTGTTGTTTATCAGTATTGTAAGGATCAAGTTTGTGTCTTAAGTCTTTTGTTTGATTTTACTACAAAGAAATGAAAAAGTTTGTGTCTTCAGTCTATAAACAGTTGCTTTCCTAAGTCTTTTGTTGTTTATCAGTATTATAAGGATCAAGTTTGTGTCTTAAGTCTTTTGTTTGATTTCGCTACAAAGAAATGAAAACGTTTGTGTCTTAAGTCTATTGTAGTATGTTGATTTTCTCGCTCTCTCTCTGTTGTAACTACCATAAATATCGTTTGTGTCTTAAGTCTTTTATGGTTTTTGTCTTATTTCAAGCATCGTGTTTGTGTTCTAAGTCTTTTATTTGATATAACTTATAACAATAAAATGAAAACGTTTGTGTCGTAACTTTATTGACAATTTTTAATATATGTACTTTTGTGATTCAATAGTCCATGGAATTAATGGCTAAAACAATTCTGCATCGCTTCGAATATTTTCAATGTTATTATTTTCGAAACTTTATAGAGAGTTCCTGATATTAACGAAATATGCCTTTTTATATTAGGAAAACTACTATACTTTTGAAATATTTACAATTCTTTAGCATTCTTTCATTAAATGTGGAAAGTACGACTTATACAAAAAATATAATACTTTTTTTTAAATGACATTTACAATCGTATTATTTGAATCAATATTCAGAAAAAGTTCTGTCTGAAATACTGAGAATTAATTCGGTTTCGTACAAAGACTTATTTTTTACCTTTGTCTGAGAGGTGAATTTTTTTAAATTTAATGAATTATTATTAAATATTAATATTAATTAATTTAAAATAAAATTGTACCTTGAAGTGTTTCGTGTGAGTACCATGAAGGTTCATTTGGGAGAATACATTTTTATTTGCAATCACGAAATTAAACAGTTGATTCAATTAATGTTCAATTGAAATTATTTCAATCGCGAAAATGAATAAAATCAAAAATTAAAATTATTAATTAAATTAGTTCAACCATGTTTTTGTAATTAATTTTTGTTTCATGTAAAAACATAATTTAATATATTAATTTAAAAAATTGACTGAAACAATAATTTTAAAATTGATTATTTCTCACAAAAAATAGTAAAAATAGTTTTTGGGTTCAATCACGAAATTAATTGATCCAATTAATTTTAAATTGAAATATCTTCAATCACAGAACTGTTAGTATCAATCACCAAAGTCAATTAAAAGATCAAGTGATCCAATTAAAAAATTAATCGATATTATTAATTCTTGTTTTATTATATATTTATTTAGTCAATTAAATTTTTAATTGAATGTTTTTGAAAATTCGATAAAATTTTTAACTGGAAATATTTTGGTTAAAATTTTTTCTGTGTTTTTCTGTCAGTTAATGTGTTACTTAGCTTTCAATCTAGGCTCTATAAAATTGAAATTAAAAAATCCAAATTATTACAGATACTTCAAAGTAAAAAATGTTTTCTAAATTTCAAAAAATAAATAAATACTTAACGATTTTCCATTAAATCAAAAATGTCAGGTAAATCATGTGATTTAATTCAAATAACAAACTTCATGAAACTACAGAAGTTGTTGTTTTTTAACCATAGCACTATCATTAAATTTTCAGTCAATCGTATTTTATTATATGAAGTAGGTTAGGTTAGGTGGCAGTCCGATGTATCAGACTCACTTAGACTAATAAGTCCAATGTGATACCACATTGGTGAACTTCTCTCTTATCACTGAGTGCTGCCCGATTCCATGTTAAGCTCAATGACAAGGGACCTCCTTTTTATAGCCGAGTCCGAACGGCGTTCCACATTGCAGTGAAACCACTTAGAGTAGTTTTGAAACCCTTAGAAATGTCACCAGTATTACTGAGGTGGGATAATCCACCGCTGAAAAACTTTTGTGTTCGGTCGAAGCAGGAATCGAACCCACGATCTTATGTATGCAAGGCAGGCATGCTAACCATTGCACCATGGTGGAGTAAATTTGTACTCTCAGTAGGAGCCAGTTGGTCATGGTTTCCACCAAAGACATCGTGAAAGACAAAAAATTTTTGTTTGGTTTTTTACCACAATTTTTTTTTCATACTTAATTAATTGAAAAAAAAAATGAATGAAATATTTTCTATATACTTTAATGTGTTAATGTCGAACTTTATTCATTCAAGTCAGACAATTCTATTAATACAGATCTTTGCGTGTTTCTTCTACTATTACCTCAGTGCAAATCAAAAGACTGAAGAAACAAACTTGTTTCTCTAGTGCAACATTTAACCTTTACGAGAATACATCCCACATTTTAAGAAAACTATCAACAAACAAAATAAAAGAACAAAGAATAATGAACACATGTGGTAGGCATTTAAACCAAAAAAAAAAATCCCATTAAATAAAGCATGGGAAAATGACCCTTGTCCTTTAACAAAAACAACAACTATCAAATGAATTGATTAATTTTAGCGAATTGAGAATAAACGCTAAATTAATTATATACAATTAATAAAGAAATAATACAAAAGGCCAAGATTACATGAGAGAACTTAAAATTAACACATTGAAGAATGCCCATTAAGGCTGGCATTGTGTTTTTATTGGTTTGTGGGGAGGAGGGATCCCAAAACAATTTTGCAAAAATATCTTTAGTTTACCAATTATTTATTGGTGCTAAATTTAACACCATTAACTATAGTAACATGACCCTGAAATATTGGTGGTCGTTAGAGGTGGTATTAATTTCTAAGAAAAAAAATAGTAAGAGAATGTATTTAAAGTTAATTTAGAAATATTTGGATTTTATCATAATTGATGTTGGCCAAAATTTATTTTCAATATTTAATTAATATTTATTTAGGAAAATTAAATTAAATTAATTAAAAAACATGGAAATATAGCAGGTCAAATATCATTCAAATATGACTAATCCACACAACTTTATTTTTCCAATATTTGAAAAAGATGATATTTACAAAAATATAAATTTTCTAGATTTCACATTTGGGAAAAATGACTTTGGTTCACTTTCGAAAATTTTACTTTTGCAAAGGTCCTACTTTCGATATATTTATTTTAAAACTTTACCTTTAAATTAACAAGTTTTGAAAAAGTAAAATTTTCGAAAGTGAACCAAAGTCATTTTTCTCAAATGTGAAATAAGTTGGCTGTTCCAAATTTTGAAAAATGAAACAAGATACCTTCTCATTCCCATTACGAAGTGATGAGTTCCGTTCTCTGACGAGCAGGGGCTATATACTTATCGGTCCACCTATGTGAATTACCCTATTAAAAATGAAAGTTTGTTTCCTAAGTTTTTTTTTCTTTAAAGTTTGTGTCTTAAGTCTTTTGTTTACAATTTTTAAATTTCGCCATTCTCTTTCAAAATAAACATATCGAAAATAGGACTTTTGAAAAAGTAAATTTTTCCAAAGTTAGCCAAAGTCCTTTTTCCCAAATGTGAAATAAGTTAACTGTTCCAAATTTGGAAATTTGAAACAATACGATTTTTATTCTGATTACGAAGTGATGGGTTCCGTTCTAGTCTCTGACGACCAGAGGCTATATACCTATGTGAATTACCCTATTAAAATGAAAGTTTGTGTCCTAAGTTTTTTTTTCTTTAAAGTTTGTGTCTTAAGTCTTTTGTTTACAATTTTTAAATTTCGCCATTCCCTTTCACTTTGAAAGTAGTTTTTGATCTAGACTTGAGAGCTGATACTTATAAATCAGTTATGATTATGTCAGCTACTTGGCTTCAAGTTTCTTTTTCTTTAATTGCTTTTTTTTTGCCATTTTGCATATTTCATTGAATCCACACGATGTCATGGCTTTTAGGACAACATAAAGCAAACAAATCGCACTTGATTTAAAAACAATTTATTAAAGTGGACATTTATCGATCACTGACATTATTTAAGGCTCTCAAAAAATTTACATACTTGTCTAAAATTTGAATAAAATGAAAAATAACCAAGAAGCCAAATACAGAAAAAAATGCTTATGCATATGTCAATTTTGATTACAAATTACAAGCTCCAATCTACCACAACAATAACAACAACATCAATGAAAAACAGACTCTTTAAGTTATCTTTCAAGGTCGTTTGGATCAACTTTAGCATAAACGCACATACAGATTGACTTTTTGGCACGCATGCTAATTTACTACCATTCCATTGCAGATGGATGTATTTATACAAATACAAGGTGCTTTTTGTGGTTGCCTTACTTCTGTCTTGTGGCATAAACGACCGGCTCAGTTGCCGGTGTTCCACAGGGACATACTTGTAATTTTGTTTTTAAGCTATATGTGTTTTTTTTTCTCATTACTTTTCTTTACATGAATAAAACTACCTTAGCCCCTTATTTAAACCCCTTTCACTTTTGATTTAAATGATCCCTCCCCATAAATAAATTATTTTGTGATCGATATGTACAAGATTACTAGTCTAAGTGGTTAACTCCGTCGAGGCAACACAGGTAAAAAGAAAATTATTTAATACATTGGACACATTGGAATCACAACATGATCACATGGCTGACGTAAAACTTGTGTCTTAATTTTTTTCATTATTAACTTTTTTTAACACAAATCAAAACTGCATTCGATTTCATGGCAACATTTGTTAGATTAATTATAGAGTATTTCGAATTTAAATTCTTTAGATTTTATATACGCTGATTAAATCAAAAATTGATTATAATTTTTATAGCGTTCAGATTGGGGTGTCTGCATGTATCAGGGAGAGCAAAGCTTAACACTCAGTATATGTAGATGAATTATAAAAATTTAATTTTTTGTTACCAACTCAATATTCAACCCAGAAATCTATACATGTTTTAAATTCGGTTAATCAAGCAGTTTTTCAGGATTTCGTTTTTCTTGACATATGTCTGCTCAATTCACGATTGGTATGATGTTGTCAAGTAGGTTATAAAAATTATAGATTTTTTGGTATTTTGGATTTTTTTTATTAGGTAAAATTATCATAAGAAAATGTCATCAAAATAAATTGAAAAGTAATTTCAATTAGATATCAAATAATTAAGCCTATTCTAGAGAAATACAATTTTGACAAAATTTTTTGTAAAAATACATTTTTGAAAGACGTTTCCTTCTATTGAAACTAAATTTTATATTTTTTCAAATTTCTTTGCATTAACTATGAAAAGTAACGATTTGTAATATGTTCTCAAGGCGGTTATAAAAATTATTGTTTTTTTTGGTATTTTGAATTTTTTGTATTAGGTAAAATTGTCATAACAAAATGTCATCAAAATAAAAGTAATTTCAATTCGATCAACCAATAAATAGAAAATGTCAAGAAAATTTAACTTCTATAGAAAATGTTGACAAAATTTTCTGAAGAAATAAAATAATTCTAATTATTAATTTTGTTAGGCTTGAGGTCATAGAAACAAACAGAATAATCATAAAATAGGTTAACAATACTCACAAAAACGAAATAAAATAATGACAAAATTTTCTACAGAAATAAAATGTTGACCAAATTTTCTATAGAAATACAATTGTGACAAAATGTTCCTTAGAAATAAATTAATGACAAAATTTTCTATAGAAATAAAATTTTGAGAAAATTTTCTACAGAAATAAAATGTTGAACAATTTTTCTATAGAAATAAAATTTTGACCAATTTGTCTACAGAAATAAAATTTTGACAACATTTTCTGTGGAAATAAAATTTTGACAAAATTTTCTGTGGAAATAAAATTATGTCAAAAGTTTCTATAGACATAAAATTTTGATAAATTTTCTGTAGAGATAAAATTTTGAGAAAATATTTTATAGATATAAAATTTTCACCAATTTTTCTATAGAAATATAATTTTGACAAAATTTTCTACATAAATAACATTTTGACCAATTTTTCTATAGAAATACATTTTTGACAAAATTTTCTACAAAAAAAGTTTTGACGAAATTTTCTACAGAAATACAATTTTGACAAAATTTTCTGTAGAAATAAAATTTTGATAAAATTTTCTATAGAAATAAAATTTTGACAAAATTTTCTATAGAAATAAAATTTTGACAAAATTTTCTTTAGAAATAAAGTTTTAACAAAATATTCTATAAAAATAAAATTTTGACAAAATTTTCTAAAGAAATAAAATTATGACAAAATTTTCTATAGTGATAAAATGTTGAGAAAATATTCTATAGACATAAAATTTTGACCAACTTTTCTATAGAAATACAACTTTGACAAAATTTTCTACAGAAATACAATTTTGACAAAATTTTCTATAGAAATAAAATTTTGACAAAATTTTCTACAGAAATACAATTTGGCAATTTTCTATAGAAATACAATTTTTACAAAATTTTCTTTAGAAATAAAAATTTTAACAAAATCTTCTATAGAAATAAAATGTTGACAAAATTTTCTAAAGAAATAAAATTTTGACAAAATTTTCTATAGTGATGAAATGTTGAGAATATATTCTATAGAGATAAAATTTTGGGAAAATATTCTATAGAAATAAAATTTTGATCAATTGTGCTATAGAAATAAAATTTTGGGAAATTTTTTATAGTTTTTTTTTAGGTTCATTTCTCTAGAAAATATATTGAAAACAATTTTAGAAAAACAATTTGAGAAAATTTTCTATAGAAATTAAATTTTCTTAAAATTTTCAAATGACTTTTTCATAAAATTTCTTCCCATTCAGCTTTCTTGTCATTAACTATAAAAATTAACTAGAAAGAAAATCATGTAATTTACTTTATGGCTATTTCAAAACATATAACATTACTGGATTGAATACCAAAAAAATTTTTCCTGGTGAATTAAATGGAATAAAAGAATACAAAATAGTAGTCACGATTGGCAAACGTGACAAGCCCACCATCCGTTAGTCAATGCCTATAGTTTGAAATGTATGTGATGGGCAATTCCAGAGAAAACCAGAATGCACAAGAAAAATTTTCTATGCAAGAAAGCACTTATACTCATTTCCCAATGGCCTAGTGCAATAAATAAATAACTGCATAAATGAGTTGCATAGATAAGTGAGACCTATATGTAAATGTGTGCCATATATCAATATTGCCACCTGCAATATTAATTAGGTTTGGGAGGAACATGTACATAAACTTCAAATACCTTTGGATAGGGCTATAAAGTGAATTTGGTCAAATGCTGGTCATTTTAGAGAATCATTTGTCACTAAGGCATTATTGTGAGGGTGTGGACCATAATCAGTATGGATGGATATTACATTGTATATGAGTCACGTTTGGGTCTTAAGTCTTTTGTTTTTTTTTTGAATATTCGTACACTTAAACACGGTGATATGGCTTTCACAGTTTTTAACTGATTTTTGCCAACAATTCAATGTGTTGGAATCTATTGTTAATTCTTTAAAAATACGAGGGTTGCCTTTATATTTCGGGATTGGGCACACTGCTGAATAGAATTCTGCCAAAAATTTTAGATTTCTTAATGTTTGGTAGAATTCTTGATGTTTTGGTGGAATTAGTAAAATAGTCCTACCCAATTAAGAGGTACTTCACAAATTTCCTATTGAAATACAATTTTGACAAAATTTTCTATAGAAATAAAATTAGAAACAAAATTTTGAAAAAAACTTTTTATATAAATAAAATTTTGACAAACTTTACTGTAGAAATAAAGGTTTGACAAAATTATCTACAGAAATACAATTTTGACAAAATTTTGTATAGAAATAAAATTTTGACAGAATTTTCTATAGAAATAAAATTTTGACAAAATTTTCTATAGAAATAACACAAGAAATACAATATTTATAAAATATTCTATAGAAATACAATTTTGACAACATTTTCTACACAGAAAAAAAATTAACGAACATTTTGCCAATTAAAATCTTAATTGAGTTTTAAATAATATTCAATTAAAAATTTAATTGAATTAACAAATGTTTTAATTGAAATAAAAATCAATCACACAAATCAATAGTATCAATTAATTTTTTAATTTGATCAATTAACTTTTTAATTGATTGCCAATTAATTTTTTAATTGATACTATCATTTATGTGATTGAAGACATTTCAATTAAAAAATTAATTGGATCAATTAATTTCGTGATTGAATCAGAAAAATTTTTTTTGTGTGTATAGAAATAAAATTTTGAAAAAATTTTCTAAGGAAATAAAATCTTGAGGAAATTTTCTATAGAAATAAAATTTTGACAAAATTTCCTGTAGAAATAAAATTTTGACCAATTTTTCTATAGAAATACAATTTTGACAAAATTTTCTGTAGAAATAAAATTTTGACAAAATTGTCTGTAGAAATAAAATTTTGACAAAATTTTCTATTTTGACAACATTTTCTATAGAAATGACATTTTGAAAAGAAATACAATTTAAAAAATATTCTATAGAAATACAATTTTTACAAAATTTTCTATAGAAATACAATTGTGACAAAATTTGTTATACAAATACAACTTTGACAAAATTTTCTATAGAAATAAAATTTTGACAAAATTTTCTATAGAAATAAAAATTTGACAAAATTTTGATAACATTTTCTATAGAAATAAAAATTTGACAAGAAACACAATTTTTATAAAATATTCTATAGAAATACAATTTTGACAAAATTTTCTATAGAAATAAAATAATGACAAAATTTTCTAAAGAAATACAATTTTGACAAAATTTTCGATAGAAAAACAATTTTGACAAAATTCTACATAGAAATAAAATTTTGGCCAAGAAATACAATTTTGACATAATTTTTTTGGTAAAATTTTCTCCAAATTTTGGTTAATTATTTTTGGATTGTGTGGCAGCCGGGATTGGTCAACCCTACACACATTTTTTTTCTGATTCAAACATGAAATTAATTGATCCAATTAATTTTTTAATTTAACTGCCTTCACTCACAGAAATGATAGTATCAATTATAAAATTAATTGATTTGAAAATTATTTGGTACTATTAATTTTTGTGATTGAATTTTGTTTCAATTAAAAAATTTGTTGAATCAATAAAATTTTTAATTGAATATTTTTTAAAACTCAATTAAAATGTTAATTGGAAAAATTTTCGTGCAAACATATGATCGCGTTGCTTCGAAACACACAAAAAATCGTTTGGAACTATTTGAATAAGGCTAAATACGAAGAGAAGCTCGATGTAGGGTCAATATTTTTTTACTTGCCTTCATTTTTTCCTCTATGAGAGGAAGTAATTTTGATAACTGCAGTTAAAAAGTACAACAGGGCATTCAATTTTTGTGGAAATCTAAAAATGTGGAGTACACTTTAGTTAAATTTTCCGACGAGTTAGTTCATTCTTCTTATAAAACAGTTTATTTTTTGCTATGTAGCGAATAATTTTGCCAGTGAAAAAAATTTCTTCATGAGATGTTTGTGTAAATAATTTCATTATATGAGAGATATATAGAAATTATTTTTAAAAATTATCACGGTGTAATTTTTGCATGCCCTCCTAGTTTCGACCACACACCAAAAAGTTTTTCATCGGTAGATTATACTCACACAGTAATGCTGGTGACATTTCTGAGTGTTTCAAAGCTTCTCTAAGGGGTTTCACCGCTATGTGCAACGCCGTTCGGACTCGGCTATAAAAAAGGCGTCCCTTGTAATTGAGCTAAATGTTGAATCGAGCAACACTCAGTGACAAAAGAGAAGTTCACCATTGTTGTATCACAATGGAATGACTATCTAAGTGAGGCTGAAATATCGGGCTGCCACTATACCTAATCTGATGAATTATGTCAATTAAGGTCTTCAATTTCATGGAAAAATAGTTGATTCATTTTAACTACACCTGATATATTCCAAAAACGACATTTCAAACCTGTTTAGGTATGGTTCTTTAACAACACTAAAAAAATATCTATGTAATACTAAAGATTACCCAACCTCACTTTTAGAATGCGCAATTTACAAAATATTAAGGACAAATTTCTTTAAATGATGAATAAAATAAAGTTTATAATCGTTGCTTCAAAATTTTTTTATTAAATTTAGGACACATTTTGGTAATTTTTGTCCCTCCGTTAAAATCGTATGTCCTTAAAGTAAAAAACGCATTTTTTATTTTAAGAAATCGTCCTTCAATTAACTGAAATATTTGATCTTCCAATTTAAGATAAAAACGCTTCAAATATAGGCTAAGACTTATTTTGAGGACTTAGAATCTTTGGTTTAAATCTTTTTTGGAATTAAGAAAATATTTTTTGCTTTGAAGTATCCGTTATAATTTGGCTTTTTAATCTGGCATTTGTTTGTACGTGAATAGCTTTATTATTGAAATCTCTATCGTCTCTAAGGTCTCTAAAAAATGTCTTTATTATGAAGAAGCCGCATCTTTGGCTCGGGATCAATACCTCAGTACCTAGGGCAAGGCCAAAATCTTTGAATCTAAGTAAACTTTTTTTTCAGTGAACTATTTGAAAAGTTTAATATGTTCCTGGCTTTAATGCTAAATGTACAAGATAAATAATAGAAGTTCTTTTTCATTCCATTAATTTCTTTTTATTTATTTATTATATAATATCAAATCACGTTTCGCTCTATCTTTGTTTCTTCAAATGAGGAATTTGCAATTATGCTATGTCATATGATACAATAAAATCAAGGTCTTATTTGATCTGGTTTTGTGAGATTTTATCAATTGTCTTTGATGGTTGTTTTCTTTTTACTGCAAAAATAAACGTGACTCGTATAACAAAAGACTTAGGACACATACTTGATTGGGAATTACTCTATGGCTTGAATACATTGAATTTTAGAACTCAATCCCATAACAGTTTTTTTTTCTTAGAAATTATATAATTGTTTCGTTAGCTTGTTTTTCTATAAGACTCCCAAGAAACTTCCGCATTGGTACCAAGTGATATTTATCTTATATATTTTTTTCATAACACGTTTTTCAATTAACATTATTATGTGCATGTTTTAGAATTATAAAGATTTTATTTTTTTTTAAGATTATATGGATATTTGACTTTTTTTCTTAAGGCAATTTTGGTTACCGATTTTTATTTACTTGTGCCATAATAGCGAAATAAATCCGAAAATGTTAAAGGAACCAGTTTCATGGGGATTTCTTCAAATGCCACTTAATGTCAAAATGCTATGCGCAATTGACAGGAATCCTATTGAATTATTTATTCTGTATCTGTTTTGTTTTTCTTTCTTAAAATCTCAATTGAAATGATGAAATTCAAAACGATTTTTCTTAGTGGAAATGAGACAACATAAAAATATTGTTAGGTAATATTTAGTTGTTTAGTCTCAATGATACGATAAGATTAATGTATTTAATATTCTCTGAAGTGAAGAAAATTAAATATCGATCATATAAAGTGGTTAGTGCCCTTTTTTAAATCTTATGTATTACACAGAAAAAACTACATAACATTAAAGGTTATGGAACCTAAATACGGGATACGCAATTTACAAAATATTAAAGAAAAAATTTCTTTAAAATAATGAAATTTTAATTAAAATAAAGTTTATAATCTTTACTTCAAAATTTTGTTTATTAAATTTAGGACACAAATTTTGGAAATTTTCGCCTCTTCGTTAAAGTCGTTTGTCATTGAACTAAGGCAAAATTTCCTTAAAGTAAAGAAACACATTATTGATTCAAAGAAATCGGCCTTAAATTAGGTTAAAGTGGAAGCCCGATTGAGATTCAGGCTCACTTAGACTATTCAGTCCATTGTGATAAATTAACTGAAATACTGAATCTTTAGATTTAAGAAAAAACGCTTCAAATCATCTAAGCATTTTTGCTTTAAAGTTTTTTGGAATAAAGGAAACATTTTTTACTTTGAAGTATCAGTTATAATTTGGATTTTAAACTGTCATTTGCTTGTGCATGAATAGCTTTAATAATATACAGTAAAAAGAAAATGAAAATTCGATAAGTTTTAATTTTATTGATCCCAGATTTAAAGCCAGACAGGTCACTAAACATGTCTTTATTTTAAAGAAGCCGCATCTTTGTTTCGGAATCAATACCAAAATCCTTAAAGGAAGGTCAAAATCTTTAAATCCAAGTACAATTTTTTTTGAGTGTAGTCAATTGAAAGACGAGTATCAGATTTTACGATAGTTGGTTTTAAAAACTATAGAAAAAATATTATAAAAATATGTTATGGAAGAAGGGGAGATTTATTATTTATTGGCACTTGGCCTACCGAAGATCCTACTTTTTTATTCCCACTGAAAAAACAGTTTTCTTGAAGTCCGCAAAATAATTTGGCCACAAAAAAATGCAGAGCGCCAATAAGTCAAAATCGACTATCGATTTTGAAAATTATAAAAATATGTTTTGGATTTGTTATTTTTTTTTAATATTTTTTCATTGGAACCTTGGCTAGCGACGCCCCCTCTGAAAAAGAAAAAAACAGTTTTCTTGAAATCTGCAATAGATCGGCAGCTGTTGTTGTTGTTGTAGCCCTTTGGAGTTGGTATTTTCGAGTTTTTCGGGAAATAAGCATACTCCAAATGGGGGTTTGCAGTCCTTGGACAGGGTTGAAACCCCTGTGTCCGCCCGGGGCCGTAGACCCGACTGCAACGAGGGCGCAAAAATAGTTTGCTGGCATGGGATATCAGATTATAGTCCAAATCGACAAATTTGAACAAAGCGAGACGGAAGGAGAGATCTACATCCAGAGATGGAATATGATCAGTTCAAATCTGTTTCAAGAGCAGAACTATGCTTTCTTTGATTCGAAATGTTCCAAAATGTCAGCATTACTCAGCCCTGCGTTAGTTTTATACGTCTCCAGATTTTCGATGTGCGAATCGTAGAAAACTGTGGTTATGTGGTTCAAAACATTCCTTTGTTTACCAGTGAATCCATGTTTCATCTACCTCGAAACCAAGGTTAGGTTAGGTTAGGTTAGGTGGCTGCCCGATGTATCAGGCTCACTTAGACTATTCAGTCCATTGTGATACCATATTGGTGAACTTCTCTCTTATCACTGGGTGCTTCCCGATTCCATGACAAGGGACGTCAATGACAAGGAACCTCCTTTTTATAGCCGAGTCCGAACGGCGTTCCACATTGAAGTGAAACCACTTAGAGAAGCTTTGAAACCCTCAGAAATGTCACCAGCATTACTGAGATGGGATAATCCACTGCTGAAAAACTTTTTGGTGTTGGGTCGAAGCAGGAATCGAACCCACGACCTTGTGTATGCAAGGCGGGCATGCTGTTTTTTCATTGTAGTTATAGTGGCAGCCCGATGTTTAAGGCTCAATCGATTCGGTTTTGTTTGTCATTCAAAAGTCTAGCGGTTGAAAATGTGAATAGCCTTTATGTTTCTGATATTACGCCGAAAAAAATCCGTAGTAAGACTAACTCTCATTTTGACTTATTTGTATTGCAAAAAATTATTTTTATGTAGTTAAATTTTTTTTCCAAAATTTTCCACCGCCCAATGAAATTTTAATTTTTTTAAGTAAAGGGTGATACGGTCAAAATTTGGTCAAGGGAAAACGCGTGTAAATCGGTGAAATCGTTTATTTAAAAAATCACATTAAATTTCTTTTTCAAGTTCAATTAGTATAAAATTCAGGAAAAATATTCAGTTAGGCTTTCGCTTTTCCAAATCCGAATTGCCGGGCCTCACGCTTGACACCTGCCATCAGATTTTGTACAGCCACCTTGTCCACCTTCTTCGCCGCAGAAAGCCAGTTTGCCTTGAACTGCTGGTCGTCCTTAGCAGTTTTTTTGGTCTTCTTTAGGTTCCGCTTGACAACAGCCCAGTATTTCTCAATTGGGCGGAGCTCTGGCGTGTTGAGAGGGTTCTTGTCCTTGGGAACCACCTGCACGTTGTTGGCGGCATACCACTCCATGGCCTTTTTACCGTAATGGAAAGATGCCAAATCCGGCCAAAACAGTGGGGAACAACCGTGTTTCTTCAGGAAAGGCAGCAGACGTTTATTCAAACACTCTTTCTTGGTTGACAGTCCCGGAAGCTATGAAAATGCTGCTTTTCAAGCCAAACCAGATATTTCTTTGCGAACTTTGACAGTTTTATGTGTTTGAAAATATCTGCTACCTTTCCCCTTGCTTTTGTCGTATAAAACTCCTGTCCCGGAAGCTGCTTGTAGTCGGATTTGACATAGGTTTCGTCGTCCATTACCGCACAGTCAAACTTCATCAGCATCGTCGTTTACAGCCTCCGGGATCGAGCTTTGGCTGTCGTATTTTCTTTATCATCGCGATTTGGAGTCATTACCTTCTTGTAAGTCGATAGTCCGGCTCGTTTTTGGTTCGATGCACGGTTGTAGACGATACACCCAGCTTATTTGCGGCATCTCGGAGAGAGAGGTTAGGGTTTCGCTTGAAACTACCGGCAACTCTCTTTGTCGTCTCAGCGGCTTCCGGTTTTCGATTTCCCCCCGATCCCGACTTCCTGGCTGTCGACAAACGTTCCCCAAACACGGTTGATTTAGCAACTTTTAGCGATTTTGCCAGCTTTGCGTGCGAGTAGCTCGGATTTTCGCGATTCGCGAGCAAAATTTTGATACGCTGCTCTTCTTGCTTGGACGACATTTTGACAACTGAAGAGTGAATTCCAAAATCAAAATAGGAGCAACATTCTACACACACACACCTTCAAAATGAGGGATGTTCAGGTTTTTTATATGCAAAATTGAAAGAAATACGTCAAGTTTATATTGACCAAATTTTGACCGTATCACCCTTTATGTCTCAAGTATTTTATGAACTTAACAATCAATGAATGAAAATAAATATTCACAGGAGTCCCAAAAATAGTAAGAATGAACTATAGTATGCTTAAAATGGTCATGAATTTGGCGCCAATGATTTTTATACCATCCGCCATAGAATGGTGATGGGGGTAATAAGTTTGTCATACCGTGTGTAACACATGGTGCCCATCGGTCCATGTTTTGGTATAGTCCCCATATATACCGATCTCCCGATTTTGCTTCTTGGCCTTCTAGAAACTGTATTTTCTATCCGATGTGCCTGAAATTGAAAATCTAGAGGTATTTTGGGACCACAAATAGGTTGAGGTGTATCGGTCCATTTTTTGGTATTCCCCCATGTAGGCCGATCTCCCGATTTTACTTCTTGGGCGTCTAAAGACTATATTTTCTAGCCGATTTGCTTGAAATTGACAATCTGGAGGTATTTTAAACTCACAAATAGGTGTGTCGCAAGTGGTGCCTATCGGTTTTGGTATAGCCCATATATAGATTGATCTCCCGATTTTACTTCTTGGGCTTCTAGAGTTCGTAGTTTTTATCCAATTTGTCTAAAAGTGGAATTCTAGAGTTATTTGAGGAATATTAAGGTTCCTCAAATGAGGCTTCTAGAAAACGTAGTTTTTATCCGATTTGCACAAAAATGTAAATACACTGGAATTTTAGACCCTCAAAAATCGGTATCGCATTTATTTTTACCGGTCCATTTGGTAAGGCATCGAAATAGACCGATGTAACTTCTTGAGGGTACACCCAAGGAATAAATATTTTCCTCCGGAATGAAATTTTAGACAAACGAAATTCCCCTTTCGTATAAAGTATTTTCGTGTAGAGCAAACTAATCCGAATTTTTGATAAGCGATTCATTTTTAAAATTTGTGTCAAAAGAAAATTTTGCCTGTCTAAAATTTTGTTCCTCAGAAAAGAAAACACTTTGCAATTCCGAATTTCAGAACATGGTAGAATGTTTTTTTTTGTTTTTTTGAAACAAATGTGGCAACGGGTTTATCATGAATAGCGATTTATTTATATTTAACAAGGAAACTTTCGTTTCGGACAAAATAATTATTTGTTTATGTAATTTATTTATTATATTTAAATATGAGCCGAATTGTCCCATATACAAAACTATGCATAGAAAACAAAATTCACCAAAATATTTCCAATTAAAATTTTAAATGAATTTTCAAAAATATTCCATTAAATATTGAATTGATTCAACAAATTTTTTAACTAAAACAAAAAATCAATCACAACAAATTAATGATATCAATTAATTTTGTAATTGAATCAATTAATATTTCAATTGACTTTGGTTATTAATACTATCATTTCTGTGATTGAAGAAATTTCAATTAAAAATTAATTGGATTAATTAATTTCGTGATTGAATCCAAAAATTATTTTTTTGTGTGTAGATTTTACCATACAAATAATAATTTAATGTTTTTTTTAAATACTCATAAATTAATTTTCCTATAATTTGTCTCGTTTTATTCATGACCTTAAACAATTTTTATATAAAGTTTGTGGGTACATTCAAGTAACAAATTTTATTTTGCCTACTATGTATAATGCCAAAAGGCCAATAATATAGAAAATACCTAGAAAACTCGATGTTACTTAATGCTGGTAATAAATTTTCCTAGCAACACAGTTAAAATTCATATATGCTAAAAATAGATTTTTCTTACATAGTCTTTAATTCTTAAGAATTTCAAATGAAATATGGTCTTAATAGAAATACAGCTCAAATTGCCATTGTTGTTCATATGGAATGACACTGATTGCCAACACCTAACTCAAGTATTCCAATACTTCAAAGTATGAGGTTTTGAAATGGTATTTTGTATTTCTATAATCGCCTGCTGGTATAGCACGAATGGACTATTGGACTAACTGTAAAAAAAAAAAAATCCAATTGGCTATTTTTTTTATCCATATTTGTTACACTGGTTATTGTGTACGTTTTAGAAACTGCATTTTTTTCGAATGTTTTATAAAGCCTGCTTTGCATTGACTTGCAGTAAAAAAAAAATGATGATGATAAGAGGGGTGGAAATAAAAAAACGAACTTTAAATACAAGTATTATGAATTTGCAAATATTCACAGTTAGATTCTATTCAATACTTGTACTCTACAACCGGTTTTCTTGTTCATTTTTTTTTTTGCATAATACTTTTTGTTCGTATTAATTATTATTATTGTTGTTATTGTCTTGTTACTTGTTGCTGTCTGCATATTAGCTAGCACCTCGTTGAGCAGAACAGACGGTCATATTTAATGGTCATATACCATACATTTGAAATTAATCGAGAGAAAAAAAAATCATTGAAATTTGCCATAAAGACAAATGGACGGACATATAAACATATGGGTCGTACAATGTTGCCTAGATATACTATAGTTTACTGCAACTTCTATCCCACTACATAATAATCTTAGTAAACACACACACACATACACCTGCACGCACATCTATTAAACTGACATCGAAGTCCACGTTTATGTTGGCTTACCACGAAACATTTACGTCGCCATTCAGCTTAATGCTGTAATATCAAGTCTTTAAAACGTCCTTGAGCAATCAAATGAATTTTCTTTTTTTTTATTTCATTTGGAAAGGACATCGAAAAACATACAAAAAATAACAATATTGATATGTGTGTATAGTTTTAGACACGCTTTTATTTGAGCACATGTCAGCTTTTGTTTAACACTCTTGTGTGTAAAGTATGCCGGTATGTGCAATGAACACGTTTGTTTCTTAAGTCTTTTGTTTTGGGTTTTGTTGGTTTGAGGTTAGGATTTCAAAAAAAAAAAAAATAATATATGCATAAGTACTATTTTACAGAAAAAAAAACAGATATATTGGGTAGTCGAAAAAGTGTCTTCGTAGTTTGTCCATAAAAAAATTTAGAGGATTTGAAAAAAAGGTTTTCATTTCTATTTTTGCGAATTTTCTAAAATATACATAAGTACTATTTTGCAAAAAAAAACGACATATTGGGCAGTCGAAAAAATGTCTTCATAGTTTGCCAATAAAAAAATTGTGAATGAATGTGATTTAAAGGTTTCCTTATTCTATTTTACAAAAAAATACATTGTTGCCATTATTGAGTATTTTTCCCCAAGTTGGGGAAAATATTTTGTGAATGAGGACAAGATTTCTTAGTTGGGGACTTGATGGGGATTTTCTAGAAATATGCATAAATACTATTTTTTCAAAAAAAGACGAAAAATTGGGTAGTCGAAAAAAATTCTGCCAATTTGAAAAAATTTCTTCGACATTTCTTAGGTGGGGACTTGATGGGGATTTTCTAAAAATATGCATAAACACTATTTTGTAAAACGAGACGAAAAATTGGGTACTCGAAAAAATTTCTTCGAAATGTGCCAAATAAAAAAACAAGTAAGGAAAGTCTAATGTCAGATAGGGCAGACTATATAAAACCCAGCGCCAATTTGTAGATCTTCATTTTCGATACCATATAAAATCAGTAGAATGTGTTGGGTGCTATATATAAAGGTTGTTGTTCCCATATATATAAATCTTACCCGATGTGGACAAAATTTGTTAGACTTTTACAAAATCTATAGACCTAAAATTTAAGTCGGCTGGGGTGGAACACAATGTTATGGGAAACATTTAAATCTGAAACAAATTTTCGCAAAAGTGTATTTATGATTTCTCGGTCAATAGATATATATTAGAAGTATACATAGGTAAATCGAAGTCAATTTAGCAAGTGTTTGACTTAGCAGCACGATTGTCATTCGACTCAAAAATAATTTACCAAAATTTGGAGAAAATGTTACCAAAAATTTTATTTCTATAGAAAAGTTTGTCAACATTTTTTTCTATAGAAAATTTTATCAAAATTCCCCAAATAAATTTGACAAACGTTCTTTTCCTCTGTTAGTTAAGCTACACTTGTAGTTTAGTCAATGCATGGTTTTAAGCTGAAAAAAAAACAACAACAATGCTTAAAAAACAAAACCAACAATAACAAAACAAAACGAAGGAAAAAAAATTCTATAGATTTTTTTTCAAAATTTTATTTCTATATAAAATTTTGTCAAAATTTTATTTCTATAGAAAAGTTTGTCAACATTTTTTCTATAGAAAAATTTATCAAAATTTTATTTCTATAGATATTTTTTTTAAATTTTATTTCTATATAAAATTTTGTCAAAATTTTATTTCTATACAAAATTTTGTCAAAATTTTATTTCTATATAAAATGTTGTCAAAATTTTATTTCTATAGAAAATTTTGTCAAAATTTTACTTCTATAGAGAATTTTGTCAAAATTTAATTTCTATAGAAAATTTTGTCAAAATTTTACTTCTATAGAGAATTGTGTTAAAATATTACTTCCATAGAGAATTTTGTCAAAATTTTATTTCTATAGAAGAGGTGAGAGGGAGCCACTGTGGTGCAATGGTTAGCATGCCCGCCTTGCATATACAAGGTCGTGGGTTCGATTCCTGCTACGACCGAACACCAAAAAGTTTTTCAGCGGTGGATTATCCCACCTCAGTAATGCTGGTGACATTTCTGAGGATTTCAAAGCTTCTCTAAGTGGTTTCACTGGAATGTGGAACGCCGTTCGGACTCGGCTATAAAAAGGAGGTCCCTTGTCATTGAGCTTAACATGGAATCGGGCAGCACTCAGTGATAAGAGAGAAGTTCACCACTGTGATATCACAATGGACTGAATAGTCTAAGTGAGCCTGATACATCGGGCTGCCACATAACCTCACCTTCTATAGAAAATTTTGTCAAAATTGTATTTCGTCAAAATTTTATTTTGAAAAATTTCTATATTCTCATATAAATTTTGTCAAAATTTTATTGCTTTAAAAAATGTTGTCACTTTCTTTATTTATATACAAAATTTTGTCAACCGTTTATTTATTTACAAAATTTTATCAAATTTTAGTTCTATAGAAAATTTAGTCAAAATTGTATTTCGTGAGTATTTGGTAAAATTAAAATATGTAATTAAACATAATATTATTTAAATAAATGACTTTTTCATATTATTATTATTTTATTGGCTATGTTGAATACAGGTTAAGGTTGAAATGGGGAAATGGAAGTTTCCCGGTCTTTTTTATTTTTTTTTTATTTTTATAGAATTTTGTAAAAATTTCATTTTTATAGAAAACTTTGTCAAATTTTATTTGTGTAGAAAATTTTGTCAAAATTTTACTTCTATAGAAAATTTTGTCCAAATTTTATTTCTATAGAAGATTTTGTCCAAATTTTATATCTATAGAAAATTTTGTCAAAATTTGATATCTATAGAAAATTTTGTCAAAATTTTATATCTATAGAAAATTTTGTCAAAATTTTATTGCTATATATTTCACTAAAGCCAATTTAACTTTATTTTAGTTCATGGAATTATTATGTTTGTGAATGAAATGGGGATTCAAGTTTCCCGGTCTTTTTTATTTTTATAGAAAATTTTGCTGAAATTTTATTTTTATAGAATTTTGTAAAAATTTCATTTTTATAGAAAACTTTGTCAAATTCTATTTGTATAGAAAATTTTGTCAAAATTTTATTTCTGTAAGAAATTTTGTCAAAATTTTATTTCTATAGAAGATTTTGTCAAAATTTTATTTCTATAAAAAATTTTGTCCAAATTTTATTTCTATAGGAAATTTTGTTAAAATTTTATTGCTATAGAAAATTTTGTTAAAATCTTATTGCTATAGAACATTTTGTCATAATTTTATATCTATAGAAAAATTTTACTTCTATAGAAAATTTGTCATAATTTTATTTGTATAGAAAATTTTGTCAAAATTTCATTTGAATAGAAAATTTTGTCAAAATTTTATTTCTATAGAAATTTCTATAGAATAAAAATCTACTAGTTTTTGGTTAGGACTCGACTATAGGAAGGAGGTAGCATCGATAGATAAGAGACAAGTTGTTGTTGTTGTAACAGGGTTTAATGTAATTTTATCCATTTTGTTCTTGTGTAGTTCAGCTGGTAGCCAGATCAAGGAACTCTGCGACAAGGATGGGGTGTGTCCAGGGTGATCTGGTAGTGAGACGGGTAGGCTTAGCTGGGCAAGCAAAAAGGTGACGAGTGTCATGTGGCCCTTGATTACAGATCACGTCAGCTACGCTGCTATCCATCACTGATAAGTATGAATTGAGGCGGCTGCACTTGCCTGATCTTAGTTGGGCCAAAACTACCCTTGTGGTAGGTCTCTCTCCTCCGGTGCTATGGGCGGCGGTCGGACTCCGAGAACAAGATTAACCTTGTAGCTTCTCACCGCTTCAGCTACAGTATCATCATGAATCCTGTTCAGACCTGTCTGGTATGCTGCCTGATCTAGAGGCCCTCTTTAGTAACACTGGATCTCGGGCTCTAGAAGGTGAAGATCAACCCTTACATTCCTGGGTGGAGGTTGTCTATCCACAAGATGGTGATTCGGATGACAACTTCGATGGCAACCCAAGAGGTACTGCTTTGACAACATGTAGTTGTGTCGACGCACTGGGATGATCTTGGTCTCCGCATAAAGGTGATCCTGGGGTGTACTGCGGAGACATCCCGTTTCGGTTCTAAGGGCAGCGTTCTGACAGATCTGTATGTTATTCCACTGCGTATTGCTCGTTTGAGGTGTCCACACTGGCGCTGCATAGTTTACCACTGACTGGCCAATTGCGTTATATGTAGTTAACAAGGTTTCCTTTTCCGCACCCCAAGTGCTGCCGGCAAGCGCCTTGACGTCCTTGTTTCTACCGCGGAGCTTATCACAAATTCCAGTGGCATGGCCGGACGACTTAAAAAGGCTGTCGAATGTGACCTCTAGAATCTTGGGTTAATTTGTTGTCGGAATTGTTTCGCCATCGACTCTGACATTCAACTGCCTACGTACTTCCGCCGTCCATGTAGTGAATAGTGTGGCTGAGGATTTGGTGGGAGATATCCTCAAATTTTTTTGCAGTGAAATAACTGGTAAGATCAGCGAGGTAGACATTCAATCGATCGCAAATGTCATCAACAATGGGTCCGGATGCCATGATTGTGCAATCATCCGCATAAGACACAATCTCGACGCCGTCAGGAGGGGGTGGAATCGAGGACAGGTAGCAGTTAAACAGTGCCGGAGATATCACCCCGTCCTGGGGAACTCCCTGTTTAACTCTACGGGGTTTTGACTTCTGAATTCCACGTACGACTGGCGTCCACACATATAATTCAGAAGCCAACGCTTCGTTCCTGCCGGTAGGGACGTATTCTCGATGTCCTCGAAAATGTGGCATGGTTGACCGTATCGAACGCTTTCGATAGGTCAAGCGCCACGAGGACCGTCCTACGACACGGCTTGGGCTGATTAAGTCCCCTATTGATATGTGTCGAAATGGCATGTAAGACAAGTTAAGCAACCGTGGCATCATAATGTACTGAATGGCTCACTTAGACAATTCAGCTCAAAATATCGGGTTCCACTATTCCTAAATTAATCTATCCTAGGTGCACGGTCATTGAATACGTTTTTCCAGTGATTTGATAGAATCTCCCATCTCTTGGTGTCTGTCGTTCCATCTCTTTGTTTTCTTGTTGTGTTTGAAATGTGCATATTAGAATTTTAGGAATACCGTACGTTATAGAACGGATTGATTTTTATCTAAAGAAAGTGTATTTCGACTTACGGCCATTTTCATGTATCTCCGTTAGACTTTAACTCCCAGTTAACAGAAGTAAAATCGAAATATCTTCTCTTCAATGCCAAATCTAAATAATTTTTGTGAGAAATGTTAATTTTAAAGTTGGGGATTTTTGGAGATGAAATATTTCCATATTGGGGAAAAAGGGCTAGAAAACTTCGGTCAATAATAAAATAAAATTAATTTGACAATAAAATGTTTTCTTCTTTTTAGCACTCTACTTTTTGTTATCCTAGCTTTGGTCTGTTGCTTAAGCACAACATTAGCCGAAGATGCCAAACGCCCAGCTCTGAGACGACCAGGTGGTAAAGCCATTAAAACATCAACAACCACATCAAATCCAACTGAAGATGATGAAGGTGATTATCCCGAAAATGGTGAAGAAAATCCAGAAGGTGATGAGGGTGAGGAAGCTGATATCTCATCAACCACAACCACAACAGAAGCACCAAAACGTATTGGTCCAGTCATTCGTCCATTCCGTTCTAATGATGATTTCTTGAATTCTTTGAAACGTAGACAAATGAATGCCAAGAAAGCAAAATGTAAGTAATCAAAATAAAAAAATACAACAATAGAATAAATAAAAAAATTAACTTTCATTACAAAAAATTTCAGCTGAAAAACCTGCCCCCAAACCTAAGGCTGCTCCTGCTCAAGATTCCGATGATGGTGAAGACGAACCAGCACCTGCTCCAGCCAAAACTTTCAACAAACCCAACTCAGCTTGTAAGTAAAAAAAGAACAATGTTAATATAAATTTTAATTATAAGAAAATAATAAATAAAGTTAACTTAATTTTATTTAGAATTAATTTAAAACTTAATAATATATAAGTTTTATTTAATCCAAATTAGTTTATTTTTAATAAAAAAATAATTAATCAATCCTTTCCATTCTATGCAGTGAGCCGAAACCGTAAATTGCCTGGCAAGGCCTCCAAACCCGAACCTGTGGAGGAAAATGCCGATGAAGCTGAACCCGAACAAAAACCAGAACCAAAACGTCCCTTGGGTGGTCGTTTAGCCTTAAGGAAACGTAACTAAATTATTTAAATTAGCCTAAAACTATATACTGCCTAACCTGTCTATCAATCAAACTACCCACCCAAAAAAAAAAAACAGACTCCTAGACTTCTTTTCGTCTATTTCCTGCCACACTTTCCTTATTCCTTTACAATTCCTCGTTCCTATCCCATCGACTATCCATTCCTAGCACAGATTTTTATTCATTACAGATACAATATGAACCACTCAATATGTGTTATCTTCAACATTGCAAGAAATATATTTCTTCTTCTTCTTCTATACCCGATATTCCACGTTATACGTTTCTAGTATCATTGGAACACAACTATATACATTTATATATATTAAAAAAAAAAAACAATCACATACAATACCTTTGACCACCCTCTCCCCTCCACCTAGTTTAAGTAAAATAAATATTAAGAATTTCTTCCCTGTGTCTCATATCCTTTCTTCCTTTCTGATCAAATATCTTATCCTACCATGTTGCAAAATGTCCTTCTTTAAACAAACAAAAATCCTTTGAAACATGTGTTATAATATTATTTTTTATATTATATATTATTTTGTATATATTTTTCTTTAAAAAAAAAAAAAAACGAAAACCTAAAAAACTGAAATAAATTTAAAATTTAAATAAATCTGTATTTTTCTTAATTTAAGTGAAATTAATTATTTTGCATCATCATAATTTCCATTGAATAAAATTATACAAAATTAAAATTAATATGATTCCAATGTTTTTATTTAATTTAATATTGGTAAGCAGTTTCGGGAAACTTGTAATAAATAGGTTTTTGCTCAATTGAATTTTTCCCATTGGGAGCTCGCTCTATATGGGGGCTATGCCAAAACATGGATCGATTCACACCTATTTATGGACATAAAATTTCTCTACATTTTTGAATTTCATACAAATCGGATAAAAATTTCGGTGTCTAATTCAAGGTTGCCACAATTGGTAGAATTCTACCAAAAATGGTAGATTTTTGATTGTTTGGTTGATTTGTAGAATTCTTGATGCTTTCACGGATGAAAAAGACTGTTTTTCATGTTTGGCTATAAACATTATATGTTTGGAACACAAATTTTTAAACACAATATTTTTGAGTGCAAGCATATAATGTTCATAAACTAGCATAACATGTTTGGGACATATATGTTAATATGTTAGAACATATTATGTTTGGGACATAAAATGTTTGTAAATATAATATGCTTGGATCCAAACATATTAATTTAGAAATAGCCTACAAACATATATGTGTTAAGTAGCTTGGAGCGCTATTTAACAGGGAGCGATATTGAATTAAGTTGGTGGTTGTTGCTTGTTATTACAAAATTAACATTTTATTTTTCCTTGGGCAATTGATCAGCTACTTCTTTGATCCTTACAAACTGTCCGGCAAAAGGTAAAATTAAAATAAAAAAAATCATACAATTGAATAATTTCTTCTACAATGTTTGTATTACAGAAAAAGGTGCTAAGAACTAAAATATCTCGTGGAAGTGAGAAAGATGTGGGGGAATATACAATTGGGCAGAAACAAAATTTTGAGCATTCAGGTCGAAAACCTATGTTGTTAGCACCTATATTACCTGTTTATTTTCATAATTCATTATGATTGTAAATATATAAATAAATAAATAAAATTTTGAGCACAATATTGTTTGGGAGAATTTTTTTTAAGCATATAATATTTTTGGGTGCAAAATGCTTCCAAACATATTATATGTTCACATAATAACATATTGTTTTTTGGAAGACAACATTATTGAATTTGGATGCAAAAATACAAAATGTTTGGAACTTAGACTACCCAAACATATATTGTTTAGACCAATATGCTTTCATATTGGAAGAGATCAAACATATAAATGTTTGGGCAATACCCAAAAATATATATGCTTGAAGCAAAATATGTTTGGGAGTATATGTTACAGAAGCGATTTTTTGTGAGCGTATTGGTAGATTTTGCAAATAGTTACCTCGTAAATTTTCTATTGAAATAAAATTTTGACAAAATTTTCTATAGAAATAAAATTTTGACTAACATTTTTATGGAAATAAAATTTTCTTTAGAAATAAAATTTTTACAAAATTTTATATAGAAAAAAATTTTTGAGAAAATTTCTAATAGAAATAAAATTTTGTTCGGCATAATAATCATAAACTAGGTCAACAATACTCAAAAATACGAAATAAAATTTCGACAAAATGTTATATAGAAATAAAATTTTATCAAAATTTTATCTAGAAAAAAATTTTGAGAAACTTTCTAATTAAAATAAAATTTTGTTCGGCATAATAATCATAAACTAGGTCAACAATACTGAAAAATACGAAATAAAATTTTGACAAAATGTTCTATAGAAATAAAATTTTTATAAAATTTTCTATAGAAATAAAATTGTGAAAAAATTGTTATAGAAATAAAATTTTGTTCGGTTTAATAATCAGAATAATCATAAACTAAAATTTGAAAAAAAATCTATAGAAATCAAATTTTGAAAAAATTGTCTATAAAAAAATTGATAAAATTTTCTATATAAATAAAATGTTGTTCGGCTTAATAATCATAAACAAGGTCAACAATACTCACAAATACGAAATAAAATTTTGAGTAAATTTTCTTTAGAGATAAAATTTTTACAAAATTTTATATAGAAATAAAATTGTGAACAAATTTTTATAGAAATAAAATTGTCAAAAAATTTATTTACATCAAATTTTGACAAATTTTTCTATAGAAATAAAATTTTGTTCGGTTTAATAATCAGAATAATCATAAACTAAAATTTTGAAAAAAAAAAAAATTCTATAAAAAATTGATAAAATTTTCTATATAAATAAAAGTTTGTTCGGCTTAATAATCATAAACAAGGTCAACAATACCAAAAAAAAAAAATACAAAATAAAAAAATATAGAAAGAAATTTTGAGAAAAATTTCTTTCGAAATAAAATTTTTATAGAAAATTTTGACAAAATTGTCTATAGAAATAAAGTTTTGACAAAATTTAGTTCGGCTTAATAATCAAAATAATCATAAATTTTGATAAAATTTTTGATAAAATTTTTCTATACACACAAAAAAATAATACATTTATTTTATGAATAGTGTTCAGAAAAATTTCCCAAAAACGGAATTCATAAATTATATGAAAAAAATTAATAAAATAAAAAATACAGGTTTTCATTGGCTACGAATGTATACATAATATGAATGGAGTTTTTAATATTTTAAATGAAGTATACATATTTTTCGTTATTGAAAAATATGTACTTTTCCATAATATATATTAAAAACGTCATGCAATACATGTAACTTTTTCTCTAGATTTTTCCCCTGATTCTTAATGCCTGCATAATTGGTCAAAATGTATGAACCCATTTACTAAAAACCGCATTATAGTCCAACCAGTAAACAACATAATTTTATGATATTTTATATTACTATATACAGCAATAAAAATTCTTCGAACCGCGACGGCGACTCAAACTCTACTGAAAAACTCAAACACACGTGTTGCCTTCAAAATGTTTCGTTTTTTTAGTCTCGTATTATATGCTTGTATTGTTACATATGAGAGTAACTCTATGTTGTGGTTCTCTCCCACTAAGAGAAAACCAGCATTTTTTGATATATTAAGTAAAGTTTCATTGATTTTATGAAACCGTCCATATATATTATTAAAAAATTCATAATTTCACAACAAGTCTTTACGAAACCAATATATTATGTAAGTGTACATATTTTTTATGGAAAAGTCCATAAATTTATAAAAATGTAAAAATTTATGTACAAATTCATATTTTATTTTTTTGTGTATAGAAATAAAATTTTAACAAAATTTTCTTTTTCTTTTTATGACCACTTAGTTTTAATAGATTTTTGTTTATTTTAATGGGCTGTTTTGGTCAATATATATAAATGCAAATAAAACAAGTTTATTTCATCTTTTTTCTCGACGTTTCGTCGGCTTTTTTCCGACCTTTTCCAGAGAATTTTTTATTTGAAATATAATTGTTTTACATTTGTTTCATTTATAAATTATTAAAACTGGACATCACAAACAATAATAATAACTAAATAAATAAATAAAATGTAAATATTGCAGCAAAACTTTAAATTCATATCACAGAACTATGTATGTTTACTCTTTAAATTAAATTCCATTGCAATAATTTAAAGAGTAAACATACATAGTTCTGTGATATGAATTTAAAGTTTTGCTGCAATATTTACATTTTATTTATTTATTTAGTTATTATTATTGTTTGTGATGTCCAGTTTTAATAATTTATAAATGAAACAAATGTAAAACAATTATATTTCAAATAAAAAATTCTCTGGAAAAGGTCGGAAAAAAGCCGACGAAACGTCGAGAAAAAAGATGAAATAAACTTGTTTTATTTGCATTTATATATATTGACCAAAACAGCCCATTAAAATAAACAAAAACAAAATTTCTTTAGAAATAAAATTTTGATGATTTTTTTTTTTGAAAAAAAGATTTATTTGTTTGGTAAAGTTTTCTCTCAATTTTAGTAGATTATTATTGGCTCGAGTGGCAACCGTGGTCTAAATACTCAAGACCCAGATTGGGGATTCGTTTTATATAAAGAAGCGCGCAAATAGCTTACACAGTGTAACACTAAAATTCCAAACAAACAATCACTTATCCCAGCCGAAATAACTCGATGAGAGGAGAAAAGTAATTTCAGGATTTTGCTGAATTGGTTGGCGTTCGTATTTTAAAAACCTCTATTGGCCAAATTCGATTTTGAGCCTGCAATTGCAATTTTCGCATGGTCATAGCTCGAAAATTGCTGATTTTTTTTGGCAGTTATTAGCAAAGTTATAAGCCTTGACTCGACCAATAAAAATGCTGAATAGATTAAGTCCAAAAAGTTTCATCTTCTTGCTCAAAACCCAAAAAATGTCGAAAAAATGACAACCTTTTTCACCGATTTTTTCCGTTTTTCCGGCTACAGCTCTTGAACTATTGAACATTTTACCAAACAATGAAGGGGAGAAATATAGCCTATAAAATTATGAACAACTTTCTAGTACACACCAACTTCAAACGACCACTTCAATATGTTTTTCATTCTACAATATTATGGAAATCGGACTTCCGCAGATTTTTTTTTTAATTCAATCAAGAAATTAATTTTGATCGCAAAACTAAATTAATTTTTTTAAATCATTCCAATTGCAAGAAACTCGGATAAGAACTACTGTTTTCAGAAGCCAAATCGAAAAACGACAATAAAACTAATATGTACCAAATTTCAGGCAGATATCGCTATTATTGAAGGCTGTAGCGATATGGTTATGTCGTCTTAAAATTTATTTCAAACAGAATGGTAATAGCATCATTCTGCTAGGATTTTTGTTATGGCTAAGAAATTTTTAAAGACTTCGATATTTTATAATGGAAGAAATCCACACGTAAAATTGGAAGAATATATCAATTTATGTGTTAGAAATAAGTAAGAAATGTGAAACCAATTGCCTCTAGAAGTAGTTAGTTTAATGGACTTAATGTAAAGACAATATATTTAGATCGAATTAGGTTTTTCTCTTATTATTATTTTTTAAGTGAAATATATAATTTTTTCTAACTGGCAAAAAAATAATTGGTGAAGTTCAAAATCATGAAAATGTCTCAATGCTTTCATTCTTTGAAATTGACATCTTTAGCGGATGTGAATCTCCCTATTAAATTCATGACCATTAAAATATTTATATGAAACACCCTGTTTAATAGATGGTTGTTGTCAATACTATGGCGAATTCGTTTTTCCATTCGTATGTATGGAAACACAACAATAGAAATTGTCGGCAGGCGAACAATTGCTATTACGAGAATTACGAGAAGAACATAATTACACATATATTACACTCAGAAATAAAGTTATTCGTAATGGACGTATATTTGGATGAAAACCGCCAACATATAAATGTAAATAAATCGTTTGTTTCTCATACCATTGCTCGTTAGCTAAACATATCACGTGAACGAATGTAACATATATTAAAAAATGAGATGGACTAGATCCTTTGAAGTTCCAAAAAGTGCAAGAGCTCACCGTTGTACACAAAAAAGGTAGATTGGAATGAGCCAAGTGGTTTCTTCGCTTGCACGAAAGGACTCAGTTGGCTCGAAATTTGTAGATTTTTTTGCTGTTTGTTTTCAAAATGTTCACTAGAAAAAATATCATATTTTGATGTATTCTGTAAATTACACACTATTCATATGAACACTAACTATGCCCAGAGGGAATCGTTTTGGGTGTCCCGAATCAACCTTCCATTAACGAAATGTTTCACACATTTCTCTGATAATTATCGAAATATTAAGTGTAATTTTATATAGTCAAAATATCAAAGACGATTATGATACCATCTCCTTTAATAACTTTACAGGTTCTAAGATAAAATAAAAATTTTTGATCAATAACAATTTTTTTAATTTTCTACAAAAATTGGTAGATTATTTTTTATTTGTGTGACAACCGTGTTTTTGAACAAATAGAATGATCGTGATTCCTTACCATACCTACAATTGTCCACCAAAATTTAAGCGCCGCTGATGGTAATGGTGTGGATTCCTTTCAAGGACCACTGTAACGGCCGATGCTCGCTCCCCGCTCGTATTCACCGACCGAGACGTCAAAGTAAATGTCGAATATTATTGGGAAAATGTCCTAAAGATAGTATTGAAGCTCCGAGCAGACAAACATTTCCAACAGGACTTCGCACCACCGCCAACTAAGATTGACTTAAAATAAAAAGGAGGTTCATCACTTCATTTGGCTGCCACAATTTCGGGATCTCAATCAGAGATGGTTTGTATCAAGCTTTTTTATATCCTCCACCATAGGATTATCTTTGTCATTCCGTTTGTAACACATCGAAATATTGATCTAAGACCTCATAAAGTATATATATTCTGGGTCGTGGTGAAATTCTGAGTGGATCTGAGCATGTCCGTCCGTCCGTCCGTCTGTTGAAATCACGCTAACTTCCGAACGAAACAAGCTATCGACTTGAAACTTGGCACAAGTAGTTGTTATTGATGTAGGTCGGATGGTATTGTAAATGGGCCATATCGGTCCACTTTTACGCATAGCCCCCATATAAACGGACCCCCAAATTTGGCTTGCGAGGCCTCTAAGAGAAGCAAAGTTCATCCGATCCGGCTGAAATTTAGTACATGGTGTTAGTATATGGTCTCTAACAACCGTGCAAAAATTGGTTCACATCGGTCCATAAATATATATAGCCCCCATATAAACCGATCCCCCGATTTGGTTTGTAGAGCCTCTAAGAGAAACAAATTTCATTTAATCCGGCTGAAATTTGGTACATGGTGTTAGTCTATGGTCTCTAACAACCATGCAAAAATTGGTTCACATCGGTCCATAATTATATATAGTCCCCATATAAACCGATCCCCCGATTTGGTTTGCGGAGCCTCTAAGAGAAGGAAATTTCATCCGATCCGGCTGAAATTTGGTACATGGTGTTGGTATATGGTCTCTAATAACCATGTAAAACTTGGTCCACATCGGTCCATAATTATATATAGCCCCCATATAAACCGATCCCCCGATTTGGCTTGCGGAGCCTCTAAGAGAAGCAAATTTCATCTGATCCGGCTGAAATTTGGTACATGATGTTAGTATATGGTCTCTAACAACCATGCAAAAATTGGTCCATATCGGTCCATAATTATATATAGCCGGAGCCTCTTGGAAGACCAAAATTCATCTGATTCAGTTGAAATTTGGTACGTGATGTTAATATATGGTCTCTAACAACCATGCAAAAATTGGTCCATATCGGTCCATAATTATATATAGCCACCATATAAACCGATCACCAGATTTGACCTCCGGAGCCTCTTGGAAGACCAAAATTCATCTGATTCAGTTGAAATTTGGTACGTGATGTTAATATATGACCTCAAACTCCCATGCAAAAATTGGTCGATATCGGTCCACATTATATTTATATATAGGCCCCATATAAACCGATCCCCAGATTTGACCTCCGGAGCACCTTGGAAGAGCAAAATTCTTCCCATTCGGTTGAAATTTTGTACTTGATGGTAGTATATGGTATCCAACAACCATGCAGGAATTGGCCCCTATCAGTCCATAATTATATATAGCTCCCATATAAACCAATCGCCAGATTTGACCTCCGGTGTCTTTTGGAGAAGCAAAATTCGTCCGATCTGGTTGAAATTTGGTACGTGGTGGTAGTATATGATATTTAACAATCATGCCAAAAGTGGTCCATATCAGTCCATAATCATTTATAGCCCCCATATAAACCGATCCCGAGATTTGGTTTTGGAGCTTCTTGGAGGAGCAAATTTCATCCGAGTGAGTTGAAATTTGTGGATGACAGTCTTTCGTAGAAGTCTCTACGCAATCCATGGTGGAGGGTACATAAGATTCGGCCTGGCCGAACTTACGGCCATATATACTTGTTAGGTTTGCGACTGTCGTAAAGTTGTAAACGTCGTAACCGTCATATACGCGTCGTAAATGTAGAAAAAGTAACAAACGTCGCAAACTCAAAATACTTCAGTCCTTTCAGCTAGGAAGCGAATGCTATCCAAGATGGTGGTATGTGCGAAGAAGTTTCAATTCTCAGGAATGTTTATAAAGTTATTAAGGTTTCTAACACGTTGAGAATAGAGAGTTATTTCAATTGGAGACTCCAAGCCAAAATTACTATGAAATAATTGATGTTATATTATAGACATTATTACGCAAACCAAGAATAGTTTGAAGTTGCGAATGAGAGATGTAAAACTAGTAGTTTTGAATAAATACAATATAAAGCATTTTTTGCATTCTTTTTTCGGGGAGCCTAACGAATTAAATTAAAAAATATTCACAATTTCATTAATTCAAAATTAGGTTTTTTAAGAGGTTGGCTGTCCCCGGTCTAACAAAGAAAAAAAACATTTTTTGTCAAAATTCGTTTTTATTATTCAACATAATTCCCTTCAAGAGCGATACAAGGATTATAACGACCTTCCAATTTTTTGATACCATTTTGGTAGTACTCCTTCGATTTTGCCTCAAAAACAGCCTCAGTATCGGCGATCACCATCGGCGAGCATCCTTTTGAGGTCTGAGAACAAGAAAAAGTCGCTGGGGCCAGATCTGGAGAATACGGTGGGTGGGGAAGCAATTCGAAGCCCAATTCATGAATTTTTGCCATAGTTCTCAATGACTTGTGGCACGGTGCGTTGTCTTGTTGGAACAACACTTTTTTCTTCTTCATATGGGGCCGTTTTGCCGCGATTTCGACCTTCAAACGCTCCAATAACGCCATATAATAGTCACTGTTGATGCTTTTTCCCTTCTCAAGATAATCGATAAACATTATTCCATGCGCATCCCAAGAAACAGAGGCCATTACTTTGTCAGCGGACTTTTAAGTCTTTCCACGCTTCGGAGACGGTTCACCGGTCGCTGTACACTCAGCCGACTGTCGATTGGACTCAGGAGTGTAGTGATGGAGCCATGTTTCATCCATTGTCACATATCGACGGAAAAACTCGGGTGTGTTACGAGTTAACAGCTGCAAACACCGCTCAGAATCATCAACACGTTGTTGTTTTTGGTCAAATGTGAGCTTGCGCGGCACCCATTTTGCACAGAGCTTCCGCATATCCAAATATTGATGGATGATATCACCAACACGTTCCTTTGATATCTTGATATCTTTAAGGCCTCTGCTATCTCGATCAACTTCATTTTACGGTCATTCAAAATCATATTGTGGATTTTTTTGATGTTTTCGT
Source organism: Haematobia irritans (assembly GCF_050003625.1). NCBI lineage: Eukaryota > Metazoa > Arthropoda > Insecta > Diptera > Muscidae > Haematobia > Haematobia irritans. The sequence goes on from NC_134399.1 coordinate 209,273,217, forward strand.
CGGTAACCACCTCTTTCGGGCGTCCACTGCGTTCAACGTTCTCCGTGCTCATTTCACCATGCTTGAATTTTGCATACCAATCAATTATTGTTGATTTCCCTGGGACAGAGTCCGGAAACTCATCAAGCCAAGGTTTTGCTTCCACCGTATTTTTTCCCTTCAGAAAACAGTATTTTATCAAAACACGAAATTCCTTTTTTCAATTTTTTTCACAATAACAAATGTTGTTTCACAAAAGACGCTCTATCTCACAAACTAATTGACTTACAGACGTCAATATGCATTTAATACTAGCGACGCCATCTATGCGTCAGACCGGGGACTTATCAGCCAACCTGTTACATTAGTTTTACGACGTTTTCGACATACGTATTATACCTTCGTAAACGTATGTCGCAACCTGATCTCAGGCCAACTCTGATCTTAATCCGCTAGACTTTTGCGCCTGCGACAATTTGCAGTGTGAGATTGACACTAAAAATACTAAAGTGTTGCTCATCTCATGGGAGGCTTCGTCGGGAATGGGCTGAACACGTTCGTGCACTATGCGAAAGAGTTCAGCCGTAATTGGCGGCGGACAATTATCCATTATAAAAGCAACTTGAAGTTATCCGAGTGATAACGAAATTAGTTGTACAACCAATCTTACAATCAAGTTCACCAATGTGGTATCACAATGGACTGAATAGTCTAAGTGACCCTGAAACATCGGGCTGCCACCTAAACTAACCTAACCTACAATCAACTTTACATTCCATTCAAATTTTCTGGGCTAAATTTTTGCAAAATTATTATAGCAACTTGATTCTAATTGATTGTGGGTGGAAAGTTAAAATGTTTGGCATAAAATATAGCAATTATTAATATATGTTTCTGATTTCAATCTATATTCGTCGTATCGGGCGGCGCGACTCCTATAAAATGTTCGGTATATCATTAGGATTAAGGGTATTCCGTTATCAAATCAATTATATGACTTCGCCTGAAAGTATGCTTAAGTTTTCAAAGTTCATGGGTGCAATTCTGTAAATGGTGGTTATTTTTCAAATAACGATTAAATCGAAAAGCTTTATTTATCAGACTACCTCCGTATTAAATATGTACTACTTTTTTAACTGTAGTATTAAAAAAAAATGATTTCAATATGGAATAGAAGAAAAATGACATTTGTAGAGAAATGAAAGTTTTCATTGGTCTCTAAAGGAACATGAAAAGTAACCACCAAAATAAATCGTGTATCACAGTAATGGCTTCAAATGGTAAGTAAAGATCAAATGGCTTTTCAATTGGGAGATAAATTTTCAATTTTGTTTAATCGTTTTTGTTGTAGAATTCCCGAAAAAACGTGAATATGCCATAGTTACAGCTCTGAACCTCATAAAAAATATCTGGGATAAATTGAAAATATCATTGGTATTACCCAAGATATTTGAAAATCCCAAATTGTTACACAAATATCTAAAAGGCACCACATATGAAGAAGACTGTTTAAAAATGATTATGGACTTTCGACATAAAATGGTACGCATCTAAATGGATATTAACTAAACTTCAATAAAATATAGATCATTACAGGAAAGAGAACCTTTGTCATCATCATTACGACTTAATTATGATCTAGTTGGAATTATAGATTATTTTCATGCAAATCAAGAAATTCTTGAAGTTTTACCCGATTGGTTTGGTGATATCGATAGTGATGAGAAAACTATAATGAATTCTTTTCAAAGACTTCTCGAATTAGCCGAAGATAGATTTAATCGTTTAGGATTAAAACATTTGATTGAAGAAAAACATTTACATGATATCTATTTGGCAAATGAACAAATAAAAGAGGATTTAAACGGTATGTATTTCGATGTCCTTATTCCAGAGTACGCTAAGTCGACTTAGCGTACTCTGTTGCTTTTTATTCGGATTAGGTTTTTTTCCCGGGAACGGGATCCCGAGAATTCCCGGGAAATTGCTATTTTTTCGCTCCCGCATTCCCGGGAATGAAGTGCGGGAATTCCGGGGGAAATTTTCTTTACAATATTTTATGTATAATAGAGGGTTTTATATGGCAAATGACAGTTGAAATCTAGTTAAAGTGGATTTTGGAAGTGTAATATGAATAACTATGGTACCAAGTCGTAGTAGTTGCCTTGAGGAGCATACATAGTCGTGGGTTCCAATCCAGAATCCAACGGGCTCCCAATTGTTAAAAAGAAGTTTGCACTTCCTAATTTAATTTCAAATTTATACCTTATACACATTAGGCTTGAAATCTATTAAAATTGGGGTTTAAAGCCCTTATTTATAGGGCATACGACAATTGAAATCTAGTTAAAGTGGATTTTGAAAGTGTAATGTGAATGTCATATTACATGGTAGTGTTTCCCTTTTGGGAATATTGACTGAATATGTTCATTTATTGACCCCGTTGAACGATGGTGAAATCGAAATAAGTTTCTTTCATTTTCAAACTGGTGTTTAGTGTTACAAAAAATCCCACTATATAAATAGTGTTCTTCCGAAAACTATACCGAAAGAGACTGCCTTAACCATTGTCAAAATGTTTTGTATTACAAAATATTTCGTATTTTAGTATGATTTATGGCTGATGTAAGAGAACAACATAATATATATTATTATTATTATTATTATTACTACCTTATAACCGTAGCTTTAGCCTATTTCTAATTTATTAAAATGTCTAAATGTATTCCACATCAAAGTAGGTTTCCCTTTGACCGGGATCCCGGGAAATTCGAAAAAAATTCCCGCTTTCCCGGGAATGCAAAAAGTCCGGGAAAAAGAAACCCCTAATTCGGATTGATGTGAATTGCACCCTGGCAAAAGTTCGAATTTATTAGACACTTCTATCAAAAGTTATGGTTAATATTGTACGTAGCCTGTGACTAGAGTTTTAAAAATTTCCAATCCAAAAAGGGCAAATAGCTTTGTTCGGTCTAAAGTGGTCATTTTTAGCCATGTTCTATTATCACTATTTTGAATTCGTACATACTAAAAAAACTACAATAAACATGATTTTAAAACCGAAAAAAGTGAAATTATGTATTATACGGTTTTTGAGAAATTCCAAAAACAAAACTTTGAACTTGTTTCCCGTAAAATTCACTTTTTAGACTTAGCGTACTTTGGATTGGAGACATCGATAAGAATTAATTTTTTCATTTTTCGAAAGCCATTGCTAATTATCTATTTTTTTTTTTTATAGATTTGAGCCGACAAATACAACATCGCAAAATCCACGATCAATGGAAATTTGCAATACACACAGGACTCATAATATCCTTGGAGAATAGGCTAGCAGACTTTCAATTGGAAAATGAGACCCGTATTAAAGATGGAATGTACGTATAAATTGATATTTTTTAATTTGATTAATTTGAAATGTAAGAGTCTCTTTGCCACGTTTATGATTGACACCCAAAACATTAACCTCATAATAAGTCGCACTCTGACGTCAAGTTCGATGACAATGATTTACTGTCATGGGCACGGTTACCACAGTTGGTAGAATTCTACCAAAAAAATTTCTATAGAAATAAAATTAAAAAAAATCTATAGAAATGAAAATTTGATAAAATTTTCTAAAAAATAAAATTTTGGCAAAATTTTCTATGGAAATAAAATGTTGACAAAACTTTCCATATAAAAAAGAATTGAGAAAATTTTCTTTAGAAATCAAAATTGTGTATAGAAATAAAATTTTGAAAAATTTATATAAATAAAATTTTGACAAAACTTTCTAGAGATATACAATTTTTAAAAATTGTTGACAAAACTTTCCATATAAAAAAGAATTGAGAAAATTTTCTTTAGAAATCAAAATTTTGTATAGAAATAAAATTTTGAAAAATTTATATAAATAAAATTTTGACAAAACTTTCTAGAGATATACAATTTTTAAAAATTTTTCTATAGAAATACAATTTTGAGAAAATTTTCTGTAGAAACATTTTGAGAAAACTTTCTATAGAAATAAAATATTCGTTTTGTTTTGTAATTGTTGGTTTTTTATACCCTCCACCATAGGATGGGGGTATATTAACTTTGTCATTCCGTTTGTAACACATCGAAATATTGCTCTAAGACCCCATAAAGTATATATATTCTTGGTCGTGGTGAAATTCTGAGGCGATCTGAGCATGTCCTTCCCTCCGTCCGTCCGTCTGTTGAAATCACGCAAACTACCGAACGAAACAAGCTATCGACTTGAAACTTGGCACAAGTAGTTGTTATTGATGTAGGTCGGATGGTATTGGTTGGATGGTCCACTTTTACGTATAGCCCCCATATAAACGGACCCCCAAATTTGGCTTGCAGACCCTCTAAGAGAAGCAAATTTCATCCGATCCGGCTGAAATTTGGTACATGGTGTTTGTATATGGTCTCTAACAACCGTGCAAAAATTGGTCCACATCGGTCCATAATTATATATAGCCCCCATATAAACCGGTCCTCCGATTTGGCTTTCTGAGCTTCTAAGAGAAGCAAATTTCATCCGATCCGGCTGAAATTTGGTACATGGTGTTAGTATATGGTCTTTAACAATCATGCAAAAATTGGTCCACATCGGTCCATAATTATATATAGCCCCCATATAAACCGATGCCCAGATGAGGCTTGCGGAGCCTCTAAGAGAAGAAAATTTCATCCGATCCGGCTGAAATTTGGTACATGGTGTTAGTATATGGTTTCTAACATCTATGCAAAACTTGGTCCACATCGGTCAATAATTATATATAGCCCCTATATAAACCGATCCCCCGATTTGGCTGCGGAGCCTTTAAGAGAAGCAAATGTCATCCGATCAGCCTGAAATTTCGTACAGGTTTTAGTATATGGTCTCTAATAACTATGCAAAAATTGGTCCACATCGGTCCATAATTATGTATAGCCCCCATATAATCCGATCCCCAGATTTGACCTCCGGAGCCTCTTGGAAGACCAAAATTCATCTGATTCAGTTCAAATTTGGTATGTGGTAGTAATATATGGCCTCAAACACCCATGCAAAAGTTGGTCGAAATCGGTCCATAATTATATACAGCCCCCATATAAACCCATCCCTAGATTTGACCTCCGGAGCCCCTTGGAAGAGCAAAATTCATCCGATTCGGTTGAAATTTGGTACGTGATGTTAGTATATGGTATCCAACAACCATGCAGGAATTGGTTCATATCAGTCCATAATTATATATAGCCCCAATATAAACCCATCCCCAGATTTGACCTCCAGTGGATAAGCAAAATTCATCCGATCTGATTGAAATTTAGTACGTGGTGTTAGTATATGGTCTCTAATAACCATGCAGGTATTGGAGATTTGGTTTTGGAGCCTCTTGGAGGAGCAAATTTCATCCGAGTCAGTTGAAATTTGGTACATTGTGCTAGTATATGGCCGTTAACAACCTTGCCTAACTAGGTCCATATCGGTCTATAGTTATATATAGCCCTCAGATAAATCGATCCCCAATCACACAAAATTTGGTCCATATCAAGTTCATAATTGTAGCCCCCATATAAGCGACCCCCATATTTCAATTCTGACTCTCCACGTACCGCGCAAAAGTCCATATCGATTCGTAATTATTTGTAGACTTACCTATACATAACTTTTTTGTCTAATATATGTTATACCACGTATGGATTAACTCACAATTTAGAAAACGATGTTAAGAAGTGTTAAGATACCTTGCCATCGGTAAGTATTACCATAAGAACCATGCCAAAAGTGGTCCATATCAGTCCATAATCATATTGACTAACTCACAATTTAAAAAACGATGTTAAGAAGTTTTTAGATACCACAACCCAAGTAATTCGGTTGTGGATGACAGTCTTTCGCAGAAGTTTCTACGCAATCCATGGTGGAGGGTAAGATAAGATTCGGCCTGGCCGAACTTACGGCCGTATATACTTGTTTTTCTTTAATCATTGTTGTCGTTTTTGATTTCAGCCTAAAACCATGCATTGACTAAACTACAAGTGTAGCTTAACCAACAGAGGAAAATAATGTTTGTCAAATTTATTTGGGCAAAGCGCTATAGACGGCAAGATGGTTGGATGGACGCACGTTTCGAATTTACCACATTCCTCATCAGCATCCTCTACTTGCAGCAAAACTATCAACCAATTATAAAAATAAATTCAGGCAGTTCACTAAACCCAAAAGTTAACCACACTTGAACCTTCCGAAAAAAAGGTTTTATATGATATGCCGAAATAAATTCGTACAAACATATCTCTTTTCCTTTGCCACCGTCAAATCATCGATTTGAGTGCAATTGGCTGGGTTTATTTTGAGCGTGGTTCCTCTTTTTCTCATTCGTTTTGTTAGTTATTGTTGGTTTTTTGTTATTGTCTATGGAGATAAAATTTTGAGAAAATATTCTATAGAAATAAAATTAAAAAAAAAATTATAGAAATAAAAATTTGATAAAATTTTCTAAAGAAATAACATTTTAACAAAATTTTCTATAGAACAAAAATTTTTATAAAATTTTCTATAGAACAAAAATTTTTATAAAATTTTCTATAGAACAAAAATTTTTATAAAATTTTCTATAAAGATATAAAGATAAAATTTTAAGAAAATTTTATTTAGCAATCAAAATTTTCTTAGAAATACAATTTTGACACAACTTTCTATAGAAATAAAACTTTAAGAAAATTTTCTTTATAATTCAAAATTTTGTGTAGAAGTAACATTTTGAGAAAATTTTATATAACAATAAAATGTTGACAACATTTGCTGTAGAAATAACATTTTGAGAAAATTTTCTATAAAAATAAAATTTTGACAAAATATTCTATAGAAATACAAATTTTATAAAATTTTCTAAAAAATAAAATTTTGACAAAGTTTTCTAAAAAATAAAATTTTGACCAAATTTTGAGAAAATTTTCTTTAGAAATCAAAATTGTGTATAGAAATATAATTTTGCAAAATTTATATAATTAAAATTTTGACAAAACTTTCTAGAGATATACAATTTTTAAACATTTTTCTATAGAAATAAAATTTTGAGAAAATTTTCTATAGAAATTCAATTTTGAGAAAATTTTCTGTAGAAACATTTTTTGAAAACTTTCTATAGAAATAAAATATTAAGAAAATTTTCTATAGAAATAAAAATTTGATAAAATTTTCTATAGAAATGAAATTTAAAAAAAAATCTATAGAAATAAAAATTTGGTGTAATTTTCTAAAAAATAAAATCTTGACAAAATTTTCTATAGAAATAAAATTATTGACAAAACTTTCCATAGAAAAACAATTTTAAGAAATTTTTCTTTAGAAATCAAAATTGTGTATAGGAATAAAATTTTGAAAAATTTATTTAAATAAAATTTTGACAAACTTTCTATAGAAGCTTAAGTTAGGTTAGGTTATGTGGCAGCCAGATGTATCAGGCTCACTTATGGCGATTTCGATTGGGAAAAAAGGTGCAACATTCTCGAAATTGATTGCCACATATGAAGGACACTGTCATAAATTTTGGTTCATGTGTCCCTCAAAATGTTATGAATTAATAATAACTTTGGAATGACACTACCAATGAGGGAAAATACAATGAGGGAAAAAGTAGTGTAACACCAAGGCAACATATTTTTTGCGAAACGAAAACGCCCTTAGACTATTCAGTCCATTGTGATACCACAGTGGTGAACTTCTCTCTTATCACTGAGTGCTGCCCGATTCCATGTTAAGCTCAATGACAAGGGAACTCCTTTTTATAGCCGAGTCCGAACGGCGTTCCACATTCCAGTGAAACCACTTAGAGAAGCTTTGAAACCCTCAGAAATGTCACCAGCATTACTGGGGTGAGATAATCCACCGCTGAAAAACTTTTTGGTGTTCGGTCGTATGCAAGGCGGGCATGCTAACCATTGCACCACGGTGGCTCCCAACTTTTTATAGAAATAAAATTTTGAGAAAATTTTCTATTGAAATACAATTTTCAGAAAATTGTCTATAGAAATACAATTTTGAGAAAATTTTCTGTAGAAACATTTTGAGAAAACTTTCTATAGAAATAAAATATTAAGAAAACTTTCTAAAGAAATAAAAATTTGATAAAAGTTTCTATAGAAATAAAATTTGGATAAACTTTTCTATAAAATTAAATTTGGACAAATATTTCTATAGAAATAAAATTTGAAAAAAATCTTCTATAGAAATAAAATTTCGACAACATTTTCCATAGGAATATAATTTTGAGAAAATATTCTATGGATATAAAATTTTGAGAAATAAATTTAAATAAAATTAAAAAAAAAATCTATAGAAATAAAAATTTGATAAAATTTTCTAAAGAAATAAAATTTTGACAAAATTTTTTATAGAACTAAAATTTTGATAAAATTTTAAGAAAATTTTATTTAGAAATCAAAATTTTCTATAGAAATAAAATTTTGACAAAACTTTCTTTAGAAATAAAACTCTAAGAACACTTTCTTTAGAAATCAAAATTTTGTGTAGAAATAAAATTTTGAGAAAAATTTCTATAAAAATAAAATGTCGACAATATTTTCTGTAGAAATAACATTTTGAGACAACTCTATAGAAATAAAGTATTGAGAACATTTTCTGCTTATGTGAAATATTGACAAAATTTTTTATTGAAATAAAAATTTGATCAAGTTTTCTATAGAAATAAAATTTTTAAAAAATTTTTTGTAGAAATAAAATTTTGACAAAATTTTCTATAAAAATAAAATTTTGTAAACTTTATAAATTTTGAAAACTTGGTCCCATTTTTCTCACTTTTAGACATTTTGCATTTACTAAAAGCAAACTTCTTTGTGTGTAAATATAATATGGTTATTTTTTCATTTTTCAGTTCCCAATCATATCGTGAGATTCGCAGGTTAAACGTCAAATATGATACAATACAGAAAGAATTAGAAGACCACCTCAAAATTGTTCAAAATAACTACGATCAAGAAGTGTTAAAAAATTTGAAGAAAGAGAAAAAACTTAGGGATGAAAAGTAAGTTTAGAGAAATAAAGGTTATTAAAAAATGTTGAACAAAATTAATTAAATTAATTTAACAATATCCCAGCAAAAAAAGCGTCGCCAAAAAAGTAATGAAAATGTTCTTTTTGGATCCGGAAGTGGTGCAAAATTGACGCAGAAGGGATGAATTTAACATGGGCTTGTCATAGGACAGAAGTCCTCCATTTCAACAGTGTTGCACTGAATTTGCATCACTTCTTTAGGTGTGATCCGAATTCCATGCTTTGGATGTAAATTAAAAAAAAATTCTGTGATATTTTGTCAAATAAATAATGTTTATATTTTTTTATAATTTTTAATGGATTCTAACGCTTGTCGAAAACGTTTGACCTCAAATATTTTCAAAAATTCACAATTTTTTCAGATTGGATTTAGATTTTTTTGACAAAATTTAAATGATTTGTACATTTTATGAATTCTTACTCTGTTTTTAACCTATTTGAAACAAAAAAAGTTAAAATTAACCATTAAAAGTATGAAAAATCCAATTATAAAAAATGTAATAAAAAGAACTTCCTGGCTAGTTAAAATAAAGAACATCATTGGGAGTACATCTTCTTGAAGTGATTTTAAAGTTGTGCCTTTGGAAGAACTTCCAATTTTTTTTGCTGGGATATTATACATTTCATAGTTCTTGCACCCAAACAATGTGAATCCACCTTGAAAGAAAATTTAGGTTTATTTCGTAATATTTAAAATTTATTGAAATATAATGCAAATAAGTTAGTATTTTTTATAAATAAAGAACATTTATTTCTGTTGTTTAAGAAAATTTATATTTTGAAGGAAAACATTGCCTTATAAAAAGTAGATTTCAAGTCTCGAAAATGTGGATTTTGTGTAATGTTTAGAGCCTATAATATTCAGGTACTAAATTTAAATTTTCACATTTTACAAAAAAATATAAATTAATTAGTGAGAATTTCGATTTTAGTAAAATTGTGTACTTCATTCACAAAAAAATCACATTTTTAGTTCATGTTATTATAATTAAAAATAATTAAAATAAGGGAACGTGAGAAAATACTTTTAGGAAAATTTAATTAATGTCAACCAATATACATGAACTAAAATAAAGTAAAATTTTAGTTCATGGATATCCTTAACTTTTTTCTGAGGGTGCAAAAATAATTGAGAAAGGTGTGAATTCCATTTGCTTCCAGAGCGTAAAGTTTTGAAATTGAATTGAGTTCAAATAATTGCAAGATATTGATTTTTTTTGTGCAATCTTTGTTTTTTTTTTAGAAATAAATACCAATATCAATTACAAGCTCTTATCCAGAAGTATGATCAAACAATGGTCGAAAAATATAAAGAAGAAATGCAAGCCAATGACTATTGCGAAAAACTTCAAAATGAATTCGAAGATTTTATGATTGAGTATAATCGTGAATATGCTCTCTATGATGAGCTTGTTCTACAAAAGCAAAAATTTTATAGAGAACAACATGAAGCCAAAATTCGTATGTTTAGGGAAAATGTTGCCGCTCGCCGTTTACAAAAATGGTGGAAGAAATCTCACAAAAAATCTAAAGAAAAACTAAAGAAAATTAAACCTATTAATTTAAAAAAAACAAAATTTCAATGAAAAAATATCCAAAAAGCAAACAACGACATCAAGTGAAGGAAAAAATAGATAGGAATTATAATTTCCATAGATATATATTTTGTATATTTTTTTTGTTTAATGCATATATTTTCGTTTCTTTAATAAATGATGTTTTAAAAAATTTTACAGGTTTTGTTTATAAAACATGACTTTTATAAAAAAAAATTAATATTACATGTACTTAAAACACAAATGAATTAAAACAAGTATATACGGTCAAGAGTTCAGCCGAATCTTAAATACCCACCACCAAGGAACAATATTTTCCTTTGAAAACATCTCCTCGTAATGGATTGCCGCATATACACGCAAAGAAAAAAAACGTTTGGAAAACGTGTACCGAAAACGTTTTTCTTTTGTTAGAGTTTTTTGAATTGCTTCGAAAATTTTAAACTTTTATCACCAAAAAAATTCGTTTGTTACAAAATTTTTATTTTTTCAATAAAAAAAGTTATTTTTGAAATAACAACACAGTCCATTTCGTTTATATCAAACACTGTTCTTTTCTGACTTTAGGTCTTTAATAAGACACATTTTACAGTTCAAAATTTAATATACTACAATGTAATGTTGAACATTTTTTCGGAATCTTCCGAATATATCTGGAATATATGTAAAAAAAAAAACAAAAGCAAAAAAAAAACTTTGGCCGAAGCAGGGATCGAACCCACGACCCTTGGCATGAGAGTCGGACGTAGCTACCACTGCTCCACGGTGCCAAACTAAATGTTTGTTTCTGTTAAATAAACTTTGTTTATTCGGTTCGTGGGCGCCGCAAGCTATGCTATATAAATATAACTTATATGGATATTTATCTATTGATGACCATAACAGGTACATAGCTCAGTGGTTAGTGTGTTGGCTTACAATGTGCATGGTCCGCGGTTCGATTCTCCGTCCAGGCGAAAGGTAAAAACAATTTTAAAAATTTATAAAATCGTATAATTTCTTCTACATTGTTGGTATTACAGGAAAAGGTGTTAAGAACTAAAAATCCTCGTGGATGTGAGAAAGATGTGAGGGACAATACAATTAGCAAGAAAATAATGTTTTTTTGAGCTAGTCTTTATGAAATTGTTTTTACATCCTGGAAAAGAATAAACGTTTATCACAAAAAGTATATACTTTTCTTCCAAATACACTTCCTTACAGCGAAAAGCAAATGAGAAACGAACTTTGTTTGTCTAAAATTTCGTTTGGGAGGAAAGAATTATTTTTTTGCGTGTAGTACATATAGAACAGCTCGTCTTTAGCTGCTGATAATGGTGCAAATTCCCTTGATATCGGACCTGTGTAAATTGAGACTTTGTTACGGGCATTTGAGGCCATACAAGACAATTGGTTCAAATGCTACGGTTTCCGTCGTTAAATGTGGAATTTGTAATATCAGGTTACGAATCACCTTACATACTATATACCACATTTAGCACAGCCGCTTACGACTACAATACCACTGGATTTAATTTAAGGCAAATCGATTGAAAATTACGGCTTCTATGCCCTCAAGAAATGAAAGGGTGAGGTCGGTCTATATGGAGACTATACCAACATATGGACCGATGTATATCAAATTTGGCACAATTCTTTAAGGACCAAGAAATTCATGAAAATCGGATAAAAGTAGCGTCGTCTATAGGCTCAACAATTCAGTTCTGAAGATCGGTCATAATGGGGCTATACCAAAACATGATACATATACACGATATATTTAACACACCTATTTGTGGGCCTATAATTCTATTAGATTTCTGGCAAATCTGATAAACATTGCACTATCTAGAAGCCCAAGAAGCCAAATCTGCAGATCGGTTTATATATAGCAAAACATGAACCGATACACACCATATTAGACACCAGCCACCGTGGTGTAATGGCTAGTATGCCTGCTTTTCATACACAGGGTTGTGGGTTCAAACTCAGTTTCGACCAAAGACCAAAAAAATTTTCAGCTATGGATTATCCCCTCTCAGTAATGGTGATGACATTTCTGAGTGCTTCAAAGCTTCTCTACGAGAAGCTTAGTTTCACCGCAATGTGGATCGCCGTTTGGCTATGAAAAGGAGGTCCCTTTTCATTGAGTTAAAACATAGAATCTGGCAGCACTCAGTGATAAAAGAGAACTTCACCACTGTGGTATCACAATGGACTGAATAGTCTAAGTGAGCCTGAAATATCGGTCTGCCACTATACCTAACCTAACGTATATTTTCAATTTCAGACAAATCTGATAAAAACTGCGGTTTATATGGGGACTATATCAAAACCTGAACCGAAATAGCACACCTTCGAACTTGGCCTGCGTGTAGACACAAAACGAATCTGTGCGAAATTTCAGGAAGATAGCAGCATTATTGAAGTATGTAGCGTGTTTAAGACGGAAGGGTATGGCTATATCGTAGGATGCAAGACGGGCATGCTAACCATTGATCCACCACGGTGGCCAACTAAATGTATGTTTCTGTTAAATGAAGTTTTTTTTACATCGGCACGTGAGCGCCCAAAAGTATGCTATTTAAATAGAACTATTTGCGTTGCTTGTTCATTGATGGCTATTTAACATTTAAAAATTCTATAAAATCGAATAAGTTTTTCTACATTGCTTGCATTACAGAAAAAGATGCTAAGTACTAAAAAACCTCGTTGAAGTGAGAAAGAAGTGAGGGAAGATGCAATTAGCCAGAAAAGATTTTAGTTTGACTTATTCTTTATGAAATTATTTTTACATGCTGTAAAAGGATCAACGTTTATCACAAAAAAGTATATACTTTTCTTCTAAACAAACTTCCTTACGATGAAAAGCAAATGGGAAGAGATATTTGTTTATCTAAAATTTCGTTTTGGAGGAATGTATTATTTTTTGCGTGCATATCGATATTATATGTCGATATGTATTTCAAATGGAATGGCTAAGTGTGTAAATATAACCATAGCGATAGGCGGTAGGCGAAACATTTTTGCCGCAACGGCAAATACAATAAGCTTGACGGCGAATAATTCCCTTTTTCACGTTTCCTAGCGTTTTTGTTGTCAATACAGCACGCTTTGACAATATTAAACAATGAAGTTGAATAAAAACATACAATGGCTTGTTATTTGTTGAGTTATTTCAAGAAAAAATAATCTACACGTGTCCAGGCAACAGCAATTCCTAGTGGTGAGTTAAAAAAATTGATAAGCGATGGCAACACTATACCAGTTTTCGCCAAGGAGTTAGAATAAGTTTTAATTTAGCGACACGCCGCTAGCCGTCACGGTATTCCGTCGCGGATTTTGGGCTTCCCATAAGAAATACACGTAAATAAGTGTTCGCCTACCGCCTATCGCTATGGTTATATTTACACACTAACTTATTATCTGCCATCACTAACGTTGATAAAGAGAAAACGTGAAACATTTGTAAAAAAGGAAAAGTCTATTATCCAAAAACTTTTGTTGGAAGGTGGATTTGTTTGACAGTTTCGCTGCAAGTAGAGGATGCTGATGAGAAATGGGGCAGTTCCGAAACGAACGTCCATCTAATCGTTTTCCAATCTAAAGGCCCCAATCAATTTGACAAACATACTTTGTTGGTTGGCGGAAAGTATTTTGTCTTTTAGCCCAATTCTGAATATTCCCTAGGGAATGTGTTCCCTGGGAATTCATTTTCCCCGGGAATAAAATCCTCCTATTCTAAACAGTAGTGGAAGGGAATAACATGGGAGAAATAATTCAGAGTATTCGAAGCCAGCTGTTTTACTTGTTTTTAACTGTTTTATTTTAATAAATTTTTAATATTAAAATTTTGAATTGAAATTGTATTAAATTGATGTAAAAGTTGAGTTAAACGCGAAAAACGTCAAAAATGTTTAGTGCCGTGTTTATGGTAGTAGCTGAGGAGTAAACGTAACAAGGTCTAAAGGATAGAAAGGAGAAAGGTACGCTATGCCATTAACCCACTTGAGTTGACTGAAACGTTGTAACTACATACTTGTACATGAAGAGGTTGTTACTTAGTTCATGGGATTTATAGGATTAAAGTGGCAGCCCGATTTGATTCGGACTCACTTAGACCTTTCAGTCCATTGTGATACAATATTATAGGGTAAATAATCCAGCCTTCAAATACCTGTTCGATGTATTAGTAGCCCACATTCCACCTCAACGCAAGTCTTTTGGATTATCTCCACTAGTAAGATCAGGTGCTACGTACTTTGTCAAAGGTGGCTACCAAAAAGGGCGTAGGAAAGATCGAGACATATCTGTATTTAAAGAACACCTATGCCCGAATTGGATATATTTCATCAAAACGGAAGAAGAAAGCTAGTAAATTTCTTCAGCTTTTTACGCCACGCGGGACACATGTTCGTATAATTGCTCCTTTAAGAAACAAGCACCTACATTAAAACAGGAAGGGATATTATAGTTGAAATGTAAAACCTTTATTTTCTATATAAAAGAATTTTTAAAATATGTACAGATCTGTGACCATGAGATGAGCATTCGGTAGTTGGATGCATCCCATCATCAATTTTAATTTAAGGTTTTTGACCGGAAATTACAGAGAAATGATCCATTTTGGTTACTACTCCCTTTTTCGTTTTGCCCTTTTTATTGTCATTTGTAATACCAATTTTTCCCGAAGGGAAAAATTTCCCATTTTCAAAGATGGTTTAGAATAAGGGAAAAGGGAATAAAGAAAAATTCCCCAGGGAGATTTTGTTTAGAATAGGGGAACAGGGAATAGGGAAAAAATTCCCAGGGAGTTGTTAATTGGGCTATTTGTGTTTACTCTTGTAGTTTATGTTTTTTAAAGCTGAAATCAAAATAATAATGAAAATAAACCTAGTATTTATTTTCTAAAAGTATAGTATAAATTAGCCATCGATTAGTAAAATTGTCATTGAAATCCCTAAAAATTGTGAGATTTTAAATCATAAATCCCGGAATTCTCTTAATTTCCAAAAAATGTTTATAGATTCGGGATAAAGCATATAAAAACATAGTAGTTTACTATAACCACAATTGATACAATCTACTGATTAATCAAATTGAATAAAGAGCGCACACAACTTGTCAATCTCATTCTCTCAGGGCTGCCAATAAAATTTCAAGAATAGTCGTCACTTTTTTCCGAAAAAAATCGTCATAATCGTTACTTCCATTTTAAAAATCTGCAATGTTAATAATATTAAAACCAAACTAATTTTTTTTTGGTTAAAATCAAAAATATTTATTTCATATAAAGAACAGAAAATTAACACAACTATGCAATTCAACAATAAAATTATAATGAATTCAGTCTTGTATAAAAATAAAATAAAAAAATGATATGTTATACAATTCAAAAAATAATATAAAAAATATTTTTTTTAATATATAGTTTTACTTCAGTAAGTTTTTTAAATAAAAATAAAATAAATGAAAATAAAAATAAAGATCTTTCATACTTACATATGTGTTGCCCGATTTTTCCAAAATTTGACAATTTGCAAAAATTTTATTAAAAATAAAATTTTGCAAAAATGTTCAAAGAAATAAATTTTTGAAAGAATCTATTAAAAAATTCTATCTATATTAAAAAAAATTGCCAAAAATATTCTATACAAATAAATTTTTGCAAGAATATTCTATAGAAATAAAAATGTGCAAAAATGTCCTACAGATGTAAAGGCTTGAGAAAGTTTTCTATAGAAATAAAATTTTGACAAAATTTTCTATAGAAATAAAATTTTGACAAAATTTTCTATAAAAATAAAATTTTGACAAAATTTTCATAGAAATAAAATGTTGACAAAATTTCCTATAGAAATAAAATTTTACTGAAATTTTCTATAGAAATAAATTTTTGACAAAATTTTCTATAAATTCCATATAAAACGTTTGCTTCTAATAAAACAAAATTTTTGTATATACTTACCACAAAATTTTGATCAACAACTTCAAGATATTTTTTTTTTAATTTGGTAGATTTTTATTAAAATTTTCTTAAAATTTTGGTGGATTATTTTTGGCACGAGTGGCAACCGTGATACTAATACTGTAGATGTAAAATGAGGTATAGTATGAAATCTCTAGCAAGAACTTGCAATTTCTCTATCTTACTATTGTCAAATGTATTCTCTCTTTTGATGGCTCTAAATTTGTAAACGAACGGCTTCTAGTCAACATTTTGGAACGGAGCTAATATCTTAATTTTTAGGGCAAAAATCGGCATTTGCTATTTTTTGAGTAACAAATCGTCAAAATGTCGATAAATCGGCAGCCCTGCTTGTCAGTCTCATTCTCTAACAATTTTTGACAAACTCTCTCTCTCTCTCTCTCTCTCTCTCTGTTGTTCAATTTATAACCGCTATATTTTCTCCATTAGTATACGTTGCCAATATCAATCATATGTGCGAGTACATCTATCATAGAACGATCTCAGAGGGTAGTGGTGAATTTCATTTTTATCTCGACAATGTTGTTCTTGTCCATTGAATGAGCTTAACTATGGGGGACGAGTGTTGACAATGGGTGGCAAAAAAAACCAAGTTTTCTTGGCTAGTTCTACATACGAAAATCGTTCAGTTTCGTTTTGTCGCTTCCAGTGTGAGGAACAAAAAGTCATATTTTTAAAATTTGGTGTGTGAAAAATACAAAGAACTAAGAAAAAGAGTAACAAGTGTTTTGTGTTAAATTTTGGATACCGGTCAATTTGAACAATTGACTATTGCGTTAACGCTGTAATTCATATACATTGTGCTAGTAGATCGTGCGGTAAACGTGTGCTTACTGTCAAACGTAACAAAAAGTGATTGTGACAAAACGTGGAAACGTGTGAAAAACACTATTGTCGTTCATAATAACAAGAGCCCCTATAAGGTTAGTGGTTGTTTGGTGGTATTTTGGTTTTTTTCGATATAACTAAGTATTTTATTTTTTACTACGACGACATGACACTACGCGTTATTGTGTTAATAGTTGATGATCATTAATTATGGGTGATTCGCTAGTGACGACAGCACACCTCCTATCATCATAATCCCCTAACTACCGCAGCCACCGCCGCCGCCATTCATTATGGTGGTGATCTTGCTGGTTGATTGATGAAAAAATATAGTTCATGAATCGGGGCAGACAGATTCAATTGGGTTTCTAATAGATGGGTACTATTTCATCTTTGTGTAGAAAAAAAAATACTCGCATAAAGAATTAAAAACGGGAGCTTAAGAGAATGAAATTGAAAAAAAAACGTCTCTACTATCTATCGACGTAGAACATGTTTTTTATTAAACCTATAAAAATTTATAAAAAAAAGTTTATTCAAATATACATATGGATGTAGGCACATATATGTGTGCGTACGTATGTTTAGAAAACATGCTATTTATGTGTGCGAAAAAAAAACATATTTGCATAAGTTTATAGATGTATGTATGTGTGTTTTTCGAAATAATATTAAGAAGAAAAAAAAAATAGAAAACAACAATGCTACTATCTTTTGATAAGAATTTTAAAGAACTAATTTAATAATCTAAATTATTGATGATTTTGCTTGATCATGTCCACCAAAATTTTTCAAATCCAATTAACATTTTAATATACACACATATGGTTTTTACTAAAATTTAACGAAATCCGTATGAGATACTCTAAAAGAGACATGCTAATGTCTTTCTACTATAATTCTGATTAATTGCTTACATTGTGTACCAATCATAAGCGTAGAGGGGCTTAAACACACACACCCACCCTCCCAGAATTTAAAAATTTATTTACACTATGTATTATTATTATTGTTTTTTGAAAATTGTCTAGCTACACTAATGATCTCAATCCCATTTATAATAATTATTGCAATTTCCTCAGAAATATATTTACAAGTCATCTTTATTTTTAAAAGAGATATGGTGTAAAAAAATATTAAAATAAATAATAATCATTAACTAAAAAAAGCCTCACGTCATTATTTCCATATATCAATAGATTTGAAAATAAATAATGCAATAAGATTATTACTTTGTTAAAACAAAAATAAATAAATAATTAGTAACAGATTATGGATTGTCATAGTAGATCCAATTGTTATTAAAAGTAATAGATTGATGCTTGGTAAAGATAGTATAATGAAAATATTATAAGCTGATTGTTGCAATATGCACAGCAAAACATGCCATTAAAAAATTTCTAATTAAAAAGTTGATTGAAATTAAAAAATTTTTGAATTAAAAAATTTATTGAAAAAAAAAAAAAACTTTTTAAACAAACTAGAAATATTAAGTCAATGATTGAATATTTTGATTAATTGCTTACATTGTGTACCAATCATAAGCGTAGAGAGGCTTAAACACACACACCCCACCCTCCCAGAATTCAAAAATTTATTTACACTATGTATTATTATTATTGTTTTTTGAAAATTGTCTAGCTACACTAATGATCTCAATCCCATTTATAATAATTATTGCAATTTCCTCAGAAATATATTTACAAGTCATCTTTATTTTTAAAAGAGATATGGTGTAAAAAAATATTAAAATAAATAATAATCATTAACTAAAAAAAGCCTCACGTCATTATTTCTATATACCAATAGGTTTGAAAATAAATAATGCAATGAGATTATTACTTTGTTAAAACAAAAATAAATAAATAATTAATAACAGATTATGGATTGTCATAGTAGATCCAATTGTAATTAAAATTAATAGATTGATGCTTAGTAAAGATAGTATAATGAAAATATTATAAGCTGATTGTTGCAATATGCACAGCAAAAAATTCCATTAAAATATTTCTAATTAAAAAATTGATTGAAATTAAAAAACTTTTGAATTAAAAAATTTATTGAAAAAAAAAACTTTTTAAACAAACTAGAAATATTAAGTCAATGATTGAATATTTTGAAATTTGTAATTAACTCGAACGACTAAGTGAGTTACAAAAATGAATATATATATTTTTTTTTAATTTTAATTAATAAATTAATTTAATTTAATTAATTTATTTTAATGAAAATAGTTAGTTATTAAAAAAATCAATTGAGTTTTGCAATCAATATCAATTAAATTTTTAATTGAATCAATTAAAAACAAATGAAATAAAAAAATTAATTGAAATTTGAAAGTTAAGAAATTGAGAATGATTAATTTTTTTTAATTAATTAATTAATTTTAATCAAACTAAAAACACAAAGTCAGTTAAGAATTTAATTGAAAATAGTTAGTTAATTAAAAAATGCATTGAGTTTTGCAATCAACATCAATAAAATTTTTAATTGAATCAATTAAAACAAAATCAAATAAAAACCAGTACGGAAAGTCTAAAGTCGGGCGGGGCCGACTATATTATACCCTGCACCACTTTGTAGATCTAAATTTTCGATACCATATCACATCCGTCAAATGTGTTGGGGGCTATATATAAAGGTTTGTCCCAAATACATACATTTAAATATCACTCGATCTGGAAGAATTTGATAGACTTCTACAAAATCTATAGACTCAAACTTTAAGTCGGCTAATGCACTAGGGTGGAACACAATGTTAGTAAAAAACCAGTAAGGAAAGTCTAAAGTCGGGCGGGGCCGACTATATTATACCCTGCACCACTTTGTAGATCTAAATTTTCGATACCATATCACATCCGTCAAATGTGTTGGGGGCTATATATAAAGGTCTGTCCCAAATACATACATTTAAATATCACTCGATCTGGAAGAATTTGATAGACTTCTACAAAATCTATAGACTCAAAATTTATGTCGGCTAATGCACTAGGGTGGAACACAATGTTAGTAAAAAATAAATATGGGAAACGTTTAAATCTGAAGCAATTTTAAGGAAACTTCGAAAAAGTTTATTTATGATTTATCGCTCGATATATATGTATTAGAAGTTTAGGAAAATTAGATTCATTTTTACAACTTTTCGACTAAGCAGTGGCGATTTTACAAGGAAAATGTTGGTATTTTGACCATTTTTGTCGAAATCAGAAAAACATATATATGGGAGCTATATCTAAATCTGAACCGATTTCAACCAAATTTGGCACGCATAGTTACAATGCTAATTCTACTCCCTGTGCAAAATTTCAACTAAATCGGAGTTAAAAATTGGCCTCTGTGGTCATATGAGTGTAAATCGGGCGAAAGCTTTATATGGGAGATATATCCAAATCTGAACCGATTTCAAGCAAATTTGGCACGCATAGTTACAACGCTAATTCTACTCCCTGTGCAAAATTTCAACTAAATCGGAGCAAAAAATTGGCCTCTGTGGGCAAATGAGTGTAAATCGGGCGAAAGCTATATATGGGAGCTATATCTAAATCTGAACCGATTTGGCTGATATTTTGCAAGTTTTTCGAGACCCACAAAATATTCAGATGTACGGAATTTGAGGAAGATCGGTTGATATACACGCCAATTATGACCAAATCGGCGAAAAATATATATGGCAGCTATATCTAAATCTGAACCGATTTTTTCCAAAATCAATAGGGATCGTCTTTGAGCCGAAACAGGACCCTATACCAAATTTTAGGACAACCGGACTAAAACTGCGAGCTCTACTTTGCACACAAAAATACATCAACAGACAGACAGACAGACAGACGGACATCGCTAAATCGACTCAGAATTTAATTCTAAGCCGATCCGTATACTAAAAGGTTGGTCTATGATTACTCCTTCTTGGCGTTACATACAAATGCACAAACTTATTTTACCCTGTACCACAGTAGTGGTGAAGGGTATAAAAAAAACAAAATAATTGAAATTTGCTCATGAAATCAATTAATTTTTTAATGAATTAGTTTTTATACCATATTAAAACTATGGTATACAATTATTTTTCTGATTGAACACATTCCAATTGAAAAAATTAATTGAATCGATTAATTTCCTAATCGAATTAGAGAAAAAATTCAGTGTACAAATTTGATAACATTAAAAAATCTAAACATTTTACGAATTATTTACACTAGAGCATGCTCTTAGAAAAAAGTAAAAGAAAATTTCGATAGCAGACGTTTATTTCACGAAAATTAGTTGTAGTTAGCTTTACCCAATGGGAAAAAAACTATTTTCATTATTTTTGTTTACTTGATGAAATTAACTAAAAATGAGAAAAAAATATACAAATGATTTCGACTGCTTTTTTTGCAGGTTTTTTTTTCTTTGAGTGTACTATAAACTCAAAAGATCAAACTACTCTGTGCTGCTATTATATTTTAATTAAAAAGTTTGCTATTTTGGTAACTGTTTCAGCAGATGTTGTCTGCTGAAAAAGATAAATAGTCTTGTTTACGAGAACAGCAAAACTACTATTTGTGTTTCGACTATGAAACTAGTTTGCTGCTAGTTGTTGAAAGAGCAACGGAAAGCTGTTGATTCAGCAAACTTAACTGCTGAATTGATATGTCGTACCTGAATATAAATTTACAACTTTTTGCGATTTTTATAAAATTTGTTTAGTTATGTTTAGTTGCAAAACCAATTTTATTGCTTGACAAAATTATTAAGAGTGTGTCAAATAGTAGAACATTTTAAGACAGCAATGACAGTGTGACGCCCTCTTTTACTAGATATTACTCAAAATTTTTTTTCGGAGTATAATTAGTAGATGTTGTGTTAGGTGTTGTTTACCAAAAAATTTAAAAATAAAACAAATAAGCTCACTTTAGTCTATGTTTGACAAAAAAAAAAAAAAAAAAAAAAAAAACAGTTTTATTGGATATATTTCATATTTACAGATAACGTTTATTTAGCATTTCCGAGAGGATTTTTGACATTTTTTCATTTACCATTAAATAAACTAAAGCAACACAACTACTATGCAAATACTTATTTTTTTAATTTATTTTAATTTATTTTTACTTAATTAATCTCAATCTATTATAATTGAAGAAAATTGTTTTAACATATTTACCTATAAATTAAAAACGCATATCAAATACAAAAAGAATAACAATCTAAATTTGTGGTCAAAACCAAAATTGTCGTGCAAGCTCCGAAGCGATTCGTAATGATATACGATCAATATGTTAACCTACTCGTAAATGTATTACAGAAATACGAAAATTAATTGATCATGATAAGAACTACAATTCCTCAATCGGTGTTTATAGCTTCAAGGTCATATATATGTTACACTCAAAAGTTTTTTTCTTAGGATTCGGTCAGACTGGCCAAATATTTGACAAAAATCAGAAAAGGGAGTATTTTCCCCAAAACGGCATCCATATAATTCGAAAATGCTTCTGGCAAAATGTTTGACACTCATTTTGGTCAAATATTTGTCTAATGTAACCATATCTTTAGAGATGAAATGTTATTACTTCGTGTTAAGTGTCTCTGAAAATAAACGAATTGGACGGGTACACTTTTGAGGACTAATTTATAAATGATGGAAACACTAAAATCGGAGGAGACAATTTTTAAAATTTATATTATTAAATTAGAATATAGTCATTGCCGTATCTAGACAGTTTTAGTCAGGGCGCTATAGCTACAGTACCAATATTCAATGGAAAACATTTTCTGGAGGGGGCTAAGCACGGTTGCCACTCGGGCCAAAAATAATCTACCACAATTTGGAGAACATTTTACCAAACAAACTACCAAACAAAAAAAAAAAACATTATTTTGTCAACATTTTATTTCAATAGAAAAATTTGTCAAAATTTTATTTATGTAGAAAATGTTGACAAAATTTTATTTCTATAGAAAATTTTGTAAAAATTTTATTTCTATAGAAAATTTTGTTAAAATTTTATTTCTATAGAAAATTTTGTCAAAATTTTATTTCAATAGAAAATTTTGTCAAAATTTCATTTCAATAGAAAATTTTGTCAAAATTTTATTTCTATAGAAAATTTTGTCAAAATTTTATTTCTATAGAAAATTTTGTCAAAATTTTATTTCTATAGAAAATTTTGCCAAAATTTTATTTCTATAGAAAATTTTGTCAAAATTTTATTTCTATAGAAAATTTTGTCAAAATTTTATTTTTAAAGAAAATTTTGTCAAAATTTTATTTTTAAAGAAAATTTTGTCAAAATTTTTTTTCTACAGAAAAATTTTTAAAATTTTTTTTCTACAGAAAAATTTTTAAAATTTGTATTTTTAAAGAAAATGTTGTCAAAATTTTATGTTTATAGAATATTTTGTCAAAATTTTATTTCTATAGAAAATTTTTTTAAAATTTTGTTTTTATAGAAAATTTTATAAAAATTTTACTTGTATAGAAAATTTTGTCAAAAATTTATTTCTATAGAAAATTTTGTCAAAATTTTATTTCTATAGAAAAGTTTTTCAAAATCTTATTTCTATAGAAAATTCTGTCAAAATTTTATTTGTATCGAAAATTTTGTCAAAATTGTATTTCTATAGAAAATTTTGTCAAAATTTTATTTCTACAGAAAAATTTGTAAAAATTTTGTCAAAATTTTATTTCTATAGAAAATTTTGTCAAAATTTTATGTCCATAGAATATTTTGTCAAAATTTTATTTTTATAGAAAATTTTGTCAAAATTTTATTTCTATAGAAAATGTTGTCAACATTTTGTTTGTATAGAAAATTTTGTCAAAATTTTATTTGTATAGAAAATTTTGTCAAAAATTTATTTCTATAGAAAATTTTGCCAAAATTTTAGTTCAAAAGAAAATTTTGCCAAATTTTATTTGATAGAAAATTTTGTAAAAAATTTATTTCAATAGAAAATTTTGTCAAAATTTTATTTCAATAGAAAATTCTGTCAAACTTTTATATCTATAGAAAATTTTGTCAAAATTGTATTTCTATAGAAAATTTTGTCAAAACATCAAAAATTCTACCAATCTGCCAAACACTAAAAAATGGTAGATTTTTTAGTGTTTGGCATATTGGTAGAATTTTTGGTACAATTTTATCAACTGTGGCAACCGTGGGGCTAAGCCTACCCCCAGAGGCCTTTCTACTCTTATGTATCAGTAGAGTAATTTTGGCGATATGCGTGTTCAAATCAATTTTTGTAATGTGCGTGTATGGGTCGAAAAAAAATGTCGTTTGTTAATGTGCACGAATAAAATTTCTATAAAATAACGCTCAAGATTTAGGTCTTGCCATACTCTGAGGGAAGATAGCTTTTTTCTAAGGAATACAATTCTAGACAAAAGAAGATTTCTTTTGACAAATAAAAACAAGTATATACAGCAATAAGTTCGGCCGGGCCGAATCTTAAATACCCACCACCATGATCCAAATATTAAGGTTTCCTTTTAAATTTCAGGAGGGCTTGAGGAGTTGAGGACACTTCCCGAAGATAAATTTAAAGATTTCACCTATGAGGACTATATCAGATTCTGGATTTATAAGAACCATTTTTGTTTGAGTTTTAGAGGAATCATTAACATCTCTTGTAAGTGTGCAAGAAAATTATAAAATAACGTCTTGATTTGAAATCTTAAATCTGTAGAAGTAAAATCTGGAAATTTTACATTGAGTTTCAAGCAATTTTCATGATCACCCTCAAGAAGTGAAGCCGGTCTATATGGAGGCATTACCAAATGGACAGATAAAAACTTAATCCGATACACGTTTTTGTAAGCCTAAACAGAATATTTACAATTTCAGGCAAATCAGATAAAAACTACGGTTTCTAGAAACCCAAGGTGTTAAATCGGGAAATCGTTCTTATGGGGGCTACACTAAAATAAGGACCGATACTCACCATTTTCGGCACACCTCTTTATGGTCCTAAAATACCTCTAGATTTCCAATTTCAGACAAATTGGATAAAAACTACGGTTTCTATATGCCCAAGACCCCAAATCGGGATGTCGGTTTATATGGGGACTATATCAAAACTTGGACCGATATAGCCCATCTTCGAACTTGACCTGCCTGCAGACAAAAGACGAGTTTGTGCAAAATTTCAGCACGATTGCTTCATTATTGAAGACTGTAGCGTGATTACAACAGACAGACAGCCAGACAGACAGACAGACGGACATCGTTATATCGTCTTAGAATTTCTCCCTGATCAAGAATATATATACTTTATATAGTCGGAACTCGATATTTCGATGTGTTACAAACGGAATGACAAACTTATTATACCCCCGTCACCATTCTATGGTGGTGGGTATAAAAAAGCAAATAAAAACGTTAGAGAAAAATAATCATTCGCTCCTACAATTTCGCTCCGGAAGAAAATATTTTTTCTTTTCTATTATTTTAATACTTGTCATAAAATTAGTAGGTGAACCTTATTCTATATTTTGTGCTTTTGGTACTACATTCCTGAAAATATCGTGGGTCTCATGAATTTGCCGTGAGTCACTTGAATTGTCATGAATCTTGCGTTAGTGTAATTCTTTACAAGTTGTTCGTGCGTGAGTAAACATTTCCCTCGTGAGTACATAATAATACTAATAACTGAAAAAACTAGTATAAAGCATTTTTGAATTCATATTTTAGAAAATAGATTAACTATTTTCTAAAATAACAAAAAAGAATAGTTAAATGATTTTTTTTATACTTTATTATCTAATTACAAATTAATATGTGTCGTTCGAGACTAAACAATAGTCAAGTCGTAATAAAAAAAAAAAAACGAACAATAAACAAAACACATCTATTCTACATTGTCGTACATCAAACACTTGTTTAAATGTTCTTATCAGAATAATAAAATTTGTACAAGAAATCATTGCTATCATATTTTATGGGAACCAATTCGTAGGAAAAAATAATAATCGCACAAAAGACCTACTTCTTTTGTATAGAAATACGTAATGTATCAAAAGATTGTATAGAAATAATATATAGATAAAAAAATATTCTCACAATTTTCTCTATTTTTTATATAGATATTTTTTTTTTAATTCAAAAAGTAATATTGAATTAAAACGTTAAAAATCTTAGATTTAAAAAAGTTTTTATCTAAATTTAGGGCAGGAATTTTTGAAGTAAGGCAACTTAAAGTTAATTATTCTATAGACTGGTATGAATACAAAATTTTATTTGGATCAGCAGAAATTTTCAGCAAATAATTTTCAGCAGCCTGTTTGCAGATTGTTTGCTGAATAACAGCAGTCAATATTTGCTAATAAATAATTAATTTTGTCAGAGTTATTTCATTATGTTACATGTTAATTTCTATTTCTAATGATTATCAAGATGGCTCAGATAATGTTAAAATTCTGAAAAATTGTATAATAATATTGAGTAATTTCACTGGTAGCAACGCCGAGAGGTGCAGTTCCCATTACTTCAAGATAATTTTTTTAAATGCAAAATTTTAATGATTAATTTTGTGATGGCAGTATTTGTTGTTATCTACACGTTTGAAGTAAAAAAAGAGCAAAAAAAAACAAATATCAGCTCATATTTTTGGCTATCTAAAAGTTTGTTTCTGCACTTGACTTCAAAAGAACTTGTTTGGAAGATAAGATTTGGTCGCAATATAATTTTAACCACTTTGGAAAGCGATAAATGGTCAATCAATGCCATCGGTTTGCTACTAAGAGCTGATTTTATACGCTAATTTATAATTTAAGATTATTCTGTATATTGAAATCTAGTAGTTAACTGATCAAACAATCCCCCTCGCAAAGAAATGTCTCTGAAAAAAAAATCTCTTTTTTCTATTCCTAAATTGCAAATTAGTTTTATCACTATAATGATAACAGCTCATTTTTTGGAACGTGTTTGCTTGGCCAATTGCCAAAATTTTGTTTGTATTTATTTGAATAAATTTGTTTGTTTATTATATGTATGTACATGAACTTATGTTTTGCTTGGAGATATAAGGGTATATTCATGCATATTTTTGCCCCTTAAAGTGAATGTGTTCTAAATCGATAATTAAATATTTTAAAATATATATAAGTGTAAGAAAAATATCTCGACGAATTTATGATGAATTATTATAAAGAAGTAAAGTAGAATTTATAGAAACTGAGATATAAAAAAATTCGTATGAAAAGGTATGAAAAAAATCGTATGAAAATAAGGAGGGCATCAAACCTATTTATCTACATTTTAGTCTATGGAAATTATTATACTTTAGATAAAATTTCCCTAATATGAGAAAGTTTCTTTCGTTTTGATATTTTTTTTGTGGACTTTAGCTAAATGAACTAAAAAATAAAAAAATCTATACACAAATGAAATAATATTTGCCCATTTTAAAGACTTATGAACACAATTTAAGTCAAATTCACTCAGTTTAGAAAAACATTTTTTTTAATTAACTAAGTTTTTAGTTTCATTTCATCATCATTTTAGTATCATTTAACTTAAAACAAAAAAATAATTGGGTACAGAAATTTTCAATGGTTTTTTTCTGAGGGTTAGAATTGTAGCTCATGCAGATGAGATTCGAACGTTTATGAACAACCCCCTAACAGTATACTGTGAAACCTCTTAAAATTATATACCGTGAATAGCAAAAACCTCTCCAAAGTGGACAATTTTGGTTTGATATCAATCTCTTACAATTGGACGCCTCCTAAATGTACACATAATGTACCTAATGTACTGACGGTCGTCAGTGTCCACTTCTGAGAGATTTTATACTTGTTGTGAAAAATTAATAGTGCAGTTCAAAGTATCAGTTACTAGAGTGGCATACTTTGTAGACAATAATAGTTCCGCTGTTTTTGTTTTTTTTGCCATTTTAACTTTTATTTAAGCATTATATCGAAATTAGGGCTTCATTAGACCTATAAACAGAACTGACAAAAAGACTGAATCAAAATGAAATATTCGACAGCCATTAGATGTAAAAATAATGATGAATTGATCACTACGCAAAAAAGAGTGCCGTCAAAATATTTCCAATTAAAAAGTTTCCTGAATTTTTGTTTACATTTTTATTGTATATATTAATTAACATTTTAATTAAATTAAAAATATTTCCAAAGAAAAATATCGGAGTCATCATGGTGCAATGGTTAACAAGGCCTAAAGCTTCTCTAAGTGGTTTCAATGTGGCGCGCCTTGTCAGTTCTTACAAGAAAGTTATTGTACCTAACGGTATAATAATTATGAATAAATAAATAGTAAATTAATATACAATTCAAAAAAATTGCCAATTTTATTTTATACAGGAAAACTCAAAAGTAAACGAAATTTGTAATATAAAAAATGTTGATTTTTTTTCAAAACTACATATTTTTTATACTATGTACTATTTTAATAAAGTTTTTTTCTTTTTTTCCAGTTTTCATAAATTCAACATATAAACAACATGAGTCCACCAGCTTTATTGAGTAAAGAACTGCCTGATATCGAGGTAAATTTTATAGAAAAATATTAAAAAAACAAGTAAGGAAAGTCTAAAGTCGGGCGGGGCCGACTATATTATACCCTGCACCACTTTGTAGATCTAAATTTTCGATACCATATCACATCCGTCAAATGTGTTGGGTGCTATATATAACGTCCCAAATACATACATTTAAATATCAATCGATTTGGACAGAATTTGATAGACTTCTACAAAATCTATAGACTCAAAATTTAAGTCGGCTAATGGACTAGGGTGGAACACAATGTTAGTAAAAAAAATATGGGAAACATTTAAATCTGAAGCAATTTTAAGGAAACTTCGCAAAGGTTTATTTATGATTTATCGCACGATATATATGTATTAGAAGTTTAGGAAAATTAGAGTAATTTTTACAACTTTTCGACTAAGCAGTGACGATTTTACAAGGAAAATGTTGGTATTTTGACCATTTTTGTCGAAATCAGAAAAACATATATATGGGAGCTATATCTAAATCTGAACCGATTTCAACCAAATTTGGCACGCATAGCTACAATGCTAAATCTACTCCCTGTGCAAAATTTCAACTAAATCGGAATTAAAAATTGGCCTTGCGGTCATATGAGTGTAAATCGGGCGAAAGCTATATATGGGAGCTATATATAAATCTGAACCGATTTCAATCAAATTTGGCACGCATAGCTACAATGCTAAATCTACTCCCTGTGCTAAATTTCAACCAAATTGGGCCAAAACTCTGGCTTTTAGGACCATATTAGTCCATATCGGGCGAAAGATATATATGGGAGCTATATCTAAATCTGAACCGATTTCAATCAAATTTTGCACACTTGACTATACTACTAATTGTACTCCTAGCGCAAAATTTCAACCAAATTCGGCCAAAAATCTGGCTTCTGGGGCAATATAAGTCCATATCGGGCGAAAGATATATATGGGAGCTATATCTAAATCCGAACCGATTTCAATCAAATTTTGCACACTTGATTATACGACCAAGTGTTATGTTTGTACAAAATTTCAAGCAAATCGGTATAAAACTCTGGCTGCTGGGACCATATTAGTGGATATCGGGCGAAAGATATATATGGAAGCTATATCTAAATCTGTACCGATTTCTTCCAAAATCAATAGGGTTCTATTCTGACCCAAATTAGGATCATGTGCCAAATTTGAAGGCGATTGGACTTAAATTGCGACCTAGACTTTGATCACAAAAATGTGTTCACAGACAGACGGACGGACAGACGGACAGACGGACAGACGGACAGACGGACATGGTTTTATCGACTCATGGACCCACCCTGAGCATTATTGCCAAAGACACCGTGTGTCTATCTCGTCTCCTTCTGGGTGTTACAAACATATGCACTAACTTATAATACCCTGTTCCACAGTGTGGCGCAGGGTATAAAAAATTACAAATTATGAAAACATACGAGGGCAGTTCGGAAACTTCTTAGCTTAGCACAAAAAGCGCGGTATAAACAGAAAAAAGTTAAGTGGTTTGGAAACCTCCATCTCTGTTATGAACACATGTTAAATTTTGTTTCGATCTGGCAACTCCTTCATATAGAAACAGGTGTTCACAAAAGACGCATCCGCAATTTTTTTACAATGAAAAAATTAGAAATGCGTGCTGTCATTAAATATTTACATAAAAAAGGTTTATCGGGACAAGAAATTCATAATGATATGGTGAATGTGTTAGGTGAAAGTGTTCCTTCATATGCAAAAGTAAAAAATTGGGTTAGGTTAGGGTAGGTTAGATGGCAGCCCGATGTATCAGGCTCACTTAGACTATTCAGTCCATTGTGATACCACATTGGTGAACTTCACTCTTACCACTGAGTGCTGCCCGATTCCATAAAAAAATTGGGTTGCTGAATTTAAACGTGGTCGTACAATCATTGAAGATGAACCACTTAGTGGACGCTCAAAAACAGCAACAACAGAAATTGTAGCCAAAGTGCATGATATGGTATTAAATGATCGACGAATAAATGTGCGTGAAATTGCTAATATCATGGGCATCTCAAATGATCGAGTACATTTAATTTTGTATGAAGAACTAGAGATGAAAAAGCTTTCTGCAATATGGGTGCCGCATTTGTTAACAGTCGATCAAAAACGCATAAGAATGAACATTTCTCAAGCTTGTTTGGATCGTTTTAAGCGAAATAAAATGGATTTTAAGCGTCGTTTCATAACTGTTGATGAGACATGGATCCACCACTATACTCCAGAGACAAAAGAACAATCCAAACAATGGACTGAAGCTGGAGGAAGTGCCCCAAAGAAGGCCAAAACAATTCAATCGGCTGGTAAGGTTATGGCAGCGGTTTTTTGGGACTTCAAAGGTATTTTATTGATTGACTATCTGCAAAAGGGTAAAACAATAAATTCAGAGTACTATTGCAACTTTTTGGATCAATTAAGTGTACAAATTCGAGAAAAATGTCCTGGCTTACAACACAATTTTTTTTTTCATCAAGACAACGCACAAGAGTGTTTTAACAATGGCTAAAATCAACGAATTAAAATACGAGTTGCTTCACCACCCACCTTATTCTCCTGATTTAGCTCCCAGTGACTTTTACTTGTTCCCAAATCTAAAAAAAATAATTGCTGACACTCGTTTTACCTCAAATGAAGAATTTCATCTTTATACACACAAAAAAATTTCACGAAAATTTTTCCAATTAAAATTTTAATTGAGTTTTTAAAAAAATTCAATTAAAATTTTAATTGATTCAACAAATTTTTTAATTGAAACAAAAATCAATCACAAAAATAATAGTATCAATTAATTTTTTAATTGGATCAATTAACTTTTTAATTGACCTTCAATTAATTTTTTAATTGATACTATCATTTCTGTGATTGAAGACATTTCAATTAAAAATTAATTGGATCAACTAATTTCGTGATGGAATCGGAAAATTTTTTTTTTGTGTGTATGAGGTAAACAGTTGTAAACCACTATTTTGAAGACCTTGAGGAAAACTATTTTAATCAAGTGATAGAATTGCTAGAAAATCGTTGGACTAAGTGTATTGAAGTTTCAGGAGATTATATCGAAAAATAAAAATATTTTTGAAAAACTAACTATTCTCTTTCATTGCCTTAATCCAAAGAAAAAAATATTAAATATATTTTCAATTTAAATTTTAATTATATTTATTGATTTATTTTAGTATTCACTTTTTGGATAATTTTCAAATTTAAAACTTAAAATTTAATTATATTTTCAAAATATTTTTTAAATTAAAAATTAATAGTATGAAATTATAAATTAATAATAATACTTTAATTAAAAATTGATAATACTCAGAAAAAAATATCAAAAAAATTTTGCAATTAAAATTGTAATTAAATTTTAAATAATTGATTGATTCCACTCACATTTACTCCATACCCAAATGCTCATACCCAGCAAAAAAGCGTCGCAAAAAAAGTGAAAATGATTAATTTAAAATGGACTTGTCATAGAATTGATGTCTACCATTACAGCAGACGTTGCACTGAATTTGCATCACATCTTAAGCTGTGATCCGAATTCGGTGTGAATTAAAAAATTTTGTGATATTGGCCAAATAATTTTTATATTTTTTATGATTTTAGTACATTTTAACGCGCAACATTTAACCTCAACTATTTTCAAAAATTCGGAATTTTTCTAGAATAGATTTAGCTTTTTTTTTTGACAAAATTTAAATAATTTGTACTATTTTATTAATTCTTACACTCAAAAAAAAGTGAACTCACTATTTCACTAAAGCCAATTTAACTATATTTTAGTTCATGAACTTATTATATTTGGTGAAAGTTTCATTTACTCTAATAATTTTTTGCGTACGTTAGTTAAATGAACTAAAAGACGGGAGAAAATTATACACAAGTTAGAGATAGAGATTTACTAAATTCGTATTTGTCATAAAATAGTTCATTATTTCTTCAAATTTGTAAATTTTACTACAAAAGTGTCCATTATGAACTTCGTATGTCACTAAAGACATTCTTGCAATTTTGAACTCCATTTTTTTCCTTCAAACTACAAAATTTTCTTTAAAAAGTGAAAAAAAAAATTATTTATTTCTAATAAATTTTCTTGAATATTTACTTATTTTTGTGATATCGGCGCGATGCCAGCGCTTGTAATACTGTTTAGTTAAAAATTTCTAAAAATATTCAAAATTTTCTAAAATTACTCAAAAGTTTTCTTCCTGGTTGTTAACCTATTTGAATCTAAAAAGTTAAAATTACCCATTAAAATTATGAAAAAACGAGTTGTAAAAAATGTAATTAAAACATCTTCCTGTGTAGTTTTGGATGGACATTTTTGGAAGTACTTTTAATGTTATGCCTTTAGAACAACTTCCAAACTTTTTTGCTGGGTGTTTTAGTTCGTTCTTTAGGTGTGAAAAATTGCCCGAAGGTGTGGTACGCCCATTGCAGGTAAATAGAAAAGATTTTTCTCCGTACCAACTTTGTTCCGTTTCATCCACATTTTTGTGGATTCGTGGCACACTTTTAAGGCCGCATTTTAAAATGAAAATCGTGCACTAAGTACTTTGTACTCGATACCTTTTCTCTAGAAATATTTCATCGTTAAGTAGTTCGATTGTAAATTTCTACAATTCACAGTATTTATTTAAATTTAAAATTGTCTAAATATATTAATTTTTACTTCTTATAGAACTTGCTGAGCTTGAATCCCCGTGTAAAGACCAAATGTACCGTAGTGCCCACCACAGAGACCAAGGTCAATAAGAAGCATTGGAAACGTAATCCCGATCGTAGTTGTGCTGTAAGTCTCCCATTGCTCTGATCTACAACCTTTACCTAATTAATAGTATTCTTCTCTCTCTCTCTCTCTCTCTCATAGTCGGGTCCAAAATTAAACAACAATTTTGAGGATATCAAACATACAACTCTCTCCGAAAGAGCTGCCCTTAAAGAGGCTGCCAGATGTTTAAAGTGTGCCGATGCTCCATGTCAAAAGTCATGTCCCACCCAATTGGATATCAAGAGTTTTATTACCAGTATTTCCAATAAAAACTACTATGGCTCCGCTAAGGCTATTTTCTCCGATAATCCCTTGGGTTTGACTTGTGGTATGGTATGTCCAACCAGTGATCTATGTGTTGGAGGTTGTAATCTGCAGGCCTCCGAAGAGGGTCCCATTAACATTGGTGGCCTGCAACAATTCGCCACGGATGTCTTCAAACAAATGGGTGTGAAGCAAATTGTACCACCTGGCATTAAGGCTCCCAAGCAAATGAATAAGAAAATTGCTTTGTTGGGAGGTGGTCCAGCCTCTTTATCGTGTGCCACATTCTTGGGTCGTTTGGGCTATAAGAATATAACCATTTATGAGAAACGATCCTATTTGGGTGGTTTGAGTTCATCGGAAATTCCCCAATATCGTTTGCCTGTAGATGTAGTGAATTTCGAAATTCAATTAGTTAAAGATTTGGGTGTTAAGTTTGAGACCAATCGCATGTTATCCACCAAGGATATTATGGTGAAGGTAAGTGTGAATAGAAAATTTCCAAAATTTTAGACTTTTGCTAACATTTTCAAAATTGTTTCAGGATCTTCTGGCCTCCGATCATGCTGTATTCCTGGGTATTGGCTTGCCCGAACCCAAGTTGAATCCCATTTTCAAAGATCTTAGTGAATCGATGGGTTTCTTTACCTCAAAGACCTTTTTACCCAAGGTAGCCGATGGTTCCAAGCCCGGCTTGTGTGCCTGCAAAGCCAACCAAGCCTTGCCGCAACTTCATGGCAATGTTATTGTCCTGGGTGCTGGTGATACTGCTTTCGATTGTGCCACCTCTGCTTTGCGGTGTGGTGCCAAACGTGTCTTTGTTGTCTTCCGTAAAGGCTCCTCCGGTATTCGTGCTGTTCCCGAGGAAGTGGAGTTGGCCCGTGAGGAGAAATGTGAATTTTTACCCTATCTCTCACCCCGCAAGGTTTTGGTTAAGGATAACAAAATCACTGGCATGGAATTCTGTCGCACTGAACAGAATGAAAATGATGAATGGGTTGAGGATGAAGAGCAGACCACTCGTCTCAAGGCCAACTACGTTATTTCCGCCTTTGGATCGGGTCTCTATGATACCGAAGTTATTGAGGCCATGGCTCCTGTAGAATTGGACAGATGGTCCATGCCCAAATTGAATGCCAAGACTTTGCAAACATCCGAGCCTCAAGTATTTTGTGGTGGAGATTTGGCTGGTACCGCTGACACAACTGTAGAGTCTGTCAATGATGGTAAAATCGCTGCCTGGAGCATGCATTGCTATTTGGAGGGTTTACCTATGGACACCCCTGCTGAGTTGCCTTTGTTCCACACGGAAATTGATAATGTCGATATTTCGGTGGAAATGTGTGGCATTAAATTTGAAAATCCTTTTGGTTTGGCCTCGGCTCCGCCCACCACCAGTGCTGCCATGATTCGTCGGGCCTTTGAGCAAGGCTGGGGTTTTGTGGTGACCAAGACTTTTGGCTTGGATAAGGATTTGGTGACAAATGTCTCACCTCGTATTGTTCGAGGTACTACTTCAGGCTACAACTATGGGCCACAACAGGGTGCTTTCCTTAACATAGAATTGATTTCGGAAAAGAAAGCCGAATATTGGTTCCGTTCCATTGCCGAATTGA
Organism: Haematobia irritans; assembly: GCF_050003625.1. NCBI lineage: Eukaryota > Metazoa > Arthropoda > Insecta > Diptera > Muscidae > Haematobia > Haematobia irritans. Next base: position 209,308,765 of record NC_134399.1, read on the forward strand.
AAAAGGATTTCCCCACCAAAATCGTTATTGCCAGTATCATGTGTCAATATATCGAAGAGGATTGGATTGAAATGGCCACTAAGGCTGAGGCCAGTGGAGCAGATGCTTTGGAATTGAATTTATCTTGCCCTCATGGTATGGGTGAATCGGGTATGGGTTTGGCCTGTGGTCAAGATCCCGTGCTGGTGGAAAACATTTCCAAATGGGTACGCAAAGCTGTAAAGATTCCATTCTTTGTAAAATTGACTCCCAACATCACTGATATTGTGTCCATAGCCATGGCTGCCAAACGTGGTAATGCCGATGGTGTTTCGGCTATTAACACTGTCCAAGGTTTGATGAGTTTGAAAGCTGATGCCACCCCATGGCCAGCTATTGGTAGTGAGAAAAAGACCACCTATGGTGGTGTTTCGGGTAATGCTACTCGTCCCATGGCTTTAAGAGCCATTTCTTCGATTGCCAACAAATTGCCTGGATTCCCTATTTTGGGTATTGGTGGTATTGACTCGGGTGAGGTGGCCTTGCAGTTCTTGCAAGCTGGAGCCACAGTTTTGCAAGTTTGTTCTTCGGTGCAAAATCAAGATTTCACTTTGATCGATGACTACTGCACTAGTTTGAAGGCTTTGTTGTACTTGAAGGCTCATCCACCACCACGTAATGCTGTATTCTGGGATGGTCAATCTCCACCAACTCCCAAGCATCAAAAGGGTAAACCTGTATTACATTTGACTGGCGAGGGTAATAAGGTAAGCGATCGTTTGTCTTTGGAAGATTAGGGATATTTTATGATCGTATTCGTTTTTCTTCTATCCCCCCTCCCCTAGACCTTGGGCTTCTTTGGTCCTTACATGCATGAACGTGAAGAGAAAATGGCTCAAATTCGTAGTGAGAAGGGACCCATGTGGAAAATCCAATCTGATGATGATTTGGAACCACCACAAAATGGTCATTCTCATGTTCAAGTACCCAAAGTTAAGGATATTATTGGACGTGCTTTGCCTCATATTGGCAGCTATAAGAGTTTGGATAACAAACAACAAAAAGTTGCTTTAATCGATGATGTAGGTCTCCAAAAATTATTTCAAATTTTCACCATATTCATAATCTCATTTTGTCTCTTTCCTTTTTTGCAGGACTTGTGTATCAATTGCGGCAAATGCTATATGACTTGTGCTGATTCTGGTTACCAGGCCATCGAATTTGATCCCAAGACTCATATACCTCATATTACGGATGATTGTACCGGTTGTACTTTGTGTGTCTCCGTTTGTCCTATCATCGATTGCATTAGCATGGTACCCAAGACCATACCCCATGTTATTAAACGTGGTCTGGGTGAAGAAAAGAATTACTATACTCATGCCCTAAGCCCTATGCAATAGTTGGGCGAGAGAGGGTATACAGTGGGTTCGTTGGGGTTTTCTATAGAGCAATTTTTTTTTCTTCTTTGCATGCATTTAACTAAATTGTAGTTATTGTTTATAAACAAAACTTAATAAAATATTCATACATATTTCTATGTATATATAAAATGTATTTGAACCGTTTAATGTATTAGTAGTTTTTAACGCGAGTTGATATTTGTCTTTATTGTATATATAAGACTTGCACAGTCTCTCGGAGAAGTTTGGTTTATTTATTGCGCTTAGAGTAAAAATTGAACAATCGCCCCGAAGCAGTTGGTTTTTGGTACCAATTTAGTCTCAGTTGGTTTTCTTGTCTATGTATTATTACGTCAAGATATGGTAGTTTATTGTCCTGTTCTAATTCCTTCGTGAATTGAATTTGTCTATTATATGAGTTTAAGGCCTTTAATGTCACGTCGACTTCTGATGCCTCGATGGTTGCGAAGATGTCATCAACGTATTTAGCTAAAATAGGTGGTTTTGTGATATTTTTATTTTTATTTTATTTTACTTTTATATAAAATTTTGTCAAAATTTTATTTCTATAGAAAATTTTGTCAATATTTTATTTCTAACGAAAATTTTGTCAATATTTTATTTCTATAAAAAAAATTGTTAAAATGTTATTCCTATAAAAAAAAATTGTTAACATTTTATTTCTATAGAAAATTTTGTTTCTATAGAAAATTTTATTACTATAGAAAAATTTGTCAGTATTTTATTTCTAGAGAAAATTTTGTCAAAATTTTATTTCTATAGAAAATTTTCTCAACAATTTATTTCTATAGAAATTTTCCCAAAAATTTATTTCTATAGAAAATTTTGTCAAAATTTTATATCTATAGAAATTGTTGTCAAAATTTTATTTCTATAGAAAAGTTTGTGAAATTTTTTTCTATAGAGAATTTTGTCATTTTTTTCTATAGAAAATTTTGTCAAAATTTTATTTCTATAGAGAATTTTGTCAATATTTTAATTCGTTAGAGAATTTTGTCAAAATTTTATTTCTTTAGAATATTTTGTAATTTTTTTTTCTATCGAAAATTTTGTCAAAATTTTATTTCTATAGATAATTTGGTCAAAATTTTATTTCTATAGAAAATTTTGTCAAAATTTCATTTCTATAGAAAATTTTCTCAAAATTTTATTTCTATAGAAAAATTTGTCAAAATTTTGTCAAAATTTTATTTCTATAGAAAATTTTGTCCAAATTTTATTTCTATAGAAAAATTTGTCAAAATTTTGTCAAAATTTTATTTCTATAGAAAATTTTGTCCAAATTTTATTTCTATAGATAATTTTGTCAAAATTTTATTTCTATAGATAATTTGTCAAAATTTTATTTCTAGAGAAAATTTTGTCAAAATTTTATTTCTATAGAAAATTTTGTCCAAATTAATTTCTATAGAAAATTTTGTCAAAATTTTATTTCTATAGAGAATTTTCTCAATATTTTAATTCGTTTTGTCAAAATTTTATTTCTATAGAATATTTTGTAATTTTTTGTTTTTTATAGAAAATTTTGTCAAAATTTTATTTCTATAATTTTGTCAAAATTTTATTTCTATAGAAAATATTGTCAAAATTTCATTTCTACAGAAAATGTTCTCAAAATTTTATCTGTCAAAATTTTATTTTTATAGAAAATGTTGTCCAAATTTTATTTCTATAGATAATTTTGTAAAAATTTTATTTCTATAGATAATTTTGTCAACATTTTTTTCTATAAAAAATTTTGTCAAAATTTCATTTCTATAAAAAATTTTGTAAAAATTTCATTGATATAGAAAATTTTGTCCAAATTTTATTTCTATAGAAAATTTTGTCCAAATTTAATTTCTATAGAGAATTTTGTCAAAATTTTATTTCTATAGTGAATTTTGTCAATATTTTAATTCGTTAGAGAATTTTGTCAAAATTTTATTTCTATAGAATATTTTGTAATTTATTTTACTTTTATATAAAATTTTGTCAAAATTTTATTTCTATAAAAAAATTGTTAAAATGTTATTCCTATAAAAAAAATTTAACATTTTATTTCTATAGAAAATTTTGTTTCTATAGAAAATTTTATTACTATAGAAAATGTTGTCAGTATTTTATTTCTAAAGAAAATTTTGTCAAAATTTTATTTCTATAGAAAATTTTGTCAAAATTTTATTTCTATAGAAAATTTTCTCAAAATTTTATTTCTATAGAAAATTTTGTCAAAATTTTATTTCTAGAGAAAATTTTCTCAACATTTTATTTCTATAGAGAATTTTGTCAATATTTTAATTCGTTAGAGAATTTTGTCAAAATTTTATTTCTATAGAAAATTTTGTCAAAATTTATTTCCATAGAAAATTTTGTCAAAATTTTATTTCTATAGAAAATGTTGTCAAAATTTTATTTCTATAGAAAATTTTGTCAAAATGTTATTTCCATAGAATATTTTGTCCAAATTTAATTTCTATAGAGAATTTTGTCAATATTTTCATTCGCTAGAGAATTTTGTCAAAATTTTATTTCCATAAAAAATTTGTTAAAATTTTATTCCTATAAAAAAAATTTTAAAATTTTATTTCTATAGAAAATTTTATTACTATAGACAATTTTGTCAAAATTTTATTTCTAGAGAAAATTTTGTCAAAATTTAATTTCTATAGAAAATTTTGTCAAAATTTTATTTCTATAGACAAGTTTGTCAAAGTTTTATTTCTATAGAAAGTTGTGTCAAAATTTTATTGCTAAGAGTATAAAATTTTTTTCAACATTTTATTCCTGTATAAAATTTAAGTAACTCGTTATTGGAGAAGAATAGTTCTCAAAATCTGGCAAAACGTGAAAACTTCTACCAATCTACCAAACAGTAAAAACATCAATTGTCCTGAAATTTTTAAGTCAATGAAGAGATATGCCAAGGTTATTAAATAATACAATGGAAATATAGTGAATACGTTTATACAAAATTGTACGTAACAAATTTCCATCGACTTGTAGTAGAAAAGAATATTTCAAATAATTCTATGGAAATTTATTTAATATCTATATGTGCCTTTGCTAAATGACGCACAGTGTGGTTGGTGTCTTTGTTTCATGATACAAGTGTTGCCATGTCAACGCACTCGAACATTAGACAAATGCTAGAATTCAAAGCTCTTTGGATAAGAAAATGTGTTGATTTCAAATCTTTTTCAATAATGAGAGAATATAATCGACTAATACTAATGCTGTCACCAGGGATTTTTTATTTTGAATCCCGGTATTTTTCGGGATCCCGACAAATAATTCCAATTTGTTAAAATTTTGGGGTTTTTATGATTATTTATTAATAAAATCATAAACGACCCTTAAATTTCATACCCGTTCGTTTAAACCAAAAATCCAGCCGTATAGAGACTACATTTGACAGTTATCACATAGAGAAATTGCAAGTTTTTGCTAGAGATTTTTTTTCCAGTAAAATCTTGCAAACCATAGCATACGTTGCCTGTTGGTTGTTGATAACAAACAAAGCACCAGTACCATGTACATGTTACGCAAATACAACTAGAAGTTAAAAAACAGGATCTGTTTTTTGTTTTTAATATTTTAGAAGCTGAAAATTTGAATGTGCAAATAGTTGCTGCATGCCGTTCGTGTACTTTTCAGCAATTTTAAGCAAAGAGAGTAAACTACACTTTTACTCTCTTGCTAGGTTTTACTGGAAAGTACTGCTGTTTTAGCAAACCTTTTGGGTATAGATGAAATTAATTATTTTAGCCCCGGATGCACATGGATTTCGTTTTTTGCTCACGATACCACATAACAGGTTGGCTGATAAGTCCCCGGTCTAACAAAGAAAAACACATTTTTTGTCAAAATTCGTTTTTATTATTCAACATAGATCCCTTCAAGAGCGATACAACGATTATAACGACCTTCCAATTTTTTGATACCATTTTGGTAGTACTCCTTTGGTTTTGCCCCAAAATAGGCCTCAGTTTCGGCGATCACCTCTTCATTGCAGCCAAATTTTTTTCCTGCGAGCATCCTTTTGAGGTCTGAGAACAAGAAAAAGTCGCTGGGGCCAGATCTGGAGAATACGGTGGGTGGGGAAGCAATTCGAAGCCCAATTCATGAATTTTTGCCATCGTTCTCAATGACTTGTGGCACGGTGCGTTGTCTTGGTGGAACAACACTTTTTTCTTCTTCATATGGGGCCGTTTTGCCGCGATTTCGACCTTCAAACGCTCCAATAACGCCATATAATAGTCACTGTTCATGGTTTTTCCCTTCTCAAGATAATCGATAAAAATTATTCCATGCGCATCCCAAAAAACAGAGGCCTTTACTTTGCCAGCGGACTTTTGAGTCTTTCCACGCTTCGGAGACGGTTCACCGGTCGCTGTCCACTCAGCCGACTGTCGATTGGACTCAGGAGTGTAGTGATGGAGCCATGTTTCATCCATTGTCACATATCGACGGAAAAACTCGGGTGTATTACGAGTTAACAGCTGCAAACACCGCTCAGAATCATCAACACGTTGTTGTTTTTGGTCAAATGTGAGCTCGCGTGCACCCATTTTGCACAGATCTTCCGCATATCCAAATATTGATGAATGATATGACCAACACGTTCCTTTGATATCTTTAAGGTCTCTGCTATCTCGATCAACTTCATTTTACGGTCATTCAAAATCATTTTGTGGATTTTTTTGATGTTTTCGTCGGTAACCACGTCTTTTGGGCGTCCACTGCGTTCACCGTCCTCCGTGCTTATTTCACCACGCTTGAATTGTGCATACCAATCAATTATTGTTGATTTCCCTGGGGCAGAGTCCGGAAACTCATTATCAAGCCAAGTTTTTGCTTCCACCGTATTTTTTCCCTTCAGAAAACAGTATTTTATCAAAACACGAAATTCCTTTTTTCCATTTTTTTTTTTTGCAAAATAACAAAAGTTGCTTCACAAAAGATTCTATCTCACAATCTAATTGACTTACAGACGTCAAATTTTGACACGAATCATTTGAAGGTTGGTACTATATAATATTAGCGACGCCATCTATGTGTCAGACCGGGGACTTATCAGCCAACCTGTTATGGCGTCTTGAAATAGTTTATAATGAAAGTAGAAAAGAAGTACCAAAAAGGATGAACTTCCCGGATTAATATGTTAAAGTAACTTTGAAAATTTCAACGCAATAACCATTCATCGAACATCTTTCGTTTCTTTATATATAAAGAAAAAAATACACAAACAATTAGGTTATGAATACAATAATAATTTTATTTTTCTTTATTGATAATAATGATATCGCTCTTTAATTATTCGTTCACACATAATATTTTTTTTTCGCTTAAATTAAATATAATATATAATTTTATTATTCACGCATAGCAAAACGTTTCCATACATCACGTTTTCCCAAAGGATATTTAAATAAGTAAGCCTTGGCTTACAAAAAGAAAACTAATTTTTTTTTTTATTGGTTAAAAACGTGAAAAAAAAATAATAAAATAAAAACAGAAAATCTTGTTCTCTGTAAAAGTCTTAGGAGATGAAACTATGAAAGCTAACAATTTAATAAACTTTCACAAAATCCATAGAGATTTGGTTCAAATTTATATAATTTTTTAATAATGATGAAAATAGTTGTTATAAAATATAGTAATAAAAAAAATTATATATAAATTATAAAATAACACATTAAAAACTGATATTGCAAAATAAATAACAAATGGGAGGATATTGTGAAAAATTGCAAATATAGTGAATTAAATAAATATGTGTGTGTGCATATGTATGTTATGGAAGAGTAATAAGTTTTGTAGTTTACAAAACTTTTTGTTTATTTTATATGTATAATTATTATTTTTTTTATAATACAATATTAGGAATTTTATTTTTCTTTTTGTTTTAAATTTATAATGAAAAATAAATATGGTTTATTCCTTCATATTTATATTTAGAGCTAAATAAAAAGATTTTTATGTGATAGAGACAAATAGCGCAAAATGCTTAAAAAGCTTAAAAACTAATCTTGCTGTTTCTTTTTTTTTTTCATTTAAAATCATAAAACATAAGTTTTTGAGATTTTTTTAAAAAAGACTTTTTTGTTCTTTTTTTGTAATAGGAATATATGTTGTATATAAAATATTATATATGTATATACCTTCCCATTTTCGAAGAGGTTAGGATATCTATGGATTTTTCTTTTTTGTTGTTTTTGGTTAAAAAAGAGGATCATATTTTCCATTTTTGTTTCTACAGTTTTGGGATGTGTAAATAAAAAACCATATTATATAAAAAGCATTGCATTTACTTTTTTTATTTTTTGTTAGATAATTTTTTTCTTCTTTAAAATGTTTTATTTTTCTGTAAAAATACACATAAGATTAGATTTTCACTCACTGCTTGGTTGGCTTTGTAGGTTTTAATTTTTTTTTTGTTTGCATATATTTTTAAGCAACGGAAGGAATCGCTAATGAATTGGCATTTCTGATTTTGTTTTAATGAACTTATTTTTATTTTTTTCACTTTTTTTCAAATATTTATTTAATTATTATTTATGTTTTGTTTTTTCATTTATGTGTAAAAATACAAAATATTGGTTTGTTATTTTTTTTTTTTTATAAAATTCTGTGCGTTTTTTGTTAGGACGAAGATTGATTAGAGTTATATAGCTTAATAGAGTCATCAATTTATGAAAATTAATTAAAAGCAGGGATCCGGAGCGGAGCGGAGCGGAGCGAGGAGCGGAGCGGAGCAAGCCCTTTTTTTGCCGGAGCGGGAGCGGAGCGGGAGCGGCATTTCTAAAATCCGGAGCGGAGCGGGAGCGGAGCGGTTTCCAAATGAAAAACCGCTCCGCTCCGAATAAAATATTACTTGAATGAAATGTGTAACTTTGAAATTACTTAGTACTTAGCGTAGTGTGAGTAAACGTTTAAAATGTACGATATGTATTTTTGTACGTACGTACATTGGGGAAAACACAAAGTGTTTTTTTAGTAATTGTTTTCAAAAACGGCAAATGTCAAAATATATCTCTAGTATGTGTTGTAAAAGTAACAACAGTACTTTCGATCAATTTCATCCCGTATTACTACAAAGATGTTTGTAATGAACGCCAAATAAATGCAATTAAACGATCTTATTTATATTTAATTTTTTAGTTTTCTACACTGAAAAAAATATTGTCGTGAAGTCAAAGATTTCATGTCCTTAGAATAAAAATTTTGCTTAACAAGGAAGACGCATTTCTCTAAAATAAAGTTTTTTTCCTTGTCCAAAAGTCAATAAACTTTTGAATGAAGTTGTAATGTCCTTATAATAATGTGATTTTACTTAAAAATGTGTATCATAACATGAAAGATAAAATTTTTGAGGTAAGGTCAACGTGACTTTAATAATTAAGAAAATTCTTTAAAATTAATAAAATTGTATTTAAATTTGTTTCCTTTTTGCATCTTGCCTACAAAGCAAAAAATCGTTAAAAAATAAGACAAGTTTTTCAACACTTTATATTAAAGACGCTTGTTACTTGAAACATAGCATAATTTCTACTGGAAGTCGAGTCTTAATATGGAAAATAAAATTGTCGTTAACTCGTTTTTAAAGGATTTTGATAACAACTGACGAAAAAAATCTAAAAAAAATTAAAAATTAGCATTTGCTTCCTAGAAGCAAGTACATAACCCCCAAATTTAAAAAAGAATTGCGTCTTTAAAGTATCCTTACTTGTATTCTCCGCTTCTTTGGCTCGGAATTAATACCCAAACTGTTAAAGTAAAGACAAAATCTTTGGAACCGGGCATGCGTTTTTTCAGTGTAAGGACATTCATATTTGCTTTACTATTGTACTATACCCTAGCATTCTCTTATTTCTGATATTAGTTCTCGAAAATTTAGTTAAAATTATGGATAGTTTCAATTTTGGTTGAAAAATGTGCGCATATACATTTATTTTAATTTTTTCTCACATTGAAAACTAATGACTTGATTTTATTATTGCATGTTATCTACTTTTTTGAGAACGAACATTTCTTAAAAACGCTGTTTGAAAATGTATTTTTACAATAAAGTGGAAAAAAGCGAAATTAGGTAACACTAGATCTGAGTAAGAATATTCGTAGGTATACCACGGACTGATTTCGATGGAGGTTGTTGCAAACATACACTGAAAAAAAGCATACCCGGTTCCAAAGATTTTGTCTTTACTTTAAAAAAGTTGGTATTGATTCCGAGCCAAAGAAGCGGAGAATACAAGCAAGGACACTTTTAAAACACAATTCTCTCTTAAATTTAGGTTTTGTGTACTTGCTTCTAGGAAGCAAATTTTAATTCTTCGCTTTCTCAGCTTTTTTTCTTCATATGCTATCAAAGTCCTTTAAAAACGAGTTAACGGCAACTTTATTTTCCAAATTAGGACTCGACTTCCAGTAGAAATTATGCTATGTTTGAAGTAAAAAACTTCTTTAAAATAAAGTTTTGAAAAACATGTCCTATATTTGAACGATTTTTTGCTTTGTAGTCAATATGCAAAAAGACAACAAATTTAAAGACAATTTCATTAAATTTAAAGAATTTTTCTGAATTATTAAAGTCAAATTGACCTTAGCCTATAAATTTTTTGTTTCATGTTAAGATACCCATTTTTAAGTCAAATCATCAAATATTACAAAACCTTTTCTCTACGTCTGTTGCAAAACAAAAAAAAAACTTTCGGAGAGTAGTTTCTTCTACTCTGTGTATAGACTTTCAATTCCAATCAGCGTTGCCGTTTTGGTCCGATCGGACCAAAATTGGTCCAAAAGATTTCTAATTTTTAAATTTGGTCCATTTTCATAAATTTGGTTTCTATCACATATTAAATAGTAGATGGTGCACCGCAAAGAATATTGTCGGGAGGCCAAATATTTCACATGCTTAAAATACGAATACGAATTTTGCTTAGAATAGAAGACGTATTTCTCTGATATAAAGTTTTTTCCTTGTCTAAAAGTCTCTAAACTTTTCAATGAAGTCAGTTTGTCCTTATAGCTAAGTGATTCGACATAAAAATGTGTATCCTAACATGAATGAAAATTTCGTTTTAATGAAGTCAAAATGGATTTAATATTTCTGAAAAAATCTTCAAAATTAATAAAATGTTTCAACACATTGTTTTAAAGTCATTATACCCTAAACCACATAGTGGTTAGGGTATAATAAATTTGATCTGCCAAAAAATGTGCCTACCAGAAATATTGATTTTAGACCCCATAAAATATATACCGATCGACTCAGAATCACCTCCTGAGTCGATCTAGCGCTTGGTGTCCGTCCGTCTGTCCATGTATTTGTTGTTCACAGGATTCCGGTGGCAATTATTAACCGATTTTGATGAAATTTGGTACAGGGAGTTTTTGGGCACAACGACGAACACTATTGAATTTGGAAGAAATCGGATCAAATTTAGATATAGCTCCCATATATATGTATCGCCCGATTTCGACAAATGGGGTCACGCTGTGCTTTTTTTCAAACGGATCGTCGCCAAATTTGGCAAAAGGTAATCTTTTTCATCGCCCTTCAAGTCTGCAAAATTTCATCCAAATCGGTTCAGATTTAGATATAGCTCTCATATATATGTACCGCCCGATTTTTCTCGAAGAGGAGAGGAGCGGAGCGTGGAACGGAGCGGAGCGATTTTTTTTTTCTCGGAGCGGAGCGAGGAGCGGAGCGATTTTTTTTTTTCTCCGGAGCGGGAGCGGAGCGGAGCGAAAAAAATGGACCGCTCCGGATCCCTGATTAAAAGTATGCATATTTAATATGAGTTTGTGCCACTTTTTTTCTTCAACTTCTTTTTATTGCAATCATTTATACTGTAATGTTTTCTTGTGTATTTTGGTTCCAAATACAGTTAATATTAAGGAAATGGTCAGTATCAGTCATTTGTGAGGAATTTTCCCAGTTTTTTCATTGTTTTCGCGTGCACCGCCTAAAAATAGGCAAAGGAAAATTTCTTGAATTTTAAGGAGTGTTATCAATAGAAATAGATACGGCAGGTTAACCATAATCTCAATTGAAATAAAAAAAAATATTTTACAATTCCATTCCCGTTTTCTAAGTTTTAAGGTGCACCATTTGAGTGATCAAAAAACTGAGTTTTTTGGAAGTCGTTTTTTCTTGGTTCTAAAAAAGTCATAATCTCAATTTAAAAAAAAAATATTTTGCATATCTATTCCCGTTTTTTTAAGTTTTAAGGTGAACCATTTGAGTGATCAAAAAAGCCGAGTTTTTGAAAGTCGTCTTTTCTTGGTTCTAAAAAAACGGAATTTTTTCCAAAACCTGTGGACGATATTTTTTGCAACAAATAACCGGCACAGCCAGTACAAACGGTTTCCATAAAAACACGTAAAGAAAATCTAATTTTATTGTCACAAAAAATCAAGAAAAAAAAAGAAATAATTTGACAATTTACTAAAAGTTGGACACATTTTTCTAATTCAAATGTACGTTGTACACACAAAAAAATTTGTTGTCTTCAATCACGAAACTAATTAAACCAATCACTTTTTAATTGAAATCTTCAATCTCAGAAATGTTAGTATCAATTAAAAAACAAATCGATCCAATTAAAAAATTAATTGATACTATTAATTTTTGTGATTGATTTTTGTTTCAATCAAAAAATTTGTTGAATTAAATAAATTTTTAATTGAATAGTTTTTTAAAACTCATTTAAGACTTTAACCCCCATTTTCAGGAAGCTCCGTTAGCGCTACGTTAGCAAACGAACTTTTAAACCGTACTATGGACATGTAAGTCATCTTGTCTATATATTTCATATGTCAGTTAGGAACTTAACTGCTAAACATTTTTCAGTTAAAGTTAACCGGAGAGAATATATTTCGATTTTACTTTCTGTTAACTGGGAGTTAAAGTCTAACGGAGATACATGAAAATGGCCGTAATTAGAAAATTTTTCATGAAATTGTTTTCTGTGTATCTATTTTGAAGTATTTTCATTGCAATTTATTAAAAACAAACCCAAATGTATCAGCCCAAAAGTTGCCTTAAATTGGCAATTTTACAATGGAAATATAAAAACCAAAAGTCGGTTGTTGAGGCCTTGAAAACACCGGTTTTACTGTTGCACCTAAAATGGGATTTTCACGAAAACCGGCAATCGGTGTAAGAAGATAAACCGGTGCACCGGTTTCTATCCACCGGGTTTGATCACTCTAGATACAATAGAGGATTACCCTATGACCTATTTGAAGAATATCTGTTTATACACTCATAGAAAAAAGTCTGCAAATAACAGCAGTCGATGTCTGCTGTTATATTTTTGTACTTCAGAGCCTAATGAACAATAAATTATAAAATTTTTAGGTTATACATTTTTCCCCAAAGCATATTTAAGAATCAAAAGTAATTTTTGGTATATTTTAGTACTGTAATATACTTAGAAGCTCATAAATGCGATCAGCAAACATTTTGTTTGCTGTTATGCTTCAATTCGATAAATATTCAGATTTTTAATCAATTACTATAGTTTTTCATAAAATATTGTTTTAATTATGTTAGGATAGCTCCTAAGTTGATATTTTTATTTGTTTCAGCCAAAATAAAACATGATTTAGTGTAGTCGAGCTTAAAAAATAGCAGGAAATGTTTGCTATTTCAGCAAACAGTGACTGCTGTCCCTTTTTCAGCAGACTTTCTGCTGTCCCTACTAACAAATTTCTTTGGGTGTAAATTAGGTTTATGATGTATTAATAGATTTTACCGATGTGCCGTCTAACGAGAAATTTCAGTGAGAGTAAAAAAACGGAATTTTTTCCATAACCTGTGGACGATATTTTTTGAAACAAATAACCGGCACAGCCAGTACAAACGGTTTCCATAAAAACACATAAAGAAAATCTAATTTTATTGTCACAAAAAATCAAGAAAAAAAAGAAATAATTTGACAATTTACTAAAAATTGGACACATTTTTTTAATTCAAATGTACGTTGTACACAAAAAAAATGTGTTGTCTTCAATCACGAAACTAATTAAACCAAGCACTTTTTAATTGAAATGTCTTCAATCTCAGAAATGTTAATATCAATTCAATTAAGAAATTAATTGATACAATTAATTTTTGTGATTGATTTTTGTTTCAATTAAAAAATTTGTTGAATTAAATAAATTTTTAATTGAATAGTTTTTTAAAACTCATTTAAGACTTTAACCCCCATTTTCAGGAAGCTCCGTTAGCGCTACGTTAGCAAACGAACTTTTAAACCGTACTATGGACATGTAAGTCATCTTGTCTATTTCATATGCCAGTTAGGAACTTAACTGCTAAACATTTTTCAGTTAAAGTTAACCGGAGAGAATATATTTCGATTTTACTTTCTGTTATCTGGGAGTTAAAGTCTAACGGAGATACATGAAAATGGCCGTAATTAGAAAATTTTTCATGAAATTGTTTTCTGTGTATCTATTTTGAAGTATTTTCATTGCAATTTATTAAAAAAACCCAAATGTATCAGCCCAAAAGTTGCCTTAAATTGGCAATTTTACAATGGAAATATAAAAACCAAAAGTCGGTTGTTGAGGTCTTGAAAACACCGGTTTACGATTTTACCGTTGCACCTAAAATGGGATTTTCACGAAAACCGGAGGATATACCGGTGCACCGGTTTTTATCCGCCGGGTTTGATCACTCTAGATACAATAGAGGATTACCTTATGACCTTTTTGAAGAATATGTGTTTATAAATTAGGTTTATGATGTATTAATAGATTTTACCGATGCGTCGTCTACCGAGAAATTTCTGTGACAGTAAATCTTTTTAAACAGTCGCAGAAAAAAATTTCACGAAAATTTTTCCAATTCAATTTAATTAAAAATTTAAATGATTCAACAAATTTTTTAATTGAAACAAAAATCAATTACAAAAATTATTAGTATCAACTTTTTAATTGAATCAATTAATTTCGTGGTTGAACACAAAAAAAAATTTGTGTGGTTTTACAAAATACTAGAAAATTTTCTAAATGAAAATTTTCAGCAGTCAAATATTTTAGCTGTGTTTTTTTTGCTGAAGGTCTATCTGATAAGACTATGTATTGCAGTAAACCCAAAACTTTCCCTCACCACACATTGGTATTCTTTGTAAACAAATCGCCCTTTTTAATATATGATATCGGACGAATCTCGTAATTTACATTTTAGGTAAAATAGTTATTTAATTAATATAAAAAAAAAATAATTAATTAATATAAAATATTTATTTAATATAAAAAAATCAGCTATTTTAATTAAACTTTGTTATTTCAGCAGAGATGTCTGTAAAAAAAAAATTAGCGAACAGTATTTGTTTCCTATTTCAGCAGAGAAAAATGTTTGCTGTTTCAACTAACGGAAGTTTGTTGAAACAAGTAAATTGACTGTTTACAATTTTCCAGCAGACCAAAACTGTTGTTTTAGCAAACTTTTTTGCTGTTATGAATAACACAAGTTTTTTGAGTGTATGGATGTCAGTTAGGTTAGATTTAAGATTCAATTTTTTACACAGAATAAAACAAAATATCTGTATGGTAAATAAGGAAAGCGAAGGAAGGAGTAATTACAAAAAAAAATTCTTCAAATTTTCACAAGTCATGTCTGGCATTCGAATATCTAAATTTCCTAAAATGGAAAGGTCATTTAGAAATTCCGTGTTTTTGTTTAGTTAGTCTAGACATCTGGGGAAAATTAAAATGACATGATTTTTAGTGATATTATAAAATGTCATTAATTACTCTATTTAGTTAATAACTCAATCAGCCTTGATTAATTGTCCTTACATCTGAGTTTTATTCTTCATTCTTTTTTATGTTGTATACGAATTCAGTTGTATTTGTTCCTTTTGTTTACATTATTTGTTTTTTTTTTTTGTCTAAAATAGATATAAATAGATAGGTAGGTATGTAATAAATCCATAAATCCATTATACTGTTGGGTTTCATTATAAAGATTTCAGCAAAACTTCCGCTTTTACGTTTTCTAATGACATGGAAAATATTAAATATATTTTCCATTAGAAAATATATTTATTTGTATATATATATATATATATAGTTTTATATCAAAAAATGTATAATGCAATTTTTTCTTTATTTTTCTGTTTTTTCACTTGAAAAAATTTTTTCATCTTATTTCGTTTCATATCTTTGTTCTAAAAGAATATTCAATTTTGTTTTAAAGTTATACATTATATGTAAATTATTTAGAAAAGAGAAAGAAGAAACATAAGAGGTTAATTTCCTTTTCCTCTGGTCTTCTATTATAAAATTAATCAATCTTTTGTCTTTAGTAGACATCTCTTCATTTTTTTTTTTTTTTGTTATCATACTTAATTTCAATAAATAATCATACATTAAAAAATCGCATATTTTCCTTTCGTGATATTGGGTTTTTTTTCTAGACCTAATATGCGTAAGGAAATGAGAATCTCTAGATACTTAATTTTAGGTATTTAAAATTCCCATTGTGTGGCTACATCATTTCCATCATCCAATAATTTGAAAGCTCCATTTTTGGTTGCACCCAAATATTTGCCATTTTCGGATCTATTATTAAGAAAAATATTATTAATATTTTTTTTGTTATTATACAAAGAAGAGAAAATATATTTTTTTACCTGATACAAATTCTTGTGGGTTCACGTAATTCCAAATAGAAACCATCTGCGGGTGTATCTGAATCTACAGATATACCTTCACCATCTATACGCCAATATTTGCCACCATGTCCTTTAAAATAGACTAAACCTTTTTGGGCCCGTTCCACCAATATGGTCTCATATGTGGCCTTATTGCATTCTAATTTAGTGTTGCCTGGCTGACGATATCCAACGAAACCTTGTTCACATTTAAGTACCAATATGGGTCTGAAAAAAAAAAACAAACCAGCAAAATAAAATCAGTAAAATTATTTATACATTCATAGAATAAAAGTCTGATAAAAACTGCAGTCAGTCTTTGCTGTTATATTTTTATATATGTAACAAGTAAGGAAAGTCTAAAATCGGGCGGGCCGACTATAATATATCCTCCACCACTTGGTAGATTTACATTTTCGATACCATCTCAAATCCTTCAAAATTTTCTATAGAAATAAAATTTGGACAAAGATTTTTATAGAAATAAAATGTTCACAAAATTTTTTATAGAAATAAAATTTTCAGAATATTTTCTATATAAATAAAATTTCCAGAAAATTTTTAACAATTTTTTCGATAGAAAAAAATGTTGACAAAATTTTCTATGGAAATAAAATTTTGACAAAACTTTCTATAGAAATAAAATTTTGACAACATTTTCTATAGAAAAAAATTACAGAAAATTGTCTATAGAAATAAAATTTGGACAAAGATTTTATAGAAATAAAATGTTCACAAATTTTTTACAGAAATAAATTTTTCAGAAAATTTTCTATAGAAATAAAATTTTGACAAAATTATCTGTAGAAATAAAATTTTGACAAAATTTTCTATAGAAATAAAATTTTGACAAAATTTTCTATAGAAATGAAATATGGACAAAATTTTCTATAGAAATAAAATTTTGATAAAATTTTCCATACAAATAAAATTTAGAAAAGATTTTTTATAGAAATAAAATTTAGAGAAAATTTTCTATAGAAATAAAATTTGGCAAAGATTTCCATAGAAATAAAATTTTGACAAAATTTTCTATAGAAATAAAATTTTGATAAAATTTTGACAAAATTTTCTATAGAAATAAAATTTTGACAAATTTTTCTATAGAAAAAAAATTTTGACAAAATTTTGCATTGAAATAAAATGTTGACAAAACTTTCCTATAGAAATAAAATTTTGACAACATTTTCTATAGAAAAAAAAATTTCAGAAAATTGTCTATAGAAATAAAATTTGGACAATAATTTTAAAGAAATAAAATGTTCACAAAATTTTTTATAGAAATAAAATTTTCAGAAAATTTTC
Organism: Haematobia irritans; assembly: GCF_050003625.1. Taxonomy (NCBI): domain Eukaryota; kingdom Metazoa; phylum Arthropoda; class Insecta; order Diptera; family Muscidae; genus Haematobia; species Haematobia irritans. Next base: position 209,326,127 of record NC_134399.1, read on the forward strand.
TATAGAAATAAAATTTAGACAAATTTTTCTATAGAAATAAAATTTTGACAAAATTTTCTATAGAAATAAACTTTTAACAAAATTTTCTATAGAAATAAACTTTTGACAAAATTTTCTATAGAAATAAAATATTTGTTGTTTTGATCTCAGCTTTAAAACCATTATGTTACTAAACTACAAGAGTAGCTTAACCAACAAAGGAAAAGAATATTCTTTTTGCCCAAATAAATTTGACAAACATTCTTTTCCTCTGTTGGTTAAGCTACTCTTGTAGTTTAGTCAACACAATGGTTTTAAAGCTGAGATCAAAACAACAAATATGATTGAAGTACAAACCCACAATAAAAAACAAAACACGAAATAAAATGTTGACGAAATTTTCTATAGAAATAAAATTTTGACAAAATTTTCTATAGAAATAAAATTTTGGCGAAATTTTCTATAGAAATAAAATTTTGACGAAATTTTCTATATAAATAAAATTTCGACAAAATTTGCTATAAAAATAAAATTTTGAAAATTTTTTCTATAAACAAAACATTCCCGTGTAAAAATTGAGAGATCTAATCATGTCTAATAATATCAAAGTATATATAATTATATCTGCTCAGATATGGTCGTAGATATAAATAGATCTACGGAGATATGTTATGTATAGTGTTATATATGATTAGATCTGATTCAAGATCTCATTATATATGTTGTTATATCTATTTATATCAGTCATATCTGGTAAGATCTAATTATATATCTTCATATATGACATCATATCTAATTATATATACTATATATAGCTCCATATCTAATTATATATATCGCATTAAATCGTGAACCAGTTGTGTAACACGGATAAAAAAATATTTGTATATGTTTGTGTGTAAAAATAATGTGTTTGTTACGAGAATACTAACGTGATATACTTGGTTACAAGCACGTATGTATGGTCGCACATCAAAACATGTGGTGAACATAACCAAACAATCTTTATATGTTGTGACAGTTTCAAGAAACCCTTTTGAATATCATTTTGAAGTGTCTTCATAAAATGCTTAACTTTCAGACACAACCGTCTTTTTGTTTTCAAAAATGTCACCCCATAACTATCACCATTAGCAACGCCTGTTGTTATTAAATTTGAAAAAAATATATATCAAATATTTGATAATGCGAGTTTCATATTTTTATTTCATATAAAAATCGAATGTCTTCTCATTTAACGAGGAAGATAAAGGAGTATGAGAAGCTGTGATAAGGTAAGTTTATTATTTTGTTCCTATTTTTATATATTGAATATTTTCTCTGTTTTAGGAGGATGAATTTGTGGTAGTCCAGGAAAAGATTAAAAGAAGACAGCGGAAGACAACGTAAAGATTTGTGACCAGGCCATATCCGAAGTTGCGATAGAAGGAAGTATTTTCCAATATCAAAAAGAATACAAATTTGGAGATGATTTGCATTGTGAACCGGATACATTCCCGTGCAATTAGTTATAGTATGGCATTTGGAGCTTCGCACAAACCATTCAATACAGCGCTGGTTTAAATTATTGGGTACGAGAAGCAAATTTTGGTAAGTATATGTATTATTTGCAAATATATCTTTAAATACTGATAATTCTTCTGTATATTTTATATTTTTCAGAGTTTTCATTCCGAGTAGCCAAATAAAGGAGTTGCGAGACTCATTTAAAGAACTGTTTGCAGAGAGCAATGTACTACCGCCTTGGAAATTTAAATGCCAGAACCCTTGGTGGCTATGTATATATTTTGTTTTTGTTGTTTTTTAATTCTTAGGCTTTTATACCTAGACATATATATAATGTACATATGTTTGATCCAACTTATAATATTAAATACTCTTTTCACTATAAAACCATAAAATAAGTCGTTTTTATTAATTACTGTAATTTCACTAATTTTGGAAATTTGTAGATAAAATTATATACAATTAGATATATTAACATCTAATTATATCAAATTAGATATAATTAGATGTGGGCCAAATTTGAGATCTGATCAGATCTAATTCCTTTAGAATTAGATCTGATCAGATATTACCATTTTTCGGATCTGTCCAGATCTGCCTACATATACTATCATATCTAATCAGATATGGCAGGAGATCTAATAATATCTGGCCAGATCCACCAATTTTTACACGGGTTGACAAAGTTTTTTATACTAATAAAATTTTGATAAAAATTTTCTAAAGAAATGAAATTTTGACATAAATTTCTATAGAAATAAAATTTTGACAAAATTTTCTATAGAAATAAAATTTTTACAAAATTTTCTATAGAAATAAAATTTAGACAAATTTTTCTATAGAAATAAAATTTTGACAAAATTTTCTATAGAAATAAAGTTTTGACAAAATTTTCTATAGAAATAAACTTTTGACAAATTTTTCTATAGAAATAAAATTTTGACACAATTTTCTATAGAAATAATATTTTGACAAAATTTTCTATAGAAATAAAATTTTGACAAAATTTTCTATAGAAATAGATTTTTCAGAAAATTTTCTATAGATAATAATTTTTCAGCAAATTTGCTATAGAAATAAAAATTTCAGAATTTTTTCTATAGAAATAAATATTTCAGAAAATTTTCTATAGAAACTAAATTTTTACAAAATTTTCTATAGAAATATAATTTTGACAAAATTTTCTATAGAAATTAAATTTTGACAAAATTTTCTATAGAAATTAAATTTTGACAAAATTTGCTATAGAAATAAAATTTTGACAAAATTTTCTATAGAAATAAAATTTTAACAAAATTTTCTATAGTAATAAAATTATGACAAAATTTTCTACAGAAATAAATTTTTCAAAAAATTTTCTATAGAAATAAAATTTTGACAAAATGTGACATTTCGTTACCGCCCATTCACGATTTTGGACAGCAAGAAGAACTTTGTGAAAGTCGTCCAAAATCACAAGACTGATCACTTTTCACCACGACAATTCGAACTCTCACAATGCATGCAAGTGTATAGATCTTAATGGGGAATATTTTAAAAATCAATAAACTTGTTTTCGATGATTAATCTTTGTTTTCGTTCTCTAATACAGAAATATAAAAGACAACTCTAGTATTAAGTGTTACACTTTGTCTTATTTCCTATGTTTTTTTTTTTTTTTTGTATTGTGAAAACTCCGCATTTGTTTCTATCGCATTTCACCCAAACTCACCTATTAATCAAATAGAAATAGAATTTCGTAATATCCTCAATGCTCTCGGAGGTGGCGAACAAATGACCGGAACGTTTTGTAGCCAAAAATTTACCATTATTGGCACGGAATGATAAGGAACCATCACCGTGCCAAATCAATTCAAAGAGAGCATCAGCACAACGCCGATTACCAGTGGCCTGTATGCCACCACCAGCAGTTAAACTCCAATAACGATCTTGAGTGGTACGCAAGGCCCAACGATGGGCAGACCAATCAAATTCCAATTGAAAAGTTTCATTCTCGCCAATTTCATCCTGGTTGGCAGTTACATCCACTCCCTGTTTCACAGAAACATAACGCAAGTTCATGGCGGCTATAAATGAAGCTTGGGGCAGAGAATCCTCCAAAGAGAACAATTCATCGCGTGTAACAGTCGATGAGCGAGATTTAAGCACAGCCTTAGAGCCAATGGGTGAAAGATATTGACCTTGTCTACAAAAAAAAAAACACGGAAAATATAAATGTTAAGAATTTTAACATAAAATTAAAAACAGGGATTATCACATACCTATCTCTTAAGGCCAAATGTCCTCCATGATATTCTGCACTAAATAAGCAATCCTCATTGCAAGCAGTCTGCAATTTACCATTGGCATTTAAATATCTGTGAAAATAATGAAAAAAAAAAATAAAAACATTATTATAATATCAATACTAGCAATGGAATCTATCAATGCAGGACTCACTTATTGTTACATGTATGCAAAGCATATCGTCCACCCTCCTCCTGACGGAATTCCAATGTGAATAGAGTATCCTCACCCCAGGGAATATTCGAATCAACATGAATCTCATCTTGAGATTCAGACAAATGAGCAAAACGTTTACGACCTATTGATCGTAAATTCACCTGTGGCCTTGCTGCCAAATGGACAGTCCAAAATTCTGCATTATTTGGAGCTTTTGCAGTACACTCCAGTTTATCGGGTGTACCACCGAGGAAGTAGCCACGTGATTCATTTTTCAAAGCCCAACGACCGGAACCATCTTCGGCAATGCTTATTTGAAACCGACTTCCAGCATCGCGTTCATCACTTTCGCAGAGAACATTGCCGAATGAATCAACTGATAGATATTTATTGAGATGAGATCTAAGGTAGATGATACCTGGAAAGAAAGAAAAGAGAAGAAATTATGTAAAAAAAATCTTAACGATTTGTTTTCTTAATTTTTATATAAACAGGTATATACGGCCGTAAGTTCGGCCAGGCTTCTACTAAAGACTGTCAACCACAACAGAATTACTTGGGTTGTGGTAGGTCTTACCAATGGCAAGGTATATTAATGCTCTGTTCCTGTATATCGAACGAAACCCAGTTCGAAAGAAACGCAGTCACTCGAATTCAAATGAATTTGGGTTTTTCTATTTTTGAAAGTTCGATTCGTTTGTATGAGAATACATTGATTATTAAAAATGAGTATTTTTAAATTTTTGGCCTGAGAATTTATTCAAATGTTAACAATGCTTTTACGTTTTTCTTGACACTTATTGTAAAGGGTGATACGGTCAAAATTTGGTCAAGGGAAAACGCGTGTAAATCGTTGAAATCGTTTATTTAAAAAATCAAATTAAATTTCTTTTTCAAGTTCAATTAGTATAAAATTCAGGAAAAATATTCAGTTAGGCTTTCGCTTTTCCAAATCCGAATTGCCGGGCCTCACGCTTGACACCTGCCATCAGATTTTGTACAGCCACCTTCTTCGCCGCAGAAAGCCAGTTTGCCTTGAACTGCTGCTCGTCCTTAGCAGTTTTTTTGGTCTTCTTTAGGTTCCGCTTGACAATAGCCCAGTATTTCTCAATTGGGCGGAGCTCTGGCGTGTTGGGAGGTTCTTGTCCTTGGGAACCACCTGCACGTTGTTGGCGGCGTACCACTCCATGGCCTTTTTACCGTAATGGCAAGATGCCAAATCCGGCCAAAACAGTACGGAACAGCCGTGTTTCTTCAGGAAAGGCAGCAGACGTTTATTCAAACACTCTTTCACGTAAATTTCTTGTTTGACAGTCCCGGAAGCTATGAAAATGCTGCTTTTCAAGCCACATGTACAGATGGCTTGCCAAACCAGATATTTCTTTGCGAACTTTGACAGTTTTATGTGCTTGAAAATATCTGCTACCTTTCCCCTCCTGTCCCGGAAGCTGCTTGTAGTCGGCTTTGACGTAGGTTTCGTCGTCCATTACCACGCAGTCAAACTTCGTCAGCATCGTCGTGTACAGCCTCCGGGATCGCGCTTTGGCCGTCGTATTTTGTTTATCATCGCGATTTGGAGTCACTACCTTCTTGTAAGTCGATAGTCCGGCTCGTTTTTTGGCTCGATGCACGGTTGTAGACGATACACCCAGCTTATTTGCGGCATCTCGGATAGAGAGGTTAGGGTTTCGCTTGAAACTACCGGCAACTCTCTTTGTCGTCTCAGCGGCTTCCGGTTTTCGATCACTTTCTTAATTGAGTTTGTGTTTATTTTGATTAAAAAATTGATTGTGTTAATAAAGTTTCTAATTATTGTTTTAATTACAATTCAATAATTTTTTAAACTGGTTTAGTTTTTCCAAGTTTTATTAACAAGTTAATTGTAGCAATTAGTTTTTTGATCAAAAATTAAAAAAAAATTTGCAATCATTGACTTAATGTTTCTAGTTCAATTAAAATTTTAATTGTCTAAATTAATTTTTTAATTGACAAAATTTTTAAGCTTCAAACAACTTTTACACGCAGAGAAGAAATATGATCACCTCAAACATGTTTTGAGAGCAAAATGTTATTTTTGTATGGTGATCATGTAACATGTTTGTCACTAAAATGTTATTTTCTCGTCAAATATAACCTGCTTGCCGAATCAGATACATGATTTCCGAGAAAATAACATGATTGCGAAAACCATGTTACATGGTCACCACCCAAAAATAACATTTTGCTCTTAAAACATGTTTGAGGTGATCATATTCCTTCTCTGGGTGTAAGTTGAACATATTTTGATGATATTGTTTTCTGTGTAGTCAATATAACAGGTTGACTGATAAGTCCCCGGTCTAACAATGAAAAACACATTTTTTTTGTCAAAATTCGTTTTATTATTCAACATAGTTCCCTTCAAGAGCGATACAACGATTTTAACGACCTTCCAATTTTTTGATACCATTTTGGTAGTACTCATTCGGTTTTGCCTCAAAATAGGCCTCAGTTTCGGCGATCAGCCAAATTTTTTCTCTGCGAGCATCCTTTTGAGGTCTGAGAACAAGAAAAAGTCGCTGGGGCCAGATCTGGAGAATACGGTGGGTGGGGAAGCAATTCGAAGCCCAATTCATGAATTTTTGCCATCGTTCTCAATGACATGTGGCACAGTGCGTTGTCTTGGTGGAACAACACTTTTTTCTTCTTCATATGGGGCCGTTTTGCCGCGATTTCGACCTTCAAACGCTCCAATAACGCCATAAAATAGTCACTGTTGATGGTTTTTCCCTTCTCAAAATAATCGATAAAAATTATTCCATGTGCGTCCCAAAAAACAGAGGCCATTACTTTGCCAGCGGACTTTTGAGTCTTTACACGCTTCGGAGACGCTTCACCGGTCGCTGTCCACTCAGCCGACTGTCGATTGGACTCAGGAGTGTAGTGATGGAGCCATGTTTCATCCATTGTCACATATCGACGGAAAAAATCGGGTGTATTAGGAGTTAACAGCTGCAAACGCCGCTCAGAGTCATCAACACGTTGTTGTTTTTGGTCAAATGTGAGCTCGTGCGGCACCCATTTTGCACAGAGCTTCCGCATATCCAAATATTGATGAATGATATGACCAACACGTTCCTTTGATATCTTTAAGGCCTCTGCTATCTCGATCAACTTCATTTTACAGTCATTCAAAATCATTTTGTGGATTTTTTGATGTTTTCGTCGGTAACCACCTCTTTCGGGCGTCCACTGCGTTCACCGTCCTCCGTGCTCATTTCACCACGCTTGAATTTTGCATACCATTCAATTATTGTTGATTTCCCTGGGGCAGAGTCCGGAAACTCATTATCAAGCCAAGTTTTTGCTTCCACCGTATTTTTTCCCTTCAGAAAACAGTATTTTATCAAAACACGAAATTCCTTTTTTTTTTTCTTTTTTTTCACAATAACAAAAGTTGCTTCACAAAAGACGCTCTATCTCACAAACTAATTGACTTACAGACGTCACGAAAATTGACACGAATCATTTGAAGGTTGGTACTATATAAAAATAATATGAATTTAATACTAGCGACGCCATCTATGTGTCAGACCGGGGACTTATCAGCTAACCTGTTAAAAAGATCTCCTTTAAATTCTGTTGTTTTACTTTTTATTTTTTTTTTGTAGGTCGATTAATCGATTAATAATATGCCAGGGTAATACCTCACTGATCAATACCATAGCAGCGGGTTTTTGTCAACGGATGAAATAGTTGAGTAATTTTAACAGCAATCGACTTAACCCTCTAATGCCCCAATTATTTTGCCAGCTGATTAAATTTGCAATGTTAACGACACAAAGTCAAGAGAACTAAGCAAGAAAAAAAATATACGGTAAAATTCAGCATATGCTGCAAAGCCTCTTGAATACTACTAAACGCTTCCTTATAAAATTGAGTCAAGAGAACTAAGCAAGAAAAAAAATATACGGTAAAATTCAGCATATGCTGCAAAGCCTCTTGAATACTACTAAACGCTTCCTTATAAAATTGGGCATTAGAGGGTTAATATTCTATAAAAATTAAAATAATCTGTTAGGTACACATAAAAGAATTTTCTACAAAAGCAGGAAGTCTGCTGAAAAAAGGAAAGCAGTCACTGTTTCGCTGGAATAGCAAACATTGTCTGTAATTTTGACTGAAACAAACAAAAACTAGGGGCGGAACACTTGTATTTGCTCAAAAATCTGAATATTTCTAAAATAAAGGAATAGCACACATTTCGTTTGTCGGTTGCATTAAGGAGCTTTTTAGGATTTTATAGGACAACAATTTATTTTACGTTCTTGAAATTAATTTGGGTAACATTTAAGAACTTAAAAACAACTTGTTGCTAAACCACAAGGTCCCAAAATATAACAACAAAATTCGATTGCTGTTTTTAGCAGACTTTTTTCTATGAGTGTAATCAAACATATAAAATAATTGAGAATTACTCCATACTAAATATATGCAAATTCCGTTCAAAATGACAATTCATCAAATATGTCAAGTGTTAATTTCTTCAACATCGCAATAAGTGCAAAAACTATGTCATTCACTCAGCCAATTGAATTAGAAATGTTAACGAATGGATATGCATATCTGTGTCGTCTGGCAATCTCCTTTGTGTGACAAAATAACGATTTTCACAGTGGGTCACAGGTGCAATGAATCAAAATTCATGAATTTTAATTTAATTTGATATTTTTTTTTTAAGTCCCCTTTTTTGTATACAACTAGACTCCGATGACCTATATTGACAATCACTGAAAAGTCTTTAAAGACAAAAGAGATATTCGTGTGTCCAAAATTTCATTTCGAAGAAAGAGAAAAATATTTTTCTAATACTGGGTAATAGAACCAAATATAAATCTTTGTAATAATATTATTTATTCACTACAATAATTCTTTGATGAAAACTCTTTATAACTATGTTTCACTTTTCCAATAACAAGGAGCCAGGAAGCTTTTTTTTTTGTATGCAAAAATACATGTTTTTATTTTTTTTTCTAATCCCCTTTTTCTCCATATGATTGTTGACATTATTTATAAAAGTAATAAATGTTCATTTAATCTGTTTCTTCACATATTCATTTCAAGTTTGTGTCTTCAAAATTCTTCGAAAGCTATAAATTCATAACAATTCACTTAATTTTCCAACCAGGTGCTCGTTATCGTTTGACTTTGTTAAAATCTCAGACGGCTTTTGAGTGGTGCATTCAGGATTATTTGCGTGGAAGCGATGTGTTAATGGCCCACCACTAATGATGGTGTGCTGGTTATGTTCTTGCATTTAATTTAAAGATTTACGATATCCAGCGAATGTTTTATACTCGATTTGAATTTCTTCGAATAAAAATTCAGTCAGGCTCCATTTATGTTAGGTATACATAGGAAAATTTTGATGCAGTCTTTCTACGAAAACTTTATTTAGCAAATCTAAATTAAAGATTTTAAAAGGAAACTTTTTTTTCAATCACAGGTTTTCTATAAAAAAAAAACACTAGGCGTAATTAAAGTTTTTCTATAAAAAACACTAGGCGTAGTTAAAGTTTTTTCTATAGAAAACATTATTCAACCAGGCTGAAAACATTATTTGTCAACATTTTATTTAAATTTTCTAACATATAGAAATAAAAATTTGCCAAAATTTTCTATACAAATAAAATTTTAACAAAATTTTCTATAGAAATAAAATTTTTACAAAATTTTCTATAGAAATAAAATTTTGACGAAATTTTCTATAGAAATAAAATTTTGACAACATTTTGTATAGAAATAAAATTTAGACAAAATTTTCTATTGAAACAAAATTTTGCCGAAGTTGAATAAAATAGAAATAAAATTTTGAATTTTTTTAGAAATAACATTTTGCCAAAATTTTCTATACAAATAAAATTTTAACAAAATTTTCTATAGAAATAAAATTTTGACAAAATTTTCAACAGAAATAAAATGTTGACAAAATTTTGTATAGAAATAAAACATTGATAAAATTTTCTTAAGAAATACAATTTTGACAAAATGTTCTATAGAAATAAAATTTTGACAAAATTTTCTTTATAAATAAAATTTTGACAAAATTTTCTATAGAAATAAAATTTTAATAAAATTTTTCTATATAAATAAAATTTTGACAAAATTTTCTATCGAAATAAAATTTTGACAAAACTTTCTATAGGAATAAAATTTTGAAAATTTTTTTAGAAATAAAATTGTGACAAAATTGTCTATAGAAATAAAATGTTGACAAAATTTTCTACAGAAATAAAATGTTGACAAAATTTTCTACAGAAACAAAATATTGACAAAATTTTCTTAAGAAATAACATTTTGACAAAATGTTCCATAGAAATAAAATTTTGAGAACAATTTCTATAGAAATAAAATTTTGCCGAAATTATGTATAGAAATAAAATTTTGACAAATTTTTCTATGGAAATAAAATTTTGAGAAATATTTCTATAGAAATAAAATTTTGCCGAATTGTTTTTAAAAATAAAATTTTGACTAATAGAAATAAAATTGTGAAACAATTTTCTTTGGAAATAAAATTTTTGACAAATTTTTCTATAGAAATAAAATTTTGAATAAATTTTCTATATAAATCAAATTTTGACTAAATTTTCTATACAAATAAAACAAATTCTGAAAGGCTTAATTAAAGTTTTCCTATAGTAAACATTATTCAGTCGTGCTGAATTAAACATTATTCAGTCAGGCTGAATTAAAGTTTTCCTATAGAAAACATTATTCAACCAGGCTGAATTAAAGTTTTCTTATAGGAATCATCATTCAGCCTGGTTGAATTAAAGTTTTCTTATAGGAATTATCATTCAGCCAGGTAGAATTAAAGTTTTCTTATAGAAAACATTATTCAGCCAGGCTGAATTAAAGTTTTCTTATAGAAAACATTATTCAGCCAAGCTGAAGTTTCTATAGAAATAAAACGAATTCTGCCAGGCTGAATTAAAGTTTTCCTATAGTAAACATTATTCAGTCGTGCTGAAATAAAGTTTTCATATAGAAAACATTATTCAACCAGGCTGAATTAAAGTTTTCCTATAGAAAAAAATTATTCAGCCAAGCTGAAATAAATTTTTTCCTATAGAAATCATTATTCAGCCTGGTTGAATTAAAGTTTTCTTATAGGAATCATCATCCAGCCAGGTAGAATTAAAGTTTTCTTATAGACAACATTATTCAGCCAAGCTGAATTAAAGTTTTCCTATAGGAAACATTATTCAGCCTGGTTGAATTAAAGTTTTCTTATAGAAAACATTATTCAGCCAGGCTGAATTAAAGTTTTCTTATAGAAAACATTATTCAGCCAGGCTGAATTAAAGTTTTCTTATAGAAAACATTATTCAGCCAGGCTGAATTAAAGTTTTCTTATAGAAAATATTATTCAGCCCGGCTGAATTAAAGTTTTCTTATATAAAACAGTATTCAGCCAAGCTGAATTAAAGTTTTCTTATAGAAAACTTTATTCAGCAAAGCTGAATTAAAGTTTTCTTATAGAAAACTTTATTCAGCCAGGCTGAATTAAAGTTTTCCTATAGAAAACATCCCTACGGGAAATTGGTGCAAATTTCCACTGACGGACCTATCACAGAACTGGTACCGGTGCTCCAGTTAGTTGCAATTTTTAAATAGTCGTAATTTATTGATTTCCGTACTCGCTTGATATTAAAATCTTATAGGATCTACACATTTAGTGAAATAAAATTATCAATGTAACCTATTGTTCGACATATTTCAAAAGTTTTTTTTTTATTTCGGATGCCAAAATGAAACAGATTTCTAAGAGTTTGTCCGCGACTGGTTCCTGAGGACCTGTCTATGGAATGCTCCCGCTAAATTGTCCCAGGACATGTCCTTTGGAATGAGTCCAAGACGTGTCCTAAAGTGGATATTTACCCCGTCAATGACAAACCCATGTTAAAGTGACTGGTCCCTTCCATACCAGAACTGGGACTGGTCCATACACACCAGGGGCTAGTCCTGTACCGATCCTGTGTTTGATCCATTTCCCGTAGGGATTATTCAGCCAGGCTGAAGTAAAGTTTTCCTATAGAAAACAATATGCAGCCAGGCCGAATTAAAGTTTTCTTATCGAAGACATTATTCAGCCAGGCCGAATTAAAGTTTTCCTATAGAAAACATTATTCAGCCAGTCTGAATTAAAGTTTTCTTATCGAAGACATTATTCAGCCAGGCCGAATTAAAGTTTTCCTATAGAAAACATTATTCAGCCAGGCTGAATTAAAGATATTCAAATAGGCTGAATTAAATTTTTCCTATAGAAAACATTATTCAGCCAGGCTGAATTAAATTTTTCCTATTGAAAACATTCAGACATATATATGGTCTTAAGAAATGTGAATGTGACAAAATCTTCCTGGAATTAAAACTTTTAGTCTATATGTAGAATTACACTCCAAATTGGCAAGCTGGGAGGGTGACTAAATCTAAAAAATGCATTCTAATAAAATGATGATGACAATTGCAACGATAAATTGGCATGATTTCAGGGCAATAAGAAAATCAATGACATTAGCCAAACATGTTGTATGATCTATCAGTGTCCGCTGTTAACATTTGTTACGATTTTAATGGACAACCTTATGTCTCATAGTAAAAATAATGCATCAGCGGGCGAAACAGAGTTCCATCAACATGAAATGGCACTATCATTAAATCTCTGCTGACCGGCCTACGTCTGGCTCTTTACAAGAGGACTAACTAAATAAGAAAAACGAAGATGAAAAAACTACCCAGACATTGGATTGCTAATCTTCATTTACCAGTTACTGCTTGCGGTTATTATTGTTCTTTCTATTTTAGCCATAAAAGCTGGCCACGTTGATAGCTTGGTCAGCCTTTTTCATAGTTGCTTTTAGTTTTAATGGCTGGGTTTATTTGTTTTAGAGAATAAAAAAATAAACGGTATATTAACCAACTTAATTAACACAATTACTATGCAAAAATAAAATTTAGACAAAGAATGCTTTTATATCTAAAGATTAAAATGTTAATTGAAGATTAGCTTCTGACCCAGAGTATAGATCTCTGCACCAAAAGGTCATGTGTGTGGGTTAATACAAAAGTGACAAAAGGCGATAATTACAAAAAAATACGTAGAATGAAAATTATCCATATATTCATTTCGCATTTTTGTTTCTATAGAAAATATTATTTCTATAGAAAATGTTCTCAAAATTTTATTTCTATAGAAATTTTTCTCAAACTTTTATTTTTATAGAAAATTTTGTCAAAATTTTATTTTTATAGAAAATTTTGTCAAAATTTTATTTTAATAAAAAATTTGGTTAAAGTCCTATTTCTATAGAAAATTTTGTCAATTTTTTTTATAGAAAATGTTCTCCAAATTTTATTTCTATATAAAATTTTGTCAAACAATTATTTTATGTTATTTTTATAGAAAATTTTGACAAAATTTTATTTCTATAGAAAATGTTGTCAAAATTTTATTTCTTTAGAGAATTTTGTAAAAATTTTATTTCTATAGAAAAATTTTTTAAAATTGTGTTTTTATAGAAAATTTTGTTAAAGTTCTATTTCTATAGAAAATTTTGTAAATTTTTTTTACAGGAAACTTTTTTCCAGATTTTATTTCAACAGAAAATTTTGTCAAACATTTTTTTATATTTATAGAAAATTTTGACAAAATTTTATTTCTATACAAAATTTTGTTTCTATAGAAAATTTTTTCAAAATTTTAGTTCTATATAAATTTTTGGCAAATTTTGTCAAATACTTTATTTCTATAGAAAATTTTGTTAAAATTTTATTTCAATAGATAATCTTGTTAAAATTTTATTTCTATAGGAAATAAATTTTGTCCAAATTGTATTTCTATAAAAAATTTTCTCAAAATGTTATTTCTATGGAAAATTTTGTCAACATTTTATTTCTATAGAAACTTTTGTCAAAATTTTATTTCTATAGAAAATTTTCTCATTTTTTTGTGTCTATAGAAAATGTTGTCCAAATTTAATTTTTACAGAAAATTTTGTCAAAATTTTATTTCTATAGAAAATTTTCTCTAAATTTTATTTTTATAGAAAACTTTCTTTAAATTTTATTTCTATAGAAAATTTTGTCAAAATTTTATTTCAATAGAAATTTTTGACAAATTTTGTGAAATAATTTATTTCTATAGATAGATTTTTTTAAAATTTTATTTCTATAGATAATTTTGTCCAAATTTTATTTCTATAGAAAATTTTCTCAATTTTTTTGTGTCTATAGAAAATTTTGTCCAAATTTAATTTTTATAGAAAATTTTGTCAAAAGTTTATTTCTATAGAAAATTTTCTCTAAATTTTTTTTCTATAGAAAAATTTCTCTAAATTTTATTTTTATAGAAAACTTTCTTTAAATTTTATTTCTATAGAAAATTTTGTCAAAATTTTATTTCAATAGAAATTTTTGACAAATTTTGTTAAAATTTTATTTCTATAGATAATTTTGTCCAAATTATATTTCTATAGAAAATTTTGTCAAAATTTTATTTCTATAGAAAATTTTGTCAAAATTTTATTTCTATAGAAAATTTTCTCAATTTTTTTTTGTGTCTATAGAAAATTTTGTCCAAATTTAATTTTTATAGAAAATTTTGTCAAAATTTTATTTCTATAGAAAATTTTCTCTAAATTTTATTTTTATAGAAAACTTTCTTTAAATTTTATTTCTATAGAAAATTTTGTCAAAATTTTATTTCAATAGAAATTTTTGACAAATTTTGTGAAATATTTTATTTCTATAGATAAATTTTGTTAAAATTTGTTAAAATTTATTTCTATAGATAATTTTGTCCAAATTTTATTTCTATAGAAAATTTTCTCAATTTTTTTTGTGTCTATAGAAAATTTTGTCAAAATTTTATTTCTGTAGAAAATTTTCTCTAAATTTTTTTTCTATAGAAAAATTTCTCTAAATTTTATTTTTATAGAAAACTTTCTTTAAATTTTATTTCTATAGAAAATTTTGTCAAAATTTTATTTCAATAGAAATTTTTGACAAATTTTGTTAAAATTTTATTTCTGTAGATAATTTTGTCCAAATTTTATTTCTATAGAAAATTTTGTCAAAATTTTATTTCTATAGAAAATTTTCTCAATTTTTTTTTTGTCTATAGAAAATTTTGTTTAAATTTTATTTCTATAGAAAATTTTGTCAAAATTTTATTTCTATAGAAAATTTTCTCTAAATTTTATTTTTATAGAAAACTTTCTTTAAATTTTATTTCTATAGAAAATGTTGTCAAAATCTTATTTCAATAGAAATTTTTTAAAAATTTTGTGAAATATTTTATTTCTATAGATAAATTTTGTTAAAATTTTATTTCTATAGATAATTTTGTCCAAATTTTATTTCGCATTGTTGTTGTTTTTTTATTTCAGCTTAAAACCATACTTTGACTAAACTACAAGTGTAGCTTAACCAACAGAGGAAAATAATGTTTGTCAAATTTATTTGGGCAAAGCCCTATAGACTGCAAGATGGTTGGATGGACGCAAGTTTCGGAATTACCACATTCCTCATCAGCATCCTCTACTTGCAGCAAAACTATAAACCAATTATCAGAATAAATTCAGGCAGTTCATTAAAGAACAAAACCAACAATAAGAAAACAAAACGAATGGAAACAGAAGAGGAAGCACGCTCAAAATAAACCCAGCCAACTACACTCAAATCGATGATATGACAGTGGCATAGGAAAAGAGATATGTTTGTTTCGAATTTATTTCGGCATAAGCCGGCTATCAATGTAAAACCTTTTTTCGGAAGGTTCAAGTGTGGTTCATTGTTGGGTTTAATGTACTGCCTGAATTAATTCTGATAATTGGGTGATAGTTTTGCTTCCAGTAGAGGATGCTGATGAGGAATGTGGTAATTCCGAAACGTGAGTCCATCCAACCATCTTGCAGTCTATAGGGCTTTGCCCAAATAAATTTGACAAACATTCTTTTCCTATGTTGGTTAAGCTACACTTGTAGTTTAGTCAATGTATGGTTTTAAGCTGAATTAAAAAAACAACAACAATGCTTAAAGAACAAAACCAACAATAACAAAACGAATTTTATCTCTATAGAAAATTTTGTCAAAATATTATTTCTATAGAAAACTTTTGTCAAACATTTTTTATACCCTTCACCACTACTGTGGTACAGGGTATAATAAGTTTGTGAATTTGTATGTAATGCCAAGAAGGAAAAGTCTGAGACCCATCGTTTAGTATACCGATCGTCTTAGAATTAAATTCTGGGTCGATTTAGCGATGTCCGTCTGTCTGTCTGTCTGTCTGTCTGTCTGTTGATGTATTTTTTTGTGCAAAGTACAGCTCGCAGTTTTAGTCCGATTGTCCTAAAATTTGGTATAGGGTCCTGTTTCGGCTCAAAGACGATCCCTATTGATTTTGGAAAAAATCGGTTCAGATTTAGATATAGCTGCCATATATATTTTTCACCGATCTGGTCATAATTGGCGCGTATGTCAACCGATGTTCCTCAAATTCCGTACATCCGAATATTTTATATCAGCCAAATCGGTTCAGATTTAGATATAGCTCCCATATATAGCTTCCGCCCGATTTACACTTATTTTCCCACAGAGGCCAATTTTTTGCTCCGATTTAGTTGAAATTTTGCATAGGGAGTAGAATTAGCATTGTAACTATGCGTGCCAAATTTGATTGAAATCGGTTCAGATTTAGATATAGCTCCCATAGATAGCTTTCGCCCGATCGGTTCAGATTTAGATATAGCTGCCATATATATTTTTCACCGATCTGGTCATAATTGGCGTGTATATCAACCGATCTTCCTCAAATTCCGTACATCCGAATATTTTATGAGTCTCGAAAAACTTGCGAAATATCATCCAAATCGGTTCAGATTTAGATATAGCTCCCATATATAGCTTTCGCCCGATTTACACTCATTTGCCCACAGAGGCCAATTTTTTGCTTCGATTTAGATGAAATTTCGCACAGGGAGTAGAATTAGCATTGTAGCTATGCGTGCCAAATTTGGTTGAAATCGGTTCAGATTTAGATTAGAGGTGTGCACGTGAGTAATATTTTGCTCACGCTCACGCACACTCACGACGGTGAAATCTTATTCACGCACACTCACGCACGATATTTTTTGGTAGGACTCACGCTCACGCACGTTCATGAAAAGAAAATTTATACTCATGCACACTCACGCACGAAAATCTTTTAAATGTTGTGACTCACGAAAAATATCGTGACTCACGAAAAATGTCGTGACTCACGAATAATTTTATGAGTAATTTACCTATAGAACCTGACTAAAAACATGAGTATGATTAAAATCGAGAGCGTTATAAAACTGTTTAACACCTAGGATGTCACTAAAATTATAAATGAATTCAACTCGTAGGCATTTTATGTTCGTAAGCGGGATTATTTTCGTGAGCGTGTTTTTCCGAAAATCGTTACTCACGCACACTCACGACGATATTATTTTCGTGACTCACGCTCACGCACGACATTTGATTGGTTAATCACGCTCACGCACACTCACGCCGTAGCCGTCAGCGTGACTCACGAAACACGCGTGAGTCACGAACATTTTCGTGAGTCACGACAATTTCGTGTCACGTGCACACCTCTAATTTAGATATATCTCCCATATATAGCTTTCGCCCGATTTACACTCATATGACCACAGAGGCTAATATTTTGCTCCGATTTAGTTGAAATTGTGCACAGGGAGTAGAATTAGCATTGTTCCTATGTGTGCCAAATTAGGTTGAAATCGGTTCAGATTTAGATATATCTCCCATATATAGCTTTCGCCCGATTTACACTCATATGACCACAGAGGCTAATATTTTGCTCCGATTTAGTTGAAATTGTGCACAGGGAGTAGAATTAGCATTGTTCCTATGTGTGCCAAATTAGGTTGAAATCGGTTCAGATTTAGATATAGCTCCCATATATAGCTTTCGCCCGATTTACACTCAAATGACCACAGAAGCCAATTTTTTGCTCCGATTTAGTTGAAATTTTGCACAGGGAGTAGAATTTGCATTGTAGCTATGCGTGCCATATTTGGTTGAAATCGGTCCAGATTTAGATATAGCTCCCATATATAGCTTTCGCCCGATTTACACTCATATGACCACAGAGGCTAATATTTTGCTCCGGTTTAGTTGAAATTGTGCACAGGGAGTAGAATTAGCATTGTTGCTATGTGTGCCAAATTAGGTTGAAATCGGTTCAGATTTAGATATTGCTCCCATATATATGTTTTTCTGATTTGGACAAAAATTGTCAAAATACCAATATTTTCCTTGTAAAATCGCCACTGCTTAGTCGAAAAGTTGTAAAAATTACTCTAATTTTCCTAAACTTCTAATACATATATATCGAGCAATAAATCATATATAAACCTATGCGAAGTTTCCTTAAAATTGCTTCAGATTTCAATGTTTGCCATATTTTTTTTTACTAACATTGTGTTCCACCATTAGCCGACTTAAATTTTGAGTCTATAGATTTTGTAGAAGTCAAATTCTGTCTAGATCGAGTGATATTTAAATGTATGTATTTGGGACAAACCTTTATATATTGGCCCCAACACATTTAACGGATGTGATATGGTATCGAAAATTTAGATCTACAAAGTGGTGCAGGGTATAATATAGTCGGCCCCGCCCGACTTTAGACTTTCCTCACTTGTTTATTTCTATAAAATATTTTGTCAAAATTTTATTTCTATAAAAAATTGTCTAAATTTTATTTCTATAAAAAATTGTCTAAATTTTATTTCTATAGAAAATTTTGTCAAAATTTTATTTCTATAGAAAATTTTGTCATCATTTTAATTCTATAGAAAATTTTGTGAAAATTTTCTATAGCTTTTTTTCAAAATTTTATTGCTATGGAAAATTTTGTCAAAATTTTATTTCTTTAGAAAATTATGTCAAAATTTTATTTCTATAGAAAACTTTTGTCAAACATTTTTTTATTTCTATAAAAAATTTTGTCAAAATTTTATTACTATAGAAAATTTTGTCAAAATTTTATTTCTTAGAAAATTTTGTCAAAATTTTATTTCTATAGAAAATTTTGTCAACGTTTTAATTCTGTAGAAAATTTTGTCAAAATTTTATTTCTATAGAAAATTATGTCAAAATTTTATTTCTATAGAAAATTATGTCAAAATTTTATTTCTATTGAAAATTTTCTGAAAATTGCATTTCTTTAGAAAATTGTGTCAAAATTTTATTTCTTTTGAAAATTTCTGAAAATTGCATTTCTATAGAAAAATTTTTGAAAATTTTATTTCTTTAGAAGAAAATATTTCCAAAATTTAATTTCTACGGAAAATGTTCTCATTTTTTTTGAAAATTTTCTCATAATTTTATTTCTATAGCTGGAATCAAAAACATCAATAATGATTGAAGAGTAAACCAACAATAGCAAAAATGTTATTTCTATAGAAAATTTTGTCACAATTTTATTTCTATAGAAAATTTTTTTATTTCTATAGAAAATTTTATTTCTATAGAAACTTTAGTCAAAATTTTATTTCTATAGAAAATTTTGTCAACATTTTATTTCTTTAGAAAAATTTGTCAAAATTTTAGTTCTATAGAAAATTTTGTCAAAATTTTATTTCTATAAAAAATTTTGTCAAAATGTTGTTTCTATAGAAAATTTTGTCAAAATTATATTTCTGTAAAAAATTTTGTCAATTTTGTCATTTTTTTGAAAATTTTCTCATAATTTTATTTCTATAGCTGGAATCAAAAACATCAATAATGATTGAAGAGTAAACCAACAATAGCAAAAATGTTATTTCTATAGAAAATTTTGTCACAATTTTATTTCTATAGAAAATTTTTTTATTTCTATAGAAAATTTTATTTCTATAGAAACTTTTGTCAAAATTTTTTTTCTATAGAAAACTTTGTCAAAATTTTATTTCTATAGAAAATTTTGTCAAAATTTTATTTCTATAGAAATTTTTGTCAATATTCTATTGGAACTTTTATCAAAATTTTATTTTATTTGTTTTAAAATATTTTGTTTTGTTATTATCGAAAAATAATTTTATTTAAGTTCCTCCCGCTGTTATATTGCTAACTTTTTCATTTTTAGCAGTTGTTTCACTAATGCTTCGGTCATGATATACGAGTTTCAATTTCATTCTCATAAATTGGTAACTTGTACTTCATTAACTATTTTTTTTTGTGTTACAAATCTGACTTTTAATCAGAAAATAACGAAAGGTGTAATATGATTCAATCTTGGAGGCTACCAAATATAACCCATCCCTAGTAGTCTTGGAATTCAGTATAAATTTGTAATACCACCAAATATTTGCCGCACTTCTGTGAAAGCATACAATGCCGTCATGGGTAACATGAGTTAACAAATAATGAAACATCTGTTTTTTTTTTTTTGGGAGGGGTCATATTTTGGCGATTGTTAGTACATTTCTAACATGTGTAATACAAAAAAAGGAACAGATTTAACCATAAAATGGCATCAATAAAGTTCCGTTTGCTTCTTGTCGGCTGTTTGTTATTGTTAATGTTATTTAATATTATTAAAAAAAAAACAACAACTTGTTGTTATTGTTATTTGTATTTGACACTTTTTCTTTCCATTGGAAGATCGCCATCATTTTTTTGTAATGTGGATGCGGTAGATGACCCATTTGAGGTGTTGCGGTTAAATATCTACAAATGGCTTGCTTGTTAAGTGACTAAGATTGTAGTCATTTATGGCATTAAATAGCATCTTTATGATGGAATTTGCTGATGGTTAGTTACAAAACCAGACCGATAGGAAATTGATATTATGGTATTTTCGATTTAATTAAATGTTCCAAATTTAGTCTCATCCGCATATCATTCAATTAGCTCTCTAATTTACAGAGCCAATTAATATGAAGGTCTATTGTGTTATTCTAGAAATCCTAAAATGTAATATGAGTATTGATCCTCTAGAGTATTCGGTGCTATGGGAAAAATTTCGTTTGGGAGGAAATAATTATTTTTTTGCGTGTAGCCTTTAGAATTCCATAGAAAAGCTGTAATTCAGCCTGGCTGAATTAGATACATATAAATGTATTCATTTAAATTATATGTTAAAAGTAGCATTAAAATAGCGTGTAAATTGGTAATAATTTTTTGTCTAATTACACAAATAAAACATATATCAAAAAATTTCGTATTTCCACAAGAGCAACAATTAATTCGGCCACAAACAAAGCAATTTATTATAAACCATAAAGTTAACCAATAATCGCTTATTGAAACTAATGGACTACCAGAATGTTAGTTGATCGGACTACTGACACCAAAGAAGTTCTCTACTTTAAATCACATAGTGCATAGTCCATATGGTTGAGCAATTAGAAGAAGTGTTTACGGCATAAAAATCATTGGATTGTCTTCGTACATCGTCATGAATCCATTTGCTAGTGGAATTTGTCTATTGTCTCTTTCACTATGACAATAAATGGGTGCCATAATAAATTTAAATATTTCTGCAAAACGATTAATATCAATTTTCCGATTGGCAAGAGTATAAATAGTTAACGCAAATCAAATGGATAAATTCCTAGCATGATAAAATTTCATCATGTCCATTTGTGTATTACATTTCATTTATTTACACCCCACAAAGACATGCCGTCCGCTTCCCTTGACCATTTTTTCCATTTTCCAAACCAATTTTATTAAGCCACAGGTGGAGTGTTGTTCTCATTAAAGTCAATATATCGATCGTTGATCAAATCTTTCCAAATTGCTACTGAGTTGAGAGTGTGTAGAGTCTCGAGTTTGCGGAATACCATGTCGACAATTTAAAAAATAATGTTAACTGTCCATTGACGATAGCCATGATTAGTTGTTTGGCTAGTACAATGCCAATTTGGATTGGTTTTAGTCAATTCCCTGGCTACTATTACTGGTCGTTGTTTTTTTTTTATGGTTTTTCTTGGCGCATGATAATCTCCAATGGGTTGATGCTGGCGATAGTATTACGGATAATCTCTTTATTGGTTTCTTTCCTATAGAATCCCTGGTGTTCTATTATCTACTACCAATTGTTTTTGTTTTTTAGCAAATTGTCATTATTTTTACAACACACAAGAACGTTCGAGTATATGTTAAACTTTTTTCACTTGGAACACATTTGGAGAACATTACATTTTAAATAGCCATCGTTAACATGGATTTAGAAAAATAAGGAAATGTAAAAACATAAGCCTTTCAAATCAGCAGCCTATAAAGAACAACAATGGTCATAGCCCATTAAAGAGGAGTGTGGTTATTCAAGTTCGCCAAAGACGCGAACTCCTTAAACAAACTTAGTGACTTGGATCCGATTCATTTTGTTATTAACCCTTAAATGTGCACTGTATCTTTTAAGATACAACCAGAAACTATTGACCGAATTCTATGAAATCGAAATTGTTGTATTTAGTACATCATAAGGCTATTTCTAAAAATATTTTTTTTTCCGGAAAGTTTGTTGTACTTCTGGGTAATCTGTATTTAGTCACAATTATAACTCGAATTTTAACCAAAAATCTGTTTTGAATTTTTGGTTGGAAAAATTTTGAAGCTAAATAATATTTTACAGAGATTAAAGTAATATTGGTAAAAAATTGTGTAGTCTAAAAATATTTTCTATTCTCTACTAAAATCAAATTGTTTGTTTGTAAGATACAACCACTATTTTTTCAAAAAAAAAAAAACATTCTTGAAGAAAATGTGGTATGTAGATGTTCTTTATTTACCATTTTGCATATTACATATTTTTATAGGAGGAATTGGTGATCTTGTGCATTTAAGGGTTAATTTAAAAATGACGTTATTCATGCCGATCGTGGGTATACGTTGACCGCTTCCCTATATTACTTTATGAAATGTACCATTTAGAATAAAGCCAATATTTGTTATTGTAACAGGCAGGGTTGGCCTGTCACAAACTGTGACTTTTGCGACATACATTTGCGACGGTATAATACGTATGTCGCAAAAGTCGTAAACCTACTGTAGAAAACCAAATTTTGAATAGAAAAAATCCTGAACATTTTTTAATTTAGTTTGACAGCATTCGCTGTGAGTTTCTGCAGAAATTTGTGAAAGTTTTCCCATGGTCAAGCCTATTTTCTTAGGTGGTATCGAAATTCCCGTTGGTGAGTGTGCAAAATACCTTGGGGTTATATTGGACAGGAGACTGAACTTAAACCTAAGAAAGGACGAGAAAATCTACGGTTACCCTGTACTCGTGCAAAAGGCAATAGGGAAAATGTGGGGACTAAAACCGAAAATTGTGAACATTCCTAAGAATTGAAACTTCTTCGCACATACCATCGTCTTGGATATCATCGATTACGCTGCCTAGCTGTTTGCGACTTTTGTTACTTTTTCTACATTTACGACGCGTACGACGTTTACAACTTTGCGACAGTTACAAACCTAAAAAAGTTTGATACAGACCATCTCTGGTAAAAGGTTGGCTGATAAGTCCCCGGGGACTTATCGCTAGTATTAAATGCATATTATTTTTATATACACAGAAAATAATATTATACATTTTGAGCTAACAATAAATTGTTGTTACAGAAAATTTTTAAGTTCAACAAAATTTTTGTTGATATAACAAAATTGGTTGCTAAATTGACTAAAATCGTAATTGTATTTACAAATTACGTTGTTAGCTCCAATTTAAACATAATTTTAATTGTATTGACAATCAAATTAATTGATATTTTTTTTGTGTGTAGTACCAACCTTCAAATTATTCGTTTCAAAATTTGACGTCTGTAAGTCAATTAGTTTGTGAGATAGATCGTCTTTTGTGAAGCAACTTTTGTTATTGTGAAAAAAAAAATGGAAAAAAAGGAATTTCGTGTTTTGATAAAATACTGTTTTCGGAAGGGAAAAAATACGGTGGAAGCAAAAACTTGGCTTGATAATGAGTTTCCGGACTCTGCCCCAGGGAAATCAACAATAATTGATTGGTATGCAAAATTCAAGCGTGGTGAAATGAGCACAGAGGACGGTGAACGCAGTGGACGTCCGAAAGAGGTGATTACCGACGAAAACATTAAAAAACCCACAAAATGATTTTGAATGACCGCAAAATGAAGTTGATCCAGATAGCAGAGGCTTTAAAGATATCAAAGGAACTTGTTGGTCATATCATTCATCAATATTTGGATATGCGGAAGCTCTGTGCAAAATGGGTGCCGCGCGAGCTCACATTTGACCAAAAACAACAACGTGTTGATGATTCTGAGCGGTGTTTGCAGCTGTTAACTCGTAATACACCCGAGTTTTTCCGTCGATATGTGACAATGGATGAAACATGGCTACATCACTACACTCCTGAGTCCAATCGACAGTCGGCTGAGTGGACAGCGACCGGTGAACCGTCTCCGAAGCGTGGAAAGACTCAAAAGTCCGCTGGCAAAGTAATGGCCTCTGTTTTTTGGGATGCGCATGGAATAATTGTTATCAATTATCTTGAGAAGGGAAAACCATCAACACACAGAAAAAAAATATCACCAAAATATTTCCAATTAAAAAGTTAATTGAAGTTGAAAATTTTTTCAATTAATAAATTAATTGATACAATTAACTTTTTAATCATGATAGAAACATTAAGTTAATTAAGTCAATGATTGAAAATTTTAAAATTTTTAATTAAGAAATTAATTGATACAATTAACTTTTTAATCAAATTCGGAAGACTAATTCAGTTAAAAAAAGCGCTGATTTTTTTTTAATTTTTAATTAAAAATGTATTTCAAACAATCATTTGTTAATCCAAATAAAAACTCTAAGCCAATTCAGAAAGTAATTAAAAATAGTTACCTTTTTTACTTAATAAATTAATTGAGTTTTGCAATCAACATCAATTAAATTTTTAATTGAATCAATTAAAAAATTAATTGAAATTTGCTGAAAAAATCAATTAATTTTTTAATCAAGAATTTTTTCTATGTCCAATTAAAACTGTGATTGATACTATCATTTTCGTGATTGAAGACATTTCAATTAAAAAATTAATTGGATCAATTAATTTGGTGATTGATTCAGAAAAAAAATTTTTTGTGTGCAGTGAATATTAAAGGGTGATTCTTTTGAGGTTAGGATTTTCATGCATTAGTATTTGACAGATCACGTGGGATTTCAGACATGGTGTCAAAGAGAAAGATGCTCAGTATGCTTTGACATTTCATCATGAATAGACTTACTAACGAGCAACGCTTGCAAATCATTGAATTTTATTACCAAAATCAGTGTTCGGTTCGAAATGTGTTTATGGACAAATTTTGTTCAGCGATGAGGCTCATTTCTGGTTGAATGGCTACGTAAATAAGCAAAATTGCCGCATTTGGAGTGAAGAGCAACCAGAAGCCGTTCAAGAACTGCCCATGCATCCCGAAAAATGCACTGTTTGGTGTGGTTTGTACGCTGGTGGAATCATTGGACCGTATTTTTTCAAAGATGCTGTTGGACGCAACGTTACGGTGAATGGCGATCGCTATCGTTCGATGCTAACAAACTTTTTGTTGCCAAAAATGGAAGAACTGAACTTGGTTGACATGTGGTTTCAACAAGATGGCGCTACATGCCACACAGCTCGCGATTCTATGGCCATTTTGAGGGAAAACTTCGGAGAACAATTCATCTCAAGAAATGGACCGGTAAGTTGGCCACCAAGATCATGCGATTTGACGCCTTTAGACTATTTTTTGTGGGGCTACGTCAAGTCTAAAGTCTACAGAAATAAGCCAGCAACTATTCCAGCTTTGGAAGACAACATTTCCGAAGAAATTCGGGCTATTCCGGCCGAAATGCTCGAAAAAGTTGCCCAAAATTGGACTTTCCGAATGGACCACCTAAGACGCAGCCGCGGTCAACATTTAAATGAAATTATCTTCAAAAAGTAAATGTCATGGACCAATCTAACGTTTCAAATAAAGAACCGATGAGATTTTGCAAATTTTATGCGTTTTTTTTTTTTTAAAGTTATCAAGCTCTTAACAAATCACCCTTTATATGGCGTTATTGAAGCGTTTGAAGGTCGAAATCGCGGCAAAATGGCCCCATATGAAGAAGAAAAAAGTGTTGTTCCACCAAGACAACCCACCGTGCCACAAGTCATTGAGAACGATAGCAAAAATTCATGAATTGGGCTTCGAATTGCTTCCCCACCCACCGTATTCTCCAGATCTGGCCCCCAGCGACTTTTTCTTGTTCTCACACCTCAAAAGGATGCTCGCAGGGAAAAAATTTGGCTGCAACGAAGAGGTGATCGTCGAAACTGAGGCCTATTTTGAGGCAAAACCGAAGGAGTACTACCGAAGGAGTACTATCAAAAAATTGGAAGGTCGTTATAAACGTTGTATCGCTCTTGAAGGGAACTATGTTGAATAATAAAAACGAATTTTGACAAAAAAATGTGTTTTTCTTTGTTAGACCGGGGACTTATCAGCCAACCTGTTATTGTAAGGGATACTCGATCAAAAATCTATGAGAGTATCCTTCATATTGTGCAATCAATTTCGAGAATATTGCCCCATTGTAACCCAATCGAAATCGTCATTAGCCTCCAAAAGCCACGAGCGCAAAAGTACAACAGATTAAGATCCGGAGATTTATGCGGCCGAAATGTTTGTCTGCCCAGAGCTTTAAAATGTTCCCGAGAATTTTTTACTCCACAGTCCATTAATACGAGCCGGTAGCGATATCTGCCCACATCATGATCACTTCACTTTTTGAATCAATGGTACGAGAACCAAAGATTTATTCACATTTTTATGCTGAGGAGCTCTAACGATAGTCAATTGTGGTTTTCCAGCAAAATATGTTATAAAGCAATCGCGCTTGAATTCCATTACGAATAACTTTATTTCTGAATGTGCAATGTCAAAATGCTTTTGCAAGCTTGTAAAAAATAAAATGAGCTGTTATTGGAATAAATATGTCAGCGTTTTAGAAATGATAGCAACACTAAGTTGATTGCAACACATATCAGTCAAGTACCCTCCAAAATTTTTTTGATTTCAAAAAATTTACCCGGGCATTGCACTAATTTTTCTTAAACATTTCACCTTTCCAATTAACCCATTAGGGGCCCTGGAAAAAATACCTGGTTTGTGTGTTGTCTAGTTAAATTTACAAATTATATTCACACACATTGCACTTCTTTGTTCAATGACTTGAATGTACGATTTCAAAATGCTTTTGCAAGCTTGTAAACAATAAAATAAACTGTCACTGGAATAAATCTGTCAGCGGTTTATAAATGGTAGTAACATTAAGATGATTGCAACACATATCAGTCACCCTGCCTAGTACTCTGCAAAAATTTTCTTTTGATATCAAAAAATTTGCCCGGGCATTGCACTGATTTTTCTTAAATATTTCACCTTTCCAATTAACCCATTAGGGGCCCTGGAAAAATACCTGGTTTGTGTGTTGTTTAGATAAATTTACAAATTATCTTCACACACATTGATCTTCTTCGTTCAATGTTCTCTACATTTACACACATCTACGACATTTACTTACTTTCACCTGTATTGGAGGGTTCCAGTGTCCACAATTGTTTCTTCTTCAGACTAGCACCATTGGCATTCAACTTGTAGCCAAATGTTTCCGCTGTCATATAACGATGCTGACCATTGATGAGACCAATGGTCCACCAACCCTTCTGTTGGTTTTGTGATATGATATCGCCATTTGTATGATTCAATTCATAGCTCTGGCCGTTCATGGTGTTGTTAATGGAGTTGATAATCGGTGAGGGAGCAATGGTGACGATTTTCTTTGGACAACCACTAAAGTGAAAAATATATGAGATACGAGTAACAAATCTACTCGAATTCAATGAATGGAATTCACGGGATATGCAGAGGTTTGAAGTCGTACTCTTGAATGGATGGATGTATGAAGATGTATTTCCGTTGCAAGTTCACAATGTTATCGCGCTTGGTATCTAAAAATAGACCATAAATGAAAAATAAGAGGGATTAATAAATGATAATTCTCTTGGAGAGTATTTAAGAAAAAAGAATCGTTTAGTGTTTAAGGCTTTCAGTCGACTTGGAAAAATTATTATATTCTTTTCTATTTATTTTTTTTTTCTCTACAATAAATACATCTACCAACTCTCACAGTTGAAGACTAATTGATAGAAAATAAATTAAAAATGTTTATCATTATTATAATATACTTAACATACTGTCTATATTAAATCGCATTTTTTTTTAATTTGTGGTTACCGCTTTGCACTGCTAATTTTACGTTTTCTGTTATTTATTTTCTTTAGTAATAAACTTTTGAAATATGGCGGCTACAAGAAACAAACACACAATTGTCTATTTTAGCTGTTTTATTATTTTTTCTTTAGTAAAATGACATTTATAGATCACTGCGGTTTTTTGTTTTTGTATTTTAAAACCGCATTTAGTTTTTGTTTAAAAATGTCTACGTGTCAATGACAATAGAGAAGAGAAGATGGGAAATTAGAAGGACCCACCCAATATGAAGATATCGTGTGGGTAATTAGTTCATGTCCGTGAAGTTAAAGTTAACTTTATCTTAGCGGAGACAAAAACCGAGCTATGTTCACTTTGTACGAAAGTTCAGCTAAATAATGAACATAGCTCAATAATAATCTGATTTCAGATTCGTATTCTACTCGGGGAGAGCTGTCTCCACCACTACTTGGTATATCCCCCCATGCCGATTTTTGGCACAGTGGCCCAAATACTAAAATCGGCCTAAAATCTGAATTTCAACTTAAGACCGAAATTTCTCAAAAACTGTTAACCAATTGAATAATCTGATTTCAGATTCGTATTCTACTCGGGGAGAGCTGTCTCCAGCACTACTTGGTATATCCCCCCATGCCGATTTTTGGCACAGTGGCCCAAATACTAAAATCGGCCCAAAATCTGAATTTCAACTTAAGACCGAAATTTCTCAAAAACTGTTAACCAATTGAATAATCTGATTTCAGATTCGTATTCTACTCGGGGAGAGCTGTCTCCACCACTACTTGGTATATCCCCCCCATGCCGATTTTTGGCACAGTGACCTAAATTCTAAATTTTAGCTTTCAGTTTTATAGTCCAATTTTCGCTGACTATGTGGGATTTTCAATAAATCTTTGTATTTCATCCAGCACTTTATACATATTTCTATTAAATTGCTTTAGCTTCGTTTACCTACAGGATGTTTCGCATTAAAAATTAATAATTTTATTTAATATTCATTTTTCCTTCCTACGTAATTGAGCTATGTTCATTATTTAGCTGAACTTTTGTACAAAGTGAACATAGCTCGGTTTTTGTCTCCGCTAAGATAAAGTTAACTTTAACTTCACGGACATCATTAGTTCTCCATGAAATTTTGGTTAAATGACACACAACGAACCAAAAGCACAAACATGAGCAGAGAATTAAGCCACAGATCAAATTCGAATATGGGCTATATCGGTTTCGATATAGCCGCAATAAAACCTGATCCCGGATGTGGAGTCTTAAGCATCAAGACGCAATTTTTATCAAATTTGCCTGAAATTAAAAGTCTTGATGTAATTTAGGTACACAAAAAGCCGTGCCGAATTTATTTTGGTCCCTGTTTTGACCGACCTCCCGATTTGATTTCTTAGGCTTCTAGAAATCGCTTATCCGATTTGACTGAAACCTAATATCTGTCATCAAACCCCCAAGAGAAGTTTTTGATGGAAACTATTATCTTTGATTTATGGTGATGAGTATTTTAAATACACCCTCAAAAAAAAAAAAAACGCTTCAGTATCATATGCCCCAAACACATTTTGCTTCAAGCATATCCCTCTGTATCATAGTGTAAACTGTAGGCAACATACCGTTCGAATGCCTCAAAATTAATAGAAATATCTTCTTTAGCTCAATCACGCACTGTATCCCGTGGTTTACATACTGAGCTAATAATCTTGTAAAAATAGAACA
This sequence comes from Haematobia irritans, assembly GCF_050003625.1. Classification (NCBI taxonomy): domain Eukaryota; kingdom Metazoa; phylum Arthropoda; class Insecta; order Diptera; family Muscidae; genus Haematobia; species Haematobia irritans. The sequence continues at coordinate 209,356,093 of NC_134399.1, forward strand.
ATTAGGTGGCACTACTTGCTGGAAATTGACATTTCTTTATTGACTATTGGTATTTACGAAAAGGTGCCGGTTTGCTGTGACTTCAAAAAATAATAAAAAATTGTTGTGCTTGTGATTTGTGTGTAATCTTGATTAATTGGAGAGGTAAGTGTTTGAGCTTTATTGTAGAATGTCCTTTTTGAACAATTTTTACGTTTTTTTTTTTTTTTTGTTTTTAGTGGCAAATAATGTTTGGCAACACACCCAATTTGTGGGAGTTTCTCTTCAAATAATAAAAATAAATGAAAATTAAAAAATACGTGTATTTTATTTTTTTGTCATCATCTCCAATACAAAAAAATCATACAAATCGGAGTTCATGAGTGATAGAGGGATATATATTTTCAGGATTGGTCCAAACAAAATATTGTTTGTATTGTTCAAACATAATATATATATATGTTTAAGGCGACAATTGGTTACTTCCATTATTTTACTAACAGCATACTCTATAGGTCTGTCTTTCTAAACACATGTATGTTTAAAAGCTATTTCGAAATTAATATATGTTAGCATCCAAGCATATTATATTTACAAACAGTTTATGTCCCAAACATAATAAGTTCTAACATATTAACATATATGTCCCAAACATGTTATGCTAGTTTGTGAACATAGTATGCTTGCACTTAAAAATATTGTGTTACAAAATTTGAGTTCCAAACCTATAATTTTTACACCCAAACATATGAAAAACAGTCTTTTTCGTCCGTGTACGGCCCAACCGATCTTCAGGTCATATATACTTCTTCGATTTCGGCTTGTTACTACACTAATGTAGCACTATAAAGCCAACTATGATGTTTCATCGTCGTATTTTCGCTCAAATGATAGTGTCATTCATACAGGATCCAAAATCTATGAGTGTCCTTTATTTTTGGAAATCAATTTCGAGAATGTTGCTTTGTTCTTTTTCCCAATCGGAATCGCCATTATAGTCGGCACTGCCCGACTTTAGACTTTCCTTACTTGTTTTATTCTGCTTTTACAAATTTATTTTCGATTTTAGCGGCTAATCAGGACACCTTCATGTCCTTATTAATAACCCAACAAAAAAATGGAAGTTATTCCGCAAACATTTCTTTTATAGCGCATCCCGGAATCCCCCATCTATTTTATCCACTTCCAATGCAGTAATTTTGGACAAGTCCACAAACATTTCTTTTAATGCACATCCCCGGTTCCCACATCTATTTTTTTCGTCCGTTTGGACGAGTATTAGAAAGTAAAGTAGTAAAGGCTCCTAGCAAAAAAAATTTGCAATTTTTCTGGAATGGATTTAGATTTTTTTCGACAAAAATGTATATAATTTGTACCATTGTATTAATCCTTACTCTCATTTTAACCTATTTGAAACAAAAAATTTTAAAATTACTCACTAAAATATCAAAAAATCGAATTAAAAAATTGTATTAAAAGAACTTCCTGTGTAGTTAAAAGACCCCACTACAATTTGAATCTGTGCCGTTTGACTTTCTCACTTCCATGGACGTTTTTTTGAGAAGGTTTTGCAAATTAAGATATTTTTAATGTTTTGTTGATTTTTAGTGGAAAAATATATTTATACAAAAATATGCGCAAAAAATAAAACCGATGTTTAATTTTTTTTTTAATTTTAATAAAAAAAATAACCGATGGTGAGATTTGAACCTGTGTTCTTTATTTTTTCATTCATACTAATAAAGAACATCTCGACAAGTGATTACAATGTTATGCATTGGTGTCATATTACGATCATATCATTTCGATGATTCACATTCGATGGCGTTTGTGGCTGAGTGTGCTGAGGCGTTCTGTAATGGTGCCAACAAACCCAGGTTCAACCCCCAGTCGGAGCGAAAATGTTTTTCAAATTGAAAAAAATTAAATAATAAGAAAATAAAAATGTAATAAAAAAATATTGATAAAAATAAAAAGTGAAATGGATTTTTATTTTTTTTAAATTTCTTCAATTCAAATGAACTTCAAAGGAACAACTTCTAAAGTAATGCAAAATAACCAAAAATGAAGTACCTTCGTCCTATGAAAAGCCCATGTTAAAATCATTGGAGATGATCCAAGTTTGCACTACTTCCGGTCACACAAGTTGGGAATCCAAACTACTTTCTATGGAAGCTCTTTTTATACCCTCCACTATAAGATGGGGGTATATTAACTTTGTCATTCCGTTTGCAACACATCGAAATATTGCTCTAAGGCCCCATAAAGTATATATATTCTGGGTCGTGGTGATATTCTGAGTCGATCTAGCTATGTCCGTCCATCCGTCCGTCTGTGGAAATCACGCTAACTTCCTAACAAAACAAGCTAACGACTTGAAACTTGGCACTATTAGTTGTTATTGATGTAGGGTGGACGGTATCGCAAATGGGCCATATCGGATCACGTTTACGTATAGCCCCCATATAAACCGATCCTCAGATTTGACCTCCGAAGTCTATTGGAGGAGGAAAATTCATCCGATCCGGTTGAACACCGGTTACGTGGTGTTAGTATATGGTCTCTAACAACCATGCAAAACTTGGTCTATATCGGTCCATAAATATATACAGCCCCCATATAAACAGATCCCCAGATTTGACCTCCGGAGCCTCTTGGAAGAGCACAATACGTCCGATCCGGTTGAAATTTGGCACGTGTTGTTAGTATAGGGTCTCTAACAACCATCCAAAAATTTATCGAAACTCAATTAATTTTTAATCAATAATTTATTTTATTATTATTTATTTATTTATAATTATTTAACATTAGTAATAATTTTCTTTGAATTGTCATACAATTTAGCGTTGTTTTTAGGAATTTTCCGTTTTTAATTACAGTTGGATTTTCTTGGAATTTGAGCCAAAATTTTATGATTCTCGATGTATGTAGAAAAGAATTTTTTCCGAACACAATTTTCAATTATGTTTTTATTTGGAAATATTTTGAAATTTAATTAAAATTTTAATTAAAAAACTTTCAATCATTTTTTAACTGTGTTTATTTTTAAAAATTTTTTATATCAGTTAATTTGTTCATTGATTCCGTTTCCAACTTCATTCAACTTATCAATTGGAACTATTTTGATGATATTTTTTCTGTAAATGAGAATACCATGAAAAAACTTTACAATAATTCATAATTAAAGACGACATATTTATATCGCAAAATTTTTGTTTGTAACATAAAACCAAACAATATTCTTTGAAAATTCAAATGATAAAAACCCCTGACTGCAGTCACAAACAAATGGAAGTACATTTCCATTGTCTGTTATTCGAGTAACTTGCATCTGACATTTGTGCAATCACAGTTGAGTTCATTATTACCTCACAAATTCATGGAAAAAATATGGGATAGCTTGGAATGGGGAAAAGTCAAAGTAATGTTAACCATGCAGATATATGGGAATATTCATAGACCTGGTAAAAGGCAAAAATCACTCTGGCAAAAAGATTATATTCCTTAGTCTTATTCCTAGACTCAACCATAAATAATGGTTGGTTGAATAGTTGCCTGCCTGACTGCCTGCCTGCCTTCCTTTGTGGTTAGCTGGCTCATCAAAACTGCAGCAACATGACATTCTGTGACGCCTGCCTTTTTTTTGTTATCTTAAACAAGATAGAGAACACCAGGAATAAAAAGAGAGAGTAAAACTTAATTCAGGAAAAAAAAGTTTAATACAAAATTTGTTTGGCTCTAACAAGGCATGAATGCGAAATAAGATGGATGATAAAAAAACTTGCATTATTTCATTTGCTGGATTAAAGTTTCTGTAATCGGGAATTATTTTTATATTCGTCATTCGTTCGACGTTTTTATGTTTTATATATATCCTATATCTCTATAAGGGTTTTAAACTTTGAGTAATAATAATAAAAAATTGAGAACATCACACAGTTTTTTCGGGTTTCAGAACTGATGTTAATTTTCGGCAATGAAGAAGTTCCGATAGTGAAACAAAAACCTAATTAGTTCAAGAAACAAATTTTGGATGTAATTTTCTTACTTAATCCACTGATCAATCATGGATTCATTTCATTTTTCCAATTAATTTTTAAGAGAATATTTTTATATGGGACGGGTACACCCAAAGAAAAAATGCTTCACTTATGAACGAAATTTTAGACAAACGAAATTCCTCTTTATTATGTAATATTCACCTTAACACCAATTAAACCCGAATTTATGACAAAAATTACACCGATTATCAGTCATCCTTTATATTTGGAGCGTCAGAGGAAAACTACAAAAATTTTTCTATAGAACTAAAATTTGGTCAAAATGTTATTTCTATAGAAAATTTTCCGAAAGTTTTTTTTCTATAGAAAATTTTCCCAAAGTTTTATTTCTATAGTAAATGCTGTCAAAATTTTATTTCTATAGAAAATTTTGTCAAAATTTTATTTCTATTTCTATGGACAATTTTGCCAAAATTTTATTTTTATAGGAAATTTTATTAAAATTTTATTAAAATTTTATTTAATAGAAAATTCTTTTAAAATTTTATTTCTATAGAAAATTTTGTCAAAATTTTAATTCCATAACAAATTTTGGCAAAATTTTATTTCTATAGAAAATTTTCCCAAAATTTTATTTATACAGAAATATGTTGGTAAAATTTTATTTCTATTGAAAACTTTGTCCAAATTTTATTTCTATAGACAATTTTGCCAAAATTTTATTTCAATAGAAAATTTTATTAAAATTTTATTTCTATATAAAATTTTATTAAAATTTTATTTCTATATAAAATTTTATTAAAATTTTAATTCTATATATAATTTTGTCAAAACTTTATTTCAATAGAAAATTCTTTTAAATTTTATTTCTATAGAAAATCATGTCAAAACTTTATTTATTCTTTATTATTTATTATTTTACTATTTCTATAGAAAATGTTGTTAAAATGTTATTTCTATAGAAAATTTTGTGAAAATTTTATTTCCATAGAAAATTTTCCCAAAATTTTATTTCTATAACAAATGTTGTTAAAATTTTATTTCTATTCCTATTTTCCAAAATTATATTTCTATTCCTATTTTCCAAAATTATATTTCTATAGAAAATTCTTTTAAAATTTTATCTCTATAGAAAGTTTTGTCAAAATTTTATTTCTATAGAAAATTTTCCCAAAAGTTTATTTCTATAGAAAATTTTGCCAAAATTTTATGTCTATAGAAAATTGTGGCAAAATTTTATTTCTATAGAAAATGTTGATAAAATTTTATTTATATTTCTATAGAAAATTTTATTAAAATTTTATTTCTATAGAAAATTTTGTAAAAATTGTATTTCAATAGAAAATTTGTGAAGTACCTCATAGTTGGAGAGGAAATTGTTCTTCAAAATTTTATTTCAAATGTTTATACATTTCTATTTCTATAGACAATTTTGCCAAAATTTTATTTTTATAGAAAATTTTATTAAAATTTTATTTCAATAGAAAATTCTTTTAAAATTTTATTTCTATAGAAAATTTTGTCAATTTTATTTCCATAGCAATTTATGGCAAAATTTTATTTCTATAGAAAATTTTCCCAAAATTTTATTTCTTTGTCAAAATTTTATTTCTATTTCTATAGACAATTTTGCAAAAATTTTATTTCTATAGAAAATTTTATTTTTTATTATTTTTTTTTTTAAATAAATAAATAAATAAAATTTTATTTCTATATGAAATTTTATTAAAATTTTAATTCTATATATAATTTTGTAAAAACTTTATTTCAAAAGAAAATTCTTTTTATTTTTATAGAAAATCATGTCAAAACTTTATTTATTCTTTATTATTTATTATTTTATTATTTCTATAGAAAATGTTGTTAAAATGTTATTTCTATAGAAAATTTTGTCAAAATTTTATTTCGATAGAAAATTTTATTTCTATAGCAAATGTTGTTAAAATTTTATTTCTATTCCTATTTTCCAAAATTATATTTCTATAGAAAATTCTTTTAAAATTTTATCTCTATAGAAAATTTTGTCAAAATTTTATTTCTATAGAAAAATGTTGTTAAAATTTTATTTCTATTGAAAACTGTCAAAATTTTATTTCTATAGACAATTTTACCAAAATTTTATTTCTATAGAAAATTTTATTAAAATTTTATTTCTATATAAAATTTTATTAAAATTTTAATTCTATATATAATTTTGTCAAAACTTTATTTCAATAGAAAATTCTTTTAAATTTTATTTCTATAGAAAATCATGTCAAAAATTTATTTATTCTTTATTATTTATTATTTTATTATTTCTATAGAAAATTTTGTCAAAATTTTATATCTATAGAAAATTTTCCCAAAATTTTATTTCTATAGCAAATGTTGTTAAAATTTTATTTATATTCCTATTTTCCAAAATTATATTTCTATTCTTATTTTCCAAAATTATATTTCTATAGAAAATTCTTTTAAAATTTTATCTCTACAGAAAATTTTGTCAACATTTTATTTCTATAGAAAATTTTCCCAAAATTGTATTTCTATGGAAAATTTTGCCAATATTTTATGTCTATAGAAAATTGTGGCAAAATTTTATTTCTATAAAAAATTTTGCCAAAATTTTATTTATATAGAAAATTATGAGAAATTTTTTTTCTATTTCTATAGAAAATTTTATTAAAATTTTATTTCTATAGAAAATTTTGTAAAAATTGTATTTCTATGGAAAATCTGTAAAGTACCTCATAGTTGGAGAGAAAATTGTTCTTCAAAATTTTATTTAAAATTTTTATACAATAACATAAAATTAAAATTAAGGTTCATATATCGAATTTTCAATCTCTTTGTGTGATATATTAATAAAGCTATTCAAGTCTTCCAGTTTAAATACCAAAATTATAATAGATTCTTAATTCCAATAAACCTTTAAACCAAAGATGCAAAATCCTGAAAATAAGTCTTAACCTATATTTGAAGCTTCTTTAGTTATATTAAATCTAAATCATCAATATACCAGTTAATTTAAAGATGATTTCTTTAAATTAAAAATGTTTTTCTATACTTTAAGGAAAGTTCTCCTTAGTACAAAGACATACTACTTTAACGGAGGGAAGCAAATGTCCAAGATTTGTGTAAATAAAATGTTCATTATTATAAAGAAATTTGTCCTTAATATTGTGTAAATTGCGTAACCTGAAATTTAGGTTGCATAATTTTTCATATTAGGTCAACATTTTTTTCTATGTACCAAAGAAAAACTTCAAAGTATATCCAATAAATTTTCCTGAATTTCCTATTTACTTATTTTTTAATATAGTTTAGTTAAACTTTTCTAAAATTAACCTACATTTCCTTTTCAGTTCGGTTCACTCAACGTGTTTACGAGTTGTATTAAAACCTTATAACTCTTAAAATTGTAAAGGATATAAGAAACTTCCCATGTTCCACTGCTCTACCAGCAACTCCTTTCCCTTTCTTGACAAACAATTAATTTTTATCATCATTATCATGCAGTCCGTCACTCATTCACAGTCATAGCTTATTTTGATGTACTGAGCTCTGAGCTCCTGAATGTATGGATTTGCATGCTAATTAATTATTGGAAACAAACAAACCAGACCCTGTGGTAGTTGAAGTTAAAATGATACATGACTTGCAAAACAAAACAAGTAGAAATAAAACTGAAAAATGGAATGGAAATTATCAACAAAAAAGGAAATGATTCGCCAGCTCACCGGTAATTGTTGCTGTTATGCTCTAATAGGGCTCTATGTAGACAATTACCTTCAACGAGGGTTAAGGATGACTATTTTTGTTGCAAAACGATTGTTATCATCCATAGGTTGGCGGCGACAAAGCCAATTCATGGCATAAACAAAGGAATGGGCGTTGTCTATTACGCGGTGAGAGTAAGGACTTGGACTAAAAGGAATATTAAGAGACGACAATGTCGGGTCTTTTGCTGTGCTTCATGACTTCCTTTTAATTAATTGGATTATAGCCATGATAGAAAATAAATGTAAACGAAGTATACTTGAGGAAAAATGTTGTTCAACGAAAAATTTGTCAAATTATTATATAAAATGACCAGTCAAAATGTTATCAAAATTTTATTTCTATTGAAAATTATGTCAAAAATTTTCTTCTATAGAAAATTTTGTCAAAATTTTATTTCTATAGAAAATTTATTTAAATTTATTTGTACAGAAAATTTTGTCAAAATTTTATTTCTATAGAAAATTTTGTCAAAAATTTATTTTTATAGAAAATTTTGTCAAAATTTTATTTCTATAGAAAATTTTGTCAAAATGTTATTTCTATAGAAAATTTTGTCTAAATTTTATTTCTATAGAAAATTTTGTCAAAATTTTATTTCTATAAAAAATTTTGCCAACATTTTATTTCTATAGAAAATATTGTCAAAATTTTATTTCTATAGAAAATTTTGTCAAAATTCTATTTCTAATTTTAAATTTTCAAAATTTTATTTTTATAGAAAATTTTTTCAAAATTTTATTTCTTCAGAAAATTTTGTCAAGATTTTATTTCTATAGAAAATTTTGTCAAAACTTTATTTCTATAGAAAATTTTGTCAAAATTTTATTTCTATAGAAAATTATGGCAAACTTTTATTTCTATAGAAAATTTTGTGAACATTTTATTTCTATAGAAAATTTTATCAAAATTTTATTTCTATAGAAAATTTTGTCAAAATTTTATTTCTATAAAAAATTTAATCTAAATTTTATTTCTATAGAAAATTTTGGCAAACTTTTATTTCTATAGAAAATTTTGTCAAAATTTTATTTCTATAGAAAATTTTGTCAAAATTTTATTTCTATAGAAAATTTTATCAAAATTTTATTTCTATAGAAAATTTTGTCAACATTTTATTTCTATAGAAAATTTTGTCAAAATTTAATTTCTATAGAAAATTTTCACAAAATTTTATTTCTATAGAAAATTTTCACAAAATTTTATTTCTATAGAAAATTTTCACAAAATTTTATTTCTATAGAAAATGTTCACAAAATGTTATTTCTATAGAATATTTTCACAAACTTTTATTTCTATAGAAATTTTTGTCAAAAATTTTTTCGAGGAAGCTGATGAGGAATGTGGTAATTCTGAAACGTGCGTCCGTCCAACCATCTTGCAGTCTATAGGGCTTTGCCCAAATAAATTTGACAAACATTATTTTCCTCGGTTGGTTAAGCTACACTTGTAGTTTAGTCAATGCATGGTTTTAAGCTGAAATAAAAAAACAACAACAATGCATAAAGAACAAAACCAACAATAACAAAACAAAACGAATGGAAAAAGAAGAGGAAGCACGCTCAAAATAATCCCAGCCAACTGCACTGAAATCGATGATTTGACAGTGGCATAGGAAAAGAGATATGGTTGTTTCGAATTTATTTCGGCATAAGCCGGCTATCATGCAAAATTTTATTTGTATAGAAAATTTTTCCAAAATTTTATTTGTATAGAAAATTTTGTCAAAATTTTATTTCTATAGAAAATTTTATGAAAATTTTATTTCTATAGAAAATTTTGTCAAAATTTTATTTCTATAGAAAATTTTGGTCAACACTTTATTTCTGTAGAAAATTTTCACAAAATTTTATTTCTATAGAGAATTTTCACAAGATTTTATTTCTATAGAAAATTTTGTAAAAATTTTATTTCTATAGAAAGTTTTGTCAAAATTTTATTTCTATAGAAAATTTTGTCAACATTATATTTATATAGAAAATTTTGTCAAAATTTTATTTCTATAGAAAATTTTCACAAAATTTTATTGCTATAGAAAATTTTGGCAAAATTCTATTTCTAAAGAAAATTTTGTCAAAATTTTATTTCTATAGAAAATTTTGTCAAAATTTTATTTCTATAGAATATTTTGGTCAACACTTTATTTCTATAGAAAATTTTCACAAGATTTTATTTCTATAGAAAAATTTCACAAGATTTTATTTCTATAGAAAATTTTGTCAAAATTTTATTTCTATAGAAAATTTTGTTGAAGTTTTATTTCTATGGAAAATTTTGTCCCAAAATGTTATTTATATAGAAAATGTTGTCAAAATTTTATTTCTTTGTCAAATTTTGTCAAAATTTTATTTCTATAAGAAAATGTTCACAAAATTTTATTTCTATAGAAAATGTTTATTTCTATAGAAAATGTTATTTCTATAGAAAATTTGTGAAGTACCTCTTAGTTGAAGTGGAATATTTTGCAAACATCAGGAATTCTACGTTAACAGTAAAAAAGCTTCCATTTTTTGTAGAATTCTACCGACTACCACAGATCGTGGTAATAAGTCGAATAAGTTTAGATGAGCAATCAAAAAGGCGTGTGTCTATTGACTGGAGATGGGACACACGCAGCTGTGCTGCTATCAATTACTGATAGGTCTGAATTGAGGCGTCTGCACTTGCCCGATCTTTGTTTCCTCCGGTGCTATGAGCGACGTTGCAGCTCCAAGCTCAGGATTAACCTTATTGATTCTCGCCGCTTCAGCTGCAGTATCCTTAAGAATCCTGTTAACGCCTGTCTGGTATGCTCCCTCTTTGGTAACGCTGGATCTAGCGCTCTACACGCACAGAAAAAACATGTTTGGACATGGTTGCCGCATCCATTTAATGCTTATTTAGAGTATGTAATTGTCGCGAAAACCATGTATTTTGTCTTTGTAAAAATATTTTCGAGCGGAGAAAAATATATGTTGGCAATAAGCATTAAAATGGTTCTCAAATGCCGCAAACATGTTCTATTATTTAAATGATAGAATTTGAGACCATTATATGGTCAGGAAAATCATGTACCTGACCATTCAATTTTTTTTACTTTTTTGCAGAGAAAAAAGTATTTTTATAGTTTACGAATAGACATGTCTACAACCATTACATGGCCATAAAGACCATGTACATTGTTTTCGTGACCATTTAATTTTTTAATTTTTTTGTAGCGACAAGAATTTTATAAAAACATTGAGCAGGTACACACGATTTTCATTTTGCGTGTCAGTCGTGTGTTGATTGTTTCTTGGAATGGACGGAGAATACGGAATTATTGTGTTTTGTGTTAATTTATTTATTCAGAAATGGCACGTGGTTTTATGTGAATACAAAAAAGGGAAGTGTAATTGAAACAAATGTACCTGGTTTTTGGTCTGCATTTTGACATAGTATAATTTATTTTTATTTGCAGTTATATGATGTCTGTGTTTGTACATTTGATGGGCACGAAGTAAATATGGAATGTTTTCTTATTGTTGAAATTGAACCAAACTAGAGTGTGTAAAAATATGTGATGTTTGCTTGCACGACATAGTAAATACAAATAAACAATGAATTAGTTTATAAATAAATAAAGTTGATTTTGTGTTTTCTTTTCTCAAGTGGCGTCCTTTTTTCGACGACGAAAAAAGTTTTTTCATAAAAATCAAAACATTTTAGGTTGTGACCATGTTCCTTTAACTAGAAGAAAAACATTTTTGACGAATAACATAACATTTTAGATCGTGACCATTGTCTTTTAATGGAAACAAACTTCTTTTGATCAATATAATAACATTTTAGATGAGGACAATTGTATTTTTCTTAGAACCATGTTCACTGAGCCAAAATGGTTGCAGGTTTAAATGTTACATGGTCGCCGCAAAAATAGCTGCTATCATATTATTTTGCTCTTTGAATATGATTGTGACAATCATGTTTCTTCTCTGCGTGTATTATTTCCCCTTTGTGGTCGCCTTAATCCTATTGCCATGGCATGATAAATAATATTTTTTATTTATTTTGGATTTTTTATGATAAGTGGATTTTGGTCGTATGTCAAAATGGTTTCCTCTATAATGACACACAAATTGCATATCCTTGGAAGAAAAAAACACTTTAATGTCACTAATTTCATATGCGATTTTTGCGTTATTTTTTCGTTTGTCTTAAATATGAAAAATATGCTATAATTTCAATCATTAGTGTCATCAAGTGTCCAATTATCAATCTACACCGTTGCCTTACTTGCAGCAACATGCTTTTTGAAGCTATTTAACAATTAACTGATGCAGGAATATAATCCACCACACAACACTTTGGTGCTGATGATCTTTTTAGCTAATCCACAGGCCTGTTGCGGCGGCCTAATGACTTTGACTCTGTCTGCATTTTTGTTAAATGACGGTGTTATTGAGTGTAATTAAAGAAATTTAACGCCTGGTTGATTCTTTTCTCTTTTCCAAAGTGTTTGGTATTTTTTTTTTATTTCTATTAAATTTTACTAAGAAATCTTAATAATTTCATTGGCATTGAGGCCAATTAACGATAACTAATTGCATGTCAAAACTAAAACTGAGCCATGTTTGATACAGTCTGACAATGGTCTAACGGCATTTTAAAAATTTTCTTCTGACTAACACCAAACAGAGAAAAAGTTTTAAAATTTCATGATACATCTTTTTTTTGGAAAATGCAATGAACGTAGAATATGAAATGTAATTGAACTTACACTTGCAATGTTGGCAGGCGAAATATAAAAATTGAGGAGCTTGGATTTTGAATTTTTAAAATTTATTTTGAATTTTTAAAATTTATTTGTTCTTTGGAAAGGTCCTAAAAAGTCCAAATATATCGCTGGAAATTTTACCCATCGTAGACTTAACACGTTGAGTGCCGTATGTACCGCTGGCGATACCCTATATAAGGCAATTGACCGGTGAGTGGTAAAATATGAAGCGCCATCTCTTTCTACACGCAGAGAAGAAACATGATTGTCACAATCATATTCAAAGAGCAAAATAATATGATAGCAGCTATTTTTGCGGCGACCATGTAACATTTAAACCTGCAACCATTTTGGCTCAGTGAACATGGTTCTAAGAAAAATACAATTGTCCTCATCTAAAATGTTATTATATTGATCAAAAGAATTTTGTTTCCATTAAAAGACAATGGTCACGATCTAAAATGTTATGTTATTCGTCAAAAATGTTTTTCTTCTAGTTAAAGGAACATGGTCACAACCTAAAATGTTTTGATTTTTATGAAAAAACTTTTTTCGTCGTCGAAAAAAGGACGCCACTTGAGAAAAGAAAACACAAAATCAACTTTATTTATTTATAAACTAATTCATTGTTTATTTGTATTTACTATGTCGTGCAAGCAAACATCACATATTTTTACACACTCTAGTTTGGTTCAATTTCAACAATAAGAAAACATTCCATATTTACTTCGTGCCCATCAAATGTACAAACACAGACATCATATAACTGCAAATAAAAATAAATTATACTATGTCAAAATCCAGACCAAAAACCAGGTACATTTGTTTCAATTACACTTCCCTTTTTTGTATTCACATAAAACCACGTGCCATTTCTGAATAAATAAATTAACACAAAACACAATAATTCCGTATTCTCCGTCCATTCCAAGAAACAATCAACACACGACTGACACGCAAAATGAAAATCGTGTGTACCTGCTCAATGTTTTTATAAAATTCTTGTCGCTACAAAAAAATTAAAAAATTAAATGGTCACGAAAACAATGTACATGGTCTTTATGGCCATGTAATGGTTGTAGACATGTCTATACGTAAACTATAAAAATACTTTTTTCTCTGCAAAAAAGTAAAAAAAATTGAATGGTCAGGTACATGATTTTCCTGATCATATAATGGTCTCAAATTCTATCATTTAAATAATAGAACATGTTTGCGGCATTTGAGAACCATTTTAATGCTTATTGCCAACATATATTTTTCTCCGCTCGAAAATATTTTTACAAAGACAAAATACATGGTTTTCGCGACAATTACATACTCTAAATAAGCATTAAATGGATGCGGCAACCATGTCCAAACATGTTTTTTCTGTGCGTGTATGGGAAGTGAACAAATCGATAATATTCGAGGTGAACATAATCGAAAGAAAATTAATTCAGACAAAAAAGTAAAGCTTTTTACTATAAAATAAACACCCTCGCTCAAAATTTAAACAATTAATTGGAAATTTTCGAAAACAAAATATAAAAAAACAAGTATATACAGCAGTAAGTTCGGCCGGGCCGAATCTTAAATACCCACCACCATGAACCAAATATTAGGGTTTCCTTTTAAATTTCAGGAGGGCTTGAGGACTTGAGGACACAACCCGAAGATAAATTTAAAGATTTCACCTATGAGGACAATATCAGATTCTGGATTTATAAGAACCATTTTTGTTTGAGGTTTAGAGGAATCATTAACATCTCTTGTAAGTGTGCAGGAAAATTACAAAATAACGTCTTGATTTGAAATCTTAAATCTGTAGAAGTAAAATCTGGAAATTTTACATTGAGTTTCAAGCAATTTTCATGATCAGTGCGCCTTCTACACCCTCAAGAAGTGAAGTCGGTCTATATGGAAGCATTACCAAATGGACCGATAAAAACTTAATCCGATACACGTTTTTGTGAGCCTAAAATACCAGAATATTTACAATTTCAGGCATATCAGATAAAAACTACGGTTTCTAGAAACCCAACGAGTTAAATCGGGAAATCGTTCTTATGGGGGCTATACTAAAATATGGACCGATACTCACCATTTTCGGCACACCTCTTTGTGACCCGAAAATACCTCTAGATTTCCAATTTCAGGCAAATAGGATAAAAACTTCGTATTCTAGAAGCCCAAGAAGTAAAATTGGGGAATCGGTCTATATGGGGGCTATACCAAAATATGGATCGATACTCACCATTTTCGGCACACCTCTTTATGGTCCTAAAATACCTCTAGATTTCCAATTTCAGACAAATTGGATAAAAACTACGGTTTCTATAAGCCCAAGACCCCAAATCGGGAGATCGGTCTATATGGGGGCTATGCCATAATATGGACCGATACTCACAATTTTTGGCACACGTATTTGTGGTCCTACAATACCTCTAGATTTCCAATTTCAGGTAAATTGAATAAAAACTGCGGTTTCTATAAGCCCAAGAAGTAAAATCGGGAGATCGGTCTATATAGGGGCTATACCAAAATATGGACCGGTACTCACAATTTTTGGCACACGTATTTGTGGTCCTACAATACCTCTAGATTTCCAATTTCAGGTAAATTGAATAAAAACTGTGTTTTCTATAAGCCCAAGAAGTAAAATCGGGAGATCGGTCTATATGGGGGCTATACCAAAATATGGACCGATACTCACAATTTTTGGCACACGTATTTGTGGTCCTACAATACCTCTAGATTTCAAATTTCAGGTAAATTGAATAAAAACTGCGGTTTCTATAAGCCCAAGAGGTAAAATCGGGAGATCGGTCTATATGGGGGCTATACTAAAACGTGGACCGATACTCACCATTTTTGGCACATCTCTTTATGGTCATAAAATACCTCCAGATTTCAAATTTCAGGCAAATTGGATAAAAACTACGATTTCTATAAGCCCAAGACCCCAAATCGGGAGGTCGGTTTATATGGGGACTATATCAAAACCTGGACCGATATAGCCCATCTTCGAACTTGACCTGCCTGCAGACAAAAGACGAGCTTGTGCAAAATTTCAGCACGATTGCTTCATTATTGAAGGCTGTAGCGTGATTACAACAGACAGACAGACAGACAGACAGACAGACAGACAGACGGACAGACGGACATCGTTATATCGTCTTAGAATTTCTCCCTGATCAAGAATATATATACTTTATATAGTCGGAAATCGATATTTCGATGCGTTACAAACGGAATGACAAACTTATTATACCCCCGTCACCATTCTATGGTGGTGGGTATAAAAACAAGTACAGTCGAAGCTCTGTTTAACGAATATCCCATTTAGCGAAAATCCATTTTAACGAACGTCAAAATTCTTAACATTGAGTATTCTAAATAACGAACAATTGAACAAAATTTACGTTCGATTTAACGAAAAGGCTTTTAATCTTAAGAAAATAAACAACAACAAAATTCAGCAATATTTGACGATTGGGAGTATGGCTTAAGTCCTTAGGAAATGTCCACAAAGTACGGCATTCCCAAGATATTTAGATTCCATTAAAATGTTTGAAAACACATATTCAATGGCCGGGTAACTGGTAAAGTAAGGTTAGATAGAGTGGCGCAGCTTCGCTACGCACTGAAAAAAAAACATACTCGGTTCCAAAGATTTTGTCTTTACTTTAAAAAATTTGGTATTGATTCCGAGCCAAAGAAGCGGAGAATACAAGTAAGGATACTTTTAAGACAAAATTCTCTTTTAAATTTAGGTTTTGTGTACTTGCTTCTAGGAAGCAAATTTTAATTTTTCGCTTTCTCAGCTTTTTTTCTTCATATGCTATCAAAGTCCTTTAAAAACGAGTTAACGGCAACTTTATTTTCCAAATTAGGACTCGACTTCCAGTAGAAATTATGCTATGCTTGAAGTAAAAAACTTCTTTAAAATAAAGTTTTGAAAAACATGTCCTATATTTGAACGATTTTTTGCTTTGTAGTCAAGATGCAAAAAGACAACAAATTTAAAGACAATTTCATTAAATTTAAAGATTTTTTTCTTTCATGTAAAGATACCCATTTTTAAGTCAACTCAATTTTAAGGACAATATGACTTCATTGAAATGTTTATCGACTTTGGACAAGGAAAATAACTTTATTTTAGAGAAATGCGTCTTCTATGCTAAGCAAAATTTGTATTCGTATTTGAAAGACATGAAATCTTTGACCTCACGACAATATTTTTTTCAGTGCGGGAAATGGATCTACAATAGAACCGGTACAGGACTTCTCCCTGGTGTGAAAAGACCAGTCCCAGTTCTGGCCGAAACGTATGGTAGGGACCGGTCACTTCAACACGGGTTTGTCATTGACGGGGATAAATTTACACGGCAGGCCACGAATTGGACTCATTCTAAACTACATGACCTGGGAGAACTTAGTAGGACTAGACAGGTCCTCATGAAACAGTCTGGGACAAACCCTTAGGAACCGGTATTATTTTGATCATCAGATTTTGCATCAGAAAGAAAAACTTTTGGACTATGTTGGTCCATAGGTAAATGTCTAGATCAAATAAAATTTTAAAATAAAGAGAGTATAGAAATCAATAAATTATATGAAAATTTAAAAACTACGACAAACTCGAGCACTGGTCCTGTAATAGGTCTGTTAGTGGCAATATTTCGTAGGATTGCCAGTTGGACAGGTGGTGAATTTTTCTCTTAATATTGAGTGCTACCCGATTCTATATTTATCTCAATAACAAGGAACCTCCCTCTTATAGCTGAAGATAAACTATGAAATACACAGGAATATCAACATCATTAGTGAGAGGGATAAACTACCACTGAAAAACTTTTTTGGTGCCCGGTCGAAACGGCAATCTAGCGTCGAGGGTACATCTATGCCGACAGGAGCAGCGGAGTAGTGGTGTATGTAAGACGTTTTAGGAAGATGATACTATGAACACTAGGTTAGGTTATGTGGCACCCCAAGGTATCAGGCTCACTTAGACTATTCAGTCCATTGTGATACCACATTGGTGAACTTCTCTCTTATCACTGAGTGCTGCCCGATTCCATGTTAAGCTCAATGACAAGGGACTTCCTTTTTATAGCCGAGTCTGAACGGCGTTCCACATTCCAGAGAAACCACTTAGAGAAGCTTTGAAACCCTCAGAAATGTCACCAGCATTTCTGAGGTGGGATAATCCACCGCTGAAAAACTTTTTGGTGTTCGGTCGTAGCAGGAATCGAACCCACGACCTTGTGTATGCAAGGCGGGCATGCTAACCATTGCACCACGGTGGCTCCCTATGAACACTACCTATGCCTGGCCATTCTTGAAACCGGGCACTGGAAACAAATTAGGCAATTCGTCTAAGAAGTTAGAGTATACAAATTATGACATGGGTGTATATAGGCCCCCATACGACAGCGAATCTTGGATCCTCTCTTCAATCTAACCTAACCTAGATATATCAAGCTCATCAGGATTATTTTTTAAGTGTCTCTGTGCTTTAATTTTTTCAAATGATTATGAATTTTTACTCATCTGGTAAAATAACTTCGATTTTCAATAAAAGTTAACATTTAATATTCCCGTTCGATTTAACGAATTTTTCTAAATAACGAAAGGGCCTGACAATATATCGTTCGTTAAACCGAGCTTCGACTGTATATACAACCGTAAGTGCAGCCAGGCCGAACTATAATTTTGACATAATAAATTTTATTTTGTCAAAATATTTAAAATTTTGAGAAAATTTTCCACAGAAATAAAATTTTGCAATATAAGATTTCACAGAGGTAATTCAAAAATTTTCTATAGAAACAAAAAGTGGACAATATTTATAGAAATACAATTTTGACGAAATTTTCTATAGAAATAAAATTTGGAAAATTTTCTGTAGAAATAACATTTTGACGAAATTTTCTATAGAAATAATATTTTGACAAAATTTTCTATGGAAATAAAATTTTGAGAAAATTTTATATCGAAAAAAAATTTTGTCAAAATTTTCTATGGACATAAAATTTTAAAAAATTTTCTATGGAAATAAAATTTTGAAAAATTTTCTATAGAAAATTTTCTACAGAAATAAAATTTTGCAAAATAAGATTTCACAGAGGTACTTCACAAATTTTCTATAGAAATAAAATGTGGAAAATATTTTCTATAGAAATACAATTTTGACGAACTTTTCTATAGAAATCAAATTTGGAAAATTTTATATAGAAATAAAATTTGCAAACATTTTGTATAGAAATAAAATTTTGACAAAATTTTCTATGGAAATAAAATTTTGAGAAATTTTTCTATAGATATAAAATGTTGATAAAATTTTCTATAGAAATAAAAATTTGAGAAATAAAATTTTGCAAAATAAGATTTCAAAGAGGTACTTCACAAATTTTCTATAGAAATAAAATGTCGATAATATTTTCTATAAAATTAAAATTTTAACAAAATTTTCTGCAGAAATAAAACTTTGACAAAATTTTCCATAGAAATAAAGTTTTTTCAAAATTTTCTATAGAAATAAAATTTTAACAACACTTTCTATAGAAATAAAATTTTAACAACACTTTCTATAGAAAAAAATTGGGAACATTTTCTATAGAACTAAAAGTTTGACAAAATTTTCTATAGAAATAAAATTTTTACAAAATTGTATATAGAAATAAAATTCTGACAAAATTTTCTATGGATATAACATTTTGACAATTTTTTTTCTATAGAAATACAATTTTGATAAAATTTACTACAGAAATAAAATTTTGCAAAATAAGATTTCCAAGAGGTACTTCACAAATTTTCTACAGAAATAAAATGTGGACAAAATGTTCTATAGAAATAAACCTTTGACAAAATTTTCTATAGAAATAAATTTTTGATAAAATTTTCTATAGAAAAAAAATTTTGGGAACATTTTCTGTAGAAATAAAATTTTGACAAAATTTTCTATAGAAATAATATTTTGTTTGTTATTGTTGGCTTCTCTTCAATCGTTATTGTTGTTTTTGATCTCAGCTTAAAGCCATGCATTGACTAAACTACAAGTGTAGCTTAACCAACAGAGGAAAAGTATGCTTGTCAAATTTATTTGGGCAAAGCCCTATAGACTGCAAGATGGTTGGATGGACGCACGTTTCGGAATTACCACATTCCTCATCAGCATCCTCTACTTGCAGCAAAACTATCAACCAATTATCAGAATAAATTCGGGTAATTCACTCAACCCAAAGTGAACTACACTTGAACCTCCCGAAAAAGGGTTTGATAGTCGGCTACTGCCTAAAACAAATAAATTTGACAAGCATACTTTTCCTCTGTTGGTTAAGCTACACTTGTAGTTTAGTCAATGCATGGCTTTAAGCTGAGATCAAAAACAACAATAACGAAATAATATTTTGACAAAATTTTCTATGGAAATAAAATTTTGAGAAAATTTTATATAGAAATAAAATTTTGCCGAAATTTTATATAGAAATAAAATGTGAAAACATTTTCTATAAAAATAACATTTTGGCAAAATTTTTCTATGGAAATATAATTTTGATATAATTGTCTATAGAAATAAAATGTTGGCAAAAACCTTCTGCAGAAATAAAATTTTGCAAACTAAGATTTCAAAGAGTTGCTTCACAAATTGTCTATAAAAATAAAATTTGGACAATATTTTCTATAGAAATACAATTGTGAAAATATTTTCTATAGAAATAAAATTTTAACAAAATTTTCTATAGAAATAAAACTTTGACAAAATTTTCTATAGAAATAAATTTTTGTGACAAAATTTTCGATCGAAATAATATTTAGTCAAACTTTTCTATAAAAATAAAATTTTGACAAAATTTTCTATAAAAATAAACTTTTGACAAAATTTTCTATAGAAATAGAATTTTGAAAAAAATTGCTATAGAAATAAAATTTTTACAAAATTTTCTATAGAAATAAAATTTTGACAAAATTTTCTATAGAAATAAAATTTTCACAAAACTTTGTTTAGAAATAAAATTTTGACAAAATTTTCTATAGAAATAAAATTTAGTCAAAATTTTCTATAGAAATAAAAGCTTGTCAAAATTTTCTATAGAAATAAAAGTTTGGTAAAATTTTCTATAGAAATAAAATTTTGACAAAATGTTCTATAGAAATAAAATGTTGATAAATTTTCTATAAAAATAAAATGTGGACAAAATGTTCTAAGAAAAACAAACTTTCACAAAAATTTTTATAAAAATAAAATTCTGACAAAATTTTTTATACAAATAATATGTTGGCAGAATTTTCTGCACTGAACAGTGAACCCACCAGGAAGAAAACTTTCGGTTAATTTTAAAAAATTTTGAATATTTGTAGAAAATTTTAACTAAACAGTATTAAAAACGTTGGCATCACGCCGAAGTCATGAAAATAAGTAAATATTTTTCATCAAATTGAAGAAAATTTATTGGACATAACTAAGTTTTTTCACTTGTTAAAGAAAATTTTGTAGTTTGAATGAAAAACTTGGAGTTCAAAATTGCAATAATGTCTTTAGTGACATACGAAGTTCATGATGGACGTATTTTTGGTAAAATTTACAAATTTAAAGAAATTCTGAACTATTTTGTGGAAGGCACGAATTTAGTTAATATTTATGTTTCATTTGAGTATATTTTTTCCTCGGTTTTAGTTAATTTAACTAACGTACACAAAAAATTATTAGAGTAAAGGAAACTTTCTCCAAACATAATAATTCCATGAACTAAAATAAAGTTAAATTGGCTTTAGTGAAATAGAGAGTTCACTTTTTTTTGAGTGTGTAGAAATAAAATTTTGCAAAATAAGATTTTTTGTTTGGTAGTTT
Organism: Haematobia irritans; assembly: GCF_050003625.1. Taxonomy (NCBI): domain Eukaryota; kingdom Metazoa; phylum Arthropoda; class Insecta; order Diptera; family Muscidae; genus Haematobia; species Haematobia irritans. Next base: position 209,377,403 of record NC_134399.1, read on the forward strand.
TTTGGTAAAGTTTTCTCCAAAAAGATCAGTTTTATTTCATACATGAAGAACATGTTTTCTTTTTTCAGTATTTGTTTACATTTTTTGAGTATGAACATGCATGTTCATTAAAAGTACACTTTTTATTATTATTATTATTTTCGACACTTTCGAGCATATATATTGCAATACTTCTGGTTTTTCCTTATATCTACTCAATGGATATTCATATATAAACATTCTAATCACTTTCTTTAAGCTCTGCCCCACAAATATGATTTATATGGGACCATCTATTAATGACACTGGTAAAATACAAAATTCCCACTTTTTACTAGAATAAACAATCACCTTTACTGGGGGCTTGTTTTACTTAATGGAAACATTTAATTATAATAAATATTTCTTTGACACCTTTCATGTCAAAGTCAATGGTGTGGCCAGAGAGTCAGTGTGAGACCTGTTGTCATCTCGAAAACCATGGAACGCTGTGATTCATGTTTTTTTTACACTTGTCCTCTGTGCAAAAAATCACCTTTCAAACTCAATTTCATGGAGATTTTCCTCTTAATTTACTTGGTAATTTTGAGCAAAATGTCAACGCAATAAAGGCCTACACATCAGAGGAGTTAAAGAAAAACAAGTTTCCACTTTTCAATCTCTCTCTCCCTCTATGTGCCCAGATCTCAGTTATTTCATTCCACTATTGTAATTGCGTTACATGTACCATGTCCATGGCAAGTATATTGCTTGTTAACTTGAGCTTTTCTTGTAATAACTGCAAATTTGCACGACTTTTTTATACACGTTCAATGTGTCAGTAATTTTGATTGAAATTATTTAATTGTTGAAGAGTCATTAATGAAACATAAAAGTGATTTAAATATAAATTATAAACAATATACTCATAATATGCGATAATGAAATTCGTGAACGCGATAATGAAATTCGTAAACGCTACTTTTGGGGCTGTTTTCATCTATAGCTGAATAGGGAAGCAGTGGCGGACTAAAAGAAAACACAAATTGGCTCCAAAACCCAAATGAAACATAGTCCCAAAAGTGGGATGACGCTACGTAATGAATACACACAGAAAACAGATTGGTTGGAAAACGTTTGCAGTAATAAATATTCGACACTCAGAACATAATATAAGTTGTCTCAATAGTTTTCCAGTATTGTTGAATATTATTTGTCCCCTACAACCATTTGGTGAAAATTGCAATAAGTTTTCTTGTGTGTTGAAAGATAAATAGTTGTGACAACCAAATGTCACTTCTATGAAAAATATTTCCTGACATTGGTACATACGACCTACCGTAAAGAAATTTCTCAACTGTTATTTAATAATCATCACTCACATTTGGTAACCACAGCCGAATTCGATTTTAATAATTTTTCAAATGTCAATGTCATTATTGTTAAATTCATTATATTTTGTATTATTAAATCCATAACATGTGAACATGGATTTCAACTCAAAACGAATACATATGGGGGAAAATACTGCCAAGATGTAAAACCTCCATGGGCCGCATACAAGGTATTATCTTCAAAAGCTTGCAATGGACTGAAACCGAATAAAAATCCATGGTTTGTAGCTGAACTGTTTATGTTTAAGGACACAAAATAAAATTTCGAATTTCAGGGATCAATGAAATCATCAAATGCGGCCTGTGGAAATCAAGTTTAGTTTATGGACCGTAAAGCATACTACGGTGGGTTATGGGCGCTAACGTTGTCTGTTGATTCGGATTTTATTTTGAAGGCGTTTTAAAGGCTATATCATTCGTTGAACTGTTCATCAAATTTTTCATTGAGGAGGTGTTTGTGTCATGGGTAATGATGAAAAGTCAAAGATTTTCGTTCGCAAATTTCAATCTCTTGTGGCATATGTACTTCCCTTGGGCCGGGTATGCCGTCTATAATCATTTTTTGTGCATCTGTATTTTGCTCTAAATAATATTTAAATAACAATAAACCTATAATTTGTAATTTAATAAAATATATGTATCTACTTTTCAATTCGATTGGGGATATTAATATGGTTGGGTGGTACAATCGAATAACGAAGTCACCCATAACCTATTTCATTAGTTAGGTGACACAACTGCCAACAGACAGTTGCAGCAACTTCCAAAATGAGGTTGGCAATAAATTCGATTATCACAACCAATCTGTATTCTCTGTGTATGAGCCCTATGAAAATGAGCCCCAACGAAATGTAACCGAAACATGAAAATCGACCCCAAAGCAAAATTAGGGCACATTTTCACTTTTGATTTAGAATCTTGTAAGTCGCCCTCTCTTATCGTTGCAAGTTCGCGCTAGCCCGCTTTGGATCTATATATAGGAGAACGCCGATTAGTTAGAGTTGAGACAAGAGTCATTTAAAAATATAGCATGGGTCACATCTTGCACGAAATTTTGAACATGAGCTAGTTGGGTTGTTTTTGTTGTAACAATTTTTTGTGAATTCATCCACTTTTTTCCACATCAGCTGGTATCCAGTTTAAGAAAGTATACGACTAGCATGGGATGTGTCCACAGTGATCTGGAGAAAACTACCAAAAAACTACCAAACAAAAAATCTTATTTTGCAAAATCTTATTTCTATAGAAAATTGTGTCAAAATTTTATTTCTATAGAAAATTTTGTCAACATTTTATTTCTATAGAAAATTTTGTCAACATTTTATTTCTATAGAAAATTTTGTCAACATTTTATTTCTATAAAAAATTCTGTCAAATTTTTATTTCTATAGAAAATTTTGTCAAAATTTTATTTCTATAAAAAATTCTGTCAAATTTTTATTTCTATAGAAAATTTTGTCAAAATTTTATTTCTATAAAAAATTCTGTCAAATTTTTATTTCTATAGAAAATTTTGTCAAAATTTTATTTCTTTAGTAAATTTTGTCAAAATTTTATTTCTATAGAAAATTCTGTCAAAATTTTATTTCTATAGAAAATTTTGTAAAAATTTTATTTCTATAGACAATTTTGTCAAAATTTTATTTCTATAGAAAATGTTGTCCAAATTTTATTTCTATAGAAAATTGTGTCAAAATTTTATTTCTATGGAAAATTTTGTTAACATTTTATTTCTATAGAAAATTTTGTCAAAATTTTAGGAAAAAAGCAGTATGAAATGTGGGGCTACGCTTCATAATGAATGTGAACCCTATAATAAATATAAACCCCAACTGAAGCATGAAAATCTACCCCAATAGTCTAAGTGAGCCCGATACTTCGGGCTGCCACCTAACCTAACCTACCCCAATATAAAATTTGGACTCATTTTCACTTTTTAATTAAAATACCGTGTGAAAATGAACCGTAACTGATGAGAAAAAATTTAACTTTCTATGAAGCAAGAAGAAGAAGAAGGAGAAAGTCTTAAGCCCTGCGCAAAAATAATTCGGGTGCGATATAATGCTATTCGGAACAAAAGAGCATATATTTGCCACCATTCGAAAAAAGGTCCCACCTGAAACTGAAACTAAAAGGAAACTGGGGTTCATTTTCATTCGAAATATTGAGGTTTATTTACATAATGCAACAGAGGCCCCAAAATTAAAATGAAGTTACACCTCCAAAAAAAAAATAAAATTTTGGTATTGTTGTTTTCTATAAAAATTTTTGGGGTCCTATTTCGTTTAGGTTTTGGGGCATCTATATCAAATCTGTTGAGAGATTGCAAAATTGTCGCTATGAATATGGGCCCCATGAAAATTAGCTCCTAAATCTGAATGAAATAAGACCCCAAAAAGTATATGAGAAACAACAACACCAATTGTTTTATGTTTTTTTGGGGCCCATTGCTTATGAAATTAAACACCAATTGGATTGTTCTTCGCTTTCAAGTGGGTCTATATTCATATTCTGAAATTTAACAAAGGTGGTAAATACATATATACACTCTGTTTTTCGGGTATTTAAGGTTTTCGCCAGAGTCTAAATTTAGTTAACACGATTCCAAAGATTTTCGTACTGAGTAAATTTATTAAATTTATTTCTTAAAACTTCATATTTTTTCCATCAGTTAGTGTTCATCTCACATGGTCTTTTAAATCAAAAATGAAAATAAGCCCTAATTTTTTTTTGGGGTCGATTTTCTTGCTTATGTTACATTTTATTTGGACTAATATTCGTTATGAAACGTAGCCCTCCACACTTGTGGCCCTGTTTCATTTAGGTTTTGGGGCTAATTTTTATGGGACCTATATTCATAGCATACATACATAGTACAGTAGAAAATTCGAACTTCTAACAAACTGTTAGTCTTTGTAACACCGAATTCACCACCATAAACAAAGCTGTGATAGTAATCTGAGAATACTTTGAAAATAAGAGACTTAAATTGACATTTAATAATTAAATTACATGTCCAGCTTATTGTGGTCTGTTTATTGTTATTCATGTTTTATTTTTCAATGGCGAGCAACTAAAAGTGTTAACAACAATCTCTTAATAATATTATTTTCCTCTTTATATGGATGTTTCATCTATGGTATTTGTTTACCAGCTGCCACTAGAAATGGCACCGGGAAAACACCACATCAGATGTTCATTAACAAATGTACTGGGGAATGGGGCTAGCGAATACCACGAAAAATTCCAACCAAAGAAACAACCAAAAGATGGGCAAAGAAAAACGAAACTAGAAAGAAACATAATAAACCGCAAAGTTTTATTTTCCACATTGTTTCCATTTCATGCCTGTCAATCATTCTAAACTAAGAAGGCATTCATACATATTTTCTTTCAGATCTTAAAATTATTTTTCATATACGTCTTAAGTTTTTCTTTCCATTTTTCTTTTTCGTTTTAAGAGTTTAAGACTAGAATATACGACGTAACTGTCAGGTTTATCCATAAAATGTTGGTTTTCTAAAGCATAAGATTGATTTCAAAATGGATTAACTAAAACTGCAATAAAAAACGATGATTTTTATAGTCATATTAACCGCGATTAACATTTTCAAACTAAATTATTGCCAATAAAATTTTGAGAACATTTTCTATACAAATAAAATTTTGAGAAAATTTTCTATGGAAATAAAATTTTTAAAAAAATTTCTATAGAAATACAATTTTGACAAAATTTTCTATAGAAATACAATTTTGACAAAATTTTCTACAGAAATAAAATTTTGAGAAAAATTTCTATAGAAATAAAACTCTGACACAATTTGTCTAGAAATAAAATTTTATTGTTATTTTTGATCTCAGCTTAAAACCATGCATTGACTAAACTACAAGTGTAGATTAACCAACAGAGGAAAAGTATGCTTGTCAAATTTATTTGAGCAAAGCCCTTTAGTAGCCGACTATCAAACCTTTTTTCGGAAGATTCAAGTGTAGTTCACTTTGGGTTGAGTGAATTACCCGAATTTATTCTGATAATAGGTTGATAGTTTTGCTGCAAGTAGAGGATGCTGATGAGGAATGTGGTAATTCCGAAACAGCTGTACATCCAACCATCTTGCAGTCTATAGGGCTTTGCCCAAATAAATTTGACAAGCATACTTTTCCTCCGTTGGTTAAGCTACACTTTTAGTTTAGTCAATGCATGGTTTTAAGCTGAGATCAAAACCAACAATAATGATTGAAGAGAAACCAACAATAACAAACAAAACGAAATAAAATTTTGACAAAATTTACTATAGTAATAAAATTTTGACACAACTTTCCAAAAAAAAAAACAAATAAAATTATGACATAAGTTTCTATAGAAATAAAGTTTTGACAAAATTTTCTATGGAAATAAAATTTTGACAAAACTTTCTATAGAAATAAAATTTTGACATTTTCTATAGAAATAAAATTATGACAACATTTTCTATCGAAATAAAATTATGAGAAAATTTGTTATAAAAAAAAATAAAATTTTGACAAAATTTTCTATAGAAATAAAATTTTGACAAAATTTTTGTATAGAAATAATTTTTTTTTCTAGAGTTTGTAAGGCTTGAGGTCATGTTGTAATAAAACAAAATAAAATCTTAGTTTTTTATAGTGTTTTATTTTTAATTCTTTCCAAAATTAAATTTTTAATATTTTTAATAATAAGACACAGTGACTTGCTCGCCACACAAAAAATTTTGTATAGAAATACAATTTTGACAAAATTTTCTATAGACATAAAATTTTGACAAGGTTTTCTATAGAAATAAAATTATGAGAACATTTTTCTATAGAAATAAAATTTTGACAACGTTTTCTATAGAAATAACATTTTGACAAAATTTTCTATAGAAATAAAATGTTTACAAAATTTTCTATCAAATACAATTTTGACAAAATTTTCTATAGAAATAAAATTTTCACAAAATTTGTTATCAAAAATAAAATGTTGACAAATTTTTCTATAGGAATAAAATTTTAACAAAATTTTCTATAGGAATTAAATTTTAACAAAATTTTCTATAGAAATAAAATTTTGACAAAATCTATAGAAATAAAATTTTGAGAAAATTTTTCTGTAGAAATAAAATTTTAACAAAATTTTCTATAGGAATTAAATTTTGACAAAATTTTTTTTATGGAAATAAACTCTTGACAAAATTTTCTATATAAAAAAAACTTTGACAAAATTTTCTATAGAAATAAATTTTACAAAATTTTCTATAGAAATAACATCTTGACAAAATTTTCTATAGAAATAAAATTTTGACAAAATTTTTTTATGGAAATTAAATTTTGGCAAATTTTTTATGGTAATTAAATTTTTAATATTTTTAATAATAAGACAAAGTGACTTGCTCGCCACTGTTATTGAGTTTACACAAAAAATTTTGTATAGAAATAAAATTTTGACAAAATTTTCTATAGACATAAAATTTTGACAAGGTTTTCTCTAGAAACAAAATTATGAGAAAATTTTTCTATAGAAATAAAATTTTGACAACATTTTTTATAGAAATAAAATTTTGACAAAATTTTCTATAGAAATAAAATTTTCACAAAATTTGTTATCAAAAATAAAATTTTGATAAAATTTTCTATAGAAATAAAATGTTGACAAAATTTTCTATAGAAATAATATTTTGAGAAAATTTTTTCTATAGAAATAAAATTTTGACAAAATTTTCTATAGAAATAAAATTTTAACAAAATTTTCTGTAGAAATAAAATTTTGACAAAATCTATAGAAATAAAATTTTGAGAAAATTTTTCTATAGAAATAAAATTCTGACAAAATTTTCTATAGAAATAAAATTTTAACAAAATTTTCTATAGGAATTAAATTTTGAAAAATTTTTTTTTATGGAAATAAACTCTTGACAAAATTTTCTATATAAATAAAATTTTGACAAAATTTTCTATAGGAATAAATTTGACAAAATTTTCTATAGAAATAACATCTTGACAAAATTTTCTATAGAAATACAATTTTGTCAAAATTTTGTATAGAAATAAAATTTTGGCAAATTTTTTATGGAAATAAAATGTTGACAAAAGTTTTTATAGAAGTAAACTCTTGACAAAATTTTCTGTAGGAATACAATTTTGACAAATTTTTCTATAGCAATCAAATTTGGACAACACGTTCTATAGAAATAACAAATTTAGATAAATTGCAAATTTCTAATTGATTTGCATTTTCATGTTCAATTACAAGGAAATCTTATGCGCAACCAATGACGACATGGATAGGAACAAATGGCCATCTAACATGCAACATTGATCAAGCCGACAGAGTTCACGCTGAGATGCCATTTAAGCAGATAAATTAAGATTTTAACACGCACTTTAAATAATATTGGATGCACCTGCCTACAACTTGTTACCTGGTCACTAAAATATTTGGGCATAAGACACAAATATGTGTCCACAAATCAAGAACTCTTGGCCTTCCCAGTACACCCAACGATCACATCAAACATTTTGGTGTTGTTTTTTCCCAACATAAATTTCCAAAGTAAAAGAGAAAACATACTGGCCAAGCAAATTGTTGAACAAAATGTTTTAATTTAAGATCCCAAAAAATTTATGTTATAGCAAAGTTCCTGTCCACCAGGCAAAAGTCATGTCGCAACAGCGGGTCGTCATCTCTAACTGGTCAAGTCTACCGTTTGCAGAATTAGTGGAACCATTTATCTATACTCGCGTATCTATGTTTGCCACACATGGCTAACTGGCTAGTGGCAATTTAAGTCGATTTGGAAAAAATAGCTAAGAACATCACTACCGCCAACTATATCCATTAACAGTCGCATAGAGCCGAGAGTCTGCATTGGTATCAAGAGGAGGCCGATGACTGGTCTTGTTCTTCCACCAACCATTGTCAAGGTTGTGCACGAATTGTTTTCATTCAATGGTCTGTCTGGCTGTATATCGGATAGGATGGAATAAATTTGATAAGAGGACTTAAAAAGGCCTTTTTAAAAAAGTGGAATGAATCTACATACATTTTTGCTATTCTACGAATTTGTTTTAGATTATTATTTCTATAGAAAATTTTGTCAAAAATGTATTTATATAGAAAATTCTGTCAAAAATGTTATTTCTATAGAAAATTTTGTAAAAATTTTATTTCAAATTTTATTTTTTTAGAAAATTTTGTAAAAATTTTAGTTTTATAGAATTTTTTTTTTTTCAAAATTGTATTTCTATAGAAAATTTTCTCTAAATTGTATTTCTACAAAAAATTTTGTCAAAATGTTATTTCTATAGAAAATTTTGCCAAAATTTTATTTCTAATGAACATTTTCTAAAAATTTTATTTCTATAGGAATTTTTGTCAACATTTTATTTCTATAGAAAATTTTGCCAACATTTTATTTCTATAGAAATTTTTGTCAACATTTTATTTCTATAGAAAATTTCGTCAAAATTTTATTTGTATAGAAATTTTGCTCAAAATTTTATTTCTATAGAAAAAATTTTGTCAAAATGTTATTTCTAATGAACATTTTCTAAAAATTTTGTTTCTATAGACATTTTTGTCAACATTTTATTTCTATAGAAATTTTTGTCAACATTTTATTTCTATACAAAATTTTGTCAAAATTTTATTTCTATAGAAATTTTGCTCAAAATTGTATTTCTATAGAAATTTTTACTAAAATTTTATTTTTGTAGAAATTTGTCTCAAAATTTTATTTCTATAGACAGTTTTCTTAAACTTTTATTTCTATAGAAAAAATTTTCGAATTTTTATTTCTATAGCCTATTTTGTCAAAATTGTATTCCTATTGAAAATTTTGCCAATATTTTATTCCTATTGAAAATTTTGCCAACATTTGATTTCTATAGAAACATTTTGTCAAAATTTGATTTCTATAGAAATTTTGCTCAAAATTTTATTTCTGAAAATTTTATTTCTATAGAAAGTTTTCTTAAAATTTTATTTCTATAGAACATTTTTTCGAATTTTTATTTCTATAGCATATTTTGTCAAAATTTTATTCCTATTGAAAATTTTGCCAACATTTTATTCCTATTGAAAATTTTGCCAACATTTGATTTCTATAGAAACATTTTGTCAAAATTTGATTTCTATAGAAATTTTGCTCAAAATTTTATTTCTATAGAAATTTTTCTCAAAACTTTATTTCTATAGAATTTTTCTCAAAATTTTATTTCTATAGAAATTTTTGTCAACATTTTATTTCTATAGAAGATTTTCTAAAAATTTCTGTAGAAATTTTTCTCAAAATTTTATTTCTATAGAAAATTTTGTTAAAATTTTATTTCTATTGAACATTTTCTAAAAATGTTATTTCTATAGGAATTTTTGCCAACATTTTATTTCTATAGAAAATTTTGCCAAAATTTAATTTCTATAGAAAAATTTTGTCAAAATATTATTTCTATAGAAATTTTGCTCAAAATTTTATTTCTATAGAACATATTTTCGAATTTTTATTTCTATAGCATATTTTGTCAAAATTTTATTCCTATTGAAAATTTTGTCAACATTTTATTCCTATTGAAAGTGTTGCCAACATTTGATTTCCATAGAAACATTTTGTCAAAATTTGATTTCTATAGAAATTTTGCTCAACATTTTATTTCTATAGAAATTTTTCTCAAAATTTTATTTCTATAAACATTTTCGTAAAGTTTTATTTTTTTCGAAAATTTTGTCAAAATTTTATTTTCATAGCAATTTTTTTCAAAATTTTATTTCTATGGAAAATTTTCTCGAATTTTTATTTTTTGTTTTTTGTAGCAAATTTTGTCAAAATTTTATTTCTATAAAAATTTTTGTGAAGTTTAAGTTTTTTAGAAAATTTTGTCAAAATTTTATTTCTAACGATATTTTTGTCTACATTTTTTTTCTTTAAAAAATTTTGTAAAAATTTTATTTCTATAGAAAAATTTTGTCAAAATTTTATTTCTATACAAATTTTTCTCAAAATTGTATGCCTATAAAAAATGTTGTCAATATTTTATTTCAATAGAAAATTTTCTCAAAATTTTATTTCTATAGAAAATTTTTTTTCGAATTTTTATTTCTATACCATATTTTGTCAAAATATTATTTCTATAGAAAATTTTGTCAAAATGTTCTCAAAATTTTATTTTTATAAAAAATTTTCTTAAAATTTTATTTCTATAGAAAATTTTCTGAAAATTTTATTTCTATAGAAAAATTTAGTGACAATTTTATTTCTATAAAAAAATTTTGTCAAAATTTTATTTCTATAGAAAATGTTGTAACAATTTTTTTTCTATAGAAAATTTTGTCAAAATTTTATTTCTATAGACAATTTTGTCAAAATGTTCCTTCTGTATTTGTATTTTCGTTTAAATTTCTTCTGTAGAACATCATTTGTATCTGGGCCTTAGAGGCCTGATATACAAACCCTTGTAAACACCACCTGGGCTGAAGTATTTTACTCTGCTCTAGTCGTTGTTCATGTTACAATGCCGTTGTCTATGTAACCGTTTCGTAGATATTTCCGCGGGCTAATATGGCGTTAAGAATTTCTTCTTTTTTTTATTATTTGAAAAAAGTGTGGAGGAAATCTTTGAAGAATTTTCTTAAAACTGTTCATAGATTTTACATTAGGCTACCTTCAACTGGCAGGGAATGAGTAACAACAAAGAAAATACAATGTTATTGTTAGGTCTTTATAGGGACTTCCGCAAAGGTTTGGGTTTTTCTTTTGTCGTCCAAACTATTCGAGAGGAAAAAATACACTCAAAAAATTTACTTGAAAGCTCAAATTGTATGGGAAAATTTTAATTAACTGCTTAATAAAATAGCTTGTGTGTTGCAAGTTTTTGACAAAAACAAATATAACCAATTGAATTTTTTTAGTGTAAAATTAATATTTATACCCTTCACCACTACTGTGGTACAGGGTATAATAAGTTTGTGCATTTGTATGTAACGCCAAGAAGGAGTAATCATAGACCAACCTTTTAGTATACGGATCGGCTTAGAATTAAATTCTGAGACGATTTAGCGATGTCCGTCTGTCTGTCTGTCCGTCTGTCTGTCCGTCTGTCTGTCCGTCTGTCTGTCTGTCTGTTGATGTATTTTTGTGTGCAAAGTACAGCTCGCAGTTTTAGTCCGATTGTCCTAAAATTTGGTATAGGGTCCTGTTTCGGCTCAAAGACGATCCCTATTGATTTTGGAAAAAATCGGTTCAGAGTTAGATATAGCTGCCATATATATTTTTCACCGATCTGGTCATAATTGGCGTGTATATCAACCGATCATCCTCAAATTCCGTACATCCGAATATTTTATGGGTCTCGAAAAACTTGCATAATATCAGCCAAATCGGTTCAGATTTAGATATAGCTCCCATATATAGCTTTCGCCCGATTGACACTCATATGACCACAGAGGCCAATTTTTAACTCCGATTTAGTTGAAATTTTGCACAGGGAGTAGAATTAGCATTGCAACTATGCGTGCCAAATTTGGTTGAAATCGGTTCAGATTTGGATATATCTCCCATATATAGCTTCCGCCCGATTTACACTCATATTACCACAGAGGCAAATTTTTAACTCCGATTTAGTTGAAATTTTGCACAGGGAGTAGAATTAGCAATTTAACTACGCGTGCCAAATTTGGGTGAAATCGGTTCAGATTTGGATATATCTCCCATATATAGCTTTCGCCCGATTTACACTCATATGACCACAGAGGCCAATTTTTTGCTCCGATTTAGTTGAAATTTTGCACAGGGAGTAGAATTAGCATTGTAGCTATGCGTGCCAAGTTTGGTTGAAATCGGATCAGATTTAGATATATCTCCCATATATAGCTTTCGCCCGATTTACACTCATATGACCACAGAGGCCAATTTTTAACTCCGATTTAGTTGAAATTTTGCACAGAGAGTAGAATTAGCATTGTTGCTATGCGTGCCAAATTTGGTTGAAATCGGTTCAGATTTAGATATAGCTCCCATATATATGTTTTTCTGATTTCGACAAAAATGGTCAAAATACCAACAATTTCCTTGTAAAATCGCCACTGCTTAGTCGAAAAGTTGTAAAAATGACTCTAATTTTCCAAAACTTCTAATACATATATATCGAGCGATAAATCATAAATAAACTTTTGCAAAGATTCCTTAAAACAGCTTCAGATTTAAATTCCTATATTTATTTTTTACTAACATTGTGTTCCACCCTAGTGCATTAGCCGACTTAAATTTTGAGTCTATAGATTTTGTAGAAGTCTATCTAATTCGGTCCAGATCGAGTGATATTTAAATGTATGTATTTGGGACAAACCTTTATATATAGCCCCCAACACATTTGACGGATGTGATATGGCATCGAAAATTTAGATCTACAAAGTGGTGCAGGGTATAATATAGTCGGCCCCGCCCGACTTTAGACTTTCCTTACTGGTTTTTTTTTGTCTTTTCGATTGTTCTTGCACACAAAACCTTTTGTGTCGAAAATGCAGACATGTTTCATTCTTTTGCCAGACGGCTATTATTGGAATCTCTTTCCCATTTTTATTAGAAATGAAAAGCAAATTTCATTTGTCTGCAATATAATCAGAAGTAAGGGAAGACAATTTTCCAAACGCAAATATATTATGAAGACAAAATTTAAATATTTGACAAAGATAAAATATTAAAATTCAATACTTGAGTAATATTTCAGGTACTGTTTGTCCATAATGCTTAGGTTAAGTATAGTAGTAGTCCTTTATTTTAGTGGGGATCTTCCCTCTTATCAATAAGGGCTGCCCGAATCTGTGTTTAGCTCAATGACAAGGGATCTCCTTTTTGTAGCCGTTTCCCTTACGGCGTTTAACAATGCGGTGAAACCAGTTAGAGAAGCTTGAAAACACTCAGAAATATCAAAATATCACCAAAATATTTCCAATTGCAGTCGAAAATTTGTAATAAATTAATTGATTGATAATTGATACAATTATATTTTTAAACAAACTCGCAGGACTAAGTCAATTAAAACAAGTATATACGGCCGTAAGTTCGACCAGGCCGAATCTTATGTACCCTCCACCATGGATTGCGTAGAAACTTCTACGAAAGACTGTTATCCACAAACGAATTACTTGGGTTGTGGTATCATAAAACTTCTTAAGATCGTTTTCTAAATTGTGAGTTAGTCCATACGTGGTATATATTTGACAATACGTAGAGAGCCAGAATTGAAATATGGGGGTGGCTTATATGGGGGCTATATACAATTATGAACTTGATATGGACCAATTTTTGGACCTAGTTAGGCATGGTTGTTAACGGCCATATACTAGCACAATGTACCAAATTTCAACTGACTGGGATGAAATTTGCTCCTCCAAGAGGCTCCAAAACCAAATCTCCGGATTGGTTTATATGGGGCCTTTATATGATTATGGACTGATATGGACCAGTTTTGGCATGGTTGTTAATATCATATACTACCACCACGTACCAAAATTTCAATCAGATCGGATGAAATTTGCTTCTCCAAAAGGCACCGGAAGTCAAATCTTGGGATCGGTTTATATGGGGGCTATATATAATTATGGACTGATATGAACCAATTCCTGCATGGGTGTTAGAGGCCATATATTAACACCACGTACCAAATTTCAACTGAATCAAATGAATTTTTGTCTTCCAAGAGGTTCCGGAGGTCAAATCTGGTGATCGGTTTAAAAGGGGGCTATATATAATTATGGACCTATGTGGACCAATTTTTGCATGGTTGTTAGAGACCACATACTAACACCATGTACCAAATTACAGCCGAATCGGATGAAAGTTGATTCTCTTAGAGGATCCGCAAGCCAAATTTGGGGGCCCGTTTATATGGGGGCTATATATAATTATGGACCGATGTGGACCAATTTTTGCATGGTTGTTAGAGACCATATACTAACAAAATGTACCAAATTTCAGCCAGATCGGATGAAATTTGCTTCTCTTAGAGGATCCGCAAGCCAAAAAGTGGACCGATATGGCCCATTTGCAATACCATCCGACCTACATCATTAACAACTACTTGTGCCAGGTTTCAAGTCGATAGCTTGTTTCGTTCGGAAATTAGCGTGATTTCTACAGACGAACGGACATGCTCAGATCGACTCAGAATTTCACTACGACCCAGAATATATACTTTATGGTGGAGGGTATAAAAATGTGACGGATTTTCTTTTAAATTTTTAACTATAAATTTATTTCAAACAATCAATTTTTTAATCAAACTAAAAAAAAGTCAGTTAAGAAAGTAATTGAAAATAGTTACTTTTTATAAAAAAAATTAATTGAGTTTTTTCATCAATTAAATTTTTATACCCTCCACCATAGGATGGGGGGTATATTAACTTTGTCATTCCATTTGTAACACATCGAAATATTGCTCTAAGACCCCATAAAGTATATATATTCTGGGTCGTGGTGAATTGCTGAGTCGATCTGAGCATGTCCGTCCGTCCGTCCGTCTGTTGAAATCACGCTAACTTCCGAACGAAACAAGCTATCGACTTGAAACTTGGCACAAGTAGTTGTTATTGATGTAGGTCGGATGTTATTGCAAATGGGCCATATCGGTCCACTTTTACGTATAGCCCCCATATAAATGGACCCCCAAATTTGGCTTGCGAGCGCTCTAAGAGAAGCAAATTTCATCCGATCCGGCTGAAATTTGGTACATGGTGTTAGTATATGGTCTCTAACAACCATGCAAAAATTGGTCCACATCGGTCCATAATTATATATAGCCCCCATATAAACCGATCCCCCGATTTGGCTTGCGAGGCGTCTAAGAGAAGCAAATTTCATCCGATCCGGCTGAAATTTGGTACATGGTGTTAGTATATGGTCTCTAACAACCATGCAAAAATTGGTCCACATAGGTCCATAATTATATATAGCCCCCATATAAACCGATCCCCCGATTTGGCTTGCGAGGCGTCTAAGAGAAGCAAATTTCATCCGATCCGGCTGAAATTTGGTACATGGTGTTAGTATATGGTCTCTAAAAACCATGCAAAAATTGGTCCACATCGGTCCATAATTATATATAGCCCCCATATAAACCGATCACCAGATTTGACCTCCTGAGCCTCTTGGAAGACCAAAATTCATCTGATTCAGTTGAAATTTGGTACGTTGTGTTAATATATGGCCTCAAACTCCCATGCAAAAATTGGTCGGTATCAGTCCATAATTATATATATGGTATTTAACAACCATGCCAAAAGTGGTCCATATCAGTCCTTAATCATATGTAGCCCCATATAAACCGATCCCGAGATTTGGTTTTGGAGCCTCTTGGAAGAGCAAATTTCATCCGAGTGAGTTGAAATTTGGTACATTGTGCTAGTATATGGTCGTTAACAACCATGCGTAATTAGGTCCATATCGGTCTATAGTTATATATATATCCCTCAGATAAATCGATTTCCAATCACACAAAAATTGGTCCATATCAAGTTCATAATTGTATATGGAGGGTACATAAGATTCGGCCTGGCCGAACTTACGGCCGTACATACTTGTTTTTTTTTTTTTGAGTTATTGACTCAAAATTTAATTTAAATTTTCTAATGAAATCAATTAATTTTTTAATCAAGTATTTTTTTATGTCCTATACTATCATTTCTGTGATTGAAGACATTTCAATTAAAAATTTAATTGGAAGAATTAATCTCGTGATTGAATAGTTTTTGTTTTTTGTAGGCCGTATATCAAGGATATACACCGTATATCAAGGATATACAAAAAAAATTAATTCAGTGTTGATTTAAGATTTTTAGAAAATTTATGGTTTGCTCTTATACTCACGAGATGTCTTATTCATTCGCCACGCAATTTCGGATGCTTACCTGTAAGAAAGAAACAAAGATTATTATAAATACTAAGCATTCAATGTTATATATGTTTTTATGTAATTCTTCTAATCTAGGCGTTTTTATTCCATTCTAAATAATCTAAATCGAAATATTCAATATTTCAGTTAATTTATGACGATTTTTTTTAATGTGTTTCTTTACTTTAAGTAAAATTTGCCTTAGTCCAAATATATACGGAAAAAACTTTTGTCCTCAATTTAACAAACAAAAATTTTTGAAGCAACATCAAAAATTTCTTTACTTTAAGGAAAATTAGCCTAAGTTCAAAGACATGCGGCTTTAACGGAGGGACGCAAATTTACAAACTTTGTGTCCTAAATTTAATGAAAAAAAAAATTTTTGAAGCAAGATTATGAACTTTCTTTTAATTAAAATTTCATTATTTTAAAGAAGTTTGTCCTTAAAATTTTGTAAATTTCGCATCCTAAAATTTAGGTTGCGTAATCTTTAATATCACGTAAATATTTTTTTCAGTGCAGGGACGCAAATTTCAAAGATTCGTATCCTAAAATAATTTCTAAAGCAAAGACTATTGAATTGAATTGAACTTTATTTTAATTAATATTCATATTTTATTTTATTTTAATATTTTGTAAAATGCATGTCCCGCAAGTGTATATTTTTGAGTCAATAAATACTTAATTTTCTACAAAAACAACCATCTTCTTCCAAGATAGGCGGACAGACATATGCAACATGCATCTAATTTGGCCAAAAATGTTGAAAGGCTTAGTCTATTTTAATCGTATAAAATGCCAATACAATTTTTCCTATATGGCCTTATCTGATAATAAAATCAAACGAAATAATAATCAACCCCATTGAAGAGCCTTTCATAGGTATACATATATCAGACTAATAAAAATCCTCATAAATACGAAACCAAATTTATATAACAGATACTATCTATTGCCATATTTATTACAATCACTATCTACTTTTTCCCCAGTTCGAATTCACATAGTATTTTAATGAAATTTAATCGCTTCATTTAATTTCATAATTCAATTGATTTGTGGTTTGACTACGACATGGCTTTGATTATGAACAATAATGATGACAAATGTAATGAATTACATTTCGAAATTAAATCAAAAAAAAAACAAAAACACGAGTAATTACAGTAGTGGATCTCCCATAAAATATGCAATTATCAAGAAAAATGGAAATTCATAAGCTCCATAGTCCAAGCAGAAATAAAAACGTCAAACAAAAAATTGAAAATTGTGACATATGTTGGAAAGCCAAAATCTTCTTTGATTGTCGTTAAAAAAAAAAAATTTGTCACTTTATATTTTCACTAACATCAAAGCATTGTGAAAATGCTTTGGAAAAATATCTCGTCAGTTGTTAATTTTAAGGTGGCAGAGAGTTAATGAAAACATGGTGATGTCCATGTTGATAATCATGATCGTTTGATTTGAGACATTTAATAAAGATTTATGTTCATTTACACAGTTTGCACTGACTCTGCAACAGTTGTTTGGTTATTAAGAAATTAAATGTAAAAAAATATTATAACAAATACATTTTTTTTTTTGTTGTATTGGATACGAAGTTGTTAAATTTTATGATTTACCCAGCAAAACTAATCGTCAATATTGCATTCAAGTATTGAAATTTTTCTATATATTAACTTCAAAGATGATTCCACGTAAATATAACATGACCTAATAATTCCAAAGTTTTGTTTTAGATCAAGCGCTACATTATTAAACCCACCATCAAAGTTGCCATGTTAATCCAATCGGACCAAAATTGTACCAAAAAAATTTTAACCCTTTCTCTACCGAAATAAACCTAATGATAAAAACTTTTATTTTTCTGCTGTTTTTACTTGTATTAACAGCATATAGAACAAAAATTGTCATTTCGAAAACCTACCTCAATTACTTCAAGAGCTATATGAGCTTGTTCTGAAAACTTGATTCTTGAATTGTGACCAAATGGCATTATGAAAAAAATAAGCGCAATTTGGCCTATAATATCTTTCAAAGTGTGAGAGAACAAATACAAAAAAGAACCCGTAAACGTATCAGCTATAGTTTTTGTATAAATGTCCATTTAACTAGTAACATACAGTATAAAAATTGTCTCAAATTTTCGTATTTTTTGTTTATTGTTAAGGATGTTTATAAAAATGTATTTTAGACCTCACCAATATGGTCAATATTTATAGCTTATTTAGATTAAAGCCTCCACTTTAAAATAACATCGATAAATAAATCGAAACTAATTGAGAAAATAGAATTCGGTGTCTTTTTCGAATGTCCTTCTAAGTGGACATCGGTACACCCTCAAAAAAAAATCGCTTCTTTAACATATGTTCCAAACATATTTTGCAGGAAGCACATATATTATTGGATACTGCCGAAACATTAATATGTTTGTTTTATGTGAACATATCATATGTTTGGAAGCATTTGGAGCCCAAAAATATTATATGCTTGGAAGAACTATTCCCAAAGACGATTGTACTCATTGCCTAACCTACTCGTAATTTTCACTTCCTCGAAATATTTTAGTTCTTGGCACCTTTTTCTGTAATACAAATAATGTTGAAGAAATTATTCACTTTTATAATTTTTTTAAATTTTACCTTTCGCCTGCACGGAGAATCGAACCGAGGACTATACAGTTTGTAAGCCAACAAACTACCCACTGGACTACGTAGCTGTTATAGTCACCAGTAGATAATTATCGTTATAAGTTACACTTATATAGCATAGTTTGCAGCGCCCACGAGCCCATGCAAACATAACATTATTTAACAGAAACATACATTTGTTTGCCACGTGGACTCTCCCGTCAACTCTCCCGGTTTCCATCTCTATTTCTTTCTCTATACTCTCTCTGTCGCTTTGAATAAAATATCACAACATATGTATGTTTAGTCGAAATTTGTAAATGTATATATGTTTGCATTCACACATATGATTTTTATGAAACATTCATGCCCCAAACATAATATATTCTAACATATTAACATAGATGTCCCAAACATTTAGTGTTAGTTTAGGAACATTCCTTGTTTGCACTTAAATATATTGTGTTTTAAACTTGTGCCCGAAACACATTTTGTTTATATCGGAACATATGAAAAACATATTTTTCTAAGAGTGTAGTGAAAGGGTTAATTCTTAAATTTAATCCCAAGGACGGACGAAATGGAATTAAGTTCATTTTGGTAAATTTCCATCAATTATTCTAATTTATCCATTCGTTTCAAATATTTTAATTTTTTATGATACCATACATTCGATAGTATTTTTAAAACTATGAAATTAGATTCTATTTCAATCAATCTACCTAATGAAATATTTTAATTTCTCATTGTATTTATAAGGACATTTATCGAACCTTTCGCCGAACATTTCAAAAGGCTTTTATAGTGCCATATCTTAAGATTCTTTCCGATATTTATACATTTTATGTACAGAAAATAAAGCTGCCGAGTCGCGTCGCCGACCAGTTTTTGCGCGTCGAAGCCGCCGCCGAATATGTCGACTCATCTCGAGTCAAAATTACCGCCAATTAATCAAAAATATTGATTTAAATTAGAAAAAATTATTAATAACACTAGGTCACAAATAACAAAATTTTCTCTGTTATTTGTTTCTAGCAGACTTTTTCCCATTGATTTTGACCTACTAAACACGAAACTGAGTTTTAATTTTTATATGTTTCTTTCTGCCATATTTTTACTAAAAATACGCCGTTTTTTAACCTTTTTAAGCCGCCAACATCCAAACTACTTACCCGATTTGAAAATTTTCTGAGAATGAGTTGTAGACGGCTCAATTTTCCTTAATTTGAGTGGCACTAGGATCAAATAGGTCAAAGAAGACGAAAGATATGCTCAAAATTGTAAGTGTACCTCCAAAAATTAAAAAAAAAAGTTCAAAAATTTGTATCTCGAAAGCCAATCGACAGAAAATTTTTTAAAACTCATTTTCGTGTTTATTAGGTCAAAATCAATAAGAAAAATTATGCTAGAACCAATTCACAAAACGACTGTTGGCTAGTGTAATCAAGGCCGTAGCCAGGATTTTAATTCGGGGGGGGTTCAACTTAAAAAAAAATATTCATATAATCTCATGTGTAGAAAATTTTATTTATGCATAGGTATGTATACAATATTTATACCCTGCTCCACACTGTGGAACAGGGTATTATAAGTTAGTGCATATGTTTGCAACACCCAGAAGGAGACGAGATAGACACATGGTGTCTTTGGCAATAATGCTCAGGGTGGGTCCCTGAGTCGATATAACCATGGCCGTCTGTCCGTCCGTCCGTATGTCTGTGAACACATTTTTGTGATCAAAGTCTAGGTCGCAATTTAAGTTCAATCGCCTTCAAATTTGGCACATGTTCCTAATTTGGGTCAAAATAGATCCCTATTGATTTTGGAAGAAATCGGTTCAGATTTAGATATAGCTCCCATATATATCTTTCGCCCGATATGCACTAATATGGACCCAGCAGCCAGAGTTTTATACCGATTTTCTTGAAATTTTGTACAAACATAACACTTAGTCGCATAGTCAAGTGTGCAAAATTTGATTGAAATCGGTTCAGATTTAGATATAGCTCCCATATATATCTTTCGCCCGATATGGACTAATATGGTCCTAAAAGCCAGAGTTTTGGCCCAATTTGGTTGAAATTTTGCACAGGGAGTAGATTTAGCATTGTAGCTATGCGTGCCAAATTTGGTTGAAATCGATTCAGATTTAGATATAGCTCCCATATATATCTTTCGTCCGATATGGACTAATATGGTCCTAGAAGCCAGAGTTTTGGCCCAATCTGTTTGAAATTTTGCACTAGGATTAAAATTAGTAGTGTCGTTAAGTGTGCAAAATTGACAAAATATTTTAATATTTTGAGAAAGTCTTTAACAACCTCATTTGCTAATAGTCTTTTACAAATGTGGCAAAACAGACATGTTCATGTGGGAAGAAAATCTCGATTTTGTAAAAGACATAGTCAAAAACAGGATTTTATTGAACTTCAAGAATGTTTTAGTCGAAAAAAGAATGCGATTCTATATTATCGATTTTTTATTTCGGTAGAAAATGTTGTCAACATTTTATTTCTATATAGAATTTTTGCAAAATTTTATTTTTATAGAATATTTTGTAAAAATTTTATTTCTATAGGAAATTTTTGCAAAATTTTATTTCTATAGGAAGTTTTTGCAAAATTTTATTTCTATAGAAAATTTTTGCAAAATTTTATTTATATAGAAAATTTTGTCAAAATTTTATTTTCTTTAAAATTCAGTCTCTTGACAATAATCTTCCAGTGAAATTTTTGTTGAAATTTGGAAAAAAGTACCTTTCCGCTCAAAAAATACATTTTTTGTACTTTCTTAAAAATTGTATTTTCCATCCCTGAGTAACTGGCAAAGTGACCAAAATTTTTAAAAGAATATGCACGTTTGGAAATATCTCTTTATTGCACTCTCCAAGTGCTTCCATCGCTGAATTAGGCAGGTTCTTTTCGCAGGTTTTGCGCCATTTCATTTACATAAAGAAACAACAAACACACATAAAAAGCAGAAATACATTTTCCAAAAATGAAATTTGTGGTGCGAGAACAAAAACAATTTGTTTTTTTTTCGACCGTCGTTTGACGGGCTTTTCAACTACACGGTTGAAAAAGACTGTTTTTCATATGTTTGGCAATAAACATTATATGTTTGGAACACAATATTTTTGAGTGCAAGCATATAATGTTCATAAACTAGCATAACATGTTTGGGACATATATGTTAATATGTTAGAACATATTATGTTTGGGACATAAAATGTTTGTAAATATAATATGCTTGAATGCAAACATATATTAATTTAGAAATAGCCTATTAACATATATGTGTTTAGTAGCTTGGATCGCTATTTAACAGGGAGCGATATTGAATTAAGTTGGTGGTTGTTGCTTGTTATTACAAAATTAACATTTTATTTTTCCTTGAGCAATTGATCAGCTACTTCTTTGATCCTTACAAACTGTGTGGTCCGCTGTTCGAGTCCCCGTCCGGCAAAAGGTAAAATTAAAATAAAAAAAATCATAAAATTGATTAATTTCTTCTACAATGTTTGTATTACAGAAAATTTTGAGCATTCAGGTCGAAAACCTATGTTGTTAGCACCTATATTACCTGTTTATTTTCATAATTCATTATGATTGTAAATATATAAATAAATAAATAAAATTTTGAGCACAATATTGTTTTGGAGAATTTTTTTTAAGCATATAATATTTTTGGGTGCAAAATGCTTCCAAACATATTATATGGTCACATAATAACATATTGTTTTTTGGAAGACAACATTATTGAATTTGGATGCAAAAATACAAAATGTTTGGAACTTAGACTACCCAAACATATATTGTTTAGACCAATATGCTTTCAAACATATTATATATTGGAAGAGATCAAACAAATAAATGTTTGGGCAATACCCAAAAATGTATATGCTTGAAGCAAAATATGTTTGGGAGTATATGTTACAGAAGCGATTTTTTGTGAGCGTGTAGTATTCTATGATTTGTGCAAGTTTTATAGTTAAGCGTTTTTCAAAATAAAACCTCCAGCTTTTCTTCAACATCTTCGATAAGATTTTTTTTTATGCAGCTAAAAATATATATATTTTTTTATATAAAAATATTCATTCATTTCGGGGGGGGGTTTGATCCCCCTCATCCCCCCCTGAATACGGCCTTGAGTGTAATTTTTGTATTTTTTGTCTAAATGTTTAAATTTCCACCCAAAATCAATCAGTATCAAGTTGCTATTATAATTTTGCAATATTTTACTTTATAAAATTTGAATGAAATGTAAATGTGTGCTGTACAACTAATCTCATTACCATTCGGATAATTTCAAATTGATTTTATAATGGATAATTGTCCGCCGCCGAATAGACAAATTTATATAGGCTTAGCCGTCAAGCCGCCGCCGCCGGAGGCAAAAAATTAGTGTCAGCCGCCGCCGGCAAAAATGGGTCGGCTTCATTCTCTAGTTGCGCAAAATTTAAAATTTTTACATAAACACAAAAAAATACCAACATTTTTCCAATTAAAATTTTAATTGAATTCTAAAAAATTTTCTATTAAATTACATTTTCAATTGAAAAATATTCAACAAATTTTTTAATTGAAACAAAAATCAATCACAAAATTTTATAGTATCAATTAAATTTTTAATTAGATGAATTAATTTTTTAATTGACGTTGGTGATTTTTTTTTATTTATTTAAGCGAATACATATACGATGCTTAACTTATACAACAACTAGTCTCTATTATGAAGAAGTGACTAATCAGTAGTTTATTTATTAACAAGCAAAAGACTTATAGAGATTAATATATCCTAAGACTAAACTAGAGCAATTATTGTTGTAAAATTTTTACAATAATTTTAAAATTTACAAATTTAAAGAAATTCTGAACTATTTTGTGGAAGACACGAATTTAGTTCATCTTTATGCTTCATTTGAGTATATTTTTTTCTCGGTTTTAGTTAATTTAACTTACGTGAACAAAAAATTATTAGAGTAAAGGAAACTTTCTCCAAACATAATAATTCCATGAACTAAAATAAAGTTAAATTGGCTTTAGTGAAATAGAGAGTTCACTTTTATTTTGAGTGTAGTTGAATGACATATACCCATATTGGTTTTAATGCTTGTTTATGTATTAATAGTTTATTATCTGTGGAGAGGACTGATTTTTTTCCAATTAACCACTTTAGACTACGATATCTAATATTTAGTTCTTCGCACTT
This sequence comes from Haematobia irritans, assembly GCF_050003625.1. Taxonomy (NCBI): domain Eukaryota; kingdom Metazoa; phylum Arthropoda; class Insecta; order Diptera; family Muscidae; genus Haematobia; species Haematobia irritans. The sequence continues at coordinate 209,401,479 of NC_134399.1, forward strand.
TTTATCAATATGAATTTTCCAATTTAATTTAGAATCCAGTGTAAAACCAAGATATTTTGCTAAGTTTGAAAAAGGCACTTGCTCATTGCCTACTTTTAGGGGTATGTATCTTGAGGCAATTTTCGCAAAGTCAACATGAACAGATTTGCTACTGTTGAGCTTTAGACTCCAGTTTTTTTGTCCATTAGTGAACCTTGTTTAAAGACGTATTTTTTCCAGTTGACATTAAAACTGTGTCATCAGCAAATGTTCCAATGAAACAGTCTTCGTTGACAGGCATATCATGAGTGTAAAGTAGATACAGCATAGGTCCAGGTATATTGCCCTGCTGAACTCCTACAGATATTGGATATAGATTAGTAAATTCATTATCTTGGCATACTCTATAAAATCGATTACTCAGGTATAAGCTAAGATTCTCACAATAATTCTTTGGAAGTAATCTGCAAAAGCTTTGGAAATGTCCAAGAATACTGCGGAGCAGACTTGTTTTCTCTCGAAGGCTTTTTCAATATTATCGGTGACTCTATGAACTTGTTCGATAGTCGAGTGCTTTTTCCGGAATCCAAATTGATGGTCCGGAATTAGATTTCATGAGACAATAAACGATTCCAGTCTACTGCAGAAGAGTTTTTCGAATAGCTTACCAATTACTGGAAGTAGATAAATTGGCCTATGTTATGTGAATTGGGATTGTGTGGTGTTTTCCCGGTTTTTGTATCATGACAACATCTGCAACATTCCAGCAATTTGAAATATATTTAATTTTTAAGACAGCGTTCATTATTGTGGTTAAACGCATAAATCCATGGTATGGTACATTTATTAGGATATCACCCTTAATTTTTATCAAAACCGCCAGATTTTTTGACTTTGATTTGAGAAACTTCTTTAATTGTTATTTTACCAAACGGCTGCTCGCTAATTGCACAGTTATCTAAGGGGTGATACGGTCAAAATTTGGTCAATATAAACTTGACGTATTTCTTTCAATTTTGCATTTAAAAAACCTGAACACCCCTCATTTTGAAGGTGTATGTGTGTAGAATGTTGCTCCTATTTTGATTTTGGAATTCACTCTTCAGTTGTCAAAATGCCGTCCAAGCAAGAAGAGCAGCGTATCAAAATTTTGCTCGCGCATCGCGAAAATCCGAGCTACTCGCAAGCAAAACTGGCAAAATCGCTAAAAGTTGCCAAATCAACCGTTACAATTGTAATTAAAGTGTTTGGGGGAACGTTTGTCGACAGCCAGGAAGTCTGGATCGGGGGGAAATCGAAAACCGGAAGCCGCTGAGACGACAAAGAGAGTTGCCGGTAGTTTCAAGCGAAACCCTAACCTCTCTCTCCGAGATGCCGCAAATAAGCTGGGTGTATCGTCTACAACCGTGCATCGAGCCAAAAAACGAGCCCGTCTATCGACTTACAAGAAGGTAGTGACTCCAAATCGCGATTATAAACAAAATACGACGGCCAAAGCGCGATCCCGGAGGCTGTACACGACGATGCTGACGAAGTTTGACTGCGGGGTAATGGATGACAAAACCTACGTCAAAGCCGACTACAAGCAGCTTCCGGGACAGGAGTTTTATACGGCAAAAGGAAGGGGAAAGGTGGCAGATATTTTCAAGCCCATAAAACTGTCAAAGTTCGCAAAGAAATATCTGGTTTGGCAAGACATCTGTACCTGTGGCTTGAAAAGCAGCATTTTCATAGCTTCCGGGACTGTCAACCAAGAAATTTACGTGAAAGAATAAACGTCTGCTGCCTTTCCTGAAGAAACACGGTTGTTCCGTACTGTTTTGGCCGGATTTGGCATCTTGCCATTACGGTAAAAAGGCCATGGAGTGGTACGTCGTCAACAACGTGCAGGTGGTTCCCAAGGACAAGAACCCTTCCAACACGCCAGAGCTCCGCCCAATTGAGAAATACTGGGCTATTGTCAAGCGGAACCTAAAGAAGACCAAAAAACTGCTAAGGACGAGCAGCAGTTCAAACTGGCTTTCTGCGGCGAAGAAGGTGGACAAGGTGGCTGTACAAAATCTGATGGCAGGTGTCAAGCGTGAGGCCCGGCAATTCGGATTTGGAAAAGCGAAAGCCTAACTGAATATTTTTCCTGGATTTTATACTAATTGAACTTGAAAAAGAAATTTAATTAGATTTTTTAAATAAACGATTTCACCGATTTACACGCGTTTTCCCTTGACCAAATTTTAACCGTATCACCCTTTATTTGATGTTGAAGATTTTGTCCTGTATTGTTTGTTGCATAAGAAAAATTTGAAAATGTCAAGTGGAGGTTATTTACAAATTCGGTCGTTTTCGATACTGCTTTTGACCCATTGTCCGTTGCCTTTTAGTATTGCGACGTTCTGTACAATTGGTTTGGTTTTTAATTTTGCTGCCTTCCAGGGAGAATAGTCGGAGTTTCGGTTGTTACTTAGATTGGACACATACTTGTTGAATGTTCCGTCATTATTTTGTTTTACTAATCTGCTAAGTTTTTTGGTAGCGATGTTTAACACTCTTTTATGCTCGATGATAATTATCATTTCTGTGATTGAAGAAATTTGAATTAATAATTAATTGCATCAATTAATTTCGTGATTGAAGACAAATTTTTTAACCTTTAAAATGGACCGGATTTTGGCCCGTTTGAGCGAATTTTGATCCGATTTAAAATTTCGTTATGGCAACGTTGCCCACCATAATTTTATGATTCCATTTATAACGCATCGTAAATATTCTTGATCAGGGAGAAATTCGAAGAGGATGAAACGAAGTCTGTCGGTTGTAATCAAGCTACAGTCATTCATTAATGACGCTATCGTCCTGACAATTAGCATAGATGCAAGATAATGCAACAAAATGAAGAATTTTGGAAAAAGTTTTTTTTTAATTTGTTGGAATTAGTTACCTTTGACGGATTATGTCCTTCAAAAAGGCCGCTAAAATCATCAAACGGTGTACGATACGGTGAATATGTTGTAATTTGGCATATTTCCGGTAAAGCGTTGTCTTGAGATGATGGACACTTTCGTATTTTTAAGTGTCAAACTTCCTTTCCAAAATGCCTCAGGCGCAATATTCCAATGAATTGAAACACGGAGATTTTGGTGACCATTATGCGCTAGATGTGAAGCGATAAACCTCCTTTCTAAGTCATTCTTGGTTCAATCGCGCTGGTGCTAAGTTCTATTGGAATATTCATAATCTTCGGCCGAAATGTTTGTCTGCCCAGGGCTTCAAAACTGTCTTTAGGACATTTCCCGATAATATTAGGCATTTATTTTGACCGATGAGTACGATCGTTAAGCAACTATCGGCCGTTACCGCGACTCCCACCATTACTATCGGCATCGCTTGAGTTCTGGTGGTCGATCGAAGGTGTACATTCAAAAAAACAGCGAACCAATCAAGAAGGGACACTTTGGTTCACACAAAAAATTTGTGTGATACATTTAAATCCAATTAATTTTTTAATTGAAATGTCTTCAATCACCAAAATGATAGTATCAATCACAGCTTTAACTGTGCATCAAAAAAAAAAATGATTTCATTAGCAAATTTCAATTCAATTCAAAATTCAATCCAATTTAACGAACGTCAAAGTCCTTATCATTGAGTATTCTAAATAACGAACGGTTGAACAAAATTTACGTTCGATTTAACGAAAATGCTTTTAACCTTAAGAAAATAAACAACAAAAAATCAGCAGTATTTGACGGTTCTGAGAATGGCTAAAATACTTAGGAAATGTCCACAAAGTACGGCATTCCCATGATATTTACATTCCATCAAATGTTTCCAAACACATATTCAATTGCCGGGTAACTAGGTAAAGTTAGGTTAGATAGAGTGGCAGCTCCGCTACGGGAAATGCATCTACCCCAGAACCGGTACAGGACCACTCTCTGGTGAGAATAGACCAGTCCCAGTTCTCGTCGAAACAAATAGAAGGGACCGGTCACTTTAATACGGGTTTGTCAAAGACGGGAGGTAAATTTACACTGCAGGACACGACTTGGACTCATTCCAAAGTACATGACCAGGGAGGACTTAGTAGGACTAGACAGGTTCTCATTAACCAGTCTGGAACAAAACCTTAAGAACCGGTATTATTTTGATCATCCCAATTGCACCAGAGAGAAAAACTTTTGACCCATAGGCAAATTTCTAGATCCAATAAAATTTTAAAATCAAGAGAGTATACGAATCAATAAATTATATGAAAATTTAAAAACTGCTCCAGGCACTGGTACTAGTCCTGTGATAAGTCCGTTAGTGGCAATATGCACCAAATTTTCGTAGGATCGCCAGTTGGACAGGTGGTGAATTTTACTTTTATTAATGAGTGCTAACCGATTCTATATTTAGCCCAATGACAAAAAAACCTCCTTATTATAGCTGAAGAGAAACTATGAAATACACAGGAATGGCAAAACCATTAATGAGAGGGATAATCTACCGCTAAAAAAAAAAAATTTGTACTCGGTCGTAACGTTAATCTAGAGTTGAGAGTACATCTATACCGACAGGAGCAGCATAGATGTTACTATGAACACTACCTACGCCAGGCCCATATTGAAACCGTGGACTGGAAACAAATTAGGCAATTCGTCTAAGAAGTTAGAGCACACAAATATTGACATGGGTCTATAAAGGCCTCCATAAGAGAGCAAATCTTCGATCCTCTTTTCAATCTAACCTAACCTACATAAGATTTTAAGGATTATTTAGAGTAATATTTTATAAGTGCCTCTGTAGTTAAATTTTGCCAAATGCGTAAATTTTTTCTCATCTTCTAAAAAAACTACGATTTTCAATAAAAGTTAGCATATAATATTCCCGTTCGATTTAACAAATTTTTCTAAATAACGAAAGGGCCTGACAATATATCGTTCTTTAAACCAAGCTTCGACTGTAGTTTTAATCACTATGCCATATTTCAATTACTTCCTATAACTATTTTTAAACCTTTTTAATTTGATTCAAAAATTTATTGCTTCAAAAAAAATTAATAAAAAAATTTAAAAAATATCCATAATTTTTTTAACTGACTTACTCTTCCAAATTTGATTAAAAAGTTAATTGTATCAATTCATTTTTTAATTGAAAATTGAAAAATGTCAATCATGGCCTTAATTAACTTAATGTTTCTAGTTTGATTAAAAGGTTAATAGTATCAACTATTTTTTTTAATTGAACAATTTTTCAACTTCAATTAACTTTTTAATTGGCAATATTTTGGTGATACTTTCTTTTGTGTTAATGTTAGAAAATTTTGATTAAACTGTAAAAACAGAAGTTTATTAATTTGTTTGCTGGGTTTAAATACCCATGAAATACGTATCCATGTGACTAAGCAAGTCAATCTCAATGAATATGATCAAAAAATGTGAGCAATGATTTTGGCGCAAAAACCAACCTCACCAAACCTCACAAAATTTTATCATCAGCTCAATGGACTGTTGTCTGGACTACTGACGACATTGAAATGTGATGAGATTCAAGATTCACGATGCCTTCACACCAAACCATCATGCTGTGCACTTAGTTACCACTACAGCTGATAGTTGGATTAATATGCTACTATGGCTTTCAAAACCACTTGACAGATTACTCTGTTACACTCCAATGCATAGTCATTTTGCCTTTTTTGTTTGCAAAACAAACAAAAAATTAAGTGGACATCTTAATTTGATGTGCAACATTTAGAAATTGAATTGTTTTATAATGATCTCTAATAACGATAAAACCATATCAAATCTCAATTTTTTTAATTTTTATTTCATTTTTTAATTTTTATTGCGAGCGAACTATGTGCATTCCCAGCACAATTAAGTAAATAACCGGTATGGTCATCACAATCCAGCTAGCCAAACAATGTTGTCTCATCAGTGCCCACAAAATATGTCTCGCGTTGAAGTAGTTGTAGAATTTTCATGGGTTTTCATGGAAAACGCCCATATGTTCATCAAAAACCACCTGTGACATGAAGATCATGTAAAACCCACCAGCACCAACAGTAGCAATGTGAATAGAAAAAGTTGCCTTGACTTTGAGGTCCAAAAGTCAAAATACCAGTAGCCTACAGCCAACATGCCATTTACATTTTAATGTCCTGTAATTGTTGATTACTAGGATTGTTTCTTTGTATTTCTCTATTTGCTTGCTTGCGATGAACATGTAAACTTGGTCAGAAGGTGGCACATAAATTCAGGAAACATAAGCGTAGCTTGGATTGTAGGTAACCGGAATTTAAATTTTCCATCTAAATAACTTTCATGGATAATCTTGAGTGTAATAGAAATGTTTATCTATTCTAAGGAATGTGAGAGAAAATAAATCCATATATGAATATTCATTTCAGCGCCATCTATATCTGAAATGATTTATATGAAAAATGGAAAACGTTATTGAAAATTTTGTCAAAATTTTATTTCTATAGACAATTTTCTCAAAATTTTATTTCTATAAAAAATTTTTTGAAAATTTTATTTCTATAGAAAATTTTGTCAAAATTTTACTTCTATAGAAAATTTTGTCAAAATATTATTTCTATTGAAAATTTGATCAATATTTTATTTCTATATAAAATTTTTTCAAAATGTTATTTCTATAGACAATTTTCTCCAAATTTTATTTCTAAAAAAAATTTTCTCAAACTTTCATTTCAATAGAAAATGTTGTCAAAATTTTACTTCTATAGAAATTTTTGATAAAATTCTATTTCTATAGAAAATTTTGTTAATATTTTATTTCTATATAAAATTTTGTCAAATTTTTATTTCTATAGAAAATTTTCTCAAAATTTTATTTCTATAGAAAATTTACTCAAAAATATTATTTCTATTGAAAATGTTGTCAATATTTTATTTCTATATAAAATTTTGTCAAATTTTTATTTCTACAGAAATTTTTCTCAAAATTTTATTCCTATAGAAAATTTTCTCAAAATTTTATTTCTGTACAAAATTTTCTTAAAATTTTATTTCAATAGAAAATTTTGTCAAAATGTTACTTCTATAGAAATTTTTGACACAATTATATTTCTATAGAAAATTTTGTTAATATTTTTTTCTTATAAAATTTTGTCAAATTTTTATTTCTATAGACAATTTTCTCAAAATTTTATTTCTATAGAAAATTTTCTCCAAATTTTACTTCTATAGAAATTTTTCCCAAAAATGCCATTATTTTATTTCAATAGAAAATTTTGTGAAAATTTTATTTCTATAGAAAATTTTGTCAAAATATTATTTCTATAGAAAATTTAGTTATTATTTTATTCCAATAGAAAATTTTGTGAAAATTTTATTTCTATAGAAATTTTGTCGAAATATTATTTCTATAGAAAATTTTGTCAAAATATTATTTCTATAGAAAATGTTGTCAAAATGGTTTTCTCAATTTTTATTTATATAGAAAATTTTTTCAAAATTTTATTTCTATAGAAAATTTACTCAAAAATATTATTTCTATTGAAAATGTTGTCAATATTTTATTTCTATATAAAATTTTGTCAAATTTTTATTTCTACAGAAATTTTTCTCAAAATTTTATTCCTATAGAAAATTTTCTCAAAATTTTATTTCTGTACAAAATTTTCTTAAAATTTTATTTCAATAGAAAATTTTGTCAAAATGTTACTTCTATAGAAATTTTTGACAAAATTATATTTCTATAGAAAATTTTGTCAATATTTTTTTTTCTTATAAAATTTTGTCAATATTTTTTTTCTTATAAAATTTTGTCAAATTTTTATTTCCATAGGCAATTTTCTCAAAATTTTATTTCTATAGAAAATTTTATCCAAATTTTACTTCTATAGAAATTTTTCTCAAAAATGTCATTATTTTATTTCAATAGAAAATTTTGTGGAAATTTTATTTCTATAGAAAATTTTGTCAAAATATTATTTCTATAGAAAATTTAGTTATTGTTTTATTCCAATAGAAAATTTTGTGAAAATTTTATTTCTATAAAAATTTTGTCGAAATATTATTTCTATAGAAAATTTTGTCAAAATATTATTTCTATAGAAAATGTTGTCAAAATGGTTTTCTCAATTTTTATTTATATAGAAAATTTTTTTTCAAAATGTTATTTCTATAGAAAATTTACTCAAAATATTATTTCTATTGAAAATTGTATCAATATTTTATTTCTATATAAAATTTTCTCAAAATGTTATTTTTATAGACAATTTTCTCAAAATTTTATTTCTATAGAAATTTTTTTCAAAATTCTATTTCTATAAAAATTTTCTCAAACTTTTATTTCAATAGAAAATTTTGTCAAAATTTTACTTCTATAGAAATTTTTGATAAAACTCTATTTCTATAGAAAATTTTGTTAATATCTTATTTCTATACAAAATTTTGTCAAAATTTTATTTCTATATAAAATTTTCTCAAAATTTTATTTCTATAGAAAATTTACTCAAAAATATTATTTCTATTGAAATGTTGTCAATATTTTATTTCTATATAAAATTTTGTCAAATTTTTATTGCTACAGAATTTTTTCTCAAAATTTGATTTCTGTACAAAATTTTCTTAAAATTTTATTTCAATAGAAAATTTTGTCAAAATTTTACTTCTACAGAAATTTTTGATAAAAATCTATTTCTATAGAAAATTTTGTCAATATTTTTTTTTTTTCTATATACAATTTTGTCAAATTTTTATTTCTATATAAAATTTTGCCAATATTTTTTTTCTATATAAAATTTTGTCAAATTTTTATTTCTATAGACAATTTTCTAAAAATTTTATTTCTATAGAAAATTTTCTCAAAATTTTACTTCTATAGAAATTTTTCTCAAAAATGTCATTATTTTATTTCAATAGAAAATTTTGTGAACATTTTATTTCTATAGAAAATTTTGTGAAAATTTTATTTCTATAGAAAATTTTGTCGAAATATTATTTCTATAGAAAATTTTGTCAATATTTTATTTCTGTATACAATTTTCTCAAAATTGTTTTCTCAATTTTTATATATATAGAAAATTTTCTCAAAATTTTATTTCTATAGAAAATTTACTCAAAATATTATTTCTATTGAAAATGTTGTCAATATTTTATTTCTATATAAAATTTTGTCAAATTTTTATTGCTACAGAAATTTTTCTCAAAAAATTATTTCTATCGAAAATTTTCTCAAAATTTTATTTCCATAAAAAAATTTTATTTCAATAGAAAATTTTGTCAAAATGTTACTTCTATAGAAATTTTTGACAAAATTCTATTTCTATAGAAAATGTTGTCAATATATTTTTTTTTTCAATATAAAATTTTGTCAAATTTTTATTTCTATAGAACATTTTCTAATTATACAATTATTTTTCGAGCTTTATGGACAGATATAGATTAAGGAACATGGTTAATAGAGCCATTGCAAAGAAAACGCCAGATACAAATCTATACACGCCTGGACTGTACATGTTTCGGTTCGGGCGAATGAACCTTTCCACAACCTTTAGTATAGATCTGGCTGGGAGAGATAACTCAATTTTGGACCCTTTATGCTAACTCCTTATGGAGAAAACATTTGGGAAATTTCCTATTACAAATTGAATCATCTTTTCTTCCACTGTACATCATCTTTTCATATAACTTACATTTTCTCAAAATTTTATTTCTATAGACAATTTTCTCAAAATTTTATTTCTATAGAAAATTTTCTCAAAATTTTATTTCTATACAAAATTTTCTCACAATTTTATTTCAATAGAAAATTCTGTCAAAATGTTACTTCTATAGAAATTTTTGACAAAATTCTATTTTATAGAAGATTTTTTCAATATTTTATTTCTATAGAAAATTTTGAAAAATTTTATTTCTATAGAAAATTTTGTCAAAATTTTATTTCTATAGACAATTTTCTCAAAATTTTATTTCTATAGATAATTTTGTCAAATTTTTATTTCTATAGAAAATTTTGTCAAATTTTTATTTCTATAGAAAATTTTCTCAAAATTTTATTTCTATACAAAATTTTCTCAAAATTTTATTTCAATAGAAAATTTTGTCAAAATTTTAATCTATAAAATTTTTTTAATCTATAATCTATAAAAAAATTTCTGGAAATGTTTATTTTTATATATTCTATATGTTCTATAGTTGGCAGAATATCAATTTATTATTATTATTTATTTATTTATAATTAGTTTACCTTTAGAAGAAATCATTGTAATTTCGAACAAATCAATTATTCTTCAATTATATTTTCATAATTTCTCAATCATTTTCTTAAAAAAAATATTTTTGATTAAAAATTTAATTGCGTTAGTGATCTTTTTATTCGATTACTTTTTAAACTTTTTAATTTTTTATCCATTAACCCTTAAATGCGCACCGTATCTTATAAGATACAACCAGAAAAAATTCTTACGTCTTACAAGTTTGATCGTATTTTATGAAATTAAGTTTGTTGTATTTAATATATCATAGCGCTATTTCTAAAAATATGTTTTTCCGGAAAATGTGTTGTACTTCTGAGTAAACTGTAGTCAAAATTAAAAATCAAATTTTGACCAAAAATTCAATAAACTGCAAATCGAAAGTAACACAAGTATATACAGTAATAAGTTCGGCCGGGCCGAATCTTAAATACCCACCACCATGAATCAAATATAATAGTTTCCTTTAAAAATTTCAGGGGACAGATATTTTCGCAAGTATATCAGTTCAACCAGTACGCTAGCCACAGATAAATGTTAAGATTTTACCTGTGAAGACTAGATCAGATTCTGAATTTATAAGAACCATTTTTTGTTTGAGTTTTAGAGGAATCATAAACATCTCTTGTAAGTGTGCAAGAAAATGATGAAATAACGCCTTGATTTGAAATCTAAAATCTGTAGATTTTTACTGCAATTATTTAAATGATTACGAGAAGTAAAATCTGGAAATTTTGGATTCACTTTTAAGCTTTTTCATGATCAGTGCGCCTTCTATACCCCCAAGAAGTGAAATCGGTCTATATGGAGGCCTTACCAAATGGACCGATAAAAGTAAATCATATACAAATCATGGACCGATAATCACCATTTTCGGCACATCTCTTTATTTTCCCAGAATACCTCTACGTTTCCAATTTCAGGCAAATTGGATAAAAAGTACGTATTGTAGAAGTCCAAGTAGTAAAATCGGGAGATCGGTTTATATGGGGGCTACATCAAATCATGGTGCGATAGGCAACACTGCCATCAGCTGTTTAAAAACAATCACAGAAAAGAAGTGAAATCATGCATTTTTAATGTATGAAATGCTCCAATTAATAATAAATATTTACTGCTGCGATTATTTATTACAGTTTGATTTTCTTGTTTTCCGCTCAATTAGTCACAATAAAATGCTGAATGAAGAAGCGTCACTTTATCAAAATACAATCTGGCAACATCGGTGCGACTTGCACCAGAGAGTATTAAGAAAACAAGAGGATGAAAATTTCTCTTCTACAAAAACAACAAATGTCAACCGTATAGATGTCGCACAATGTCTGCAGCTTTGGTATAACCGACGTTGCGGTCGAAGCGCTGTTTTGATAAATTCTTCATTAGGACATCGGCAGTTATAATTTCAAATTGTCTGCCAAAAAATTTAATGGAATGAAAAGATTTATATAAAAGAACATTTTTTATTACAAAGTAAGTTCTAAATCCTATTTTTCTTATGTTTCATAAAACCGGCAGAGAACTGAACTGAGTGACGCCGACGCAAACTGTATGGTATTTGAGAGAAGCGCCGACAAAAACTGCATGATATTAGATAAGTTTGCTCATGATTGCCACCTACTGTCGCAGTTTCGCTTGACAATTTCGTTCTCTTGTTTTCTTAATACTCTCTGCTTGCACTGATGAGATGTTCTGGATAGAACACCAGTGCAACGATGTTCTGGATAGCCCATACAAATGTTGCATCCAGTGCAAAAACAGCCCTATTATTGCACTTACCTTCTATCGAGAACATCTCATGAATGCAAATCATGTCGGTGTTGCCAGATTGTATTCTGAAAAAGTGAAATTTCTTCGATTCACAATAACAATTTATTGTGATTAATTGTAATCGAATAACTTGAAATCAAAAGTGGTAAAATGTCATAAATAATCGCAGCAATAAATATTTATTACTATTTGAAAACTTCATACATTAAGAGTGTAAGATTTTATTTGTTTTTTGTTATTATTATAGACCAATTAAAATAGAGACATACCTTGACAATTCACCATGGTTTTGTTTATTTTTAGTGCGCAGTCATTCCACTCAATTGCGCAGTCAAGTGACTCAATTTTTTTTTTTTTTTTTTGAAAACGAGAATTACCGTACAAATCAGTCAATTTGCATTACAAAAAAGGTGTGGATGTATAGAATTTTATATGCTTTTACAATATTTGGTGTTTCATCAAGAAAACAAAGGAAAGAAAACAAATTAAAGCCAAATTAAAAAATCACTCAATTGCAGACGAAAAAGAGCCATCTACGATGTGCAGACAAACTACAGCGGTGTGAATTCACTTGAGATGTATAAACTTTCCTTGGTCTATGTTATTATTTTTATACAGCTGATGCCAGTGTTGCACATTTTTGGTCATATCCTTGATAAACGAGTACTCTATTTTCTTTTAGTCCATCACGGGTTGGGTATCCACACCCACAGAAAAAACTCATGAACGACGTGGTCATTTCGAAACGATCCCTTCATGAAAGTGAATCAACACACATGTGTTGTTAAACTGAGAACAGATGGGGTCAATGTGACAACGTAAAAATGACACCATACGTTGTCAAAACAACAACCAGCATTCATGATCTGAAAACGTAATGGTTACGAATTTATAAACAAAATTAAAAAAAAAAACTCGAACCTGTGTTGCCTGCACGATACGCGTTAACAGTCGCCTTAGCACATTGCACCAACGGCGGAGTTGCCATAACAACGTCTAGCGATTATTTTAAGACTTTTCATGACCAAAGAAAAACGAATGCCGTTCATGAAATCGTGAACGCCCGTGGACGAAATCGTGAACATTCCGTTTTGATTTTTTGTGAACGTTTCCGTTCCATTTTGACAACGTCCGTTCACGATTGTGAAACGCAATTTTTTTCTGTTAGTGCAGTACTAAAATGTAGTACGAAGTACTAGTTATTTCTTATTTATTATCCCCAGAAAAAAAAAGACAACGACATTTTTTATAGCCGATTTAAATTTATTTTAGTTAATAAAAATTAGTTGTTTTTACCTCAATTTTGCCAAATTTGGGAACATGTTTCTTTTTTTAATTATTTTTTGTTTACTTTAGTGATGTGAATTAAAATTGAGAAAAAAAGATGCATACAAATGGAGTACAGAATTTTATTAAATATGAAAATAGTTGTTATTTTCCTAAAATGGATGAATTTGCTGAAAGTGGACTCATAAGTTTCTCAAATGAGTAAATTTTATATAAATTGTGTCTGTCTAGAACTTCATAAAGGGTGATACGGTCAAAATTTGGTCAATATAAACTTGACGTATTTCTTTCAATTTTGCATTTAGAAAACCTGAACACCCCTCATTTTGAAGGTGTGTGTGTGTAGAATGTTGCTCCTATTTTGATTTTGGAATTCACTCTTCAGTTGTCAAAATGCCGCCCAAGCAAGAAGAGCAGCGGATCAAAATTTTGCTCGCGCATCGCGAAAATCCGGGCTACTCGCACGCAAAGCTGGTAAAATCGCTAAAAGTTGCCAAATCAACCGTTACAAATGTAATTAAAGTGTTTGGGGAACGTTTGTCGAAAGCCAGGAAGTCTGGATCGGGGGGAAATCGAAAACCGGTAGCCGCTGAGACGACACAGAGTTGCCGGTAGTTTCAAGCGAAACCCTAACCTCTCTCTCCGAGATGCCGCAAATAAGCTGGGTGTATCGTCTACAACCGTGCATCGAGCCAAAAAACGAGCCAGACTATCGACTTACAAGAAGGTAGTGACTCCAAATCGCGATGATAAACAAAATACGACGGCCAAAGCGCGATCCCGGAGGCTGTACACGACGATGCTGACGAAGTTTGACTGCGTGGTAATGGACGACGAAACCTACGTCAAAGCCGACTACAAGCAGCTTCCGTGACAGGAGTTTTATACGGCAAAAGGAAGGGGAAATGTAGCAGATATTTTCAAGCAATTAAAACTGTCAAAGTTCGCAAAGAAATATCTGGTTTGGCAAGCCATCTGTACCTGTGGCTTGAAAAGCAGCATTTTTTAGCTTCCGGGACTGTCAACCAAGAAATTTACGTGAAAGAGTGTTTGAATAAACGTCTGCTGCCTTTCCTGAAGAGACACGGTTGTTCCGTACTGTTTTGGCCAGATTTGCCATCTTGCCATTACGGTAAAAAGGCCATGGAGGGGTACGCCGACAACAACGTGCAGGTGGTTCCCAAGGACAAGAACCCTCCCAACACGCCAGAGCTCCGCCCAATTGAGAAATACTGGGCTATTGTCAAGCGGAACCTAAAGAAGACCAAAAAAACTGCTAAGGACGAGCAGCAGTTCAAGGCAAACTGGCTTTCTGCGGCGAAGAAGGTGGACAAGGTGGCTGTACAAAATCTGATGGCAGGTGTCAAGCGTGAGGCCCGGCAATTCGGATTGGGAAAAGCGAAAGCCTAACTGAATATTTTTCCTGAATTTTATACTAATTGAACTTGAAAAAGAAGTTTAATTTGATTTTTTAAATAAACGATTTCACCGATTTACATGCGTTTTCCCTTGACCAAATTTTTACCGTATCACCCTTTATAGCTCTAAAGACAATTTAACAATTTTTAATTCCAATTTTTTCCTTCCAAAATATGAAAATTTCTTGAACAACAGAAAAATATTCTTTGTAATAAATTTTCTTCAATTTGACAAAAATTATTAACTTATTTGTATCATGTTGCAATTACTCAAATTTTTTAGTTAACATTTTACATTTTCTTTCATAGTGGGTTCACGTTTTTCTGGGTATAGTTATATAACAAGTCAACTACCCAAAAGTGAAAACTTTCCGAAGTTAAAAAAACATTTAAATTCAATTAAACATACGTCATTGAGATGTTAAAAGTAATTAACATAAGAAATAACAAATTGATTTAAACTGCATAATAATTATGTGGTGAGTGCTTACATGTAAATGCAATACAAGATACCAAAAAAATAAACCGGTCGAAACAGAAAATTTGATATTACGAAAAACTATGAATTTCTATATCAAATGATAGAGATTAATATCTTCAAAAAAAAAATGTCCATTTATAACATGCCATGTTTCCACTTACCCTCTTAAGAGTTGTGGTCTAAAAAGAAATGTAATCATGGTCTTTAAAACGGACCAATACCGCTATTAAATTTGTAAGAATAACTTTAAGACATGGGCTAAATGTTAAATGGAGAATGATCAAAACCAAAAAAATAAATTTACAGTTTTCTTAGCGGCATTGATCGCTCATCGATCGATTTTACAAAGGAGCTAGAGAAGAAAAAAACGAATATTTTGACTAGCATTTGTTACATTTGGTTGGTACAAAGGCCAAACATATTGTACGATTTTTTTTTTTAATAGTTCTCCATTGAGTGGTTCGTGTTTTGTAACGCCTTTTTAAAAATGGTTCTTCTTTTCATTTATTATGTGGTATTGGAAAAGTTGAAGCCAGTATTAGTTTTCCATGGATTTTCTTTATTAGACTCTCAATTCTCTGCCTTTAGTATTCCTGGTTACTTCACATTCAATTGTAAGTTGCAACGTTTCTTTTCGTCTATACTGGCTTTGATAAGACATTCTCTGACATTTTCCTGAACATAAATCACTTACACTGAGTAATTCAATGTAATAAAAAATGTAAAGCCAATCCTATACACTCCGACCACGACGGAAATATTTTTCCTTGGTGTAAGAGCCTAAAGGAGTATTGCAGTAATGCATATAAAGTATGCATGTTTGACTGCATTGAAAGTTGGAAATTATAAGTTATCATCACCACCATGATCATCAAAAATGATTGTTTTCATGCCACCATCCATATCTGTACAATTGTAAGGAGTAAAGGTTTCTTTTTTTTGTTTTGCAAAAAATGAAAGGTCTTTTGCAGAAATTTTTTTATTACTAAAATTATAGCTGAAGATTTCTTTCCAATTTTACATTGGCCTATTGCTTGGTCGTCTATTGGTATGCAAAGTTTGCACATTAATCATAATGGCAGAGTATTTTTTCCAAAGACATTGATGGACCAATGAAGGCTACACAGAAAAAAATTTCACGAAAAGTTTTCCAATTAAAATTTTAATTGAGTTTTAAAAAATATTCAATTAAAAATTTAATTGATTCAACAAATTTTTTAATTGAAACAAAAATCAATCACAAAAATTAATAGTATCAATTAATTTTTTAATTGGATCAATTAATTTTTTAATTGACCTTCAATTAATTTTTTAATTGATACTATCATTTCTGTGATTGAAGACATTTCAATTAAAAAATTAATTGGATCAATTAATTTCGTGATTGAACCAGAAATTTTTTTTTGTGTGTAGAGGTTTCATAATGAGCATAGAGTCATAGAATTTTCCTTCAGATGTTTTCTTGTATTCGGTATAATAGTAGGGCAAAGTTAACTTTGATGATTTCTATAACAGCAGTTCAAAAAGAAGTTTAATTTCCCAGCAAAAAAGAGCGTCGTCAAAAAGTAGTGAAAATGTTCTTTTTGGATCCGGAAGTGGTGCACAATAGGCGCAGAAGCGATGACATGGACTTATCATAGGACGTATGTCCACCATTTCATCACTTTGCATCATTTCTTGAGGTGTGATTCGAATTCTGTGTTTTTGTGTTTTTGAATCAAAATAAATTTGTAATATTTTGCCAAATAAATAATTTTTATAATAATGAAACAAGCGAGTTTTACAAAATTGTATTAAAAGAACTGCCTGTGTAGTTAAAATAGAGAACATCTTTGGGAGGACATTTTTGGAAGTGATTTTAAAGTTGTGCCTTTGGAACAACTTTCAAATTTGTTTGCTGGTTTGATATATGAATATGATGAGATGTTTAGAGATCAGCCATGAAACCACAAGCAAATGCAGAAATCCATCTTACACATACAGAAATAAAAGATGTTAGGATAAATTTTACAATTTTATACTTTTTTTGTTTTGATACTATTTGAGAAAAAAAAGTTAAGTGGTACCGCCGCACAGTGCCTCGATCCCATATAACGAATTGACAAAAGGAGGATGCATAAAGGAAGGATGCAGAATAGGAAAGTGAAACTTTTAAGGGACTAGTTAATGGTCAAAACAAAACTTTTGATAAAGTAGCGGCCAAAAAGGGGAAAACATTTAAATTTTCACCCGATTTACAAAATTTTGCAAAAATGATGCTAACTTTACAAAATTAGCAAAATGTTTTACTTTTTTATTAATGTTTTTTTAATTGAGTACTAACAATAATTATTAAACAAAACTAGAAAATGAAATGGAATTCGGAGATATATTTGTCTGTTACAAGTCCTCAAAGTACCAACAAGATGACCAACAAGTATATACAGCAGTAAGTTCGGCCGGGCCGAATCTTAAATACCCACCACCATGAACCAAATATTAGGGTTTCCTTTGAAATTTCAGGAGGGTTTGAGGACTTGAGGACACTTCCCGAAGATAAATTTAAAGATCTCACCTATGACGACTATATCAGATTCTGGATTTATAAGAACCATTTTTGTTTGAGTTTTAGAGGAATCAGTAACATCTCTTGTAAGTGTGCAAGAAAATTATAAAATAACGTCTTGATTTGAAATCTTAAATCTGTAGATTTTCACCCGAGAAGTAAAATCTGGAAATTTTACATTGAGTTTCAAGCAATTTTCATGATCAGTGCGCCTTCTACACCCTCAAGAAGTGAAGTCGGTCTATATGGAGGCTTTACCAAATGGACCGATAAAAGCTTAATCCGATTTTTTGTGAGCCAAAAATACCAGAATATTTACAATTTCAGGCAAATCAGATAAAAACTACGGTTTCTAGAAACCCAAGGAGTTAAATCGGGAGACCTGTCTAATGGGGGCTATACTAAAGCATGGACTGATACTCACCATTTTCGGCACACCTCTTTATGGCCCGAAAATACCTCTAGATTTCCAATTTCAGGCAAATTGGATAAAAACTTCGGATTCTAGAAGCCCAAGAAGTAAAATAGGGAAATCGGTCTATATGGGGGCTATACCAAAATATGGACCGATACTCACCATTTTCGGCACACCTCTTTATGCTCCTAAAATACCTCTAGATTTCCAATTTCAGGCAAATTGGATAAAAACTACGGTTTCTAAAAGCCCAAGACCCCAAATCGGGAGGTCGGTTTATATGGAGACCATACCAAAACATGGACCGATGCTCACCATTTTTGGTACACCTCTTTACGGTTCTAAAGTACCTCTCGATTTCCAATTTCAGGTAAATTGGATAAAAACTGCGGTTTCTATTAGCCCAAGAAGTAAAATCGGGAGATCGGTCTATATGGGGGCTATACCAAAATATGGATCGATACTCACAATTTTTGGCTCACGTATTTGTGGTCCTATAATACCTCTAGATTTCCAATTTCAGGTAAATTGAATAAAAACTGCGGTTTCTATAAGCCCAAGAAATAAAATCGGGAGATCGGTCTATAAGGGGGCTATACCAAAACATGAACCGCTACTCACCATTTTTGGCACACCTCTTTATGGTCATAAAATACATCTAGATTTAAAATGTCAGGCAAATTGGATAAAAACTACGATCTCTATAAGCCCAAGACCCCAAATCGGGAGGTCGGTTTATATGGGGACTATATCAAAACCTGGACCGATATAGCCCATCTTCGAACTTGACCTGCCTGCAGACAAAAGACGATTTTCGATTTTCAGATTTTCTCCCTGATCAAGAATATATATACTTTATATAGTCGGAAATTGATATTTCGATGTGTTACAAACGGAATGCCAAACTTATTATACCCCCGTCACCATTCTATGGTGGTGGGTATAAAAAGGGGAAAAATTGAAATTTTACAAACTTTTGCAAAAATGACACTACTTTTTCAAAATTAGCAAAATGTTCTGATTGATACCAACATTTATTTCAATAGAAAATTTTGTCAACATTTTATTTCTATAGAAAATTTTGTCAAAACTTTATTTCTATATAAAATTTTGTCAAAAAAATTTATTTCTATAGAAAATGTTGTCAAAATTTGGTTTCCATAAAATTTGATTTCTATGGAAAATTTTGTCAAAATTTTATTTCTATAGAAAATGTTGCAAAATTTTATTTTTGTCAAAAATTTATTTCTTTAGAAATTTTGTCAAAATTTTATTTCTATAGAAAATTTTGTCATTTTATTTCTATACAAAATTTTATTTCTATAGAAAATTTTGTCAAAATTTTATTTCTATAGAAAATTTTGTCAAAATTTGATTTCTATTGAAAATTTTTTCAAAATTTGATTTCTATAGAGAATCTTTTAAAAATTTTATTTCTATAGAAAATATTTTAAAAATTTTATTTCTATAGAAAATTTTGTCAAATGTTCTATGGAAATTTTTCCTATAGGAAATTTTGTCATATTTGATTTCTATAGAAAATTTTGTCAAATTTGATTTCTATACAAAATTGTTTTAAACATTTTATTTCTATAGAAAATTTTATTTTTATAGATAATTTTGTCAAAATTTGATTTCTATCGAAAATTTTGTCGAAATTTGATCTATAGAAAATTTTGTCAAAATTTGATCTATAGAAAATTTGATTTCTATATAAAATTTTGTCAAAATTTTATTTCTATAGAAAAATTCGTCAAAATTTTATTTCTATGCAAAATTTTGTCAAATTCGATTTCTATGGAAAATTTTGTCAAAATTTTATTTTTATAGAAAATGTTGCCCAAATTTAATTTCTATAGAAAATTTTGTAAAAATTTTATTTCTATAGAGAATTTTGTCAAAATTTTATTTCTATAGAAAATTTTGTCAAATTTGATTTCTATGGAAAATTTTGTCAAAATTTTATTTTTATAGAAAATGTTGCCCAAATTTTATTTCTATAGAAAATTTTGTAAAAATTTTATTTCTATAGAGAATTTTGTCAAAATTTTATTTCTATAGAAAATTTTGTCAAATTTGATTTCTATGGAAAATTTTGTCAAAATTTTATTTGTATAGAAAATGTTGCCCAAATTTTATTTCTATAGAAATTTTTTTAAAATTTTTTTTTCTATAGAAAATTTTGTCAAAATTTTATTTCTATAGAAAATTTTTTCAAAATTTTATTTCTATAGAAAATTTGTCAAAATTTTATTTCCATAGAATTTTTTTTCGAAATTTTATTTCTTAGAAATTTTTGTTAAAATTTTACTTCTATAAAAATTTTGTCAAAATTGTATTTCTATATTCAATATTTTATTTCTATAGAAAATTTTGTCAAAATTTCATTTCTATAGAAAATTTTGTCAAAATTTTATTTCATAGAACATTTTGTCAAAATTTTATTGCTATAGAAAATTTTGTCAAAATTTTATTTCTATAGAAAATTTTGTCAAAATTTTATTTCTATAGAAAAATTTTGACAAAATTTTATTCTATAGAAATGTTTGTTAAAATTTTATTTCTATAGAAATTTTTTTAAAAATTTTATTTCTATAGAAAATTTTTTAAAATTTTTTTTTCTATAATATTTTGCCAAAATTTTATTTCTATAAAAATTTTTTTAAAATTTTATTTCTATAGAAATTTTTTTAAAAATTTTATTTCTATAGAAAATTTTTTAAAAAATTTATTTCTATAAATATTTTGACAAAATTTTATTTCTATAAAAATTTTGTTAAAATTTTATTTCTATAGAAAATTTTTTAAAAACTTCATTTCTGTAGAAAATTTTGCCAAAATTTTATTCTATAGAAATTTTGTCAAAATTGTATCTCTATAGAAATTTTTTCAAAATTTTATGTTATAGAAATTTTGGTCAAAATTTTATATCTATAGAAAATTTTTTAAAAATTGTATTTCTATAGAAAATTTTGCAAAATTTTATTTCTATAGAACATTTTGTCAAAATTTTATTTCTATAGAAAATTTTATTTCTATAGAAAATTTTGTCAAAATTTTATTTCTTAGAAATTTTGATCAATATTTTATTTCTATAGAAAATTTTGCAAAACTTTTATTTCTATAGAAAATTTTTTCAAAAGTTTATTTCTGTAAAACATTTTGTCAAAATTTGATTTCTATAGAAAAATTTTATCAAAATTTGATGTCTATAGATAATTTTATCAAAATTTTATCAAAACCGAAATAAATTCGTACAATCATATCTCTTTTCCTTTGCCACTGTCAAATCATAGATTTGTGTGCAGTTGGCTGGGTTTATTTTGAGCGTGCTTCCTCTTACTTCATTCGTTTTGTTTTGTTATTGTTGGTTTATTCCTCAATCATAATTGTTGTTTTTGATTTCAGCTTAAAGCATGCATTGACTAATGCCCTGTTCCTGTATATCGAACGAAAACCCATACGAAAGAAAGGCAGTCACTCGAATTCGAATGAATTTGAGTTTTTATATTTTTGAAAGTTCGTTTCGGTTGCATGGGAATACATTGAATATCAGAAATGAGTATTTTCAAATTTTTGGCCTGAGAATTCATTCAAATGTTAACAATGTTTTTACTTTTTTCTTGACACTTATGCCCTGTTCCTGTATATCGAACGAAAACCAGTTCGAAAGAAAGGCAGTCACTCGAATTCGAATGAATTTGGGTTTTTCTATTTTTGAAAGTTCGATTCGTTTGTATGAGAATAAATTGATTATTAAAAATGAGTATTTTTAAATTTTTTGCCTGAGAATTCATTGAAATGTTAACAATGCTTTTACTTTTGTATTGACACTTATTGTATATGTTCGTTTATTACTCGACAACAAAATATGAGGTGACTTGCCTTTCGAAATAGAAGAACAAAAATCAATTTTCTTTCGTTTGGAATACGAAAGAAAGCTTTCGTGCGATATACAGGAACAGGCCATAAACTACAAGTGTAGCTTAACCAACAGAGGAAAAGAATGTTTGTCAAATTTATTTGCGCAAAGCCCTATATACTGCAAGTTGATTGGATGGACGCACGTTTCTCATCAGCATTCTCTACTTGCAGCAAAGTAAACCACACTTGAACCTTCCCAAAAAAAAAGGATTTACATGATAGCCGGCTTATGCCGGAATAAATTCGTACAATCATATCTCTTTTCCTTTGCCACTGTCAAATCATCGATTTGTGTGCAGTTGGCTGGGTTTATTTTGAGCGTGCTTCCTCTTACTTCATTCGTTTAGTTTTGTTATTGTTGGTTTATTCCTCAATCATTATTGTTGTTTTTGATTTCAGCTTAGAATCATGCATTGACTAAACTACAAGTGTAGCTTAACCAACAGAGGAAAATATTGTTTGTCAAATTTATTTAGGCATAGCCCTATAGACTGCAATATGGTTGGATTTATTTCTATAGAAAATTCTGTCAAAATTTGATTTCTACAGAAAATTTTGTCAAAATTTTATTTCTTAGAAATTTTTGTCAAAATTGTATTTCTATAGAAAATTGAGACTATATTTCTACTGTATATCTCTATTAAATAGGCATTCACACAAAAAATATATAAATATATAAATTTTTCGGATTCGTTTGTGTATTTTTCCACACACTTTGATAGGGGCGTTTGGTCACAATTCAAGAATCACATTCTCAGAAAAATAATATACTAATTGAGGTAGGTTCTCAAAATTACAATTTTTTCCTTCATGCTTGTACTTGTAAAAAAAGAAGAAAAATTAAAGATTTTTAACATTCGGTAGCGAAAGGATTAAACCAAAAAACACATGCTAAAAGTCGCTTCACTTTGATTAATTTTAAAAATATTTATATAGGAAATTTTATCCATCTCTTTTTCACTGATCATGATCACTATCAATGAATTTGGTTTTGTCTTTTACAATTGAATGAATTAAAAACAATATAAAAAATTAAATATAAACACCCCAGACAAGTTGTCAACACAACTTATCATTGGAATTTCTCAACTGTCAAAAATTAAGAGCACAATTGTAGATACAGGCGACAGCGTTTGGCGTTTGGAGACAATTGCATTTTATACAAATCTTTACGTTTATCCATTATGTCTGACTGGTACAACAAAATCGTATCGCTAATACAACAACATTGACAACAATGTTGACCACAAAAAAATTGCAACAACAATGATTGTTATAATTTGAACAATGGATTGCATATTTCAAATAATTTTTCTCTTTTGATTGTCATATGAGGAGGATTGCTCCGCATTGTGGTCTCACTTCTTCTATTTCATTTTCTTTGTTGATCTGATTTTGTCGTCGATTTGTGTGTCACATAACGCAATCGATTCAACTTAAACGTAAAGATGATCAAGTTTTGTTTCTGTTTTTTTGTGCAACATCAGTTTCTTGTTTCTCCTCCATTACTTCTAATGCAGTGGTAAGGCATCAGCCATGGTTAGAGCAAAATGATCAGTAAATGATCATCAAGCCTAGTCAAGGAAAAACCATCATGATAGTTAGTTGGCAATGGCCAACTGTAACAGCAGCTCAGTGGCATCGACAGCTCGATCTTCCAGTTGTTCCAGTTTGATTTTCAGACATTACTAGTAGCGCTCTGGCCATGATCATCTCCTTTCTCTTAGAAGAGGAGGAGATATTTCAACATCGTTTTATGTTAGCATTTATTTTCTGTTCACCCCATCGCGATTCATTTGTCGCTGCAACTTTTTTCCGCTAAATTTGTGGAAACCGCAAACCATGAAAGTTGTATAACAAGCTATTACTCCTTTGTCTTTGCGATCACCAGTCCTCACTCCCCTCCACCCCTTATGATCTGTTCGCTCACTTTGTCTTACTCCACTTCGAATAAGCTACACATTTTTTGTTTGTAGCATGCAACATGATCAATGATTTGCCAGAGTTTTTTCTTTTCTTCTTCACAAAAAAAAAAACGACGGCGACCGCTACTTACCACATGGAAAGAAAGAAGTTCTCCTCTTACCTTTCTCCATGGATTGGGGTAACCACCATGTGGTGACTGGCTTACTATATTCTAGTATACTGTTCTTTGCTGTTAGCTTATTAATGTTAATGCTAAACCGTTAAGTTGAGGAAATAATATCTGGATCACCCATGCACACCATATTCATGACTAGAGAATGGGTTATTCTTCTCTTTGTTATGGCTACCGGTGAAAATCTTATTTTGGTAAACATGAGTTCCATGAAGCGATAAAAAAATAGGTTTAATTAAAACCCACAATCTTTAGTATTCAGTAGTAGGTGTTCTGACACTTAAAAGGACGTTAAAACAATTTTGCCATATCGATGAAATCTTGAATCTATTGTGTCAATACACATTATACAAAGAATAAAAACAACAATATGACATTTTTTAAATAATATTATGAAAAAATTTTCTATAGAAACAAAATTTACCAAAAATTTTCAATAGAAATCAAATTTTCAATAGAAGTAAAATTTTACAAAAACTTTCAATAGAAATAAAAATTTCACAAAATTTTCTATTTAATTTTCTATAGAAATAAAATTTTCAGAAAATTTTCTATAGAAATAAAATTTTCAGAAAATTTTCTATAGAAATAAAATTTTCAGAAAATTTTCTATAGAAATAAAATTTTCAATAGAAGTAAAATTTTCCACAAAAATTTCAATAGAAATAAAATTTTTCAAAAATTTTCAATAGAAATAAAATTTTCCAAAAATGTTCTATAGAAATAAAATTTTCCAAAAAATTTCTATAGAAATAAAATTTTCCAAAAATGTTCTATAGAAATAAAATTTTCCAAAAATTTTCTATAGAAATAAAATTTTCCAAAAATGTTCAATAGAAATAAAATTTTCAGACAATTTTCTATAGAAATAAAATTTTCAGAAAATCTTCTATTGAAATAAAATTTTCAGAAAATCTTCTATTGAAATAAAACTTTCAGAAAATTTTCTATAGAAATTAAATTATCAGAAAATTTTTTGGAAAATTTTTCTATAGAAATAAAATTTTCCGAAAATTTTCTATTTAAATAACATTTTGAGAAAATGTTCTATAGAAATGAAATTTTGAGAAAATTCTCTACAGAAATAAAATTTTTGAGAAAATTTTGTATAGAAATAAAATTTTCAATAGAAATAAAAATTTCCAAAAATTTTCAATAGAAATAAAATTTTCCAAAAATTTTTAATAGAAATAAAATTTTCCAAAAATGTTCAATAGAAATAAAATTTTCCAAAAATTTTCTATAGAAATAAAAATTTCAGAAACTTTTCTAAAGAAATAAAATTTTCAGAAAATTTTCTAAAGAAAAAAAATTTTAAAAAAAATTTCTATAGAAATAAAATTTTAACAAAAATTTCTTTGAGAAAATTTTCAATAGAAATAAAATTTTCAATAGAAATAAAATTTTGATAAACTGTTCTATAAAATTTTCCTTGGCTGATGGCCTCAGTTGCCAATGCTTTTCTTATTTTTATACTAACTTTGTATTTACTATAATTTTAGTATTAGTTATAAATATATAAATTAATAAAATTTACCGAAAATTTTCTATAGAAATAAAATTTTTTAATTTACAATTAATTATTATTCGAGCTTTATGGACAATGAAGATTAAGGAACTTGATCAATAGAGTCATTGAAAAGAAAATGCCAGACTCAAATCTATACACGCCTGGCTGTACATGTTTCAGTTCAGGCGAATGAACCTTTCTACACACTCAGAGAAGAAATATAATCACCTCAAACATGTTTTAAGAGCAAAATGTTATTTTTGGGTGGTGACCATGTAACATGGTTTTCGCAGCCATGTTATTTTCTCAGAAATCATAAATTTGATTTCGGCAAGCAGGTTATATTTGACGAGAAAATAAAATTTTAGTGACAAACATGTTACATGGTCACCATACAAAAATAACATTTTGCTCTTGAAACATGTTTGAAGTGATCATATTCCTTCTCTGCGTGCAGTCTTTAGTATAGATCTGGCTGGGATAGATAACTCAATTTTGGGTCATTTATGCTAACTTCTTATGGAGAAAACATGTAGGAGTTGTCCTCTTACAAATTGAATCATCTTTATTCCAAAAAAAAATTGTGCATTTGGACGTTAATCACCAGTTCCAGTATGAAGCTAACATGAAAAATTAGAAATACAATTTTCAGAAAATTTTCCATAGAAATAAAATTTTCATAAAAATGTTCTATAGAAATAAAATTTCCATAAAAATTTTCTATACAAATTAAATTTTTACGAAACCTATAGGAATAAAATTTTCTGAAAATTTTCTATACAAACAATTTTCATAATAATGTTCTATAGGAATTAGAGGTGTGCACGTGTGTAATATCTTACTCACACTCACGCACAATTTTGTTTGGTAGGTCGCACGCTCACGCACACTCACGAAAAGAAAATTCGTACTCACGCACGAAAATGTCGTGACTCACGAAAAATACCGTGACTCACTAAAAATATCGTGACTCACGAAAAATGTCGTGACTCACGAATAATTTTATGAGTAATTTGCCTAAGAGACGTGTATGAAATCATTGGCACGGTTAAAAGCATTATTAAACTCTTAACATCGTAGGTGTCACTAAAATTGTAAATGAATTTAACTCTTAAGCGTTTTATGTTGGTGAACGGGATTATTTTCGTGAACGTAGTTCGTTACTCACGCACACTCACAAAGATATTATTTTCGTGACTCACGCTCACGCACGACACTTTGGTTTGTTAATCACGTTCACGCATACTCACGCCGTTGTCATGAGCGTAACTCACGACTCACGCGTGAGTCACGAAAATTTCGTGTCTCGTGCACACCTCTAATAGGAATAAAATGTTTATAGTAATGTTCTATAGAAATAAAATTTTCAGAAAATTTTCTATAGAAATAAAATTTTGGGAAAATTATCTAAAGAACTACATTTTTCAGAATATTTTGTATAGAAATAAAATTCCGAAAATTTCCTATAGAAATAAAATTTTCAGAAAATTTTCTATAGAAATAAAATTTCCAGAAAATTTTCTAATTATACAATTATTTCTATAGAAATAAAATTTTCAGAATAGTTTCTATAGAAATAAAATTTTCAGAAAATTTTCTATAGAAATAAAATTTTCAGAAAATATTCTATAGAAATAAAATTTTCAGAAAATTTTCTATTGAAATAAAATTTTCAGAAAATATTCCATAGAAATAAAATTTTAAGAATTTTTTTTTAAAAATAAAATTTTCTACAGAAATAAAATTTTGCAGAAAATTTTGTATAGAAATAAAATTTATAGAAATGAAATTTTCAGAAAATTTTATATAGAAATAAAATCTCCAGAACATTTTCTATAGAAATAAGATTTTGAAAAAATTTTCTATAGAAATACATTTTTGAGGAAAATTTTTAAAGAAATAAAATTATCAGAAAATATGCCATAGAAATAAAATTTGCAGCAAATATTCCATAGAAATAAAATTTTAAGAAAATTTTTTATAAAAATAAAATTTTTTACCGAAATAAAAATTTGCAGAAAATTTTCTATACACGCAAAAAAATAATTCTTTCCTCCCAAACGAAATTTTAGACAAACAAAGTTCGTTTCTCATTTGCTTTACGCTGTAAGGAAGTGTATTTGGAAGAAAAGTATATACTTTTTGTGATAAACGTTTATTCTTTTCCAGGATTTCATAAAGACAAACTCAAACAAAAAAAAAAAAAAACATTGTTTTCTTGCTAATTTCATTTTCCCTCACATCTTTCTCACATCCACGAGGTTTTTTAGTTCTTAACACCTTTTCCTGTAATACCAACAATGTAGAAGAAATTATGCGATTTTATACATTTTTAAAATTTTTTTACCTTTCGCCTGGACGGAGAATCGAACCGCGGACCATGCACTTTGTAAGCCAACACACTAACCACTGAGCTATGTACCTGTTATGGTCATCAATAGATAAATATCCATATAAGTTATATTTATATAGCATAGCTTGCGGCGCCCACGAATCAAATAAACAAAGTTTATTTAACAGAAACAAACATTTAGTTTGGCACCGTGGAGCAGTGGTTGCTACGTCCGACTGGCATGCCAAGGGTCGTGGGTTCGATCCCTGCTTCGACCAAAGTTTTTTTTTTTTTACATATATTCCAGATATGTTCGGAAGATTCCAAAAAAATGTTCATTATTACATTGTAGTATATTAAATTTTGAACTGTAAAATGTGTCTTATTAAAGACTAAAAGTCAGAAAAGAACAGTGTTTGATATAAACGAAATGGACTGCGTTGTTGTTTCAAAAATAACTTTTTTTATTGAAAAAATAAAAATTTTGTAACAAACGAATTTTTTTGGTGATAAAAGTTTAAAATTTTCGAAGCAATTCAAAAAACTCTAACAAAAGAAAAACGTTTTCGGTACACGTTTTCCAAACGTTTTTTTTCTTTGCGTGTAGACATAAAATTTATAGAAATAAAATCACCGGAAAATTTTCTATAGAAATAAAATTTTGAAAAAAAATTCTATTGAAATACGTTTTTGAGAAAAATTTCTATAGAAATAGAATTTTCAGAAAATATTCCATGGAAATAAAAATTTCAGAAAATATATGGAATATAATAGAAATAAAATTTTAAGAAAATTTTTTAAAGAAATATAATTTTCGACAGTAATAAAATTTTGCAGAAAATTTTCTATAGAAATAAAATTTTCAGAAAATTTTATATAGAAATAAAATCTCCGGAAAATTTTCTATAGAAATAAAATTTTGAAAAAAAAAATTCTATTGAAATACATTTTTGAGAAAAATTTCTTTAAAAATAAAATTTTGAAAAAGATTCAGAAAAAAAATTTCAGAAAAATTTCTATAGATAACAATTTTCAGTAAATGTTTTATCGAAAAAAAAATTTCAGAAAATTTTCTATAGAAATAAAATTTTCCGAAAATTTTCTATAGAATCAAAATTCTCTACAGAAATAAAATTTTCAGAAATGTTTCTATAGAAATACAATTTTCAGAAATTTTTGTATAGAAATACAATTTTCAGAAATAAAATTTTGAGAAAATTGTCTATATATAAAAATTTTGACAAAATTTTCTATATAAAGGGTGGTTAAATTGTAAGGGCCGATGTTGAATGTGAACCATACCTAAACGCCAAGTTTTTTTCCGAATTTTATTTGACATTTCTCTATTTCAGACTTACTCAATTTGAACCATGGAGATATACACAATCCAACAACGTGTTAAAGTTATCCAGAATTGTTATGAAATTTTTCGAAGAAAATCATCTTCAGTGATGAGGCACATTTTCACCTCAGTGGATTCGTCAATAAACAGAATTGCCGCATTTGGGCGAATGAGAATCCAAGAGTGATTGTCGAAAAACCAATGCACCCACAAAGAGTGAATGTTTGGTGCGGTTTATGGGTTGGCGGCATCATCGGGCCGTATTTTTTCCAAAATGAGGCCGGTCAGGCAGTTACTGTGAATGGTGTTCGCTATCGTGAGATAATAACGAACTTTTTATGGCCCGAATTGGAAGATATGGATTTGGACTATATGTGGTTTTAGCAGGACGGTGCCACTTGCCACACAGCTAACGAAACATTGGCTCTTTTGCGCAACAAATTCAATGGCCGTGTTATCTCACGTAATGGCGATGTCAACTGACCGCCAAGATCATGTGATTTGACACCGTTGGACTTTTTTCTTTGGGGTTATTTGAAAGAAAAGGTGTACGTCGATAAGCCAGCAACAATTCAAGAGCTAAAGGATGAGATAATTCGGCACATTAACGGCATAGAACCTCCATTATGCCTCAGCGTCATCGAAAATTTGGACCATCGGATGGAGGTGTGCCACCGAGGTCGCGGCGCCCATTTGGCCGATATTTTGTACCATACATAATTGAGTAATACCAATATATCATAATAAAATAAAATTACTATAATTTCCTAATAGTTTGTGTTTTATTCAAAATCAACATCGGCCCTTGAAAATTTAACCACCCTTTATAAAAATTTTGACAAAATTTTCTATAGAAATAAAATTTTGAAAAACTTGTCTATAGAAATAGAATTTTGAGAAAATTTTATAGAAATAAAATTTTCAGAATATTTTCTATAGAAATAAAATTTTCAGAAATTTTTCTATAGCAATAAAATTTTCAGAAAATTTTTTATAAAACAGTTTTCTGAAAATTTTCTATAGAAATAAAATTTTGACAAAATTTCTATAGAAATAAAATTTTGAGAAATTTTTCTACATATAAAAATTTTGACAAAATTTTCTATAGAAATAAAATTTTGAAAAAAATTTCTTTAGAAATAGAGTTTTGAGAAATTTTTTTATAGAAATAAAATTTTCAGAATATTTTCTATAGAAATAAGATGCTCTTATGGTAAGATCTCTTTCCTTCACCTATTGTATTTTAAGTTTAACCAAAGAACATTGGGTGGATTATTGGAATGACACACTATTTCCTGTTTTCAACCACCTTGATGCAAGATGCATTAAATTATGTTACAGCTAAGATTTATGGGACTTGTTTATAGATTTTTGTTCCATTTTACTATAGTTGTCTTTTCTTTATTCTAAAACCATGTTTTTTAAACATTTGCTTTTCTTGTTCTACGATTGTTTAAACAATTGAAGAAACCAAGTTAAGTGATATAGAATGCCATGGGCTATATTTAATAGATCACCAGCATAGCTTCAACTTGCATATTGAGCGAATAGTTTCACAAAATTCAAACCTGACTGACTAGTGTCTCTTGGTCGTGTGCCAACATTATCATTAAGATCAGACATTAAGTCCCTCTTCTTCATTTGTAATTTAATAAAAGGTGATATACAAATTTTACTCCGATTTTTTTAGTTAGCAAGATTTTATAGTGATCTTGCATGTCATTTATTTCATTGTGAATAGAAATGAAATAGTGCGAAATTAATTGACGTCAATATAGGTATGTGTGATCTCTTATCGTAGATTGTCTGAAAGAGATAATTGAATCGAATACTGTGGGACTGTATTAAAAGGCTAAAGACTTCCTTAATGGGTTTTGAGTAATTAAAATTTTGATAAAACATAAAAACGCCATATGCTCGGTAGTTGGCTCCTCAACATTTAGACTATCAAATTCCATTTTGATACCATTATGATACCGTAATGAGCATTGATAGTTTAAATCTAATTGTTATAAATAGCTTCGCCAAAGTCAGCATCTTTTATACATCATTATAATCTGCATTTTTTTTATCATAACAGTTTTCAATCATTTTGAAAAATTTCAATCATTTTTATTTTTTCACAAACTATTCGAAACTCCACATGAAAATCATTTAAACATTTTCCTTTCTTTTTCGGCAGATTTCAACAACTCTGTACAGTGATACTGCTTCCGATAATCATTCATAATTGATTCCATATTGTTTATATTATTTGTTCTTGCTTCTGTCGTTCTTCTACAAATGATTAATGATGGTAAATTGCTGAGTTGAAGTGGTTCTATGCCAAATATGCAATGACGTACAAGATTCCATTGGAATGGATCTTGTTTTAATTATTCCAACCGTTTTCACCTATTATTGCTGTTGTTATTATACCATTGACACCATTTTTGCAAATTCAAAATTTCATTCATAACGTCCAAATGTTTACATAGTCTTATGAATAACAGTTAAGAGTTGGGATAACCCAACAAACATTTTGATTGAAGATAAAATGGAAAAGACAAACAAAAGAAGTTTGCCCACAGAGAAGAAATGTGATCATTTCAAAAATGTTTGGAGAGTAACATGAGTTACATTTTCATGGAGACCAGGTAACATGTTTGTCGCAACTATGTTATTTTCTCTCACATTGTGTATCTAATTTCGGCAAGCATGTATTTGTTTGGCAAGAAAACAATACATTTGCAATAAAAATGTTCCATGTTCCCCGTGAAACATATTCGAGGTGATCGTATTCCTCCACTGTGTATACATTTAGATCGAGAAAATGAGCAGCTTCTGCTAGATGGGACTAGAATGAAGGAGATGTAGCATCCATTGGCTTAGTGCGCTATACGCGATGCCCTGTGATATAAAGCTAATGGCCATAGTTCGGGCTTCTCTTTGTATGAAAGAATTCATAACTAAAAGATGAGGGAATACATGCCATTTTTAAGATCCGCTCTTAAAGAGGAATTAGTTCTATCATTTAGTTCCACAGCTTTTTTGAGATCTGTATAAGAAAAGAGTTTTAAGAATCCCAAATTTTGACTTTTTTTCAGCTCCGCAGGAAAATAAAAATTTTGAATAATTGTATAAATCTTTACGCAATTTTTCAGAGATCAATATTAATCTTAGAAATATGGATTTGAAATTTTTTCAAAGAGAAAATCAAAAATTACTATTTAAAAAAATTGTTTGCCAACTTTAGTAAAACAAGAGTTCGCCTTTCGTTTATGATTTGTCCAATTGCGGAAAATATTCTTTCGCATTGGACAGATGCTGCTGGTATAAATAATCTTCGTAAAGCATGTTGGTATACTTCGTAAAGAATGTTGGTATTGGTATTTATGTTGGATTAACTTTGGCATCTTCATTAAGGATCTGGCAATTTCAATCCATGTCAGCAAAAACAACAAATGTCAACCGTATAGATGTCGCACAATGCCTGCAGCTTTGGTATTACCGACATTGCACTCGATGCGCTGTTTTGATAAATTGGTTATAAAGACATCGGCAGTTCTAATTTCAAATTCAAAGTAGGTTCTATATCCTATTTTCCTTACGTTTCATAAAGCAGAGAACTGAACAACTGGGTGACGTCGACGCAAACTGTATGATATTTGAGAGAAGCGTCGACAAAAACTGCATGATATTAGAGAAATTTTCCATACGTTTCGTAAAGCAAAGAACTGAGATGGGTGACGCCGACGCAAACTGTATGATATTTGAGAGAAGCGTCGACAAAAACTGCAGTTTCGCTTAAAACGTTCGTTCTCGTGTATTTCCCCCTCTCTGGTGACAGCTGTTGAGCTGCCAAAGCGAAAGAATGAGTACAACACAGGGTGCCATTTTGGTCCGATCGGACCAAACTTGGTCCAAAAAATTATTAATTTTTAAATTTGGTCTGATGGTCGTACCAAATAGAATTTGGTTGATTTTGGTCCATTTTCGTCAAATCGGTAATTTTTTCAAAATTTTATACAGAAATAAAATATTGTCAACATTTTCTGTATAGATAGGTTAGGTTAAGTGGCAGCCCGATATTTCAGGCAAACTTAGACTATTCAGTCCATTGTGATACCACATTGGTGAACTTCTCTCTTATCACTGAGTGCTGCCCGATTCCATGTTAAGCTCAAAATGACAAGGGACCTCCTTTTCATAGCCGATTCCGAACGGCGTTTCACATTGCAGTGAAACCACTTAGAGAAGTTTTGAAACCCTCAGAAATGTCACCAGCATTACTGAGGTGGGATAATCCACCGCTGAAAAACTTTTTGGTGTTTGGTCGAAGCCAAACCTAACCTAACCTAACCATTGCACCACGGTGGCTCCTTCTGTATAAATACAAAATTATGCAACATTTTGTGTAGGAAGAAAATGCTGTAAAAATTTTATAAGAAAATAAAATTTTGCGATAAATTTCGATAGAAATAAAAGTTTGACAAATTTTCTATAGAAATGAAATTTTGACAAAATAAAATTTTAATAAAGTTTTTCACAGAAATTAAATTTTGTCAAAATTTTCTATAGAAATAATTTTCTAGAAAAAAAAATTGACGACTTTTTCTATAGAAGAAAAATTTTGAATAAAATTTCTATAGAAACTAAATCGTGAGAAAATTTTCTACAGAAATAAAATTTTGACAAAAATTTCTATAGAAATAAAATTTTGACAAAATTTTCTATAGAAATAAAATTTTAACAAAATTTTCTATAGAAATAAAATTTTAACAAAATTTTCTATAGATATAAAATTTTAACAAAATTTTGTATAGAAAAAAATGTTGACAAAACGTTCTATAGTCAACGCAGTAGTTTAGTCAACGCAATGGTTTTTAAGCTGAGATCAAAACAACAAATATGATTGAAGTACAAACCAACAATAACAAAACAAAACGAAATAAAATTTTGACAAAATTTTCTATAGAAATAAAATGTTGACAAATTTTTCTATAGAAATAAAATGTTGACAAATTTTTCTATAGAAATAAAATGTTGACAAAATTTTCTATAGAAATAAAATTTTGACAAAATTTTCTATAGAAATAAAATTTTGACAAAATTTTCTATAGAAATAAAATTTTGACAAAATTTTCTATAAAAATAAAATTTTGACAAAATTTTCTATAGAAATAAAATTTTGAAAAAAAATTTTAATGAAATTTTCTTTGTGTGGATATATTTTTAAGGCGCCAATTGGTTACTTCCATTATTTTACTTGCAGCATACTCTCTAGATCTCTCTTTCTAAACACATATATGTTTATAGGCTATTTCTAAATTAATATATGATTGCATCTAAGCATATTAATATGTTCTAACATATTAACATAACAGGTTGGCTCATAAGTCCCCGGTCTGACACATAGATGGTGTCGCTAGTATTAAATGCATATTTTTTTATATAGTACCAACCTTCAAATGATTCGTGTCAAAATTTGACGTCTGTAAGTCAATTAGTTTGTGAGATAGAGCGTCTTTTGTGAAGCAACTTTTGTTATTGTGAAAAAAATGGAAAAAAGGAATTTCGTGTTTTGATAAAATACTGTTTTCTGAAGGGAAAAATACGGTGGAAGCAAAAACTTGGCGTGATAATGAGTTTCCGGACTCTGCCCCAGGGAAATCAACAATAAATGATTGGTATGCAAAATTCAAGCGTGGTGAAGTGAGCACGGAGGACGGAGAAAGCAGTGGTCGCCCGAAAGAGGTGGTTACCGAAGAAAACATCAAAAAAATCCACAAAATGATTTTGAATGACCGTAAAATGAAGTTGATCGAGATAGCAGAGGCCTTAAAGATATCAAAGGAACGTGTTGGTCATATCATTCATCAATATTTGGATATGCGGAAGCTCTGTGCAAAATGGGGGCCGCGCGAGCTCACATTTGACCAAAAACAACAACGTGTTGATGATTCTGAGCGGTGTTTGCAGCTGTTAACTCGTAATACACCCGAGTTTTTCCGTCGATATGTGACAATGGATGAAACATGGCTCCATCACTACACACCTGAGTCCAATCGACAGTCGGCTGAGTGGACAGCGACCGGTCAACCGTCTCCGAAGCGTGGAAAGACTCAAAAGGCAAAGTAATGGCCTCTGTTTTTTGCGATGCACATGGAATAATTTTTATCGATTATCTTGAGAAATGAAAAACCATCAACAGTGACTATTAGATGGCGTTAGTAGAGCGTTTGAAGGTCGAAATCGCGGTAAAACGGCCCCATATGAAGAAGAAAAAAGTGTTGTTCCACCAAGACAACGCACCGTGCCACAAGTCATTGAGAACGATGGCAAAAATTCATGAATTGGGCTTCGAATTGCTTCTCCACCCATCGTATTCTCCAGATCTGGCCCCCAGCGACTTTTTCTTGTTCTCAGACCTCAAAAGGATGCTCGCAGGGAAAAAATTTGGCTGCAATAAGGAGGTGATCGCCGAAACTGAATTTTGAGGCAAAACCGAAGGAGTACTACCAAAATGGTATCAAAAAAGTGGAAGGTCGTTATAATCGTTGCATTGCTCGAATTTTGACAAATAAATGTGTTTTTCTTTGTTAGACCGGGGACTTATCAGCCAACCTGTTATGATGGAATAGCTCTGAAAGTAATATCAGAAGATACAATATGGCCACTATCCGTACTGGAATACAACTTCACTTCGGTCAATGCTCCAACTACATATGTATGCAAATTCTTTACCATTCCGGCAGTGGATTTATTTTATTTTCTTCATACCAAAAATGTCTTCCCCTTATATGTCTTAGGTCTTATATGCAAAAACCTTTTCAGGAAGCTTTGCACACAAGTATTTATAAAAGATGTGATTCATTCATACTTTACTCGTTCTCTCCCCCATGGCATTTACAACTCAAAAGGTCTTTAACATTTTGTGTTTGTTCCATTTAAATTCTTCCTGCGCCCAGTAAAACTTCATCTTATGCATCATTCATAAAAAAAAAAAAAAACGAAACAATCATTCATACATTGACATTCCTTAAGGCAGCGCCACCCTACTGCCAGACTCTTGGAATTGAAATAAAACACATGGGTCTCATTTTCACTAAGAGATAAAATGATGAAAATATGCAGCCCATAATGTTGTCGACATGTGACTTCGATGATATTAATGGCAATGGAGTAAATTCTATAATTATTTGAAACTCTTATCTCGTTGTAATTCTTGACATTTGGCCTATCTCCACCAGTACGATATAATTCAAGCACTTAATTACGACAAATTGTTTGCGATGGTATTTATTTATTTTATTTTTTTTTTTTATCAAAAACTCGGCATGTTTTTTTTTTTGATAATTTAATTGAAAGCATTTATTTTGCATTCTTCGAGGATTCTTCGATTTTGATAAATTGTCAATCTAGAGAACAATCTACTCTACAAATTTCACATACCTGAACTCTTTCACTGGCAATATACCAAGAATTTTGCTGTAATAGAAAAAAAAAATTATATAAATTAGTTAAAAATGAAATTTTAAAATAAAGAGAAATAAAAACAAATAGAATTGATATTTTCAGTTATGAAAAAAGCAAGGCATATTTAAAAAGGTTTTTCCAAGGTATCAGCTTTATATTCAAAATATATTTCATTAATGACATTAGTATCGGTATCTTTTCTCATCTATACCAAAAGAACAGTTTTCTTTTCTGAAGAACAAATTTTTCTCTTGGTGTTAACAAATTTTATTTGCAAAAGTTTACGTGATAATCGTTGAATCGCTTATCTTGAATTCGAGTTTATTGGCTCCAAATAAAAACTAAACTTACTGCATAAGAAAGAGGAATATCGTTTGTCTTAAATTTCTTTCTGTAGGAAAGTATTTGTTCTTTGGGTGTACTCCAATTTAACATACAACTCAGACAAATAAAAATAAGGCATTGAAAATAAAATTATTTTATGCCAAAAAATTTAAATTTTGCTTTAGTATGATGAGGGAAAAATGTTCAAAGTTGTTCAATTCAGCGTACAGCCGTCTGATACTATGATACATCTACAAAAAACGGTTATTTAAAATGATGAAATTTTTATTAAAAGAAAGTTTATAATCTTTGTTTCAAACATTATTTTCATTACATTTAGAACAGGAATCCTCGTATTGAAGTCGTATTACTTTCGACTAAGGAAAATCGTTTTTTAATTTAAAGAAATCTTCTTTAAATTAAAAGTCAGATAACTCACCAGTAAAAAACTTTGGAAGTTGTTCTACAGGCATATCTTTAAAAGCACTTCCAAAAATGTCCTACGAAAGAAGTTATTTATTTTAAATATACAGGAGGTCATTTTTCTTCAATTTTTTATAAATCTTTTTTTTTCATAGTTTTACATAATAATTTTTACTTTTTTTGTTTCAAATACTTTAAAAACAGTGTAACAATTTACCAAATGGTACAAATTTTTATTTTTTATTTCTATAAAAAATTATTCAAAATTTTACATCTATAGAAAATTTTGTCAAAACTTTTTTTCAATAGAAAA
This sequence comes from Haematobia irritans, assembly GCF_050003625.1. Lineage (NCBI taxonomy): Eukaryota > Metazoa > Arthropoda > Insecta > Diptera > Muscidae > Haematobia > Haematobia irritans. Next base: position 209,439,302 of record NC_134399.1, read on the forward strand.
CTTTTGCAAAATTTTATTTCTATAGAAAATTTTTGCAAAATATTATTTCTATAAAAAATTTTTGCACAATTTTATTTCTATAGAAACTTTTTACAGAATTGTATTTCTATAGAACATTGTGTCAAAATATTATTTCTAAAGAAATTTTTGTCAAAACTTAATTTCTATAGAAAATTATTTTTATAGAAAAATTTTATTTTTATAGAAAATTCTGTCAAAATTTTCTTTTTATAGAAAATTTTGTCAAAATTTTACTCCTATAGAAAATTTTCTCAGAATTTTACCTCTATAGAAAATTTCGTCAAAATGTTACTTCTATAGAACATTTTCTCACAATTTTAGTTCTATAGAAAATTTTGTCAAAATTTTATTTCTATAGAAAATCTTGTCAAAATTTTATTTCTAAAGAAAATTTTTGCAAAATTTTATTTCTATAGAAAATGTTTGTCAACATTTTATTTCTATAGAAAATGTTTGGGAAATTTTATTTCTATAGAAAATTTTGTCAAATTGTATTTCTAGAAAATTCTGTCAAAATTTTATTTTTATAGAAAAATGTGTCAACATTTTACTTCTATAGAAAATTTTGTCAAAATTTGTTCTCTATATAAAATTTGTTTTCTAAGAAAATTTTGTCAAAATTTTAGTTTTATAGAACATTTTGTCAAAATTTTACTTTTATAGAAAATTTTGTCAAAATTTTATTTCTATAGAAAAGTTTGTCAAAATTTTACTTCTATAGAAAAGTTTGTCAAAATTTTACTTCTATAGAAAATTCTTTCAAAATTTTATTTCTATAGAAACTTTTGTCAAAATTTTACTTCTATAGAAAATTTTGTCAAAATTTTACTTCTATAGAACATGTTGTCAAAATTTTCATTAATAGGAAATTTTGTCCAAATTTTACTTTTATATAAAATTCTGTCAACATTTTACGTCTATAGAAAATTTTGTTAAAATTTTATTTCTATAGAGCCACCGTGGTGCAATGGTTAGCATGCCCGCCTTGCATACACAAGGTCGTGGGTTCGATTCCTGCTTCGAGCGAACACCAAAAAAATTTTCAGCGGTGGATTATCCCACCTCAGTAATGCTGGTGACATTTCTGAGGGTTTCAAACCTTCTCTAAGTGGTTTCACTGGAATGTGGAACGCCGTTCGGATTGGGCTATAAAAAGGAGGTCCCTTGTCATTGAGCTTAACATGGAATCGGGCAGCACTCAGTGATAAGAGAGAAGTTCACCAATGTGGTATCACAATGGACTGAATAGTTTGTGAGCCTGATACATCGGGCTGCCACCTAACTTAACCTAACCTAACCTACTTCTATTGAAAATTTAGTAAAAATTTAATTTATATAGAAAATTTTGTCCAAATTTTAGTTTTATAGAAAATTTTGTCCAAATTCTTTCAAAATTTTATTTCTATAGAAAATTTTGTTTAGAAAAAATTGTTTAGAAAAGAATGTATAGAAAATTTTGTTTAGAAAAGAATGTTTGTCAAATTTATTTGGACAAAGCCCTGTAGACTGCAAGATGGTTGGTTTAAAAACAGAGTAACAGAGTTGGTTTAAAAACAGAGTAACAATTTACAAAATGGTTCAAATATTTATTTTTTATTTTTATAAAAAAATATTCAAAATTTTACTTCTATAGAAGAAAATTTTGTCAAATTTTATTTCTGTAGAAAATTTTGTCAACATTTTATTCCAATAGAAAATTTTTGCAAAATTTTATTTCTATAGAAAATTTTGTCAAATTGTATTTATAGAAAATTATGTCAAATTTTTTTTTTTTTATAGAAAAATGTGCCAAAATTTTACTTCTATAAAAAATTTGTTTTCTATAGAAAATTCTGTCAAAATTTTATTTTTATAGAAAACTTTGCCAAAATTTTACTTCTATAGAAAATTTTCTCAAAATTTTATTTCTATAGAAAATTTCGTCAAAATTTTACTTCTATAGAAAATTTTGTCAAAATTTTATTTTTATATAAAAATTTGTCAAAATTTTACTTTTATAGAAAATTTTGTCAAAATTTCATTTCTATATAAAATTTTTTAAAAACTTTATTTTTATAGAAAATTTTGTCAAAATTTTATTTCTATAGAAAATTTTCTCAGAATTTTACTTCTATAGAAAATTTCGTCAAAATTTTACTTCTATACAACATTTTCTCACAATTTTAGTTCTATAGAAAATTTTGTCAAAATTTTACTTCTATAGAAAATTTTGTCAAAATTTTATTTCTATAGAAAAGTTTATCAAAATTTTACTTCTATAGAAAATTCTTTCAAAATTTTATTTCTATAGAAAAGTTTGTCAAAATTTTACTTCTATAGAAAATTCATTCAAAATTTTATTTTTATAGAAAATGTTGTCAAAATTATACTTCTATAGAAAATTTTGTCAAAATTTTCTTTTAGTAGAAAATTTTGTCAAAATTTTATTTTTATAGAAAAATTTGTCAAAATTTTACTTCTATAGAAACTTTTGTAAAAATTTTATTTTTATAGAAAATTTTGTCAAAATTTTACTTCTATAGAAAATTCTGTCAAAATTTTATTTTTATAGAAAATGTCACCAAAATTTTACATTTTCTTTCATGGTGCATATGTATATTTATTTCTAATTTATATGATATGTATTTCCATAAATTTAAAGAATAATACACTATAAATAATTTATTTTAAAATGTATATAAATGGACAAAATAGAAGAAAAATAAAAATCAAATCTAAATTATTGAAAACAAAAATAAATATCAATTTTCAGTTACTTCCTTAGATGTTTTTAGTATAAATATAACCCGCAATGAAAACATGACATATAACAAACAAGATTTTCTGTAAAAGTTCAAAGTTTTCTCCATACACCAACAAACAAAAACACAAATGGAGCTATATATGTGTCTCCTGTCTCTCGAACAGACAACAGCCTCTGGCCGCTTGCTATTAATGTCTCCTACATAGTACGTAAAATGCATCAAGTTGCCATCCTTTATATGGGAGACGACAACTTGAAAATAACATCAAGCCATGTTTGGAATCAAAGAGGAGGTTAAATCTTACATGTGTGTTGTGCTGACACATGTTGGATGTCTGTCCGCCTTCATAGGTCTTCAAGAGTCGGTCGGTATATCCCAGAAGTCGGATCGAGTTGAATGGCAAAACAATGTCAAAAAAATGTCGGGCGCCAAAATCTAACTTGGGCAACAAAAAAAAAAACACGAATCCCCGCGTGCAGTACAAAAACTATTGCAAAATAACTTCAACACAACTCCTGGTCTTCATGATTCAAGGAGGGATAGATAGACACCAAATATGAGTGTATCTGCTATAAACAAATTTGCACGCTACCCAGCCGAAAGTGAATTTAAACCAACCCGACTCTGAGTCATAGTCATCTCATATATGGCTTGACGATAGTAGCCAGATGAATGCATTGTTGTTTTTGTCAATAAAGGTGGGGGAGAGAAGCACTATAAATAGTCATATGGTAAAAGCAATGCTCCTTTTGTACCACTAGTAGTCATGTGGTGATATACAGTCGCAACCGGATATTGCATATGGTCTCATAAAGGCTAATATATTCACAGGAACATTTTATATTGTTGTGGGTGCCATAAGATTATAAATGCAAATGTCCATACATAAATATTATGATAATCTTTAATGCGGCTGAAGATTTGTTGGACTCGAAAAGTGCATAAAAACAGGATACAAACCCTTGAAATAAATTAAAAAGAGCAAAATGAGACTTCATGGGTTCTACAATTAATTTGGCATCAGCTTTACCGTTGAGAGTTTCTAGAAAGTGGCACGAAAAGTGTCACAAACCATAAAAGGCATACTTTTTGTTGCCACTCGTGCCAAAAATAATCTAACAAAATTTAAAAAAAAAATTAACAAAAATTTACAAAAATCTCCTTTTGAACTGGTTGATCATTTTTGTGAATTTTTGTGGTTATTATAAAAAAAGTTGTTTTATTCGAAAAATAATATTTATATTTTATTTAATATTTATATTATATTCTTATTTTTTTAGCAACTTTTGTCAAAATTTTATTTCTATAGAAAATTTTGTCAAAATTTTATTTCTATAGAAAATTTTGTCAAAATTTCATTTCTATAGAAAATTTTGTCAAAATTTTATTTCTATTGAAAATGTTGTCAAAATTTTATTTCAATAGAAAATGTTTTCAAAATTTTATTTCTATAGAAATTTTTTTTTACATTTTATTTCTATAGAAAATTTTGTCAAAATTTTATTTCTATAGAAAATTTTGTCAAAATGTTATTGCTATAGAAAATTTTGTCAAAATTTTATTTCTATATAAAATTTTGTCATAATTTCATTTCAATAGAAAATTTTGTCAAAATTTTATTTCTATAGAAAATTTTGTCAAAATTTTAATTCAGTAGAAAATTGTCAAAATTTTATTTCTATAGAAAATTTTGTCAAAATTTTATTTCTATAGAACATTTTGTCAAAATTTTATTTCTATAGAAAATTTTGTCAAAATTTTATTTCTATAGAAAAATTTTTTTCAAAATTTTAATTCTATAGAAAATTTTGTCAAAATTTTAATTCTATAGAAAATTTTTTTCAAAATTTTAATTCTATAGAAAATTTTTTCAAAATTTTATTTCTAAGAAATTTTTTTCAAAATTTTATTTCTATGGAAAATTTTCTCAAAATTTTATTTCTATAGAAAATTTTGTCAAAATTTTATTTCTATAGAAAATTTTGTCAAAATTTTATTTCTATAGAAAATTTTGTCATAATTTTATTTCTATAGAAAATTTTGTCATAATTATATTTCTATAGAAATGCTTGTCAAAATTTTATTTCTATAGAAAATTTTGTCAAAATTTTAGTTCTATAGAAAATTTGGTCAAAATTTTATTTCTATAGAAAATTTTGTCAAAATTTTAGTTCTATAAAAAAATTTATTAAATTTAAAAAAAAATGTTGTCCAAATTTTACATCTATAGAAAAATGTTATTTCTATAGAAAAGTTAGTCAAAATTTTAGTTCTATAGAAAATTTTGTCAAAATTTTATTTCTATAGACAATTTTGTCAAAATTTTATTTCTATAGAAAATTTTGTCAAAATTTTAGTTCTATAGAAAATTTTGTCAATATTTTATTTCTATAGAAAATTTTGTCAAAATTTTACTGCTATAGAAAATTTTATTAAATTAAAAAAAAAAATGTTATCCAAATTTTACATCTATAGAAAAATTTTATTTCTATAGAAAATGTTGTCAAAATTTTATTTCTATAGAGAATTTTGTCAAAATTTTATTTCTATAGAATATTTTGTCAACATTTTATTTCTAAAGAGAATTTTGTCAAAATTTTATTTTTATAGACAATTTTGTCAACATTTTATTTCTATAGAAAATTTTGCCAAATTTCATTTTTTAGCAAATTTTCTCAAAATTTTATTTTTGGACAATTTTGTCAAAATTTCAATTCTACAGAAAAGATTGCCCAATTTATTTCTATAAAAAATGTTGTCCAAATTTTATTGCTATACAAAAGGCTGTCCACATTTTATATATATAGACAAATTTTATTTCTATTGATTATTTTGTCAAAATTGTTTTTCTATAGAAAATTGAACCTCTCACATTCCTTGTCAAACTGTTGGACTTTTCGCCTTCCTCAGCGTTTTGTCTAAAGGTCCTTAAAGCCTACGAAATCTGTAAAAAGGATTTCCCAAGATGATGACAATTTATGATCATTTCATAGCTTCCAAATTATGGCTGCCTTACCAAAAAGGTAAAATATTATACAGAGGACATACAATATACAAAAAAACTTGCCTTAGGCATCTACTTGGTATTCATTCCAGTGTTAACACCTAAGATTACCACAATGTTTATGTCTACGTTTTCTACATTTCATCTTTCGCATCTTTTACACAAGGAAAAAATATGAAATTCTAGTTTTAAAAATAGCACTAAAATTTCAAGGGCGTATGCACATTATCGTCATACTATTGAATGTTGGACAACGACTTCATTTTGCTAAATCGAGTCCATAGTTCCGACCATAGTATAAACCTCAAGCCTTTTTGTGCGCGTCAAGCATTTAAATTCCAACGACCAAACCACTCGACAAATATAAAAAAACATATGCAGTTTGCTCCCTGCTCCATGTCTCACCTCTTCTGCTGCCAGCACATCACAATTATTATTATCGTTTCACTCCAAAGGGATTGGTTGACAGAAGTTCTTTGACATTTCCTTAAATCCAAACATAAACTAAACAAAAGAAATGAAATGAAAACCCTGTACTGCAACCGGTAACCATCGGTAGCGATAAACTGAACGAGTATGTTGAAGTTCCTGACTGGAAAGTGGGAATAACACAACCACCAATACAAAAATACCAATAAAGTGCAAGCATTTAAAATGCATAAATGCATTCGATGAACATAAGTCGTTGATGTGTCTCAAGAAACCATTAAAACGCCTTTGAAATGCACACTTTGTTGTTCGACTTACAACGTCCAACCAACAGCCCTCCGTTTGTCCGTCTATGTCTGTATATTCCCTTCTTAACTACTGAAATGTCATCATCAATAACTTGACTTGCATTGCTTTGTATTACCTGGCAAGCTCTATGCCTTGCATACGCTAACAGAAAAATAAACTCAGGCTTCCAATATCTGAACCTCCCCACGTCCCATGTTAGTACGTACGTTCATATTTTTATATCCGGCATTTAAACGGAAACCATCAAATTGTTGAGTAAAAATTCTTTAAAAAAAAACTCTATAATGCATATATTCAGAGAGTACAGATCGTATGGTTTGCCTAAGGAAGTGCTAATTGGTTTGGGATTTTTTTTTGCCTTGTTCAATGGAGCCCAGAATTTGCCCATTCGTAAATTGTGCTATAAATCAGAGAAAAATAGTTTCGAGTTACAAAATGAGAACAAAGGAAATTTAATTTCCTATCGTAAAATTTTGTGAAAACTTTTCAAAACACGGAATTCTTTTCAAACATTGAAAACAATTTTGATTTTATTTATTTTAGAAATAAAATTTATTTCTATAGAAAATTTTGTCAAAATTTTATTTCTATAGAAAATGTTGTCAAAATTGTATTTCTATAGAAAATTTTGTTAAAAATTTTATTTCTCTAAAAAATTTTGTCATAATTTTATGTCTATAGAAAATTTTGTCAAAATTTTATTTCTATAGAAAATTTTGTCAAAATTTTAATTCTAAGGAAAATTTTGTCAAATTTTTATTTCCCTAAAAAAATTTTGCCAAAATTTTATTTCTAGAGAAAATTTTGTCAACATTTTATTTCTATAGAAATTTTTTCAAATTTTTATTTCTCTAAAAAATTTTGTCAACATTTTATTTCTATGGAAAATTTTGACAAAATTTTATTTTATTTATTTATTCATTCATTCAGAACATGTAATTCTAAGCCTATTTGGCCAAAATAAAATAATTACAGTGGACTACTCTCTAGAGTTGCATACAATATTCATACATAATAATACATAAGGTGTGCAAAAAAGATGTTGAATACTTATAATAAACAATCATTTACAAAAAACTGAGAATTGTATAATTAAGCAAGAAACAAGAAAAGATAATTCTCTTTTTCTCAAAAAAATTTTGTCAAAATTTTATTTTAATAGAAAATTTTGTTAAAATTTTATTTCTATAGAAAATTTTTGTCAACCTTTTATTTCCATAGAAAATTTTGCCAAAATTTTATTTCTATAGAAAATTACGGCAAAATGTTGCATCTATAGAAAATTTTGGCAAGATTTTATTTCTATAGAAAATTTTTTTAAATTTTGTTTCTATAGAAAATTTTGTCAAAATTGTATTTCTATCGAAAATTTTGTCAAAATTTTATTTCTATAGAAAATTTTTTTAAATTTTGTTTCTATAGAAAATTTTGTCAAAATTGTATTTCTGTCGAAAATTTTGTCAAAATTGTATTTCTATAGAAAATTTTGTCAAAATTTTATATCCATAGAAAATGTTGGCAAGGCAAGATTTTATTTCTATAGAAATTTTGTGAAAATTTTATTTCCATAGAAAATTTTGTGAAAATTTTATTTCCATAGAATATTTTGTCAACCTTTTATTTCTATAGAAAATTTTGTCAACATTTTATTTCTATAGAAAATTTTGTCAAAATTTTATTTCCATAGAAAATTTTGTCAAAATTTTATTTCCATAGAAAATTTAGTCAAAATTTAGTCAAAATTTAATTTCTACAGAAAATTTTGACAAAATTTTATTTCTATAGAAAATTTTGTCAAAATTTTATTTCCATAGAAAATTTTTCCAAAATTTTATTTCTATAGAAAATTTTGTAAATTTTTGATTTCTATAGAAAATTTTGTCAAAATTTTATTTCTATAGAAAATTTTGGTAAAATTTTATATCTATAGAAAATTTTGTAAATTTTTGATTTCTATAGAAAATTTTTCAAAATTTTATTTCTATAGAAAATTTTTCAAAATTTTATTTCTATAGAAAATTTTCTCAAAATTTTATTTCTATAGAAAATTTTGTCAAAATTGTATTTCTATAGAAAATTTTTTTAAAATTTTATTTCTATAGAAAATTTTGTCAAAATTTTATTTCTATAGAAAATTTTGTCAAAATTTTATTTCCATAGAAAATTTTGTCAAAATTTCATTTCCATAGAAAATTTTGTCAAAATTTTATTTCTATAGAAAATTTTGTCAAAATTTTATTTCTACAGAAGATTTTCTCAAATTTTATTTTTATGGACAACTTTGCAAATTTTTTTTCTATAGAAAATTTTGTCAACATTTTATTTCTATAGAAATTTTTCCCAAAATGTTATTTCTATAGAAAATTTTCTCAAAATTTTATTTCTATAGAAAATTTTCTCAAAATTTTATTTCTATAGAAAATTTTCTCAAAATTTTATTTCTATAGAAAATTTTCTCAAAATTTTATTTCTGTAGAAAATTTTCTCAAAATTTTATTTCTATAGAAAATTTTGTCAATTTTTGATTTCCATAGAAAATTTTGTCAAAATTTTATTCCTATAAAATTTTTTTCAAAATTTTATTTCTATAGAAAATTTTCTCAAAATTTTATTTCTATAGAAAATTTTGTCAAAATTTTATTTCTATAGAAAATTTTGTCAAAATTTTATTTCCATACAAAATTTTGCCAAAATTTTATTTCTATAGAAAATTTTGTCAAAATTGTCTTTCTACAGAAAATTTTCTCAAATTTTATTTTTATGGATAACTTTGCAAATTATTTTTCTATAGAAAATTTTGTCAATATTTTATTTCTGTAGAAAATTTTCTCAAAATGTTATTTCTATAGAAAATTTTCTCAAAATTTTATTTCTATAGAAAATTTTCTCAAAATTGTATTTCTATAGAAAATTTTGTAAAAATTTTATTTCTAAAGAAAATTTTGTCAAAATTTTATTTCTATAAAAAATTTTGTAAAAAATTTATTTCTATAGAAAATTTTGTCAATTTTTGATTTCTATAAAAAATTTTTTCAAAATTTTATTCCTATAAAATTTTTTTTCAAAATTTTATTTCTATAGAAAATTTTCTCAAAATTTTATTTCTATAAAAAATTTTTTCAAAATTTTATTTCTATAGAAAATTTTCTCAAAATTTTATTTCTATAGAAAATTTTGTCAAAATTTTATTTCTATACAAAAATTTTTCAAAATTTTATTTCTATAGAAAATTTTTTAAAAATTTTATTTCTATAGAAAATTTTTTAAAAATTTTATTTCTACAGAAAATTTTGTCAAAATTTTATTTCTGTAGAAAATTTTGTAAAAAAATTATTTCTATAGAAAATTTTGTCAATTTTTGATTTCTATAGAAAATTTTGTCACAATTTTATTCCTATAAATTTTTTTTTCAAAATTTTATTTCTATAGAAAATTTTCTCAAAATTTTATTTCTATAGAAAATTTTTTCAAAATTTTATTTCTATAGAAAATTTTCTCAAAATTTTATTTCTATAGAAAATTTTGTCAAAATTTTATTTCTATACAAAAATTTTTCAAAATTTTATTTCTATAGAAAATTTTTTAAAAATTTTATTTCTATAGAAAATTTTTTAAAAATTTTATTTCTATAGAAAATTTTTTAATAATTTTATTTCTATAGAAAATTTTCTTAAAATTTTATTACTATAGAAAATTTTCTTAAAATTTTATCTCTATAGAAAATTTTGTCAAAATTGTATTCCTACAGAATATTTTGTCAAAATTTTATTTCTATAGAAAATTTTTTCAAAATTTTATTTCTATAGAAAATTTTTTCAAAATTTTATTTCTACAGAAAATTTTCTCAAATTTTATTTTTATGGATAACTTTGCAAATTTTTTTTCCATAGAAAATTTTGTCAAATGTTTATTTATTATTATTAATTTTTTCAAAATTTTATTTCTAAAAAAATTGTCAACATTTTATTTGTATAGAACATTTTGTCCTGGGAAACATGGATTTCAGGATATCCCTTCAAAAAGATCTGTGATATCGTGAGAAATTTTTAACTCCTGTTTTGCCCCTCTTTTCAAGTTCAATTACTGTAAACGAATAGTTTGCCATCAAAACCACCAGTAGGGCAAAAAGCACATCAATTTAATTGAGATTGCTGCAAGGCAATTAAATTTAATTAAAAATCTTCATTTTGCCACTTAAGCACTTTGTCGCATATATGTGAATGTGGGGACTTCAAAGTAAAGAATTGGAAAACCTCAGTAATTTTTGGAGGATAGGTGAAGAATAACAATTTAGATAACAGTGAACTGAACTGAAAAAAAATGTATCACCCTTTCCTACTAAAGATTTCCAAAAAAAACATCATAAAGACTTTACATTGAATGAAATTTCAAGTTATTTTTAAGTTTTAATAGTGACTCATATATATTTTTGGGCCTGGCCTCTTGGCTGGATGACTTGCCTGTCAACACTTCCTTGGTTAGTTCCTTGTGAATACCAAGTATACGAGGAAAAAACAACCGCATGTCTTAAATTTTGGTTTGAACCCCAAATTGTTAGGGAGAAATGTCTTTGGTAATCGCTAAATGTATTTTAATTCATTGCTTCGCTGTTGTATTACATTTCATGCTGATAAAAATGTGTTATATTTTCCCTTTTTTCTACCATGGGTAATGGCAAAATCCTCCCTTAATGTGTCATTTTGTGTCAAGTATCCGGGCTTCAATGAAAATAAAGCGTGTCATGCCATCTTTTTCGGTGGGGGTGTGTTGCATATGAGTATGGGGGTTTCCTTAACACACCTTGAAACTCTTCCATTTATTGTGGTGCCTTTATTATATTCTATTAGGATTTAAAGATTTGTGATAATGTGCCTTCAAATCCAATCTATTCCAACCCCAAAAACCGAATGAATAAACACTTTTGTGTAAATTTTATCCATTAAGGGTTGTTAGCAGGTAAAAATGAAATTATTTGTTTGTTTTGCTTTCCAAAAAATTCAGTTCTAGTCCCAAAGGATAAATATTTTAGCTTTTAGAAAAACTTGCAAAAAAAATTTCTTATGTGCCTAAAATCATGAGGTGAAACATTTAGTAGGCTCCTTAATTCATCCCTATAGGGGAGATAGCGTGTTTAAACCGAATTGTAACCTAAAGTGGTCTGTTGATACAACAATGAAAAAAATTTTTTTTTTCGTTGGCCATATTAGTTTAGATGTCTCACATATGCCCCTGTGCAATTTCTTTAAGGACATGCCTGCAGAGACTAAGAACACGATGTGTGTTATTGTGGTGTTTTCTAGTTCAATTTTTATACCCTCCATCATCGGATGGGGATATACAAAATTTGTCATTCCATTTGTAACCCATCGAAATATTGGTCTCAGATCCTATACAGTATAAACATACTGATCCGTGGTGAAATTCTGAGCCGATATAGTGATGTCCGTCTAGCCTTCACGCCAACTTTTGAACGAAAGAAGTTATCGACTTGAAACTGGGTACATGTAGTTGTTATGGATGTCGGTCCGATGGATCAAATCGGACGTTTAGATATAGACTCCACATAAACTAACACCAGAAATGATCCGAAATGTTAAATCCAGATTTGATCGAAATCCACGCATCAGTGGTAGAAGACTTCCTTGTGAACCGAACATATCGCAACAACAAATGTGAGGGACAAATTCGATACAGGGACAATTCCGTTTCTGTGATCGTGTTCTAAACGTAGGTTCATGGCTTCATTTCTACTGTGATCCCAATTCTTGGACATTTGGGGAATTTTGGAAAAAAACGGTTAGCACTTAAAGATACCAAAGTGTCGATCATATCAAGACGGCGCTTCGCCGGGAATGAGCCAAAATATAGCAGAACTTTGAAGGCTCTGCGATATTTGTATGCGAATCCAACTGATCGAAGTGCATAAAGAACTTCGAAAAATGCTACTTGACAATAATATTGAATTAGTTTTTTCATTATTTTGAAGCAATATTTATGTTATTAATAACGAATTTTAATGAAATCAACTTTTTAACGAAATAAATCTTGATTTGAATATCTAAAACGGCACATTACTAAAAATTATTATTTTTTTGTATTTGCGCCTGCTAAATCCCTTCCACGGCCAATAATATTTTCGCATTCCCTACACACAAAGAAAATTTCATTAAAAGTCCGCCAACGAAAAATGTTCATTGATATAACGAAACATTTTCATTAATACAATGAAAATATTCGTTAATAGTACGAAACGTTACGTTGATTGGCAGAAAATTCGTTATATTAACGAAAAAATTCGTTGTATTAAGGAATTTTTTTCATTGGCTGACTTTTAACGACACATTTCGTTAATATAACGAAACTTTTTCTATTAGTGTATGTATTGCTAAATAACGCCGTAAAAACATGGGAACCTATACGAGATAATGCTTTTTGGCACGTCAAACATTCATATGATCCAAAATAATTTCCATATCGTGTTTCATCTAATCGCTAAACAACATACGACAACATTCGTTGCTCAAACGAGACTGAATAGTGTTTTGAAAATACAAATTCATTTCGTCGTGTGTATGAAAACTGTTTTGAGCTTTAATTGAGCGAGAGAACATTTTGGAGATTAAGGGAAAAACGCCGCTTATCCCTGCTCTTATCATTTTTATTTGCTGGTAAAGAAAAACTCTTAAGAGTCAAAAGAAAAATTTGTTTGTCCAAAATGTCGTTCCTCAGAAAAGAAAATTCTTCTTTCAATACCATTTTATAGATAATTTAAAAATTCAGACATTAAGTTAGGTTAGGTTAGGTATAGTGGCAGCCCAATATTTCAGGCTAACTTAAACTATCCCCTCCATTGTGATACCACAGTGGTGAACTTCACTTTTATCACTGAGTGCTGGTCGATTCTATATTTCAGCTCAATGACAAGGGTCCTTCTTTTTATAGCCGAGTCCGAAAGCTTTGAAACACTCAGATATGTCACCAGCATTACGGAGAGGGGATAAACTACCGCTGAAATACAGTTTGGTGTACGGTCGAAATTTGGGTCGCCCCCACGGGCTTACTAACAATTGCACCACGGTGACTCCCAAAAAAATCAGACATTGTCTATTTCATTATTTAGTCTACTAGTATACGAACAATTAACAAAGAATCACTCAGATATGTCACCAGCAATACAGAGAGGGGATAAACCACCGCTGAAAAACTTTTTGGTGTTCGGTCGAAATTTGGGTCGCTCCCACGGGCTTACTAACAATTGCACCACGGTGACTCCCAAAAAATTCAGACATTGTCTATTTCATTATTTAGTCTACTAGTATACGAACAATTAACAAAGAATCGCATCCCTGCAACAAAAACAATATAAAATATTTCTACAATCTAAATTATACGACTACAATAATCATAAAAGCTAATTCCCTGGTGAAAAAGTGAAAAATTCTAAATGACAGTCATTGAACGAAACTGCGAATAAAGCAACAGACAACAACCGGTAAAAGCAATAGCAGCAGCATCAGCAGCACACGCCCCAAAAATAACCAACAGGAAAACCCAGTGAATAGTGCACGCATATATATAGTACACACACAACGCACATGCTTCCAAGGACCAAACAAAAAGAAAATCCTTGTAAAACAGAGAGAAAGACGAAATTGAGGAATTGAGAAAAACTACAATACATAATTCACAGATGTATGGCTACTCCACCCGCTAAAAATCTTGCAGGAAATGGAATTTTGAACAAACACAGAAAAGGGAAACAGATACAGAAAATATCCCATATAATAATACTCACACACACACACATTGGTCTCAACACCCCCCCAAAAGAGGTGGCAAATCAGGAATAGAAGAAAGCCGGCAAAAACAACCAAACAATAGACATGTGCTCATGTGCTCGTATTGTACACTCTCACACAGAGCACAATGGGATTCTCTGCAATTAGGGAAACAATGTTGTTCTATGAAGCATAATAACTTGAGGATATTCAACGAAATGAGATGAAAAACGGAGGTAACTACAACATCCCCGTCATATACCTTGGTTATTGGAAATTCTGACTTCCCATGTTCAGCTGATCGAATTTGTAGAGATTGAATAGAAAGAATGCAGTTCAACCACATTATTAATACCACTTTTTGCACCCCTTTTCTTTAATAATGGTGGAGTTATCATCTCTTAAATCCAAATGTCATCAACTAGAAATGCGTTCATTACAAAATCCCACAAAAGGTATTTTCGCAACTACAACAGTCATTCGACCAAATGGAGACCCAGAGAGTCCACCACTGGTGAATACCACCAGGACTTATAAATTAAACATGAACACTACTTTGTTTGAAACATGTTTTGCCATTCCATCCATCTTTCTTCGTCTTACCCCCACCACCTTTACTCTACAATGACTATGTTTTTAGCGTTTTCTTTTACACAGATTATATGTTTGAATGAAATATAGATGGTGGTATAGACCGCTAGCAAAAGATGATGACGATGCACAATTCCAATTTCCACAGTTCGAATTCTACAGTAAGACACTACAACTAATCATAGAATCCCCCATCTATGTAGTGCTGATGATAGCAAAAGTGGCAACACTACGAGTGTTTGTATTGCGGTTCTTGGTCAAGTGTGAGAAGCAACAGTGATGTCAATATTGCGTTTGGTTAAACGGAAAGAATTTTATGTGCTTGTTTGCTATAAGTACGGGTTTATTTACTTATTAAGCTGAGTACTATGTTCAGTTTTCAAGCTGAAAATCAGCTTGTTTTCACGGTTACTTTTTTAAATTAATTAGTTCAGAAATATAAAATGATTCGGAATTAATTCCCTGTATATGTTCCATCCACTATTTGACAAGACTTGATAAAAATATAATCGTCTTCATAAGTATTTTTGTACTTTTAATTTAGTGTTTTGGTGAAAAAAAAACCGAACAGAGTACTCACCTTTAGTTCACGTTTCACACATGAAAATCATAAATTTTCATGGTTACAGAAATATCAAAAATGTCGTTGTATGAAAATTAAATAACGTTTGATATTCACCGGATTTGTAACATGTAAAAAAAATAAATATTTGGAAAACGGATGTTGCAAACATTTCTCTTTTGCTATAGTTTTTTGTTTTGTATCTCTGCGAAAATTTCATGCTTTTATCACCAAATCAAATTGTTTGTAACAAAATTTTTATTTTTGCTGCAAATAAAACCTTTTGGTCAAAAACCACAGTCGAACGCACCTCTTTTCCCATAAACGAATGGGCTGTACGCCATATATATGGTGCATATCTTAATGTTTCGAGGTAGAAATTAGAGGTGTGCGCGTGAGTGAAATTTCACTCATTCTCACGCAAATTCACGAATTAAAATGTCTATTCACGCACGCTTACGCGTGGTACGTGTGGTAGCCACTCACACTCATGCATATTCACGAAATGTAAATCAGTACTCACGCACGCTCAGGCACGAACTACTTTTAATGACTCACGCACGATTCACGTGACTCACTACAAATTCACGAGACTCACTATATTTTCCAACCGGGAATGAGCAAAGGTAACAAAATTCATGAATAGAATATAATTCCACAGCTAAATTTCAGTTAACATACGAGTAAGAATTAAATCTTGATTTTCTTCGTGAGCATGATTTTACAGAAATTTTATTCACGCACATTCACGAACTAATTTTATTTCTCACGTATGACATATTTGTTTCAGTCCCATTCAAGCACATTCACGAGAGTTGCTTCAGATTTCGTTCATGATTCACGCGTGTCACGCCCACACCTCTAGTACAAATATAATGTAGTACACTGCAATATCGGAGATCCTAATTGACAACTTCAAAATTTATGGAACAACTTCTAATTTTTTGTTGGTAAATTCTTTAACTTGGGTTTGTGTGCCCAACAATGTGGTCTATAAATAGAACTGCTTAACCGTATGGGTTGTTTGTGCGTTGCAGCAATAGCGATAATTGTCGGTTGATGTCAGTAAAAGCTACATAAAGCAGTGGATAGTGCCTTTGCCTACGATTCTCGATTCTCATTCTGGGAAAAATGTTTACAATTGAATAATTTCTTCTACGTTGCTTGTAGTGGAGAAGAAAGTGCTGAGAAATAAATAAACGTTGTGGATGTGAGAAATATATAGTGAAGATGGTATTACCCAAAAGAATTGTTTTTTATCCTTTATTAACCATAAACAGCTTATCTACGCCTGAGAGACGTATGCGTTTTTTTTTTAGTTTTTCGCTCTCCGTCATGAAAATCAGTACCGAAAATGTGATTTTTTTTGTTACAAAATAAATAAAAGTTTGGCCAAAAAGGTTTTTAAATGATAAGGATTTGTATATAGAATCGGTGTAAGTACAAAAATTCAAAATTTTTTTTCATGTGATGACAAACGTCCCACAGACGTATGTTTAGCTTATCCGTGACTTTCAGTAGCATAAGCTTTCTAGGATAAAATTGTTTTCCAATACTACAAAAAGAGTCACGTTTATCACAAAAATGTTTTGTTTACTTGTGTACTGATAGCGATACATAAATACATTAGTTGATAATGTACATAAATACATTATGTAAAAACATTATTTTAAATATTGCAAAAGACGTCCAAATTTATCATAAAAACAAGATACTTTTCTTCCAAAGCAAAGGACTTAAAAATATGGTAATTTAACCACCATTTTTATTAAGCTCCCTTATGCGCCGTTCAGACTATAAGTTTATCCGGACGAAATGTCTGTGTTTGTACGTTACATATATGTGAGTTAGGAACTTAACTGCTGAAAATATTTCAGTTAAAGCTAACCGGAGAGAATATATTTTCTGTTAAGTGGCAGTTAAAGCCTAACCGAGCTACATGAAAATGACCGTAAGTGGGCTGAAGAAAACGATTGCAGATGAAAGGCCAAAAATACCGGCAAATAACACTTCATTTACTTAAGCATTTTTTTATAGTTTCAAAATAATAGACCTAGAAATTGATTCTGAAATTTAAATTATTTCCACATATGTTATTTTGCCATTTCAATCAATAATTTTTTTCCACCCAAAACAACATTGTGGTCGTTTGATTTACACGAGAGCGTACACCAAAAAAAATGAATCCATCGTGGAAGAAAATGTAGGTTTATTTTAGAAAACTTTAACTAAAATAGTTTTCTAATTGCAACATGTTACAAATAAGTTAATAATTTTTATCAAATTGAAGAAATATTATTAAAAATAATTAATTTTTTTCTGTTGTTTGATAAAATTTTATATGTTGAAAGAAAAAATTGGATTTAAAAATTGTTAAAATGTCTTTAGCGCTGTACGAAGTTCATGACAGGTACAATTTTAGTAAAATTTAATCATTCGAGAGACAATTTAACTCAATTTAAGCAAACTTCTGCCATTTTAGGAAAATATGAACTATTTTACTTTTTAGTAAAATTGTGCACTATATTTGTATACAACTTTTCTTCTTATTTTTAGTTCACGTCATTAAAGTTAGCAAAAAATTATTCAAATAAGGAACATTTACTCATATTGTACAAAACTTAACTAAAATCAACTAATATTCATGAAATAAAATAAAGTTCAGTTGGCATTAGGGCCCCTTTTTTCTGGGTGTAATTTCCGCTTTAAAAACATGTTTAATTCAATTTAGGATTCTTATTGGGAATTGAGATTTGTAATTTTATAAATCCTAGATTTGAAATTCGGTTGTTTTCTCAAAATATTTTTAAACTAAAAAAATCCACGTCTTTAAAGGATCCAAGTAAATTTTTCCTGCGTGCATGGGAATAAAAACGCTAAAGTGTAACACCGTTAGCGGATGAGAAGAGTCAAATGAAATCAAATGTAATTGGCAGTTCGAGATTCTGACACACACACACACACACATAAGAATTGCATTGTCACTCACCAGGATATAGTTCTAGAAAAAATAAGCGAAAAACTTGCAGCACTACAGAAGCAACACAGAAGAAAAAAACATGAGCTGCACGAAAAACGGGGAGAATTAATAAAGTGTAATTGCAATGCCAATGTCACGGATAATTAGGATAATGAAGAATTGGTAAATGAATAAAACAACATATTAGCAGCCATGAAGAAGAAGAATACATAAGGAAAAGAGAAAGAAAAAGCCGGTTTCATATGATAAAAAAATTATAATAAATTAATCTAAAAATAAGTGAGCGATAAGTGTCAATCTTTATCAACTAGAGATATCCTATTAGAACAGGAGGATCTTCTCCACGTTACCAATCAGAATTATCAGGAGATTTTTGTTTGCAATACTTACACGTTAATTCTTTTGTTTCCGCTTTTGCAGGAGGTTGACTGAAAAAATCCTTTGATAATTTTGATTACAAAACAAATTTATTTTACGTTTCGTTATTCCGTTTAGCAAAACTTTCTTTTTTTATACAGATGTTGTTTTTGTTTAAACACTTTTTATGTCACACTATTATTCCTTGCTTAATATTTGGATTTTCTTTTAAATATTTTTTTCTACCGGCTTTAGACTTTTTTCCCTTTTTATGCGCTTGCTTTGTGTCGTCGAATTTGTTGTTTTACCTTTGTTGTGTATTCCTCTGTTACACCCTTTTTTCTGGATTGCTATAAGAAATCTCGAAAATAATCTATGTTTTTCTTTATGACTTTTTCCACATTTGTATTCACCGATTTTTAAGGATAATTTTATCCAAGTTATTAATTATTTTGCTGGAGAAAAAATAAATTTTTCACTTAATTTCTTTTTCTCTGCGGAGAGATTTTTTATTTCAAAAATTTCTTCCTTTACTGGAGATGATAAATTATTCGGCAAATATTTAATTTTTATCCGCTTTTGATAATTGCAAAGACCACACTCAACCGCTCACGAGATTCGAATGAAATCTCTTTTCGTATTTCATTGGTCTTTTCAGTTTCTTAAGCCGGCTTTTTGCATTCGTTTGCCATCACACCTATGCACATACACAATCAGAGATGGCAAAACTATATGAACGTAAAATATGAACTTTAAAATAAAATCAAGTACTATTGTTACCATTAATACAAGTAAAATATATCTATATGCGAAGGGAGTCAATGACATATTTTGAAAACACGGTATTTAAATAAATTTTATTCTACTCATAGCAAGTTTAGCCTTGAAACAAATTTTTCCAGTAAAATAGAAAATGTACTCACTTATAAAATGTATCATCACTGGTATGATTCCATTGTATTGGGGTTGTAAACGAACATGTCGTAAGGAAAAAATGAGGAAACAACTAGTCGACAAATATAAACCCAATGGTATGAACAAATTAACAAAATTTGCAGAATGTCCACAAACAAAAATCAAAACGAAATTTTCCTTAAGGTTCTATTTCTATAGGAAAACAAATTTTAATAACGCTTTCAACATTAACCCATCGACTACCGATGTCCACTTAGAAGGACATTCGAAAACGACGTCAAACTCTACTTTTCCACTTAGTTTCGATTCATTTCTCGATGTTACTCTAAAGTAGAGGCTTTAGTCTAAATAAGCTATAAATATTTTCTATATTGGTGAACACTAAACTGCATTTTTTATAAACTTATTTAACAATAAACGAAAAATACGAAATATTGAGGCCATTTTTCTACTGTATGTCTCTAGTAAATGGCCATTCCTACAAAAACTCCTGCTGATATTTTTTCGGGTTCTTTTTTGTATTTTTTCTCAGAAGATATTATAGCGCTTAAATTCATAAGGCCATTTGGCCACGATTCAAGAATCAAATTTACAGAACAAGCTCATATAGCTCTTGAAATAATTGTGGTAGGTCCTGAAAATTAAATTTTTTGCTATGAATGTTGTTAGTACAAGTAAAAACAGAATAAGAAATAATGTTTTTAATATTAGTTTTATTTCGGCAGTGAAATATTTGACAAAATTCTATAGAAATTTTAACAACATTTTTTATAGAAATAAAATGTTCAGAAAACTTTCTTAGAAATAAAATTGTCTATAGAAATAATATGTTCATTAATATTCTATAGAAATAAAATTTGTATAAAAATTTTCTATTGAGATAAAATTTTCATAACAATTTTCTATAGAAATAACATTTTGAGAAAATTTTCTATAGAAATACATTTTAAGAAAATTATCTTTAGAAATTAAATTTTGACTAACAGAAGTTTCCATAAAAAAATTAAATAAAATTTTCAGAAAATTTTCTACAAAAATACAATTTTTCGAAACATTTTTAAGAAATATGTTTTTCCGAAATTTTCTATAGAAATAAAATTAAAAAAAATAATTCTATTGAAATAAAATTTTGAAACAGAAAAGTTTCTATAGAAATAACATTTTGACAATATGTTCTATAGAAATAAAGTTTTGAAAGAAACTTTTATAGAAAAAAATTTGAGAAAACATTATATAGCAATCAATTTATGAAAATTTTTTCTATAAAAATAAATTTTTGGCCAAAGTTTTTATAGAAATAAAGTTTTTAGAAAATTTGCTATAAAAATAAATTTTTGGCAAAATTTTTTATAGAAATAAAGTTTTTAGAAAATTTTTTTATAAAAATAAACTTTTCAAAAATTGTCTTTAGAAATTAAATTTTGACAAAATTTTCTATAGAAAAAAAGTTTCCATAAAAAAAATCTTTAAAAATAAAATTTTCTATAGAAATAAAATTTTTGAGAAATTTTTCTGTATAAATAAAATATTGACAAATGTTTCTATCGAAATAAAATTTTGACTAAATTTTTTTTAGAAATAAAATTTTTCTACAAAAATAAATTTTTGGCAACATTTTTTATAGTAATAAAATTTTCAGAAAATTGTCTATAAGAATAAACTTTCCAGACAGTTTTTCTATAGAAAATAAAAAAAAAAACTTTTCAGAAAATTTTCTATAGAATAAAATTTTTAGAAATAAAATTTTGACTAATTATACCCTTCACCACTACTGTGGTTCAGGGTATAATAAGTTTGTGCATTTGTATGTAACGCCAAGAAGGAGTAATCATAGTCCAACCTTTTAGTATACGGATCGGCTTAGAATTAAATTCTGAGTCGATTTAGCGATGTCCGTCTGTCTGTCTGTCTGTTGATGTATTTTTGTGTACAAGGACAGCTCGCAGTTTTAGTCCGATTGTCCTAAAATTTGGTCCTGTTTCGGCTCTAAGACGATCCCTATTGATTTTGGAAAAAAATCGGTTCAGATTTAGTTATAGCTGCCATATATATTTTTCACCGATGTGGTCATAATTGGCGTGTATATCAACCGATCTTCCTCAAATTCCGTACATCCGAATATTTTATGAGTCTCGAAAAACTTGCAAAATATCAGCCAAATCGGTTCAGATTTGGATATATCTCCCGATTTACACTCATATGACCACAGAGGCCAATTTTTTGCTCCGATTTTTGTGATCAAAGTCTAGGTCGCAATTTAAGTCCAATCGCCTTCAAATTTGGCACATGTTCCTAATTTGGGTCAGAATAGAACCCTATTGATTTTGGAAGAAATCGGTTCAGATTTAGATATAGCTCCCATATATATCTTTCGCCCGATATGCACTAATATGGACTCAGCAGCCAGAGTTTTATACTGATTTGCTTGAAATTTTGTACAAACATAACACTTAGTCGTATAGTCAAGTGTGCAAAATTTGATTGAAATCGGTTCAGATTTAGATATAGCTCCCATATATATCTTTCGCCCGATATGAACTAATATGGTCCTAAAAGCCAGAGTTTTGGCCCAATTTGGTTGAAATTTTGCACAGGGAGTAGATTTAGCATTGTAGCTATGCGTGCCAAATTCGGTTGAAATCGATTCAGATTTAGAGTTTTATCCCGATTAGCTTGAAATTTTGCACAAGGAGTACAATTGGTAGTATAGTTATGTGTGCCAAATTTGATTGAAATCGGTTCAGATTTAGATATAGCTCCCATATATATGTTTTTCTGATTTCGACAAAAATTGTCAAAATACCAACATTTTCCTTGTTAAATCGCCACTGCTTAGTCGAAAAGTTGTAAAAATTACTCTAATTTTCCTAAACTTCTAATACATATATATCAAGCGATAAATCATAAATAAACTTTTGCGAAGTTTCCTTAAAATTGCTTCAGATTTAAATGTTTCCCATATTTTTTTTTTACTAAAATTGTGTTCCACCCTAGTGCATTAGCCGACTTAAATTTTGAGTCTATAGATTTTGTAGAAGTCTATCAAATTCTGTCCAGATCGAGTGATATTTAAATGTATGTATTTGGGACAAACCTTTATATATAGCCCCCAACACATTTGACGGATGTGATATGGTATCGAAAATTTAGATCTACAAAGTGGTGCAGGGTATAATATAGTCGGCCCCGCCCGACTTTAGACTTTCCTTACTTGTTTATTTTTATGATATCTTAATTTACAATTATGTAATTATTTTTCGAGCTTTATGGACAAAGTAGATCAAGGAATATTGATCAAATTCCTTGTCCAAATCTACTTTGTCCATAAAGCTCGAAAAATAATTAATTGTAAAATTAAGATATCATGCATTTGGACGTTTATCGCCTTTTTCAGTATCAAGCTAACATGAAAACTAATTTTTTTTATAGAAATAAAATTTTTCGAAACTGTTCTATAGTAATAAATCTTTCAGAAAAATTTCTCCATAAATAAAATTTTCAGAAAAGTTTCTATAGAAATAAAATTTTGAAAAAAATGTATACAAATCCTATTTGAAAAACTTTTCAATATAAATAAAATTTCAGAAAATTTTCTATAGAAATAAAATTCCAGAAAGTTTTCTATAGAAATAAAGTTTTCAACAAATTTCCTATAGAAATAAAATTTTCTAAAAATAAAAAATTTTCAGAAATTTTTCTTTAAAAATTTTCTACAATTTTCAGAAAGTGATGTATAGAAATAAAATTTTCTATTGGAATTCAATTTTCTGAAAATTTTCTATTGGAATTCAATTTTCTGAAAATTTTCTATAGAAATAAAATTTTCAGAAGTTTTCTATAGAAATAAAATGTTTAGAAAATTTTCTATAGAAATAAAATGTTTAGAAAATTTTCTAAAGAAATAGCATTTTGAAAAATTTTCTATAGAAGTAAAATTGTCTGAAAATTGTCTATAGAAACAAAATTGGGCTAATATTATAGAAATAAAATATTGATTATTTTCTATAAAAATAACATTTTGAAAAAATTTTCTATGGAAATAAAATTTTCAGAAAATTTGCCATAAAAGTTAAATTTTCAGAAAATTATCGATAGAAAAAAGTTTTGACAAAATTTTCTATAGAAATAAAGTTTTGGCCAACTTTTTATTTTGACAAAATTTTCTATAAAAATAACATTTTGAAAAAATTTTCTATGGAAATAAAATTTTCAGAAAATTAAAATTTTCAGAAAATTATCTATACAAAAAAAGTTTTGACAAAATTTTCTATAGAAATAACGTTTTGACCAACTTTTTATTTTGACAAAATTTTCTATAGAAATAACATTTTGAAAAAAAATCTATAGAAAGAAAATTTTTAGAGAATTTTCCATAGAAATAAAATTTTGAGAGAATTTTCCATAGAAATAAAATTTTGAGAAAATTTTCTATAGAAATAAAATGTTTAGAAATTTTTCTAAAGAAATAGCATTTTGAAAAATTTTCTATAGAAGTAAAATTGTCTGAAAATTGTCTATAGAAACAAAATTGGGCTAATATTATAGAAATAAAATATTGATTATTTTCTATAAAAATAACATTTTGAAAAAATTTTCTATGGAAATAAAATTTTCAGAAAATTTGCCATAAAAGTTAAATTTTCAGAAAATTATCGATAGAAAAAAAGTTTTGACAAAATTTTCTATAGAAATAACGTTTTGACCAACTTTTTATTTTGACAAAATATTCTATAAAAATAACATTTTGAAAAAATTTTCTATGGAAATAAAATTTTCAGAAAATTTAAATTTTCAGAAAATTATCTATAGAAAAAATGTTTTGACAAAATTTTCTATAGAAATAACGTTTTGACCAACTTTTTATTTTGACAAAATTTTCTATAGAAATAACATTTTGAAATAACGTTTTGGCCAACTTTTTATTTTGACAAAATTTTCTATAAAAATAACATTTTGAAAAAATTTTCTATGGAAATAAAATTTTCAGAAAATTATCTATAGAAAAAAAGTTTTGACAAAATTTTCTATAGAAATAACGTTTTGACCAACTTTTTATTTTGACAAAATTTTCTATAGAAATAACATTTTGAAAAAAAAAATCTATAAAAAGAAAATTTTTAGAGAATTTTCCATAGAAATAAAATTTTGAGGGAATTTTCCATAGAAATAAAATTTTGAGAAAATTTTCTACATGGAAATAAAACATAAAGTGACTTTCTTAATCACCGAAAAAGTAAAAGATAAAACAATTTGAGGGAAGTTCTATGAGAATATGTTGGATTTCCATCAAAAACAAAGTATCCAATATATATCGCTGCAAGTAGTTTATCGAAATCCTATCTGAAAAAGAGTCTTTGGTGGCAATGGAAAAGAATAAAACAAAACCACTTCAATAACTATCAGGCCATGAATGTTTCGAAGGTCAGAGGAAGTGATTCGAGCATATCCTAAGTACATAAACAGCATATGGTGTATTAGTTGTGGCGTGGTGGAATGGGGGTGCGGGTACTTGGACGCCATGCGTGGGTGCGTTTGTCACATTCTACATTTTTTTGTAATGGATGGGAATGCTGCGTTACATGTTTGTCATCAACCCCCATGTATGAAAACAAAGAATATCGCAAGTACTGATTGTGTGTGTTTTTGAGGACACTAGAGAAATGGTGTGATGACAAACGCAATGCTAGAACCAAAATACTTCGTTATATCCATTGTATAAATATTCCAATACTTCCAACATACGTATATCGAGATATTTTGAGATTTTCTAGTTTTCAATTTCCACGATGGTCATGGGATTGGATTTAACGAAAATATGGGAAGAACAGCGAAATCATCCACCATTATATTACATTACCAAGGATATACAAATGTGACTGAATCAGCTGATTAAAAAGTGTTTGAAATGAAAAAGCAATTAATGAAAAATGTTACGATTTCCAGCGATAATAGGTGGTAAAATACCTACGAAGGAGATTTTCTCTGTGATGCTCCAAAATGTTTAACCCGTGTGAGATATAACTTTTTGTCGAGGCTAGAACACCAGGGGATCATGAGATCATCATTTCACTAAAATTTTTACCCAGAGAAGGAGTTTCATGAAATTGGAAACATAGAAGGGAACAGCAAACTACTAATTTGAGCATGTGGAAATGTCAAGTGTGAGGCGATTATCGTGAGATGAAAATGTCGTGTGGGTATCTTAGAAGTGCCGCCACTTCGAAAAATGTTGGTAAATCCGCCTCTTATTTTAAGCGCACTTAGACCATTCTGATGGCCGGTACTAAGATTGTGTTTTGGATTTAAAAAAATTACCTTTCGATGTATTTTTGAAAATCAGTTAATTGGAAATGTTGTGTCTTGGTAGCATTTCAAAATTCGATTTAATTCGAAAATAACGATCTCAACTGTGATGGTAAATGCAATGCAAAAAAATTTTAAAATATTTTTCCATCATCAATTGAGGTGGTAAATGCACCACAAAAAAAATTTGAAAGTATTTTGAAAGAACCATTTTGATAATTTGTGAAACACCAAGATTAAATTAGCCTCTTATAAATTATATGGAAAATAACCAAAAAGACAACCCTTAAGACATTGCCAAACTTAAGGCGGGTTTCACAATGTCCTGTTATTATTTATCATGTCGATAAAACAGCTGATAGCATTCAAAATGTGTCTATTCTCAGGTTAAGTAGGTTTATGTCGCGGCCAGCATTTCAACTATCGATATTATCACCATTGCTATCATAGACTCTTAAGTGACGCTATAACAATCATCCACTGTAATGGAAAGTGTACCCAAAAATGGTATTTGGTCCATTTTCATGGCAACTACAATAATAGAAATTTGTAGTTCGAAGCAGCATTACCATTTTAGTCCGATTAAACAAAAATTTTTAAATTTATCCATTTTAATACGTTTTTTTTCCAATTTTCTAGTATTTTACTTATTTTTTTTTTTTATTTTAATACTTCAATAGTTTTGCCAAAGCTATAATTCTGTTACAGTGTTTAGCTTTAGTCCTTTAAAGGCCATCCAATACAGAAAACAAATCCATGTACATGGGCCTGTCCTAATTCAAGGCTTCACCCTACGGGTTTGAAAAATCTGATCTACTCAATAACGCAATACATTATCATCAATTTTCATGTCACGAATAATGAAACCCATTTTTAATTGCAATCAAAACTATGTACATATTTTCATTAACTTAATTATGGGTTTGAATTCAAAAAATGCAATAAACCACAATTTCATATTTTAGATTTTTATTAACAAACAAAAAAAAACAAAAAAATACTGAATGCAATTAATTTCTCAAAAATTTTGTAAAACAAATTTTCCATTTTTATGGCCAAACTAATTCCAAAATTTCCCCCGAAAATAACCATGACCGTGATGCATTCATTTCGTCTATGTGAATGCAAGCAATGGCTGGTCATACAGCGAAAATGGTTAGTTATCCGACTTAATCCTGACTGACCAAAGACAATGTTTTAGCCCATGTCTATGCTTGGTTGCACTTATAATGCAATAAATTGCACAAAACATACGCGAAACAACTGCATCACTAGCACATCATTAGTCTTATAGATCTCGCAGCTAACAAAAGAAGAAAACTTGTCTAGATGAAGTTTCGAGCTTTTACGCTCTGATTATTACAATTAGTTCAGAAGCTAACGAAAAACATAAAAAGTTTTAAAAAACAAAATGAAAAACTACTGCATACGTTTTCCAAAAGAGAGTCTTGGGCGAAAGAAGATGATTTGGAAACTGAGTTGCTCCCGAAAGCATTAACGGATCACTCACTTATCAGTCCAACGCTTTTCAGTGCGTGTTTATATATTAAAAATGTACAACTTAACTTAGTTATTCATATGGATTGTGTTATATGCAGTGTATAATCTGGAACAGTGTTTGGTTAAGGAGAAATCGTACTGGGTCCCAAATAATAAAATATGCTGACAAACTTTTCTATAGAAATACAATTTTGGCAAAATTTTCTGTAGAAATAAAATTTTGACAAAATTTTCTATAGAAATAAAATCTTGACAAAATTGTCTATAGAAATAAAATTTTGACAAAATTTTCTATAGACATAAAATTTTGACAAAATTTTCTATAGAAATAACATTTTGACAAAACTTTCTATAGAAATACAATTTTGACAAATTTTTCTGTAGAAATAAAATGTTGACAAAATTTTCTATAGAAATAAAATTTTGGCAAAATTTTCTATACATAATAAAATTTTGACAAAATTTTCTATAGAAATAAAATTTTGACAAATTTCTGTAGAAATAAAATTTTGACAAAATTTTCTATAGAAATAAGATTTTGACAAAATTTTCTATAGAAATAAAATTTTAACAAAATTTTCTATAGGAATAAAATTTTAGCAACATTTTCTGTAGAAATAAAATATTGACAAAATTTTCTATAGAAATAAAATTTTGGCAAAAGTTTCTATAGAAATAAAATTTTTGTTGTTTTTTTTATTTCAGCTTAAAACCACAAGTGTAGCTTAACCAACAGAAGAAAAGTTGAAATCAAAAAACAACAACAATGATTAAAGAACAAAACCAACAATAACAAAACAAAACGAATGAAATAAAATTTTGACAAATTTTTCTTTAGAAATAAAATTTGACAAATTTTTCTTAGAAAAAAGATTTTGACAAAATTTTCTATAGAAATAAGTTTTTGACAAAATTTTCTATAGAAATAAAAGTTTAACCAAATTTTCTATAGAAATAAAATGTTGAAAAAATTTTCTGTAGAAATAAAATTTTGACAAAATTTTCTATAGAAATAAAATTTTGACAAAATTTTCTATAGAAATAAAATTTTGACAAAATTTTCTATAGAAATAAAATTTTGTCAAAATTTTCTATAGAAATAAAATTTTCTATAGAAATAAAATTTTGACAAAATTTTCTATAGAAATAAAATTTTGACAAAATTTTCTATAGAAATAAAATGTTGACAAAATTGTCTAAAGAAATAAAATTTTGGCAAAATTTTCTATAGAAATAAAATGTTGACAAAATTGTCTATAGAAATAAAATTTTGTCAAAATTTTCTATAGAAATAAAATTTTGACAAAATTTTCTATAGAAATAAAATTTTGACAAAATTTTCTATAGAAATAAAATTTTGACAAAATTTTGTATAGAAATAAAATGTTGACAAAATTTTCTATAGAAATAAAATTTTGACAAAATTTTGTATAGAAATAAAATTTTGACAAAATTTTCTGGAGAAATAAAATTTTGACAAAATTTTCTGGAGAAATAAAATGTTGTAGAAATAAAATGTTGACAAAATTTTCGATAGAAATAATTTTTTTTATTTCCATAGAAATACAATTTCAACAAAATTTTCTATAGAAATAAAATTTTGACAAAATTTTCTATAGAAATAAAATTTTGACAAAATTTTCTATAGAAATAAAATTTTGACAAAATTTTCTATAGAAATAAAATTTTGTATAGAAATAAAACTTTGACAAAATTTTCTGGAGAAATAAAATTTTGACAAAATTTTCTATAGAAATAAAATTTTGACAAAATTTTCTGTAGAAATAAAATGTTGACAAAATTTTCGATAGAAATAAAATTTTGACAAAATTTTCTGTAGAAATAAAATGTTGACAAAAGTTTCGATAGAAATAATTTTTTTTTATTTCCATAGAAATACAATTTCGACTAAATTTTCTGTAGAAATAAAATGTTGACAAAATTTTCTATAGATATAGAATTTTGACAAAATTTTCTATAATGTTGACAAAATTTTCTATAGAAATAATTTTTTTTTAGAAATAAGATTTTGACAAAAATTTCTATAGAAATAAGTTTTTGACAAAATTATAAAATTTGACAAAATTATAAATAACATTTTGACAAAATTTCCTTTAGAAATAAGATTTTGACAAAATTTTCTATAGAAATAAGTTTTTGACAAAATTTTTTATAGAAATAAAATTTTAACAAAATTTGCTATAGAAATAAAATGTTGACAAAATTTTCTATAGAAATATAATTTCGACAAAATAATAAATAAAATAAAATGTTGACAAAATTTTTTATAGAAATAAAATTTATTATATTTTACTGCACCATCGAGTAGGACATAGTAATTTTGGCTTGGCGTGTCCCATTGAAATGAGTCCATTCTGAAGCAACGTGACTGACTTATTTTGAGTAGGCGACTTTTGTTACTTTTTCTACATTTACAACGCGTATGTGACGTTTACAACTTTGCGACAGTCGCAAACCTAAACAAATTTGATACAGACAATCTCTGACATCAGCATCGCTAGGAAAACGAGAAGATGTTGTGAATTTTGTAGCTATTGGAACCCTGCGAAAATTTATTGAATTTGACGGAACTTTTGAGAACCCGCAACAAGCCCGCAAACAGTCGTATACGATATCCAAAACTCGTAGGAAAAGCGTCATCACTGTTGAGAAGTTGTACCACAGGCATTGATGTCAGTTTGGTGCCTTTTAGTTATTCTAAGAAGCGTCATTGAATTCAAAAAGTTCTGACAGGGCTCATACTCTATTTAATTTTGTTTACTTTAAATTTTTTAAATAATGTTATTTTATTAATAAAATAAATTAGAATTTTGTTACACTGTTCAATTGTGGAGGTGTCTATAGTTCCATACTATCATCGAAAACATTAACATTGCAAAAATATGTTGCTCTCTTTTCATATATAAACTTTTTATTAGTAATAAGAGTGTAAACAATTATTCTGTGGTTGAAATTCAAAATGTCTATTCGTCATGGTATTACTTGCCCGCAGCAGTTTAAATTACTTTTATATTAATAATAATGATTTTCTCATTTAAAATGTTTATTAAAATTATGTATGTTTTATTTTAAGCGTAAATTATTAGTTCGATTTGTTTCAGTAAAAGTAAAAACTTATTGTACAAAAACAATAAATTTAGCAAAAACAAAAAAAAAAACAACTTTCTATTCCTTTCAAGTAATCATAGCAATACTTGGTAGTTAATTATGACAATAATTCTTGTATCAAATTGATCCAATTTTCAAGGTAATTTTCCCAACTTCCTCCTGAGGTGGTCTCCTTTAAAGTCACTTAAGAGCTTCCATTTATCCGTTAGTTATTGAAGATATCCAACCATTGGTCCTGATGAAGGCGATTATGTTCCGTAAGCTATGTTACACTCCCACAGATCGGTCAGAACCTGAAAAAAGGAGACCTGTATATTCGTTCTTCTAAAGGATAATACTGGAAGCTGGCACAGGAAGAGAATAATTCTATCAAAAATGGTAGATTATTTACTGTTTGGTAGAATTCTTGATGTTTCGGTAGATTTTGTAAAATATTCCTCTCCAGCTAAGAGGTACGACACATATTTCCATTAGCAATAAAAATTAAAAAAAAATCTATAGAAATAACATTTCAACAAAATTTTCTATAAAAATAAAATTTAGACAAAATTTTCAATAAAAATAAAATTTTGACAAAATTTTCTATAGAAATAAAATTTTGACAAAATTTTCTACAGAAATAAAATTTTGACAAAATTTTCTATAGAAATACAATTTTGAGAAAATTGTCGATAGAAATAAAATTTTGAGAAAATTTTCTATACGAATAAAATTTTGAGAAAATTTTCTATACGAATAAAATTTTGAAAAAAAAAATCTATAGAAATAAAATTTTGATAAAAAATCTATAGAAATAAAATTTTGACAAAATTTTCTATAGAAATAAAATTTTGACAAAATTTTCCATAGAAATAAAATTTTGACAAAATTTTCTATAGAAATAAACTTTTGACATAATTTTCTATAGAAATAAAATTTTGACAAATTTTTCTATAGAAATAAAATTTGACAAAATTTTCTATAGAAAAAAAGTTGACAAAATTTTCTATAGAAAATTTGAGAAAATTTTCTAAAGAAATAAAATATTAACAACATTTTCTGTGGAAATAAAATTTTGAGAAAATTTTTTAGAGAAATAAAATTATGAGAAAAATTTCTATAGGAATAAAATTTCGACAAAATTTGCTTTAGAAATAAAATTTCGACAAATTTTTCTAAAGAATAAAATTTTGGATAGAAATAAAATTTTGACAGAAATTTTCATTGAGAAAATTTTCGATAGAAATAAAATTTTGAGAAAATGTTCTAAAGAAATAACATTTTGACAACATTTTCTATGGAAATAATTTTTTGAGAAAATTTTCCATAGAAATCAAATTTTGACAAAATTTTGTATAGACGTAAAATTTTGACAAAATTTTGAGAAAAATTTCTATAGAAATAAAATTTCGACAAAATTTGCTTTAGAAAATAAATTTCGACAAATTTTTCTAAAGAATAAAATTTTGACAGAAATTTTCATTGAGAAAATTTTCGATAGAAATAAAATTTTGAGAAAATTTTCTAAAGAAATAACATTTTGACAACATTTTCTATGGAAATAAAATTTTGAGAAAATTTTCTATAGAAATCAAATTTTGACAAAATTTTCTGTGGAAATAAAATTTTGAGAAAATTTTCTAAAGAATAAAATTTTGACAGAAATTTCCATTGAAATAAAATTTTGACAAAATTTTCAATAGAAACAAAATTTTCTATAAATATATTTTTAAAAGTTTTAATTTTACTATCAAATTCCATTGTGAGTAAGTCCTACCTTTTTGTAGAAGTAGTAACCGAAATAACTAAAATAAAATAATAAAACATTTCTTTGGAAGAAAAAAACACATTTTTTTCATACTAACCACAAAATTTTGATCAAAACTCCTATTTTGATTTTTTTTTTTTTATTTGGTAGATTTTTGATAACATTTTCTTAAAATTTTGAGATAACGGCCGAAATATTGCAAAGAATATGCCGAAATTGAATTAAGCGGTGGACCATTTATGGTCAACATATACATGAAATAATGTTCTAACATTAAATGTTATTTATGGACCGTATTATCCATTCAAATTCATGCATTTTTTTTTTCAGTCCTTTGTGCATTTTTTCTAAATTTTATCTTGATATTTATTCTGCCCCAAAACTAACGTTTTGTGATTTCTAACATTTGCATACTTTCTGAATTTAGGTCCAACTAGCTAAATAAAACATAAAAGGTACTTTCTGAAATGCCTAACTTTTCTGCAGAAATATGTCACAGTCCCTTTAAGTTTTAATTTGTTAATTACCGTTACAAAGCACAGCTGGTGCCAGTCAACAAAATCTATACCCTCACTATACAATACGTTTGACATTAACCCTATATAACTAAAGCAAAACAGCTGTTTATTAGGGATGTCAGCCGGGATTTCTTTAAATCATTAATATTTTAGTAGAGACCTCAACATTTGTAGTGCAAAATTCAACTAAGTAAATATACTAGAAAAAATCTGGAATAAATTCTCAATGAATAATGACAACAATTATCCTCGATTTGATTAAAAATTCCTCTTTTCTCAATAAATATTTAATTTACATTCCCATTAATTGTAGAACAGAACCCTGGAATGACATCTCTACCGCACACCATGCAAAAAAAATTAGCAATAGATAAACAACGACAACGAATTAAAATGATAAAAATATTCTTACCGGAAAATATATTCAGCCTCAAAGAAAATTGTGATATATATGGAGAAACAATAATTGGCGAACGTAGCATATCATATTATATTGTGTGTGCCATAGACAAAATCCAATCTAAAATTTCCTCGGAAGATGCTGAATTAGAAGAAAAAAGACTGAAGGAAGAGGAGCTTACCAAACATTTTCGCCATTTAGGTCATATACTAAATGCTCAAGTGCCAGCACTTAATAGTGACCAAGATGTATCCTTGGTGTTTGGATACGATAGTCATACCCCCAATATATATTTGCATAAACTAAGTATTAAAACCCAAAAATCGGGTAAAATAAATGTCTTCCTTTATGATGAGAGAAGAGTTTTGAAACTACAAGATTTGAGTGAGGCAATGCGAGAGGTGACATCAACCACAACGAATTCCAAAGATACTACTCTAGGAGACCAAGAAGACACCGATGACAAGTTTCCAAATAATGATATGCATTTCCTGTTTCAACTTCTCCAAGCCAAAGAAAAAATCAAATCAACCACAATGGAATCTGTCACAGGAGATTTTTTCTTGAACGATATTAAACGTTGTGTCTTTCGTGTATTTGGATTTATTTTCAATTTCATGATGTGGACTTTGACGCTTTTCTTGTACCAACCGCCTTTCAAATATATCTTCCAACATACGGTTCTATGCGAACATTATAAAGAATGGATAAAATTCCGTAATTGTAGGTAAGTGAAACAAGTAAATAAAGTAGAAAGTCGTGCGGGGCCGACTATATCACACACTAAACCACCCCTACTGAATTAGTAAACATAAGCGTTGGTGGGATATCAATGGTATAGGTTTGGGAGATAAACTGAATTTCCATATTTAAGAACATTAAGGGGTACATGGTTATGGGAGTGGGCGATGGGACCGTTCGAAAGAAATATTTATGTAAGAGCTACATGTAAGTCTATCTACGATCGGCTAATACTCGGTAAGATCGGTTAATAAATGAGGCCACTATTGTCAAAAATAGGGTTATTAGGGGCCATTCTTCAAAATCGGGCGATACATTTATATGGGAGCTATATCTAAATCTGAACTGATTTGGACGATTTTTTGCAGGTTTAGTGAATATAACGGAATCTGATATATGAGGTGTTATAAAAAATTAGATTTGGTCGACTTTGAGTAAGATCGATTGATAAATAAGAGTTTTATGGCCAAATTTGGCAAAATTGGGCGATACATATAACTGGGAGCTATATCTAAATCTGAACTAATTTCGATGATATTTTGCACACTTAAAGGGTGGTAAATTAGAATACTTTGTGGAAGGGTGGTAAATTAGAATACTTTGTTTGACGCCGATAGGTTAGTAAATGAGCGCAATCTGACCCCATTTATCGAAATCGGGCGATACATATGTATGGGAGCTATATCTAAATTTGATCCCATTTTTTCCAAATTCAATGGCGTTTGTCCTTGTGCCAAAAAAACGCCATATGGCGAATTTCATTAAAATGAGTTAATAATTACGACCTCAATCCTACGAGCAACAAATATAAGGACAGACAGACGGACGGACACCAAGGGCTGGATCGACTCAGGAGGTGATTCTGAGTCGATCGGTATATATGGCAGATCAAAGTTATTACACCCTGACCACTATGTGGTTTAGGGTATAATCATTTTGTTTACTTTAATTCGGATAGGATATTTTAATGTTTTTATTATGTTTATAATTAAAGTTACAGTCACTATTTATTTCAATCTTCAAAAACTAATCATGACATCATATTCTGTCGTTGCCTTATACGTACATATGCTACAGTTGTGGCAAGTTATGTGATCCACTTGCTATAGCGTCTGGCATAAAAATGAATCCATCTTATAATAGTTTTGTTCTACGTATGAAGTTTTTTATAAGATCATGCTGTCACAATTCGTCGGACTAGCGAGTGTCCTGATTACTTTTTATTTAAGGCAACGATCTTCATAACATAATAAGTGGGCAAGTATATACAGCAGTAAGTTCGGCCGGGCCGAATCGTATATACCCACCACCATGAATCAAATATTATAGTTTCCTTTGAAAGTTCAGGGGGGTTTGATGACAGATATTCTCCCAAGCAGAGCCGTTCAACCACTAAACTTCCCGAATATAAATTTAAAGATTTTACTTGTGAAGACTAGTTCAGATTATAGATTTTGTTTGAGTTTTAGAGGAATCATTAACATATCATGCAAGAAACTGATGAAATAACGCCTTGATTTAAAATCTAAAATCTGTAGATTTTCACCCCCATTATTTAAATGATTACGAGAAGTAAAATCTGGAAATTTTACATTCAGTTTCAAGCAGTTCTCATCATCAGTGCGCCTTCTATACCCTCAAGAAGAGAAATCGGTCTATATGGAGGCCTTACTAAATGTACCAATGAAAATAAATCCGATACACGTTTTTGTGAGTCTAAAATACAATTATATTTACGTTTTTTGCAAATCGTATAAAACTACGGTTTCTAGAAACCCAAGGAGTTAAATTGGGATATCGGTCTTATGGGGGCTATACTAAAATATTGACCGATACTCACAGTTTTCGGCAAACAAATTGGATAAAAACTACCTATTTGTAGTCCTAAAAACATTCCATATTTCCATTTTGAGGCAAGTTGGATAAAAACTACGTTTTCTAAAAGCCCAAAAAGTAAAATCAGGAGACCGGTCTATATGGGGGATATACCAATACATGGAGCAATACACGCCATTTTCGGCACACGTATTTGTGGTCCTACAATACCTTGAGATTTCCAATTTCAGGCAAATTGTATAAAAACTACGGTTTCTATAAGCCCAAGAAGTAAAATCGGGAGATTGGTCTATATGGGGGCTATACCAAAACATGGACCGATACTCACCATTTTATGCACAAGTCTTTATGGTCCTAAAATTCCTCTAGATTTCCAATTGTAGGCAAAGTGGATAAAAACTACGGTTTCCAAAAACCCAAGAAGTACAATTGGGAGATCGTTCTATATGGGGGCTATACCAAAACATGGACCGATTCTCACAATTTTTTGACATCCTCTTTATAGTCCTAAAATACATCAAGTTGTTAATTTTCAGCCAAATTTGATAAAAACTACGGTTTCTATAGGTTCAAGAGCCCAAATCGGGGGATCGGTTTATATGGGGACTATATCAAAACCTGGACCGATATAGGCCATCTTCGAGCTTGACCTGCCTGCAGACAAAAGACGAGTTTGTGCCAAATTTCAGCATGATTGCTCTATTATTGAAGATTGTAGCGTGATTACAACAGACAGACAGACGGACTTGGTTATATCGTCTTAGAATTTCTCCCTGATCAAGAATATATATACTTTATATAGTCGGAAATCGATATTTCGATGCGTTACAAACGGAATGACAAACTTATTATACCCCCGTCACCTTTTTATGGTGGTGGTATATGGTATAAAAACTCGTGCAAATACATAAATCAGAATAAAAGGTTTTATAGGTCATGAGAACATGATTTTGGAGACCAAAGTCTGGCCAATTGATCAAAGAACATCGAAAATTAGTTGCATGGGAAGGCCTTTTTTGTAGTAGTGATAAAAAGGTTGACTCTATTTTCCTTCTCAAACTTAAAGTTGGTTTTAGTAAACACCAAAAATCCATTAGCCGTGTTTTAAGATTGGGAAAAATACATTCGTTTTTTTAGGGCCACAATACACTTAGTGGAAAAGCAGATTTTCAAAACAACTATTTTTTTTCGATGATCCCATCGCCCCTTCCGACCGTTAGGGCCTCGTCCCCATAACGTAGGAACAGTGTACACACCATCAAATCAAATTAAAAATATTAATAAAATAATAAAAATCATTTTCATTTCAGAAAACGGCGTTTCAACATAGCCTTCGACACATTTTTGGGACTTTGTGTTATGGTAATTTTAGTATTCTATATCGATAGTCCTGGAGACTATCTTATCAAAGCTTCACATGTAAGTTCTTAAAAAATTTTAATTTAGTAAATAATTCCAAAAAATTTAACACTTTTTACAGTTTGTTGTCACCAAATTTAGAATACTTTTATTGTCTTTGGAAGGATCTCCCATAGGTTTAAAATTAAATGTACAACTCAATAAATTTTTGCTCAAATGCTTTGGCTACCATGTGGAGTTATGGGATACATTTTTAAGTATGCTCATACATGAATTTCCTGATAATATCCAATCATAATATTTTCTTTTGTTGCAGATGAAATTGAACCTTGTATACGCCAATTGTTTATACCAATTACATTTTTGGGTTCCATGGGCCTATCGTACCAATTGGCTTTATTAACTGACATAATATCTGTAATTGGTCTACATGCTCATTGTTTTAGTATATATGCATCAGTGTAAGCAATGTTATATAAATAAATGTTAAAATTATTATATCTACAAAAATTTTTTTATCTTTTTTACAGATTATATAAAGTAGAAATTAAAGGTCTTCAAGTTTTATGGAAAATGTTTTTAGGTAAAAGGAGAAACGTTTTAAAAAGTAAGTGGTTACCCTATTTTGTTTTGTAATTATATCAGAGAAATTTAATTTTAATATATTTCTAGATCGTGTGGAATCCCATACCTATAAGAATCGACAATTGTATTTGGGAACTGTTTTCTTTGCTTGTTTATTGTTCTTGTTCCCCACAATTGTTACCTACTATGTTGTCTTTACCACAGTAAGTTTTTTTCTAAATATTATGTTACAATATTTTGGGGAAAATATATGTTTTTGAAATCGCACAAGTTCAATGTTCACTCGGTTAATTTTTACCGAACGCCAAAATTTAGCTGAATGTAATCTATACAAAAATGATTGATATTCTAGCAAAATTGTTGACACATTGTTATGTAGTACATAATATGTACACATCAATAATAATTGTTTAAGGCTTCAATCGGCTTTGTATTACTGAACTTTTTGAATAAATAATTCTCGATAGACGTTATTACCGACCCTATACACCGTATGTATGGGAAAATGAAACAGTTGTATCGATCAGTGAACTCTATGTGTACATGGATCAGAGAGTATTAAGAAAACAAGAGGACGAAAATCACAATAAACTGTTACAACAACAACAACAACACGAAAATTTCTCTTCTACAAAAACAACAAATGTCCACCGTACAGATGTCGCACAATACCTGCAGCTTTGATATTACCGACGTTGCGGTCGAAGCGCTGTTTTGATAAATTGTTTATAAAGGCATCGGCAGTTAT
Source organism: Haematobia irritans (assembly GCF_050003625.1). Taxonomy (NCBI): domain Eukaryota; kingdom Metazoa; phylum Arthropoda; class Insecta; order Diptera; family Muscidae; genus Haematobia; species Haematobia irritans. The sequence goes on from NC_134399.1 coordinate 209,477,858, forward strand.
AATTTCAAATTGTCCGCCGAAAAATTTAATAGTATGAAAAGATTTATATAAAAGAACAGTTGTTATTACAAAGTAGGTTCTAAATTATATTTTCCTTACGTTTCGTAAAGCCGGCAGAGAACTGAACTGGGCGACGCCGACGCAAACTGTATGATATTTGAGAGAAGCGCCGATATTAGAGATATTAGAGAAACTTTCCTTATGAGTGCCACTTACTGACGTAGTTTCGCTTCACAGTTTCGTCCTCTTGTCTTTTTATACTCTCTGCATGGATCTTAACCCTCTAATGCCCCAATTTTTTCCCATCTGATTAAATTTTCAATGTTAACGACACAAAAGCAAGAGAACTAAGCAAGAAAATATTATACCGTAAAATTCAGCATATGCTGCAAAGCCTCTTGAATAGTTTCAAATAAGTTTTGTTTTTATTTTGCCCATTTTTGTTGTCTTAAGGTGTGTTTTACGAAAAGCTTCCTTATTAAATAAACCATTAGAGGGTTAACCCTTTCACTACCGAAATAAATCTAATGTTAAAAACTTTTATTTTTCATCTGTTTTTAGTTGTACTAACAGCATGTAAAACAAAAATTGTCATTTTAAAAATCTACCTCAATTACTTCAAGAGCAATATGAGCTTGTTCTGAAAACTTGATTCATGAATTGTGACCAAATGGCCTTACGAAAATAAGCGTTATTTGGCCTATAATATATTTCAAAGTGTGACAAAAAATACAAAAAAGAACCCGTAAAAGTATCAGCTATAGTTTTTGTATAAATGTCTGTTTACTAGAAACATACAGTAGAAAAATTGTCTTAAATTTTCGTATTTTTCGTTTATTGTTAAAGAAGTTTATAAAAATTTATTTTAGACCTCACCAATATGGACAATATTTATAGCTTATTTAGATTAAAACCTCTACTTTAAAATAACATCGAGAAATTAATCGAAACTAAGTGGGAAAATAGAATTTGGTGTCTTTTTCGAATGTCCTTCTAAGTGGACATCGGTAGTGAAAGGGTTAAGCACGGTTGGCACACGAACCAAAAATAATCTACCAAAATTTGAAGGAAATTTTACCAAAAAACTACCAAATAAAAAAATGTCATTTTGAAGTTTGTTTTTTTTTTGTGAAAATTTTATTTCTATAGAAAATTTTGTCAAAATTTTATTTGTATTGAAACTTTTGTCAAAAGTTTTATTTATTTATCAAAATTTTATTTCTATAGAAATTTTATCAAAAAAAAATTTTTATAGAATACTTTGTCAAAACTTCTATCACAATGGACTGAATAGTCTAAGTGAGCCTGAATCTTAATCGGGCTGCCACTTTAACCTAACCTTTGTCAAAACTTCTTTCTATAGAAGGTTTTATTAAAGTTTTCCTATAGAAAATGTTGTCAACATTTCATTCCTAGAGAAAATGTCAACATTTTATTCTCAGAGAAAATTTTGTCAAAATTTTATTCCTATAGAAAATTTTGTCAAAATTTTATTTCGATAGAAAATTTTGTAAAAAATTTATATTAGAGAACATTTGTGAAGAGGAATATTATGTAAAATCTACCAATCAGTAAAAAATCGACCATTTTTGATAGATTTCCACCAACTGTGGCAACCGTAATCTTGAGCCTGGTTGCACCTCTAACGAAATTTCAGCTAACCATAAGAAATACATTGGCTTCTCTGTTGTAGGAAATTCCGCAAAGCGTTGTTATCGTTTGTTTACACATTTCCTTCATAATACACACATGAGCAATTCTATTAATTGCATGGAACAGTAATTTTCGCAAGAGCTGCATATCAGGCTTTTACCTCACTATGCTCCCCTAGAGAAATTTCCATAACACATAAGAAATGTATGGGAATGTTTGCAAACGAAAAATCCATGAGACGAGTGAGAGAACTGCAACCGGTGGCTTTTTTGTATTGCAATCTTACCCACAAAATGTCGGGTGTGGCACTTAAGTGTGATTGCACTCAACAACAACAAGTACCAGTAGTTGGCATTACTCTTCAGTTTTTTGGTGCCAATTGACCCCTTTTTCCAAGCAGTTGGAATTTTATACTGGTCATGGGACTGGTTATATTTAGCCAATTGTTAGCCACTTCATGCAATTGTCTTTAGAACACAATGAATTCATCCCCTAACCGGTTCAAATGTCTCTATCATGGGGTTAATTAACACTTTTCTGGCCCTTTTTCATCTATAACAGGGACAGTTCTATTTTTAGATATGTTTCTTCAGTTATATTTTCCCTACATTTGTTCATTTCCTACATATCACTAACATTTAAATTGACGTTTCAACTCTATTGCCCATGTTCCCAAATCCACTCCCAGGTGAATGTGAATCAATTCCACGATTTTCGTGTCCTACAATCCACTTTCACCGGAATTTTCGTGAAATCAATTCACTTGCAAAAGTCTCGGTGAAAGTTGAATTATGTCCAAGATGGGTGTATTTCCAGTTAAAAAAAAGTACTCGCGTAAAAATTTGAAATGTTTTATATTTAATACATGAGTTTTATTAAAACTGCGTCATTTTTAATTGAAAATATAATAAATTATAATAAGTCTTTTGATTCCACTTATTTTGATTTCCACCTTAGTGAATTTTTATGTGATTTGTGCAACTCAGCTGGTTACAGAAAAGTTCAAAAAAGAACGTGGAATTAAGAACACCAAATTTTCACGTTCGTGGATTTGACGTGAATAGTGGAAGTGGAATTGAAGTGGATATCGGAACATGGGTGTAAGTGTTCAATGGCGTTTGGAGCTGATTGGTTTGTAGGTGTCTATGTGGGGGTCAATTGACCCTTCCTATGAAAACTCCATGTTAATTTCACCAGTGATTTATGGCCAATCACTTGTTGCCATAAAGAAATATCAAATAATAATAAATTTGTAAGAGGAAAAATTCCCAAATGCTTTCTCCATAAGGAGTTAGCATAAAGGGCCCAAAATTGAGTTATCTATACTAAAGGCTGTGGAAAGATTCATTCGCCTGAATCGAAACATGTACAGTCCAGGCGTGTATAGATTTGTATCTGGCGTTTTCTTTTCAATGACTCTATTAATCAGGTTCCTTAATCTAAATCTGTCCATAAAGCTCGATTAATAATTGTAAAATTATAAAATAATAACATTCTTATAATTTCAAAAATTTTTTTATTTTATTTATCTTCCAGTTAAGACTGTGCATTAACTTTGTTAGTTTCATTTTGAAAACTATACGAAGGCAAATATTAGAATTTCCCATGGAAATGCTATTAAATTGGACTATTGGTTGTTTTTATGATACTGGTAAATAGCAAAAAAGAAATGTCTATATATATATTTTTTTTTATACAAAAATAGCAAACTACATTTATTTTTATTTATTTAGAATCGTTACAGTTAGATCATATAGAACACACGCCATCGCCTATTATGGAAAAATCAAAAATAGAAATGTGTGTTTTCAAAATAAGTGTTAATTCATCATCCTTGGGTCGAGTACTATCATGTCATAGTGGAGTCCTGCAAGAGTTAGTAGCAAATGAAAATAATTCAATTAAAACTATATGCCAAAAAATATTAGGTGGAACATTTTAAAAAATGTAAGAATAAAAAATAATATAAGCAAAATTTTGTTAAATGCTGGTCAATGAAAAAATGCCATTTCAGAAAAAGAAAAATAAATATAATATAAAAAATTGGACAATGTTGTGATAATTTCACATATATACAGGTAATACTACAGGAAATTAAAAGCTGATTGACACTTGGATTATTCATTTTAAGTCGACTTCCATATGCATCATACGCAATATAAAAACAAAAATTTTAATTGCTAATTTTTTGATAATGAGACTGTTCGAGCCTTTTTACTACTATTGGTAAACATTTTACGAAAATCGAGGGGAGTATAAATAGACACTTGGGCCTGTTCGAAACCGAAACTTTTTACTATGGTGAGATATCAATTTACTATGGTAAAAAACAATTGCTAATTTGGTGTACTCATTTCTTTAACAAATAAAATTACTTTTTGTTCGTTTTGATATAATCGAAACATGCCTAGCCTAGTGATGTCGTAAATGTGAAGAATTTTCAACAAATGTCAAATTTCTTACTAGCCCCCTTTGCTAGTGAAATTATACACACCTCGATTTACGTCAAATTTTTACCAATGCTAGTAAAATGTTTCGGTTTCAAACAGGCCCTTTGTTGGAAATTATTGACGTTTACAAAATCATAGGCCTTGATATTTTTCGGTAGTTTTTTTTTTTTTCTTTTAACAACATTGCCTTCTTTTATACCAATTTTCTATAACGAATATATTTGCAGTCCTTAAATAAAAATCTATAGAATTGTTCCAAAACTTATGTTTGTTAATACTATAACATATAAATGGTCTTATCAATAAAATTGCAATTTTTGACTATGACAGATTATCAATTGTATAAATTTTTTTTAATATTACGACTCGCCACGCCTTTGTCTCGTTTTGAACAAATGTTAAATTCATCTGGTTAAGGTGAGTGTTCGGTTTCAGCGCCGAAAACCAATTTATTTACACGATTACTTTTTAGAATCAATGAATTTCAAAAATATGCAATGGTTTGTAATCAAAGCCCGTGATTTGACAAAATTCGATAAAAATATATCCGTCGTCATTAATATTTTTGGAGGGAAAAAAAACGAACATGGTACCCCCTTTCATATTTCTCACCATAGCAAATTTGTAACATGGGACCGAGTAATAAGATTCGGTTTCAAACACGCCTAATATTTAAAATGTTTCGATTGGAATTAGTAGTATCACACTATTATTTGTATTGTCTTAATAAATTGAAATTTAATTATGAAAAACACAAAAATAATTAATTTTTGTCTTTACAAAAAAAAAAACAAAAATTGTTGAATTACCATGCTCTTTGAGCTATGCCATAAGCAAGAATACTTCATACACAAAAACAAGTAAGTAGAGTAGAAAGTCGGGCGGGCCCGACTATATCATACCCTACACCACCCTTACTGAATTAGTACTCATAAACATTTGTGTGATAACATTGATATAGGTCTGGGAGATAAACCGAAGTTGCATATTTAAGAAAATTAAGGGATGTTGCCAGGGAAAATGTTCGGTTTACCCTACAAGGACAAAAAAAGTTCCCTACTTTCCCATACAATTTTCCCTACAATATTTTTCGTTAAATTTAAAAAATTTTACAAAACAAATGGTTCTAAGTACTTTATTATCTTAAAACATGAATATGCAACGTATATAACTTAGAATATAAATTTGTATTACCACAACGGTTGCCACAGTTGGTAGAATTCTACCCAAAATAGTAATCTTTTTTGTTAAATCTCTATAAAAATAAAATTTTGACAATAAATTCTATAAAAATAAAATTTTGAGAAAAAATAAAATTTCGAGAAAATTTTTTATAGAAATAATATTTTGAAAAAAAAATTCTATAGAAATACAATTTTGAAAAAATTTTCTATAGAAATGAAATGTTGACAAAATTTTCTACAGGAATAAAGTTTTGACAAAAATTTCTATAGAAATATTTGTTTGGTAGATTTGTGGTAATCTTCAAATTTTGTTAGATTTTTTTGGCACGAGTGGTAACTGTTGTTACCACACATAGTTAAAGATCAAGCCTTGTCGGCTTCTAATTTCCTCCTCTAGAGGCACCAATATGTAAAAATTATTACAAATTGTGTTGAGTTAAAATGCCCCTACATTGTGGCCCTACGCTAAATATTAGAAAAACAGTAGATATAGGGAATTTCCCCTACTTCTAGCAACACTGGCTGTGTTGATATTGCACCTACGGAGTTAGTATGCCACTAATATTGAGCCCATTATTAAAAAAGAGAAAATAGTTCAATTAGTGTGGGTAAGAGCTACAAGTACGTATAAATAGGATCGGCTAGTACATCAAAATTTGAAATTTGAGTAACATTAGTTAATAAATAAGAGTACTATGGCCAAATTTGGGAAAATAGAGCGATGCATATATATGGAAGCTATATCTAAATCTGAACCAATTTGCATAATATTTTTCGGGTTTGATTAATACCACAGACGGTTACCTTGTGCAAAATTTGAGTGCGATTAGGTAATAAATGAGGCCTATATGGTCAAAAATAAGGTTATTATGGCCAAATTTGGCAAAATCGGGCGATACATATATATGGGAGCTATAGCTAAATCTGAACCGATTTCGATGATTTTTTTGCACATACCTTTAATACTATAGGGGATTGGATCTAGCCAACTTTGAGTAAGATCGGTTAATAAATAAGGGTTCTATGGCCAAATTTGGGAAAATCGGGCTATACATATGTATGGGAGCTATATCTAAATCTGAACCGATTTCGATGTTTTTTTGCACATATAGTAAGTGCTATAGAAGATTACACTTAGCCAACTTTGAGTAAGATCGGTTGATAAATAAGGGTTTTATGGCCAAATTTAGAAAAATCGGGCGATACATATATATGGGAGCTATAGCTAAATCTGAACCGATTTCGATGATTTTTTTGCACATATAGTTAGTGCTATAGAAGATTACATTTAGCCAACTTTGAGTAAGATCGGTTGATAAATAAATTTTAGAAAAATCGGCGATACATATATATGGGAGCTATATCTAAATCTGAATCGATTTGGATGAAATTTTGCAGACTTGAAGGGCGGTGAAAAAGATTACCTTTCGCCAAATTTGGTGACGATCCGTTTGAAAAAAAGCGCAACGTGACCCCATTTGTCGAAATCGGGCGATACATATATATGGGAGCTATATCTAAATTTGATCCGATTTCTTCCAAATTCAATAGCGTTCGTCCTTGTGCCCAAAAAACTCCGTGTACCAAATTTCATCAAAATCGGTTAATAATTGCGACCGGAATCCTGTGAACAACAAATACATGGACAGACGGACGGACACCAAGCCCTAGATCGACTCAGGAGGTGATTCTGAGTCGATCGGTATATATTTTATGCTGTCTAAAATCAATATTTCTGGTAGGCACATTTTTTGGCAGATCAAACTTATTATACCCTGACCACTATGTGGTTTAGGACATAATTATATCGAGGGTAATTATATAAAACGGTGACAATCAATATTATTTATTGTTTACAATTTATGGTACGTTGATTATAAAGTTAATTCTCCTTAACCACATTTAACTATTACGAACTACTAGCGACAAATTTGAAGGACGGTATGCACCTCTAGCAGAAATTTCCTCTACCCATAGAAAATATTCCGTGAGGTGTTATTATCGATTGGTTACAATTTGCTTCCATAAGAAATACATTGCAAAACTGTGTTATTGGCACGCAAAAGAAATGTCCGCTAGGGACGCATACCGGGCTATACTATATATGGCTATTTCCTCGAAAAAAAAACTGTCTTATCGACATTCACATTAGCATTGTACAAGAGACTCAAACGGTTCTAATTTATGTTAAAACTATTTTAAAATGATTAATCTTTACATATGAACAAACCATAATTGAAAACCATTACGTTAATAACATAATATAAAACAAAGCTATTTTATTTTTAACTTACATAGATATTTTTCACGAGTTGCTATAGTAATGTAGTAAGAATTTCAGAAAATAGAAAACCCAAATGTTTACTGTGTGTTATAAAACATTTTTGTTCTGGTTTGGTCTTTTTGTTTGGATAGTTTAAAGTAAATTTACACTAATCAAATTGTATTCATAAATCCTTAGCTCAGAATTGTAATTACAAAAAAAAGTTGTTTAAAACTATACCCTCGTTCTGCCAGCATCTCCGCCAAGTTTTTCGACAAGCTGCAAAGAGAAGAATATGGATAATTTATAAATCAATTATAAGCTCAAACGTAAATCAATTATAAGCTCAAAACGTAAATGTAACCTTACCCAGCAAAAACTAGGTAACCACATCTCATTACAATTGACATTACCAGGAATAAAGCTGTCATTACACGTTGCATTACATTGCGGCGAGTTATAATGAATAACTTGTAATAACAAAAATAAATACTTCTCGGTAATTTTCGAATTGTTATTCTCAAATTTTTAGGCAGTTGTAGTTAACGCATTAATAAAATAGAATAAATAATGGTACTATTAGGTATAATTATTCACATAATTGAACACTTACATAAAAAATCAAAAAGAATATGTAATGTAACGGCAATTCTGAAGATTTTTCCGTTAAGAAATTTTTATCACAAATATTTCATAATAATTGTGTTTAATGACATTATCATATTATTTTTTAAATAAATGCTTTTCTTACACCTCATTCACATTGCACTTCCAAAATGCACTTAAACTAAATTTCAAATGCCATTTGCCTTATAAAAAAGAGACCTAATGTGAATTGACTATTGGATATATTATAACGTACTTTACAAATCCAACTCCTTTAAACAACCTACATTTATTTCTATTTTAAGTGTGAAATTAATTTGCGTGTAATCTTATTTAGATGATTTATTAGATTTTTTGTTTATTTATACAACATTCGTTCTCCTATTACAGCATCACTTGCCATATTTTAATCCATTGTAATCGGCGATAGAAATCAATATTTTTAAGATTTGGTTGCCTTTGGTGTATCTACGTATAAGTCATTACATATTAGGTGATTATTTGCTTTAAATGCACTACTTATTTTATGGCCGAAAGTATGCCTGGGGAGAAGTACTTTTCTCCTAGGACATGCGTATGTAAATGTAATCCGAAGCGATGCCAATTAATAAGTGGTTATTAATTTTTAAATAGGCTTACCTACAAGATTACCGGGTAATGAGAGTTTTTGCTGGGTAAAATGTCATAATGGTAAAACGGTAATGTTAGTGTCGATTTTCTTACAAAAATTTCGTATATTTTTGCTCTATTTTAGCTATAAATCTTTAATCGAATTTTGAAAAATTGTTAAGGCCGTTATGCACATCCAACGAAAATTCCGCTATCCATAGGAAATACATTGGTGTATTTGCGGTATTATCGATTGTTTATGCTTATGCCCCGCAAATAGGAGAACTGTATTATGAATGAATTTCTGCAAAAGCTGCATGTCGGACTTTAAGCCCGCTATATCTACTAACGAAAGTTCCTTGAAGTGATATCGAATGTTTCCAATTGGCTCCGATAAGGCAGGTATGAATCTTCGAGAGGCGTTGTTATCGATTGTTTAAAAATTGCTCCCATAAGGCCGGTATGAACCAAAGACAATACACTTTAGAAGACGGGACATTGCCCTAGGTCACACCAAATTTTGCATTGACGGTGCTAGTTCCATACATGTTTGTATTTTTTTATTTTTTAAATTAATAACTTAATTTTCTTAATGAAACTGTTAAATTTTATGCAATAACAAAAAAATTAATTTTCCCGTTTATGGAAATTTATTTCGTGCACTTAATTTCTTTTTATTTGCATTTTAATGCTATGTCAATACTTGTCGTGTATGCGTTTGGTTCGATAAACGAAAAGTATGGACCTAGCAACGTAAATGGTTTGTGGTTCTCAGAGGCCAATCTCCCATCTTCTCTCTATTGTCTTTGGTATGAACCTTCGTGCGGTGTTGTTATCGATTGTTTAGTTACATGTCGACCTTTAAGTCCGCTATATCTACTAACGAAAGTTCCGTGAAGTGCTATTATCGAATATTTTCAATTTGCTCCCATAAAGGCGGTATGAACCTTCGTGAGCCGTTGTTATCGATTGTTTAAATTTTTCTCCCGTAACAAATGTATGGTAAAACTGCATACCGGGCTATAATGCGCTTTACAGACTATCAGTTATTCCGGACGACAGTGCTCGTGTCGAACATATCCCACATATTGTGCACATTATAAGTTAAGTCCGAAGGCATAATTGATACTGCTGCATGTTTATGGGATCGATAACACATTTACCGATTATTTAGTCATCGCCGACAAGTCGTATCGATCCGACACACTGTAAGATTCTTTACAAACACCGACATTCCGTCCGGAATAACTGATACGTCTGTAAAGCGCATAAGAAATATAGAGAACTACTGTATTATCGGTGCAACGGGAATACCTGGCTTTAAGCCCGCTACCATAAGAAATGCATTGCTATATTTGCTAAAGGGCGGTATGCACCACTAACAAAATTTCTGCTACCCATAAGAAATGCATTGGTATTTTCGCAGAGGAAAATTTAATGAAGCGTTGTTATCGATTTTTAATTTTGTTCCCATAAAAAATATATGGCTAAACTGTATTATTGGCATGCAACAGGAATTTTCGAAAGCTGAACACGGGCCTTAATAAAAATTGGGAAGACGTTATTATCGTCTGTTTACAATTTGCTCCCACAAGAAATAGAAAGCAAAACCGTTACAGGTGCATACATGTCCATAAAGTGAAAATTACTATAGCTACAAGAGTAACGTCACATCGCTACACAAGTACGTTTCAGTGCACATTACGTTTCCCAACAACTAATCGAGGCGTTGCTCTACAACTAATCTATTACAATCTCATTTGACATCTGATGTCAAATTTGACAATTTAACTTGACAAAGTTACATTTTCAGAATTTCTAGAGCTCAGCTGTAAAAAGCACTTACTTCGAAAGAAATTTTCAATCAAATAGGAAATTTACAAAATAAATACAATGGCTGGTTACATTGCACGACGTGGTCCCATGGTTTTCTGTAAGTATTCGTAAAAAACTCGCCTTAATAGTTTCAATGCGAAAATATCCTATGCAATTTATATAGTGATTACGTAAACAAGGATTTACATTAATATTTGTTTTCCCTTGAACATTATAGCCAGCTTGGGTAAATGGGCATATAACTTGTCTGGATTCAACCAATATGGTAAGTACTTCCAGTGATCAAACATTTTTGCAATCAGTAGACTTGTCCCAAGTCTGTATCTACATAAACCTAACCTCATTGTTCTTGTTTTGTTTCGCCGTTTAGGTCTCCATCGCGACGATTGCTTGTACGAAAATGAAGATGTCAAGGAAGCTATTCGTCGTCTACCTCGTAACTTGTACGATGAACGCAACTACCGTATCATGCGTGCTTTGCACTTGTCCATGACCAAGACCATTTTGCCAAAGGAACAATGGACAAAATACGAAGATGATGTTAAATATTTGGAACCATATTTGAATGAAGTCATCAAGGAGCGTGAGGAACGTGAAGAATGGAACAAGAACCATTAAAAGTTCCCCGGTTCCAGTGACCCAAAAGCTATTATTTTGTAATTTCTAACATAAAATTCGTTGATAAGTTGTGCGCGAAAACAAGTGATGATGATACAAATAAAAAATTTAGTTAAATGAAATTTTGTGGCTCTAACTGTGATTATGTTATGAATAAGAATATGGAATGCAATGTCTCATAGATATGGGTACATATAACCTATTTGTGTACATTTTTGTTAAAACATATTAGAGATCCATAGGGACAATGGTAGACATGCAAATCCAAGATTTACGCTCATTTAGAAACATCGAAAATTCTTGCCTAAATATCCTTGTATTTATTCTAGAATTATTTTCGTCTATAAGGACCATTTGTGGATGATAAAATTATTTGATCAAAGTTGCATTAGAGATTTTTCCTCTCTGTCCGTGTCTGATATGTACAGTTTGGTATTTATTTGTAATTCAATGGTTTATAACCGCTTTTTACTGAGAGGGCCAAACACCTAGTATTTTGCAACTAACTTTCACTAAATCACAGTTTAGAAACCTGGATTCAAAAATTCAACTTTTTTACATTTTGTTTTCAAATCCTTGAACAGTCGATCATTTTGTCAGTGTCCACTTTTATATTCGTTGCGGTCCTGAAATACGGGGTAGGTCAAATTAATAAAACAAATCCACTTTACCGAAATTTGTTGAAAATATGGTCATAGTCGATTTTTTTTAATTATCATGTTGTTTTTTTCTATACAAAATTCTCTTAATCTAATTCGTATTCGAATATTGCAACACTCGAATATTGACCACTCCATGTCTATGATATACAACAGATAATTTGCGTTGAGTACTAAAACCAATCTAAATGATAATGAAATCCTTCGGCGCCCGCAACTCCGAAAATAGGCCTTCCCGACAAATTATAAAAAAAATATATAATTTGTATATATTTTCAGAGACGTGGTAAAATACTGAGTCAATATAACGATGTCTGTCCGTCTGTTGGAATTACGCAAACTTCCAAGCAAAACAATATATCGACTTGATACTGGAGACAAATTGATGTTATTAATGTAGATCGGATGACAAACAAATTGTCCATATAGCACCACT